>NC_060139.1:370828009-372078009 GCF_021461385.2 Schistocerca piceifrons | reverse complement strand
ATTTCTAGGTCTCACCGGATTCTATAAAAAATTTATTTGGATCGACTCTCTCGCAACACCACGCCTATGTGCATTGACTGGAAAAAAACACGCCATGGGTATGGGATCAACAAGCCAATGAAGAATTTTTAAAAGTGAAAAACGCACTAACAATAGCACCGATTTTAGCACATCCTGATCTAACACAAAATTTTTGTATGGCCACTGATAGCGCGAAAACAGGTTTAGGAGTTGTTTTATTCCAAGAATACGAACAGGCAGGGCTAAGATCATATAGAACAATTGCATTTGCTAGTCGGGTACTCACAAAAAGCGAGAAGAACTATTTAGTCACGGAGCTGGACGCATTGGCCATTGTATAGGACTTCCAACGTTTTCGATACTTCCTATTAGGAAGAAAAACAAAAGTATACACTGACCACAAAGCATTAGAATTTCTGTCATCTGCCAAACTAACTCATGGGAGGTTAGCCAGATGGATGTTAATACTACAAGAATTTGACTTCACTATTACACACATACCAGGACAGCGAATGTATTAGCAGATGCTTTATCACGATGTCCACAGGGTGCATCCAACAACATAGGTTTGGAAGCAGTAGCAGATCAGTTTACAATGTACTATATGAAACAAGTACCTTTCTAAAACTACATTACGACAGCATTAAAAAACATAGGCAAAGAACAGGACAAGGATCCCGAAATACTAGGAATCAAACACAAGTGGAGAAGTAAGGATTTTCCAGACATTCGACAGCACAATCTCGTAAAAGACAATGTTTTATTTTTTAGACGAAATGTTGCAACGAATGAATGGTTAATTTATATCCCAGATGAACTAATTAATAAGTACATATGGTATACACATTTAAGTAATGGCCACCTTGGACCAAAAAAATGCTTTTTAAAAATAAAACAAACAAGCCATTTTCCTAATATGGAAAGACGAATTAGAACAGTATTAGTCAAATGCAAAAAATGTATGAGGGCTAAACACGTCACTTTCCAAACCAGGCCACCTATGTTTCCAATAATCCCTAAATGATTAAAACAAATAGCTGCAACAGATTTGATGGGGCCCCTCCCACGCACAAAAAATGGATATATTTTCATATTTGTTGTTTTGGAACTTACTTCTAAATATGTTACCTTGACACCATTAAAACGGGCAACAGGTCTTACTATAAGTAAAGCATTTAGACAAGATTTTCTCAGACAAGTAGGTCGAGTGGAACGAATAATTTCGGATAATGGCCCACAATACAAATCAGTGCAATGGCAGAACACGTTAAAACAACACAAAATAAAACCCATCTACATATCTAAGTACAAACCTAGCGTAAATCCAGCAGAACGATCTATGAAGGACATAGGCACTTTATGCCGATTATATGCAGGCAAAAGACACAATACTTGGGATATATACCTTAAAGATTTTCAAGAAGTAATAAATGAAATGCCACATAGCACTACACTACTACCTCCAGTTACTGTACTTAAAAATAATGAACCCCAAACATAACCAGAGAAAATCTTAGATAAGGTAATGAACGCATGCGATGCCGCATAACAGCGCATAAAGCTTCACTCAGAACTGCAGAAGTCTCATCTGTTACATCCCCTTTTTGCGTAATACTAGTCTCGATCGTCAATTGAAGCTCATGGTACTCACATTTGCTACGTAAGTTAAAATGTGAAACGCGATGATTTTTTCTGTTATATAATTATTGAGAAGCCACATCAACCACGTAAGTTAAAATGTGAAACGCGATGATTTTTCTGTTATATAATTATTGAGAAGCCACATCAGCCACTGTAGTTTACGACAAGTTAGAATAAGTCATTAAAGATAATTGATGGTCACTGTAGACCATTTTGATAGTTTTCTCTTTTGTGAAACTTAAATCTAGATTATAGATGTGATATGGCATAGGTCATCCTTCGATCCATTGTAGAACTTGGAAACCCATTCAGGGAATATTCGTTCACATTTTTGTTGAACGCAGTTGGTTTTTATCATCCTGTATTAAAACATTTCCTTTTATCAATAGTGCAACTTATAAACTTGTGAGTAGAATAAAATTTCCAATGGTAAACTTAACTGCTTTTTCGACGTTATTTTACCAGCTAACAAAAAATAGGAAAGCCTTGAACCCCTTCCACTAAATTTAGTTAGTATTAAGATTCTTTTACAGGGAGTGCAGTGGAGCTGACACTGAAATCATTAAGTATTTTGCTTATATCATCGCTAGTCTCACTGAACTCTTCTGAACTCTACATGTCATGTGTGGTCTGGCGTCTCCTTACCAGCAACAGGTCCCAAGTTCAAACTAGTCAATTCCCTAAAAAAACACGCTCAGAGCGTCGTTGCGCGAAAGTGGTAAGGAGACACGATATAGAACAAACAGACACCATGCAGAATGTTAGAAAATGGCGACCCTGCCAGGATGGTAAAATACCATGATTGAAGGTCGACCACATGCCTAACTAGGTCAGAAAAACATCCTGTTAAAAAATGTTAGAATGTGTTCAGCAATCTTCAGGCTTGTGTGGCGCTGAGCATTATCGCGTTGCAGCAAAACATCTTTCTGGGTTTCTATGGCGCCGAAGTCTCCTGAAGGGCGTCTTGAGTTATGTTAATGTGTTGAAAAATGCTTCTGTATTTAATGTTACCGCCTTTTGGAATCACATCAATGAGAACCACACCTTAACAATTCCAGAACATGGTGATCATGAGCTTACGGCGGGAGATATGGGTAGTGGGAATGGTGCCATTCCATCGTCTGTCGTTTTGTTTCGGGCTCAAAATGGTGAACCCAGGTGTCATCATCTGTCACAATCCGACACAAGAAGGCGTCCCCCACAGCTTCAAAACATTGCAACAAATCAAGACAAATGTTTTTTCTGTGTAATTTGTGATCGACCGTTAGACACCGTGGGATCCATCTTGTACACACTTTTGAATATCCAAGAGTGCGGATAGTTACATCCACACTTCCTTTGCTGATTAACAGATGCAGCGCCAACTGCCGAGTCGTAATGCGTCTGTCCTCGCGAACGACATCAGCTCGCTGCAACAGAACAGATTTGACAGCCGTGGATGATCTCCCCGACCGCCGCAAATCGTGGAGCTCCGTCGAATCGCCTTCTGATGACCTCACCCTCCGTGCCCAGCGACTGACTGACTGTACTTCTGTCGACAGCAGATGCTCCATAGACTTTGCACAAGCGTTTGCGAATATTCCCCACAGTTTCTTTCTCTGTAGTGAGAAATTCAGTGACGGCACGTTGCTTGTAACGTACATCACCTTCACACGCCATTTGAGAACTGTCCTACAGCTACAATATCTGTCGGAAGTGACGCAAACTTGGCGCGCTCCCCCAGGAGATTTTAAATAATTCATAGGTAACGTTTCGCATTCGTAGCATTGTTTTCGGCTGAGAAAAAAAAATGCGGTGCATTACTTTCTGGGAACGCTCCTAGTACTCATCCTTTCCGAATGATTTACAATGTGCGCCGTAGACCTTTGTAGAGTAAATATGACCGAAAGAGAGAGCTGCAAAACATAATTACAGTTGAATTAGCTACTGTCAAAACAAAATACAGAGGCTTGGTCAAAGCCTAGCATCTTAAGGAACACTCATTTATTATCTTCCCTGAAAACGCATAAAGTTTAATTAATAAAAAGGGTAAACTTTTAATATGATTACATTAAAAATTGAAAGGCAGGTGGAATAACATGGCGTCACGAGGAAATCAATGACATTGAGAAAATACAAGGTGTTTCATAAAGAATTACCATGTTTTGGGCGGTAATAATTACGAAACATAGGACGTACTGGCAAGGAAATGTATGTTGTTTGAATGCGCGCAGCGTAGATTTTCAGAAAATCGTCATTAAATGCCAGTCAATGTGTCTTCTGATTTTGCAGTCAGTGAGGAGTAAGATGGCATCTGCTCAACACAAGGCGTTTTGTGTGCTGCAGTTTGCAAAGTGTGAGTCGGTGATTTCGGTCCTGTGTGCTTTTCGTTGGCGTTTTGGCAAGTCGTCATTTGGCCTATAAACCATACAGACTACAATAAGTGCACGCTCTTTGGGTTGGTTATAATAGCAAACTGGTTGACTTCAGCAATGCTTTGCTAGAGGACATGGAACACGATACATTTTTACCACGGTTAATTTTCACTGACGAACCAGCATTCCTTCACACGCGGACTTCCCTCGCAGCGTCTCTCGTCACCCGGATGGTCCGGTGACAGGCGGGCTCTGCTGATCTGGAAAGGGTTAAGCCGACAGGTGTGAGGAAGTCGAGTGAAAGCTTTACTAACAATAAAGAAAGAATGTGGAGAAGCAAAACAAATGTCAATGGTAGCACAAAAAGTAGCAGGCCTAGCCAAAACGGCAGCAACAGGGGCAATGAAAATCGCAAAAGTAACTTCTCAACTCGCAGGTCGCTTGCGACGTGCGTCACAAGCCCACTCAAAATCCCTGGCGTTCTTAAAAACTCAAGGTAATATTGCGGTTACGAACATCACGAAACGAATGAAAGAAGTAGAGAGTCGGATAGTAAAACTAGAGCGAAACGGGCACACGAGCCCTGCGCGTTCGGATACAAATGATGGAGTACACAGAATTGTATCTCCGAGGAAAAGCCCGCAGTGCTCTAGCCCAGTGACAGAGTGCGGAACTAACAATGCACACGCAGAAACTGCTAGTAATAGCTCCAATAATTGTAGCCCACTTAGGAGAGTGAATTCGCGGTGCCACTTCCACTGTGATACAGAGGTAGCACATCACAGTTATCAGCAAAATAGATCATGACACTCAACAGACGTGCAAGTATCGGAAACGTCTGACAACACCAGTGCGAGGATCCGACAGGATTTTGATCAGAATCACTTCCTGTCGATACTAAAATTCCAGAAGTTCAAAGATAATGGAGGGTTGATGCATCCGAAGAGCTGGGTGATGCAGTTTACAAATTCATTACCGTCGTCATGGCCAACCCAGGCAAAATTAGAATTCATGTGTGGACACATCGAAGGCCAAGCCGCGGAAAAGATGCGGGATGTGGCAGCGACGTGTCGGACGTATCAGGAATTTGTTGGTGCATTCCTGCGGACCTACTGGTCAAAGGAAACGCAAGACAGGATTAAAGAGGAAATAATATTTTGTCCTGAACTGGAAGTGTCCGGGCATAGGAGGGCAACCAAATTTTTTGATGATTTACTCAAGAAGAATCAGTTTTTAGATAGTCCATATAGCAACGGAGAAGTCATTAAATTTTGCTTTTCCAAATTGCCAGTTAGGTATCAACAGACACTTGTCGGGAAGTGTGGATCTGACATAGACGCATTCAAGAGTCTATTGCGCGAACTCGAAGTAGTCTTTGATAAACAAGAAGCAAAGGACAGGAAGAAGACGCAAAATAACAAATACCACTGGCCAGCAAGGGAAGGCGACAACAGATCGCATAATCGCACTGGTCAGTTAGGAAACCAGGGTTACGGAAATCAAGGTTACGCTATTCAAGGTTATGGAAACCAGAGACACGGAAACCAGAACGTCAGGGAACAGGGTCATGCTAGACAAGGAACCTGGGAGAGGAGGAATAACGAACGGCAAAGCGACCGTAATTGGAGAGAGCGAAACCAAGGACAACAGGAGAACCAGGAGATTCAAATTAGACCTGCAAATCCTAATGCACGTCAGAGGAGGGGGAGTCTGACAAGGCATTGGCGCTAGTCCATAGGACTCCACCACATCTCTCACACAAAGAAGTTCGTGGAATAATAGTAGTTTAAGAGGTGTACATAGTAGAATAGGCAAATATATGAACCTATCTTCGGGGAACAATAATCGTTGCATTAATAGATTAAGATTGTTAAAGTATTAACACGCTGCGTTTTCTCGCATAAGAATTTACTGCTGTTAACTTTTTTTGTCTATGTTCGCGATCTCCTCTGACATTGCGATAAGAGGCACTACCCTTCCATGAGCAATGTTTTTGTCCTTTCCTATCTGGTGCCCATGTTAAGGGATAAAGATGAGTGACGAGATGTCGCACAAACGGGCGCACACAAGAACGTGCTCTTAGAAGCGTTCTGAGAATTCGTGATACGCTCCATAGCGGCCACAACCAGTTCGTGAGACGTTCATACCAACGCGTCACTGCACTGCAAGATTGTGGTATATTGCGTGATTTCGAGGATGAATATGGGCAGTATAGTTTTTTGCAGAGCTGCGCCAGCATCGTTGTCTTGCAAGTCGGGGTGAACCTGTGAGCGTTTGACTCCAATGGTGGCCTAGACGAGAGAAATGCGGGCATAAAGCCTACCATGCCAATTTGCTTGTTGGGGATTTAGCGTGCTGCTCTTGACTGTCACAGATGAATAACGAGGGACTTATACTTGGATATTCGTGACATACTGTGTAGCTGGCGTGTGTTGGGCGACTGAATCCTCAACAGGAACCAGTCCTGGCTTGGTCATATTACATTGCCTCTGGAAAGGTGTGCTTTGATCGCGAAAACCGCATCACATAGAGAAGGAAGTTGCAACTATAAATTTATTGTCGTGTATAGCCATGGCTAACCCAGTCTCTGGAGTTTCAGTGAGGCGTAATGAAAACTCGGAGATCATGTCGTACGGCGCCCATCTCTGTCGTCAATAGCGGCGAGCAGCGAGACATCTCAACGTAACAGGAATTGTGTAAGAGTATTGTATAAGGTAAACAAACAAACAAAAAAATAAAGGTACGATATACTAGGATAAGTTAAACTGTAGGATTTAACAATAACTAGATTAATATTGTGGGGGTTTTCTACCACAAGTGTTTGGCGCGCGCCTGTTGGGATGTTATTTTTCAGGTCATCAAATCACAGACCCAAGATGGAGGGACGACCGGCGAGCGAACGTAGAATAGTTGCTTGTTCTTTATAAGCTCAGTAAAACTTCGACCTGCATAATAACATAATTTATTCAAAAGACATAGAATGTAGATCGTTGGTAAATGGTAGTTAATTCTTGAGCATGTCTACTGTCGATCTATATAATCAATAGTAATATTAGTGCGGGCCCGCACATTTAGCTGTTCATCCAGTGTAGCGTCACACACCATGTACAGTAGTGAGACCGGTCTCTACACAAATACCAAGATAAATTATTTCCATGTCTAAATTTGATACACCAAGATTTTGTTATAATTATAGCCATAGATTAATAACTATAAAAGTAAAATAATAGTGTCTGAAATGACAGACCATCAATGTGTCATTATGTAAATTTATTATAACATAGAAGGTCATGGGAAAAAGTTAGGCATAAGATTTTTGTCAGAACTGTGCAGATGACGGGTATTGTGGCAATGCAGAGGCCAGCCAGCGCAAAAACAAGAAGTCTTCGGCTACCTGCAAGAAGCCGAGCATCCGGTCCTGCAAGCTGACAGTCACCGAGCCGTATACCTGAGGGATTAGGCGGGATCCTCGCCGGGCCACAAGCAAAAGTGAGGCTGGCCGTTGCCACTGACACGCGACCCACACGCGACAGCCTGCTAGCTCTCCGGACGCGGCAGCCGTTTGGAGGGATTCCCTGCGGCAGACCACGTTGTCGTGACTGCACGAAAAAGATCACATATCGTGTCAGAACCTGCACCTCATGTGCCTCAGGACAGAAAGGGACGCTATATACTCACCTGTTTGGGCTTTTACAACTCACTAGCATTGGCCGATCTGCATACACAAAGCAGTATTGTGCCACACTAACAAATGTATGGTCTCATTTCTAACTTCTCCTCTCTGTTAGAGAGCAGTTTTAGCAATCGTCACTCCTAGTTCGATCCTGTATGGATGACCTCACACACTTGTGGAGTCACTCCACGTGCCATCATCCCTCGTCGAACTGCAATATTGGGAAACGTAAAGTACTGTCCAGCGAGAGAAGAGACCTAGACTAGTGATGTATCCCAACAAGTAGACCTCAGAGACAATTAATCGACGTGAGGAGAGCCTATCACTGTGTCTTCCTACCGTACTGCCGTGATCATATGCGTGGGTCTTGGTGCAATCTCAACAGAGTACAGCAGATGCTCCAGCACACCCTATTGCCGTTGCAACAACATAGCAACAACACCCGACGTTTAGCCATATGTGATGTCAGTACTGTGGAATTTGTGAAGTGCTTCGAATATTTCTAACAATGTGATTTAGTGCCTCATTCTCAGCACAGTCGTGAACTTTGTGCAATGTGCACACACAACTTGGTGCCCCATGAACCTTGTTTTTTTTTCTTAAATTTCTTTCTCTAGTGTTGTTTTTGTAATGTATGTTATACCTTGTATGTGTTTGTGTTTTACACTGTAATTCTTATTACAAATTACTGTATTGTTCTCCACACCATGTTTTTTTGTATTTTGTATTTATTGTTGTGTGTATGCAAACAGTGTGCCTGAAGTCCCCATAAACTGTAGCAGATACCACCACTGTCATTGTGAATGGACCATCAGTTCAGGGAACATGTTGTAAAGGTTATTCTTGCTGCAGGGAGACAGAATGAATCGGAGGTTGTAATTAGATTCTGAAAGCTCACAAAGAGATTGTTAACTTAAATAGTATCATGTGTGAGTGAGTTCAGGTTAGTTTAATGATTAAAATTGTTGTAACATCTTGGGCATTTAATTGCGGAACACTCCAACTCAGATTGTAAAGAATAAATTGCTCCATATTTGGCTCACATGCCCAGGCCATATTTAGAGAGTGAATGTCTGTGTGAATCGGTGTTCGGAAGGGGCTCCCTGGGTATGGATGTGTGATGTGAGTGTTAGTGTTCCATATTAAGAAGGTGAAGTTGGCTACATCATAAATAATCCTCCCTCTATGAGCTGCATTTTTCAGTTGCAGTGATTTTCTTTGTAGAGTGCAGCATGTGCAGTCAGTTTGCGAGATTGTTCTTGGGCGATTGACTCACTACCTTGCTCCTAAGTGAGCCAACCGCTCACCAATTACAATCTAAAATGGCGTAGGGGCTATGAGAGGTGGCATGAGCCCATTCTCATATTTCTATCTTACGATTTTCCTCTCTAATTGCATTCAGTGGAAAGTCACTATTCCTTCACACGCGGACTTCCCACGCAGCGTCTCTCATCACCCGGGTGGTCCGGTGACACGCGGGCTCTGCTGATCTGGAAAGGGTTAAGCCGATGGGTGTGAGGAAGTCGAGTGAATGCTTTGCAGACGCCGACATTGTCAAAAGACACGCCCGGAGGGGTCTGAAGTAGCGGCTGGGCTAGAGGTTCCGTTACTTCGCAGAAACTTAGCGAAAACACTTTCTGGCGGGCTACCAGCGAGGCGTGGGAACCACTTGTGTACCCAGGCAGTTGTGGCGGGAAAATTCCCGCGCTTTCTGCAAAATAGTAACTGTGATTGGCTTGCTCAGGGCATAACTCCGTGACGTAGCAAATTGGCGCCAAGAATCTCCATTGGTGGAATGGTAGTGCTCCGGCAAGGGAGTGGAATTTTCCGCCGGTTTTCGAGTTGCTGATTGGAACGTTTAACCACGGCCACTGTCGTGGGGGCGGGAATGTTCTGTGTTCGGCATGTACGGGTGCTCTAGGGTGGTCGGCTCTCGCCTTTTCGGTCGAGGACGTCGAAGCAACCAGCCATCGCCTCCAGTACGCCAAATCGTGTTCTTACAGTTAAGAAGACAGATTGGTAAGGTATGTCCGCAGCACCGGCAGACAGGGATTTTCCTAGGTGATAATCAGAGCTCAGCAGAGCGTGCCTGTTCGTCTTTTTCTAACTTTGTTCTGTCTTGGGTAGCAGCAATTAATGTTGGGTTGGCTATGTGTTTTCTCTTAAGATTTGAGTTGCAAGGAATTGGCTCCACATACCACTTCGTCATAATCCTCACAATCTAGTTTAGGGACAACTTCACATTCACAGCATTTGTTTGAGTATCCAATTTGAGCCAATTTGATGTATTGTAAATGTTTCACGTGTTTTTGTTTATTATTTTGTGTTTAATCTTAATAAATCATATTGTTATTTTGGACAGAACTTTCATTCTGTCAATCGGTAGACCAACCCTATCATTCCTCACTATGTTAATGAAACCTTCGTTTATTTAACTTATTTATCAAATTAAATTATTGCAGGTGCCAAACTCTCTTCTACTCCACTGGCAGGGTTGATTAGAGTCAGTTCGCGTATTTTTTTTAATCCTTGTGCAACAGCAAATGTCGGAGTTAGAATAGGGGGGGGCTTAGAGCATCATTTACATATGTAGATTCTAGAAGAATTTAGTGTTAAATACACTGCTAGCCCCGGCACCTCGCAAGGTGACCAAAGACGTGTAACCAATGGCACCCCATACCATCACGCCGGGTGATACGCCAGTATGGCGATGACAAATACACCCTTCCAATGTGCGTTCACTGCGATATTGCCAAACACGGATGCGACCATCATGATGCTGTAAACAGAACCTCGATTCATCCGAGAAGATGACGTTTTGCCATTCGTGCACCCAGGTTCGTCGTTGAGTACGCCATCGCAGGCGCTCCTGTCTGTGATGCAGCGTCAAGGGTAACCGCAGCCATTGTCTCCGAACTGATAGTCCATGCTGCTGCAAACGTCGTCGAACTGGTCGTGCAGATGGTTGTTGTCTTGCAAACGTCCCCATCTGTTGACTCAGGGATCGAGACGTGGCTGCACGATCCGTTACAGTCATGCGGATAAGATGCGTGTCATCTCGACTGCTAGTGATAAGAGGCCGTTGGGATCCAGCACGGCGTTCCGTATTACCCTCCTGAACCTACCGATCCCATACTCTGCTAACAGTCATTGGATCTCGACCAATGCGAGCAGCAATGTCGCGATAAGATAATCCGCAATCGCGATAGGCAACAATCGGACCTTTATCAAAGTCGGAAACGTGATGGTACGCATTTCTCTTCCTTACACGAGGCATCACAACAACGTTTCACAAGGCAACGCCGGTCAACTGCTGTTTGCGTATGAGAAATCGGTTGGGAACTTTCCTCATGTCAGCACGTTGTAGGTGTCGCCAACGGCGCCAGCCTTGTGTGAATGCTCTGAAAAGCTAATCATTTGCATATCACAGCATCTTCTTCCTGTCGGTTAAATTTCGCGTCTGTAGCACGTCATCTTCGTGGTTTAGCAATTTTAATGGCCAGTAGTGTATCTGAATCTGCTGCTCGTTCTCTGTACACAACTGAAACTCATCGGTCTGAAGCAGTATTCTAAAAATGCAGCTGGTTATATTTATTACATAAGTGTCACCTATCCAAAGGGAAGCTATAGGAAGTTAGGGATATCAAAACGTAAATCAAGATAGCGAATAGAAAACTTTTGTTTGCTCTAGTCAAATGAATAATTTACAACAAAATAGCGTAGACCAATGTTCTTAAAAATGAAGTAAACTGAAGTAAATATGACACTAAGCACTGTGGGACTTACACTTTGTTGAAAGATTGCAGGAATAAAAAGGAATAAGACCTTCACATGTGCAGCTCACACAAATTCAAGATAAACAAGACAAATATTAAATACAAAGAATTGTGCATTCAAGATGCCTAACAGAATTAATTAACTGCGAGCTGCTTTGAAGATGGGTTGCACTACAGCCTGAGTGACAAATTTTCCAAGTACAGTGAGTGGGCACTAGTCCGCGTGAGACGAAAACTGTCCAAAATTCCAAACTTCACTAGGAGTGGTGACTGAAAAGCTGCTGTCAACGTGACGAGCGAGAATTTCCTTTACCGATCTGGTGACAGGGGCCATAGTTTGTATTGGACGGTCCGTAAACTGTAGGTAATGCAACGGACTTTCTCACATGGCTAGGGTAGGACTGGTAGGTCGCTCGGTTAGATGACGGAAAGGCCAATTTCGTGCTCAAGGAGCCACAGGGTAACGTCGTGGTGGCCAGTGGCACCACGCCTGTTCTAACCGATTAGTGCCAGGAACTAACCACGATAACATTATGGAAAAGAAGACCGTTGCAAGAAAACTGGGTGCCTCCCAGGAAACTGCGTTGAGACGCTGTGAAAACCTTCCGGTGACTGAAATGGTACACTGCCAAGCAGTCTAGATTCATTTTCTTTCTGTTAGAAATCGAATAAGTTTCCACGCCCAGCAAAAGTACCAAACATACACAATCAATTATAAAGTAATCGCAACAGCGGTGAAACAATAATCGTGAAGCGGTGTGTGACTGTTATGTTACATCAACCCCTCATCTCTCTTCAGAAAAAGAGTAAAATCTAAATCTCAAATGCAACATTCGTTCAGCACCTAGTTTAGGTTTCCTCCAAAAAACCTGATTGATGCAACCAAACAGAAATAAAAATATGAACACCTAACACTCTTCCAATAAGTTGTATGAACTGGCAAAGGGTCCAAATGCTCGTATGATTTATACAACAAAAATGGAAAGTATGAGGATAATTGCAGTAGCTACTGTTTTTCACTTAAACAAAATGTGTAAGCAACACGAAAACAGGGATGTATAGAATTTTAGTCCTACATAAAATTAAAATTGAAAAAGGGTAACTTCTCAGCCTGTGTTGACATTGCAGGCTTGATTTCATACATACATTGTTAACTGATTTAAAATTAATCAAATTTGCTTGTGCAGTTTTACAAAGGTCTGGGTATAATACACACATAGTGTGGACTATTGTACACCTTTGTCAGGCTGATGCCACAATGATCATTGCAACATCCAAACCAATTGAATGAAAAGTTTTATTAATATTGCAACGCAAAGTCAAACTTACAACTACGATTGCTCATTTTTGAGAGCCCACAAATACACAAAAATTGTAATTTTCGCCGGTTTCGCCAGTTTCTTTTGATATTGTAGCAAAAAATATGCTTGCAAAATCTTACATCTAAACAAAATTCACTTTGTGAAAAACACACAATTTCAACAGAACAGTCCATCTACCAGTAAAAAAGTTTTTCACGTCCTTGTGAGTCCATAATAACTAACAAGACATAATGCGAAGTTATAACGTGCTTACATAAGAAAGAAGTCTTTTAAATATGTATTCAACTTCGTGAACCAAATTACAAGCTAATGTGATGGCAAAATGACGAAAAACAAGGCTGACCGTTCAGTTAACAACAACTATGGACGATAAATAGTTTGGACAAGAAGAGAATAGAAGCTTTCGAAATGTGGTGCTACAGAAGAATGCTGAAGATTAGATGGGTAGATCACATAACTAATGAGGAAGTATTGAATAGGATTGGGGAGAAGAGAAGTTTGTGGCACAACTTGACCAGAAGAAGGGATCGGTTGGTAGGACATGTTCTGAGGCATCAAGGGATCACCAATTTAGTATTGGAGGGCAGCGTGGAGGGTAAAAATCGTAGAGGGAGACCAAGAGATGAATACACCAAGCAGATTCAGAAGGATGTAGGTTGCAGTAGGTACTGGGAGATGAAAAAGCTTGCACAGGATAGAGTAGCATGGAGAGCTGCATCAAACCAGTCTCAGGACTGAAGACCACAACAACAACGCTTGACTATCTCCAACTTGTGGCAATGATCTTTGAAACAACTAATTTTTATAAATGGAGATTATTTTTAAGAAAAATAAGGAGTTCCCCATGTGTGTGTGTAACATAGCAAATAAGACAAGCAAACCTGCACAATTTTCCGCGTGTTCCCAGATCAAAAAGTGGTTTCCAATATTCCATTTATAAGTCTTCTCATATCCAGAGTAGAAGTAAATTCTCTGTTACCTAATCTTATCACTATGATGGGACACACTGCTACTTGTGTGTCGCCCATCTCGACCCTAAGGTCGTCCCTGAGCTCTTCTTAGTTTGCCCCGTCAAGCCTGGTGATTACTGTTTGAAGCTGGATTTCGAATATCTACAATTTTACTCCTTCGTTTCCCTGCCCTCTTCACTGGTCTTGCACAGTATGTAGTTGATAGAAACTGTCGCCATTGTTTCCTTATCTCTGACTGCACCAACTGCCTCTTTGATTCTGAGGCATGTTGCCATTGCTCCTTCGACCAAAATTATAGCTCATACGCTCATCCTCATCTGAATTACTGCGCTAGTGTTTGTCAATTGCAAGACTCTCTCGTCCGTCATCCAGGACCGTTGGAATCAATCTGAAGCCTTCTAGATCACCTTTCTCTACACACAGCAGGACCTTTCTGTGTTCCGTTGGCGTTTTATTGATGAAGAGCTGTATCAGTTCACCACTGTTGTACGGGTGATGTAATTGCTGATTTCAAGGCTATCTGGAACTGCATTCCTGACAATGGCAGGGCTTTTAAGATGCTCATGCGCACTCAGTTCTGTTCTGCAGCTCGCCAGCACAGTTTTGTGACTTCGTCCCACACTCAGTAAACGTTCTGCACTCATTTATTACTGTCAAAACTCACGCAATTACTTCTGCTGACCGAGCGAGGTGGCGCAGTGGTTGGACACTGGACTCGCATTCGGGAGGACGACGGTTCAATCCCGCGTTTGGCCATCCTGATTTAGGTTTTCCGTGATTTCCCTAAATCATTCCAGGCAAATGCCGGGATGGTTCCTCTGAAAGGGCACGGCCGACTTCCTTCCCTAATCCGATGAGACCGATGACCACGCTGTCTGGTCTCCTTCCCCAAAACAACCAACCAACCAACTTCTGCTGAAACGGCCAAGATTTTCGTGTGCAGATCTCTGCTTGCAGTGTGTGTGAGGAATTTTCATACTGAAAAGAAACGTCTGTCGTCGAAATCTTGCCCAATGATGGACACAGAATATGGTTACACACTTGTCTCTCTTACCATATGCCTTTCCTGCACTGGCAAAAACCCCCTGCTGGACTGCAAATTTTCGCAGTTGAATCGTTCAGTGTGTACAGAGGAATTCTTTCTACATCTGATGCTATCAGCGCCGAATTCATGGTCCCACAGTCTACTATTTTGTTTGTCCATGTCTCGTTGGAGTGTGACGAATTTTTCAATTTTGGTGATTTGAGTTGCTTCTGTAACATCAGATACAGTGAGTAGAAGGGCAAAGTTCATTTTACCCCACTCTGCATTTGTTCAAGATGGCAGACCCTCCCCTCAACCCTCCCCCTTCCCCCCTTAGTCTGTTGTTCAGCGCCGAATTCATGGTCCCACACTCTACCATTTTGTTTGTCTATGTCTCATTGGAGAGTGACAAATTTCTCAATTTTGGTGATTTGAGTTGCTTCTGTAACATCAGATACAGTGAGTAGTAGGGCAAAGTTCATTCTACCCCACTCTACATTTGTTCAAAATGGTAGACCCTCCTCTCAACCCTCCCCCTTCCCCCCTTAGTCTGTTGTTCTGCTAAGTGGATTATGGCCCTCTGGAGGTTATTTTATGACCCCTTGGGGATAATCCAACCTCCTGAGAAACCCCCACCCCATCCCCCTCTCCCTCCTCCACCCCCACCATTCTTGGAAGTCTCCAACCCTTTCCTCTCGCCAATACAAGCACACTTTTGATAGCAAATTAATTAACTGATTAATGATTAAATTAATCAATTAATAAACCCCCTTCCCACCACATTGTCATTATCACATACTCATCAAGGAATAAAGGATGTAATTACAATTAAAAAGCCTTCCTGTCTTTTGTTTATATTACATACATTCTTCCGTGATAGTCGACGTTTACCAGAGCAGGAAGAACTGATACCCAAAGCCAAGTCATAGATCCTTGCTAGTTCTCTCGAAACCCCATCACCTTCCTACAGCACTGTTCAACCACAAGACAAAAATATCACACTAACGAGAGAATTCACGTCATGCAGAGTATACACAGACTGCACAAAGGAATTCAGAAGTATAATACCTACAATTTACTGATAGCAAATGACAGTCCATAAATATCCCCCTGTGCATGTCCTAGTCTCCTTTATGGTATTTATATGATTATCACGCTAGAAATATGACAGTTTTGTGGGGCCAGAGTCTTCATTGACAGCACAATGTCTCTCTCTCTCTCTCTCTCTCTCTCTCTCTCTCTCTCTCTCTCTCTCTCTCTCCTCATTGGAACACCAAACAGATTAAAGCTCCAAACTATAAAAGCTTCACTAACGTCACGTTGTATAGACCTCAAGAAGATAATAAGATATTAAAGCATTTCTCTCTTCTGATATATCAGAAACAAACACTGTCTGCATTTTGACATCGACCATATATGGGAATCGAATTAAAAATTGATCCACTGAAAGAGGCAGCCAGTGATCGAAGCCACTTCCACAAACGTGTGTCAAATTTTGTCACCAGTACTGGAGAAAAACCATATCCCATAGGCTATCAATCACAATAGAGGGTTCTTGACTTGATGGTTCATAAGCAGTCTGATACATCGTTTTTTGCTGTAACACATCAAAGCAGTGTATGACAACAGCTGTGTACACAGCTATACATTTTGTTTTTCTGCCATGAGTTTGAGGTTTGTGTCTGGTACTAAACTAACATTAACGCATTTCAATACACATCTCCTAGTGTAAACTAAGCTGCTCCCACAATACACAGCACGCTTAAAATAAAAGACAGAGGCAGTGTTTCTAATTGAGAAAAATGTGGAAGGCACAGCAGTATATGGAAACTGGAAGAGTCTGCAGCATTGTGGAGCGTTTCCAAACAGCTATACATTTAATCTCATCTTCCACAGTGATGGGGTAGCAAATGTCTTTGTGTTCTGTTTTCGAAGAGACACAGAACAATGATTCCTCATATTGGTCATGCATATTGCAACCAGGTATGTGATCGCAGTTTTGGTGTCCTAGGTGGTAGTCACCCTGACCTCCAAATTTTTGGACACTGTGTCTTCCATTATTATGACTTGACAGTGCATGACTGCATGTAGAACAATGGGGTATTCTGTAGGACTCAAACCCATAGAATATGGATAGTATGGACCATTAGTTGTCAATCGCACAGTTGTAGGAATGGAATTATTTTCATACATCCAGACGAGCATGTAAGTACCTTCATTTATCCAGACTGTTGTCGTATTTTTCCTCATTTTCCACCAATTTTTGTGATTTTACCAGGTTTCCCGTAATTCAAACGCATTTTACCCAATTACTCATGTTCCAGACCACCACCCACGACATGACAATTTGTCATGTCGAGAAAAAATCTTATCACATCAATCCCATGATGCTACTAACCAATGAAACTGGAGCATGATTCTTAATTTCTTTGTCATTGCTAACACCCCCCCCCCCCCATGTCCATTACTTTGCAAGTGCTATATACATGTGACATATCATGAACCCTTTTACATCACATGAGACAACTATTGTATCTCACTGTAGGAAGTAGCCATCAGCAGAGAGGAGGTGCAAAAACTACTTTCCTTACCCAAACACTTCATAAATTCAGTAAGAAGTTTTTACGATTGGCCATCTCTCCCTATGTGGATGGGAGTCAAGAAATATTCTCGCATTTGTGGATTCTGAGCAAAGCTCTCGAAGGTCTCCCTATGCATCTTGCAACTACTCCTCTGTCTTTAACCAACCCTCCCTGCTACACTGTCTCCCATTTGATTTGGAACTGGCCAGAGTAGGAGTGCACTATACCCACTACATTCAATGTATCATTAAGGAACAGAACTGGCTGAGTTTCACGTAATCAGTGCACTTCCAAATTTTGCTTTCAGAAAGCGCATAGTCACATGTTCCAAATTTGTACAACTGACTGACACCTGTGATATATAACGGTATTCTCACTCCAATATCATAACTACCTAGCCGCATGAACTGTTCTGTACCAATCTTACTCACACCACCCAACCAATTACACACAATCTCTCTAGATGCAGGCATGCTGAGGAGATTAGCACTCCTTATTGGTGTTTAGTACATAGGAGATTGATACATTTGAGATTGTTGTGTTGATATAACAGACGATTAAGAAGAAGAAGAAGAAACAAATGATTTATGCATGACAGAGCTCCAGATAGAAGAAGTATGAAACTTTTATGTAAATCACTTGTGCTTTCAATTCTGTAGTATTTTTGTAGTATTTGGATTACATGTCAAGAAGGTATTGGAAAGAGGGAAATAATTGAAGAACATAAGCACACACTCTTGAGGCTACATTGTTCTGCTCTTAAACATGCTATAAGATAAAAGCAGTGTGATTTCCTACATATTGGTTGTGTGCAATGCAATGTTATTAATAGTTCAATGCAGGAAATGTATTTCCAACTCCTGACCTACATTCACCCTGTACGTTCTCTATCCCACTCACTATGGCTAGAAACGTTAAGATGATAAAACTACTACCATCTACACAACAGAAAAAAACAGAGATTCTGTGTGATAAATGCCCTATATAGCTTTCTGGGGGCGTATAGCACTCATTGTTCACACTGAATTACGGTTTGGAAATTATGCTATACTCGCATCAGTCCTATAAAATGACCATCAGCAACCGAAAATGCATGAAACAACGACATCTTATGAGCACATAGATAAACACATGGAAGTGGTGTTTGACGTGTGAAATTACGTGTCATGCTGCACTGACTCCATGAACAGAGCACAGCCCCTTCCAGACACACAGAACATATGTCAAGCAAGTGTATACACAGGGATTGCAGTACCTCACAAACCCCTATCACTAACTTAGAATCACTGCAGAATTGAAACTGAAGACTTGATTTTTGTCCAAGACGTGGCAGAGCTGACTGTGATGTTGGAGAGGTTTGGTGTTAATAATTAGAGGCAGATAGCGTTGTAAGTCACACACAAACACACAACTGTATACACTTCGAATGTAGGTTATTCCACACAAATGATACATTCCAAGAGAACAACTGAAAAAAATGTTTAAATGCGTGATAAATGACCTGCCATAAAAGCTCCCTCTCTCTAGAATGCATCATCAGCCCATCATTAAAACATATTTAATTACAACCCCTCTCAACTGATTACTCCATCTACTTTCTATCATCTTTTAACGCAGATCCATGTCAATATAAAGGTAGATGGTTCTCTTTTCCAGGCAAGCACATCTATGTGTGTGACTCGAAGACTTCTTAAATAACAGAACCCAGTATGTTGTCCTCGGTAGCGAGTGTTCATCAGGGACAAGCCTAACATCAACAGAGCCCCAGGGAAGTGTGATAGGACCACTGCTATTTTTTAATACACAAATGATTTGGCAGACAGAATGGGCAGCAATATTAGGTTCTTCACTGATGATGCCGTGGTGTACAGTAAGGTGTCGAAGTTGAGTAATTGTAGGAAGATACAAGACGACATAGATAAAATTTATGGTTAGTGTGATGTGAAGAAATGCAGGTTAATGCAGCTGAGTAGGAAGAACAGACCTGTAATGTTTGGATACAGTATTACTATGCGCAGCTTGACTCAGTCAAGTCATTTAAATATCTGGGTGTAACGTTGCAAAGCGATATGAAATGGAACGAGGATGTGAAATCGTGGTAGGGGAGGCGAAGGTCGACTTTGGTTTATTGAAGGAATTTTAGGAAAGATGGGTTCACCTGTAAATGAGGCCACATATAGGCCACTGGTGCGACCTATTCTCGACTACTACTCAAGTGCTTAGGATCTGTATCAGGTCAGATTAAAGGAAGACATCAAAGCAAATCAGAGGTGGGCTGCTATGTTTGTGAGCAGTAGGTCTGAACAACATGTGTTACCGAGGTGCTTCATGAACTCAAATGCGAACACCTGGAGGGAAGGCGACGTTCATTGTTAGAAACTCTACTGAGAAGATTTAGAGACGCGGTATTTGAAGCTGCCTGCCAAGCGATTCTACGGCCGACAACATAATTGCGCGTAAGGACCATGAAGATAAGATACGGGAAGGTAGGGCTCATACGGAGGCATACAGACAGTGGTTTTTCCTCTCTCTATTTGCGAGCGGAACATGAAAGGAAATGACTACAATTGGTACAGAGCACTATCCGCTACGCACCATACAGTGGCATGCAGAGTATCTACGTAGGCGCAAATGTTGTTAAAAACCATGCAGCAGCTGTTCTGAAAGGCATTGTTAACTGACACTGCATGGTTGTGACCGATAGGGATTGGTGAGAAGAACATTGTAAATAGTTTATCAGAGTAAAAAGTCTTGCACAGAGAGTCAAACACGCGATCCATACTTTAGCTAAGGACACTTCATAAAAATCTGTAAGGTCGTTGCCAGTAGCCCTGGGGTCACACCTGGGCTTGTAATCCAGCATACATAAATTCATTACTCTACATGTGGTCATCCACATAAGCAATCTATTCTAGCCATTTTGCCGCTGTCCACGAAAAATGACTGTTTCCCTGGTTCCTAGTGCTTCCATGTCTACTTTTTCTTGTATTGCTCTTGCTGTCACATACTCGTTCCCATGTACAAGAATTTTCCTGTACCAAGTACTCCCTCATTCTCCCTCAATTTTCCCACATTTTGGCGTATTTTATCCATATTTTCCGTCAATTTTTGTAATTTTACTAATTTTATGTCACTTCTGCTCCTGTGATCATGACATCACTTCTCGCCAAGTATTCTAAGATGGCTTGTAAATGTAGTCCTCTGCCAGTGGTATTGTGAACTAACACAGTCGATATCTGCACAGCACGGCTAGCACATAGAGCAGCTGCTTCCACTGACCTGGTGCGGAAGGTGTGTGTTTGAGGTGGGAATTCTCCAGCAAAATACGCCGCCACAGACAAATTGGACTGTGGCTGTGAGCTGACCTGGCTGCCAGATGGTCACAAAAAATGTAGCTTGCATCCACTGTCACAGGCAGCGGAGCTCTCTGGGCGCTCAGTATGCATTGTGCAATTTCAGAATTTATCGACATTCCCTGTAAGGTCAACATGCTAAAACCGACAGATGTGACTTAACAGTAGATGGATGGCAGTCCCTCGCAGTGCGATGTGGTGTTGCGGCTTCTGGCATACTACGGCTTCCAGCCGACGGCATGTGCATGCCTCTCGGTCAGTTTGGAGTGCTGCTGTGGACACTGGCATATGGCGCAACACAGCGGACTGCATGTGGACGTGTGTGAAGACGCGATCAGGAAGTTTTTAACACTACGTATTTAATTATGTATTTTACAAGACTTGCAGTTTCCAAAATTACATAAACCTCGGAGAATGATGAGCTTTTCACACCAAATGGAAAAGAGATCCAATCAATGCAATTTAAATTTTATAAATAAACAATATATCCTCTGCTATATAATTGACATTGCTTTCAATTTCTTATCATGAAATCCTTCCTCTCCAGCACAGTCTTTGTCCTGGAAATTTCCAGATGGAGAAGGGGAGAGGGGAGTGGGGGAGGAGAGAGAAAGGCTGGGGGATTTCCCAGAGGAGGGTTATTAATTGATCTATTTAATTAATTAGCCAGTTAACTTTATATTAAGAGTTTGCTTGTATCAGTGAGGGGGAGGGGTTGGGGTTTCCCAGAGGTGTGGGTGTGGAGGAGAGGGAGGCAGTGGGGTAGGGGAACGTGCTGAGGTGAAGGGGTGAGAGGTTCCTTAGAAGGTGGATTATCCCCATGGGTTCATAAATCAATCCTTGGAGTTCATAAACCACTTAGCAGAACAATAGGTTAAGAGAGACAGGGAGCATGGGGGTAGAGTCCACTGTATAGAGTAAATTTGGCAACAGGGCAGAGTAGGGTAGAAAGAGCTTTGCCCACCTACTACAGGTGCACTCCTCTACAACCTGCAGCTGTTGGGAAAGTGAGACGTTTATTTCCTACACTTTCTTCTCTGACTAGTATATGTCTGATTCTGTTCACTCCAACCTAGACTCGTTGTTCTCTACCATCTTCATTACATTATCCAACTTCTTGTTTTCTTAATCTAAATTTGAATCAAAGTGAATATAGTGTTTCGCTGAATCGCTTTCTATCAGACTGTATTTCTTTTCCATCTAAATCTGATTTCTTTCAACTGGCTTCTTTTTGTTTTTCCTAATCTTCTGCTTTCTTTACTTCAGCTACTGCTATCTCTCTATCAGTTTTTACTTGTTCTAACATCTGTCTCACCCAGAATGGAATGTCGCCCTTGATTCCAGAATTCAAAATGCTTTGCACCACAGTAGTTTCCAATTCTTGAGCTGTGCTAATCTCACTTTGTTCTGTAACTAGCGCGGTTTCCTTTGGCTCTAGTGATGGAACTCATATTGGTGCACCCCCCTCCGAATATTCCGTCACAATTTCCTGGGATTACATAGGCTCTTATCGACTAGAAATCTTTCGTGCCTCTCGTGAATGAGCTCTACTGGCCTGTCCATAAAACAAATAAAATAACTGGATCTTCAACGCTGTGGAATATTGCTCCCATAAATTTATCAAATAAAAAATAACCCTAACGACACACAAAAATCTTCGAACATAAAAATCTTCACTCGCAGTACAAGGTAAATAAACAAAGGGAAGACAGAATAATTCATCATTCGGTTTTCCTGTGTGTGAGTAATTGTTTCTAGTGATGGCAGCATTGCAATGGGAGAGAAACACGAATCAGGGTGTTTTTAATCAAGAAGAGTTAGAGTTCGCCTTCTCAATGACACTGCCGGAAAAAAAATCAAAAACTCAAGGACTGTGTTCAGTGGTACTGGCGTATGATGTGTGCATACCGAGTGGGTGTATTGTTGGTGATTCATTTAGCACGGTCATCCGTCGTCAAATGGCGCTCAGGACGCATGCCTCTGCACCCTTTGTTTTGACTCTGCAGGCAGTAACTGCGCTGAGTATAGAGGTGAACAGTGTTTGCAAAATTCTAAGGTACAACCATGCCCAGCGACGAACAAGGACTCCTGTTGAACAGCTTCATCCATTTGAACAGAGTCACTCTGTGGGCCTGCGGGAAACGCGATGGTCGTATCGATGGAAGGCAGCACGTGTCAGGCACAATCTATCCGTGGTGTGTGACTACTTTCAGCTGTGATCCATGGAACAGTCCCACACTCGTTGACCACTTTCTGGACGTTAGCGTAGTACAGACTCAGGTCACGATCAACGCATTGTGTAAGCAGCTGTGGCCGACCGAACATCATACAGTGACGGAATCCGGACACATGTTACGCCTGCTGTGTCGCCAGAGACCATTGAGGACAACCTGTCTGCAGCAGAATTAAGATCATGTGTGTCTCTGGCCAGGCTACCAACGAAACCGTGAAGCGTGGCTACCTTAGCTACTCCGGTGTCGTGAAAGAGTTGAATGGGGGTTGGGTAGGGTTGTTTGTGGGAAGAGACCAAACTGCGAGGTCATCGGTCTCGTCGGATCAGGGAAGGACGGGGAAGGAAGTCGGCCGTGCCCTTTCAGAGGAACCATCCTCGCATTTGCCTGGAGCGATTTAGGGAAATCACGTAAAACCTAAATCAGGATGCCCGCATGTGGGATTGAACCGTCGTCCTCCCGAATGGGAGTCCAGTGTGCTGCTAACCACTGCGCCACCTCCCTCGGTGAAAGAGTTGAATGGAGAGTGGACTAGGACTCTGCTTTCTCCAGTGATAAGAATAGGTTCTGTCTGTACGGGAGTGATGAACTTACTCCTGTATTTCGTATGCCTGGTGAGCTGTCTATTCCAGATTGCATTCGCTCATAATACGCAATTCCCAACCTAGGCTTCATGGTGTGTGTGCATGTGAGGAGAGGGCATCAGTTACAAAAAGTCGTCACATTCGGTGTTTACTGTAGAGTACAGTAGCCAGTGCCCGCTACATTGCACACGCTGGTATCCCCACGTTATTGCCATTTATTATGCAGGTGGTGGTTGTGGTGGTGGTGGTGGTGGTGGTGGTGGTAAGTTCTTATGGGACCAAACTACTGAGATCATCGGTCCCTAGGCTTATACACGACTTAATCTAACTTAAATTAAGTTACGCTAAGAGCAACACACACACGCATGCCCGAGGGAGGACTCGAACCGTCGATGGGGGGGGGGGGGGAGGGGGGGGGAGGCTAGACCTCGCGGCTACTATGCAGGACTTGACATTATTTTTCTGAAGGACAGTGCACGTTCACGTGCGATTTCCGCGACGCAACATGTTCTTTGTGGTGTACAAAGACAAAAAATGGCTCTGAGCACTATGGGACTTAACATCTATGGTCATCAGTCCCCTAGAACTTAGAACTACTTAAACCTAACTAACCTAAGGACATCACACAACACCCAATCATCACGAGGCAGAGAAAATCCCTGACCCCGCCGGGAATGGAACCCGGGCGCGGGAAGCGACAACGCTACCGCACGACCACGAGCTGCGGACTGTACAAAGACAGCCCTGGCCAGCAACATCACCAGATCCCTCACCAATAGAATATGTATAGGACATGATGAAGCGGGAACTTACTCGTTCTCCAGGGTCTGCAAGAACCAGTGCCGCACTGCAACAAAAAGTGATGGTTGGGACAATCTGTAGAACGTCGCCGTTCGGCCCTTTACGATCGTTTGCATGCGAGAATACGCCTCTGTGTTGCCATCAGCGGTGGAGGGGCGGGGGTAGATACACTGTGTACTGACACCACTGAGTGTGTTTCATTTGGTGTGAATAAGTTATCATATACTCCTACAATGAAGAAGTATTTGTCACCTCACTTATCAATAAAATGACCTTGTCCTTGAGTACGTTGCATATTTTTCCGGCAGTGTAGTAAAAAAATTATGATGAACGAGACTCGTGTAGTTAATATTACATAGTCTGATTCCCGGTTATCACACTACAATTCGTTAGAGCCTCTGTTAATTAATGCAAGTAAATCGTTCTTTAACATTTATAGGGGCTGCTACGTTTTGAGAACGTTGGTAACGGTTTCCGCTCATCACATACTCCCGAACCCTACAGACTGCTAGGCCAACTAATACGTTAACGCAATCAGCCTCACTAACAATACGCTCTCACATACTCAGAAGCATTTGTCGACTATTGTGGTCACTTGTGCGCCCATCTCGCTCAAGACCTATCGCACTGTCGCGTAGTCTTTTTAGATGATATAAAAAACTCTTTTTTGTGTCTTAACAGAGAGAAAATTTTGCTAGATGAGGAAGCAAATTCTGATTCTGGAATGGTAAGGGGTGATGCGGTTGCAGTACACTCAACCTCCCCCATGTAGGGTAGACACAAAATACATCCAAGAAATGTATGCGCAATTGCAATTATGATCAGACTCCAGCTGCACGATGTATTAGTGACAATGAAAATTGGTGCCGGACCGGTTCTCGAACCCAGTTTCTCGGTTTATGCGAGCGGTCGCATTAACCATCCTGGCCATCCGAGCACACGTCTAGGTTCAAATGGCTCTGAGCACTATGGGACTTAACTTCTGAGGTCATCAGTCCCCTCGAACTTAGAACTACTTAAACCTAACTAACCTAAGGACATCACACACGTCCACGCCCCAGGCAGGATTCGAACCTGCGACCGTAGCGGTCGCGCGGCTCCAGACTGTAGCGCCTAGAACCGCTCGGCCACTCCGGCCGGCACGCCTCTATTACTGACCCAAACTTCCATAAGTCACCGTGTGTCTACGTCCTGTGCTCGCACAATTGCTGTGATTCCCGCGCCTTGTTGTGGCATGAAATATTACACTGCCGGGAAAAAAAAATTAGTACACCTGGAAAGACGACGTCGATTTGCATCCGACGATCGCCTATGCCATCTGGGAGATTGTAGATATACTGATAATGGTGTCAGCATCGTTCGCCAACAGACAGAATAGTGGCAGAGTTACCAGACCGCCATTTGTGTCTACCCTTTATTAGGGAATTCTCACAGCCAGAAGGCTCAGTGTGGTGCAGACATGTGAAGGAAGCAGGTAACCTTGCCACGGAGACGCACTCGTGCTTCCTACAGCCAAGTGATCGAGTTTGAAGGGGTCAAATTGTGACCCAAGACACGCTGTCTTGTGGTCTGGGGTGCGATAAGATGCAACTCTCGTTCACCTCTGGTGTTTCTAGCGGAGACGCTTTCCATTGTTCGGTAGGTGCCGAATGTTGTCGGACCCGTTCTTTTGCCATTCTTGCAACAGGAACATGATGTGCTTTTCCAACAGGATAGTACTCGACCACACATTGATCGTGAAACACAAATGCTCTGCTATACGTGCAGCAACTCCCTAGCCGGCGCGATCTCCAGACATGTGTGGGCTTTGACGGTACGAGGAGTGACTCGTGCGTACAAGAAGTGATTCGTGCGACTCGTCAACCAACAACTCTTACAGAATTACTTGAACAGGTCGACCAGGCCTGACATAACGTATCCCAGAATAGTATTTGCCATCTGTACGTTCGACTGGGTGCCAGAGTCAGCGCCTTTATAGCTGCCTGAGAAGCCTACACCGTGCCCTAGTAAGTGTGTTTCAGCGTGGGACGGTACCTGGTACCTCAGAACAGCTGCATATGCACTGTTACAGCAATAAATCGACTGAATTGGAAACCTTTAAAAAGTGTACGATTTTTTTGTCTGTCAGTATACGTTGCAGTACCTATGTTTCTACGTTGTACTCTGCAATGTCCTTCAGCCATATATATTTTACACAAAGTTTCATAATGTCAAATATTTGCAACTTGCGTTTACTTCCTGACATAGAGTGGCAGTCACATTACCATTTCTGACCACTTGAGAAACATTCCAGTCGGGCTTTGCAACAAGAATTAAGGTAACTACATAGTTTATAATAAATAACATTAACCATAGCAAATAATAGTTTTATTAAATTAATAAGAAAGCCCTAAAATATAACTGCGTAGGCTTCCGCTGCCAGAGTCAGTTGACATAAATGTTTTCTGTACATGGCGCCGCGCCATAATGTAAAAAACTATACCGGGGAAACCAATGTTCCGGCCAATGTAGCAGTAGCCTTCTTCCGGGGCTGCTGGTAGCTTGACATAAACCCACTACCCTTCTCTTTAGTTTACAACACAATCGAATACGCTACAGCTTCAAGATGATAAAACGTCTAAATTATACGATATACAATGTCAAAGTACTGTAACTACAAATGACAATAGTTGATATTTAACTGCAACAGACTGAACCAACAGTGACGTACTTCCGGTAAAACACCATTCTGACGTAGCACTGAATCAGCACGCAAGTTATAACACGAAAATCATAAATATGCTGAGGTGATAAAAGTTATGGGTGCCTCCTAACATCGTGTCGGATCTCCTTTCGACAGACGTTGTGACGGTTTTTCTTCTTTATTTCTTCGTTTGTTGTCTTCGGTGTCGACATACTGGCTGAAAAAATAGGGGGTGAAAGGTTCAAATGGCTCTGAGCACTATGCGACTTAACTTCTGAGGTCATCAGTCGCCTAGAACTTAGAACTAATTAAACCTAACTAACCTAAGGACATCACAGACATCCATGCCCGAGGCAGGATTCGAACCTGCGACCGTAGCGGCCGCTCGTTTCCAGACTGTAGCGCCTAGAACCGCACGGCCACTCCGGCCGGCGGGGTGAAAGTGCAGTACTGTCTACTGTAAATTATGTAGCCGACAGGTGCACGTTTGCGTTCCACAGTCGTTTACTTTCACTTTTCACAATCTCCCATAAACACATTTAATATGGACAGTGCACTATTGTTTAATTTTCGATAAGCCTCATTAATCGTTTTCAGGCGAACATCCACATACTGATACAATAGTTTACTGTTGAATATCTACGAGCTGTAAAAACCTAACCATAAAGTTCACAGTTCTTGAAGGATAGAAAGGTACGTATGGAGCACACGTTGTCATTGTTTTTACACACGGCCTAACTGTGTAACACTTATTCCACAGTTAAGTTGAAGCATTGTTGTTTTTCTAACCAACACAGGTTTCTCGTCTGAAACTCGGCCGTGGACTGACTGTCTCGGGACCAAATACTAGGCCCTTATATATTCTCACAATAACAGATACTGAAACTAAACATTATTCGAAGTTTAATTTACAGAAATTACAATTAAAACTTAACTCATTAAATTAACTGAATACATCGAAAAATTGGTTCTTTTTAACAGTTTTTTCTACCGCAAGAGTTAGGCGGAATTATTTGATAAATCACGAAATTAACAAATATAAGTACGCAAACAATACTTTGGACAAAACTGTTAATTACTTTGGAATTAATTAAGGCCTGGGCTTTGCTAACATGTTTTCGAATAGAGCGATTTAATTATTTAAAGAATGCTAGTGTTTCGTCTTCCAAACGTTTATAATTATTACAGAATTTATATTTGTTTATACATCAACAATAGAATTTAAGTTACTTAACAACTACTAATTTCATCCTATAACAAAAAATACTAACTAGGAATAGTCAAAATAAATTAGTTACATACATAACACTAAGCACAAAATTAGATCTGGTGTTATATTCTTTAAAACTGAAGGCCAACCTTTCTCTGTTATGGAAATGCAGTTTATATTCAAGTATGTTAATGGTAATTAGTTCAAAAATGAAAAATTGTATTTTAAGGAGGCTGATGGCAAAACAAGAGGGAAAGTAACAATATCCCAGCTTGCTTCGTCACAACATAGTTCGTCACAATCGTTCGACGACCCCTGCAGAAATGTTGAGCCATGCTGCCTCTATAGCTGCCCACAATTGCGAAAATGTTGCCGGTGCAAGATTTTGTGTACGAACTGAGCTCTCGATTATGTCTCACAAATGTTCGATATGGTTCATGTTGATCTGGGCGGCCAAATAATTCGCTCGAATTGTCTAGAATGTTCTTCAAACCAGTCGCGAATAATTGTTGTCCGGTGAAATGACATCGTTGTTTGGGAAATGATGTCCATAAATGGCTGAAAATGGTCTCTAAGAAGCCGAACATAACCGTTTGGCAGCCAATGTTCGGTTCAGTTGGACCAGAGGATCCAGTCCATTACGTGCAAACACAGCCCACACTATTATGGAGTCACCACCAGCTTGTACAGTGCCCTGTTGACAACTTGGGTCCTTGTCTTTGTGAGGTCTGCACCACTCCGGAGGACGACCATCAGGTCTTACCAACTACAATTGGGACTCATCTGACCAGGCTACGGTACTCCAGTCATCCAGGAGAGGCGCTGCAGCCGATGTCGCGCTGTTAACAACGGCAGTCGTCTGCTGCCATTAACGCCATATTTCGCCGCACTGTCCTACCGGATACGTTCGTCATGCGTCCCACATTGATTTCTGCGGTTATTTCGAGCAGTGTAGCTTGTCTGTTCGCATTCACAGCTCTATGCAAATGCGCTGCTCTTCTACGTTAAGTGAAGGCAGGCGGTCACTGCTTTGTCCGTGGTGAGAGCTAATGCCTGATATTTAGTATTCTCAGCACTCTCTTGACACTGTGAATCTCAGAATATTTAAATCCTTAACCGGAACTGAATATCACACATGTCTAGCTCCAACTAACATTCCGTGTTCAAAGTCTGTTAATTCCCGTCGGACGGCTATAATCACGCCTGAAACGTTTTCATGCGAATCCCCTGAGTACAAATGACAGGTCCGCCAATCCACTGCCCTTTTATACCTTGTGTACTCGATACTACCACTATCTGCAAATGTGCGTACCTCTATCCCATGACTTTTGTCACCTCGGTGTGTAAGAAGGCTTTATCTACTAATATATACACTACTGGCCATTAAAATTGCTGCACCACGAAGACGACGTTTTAAGAGGCAAAATTTAGCCGACAGGAAGAAGATGCTGTAATATGCAAATGATTAGCTTATTTTAGAGCATTCACACATTCATTACATGCGGGAAGTTTCCATCCGATTTCTCATACACAAACAGCAGTTGACCGGCGTTGCTTGGTGAACCGTTGTGATGCCTCGTATAAGGAGGAGAAATGCGTACCATCACGTTTCCGACTTTGATAAAGATCGGATTGCAGCTTATCGCGATTGCGGATTATCGTATGGCGACATTGCTGCTCGCGTTGGTCGAGATCCAATGACTGTTAGCCTGAATATCGAATCGGTGGGGTCAGGAGTAGTGATGGGGAGCTCGTGAATGAGTCGTTCAAATGATCGCTTCACTCCAGTGAAGTGTGAACTAGCCACTCAATTTCAATGAACTGGTACTTCAAACTCTTCACAGATAACACACTCCACACTTTCTTCAAGTTCACTCACTGTCTTCCCCTCTCCATCATCCCATTACATCGGCGTTACGTGACTCATTCTCCCTTCACTTCAGTCCCCCCTCTACTGCCTGTCCACGAATCGCACGGCGTTTGTAGAAAACTATAGGTTTGCGAGGGGTTGGGATGGTGAGGGGCGAGGGGAAGGCAGCGTCAGCTGCTTCCTGCAGTGCTGACATCATTACCCGTGACTATTTGTGCAGTTCAGTTATACGTCGCTCTTGATGAGCTGTGGTATCGTGTTGAAGCTGCATGGGCAGCTGTACCTGTAAACGCCATCCAAGCTCTGTTTGACTCAATGCCCAGGCGTATCAAGGCCGTTATTACGGCCTGAGGTGGTTGTTCTGGGTACTGATTCCTCAGGATCTATCAACCCAAATTGTGTGAAAATATCACATGTCAGTTCTAGTGTAATATATTTGTCCAATGAATACCCGTTTATCATCTGCATTTCTTCTTGGTGTAGCAATTTTAATGGCCAGTAGTGTAGTTTCCTGTCATTCCTCACTCCGCTGATGTTTTGAAACAGCCCATAATCATAATACGTACACTATAAATATAAACCATCAAATTCGGAGTTTTAACTCTTTATGACTTAATACGTACAATAAGGCGTCTCCTAAGCTATTTTTGTGTCTTATAACCGATGCTACATCTCACTGGCGACTTTCCTTTCCACGACGCGAAACTATGACGAGGCAGATTCTTCAAAAAATGGTTCAAATGGCTCTGAGCACTATGCGACTTAACCTCTGAGGTCATCAGTCGCCTAGAAGTTAGAACTAATTAAATCTAACTAACCTAAGGACATCACACACATCCATGCCCGGGGCAGGATTCGAACCTGCGACCGTAGCGGTCGCTTGGTTCCAGACTGTAGCGCCTAGAACCGCACGGCCACTCCGGCCGGCGCAGATTCTTCCTTTCACGCTTCACATTGTAGATGAACGCGGGATTTCATGCTGTGACCTCACCAACTCCTCGTCCACGAACGTTTTCACGTCCCCTGAGATGTCGCTTTTACTACCTTAACGATCTCAGCGTGGAGGTCCCTGGCACTTTGCCCCAAGACACCTCTTAGGAGCCGCGGGCTGTGCGCGTGCTGGGAAATGAGACCGCCGGCCGGTGTGGAGATATCGGGAGCGGGTAGCAGGTAGCAGGCAGGCCGCACCGCGACATTTGGAGCAAAGGGCGGTGCGGCGCATTTTTAATATCGGCCGCTGCCTCCGGCGAAACTGGGCCAGCCGGCCGCGGCCCGGCCTTTGCGGAGCCGCGCCGCATCCACGCGTCTGAACTTTGAGCGGAATGACATCTGCGCCAGGGTGGGACACACCTCTTCGAAGCGCCACACGACACCTTGCAAATGGCGGAATCGACAAGAATAAAAAATTGACGTAAGTTATATGTTTCATATAAAAAAAAAACACTTTACTCCAGAACTTTGCTGGGATGCCTACTCAGAGGCAGTCAGTTCGACTCCTGCTTGTGAAATATACAGGGTGTCCAAGGAATATCTTTAAAATTTACGACTTTAATACTTTTAAAACTATGCTAGATATTAACAAATAGTTTTCAACATGTCATAAGATAACTCATAAATTTGGTTTCCTCATTCATACACATCAGTATGTGCACACTTAATGGCACGGATAATGTCAAGTCGAACTTTCAATTCTCTGCACGCACGATTCAAAACCTCCACGGCGACATGTTCAAATGCATTGTGAAGTCTAGTAGGACTATAACCTTGGTTCGGTACACCAGATCCTTTACAAAACCCCACAGGGAGAAGTCTAGTGGCGTGAGGTCAGTGGATCGTGCCGGCCACACACAGAGCATCCTCCTGTGGCGTACACATTTTATCAGATTTTCAGATTCAACTTTTCGTCAAAATTGCGTAACCTGGAAGGTAAAAAATATTTACGAGTATCTTATCACATATTGAAACCCATTTGTTAATATCTAGTACAGTTTTAAAGCTATTAAAGTTTTTAAGTTGTCAACATAATTTATGGACACGCCGCATAACTATTGACTTACCTTCGTCATCTCGAATCACAGATTATGTCTTACAAGAAACCACTTCAATGCGACGTGACGAGTAGCTCATAACAGTGCTACAGTGCTAGATGTTGATGCAAAGCAGAGCAATGGAAGCTATAAACAAAACGAACATTGCATTACATCTACAGTAACGCTTGCCGAAGCTGATATTTCATCAGAAGTGAACCCCAAGAACTCACAGTGTGAGAAATAAACAGAAGATGAAATATTAGCGTTTCTGCAAAGTGAGTCACTGGAATGTGTGGTGTCGTAGATGCTCGACTGTGCGGAAAATGATCATGAGGAATACAGTAACGATGAGATGTGCTTAACAAGGGAAAGAGCTACTGAAATAGGTGCCGAGCCATGTCGTTCATCATCCTTATCGGACAGTGAACCACAAATCAAGTCACCAGTGAAACGTACCAAGGGACCTCTGTTGTCCAAGGAGCGGGTACTAAACATAATTACGTACATGGAAGATCATCCGCAGCATAGTAAAACAGCAGTTATGATCAGATTTCGAATAATTCCAGTAAGTCCATAGCAATATGGCCGTGTAGCGCATAAGAAAAACTACGAATATTCACGTGAGGACAAGGAGCACTTCTTACAAAAGCTGGTGTTTGCGCGTTTCAAGGATGATCGATACAATTTACAGAATGCGCATGATAGTGACCTACTATGTTACACACATCAAACTGCGAGCGACATAGATTAGAGTGATTTCAAGGGAAGCAGAGGGTGGTTGCATAACTTCAAACAGTGCTACAGGGGTGGAAGACGTAAGATAACGAAATTTCAAACAAAGTGTCAGCTTGATGGCGCACAGCAAACTGCGGAATCGGCCCAAAAATTTGTAGATGAGGTAAACTAACTTATCCCATTGTTCAGTCGGGAGCCCTGTAAATTAGAGGTACCAAGAGAGTTGTATCAACATCAGCTAGCGTCAATGCCTTAACGCATTCGTACACAATTATGTCGACTGTTAATCTCGATGGCTGGAAAGTTATTTATTGTGTTGCCAGAAGTTGGAAGTGCTCTGTCCCCTACGAGTCTTTCTCATGCGTGCGATTTAACAAGGGCTGTTGGGAGTACTTACGTCGCAACAAGCAAGAGCGGGAAAATTGGTTAACAGAACTACAACTATTGTATGAGCGCTGCTTTTGTCCTATAGCTGATCAAATTAACTTGATTCTGCTTGATTCCTGATCTGTATATAAAAATTATACTTATTTAGAGCAAACTATACCTCCCGAAACGTGTGTGACATTGCAATTCAGGCCACCTGGAGCCAGTGGACGAAGTTCAGCGTCTGAGTATCACGACAGGCTGCAGGCCAACACATTCCATCAGTTGCTTTCAGCCCGCTACGCCAGTATGATTCTATACTCATTCTTCGAGAGTGGATACCTAGCTGAACATCCTGCACGGTTTGTAACGCCCCAAGAATTCGCCTTCGAACTTGAAGGTGCGAACCTTTGTTATCACCGTGGCACGGCATTTTTCATTTGGTGTTCATGGTGCAAGCTAGTGGTTTGTTTTGAACATTTATTGCATGCCTTCAACGTCCAGTTTGTGAAGTGTAGTATATACGTTGCGTAGGAGATTGACCTCTGCACCTCCCGGACACTCATTTTCTGTCGCCCTCCCGAATTACACAGTGAGTCATTAGCGGCTGATGTTTCTCTTGTCATTATTGTTAACGCAACAGTTTCAAATGAGCCTTATTAAAGATTCAAATTGCGACCTCGTACTCAAGGAGTTTCTCGCGCAGTTCCAAGGCGGACGTTCTAAGGGGTGAGGATGGAGTGGAAAGAGTATGTCACGCAGGCCATGACAACGAAAAAAAAAACTTTTTAATGGAAGTTTTTACATTCTTACATACATCGATTTCCAAGTATCACAGATAACTTTTGGAGAAGAAAGTAGCATGGAAACTAAGAGTCTTAAAAATGGTGTGTATCCTAGGAATTGCAAACTACGTTTAATACAGGATACTAGTCAGTTTCTTGCGTCAGGGCCCGCCCTCATGGTTGGGCAGGTGAGCTAACCACGTGAAGGCGCACAGTCTCAGCATGACCGCCGCTGCTGTCAAAAACACATCCACTCGTAGAATCGGCAAATCACAAAAAGGTGAGTCAGGAAATATAGAAAGGAAAGACCCTTCACTAAGAAAAAAATAACAAAGTCTCACTTTCCGAACATAGACGGAAACGACTGTAAGAACCAAGATTTCCGTTGAAACTTACTGCCATACTGAAAGTGTGTGCCCGTCGGAGATTCAAACCTGGGGCCTTTGTCTTCGCTGTTGATTGCTCTACCATAAAAGATAATTTAAAACCATTACTGTGCCAGTCACTTTTTATTTACTCATACGATGCGTTTCGAGGGCTTACACCACCATTCTCTGTTGGATCAGTGGATTAAATTATATTTTTGTTTACTGGATGCAGCTAGTTGTCCCTTTTGAGTTTCATTTAGCTACTAATATGAATATTAATGTTTCTTCTTGTTTTCTATTTCTCTTCCTAAAACCTCTTCATTCTTTGGCTGTATTCCTGTTGCCTTTGCTCTGTCCGTATTTTCCTTTTTTCTTCCTTTCTTGTATTTCAAATTACGTGTTCATAATTTTATTTCTTCTCAATAAAACACACACAACACTGCCGTTATATTCTACAATATTTATTATTTGTTACACGCACCTGTAACAGCCGCAAAACCGCCCCGTGTAACAAATAATAAATATTGTATAATATTACACCAGCGTTGTGTGTGTTTCATTGATAATGTATAAAGTATTGTACCAAGACCGGACGGAACAGTCAGTAATTGCAATTTTGTTTCTACACTTGCCTCTTTCATGTGCTGTTTGATTACTTATTCCTGCTTGTTTTATCTCTTCTACTCATTCTTGAAAGCAATTGTTTTTTCGATTGCACTGTTTACTACATCAAAAATGCTCTTTGTGAGTCTGTTGTCGTTCATTCTATGTCTGTGTCCACAGAATTTAACTCATCATTTTCTGATCATGGATGTGAGTCTGTCTGTGTGTTCGTACAATTCTGTGGGTGGTCTCTTCACTCATATACCACTTCTGTGTAACGCCTCAAAAATCTTTGCTGAGGATTTAACGTTCTATTCTTTCTGTCTCTGTGAAGCCTGATGATCCGATTGTGGTCGCCTCCGATGTGTAGAGCGTTTCTGGTAATACAGCAGCACTAGTGCCTGAATATGGCCTGCCTCTAAATGTTTCTTTTATTGTAGTGTGCCCAAGTCAGTTTGTTTGCTTTCTAAAGCTTTTCCGTTCATTCTACGTTGGAAGCCTTGTTTCAGGCCCTGTTGTTGTTTTTTCCTTACATGTACTGTGTTTTCTCATATGATATTTGTTTGCTTTCCGAAGTTTTCCTGTTCATTTCTGTGTTGGAGGCCTTGTTTGATCCTATGTTGTACTTTCTTTACATGTTTTGGTTTTTCTCATTTGACATTTGTAGACCTATTTTGGCAGTAAGTATTACAGTGCTTTTCTAAACGAATTAATACATTAAAACATCTTATTAATTAACTGTAATTAAACAATAATGGCTAGAGGACAAATGTAAGGACGTAGAGGCTTATCTCACTATGGCTAAGATAGATATTGCCTACAGCAAAATTAAAGAGATCTTTGGAGAAAAGAGAACCACTTGTACGAATATCAAGATGGAAACTCAGTTCTAAGCAATGAAGGAAAACAGAAAGGTGGAAGGAGTATATGGAGGGTCTATACAAGGGCGCTGTATTTGAAGACAATATTATGGAAATGGAAGAGGATGTAGATGAAGATGAACTGGGAGATACGATACTGCGTCAAGAGTTTGACAGAGCACTGAAAGACCTGAGTCGAAACAAGGCCCTGGGAGTAGACAACATTCAATTACAACTACTGACAGCCTTGGGAGAGCCAGTCCTGAAAAAACTCTACCATCTGTGAGCAAGATGTATGAGACAGGCGAAATTCCCTCAGACTTCAAGAAGAATATAATAATTCCAATCCCAAAGAAAGCAGGTGCTGACAGATGTGAAAATTACCGAACTATCAGTTTAATAAGTCACGGATGCAAAATACTAACGCGAATTCTTTACAGGCGAATGGAAAAACTGGTAGAAGCCGACCTCGGAAAAGATCAGTTTGGATTCCGTAGAAATATTGGAACACGTGAGGCAATACTGACCCTACGACTTATCTTAGAAGCTAGATTAAGGAAAGGCAAACCTACATTTCTAGCATTTGTAGACTTAGAGAAAGCTTTTGACAATGTTGACTGGAATACTCTCTTTCAAATTCTAAAGGTGGCAGGGGTAAAATACAGGAAGCGCAAGGCTATTTACAATTTGTACAGAAACCAGATGGCAGTTATTAGAGTCGAGGGGCATGAAAGGGAAGCAGTGGTTGGGAAGGGAGTAAGACAGGGTTGTAGCCTATCCCCGATGTTGTTCAATCTGTATATTGTGCAAGCAGTGAAGAAAACAAAAGAAAAATTCGGAGTAGGTATTAAAATCCATGGAAAAGAAATAAAAACTTTGAGGTTCGCCGATGACATTGTAATTCTGTCAGAGACAGGAAAGGACTTGGAAGAGCAGTTGAACGGAATGGATAGTGTCTTGAAAGGAGGATATAAGATGAACATCAACAAAAGCATAACGAGGATAATGGAATGTAGTCGAATTAAGTCGGGTGACGCTGAGGGAATTAGATTAGGAAATGAGGCACTTGAAGTAGTAAAGGAGTTTTGCTATTTGGGGAGCAAAATAACTGATGATGGTCGAAGTAGAGAGGATATCAAATCTAGACTGGCAATGGCAAGAAAGCGTTTCTGAAGAAGAGAAATTTGTTAACATCGAGTATAGATTTAAGTGTCAGGAAGTCGTTTCTGAAAGTATTTGTATGGAACGTAGCCATGTATGGAAGTGAAAGATGGACGATGACTAGTTTGGACAAGAAGAGAATAGAAGCTTTCGAAATGTGGTGCTACAGAAGAATGCTGAAGATTAGATGGGTAGATCACATAACTAATGAGGAGGTATTGACTAGGATTGAGGAGAAGAGAAGTTTGTGGCACAACTTAACTGGAAGAAGGGATCGGTTGGTAGGACATGTTCTGAGGCATCGAGGGATCACCAATTTAGTATTGGAGGGTAGCGTGGAGGGTAAGAATCGTAGAGGGAGACCAAGAGATGAATACACTGAACAGATTCAGAAGGATGTAGGTTGCAGTACGTACTGGGAGATGAAGAAGCTTGCACAGGATAGAGTAGCATGGAGAGCTGCATCAAACCAGTCTCAGGACTGAAGACCACAACAACAACAAACAATTCGTTATCATTATATTAAAATTTTTATGTAATCTTTTATTAAAACTGTGTCATCTGTGGCACGTTAGTAGTGAGGGTGACGGCGAGTATTTTATGCAATTGCGAGGCAGAGAGTAACAAACTATGCAGCCTCCCCCCACTCCCAACCCCCACCCCCACCCCCTCCTTCCCGCGGAACAGTTCCACCCAGCGCATCCTTGATATTCTCCCTTCTTAAAGTTTCATCTGAGATCTGTAATACAGTAACTCCAATAGTAATCTCTCGTTTTTCATCAGTCTAGTACTGAAACGCTTCTTTCTATCTCTTGGTAATATCGTACATGGTTGCTTAGTAGCTGTTTAGGGGCTTGGAAACTGAAAGTATCGATGTTTAAACAACGTATGACCTCCAACACTAAGCTGTTTTCCTCTATCTGTGTTGAACTCTGCGCAATTAATTCCAATTAGATTTTGAAAATACACGACTGGCCAATAAAATTGCTACACCAAGAAGAAATGCGGATAATAAACGGGTATTCATTGGACAAATAAATTATACTAGAACTGACATGTGATTACAGTTTCACGCAATTAGGGTGGATAGATCCTGAGAAATCAGTACCCAGAACAACCACCTCTGGCCGTAATAATGGCTTTGATACGCCTGGGAATTGAGTCAAACAGAGCTTGGATGGCGTGTACAGGTACAACTGTCCATGCAGCTTCAACACGATACCACAGTTCATCAAGAGTAGCGACTGGCGTATTGTGACGAGCCAGTTGCTCGGCCACCATTGACCAGACGTTTTCAGTTGGTGGGAGATCTAGAGAATGTGCTGGCCAGGACAGCAGTCGAACATTTTCTGTTTCCAGAAAGGCCCGTACAGGACCTGCAACATGCGGTCGTGCATTATCCTGCTGAAATGTTGGGTTTCGCAGTGATCGAATGAAGGGTAGAGTCACGGGTCGTAACACATCTGAAATGTAACGTCCGCTGTTCAAAGTGTCGTCAGTGCGAACAAGAGGTGACCGACACGTGTAACCAATGGCACCTCATACCATCACGCAGGGTGATACGCCAGTATGGCGATGACGAATACGCGCTTCCAATGTGCGTTCACCGCGATGTCGCCAAACACGGATGCGACCATCATGATGCTGTAAACTGAATCTGGATTCATCCGAAAAATGTCGTTTCGCCATTCGTGCACCCAGGTTCGTCGTTGAGTACACCATCGCAGGCTCTCCTGTCTGTGATGCAGCGTCAAGGGTAACCGCAGCCATGGTCTCCGAGCTGTTAGTCCATGCTGCTGCAAACGACGTCGAACTGTTCGTGCAGATGGTTTGTTGTCTTGCAAACGTCCCCATCTGTTGACTCAGGGATCGAGATGTGGCTTCACGATCCGTTACAGCCATGCGGATAAGATGCCTGTCATCTCGACTGCTAGTAATACGAGGCCGTTGGGATCCAGGAAGGCGTCCGTATTACCCTCCTGAACCCACCGATTCGATATTCTGCTAACAGTCATTGGATCTCGACCAACGCGAGCAGCAATGTCGCGATACGATAAACCGCAATCGCGATAGGCTACAATTCGATCTTTATCAAAGTCGGAAACGTGATGGTATGCATGTCTCCTCCTTACATGAGGCATCACAACAACGTTTCACCAGGTAACGCCGGTCAACTGCTGTTTGTGTATGAGAAATCGGTTGGAAACTTTCCTCATGTCAGCACGTTGTAGATGTCGCCACCGGCGCCAACCTTGTGTGAATGCTCTGAAAAGCTAATCATTTGCATATCACAGCATCTTCTTCCTGTCGGTTAAATTTCGCGTCTGTAGCACGTCATCTTCGTGGTGTAGCAATTTTAATGGTCAGTAGTGTATTTCTGCTTCGCCTTACATATTACAGAGTGTAGCTACGCAAAAACTCCTGTAATCAGATCGATTTGAATCCTCATTTTCCACATGCCCAGAGCCTGCTTTTATGGAACTGCAAGTTATGATAGCGATCATGGATGTGAGTCTGTCTGCGTGTTCGTACAATTCTTTAGGTGGTTTCATCATTCATATATCACTTCTGTGTAACGCCGCAAAATTTTTTCTAAGGATTTAACGTTGTAGTTTAAGCTTACGCAAAACAAATGATTACGTTGCTACTGTTTGAATATCAATCTTCCATGTAGAAAGGATAGTAACTAAATTCGTAGAAAATATCAGATGTATTTCGTAGTCTCACTCACAATTCGTCCTTAAGGAGAAGAGGGTACCGGCCGTATGACCATACGAGACGCTGCTGTGTGCAGTCAGACCGCAGAGAGGTTTCCCGGCGTGTCACCGGACAGCCCATTGTTTCGGCTGAACTGCGTCACCACGATTGCGATATTACGAGTGAGGGTCGCTGACCTCACCTCACTGCCCTCAAAGACGCGCCCCCCAAGCAGCCTGTGGTCGCAGAGGTCGCCTGCCTCCGAAACACCCACACTATTCTAACATTCAAAAAGTCATTTCGCAGGTATTTCCGTTTACTCATCCGCCGGCATACGATGACTTTCTCCACTGTTACACGCGAAATCCTTCAGTCAACCTTGCGTAAACTGGTTATGATTCTTTCAAGAATCAGCAAAAACAATTACATTATTTTTTTTATTTGTTCTCCTGTTCGGATAAATTCTTTGTAAACCTCAGGGGGTAACTGTTAGTGCTGTTGGGATGATCCACAAAAAAAAAAATCGTAGGGTCTTCAGATGTCCGGTGACGCCACCATGATCAGTTCTAACAGATAATGACATAACTGCCAAGTGCTTTCATTAAACTTTTATATACCTTGGTACTCCTGTGGGGCGCTCTCCTACAGGAGCATCTTCTCTGGCATATCCTTTACTGTTACGAAGCGTCCTCTAACGTTTATCTTGTTATACGCTTACACACCCCGGGTTCCCGGGTTCGATTCCCGGTGGGGTCGGGGATTTTCTCTGCCTCGTGATGATTGGGTGTTTTGTGCTGTCCTTAGGTTAGTTAGGTTTAAGCAGTTCTAAGTTCTAGGGGACTGATGACCATAGATGTTAAGTCCCATAGTGCTCAGAGCCATTTGAACCATTTTTTACTCTTATACACCAAAATAGACAAATTCTATGTTAATAGCTGTAGCAATGTGGACACCCGAGATCCTACCTTTTCCCACAGCATGAGATCGCTCCTCACCAGCCAGTGCTGAGTGATTGTGTTGGGCAGCGGAGTTTAAGGAATGAGATAAGTTATGGATGGGAGTGGTATTGGATTAAGCGCTGTATCCTGAGTGGGACTCATTCTGCATAAGGGAAGCAAGAGGTCCATTAACTACGAAAGGGAAACCTAGGCGTACACTATCGAAATCTAGAGCTATATCTACATGATTACTCTGCAATTCACAATTAAGTGCCTGGCAGAGGGTTTATCACACCACCTTTAAACTACTTCTCTACCGCTCCACTCTCCCTGAAGAGCGCGCGGGAAAAACGAACACTTAAATCTCTCCGTGCGAGCTCTGATTTCCCTTATTTTATTTTGATGATCATTTCTCCCTATGTAGGTGGGTGACAACAAAATATTTTCATACTCTGTGGAGAAAGTTAGTGATTGAAATTTCACAAGAAGACCTTGCAGGAGCGGAAAACGCCTCTGTTTCAACGATTGGAACCCCAATTCGTGTATCATATCCGCGGCACTCTCTCCGTTATTTCGAGATAATACAAAACGAGCTGCCCTTCTTTGAACTTTTTCGGTGTCGTCTGTCAATCCTACCTGATACGGATCCCACACCGCACAGCAATATTTATTTATTTATTTATTTATTTATTTAACCTGGCAAGATTAGGGCCATCAGGCCCTCTCTTACATCTAACCAGGCATTCTGCTTATTTTACATTCATATGTTTTAGTAGGCATGTTAAACTACATCTAGTACAAAAAGTGAAATAAACAATTTGACAGGTACACCTGGAAAAATACATACATATAGAGTTTATATTCTTAGGTCACAAGTACTGTTATAATTAGACATTATTGAAGAGACAGATTTTAGATAGGAGTGCTGGCAGCAGGGAGTATGAGGGAGACTCATGGTGAAGGGGGGAGAAGAATAGAGACATGATGAAACATAATTAAGGAAATATAAAGGAAAAGAAGGTTGCGTGGCTAATAGAGATAGATGAAGAGGAAGGCATCTCAGGAGCAAGATAGGAGACGCTAGCTTTGCTATTTGACAGATGAGAGGATTGGCTTGGTACATTAATTTTGTGGAGAACTTTATGAGGATGATAGTAGGAAATGCTTCAACTTCTTCTTAAAAGCAGCAGGAGATCGAATTTTGCGCAAGGTAAGGGGCAGTTTGTTCCAGAGGCGGACAGCGGCAACTGAGAAGGAGTTTGCAAAAGTTGCAATACGCCAAAAGAGGAAGAACAAACACAGTGTGGGCAGTGTCTAAGTGTTCTGCCAACAAATCGCTGTCGTTGGTTCGGTTTCCCTCAGCATTATCTATGTAAGTTTAAGTTACTCGTAGTTTTAATCCTTAAGGATTTAATTTAAAGCCTTTAGATTTGTGTGATAAATCGTGTAAATGAAATTTAGAGGATTCCTTTTAGTATTCATGTTGAGGATTTTACACTTTTCATCATTTAGAGTCAGCCGCCACTTTTTTCACTATATAGATAGCTTGTCTGGGATGTCAGCTAGTGAAGTCAGTCATAATACTATGGCAAAGCGACCAGTCGAGAGTTCCCTAATTCCACAAGCTCACCAAGTTAACGCGCGAACCCTGTCCCACCATGCTACACGTTCTTACCATAGTCAGAAGGCACCCTGCCTCTCTTGTCAGTGTCTCAAGCCCGGCTGCGGTGGCCTCTCCAAAGTACTCAACGCAACTCTCCTGCCGGCAGACTAAGCATTCCTTTCTCTCTAGAGTCCGTCGCCGAAATCTCTTCTCTCTTCCGTGTCCCAAGCCAAAGTCCTCTATTCTCTCCATCGCTCTAAACCGAAGTGTCCTACAATCACAACTTTCCTCGTTCTGGTGACATTTCCACGCTTTCAAAGTTGCTAGACCAATCACTAGAATTACTGCCAATACAGCCACTTGTATATTTTTGTAATGATTGCAGCCCTCCCTCCAGAAGCTAAATGTGTAAGTAGGCTGTTTAGGTTTTTACGTTGGTAACGCCACGTAGCGCTCTCTGCGCGTAGCGTTGCGCAGTTGGAGGTGAGCCGCCAGCAGTGGTGGATGTGGGGAGAGAGATGGCGGAATTTTGAGAGCGGACGATCTGGACGTGTGTCCATCAGAAAGAGTAAATTCGTAATATTGGATATCATGGACTGATATATATGTTATGACTTTTGAACACTATTAAGGTAAATACATTGTATGTTCTCTATCAAAATCTTTCATTTGCAAACTATGCCTATCAGTAGTTAGTGCTTTCAGTAGTTTGAATCTTTTATTTAGCTGGTAGTAGTGGCGCTCGCTGCATTGCAGTAGTTCGAGTAACGAAGATGTTTGTGAGGTAAGTGATTTGTGAAACGTATAGGTTAATGTTAGACAGGGCCATTCTCTTGTAGGGATTATTGAAAGTCAGATTGCGTTGCGCTAAAAATATTGGCTGTCAGTTTAGTGTTGATCAGAATAGGTAAAGAGCGAAATGTCTGAGTACGTTCAGTTCTGCTCAGCTGTTTGAAAATCGAATAATGTAAGAGGTTTTCCAGCACAGCAATTCATTAATTTTTCTAAGGGGACGTTTCAAATGAAACTATTCCCCGAATCCATGGACTTAAGGTCTCCTCAGTCTATAAACTGGTACTCAGAATCTATGTCACAGGACATCCGCCAATGAGAGCTACTGTTTTTTTCCACCAGCACGTTTTCGCCGCCGTGAAAAAAAAAAATCATCTTACTTCTCTTGGCGCCGGCTTGGTGGCAACCAAGATAATTCCTGCTGGGTGGTATTTTAGCGTGCTTTCAAAAGATGTTATCTGGAGCCGGTGGCTCTCATTTCGCAAACCAGAAGATAACCACAGTGTTTCTGCGAAGGCTCTCATTCCACCAGGATAAGTTTTTTCGGGTCACCCTGTGGGTACGTGCTACGATCAGCAAGTTAAACTGGGGGAACAACGGGAGGGGGCGGGTGGCTGTGTTTTAATACACCAACGGGATCTCAGTGGAGTGTCCCATGACTCTGGAGGGCCAGTTACTTGGTGCCCTGTTCTTCCGGTCCTTACCTGGCCGCAAGTCCAATGTTCAGCCTGAAAGGAAGCCGCCTCCTTCGTCCCCTGTGGCCACCCCGCGGTGCGGTCGGCGTCCTCTGTCGAGTACCCACGCGCCCTGAACGGCCTCCCGTTCGTCTCGATACAATTACTACAGCATGTAGAAAATCGAAACGGAATGTGAAAAGCACAGAGAGTGTGTAGGCCAGTGTAATTACTGACATATCCATCGTTTGAATTCCAAATTCGATTACTGAGTCTAATTGTCGTTAATATGCTAACTCATCCCATCATTTCGTACGTGAATAAAATGTGGCTAGCCGGAATAACTATTTACCTCTGAAAAATAACGATGAATTAACTTTAAATAAGCTCTTACTTTCCAGCTAGAAGTCTAATCATTCCTTTTCATTGCTGTTGTGTTTACACCCAAGTACTAAAGCATATCTTGGTCTAGCTATCTTGGCATTTTCGTAAATGCCGGAAGTACGATAAACCTCCAGTGTTCTCACTCAGCGACGTTTACCACAGGTCGGAGCGAGGCATTCGCTGTCTTTCTTAAACCAACTTTATTTTAAAATTCTATAGAGGAAGGTCATTGCAAATAAAACAGTTTTCTGTATCAGTTAGTCAGACTGACGCAGAAAACTATATTATTTGTGTTACGCGATAAATCAGTAAAAGCCGTAAATTCAACTAAATACTAGGTATTACAATTACAAACAGCTTAAATTTGAAGAAACACAAAGAAAATGTTGTGGGGAAGGCTACCCAAAGACTGCGTTTTATTGGCAGGACACTTAGAAAATGTAACAGATGTACTAAGGAGACTACCTACACTACGCTTGTCCGTCCTCTTTTAGAATACTGCTGCGCGGTGTGGGATCCTTACCAAATAGGACTGACGGAGTAAATCGAAAAAGTTCAAAGAAGGACTGCACGTTTTGTATTATCGCGAAATATGGGAGAGAGTGTCACAGAAATGATACAGGATTTGGTCTGGACATCATTAAAAGAAAGACGCTTTTCGTTGAGACGGAATCTTCTCACGAAATTCCAATCACCAACTTTCTCCTCAGAATGCGAAAATATTTTGTTGACACCGACCTCCATACGGAGAAACGATCACCATGATAAAATAAAGGAAATCAGAGTTCGTAGGGAAAGATGTAGGTATTTGTTCTTTCCGCGCGCAATACGAGATTGGAATTATAGAAGACTGTGAAAGTGGTTCGATGAACCCTCTGCCTTGAACTTAAGTGTAATTTGCAGAGTATCCATGTAGATGTAGATGTTATCAACGGCCACGGCCCTCATAACCCCACGCTTTATGTACGAAATATTCAAATGGTTCAAATGGCTCTGAGCACTATGGGACTTAACATCTATGGTTATCAGTCCCCTAGAACTTAGAACTACTTAAATCTAACTAACCTAAGGACATCACACAACACCCAGTCATCACGAGGCAGAGAACATCCCTGACCCCGCCGGGAATCGAACCCGGGCACGGGAAGCGAGACGCTACCGCACGACCACGAGCTGCGGACGAAATATTCAAAGTAAGATCTATTCCACCGATCAGTTTCGGGACGTAAGGTTAAAAACCCGTGCCTGATATTCCTGCTCCGATGTCCCACGTCACCTGACGTAAGCTTATCTAATGCTTTTAATCACTTGCGTAGAGTATCCGTTGTATACATCTTTTCTCGTTGAAGGTGCTGGGGGTCACATATCTTCCGTGCACGTTATATAATCTAAGTGAACATGTAAGGGACGATCAAAAAGTTTCCGTTTGAGGGCGTTGCTTGCAGCGTACATGCAACGTAGCGCGACTCATATGCGGGTATATGAGCACCGACGTGTAGGCAAGGGATCGGTATGGCGTTCGTGTCTTTTCCGATGTTCAAGCCGGCCGGTGTGGCCGAGTGGTTCTAGGTGCTTCAGTCTCGAACCGCGTGAACGCTACGGTCGCAGGTTCGGATCCTGCCTCGGGCATGGATATGTGTGCTGTCACAGAAGCATTAGTTAGGTTTAAGTAATTCTAAGTTCTAGGGGACTGATGACCTCAGATGTTAAGCTCCATAGTGCTCAGAGCCATTTGAACCATTTTCCGATGTTCTCGCGGTGAAGGCGGAAATGTGAACTATGGAGACGCCATTGCCAAATTCGTCCAAACGGGACAACGTGCTGTTATTCTTTTCTTGGCTGCCCAAGAACAAACACCAATAGACATTCATCGGAGAATTAAGAATGTCTATGGAGCATCATGTCTATCGAAAACCATTGTCGTGGGATGGTGCGCCAAGATCCACGCTGGTCGTTGTTCAACACAAGACGCCAGTCGATCTGGGACAAGTGGGAGACACTTGAGCATTCTTCCTGTTGTCCTGATCTCTTCCCATGCGATTATCACACCATCGGTCCCTTAAAAAAGGCCTTGAAGGCTCGTCGATTCCTGTTGGAGGAAGTTCTGCAGCAGGCAGTTATGACTTCTTTATGGAGCAGGACGTGGTTTGTTACCAAACGGATATCTTCAATCTGATACGTCGGTGGGATGATTGCCCCAATGCTCACGGCGATTTTGACTGATTGGCATGCCGGTACTGGACTGTACGAACTTCGAGTCGAAACTTTTTGATCGTCCCTTATTTCTTTCTTTTTTTTAATTACAACGTAATAAGTAGTGTGCTACTTGAACCAAGAATTTGCTAATTCTTACAACCAGTAACTGTAGGTGGCGGGTTCATTGCATCGCTGTAGTGAACTGAACATGTGATATGACTTTTTTACACGCAGCAAGCCGTTAATATTCTTCGACATGATTCCACGCAACGAAGAGCTGCCCCCTACCTGGGTTACACCATAGGTTTGCAGGGACATACTTCATTACACGTTATTTAAATCATTCCATAGAGAAACTGGCAGCCTCCCGGCTCAGTCTTCGCACATAGCGATGGATCCAGATGTTGGTAGAAACATCCGTTTCAAGAGAAGCAGTTGACCGTAATTATGATTATCTATTTTGGACAGGGGATTCAACAGAAGTAGTGTGCCACAAGTTGGGAATTTGGGGCGTGCGGTAAGCATGCTAGGATGGCCGAAGTGATTGAAGTACCGCTCTACATGAGGGCATTGGAATAATTCAATGGTGACAAGTGAAAATTTGTGCAGGACCACGATTTGAAACCGGATTTTCCGCTTTATGTGAGCGGTCGCCTTAACTACCGCGGCCGTCGGAGCGTGCTTATCTATTTTGGACAGGGGATGCAACAGAAGTAGTGTGCCACAAGTTGGGAATTTGGGGCGTGCGGTAAGCATGCTAGGATAGCCGAAGTGATTGAAGTACCGCTCTGCAAAGCAGGAAATCCGGGTTCGAGTTGCAGTCCAGCACAAATTTTTCTTCTCGACATTGAATTATTTCAGTGTCCTCATGGGGCTGAAGTCGGTTTGTATAAGGCTGCGGAATCACGAATGTGCTGTGAGTGGCCGCGCAGATTGGCCGCGCGGTTAGAGGCGCCACGTCACTGATTGCGCGGCCCCTCCCACCGGAGGTTCGAGTCCTCCCTCGGGCACGGGTGTGTGTTGTTCTTAGCATAGGTTAGTTTAAGTTGTGTATAAGTTTAGGGACCGATGACCTCTGCAGTTTGGTCCCTTAAAAACTCACATACATTTGAACAATTTCGGGCATGTACAAAAGAACAGACACTACACATGTAATAGTGACTATAATTAGTTTGAATGGGATCGGCATAAGATAATTGTCCCTAAAAATATATGTCTGTTGTAAATGCGTGAGCCTCTCCACGGGCGAGGGTGTCTCCAAGCATGTCTCCTCACAGAATAACCAAACTGTACAAACAGTTAATCACCCTCAGGATCATCATGCCAACGCCGTGTAACGCCGCCTTTGGTCATGTGAGTGGCACCAATTCATCGAGGAAGAGAGTCCACAAGTTTCTACAAGTATTCCGTGTTCATATGAAGCCAAAGTTTGATGATTAGATCCCACAGAGCTATTAAATTGCGCGCATGTTGAACCTATGTTTCAACTTTAACCTGGTGTTCTAAACAGTCTCAGGTATTTTCTACGGGATTAAGACAGAAGATAGGGTGATTCAGCGGACCAATCTAGGCGGGACGGAGTGGTGGTGGTGGTGGTTAGTGTTTAACGTCCCGTCGACAACGAGGTCATTAGAGACGGAGCGCAAGCTCGGGTTAGGGAAGGATTGGGAAGGAAATCGGCCGTGCCCTTTCAAAGGAACCATCCCGGCATTTGCCTGAAACGATTTAGGGAAATCACGGAAAACCTAAATCAGGATGGCTGGAGACGGGATTGAAGCGTCGTCCTCCCGAATGCGAGTCCAGTGTGCTAACCACGGCGCCACCTCGCTCGGGGGGACGGAGTGCCCGAGTGTTCGTCGATCTAGGAGGGTGTGCGTGTAGCTTTGTAAGCACGGCTGTTTTTTTTTTATCTAGGAAGACCACCATAAGAGTTTAGAAAAAAGGGCTGAAATTGGGTCACCGAGAACGCTGAAATAAACGTCTTGGTTCATGTTCACGGCACTGTACGGTAAACACCCCCAAAATATCACAGAGTCACCTCCGACCTCAACTACACCCTCCACAAGTTACAGGTTAAACGCCTCAGCGGGCGGTCGGCGCAATTGGCGCCAAGCATCGTTTGAATAAAGGCAGAAGTGCGACTCGTCGGACCACACTTCGCTCACGCAGTCAGCTACCGTCCGACTTTTGTGTTATTTGGCCCGCTGTGGACGTGCAGCTTCTAGTTCCGCAATAAGCAAAGTCCTTTTGCGACGTACCCAGCCACGTACCAGATAAGTCAAAACATTGTGACCACTGACCACCGCAACTTTGGAAGCCGCCTGGTGACGTTGCGGGCACGTCACGCGGTACCAAAAGGATCTAAGTGGAGAAGAAACAGATGGGGGTCACTCTGGAGAAGATATGGCCTGCAAATGGGGAAATCCATTCAGATAAGCGACTTTCACATATTTCAGACTATTATTGCGCAGAGTCTGTGAACGAGTATCTCGAAAACGGCGAAACTGGTCGAATGTTCATGTGCTACTGTCGTGATCATCTACGGAAAGAGGCAGAAGGACAGTGAAACTACCACTAGGCGCTAAATGGCTGGACGTCCACGACTCTTCACAGAAGGTGGGGTTGGGAGGCTTGTCTGCTCTGTACAGTAGGGTACGTGGTGACCTGTGGCATCTCTGCCGAAAGAGCACACTGCTTGTGCACGCATAAGTGTGCTCCGCAGCAGACTATCCTTACGTGTTCACATTTTGACCCAACGATATCGTCGATTACGATTGCAGAGAACGCTGGGTCATCGGGATTCGACCGTCGATCAATTGAAACGTGTCAGCTCTTCGGATGAATCACATTTTTGCTCCACCAGCGCCGTCATTGAGGCGCGAAGAGTGCAGCGCGGCCGGCCGGGATGGACGAGCGGTTCTAGGCGCTACGTCTGGAACCGAGCGACCGCTACGTCGCAGGTTCGAATCCTGCCTCGGGCATGGATGTGTGAGATGTCCTCAGGTTAGTTAGGTTTGAGTAGTTCTAAGTTCTAGGGGACTGATGACCTCAGATGTTAAGTCCCATAGTGCTCAGAGCCATTTGAACCATTTTGAGTGCAGCGCGCCACGGACGCAGGCTAGTGGGAGCAGCATTATGCTATGGGAGACATTCTCCTGTGCTTGCATGGGACCTGTGGTAGTAATCGAAGACATGCTGAGACCTGCGAACCACTTGCATCTCTTCATGCTTGATGTCTTCCGCCGGCCGCGGTGGTCTAGTGGTTCTAGGCGCGCAGTCCGGAACCGCGGGACTGCTACGGTCGCAGGTTCGAATCCTGCCTCGGGCAGTCCTTAGGTTAGTTAGGTTTAAGTAGTTCTAAGTTCTAGGGGACTAATGACCACAGAAGTTAAGTCCCATGGTGCTCAGAGCCATTTTTGATGTCTTCCCCGACGGCGATGTCGTCTTTCAGCACTACAATTGTCCGTGTCTCGAACCCAGAATCGTGCTACAGTAGTTGAGGAGCATTATAGTGACTCACATTGATTTCTCGGTGACCAAATTCACCTGATATAAATCCTATGGAACCCATCTGGATCGCTATCGGGCGTCATCACCGCGTGCGCAAATCAGCGACCCGTCTTTTACCCGAATTATATGACCTGTGCGTAGACACCTAATGCCACATACCTCCACAAACCTACCAACAAATTGTCGGATACCTGATACGCAGAATCAGTTATGTACTTCGATCCAAAGATGAACAAACAAGCTATTATTATAGGTGGTCACAATTTTTTTTCTCATCAGTGTACTTCGTTGCATGTAGTACTCAACAATGGTCGATCAAAAACTGGTTGACGTGATCGACGTTCATTAATAGCAGCAATTACTGTCTAGGGTGAAACCGCCTGCCGCTGGCAAAGTATGACACTCGTCCCTGGTCCCTGTCGGTTAGGATCTTTTAAAGACCACTGTTCTTACGCAATCCTACATGGTTGCGAGTGGTACAACTTTCCCTGCAGATACGTAGGACAGTGTGCGTCGATACGTCAATAAGTCAAGCAGCTTCATTCACGGTGTGGTAATGGACACGCCCAAACACGGTATCTACTTGCTGCCATTCTGTCTCGTGTCCATGTCGACCCGTCTTGCAGCGCAGGTTCGTACTCATCATTAAGTCTCTGTGCTCCTGTATCAGACGGAACAGCTGTTGGGACTCTCCAAGATTGCGCAAGGTACGCCCGATTGCTTATTACAAACCAGTGAATTGGGAAACCTCAATGGAGATGAAAGATGTGACTATGGACTGCCATAAATTGGAGAATACCTCCTAGTCAGTCAGACTATAAACACAATCTGTACCAGTCGGGCCTTATAATACGCAGTGACAAAGCTGTCTTTGATGAATTCTTCTTGCGTTATCAGCCGAGTCAAGGCGTCGTTCTGGGGCAACGTTTCGAAAAGTTTTACACTTTTCATTGTCACCTAAGAATGAAGACTAGGAAACAGGTCGAAAAGTTGCAGCGTAATGACGCCTTGACTCGGCTCATAACCAGAGAAGACTTCATCATCGAAATTCGCCGAGAAAGCCTGCATTTCCATCAAGCTATCTTTGTAGTTACGTACTGTAAAAACAAAGAAATGAAATAAGATCTCATTATTATTATTCATGTATTATTACAACTATTCGTCGGCTTAGAATGAGAACCTCGTATCTCAAAAATAAAACAAAAATATCTTTATTACATTATGAGGTAGAGAACCTTGTATCTCAACTATTAGTAAGCCAATGAGACACAGCCGGACGGAGTGGCCGAGCGGTTCCAGGCGCTACAGTCTGGAACCGCGCGACCACTACGGTCGCAGGTTCGAATCCTTCCTCGGGCATGGATGTGTGCGATGTCCTTAGGTTAGTTAGGTTTCCGTAGTACTAATTTCTAGGGGACTGATGACCTCAGACGTTAAGTCCCATCGTGCTCAGAGCCATTTGAATCATTTGAACCAATGAGACACAGTTATCTAGTTGCAGCGCTCCACCGAGGAAGAAAAAGAAACCACATATATTGTTAGGCTACAAAATTAGGTGAGAAAACCGCCCACGGCTTTTCTGAGATACGGGGTTTTCATCATAGGACGGCATGTTAGTGGTGTGTTATTATTACCATCCATAATGTGACATATTATTGTCTGTAGCTGTACTTTGACCGAGAAAATAAAAATAAGTAAGTAGGTAGATTCCATGCAGCCGACTGGCAAATACACACCTCTTCACTCACTTGACTTGCGTTAGCAGTGAAGGGTCACATGATTGACTGGTATCAGTGACACCGCGTAGAGTTGTAAAACTACCGTAGGCTGCCATAGACTATCGTATGTAAGCTTAGACTACATTAGTTTTCCTTGTAACTTTGGTCAGTTAAGGTCATACACGCGTTACCTTTACGTTATATTTGTTGCATACTTGTCGGTTGTTATTTCACAATGATCGCTTTCTTTGCGTATGCGATCAGTGTCTTACTAGATTCCCCTAAAACGGAAGGGAGAAGCAGAGTGAGGGTATGCAAAGGACGGGGTAACCTACGGAACATTTTTGTTTTACGTAGTCATCCTTCTGTCTCTTACCTAAAAGAAAACAGCATTTATAGCAAATCTGAGACTACGAATGTTTAATTCAGGTTTTATTGGAAAATTGTTGATTTATAACATGAAACAGAGGGATGATGTACTAAAAATAAAGAAAATTACACAGACTTCTCACATAGAGATAGAAAACGCAATTTGTTCAACAAAAGGGTAAAATAAAAAACCGCAAAACAAAAATACATCAAATATCGCTTCAGTACTTCGTCCAACGTACATAAAACATGTTTCTGTTATTCATAAACAAGTTTCTCATTTATCAATAACAATAATAGGAAACTCTTGCCTTTGATCTTGATGAAGATCGTTCTGTTGACTACAAAATAACAACAATAATTATTATATGTATAATTTTTTATGTTCGTGCATTTAGACTGTACTTGCATCAAAAGCGACTACTTTGGTTATATAAACGCACAGAAGTTACGCCACCCACTATTTTTATTACTTATAAAATGCAAGGATACTGTAAAAATATAAAATACACAGTGGACTAACACTGAATGATGTGCTGTTCTAATAATGAGCAAAATGTAGAACTGCTGAACCGTAGCTTTGGTAAAGTGCAACTCTAATAACACATTTCCGTTATAGTTTCGTCGTCTGTCGTGTCGTAGCTCTATTATTTCACTTTGTCTTAAAGCGGGATGTTGCACGAATTGGGAAATGGAATGAGTCTCCCACGAAGTTTCCGTTTGATAATAACCATTTGTCGTTATTGTTAGTTCCCTTCACTATGACGAAACTTCGCCGAATACTATATGCCAGTATTCGTAAATGGGCTACCGGATTAGCACATTCATTTAAGCCTTGAACCACTTCGAGTCAGGAGAGTCATTTCAAAAGTCAAATTCTCATGACTGACACGTAACTCTCACTAAGGCCGTTCGCCGATGTCTCTGCCGGCCGACTGCTGTTATCCACGTAGCTAATCACAGGCCAAAACCCACCCATTGTTCTGGCTAAATATTCAGTTTTACTTAGTCTCACAACTCGCCGATGGTGCCGTTCGCTAGGCTGGTATACACATATCACTATTCGAACGAGCTGTGAGAATAGCAACCTTACACAGCTCTGCAACTACTATAGCGTTCCGAAGTGGCCAGTTGTACTCTGCTAAGAATGTGAATAATATTTGTCCCAGTGAGTTTATTATCGTATTGTTACACTCTCGACTGAAGTTTAAATTAGGAAAATTTACTCCATGAATTCTTTTCAACAATACTACTCAAACGGGGTGTAACAAAAAGTTATGGCCCTATCTTTCAGAAAACATTCGTGAAACATAGAGGAAAAAAATATGTTATATGAACACGAAACACTTTATTTCTACATTAGACCTCAGTTTGTCCAATTCTTGAATGCATTAATCACGGGAAACACATTACAAAAAAATTGTATCAGGACGCTCTGAAGTAGCTTCCTAAATGAGATGTTCAAAATGCTCTCCGTTAGCAAGGATAGACTCATCAACCCGTGCGGGAAAATCAGCTGCTGATAATGCTGTACACGGTACGGATACAGCAGGTTCTCACGCAGCACTCTGGAGACAGTCATGTGGTCAACATTACTTGCTGCAACTAATTGTCTTACATTGACACTAGGGTTGTCGTGAACTCCATGAAAAACATTCCTCTTCCACTTGAGGTGTCCTCGTCCTTCTAGGCCTCCCCCAGCCACAATTAGTATACTTAAATGTCCCGTGTTCCCTAACAAGACGACCAATTGCTTCAAACGTCCTCGTGTCGGGGCACGGTCGTTCTGGAAATCTCTCCCGATACTGTAAGATGGAGTGGTCTCCTGATCATTTCTTATATATTCCGTCCTCACAATCGTATTCTGCACATCAAGACGCTTCATTCGAACCCAAACTGGATAAGGTAGAGCAATTTGGTATGAATTCATGTAAGCGATACGCAAATCTAATAAGTAAATCGCAAGTGCGCACCGAGGTTGAAAAAGTCGAGGCTGGCGTACAAAAATGACGGCCACAGGTATTTTCGTTCTAGGGAGGCTGCCTGCCCGCTGGGAGGCCCGACCCTTCAGAGGGGTGGGCCGGTGCACACCCACTTCGGCCGGAACGACCGCCCAGAGAGAGGGCAGCTTTTGCCGGAGCGAAGGGATAAATGTTCGACTTAAAAGCAAATTCCGCTACATTGTGTAGGAGCGCCCAGAAGACGCATTTTTTCACGGACCGACTGTGTAGTTACGGAGTTCTTACAGCAGGACAGGATACGCCTAACAGAGATGCTACATATCTCCACATTGGTCGACTTAAACGAAATGTCACTCTCCCGTTTAAAAGAGCAACGCTGATTGGCGGAATATTTCTGACGCAAAGAGCCAGAGGAGTGAGATAAGACAGCGAATGATATACCCTTGCAACTTTTCCAGAAAGAGGGCCCGTTCTGCTATCACTCTTGGAGTGGGAACACGTAACGAGAGCGAGTGCACTTGTACGTGCACGCAAAGAGCAAGGAACAAAGTCTCTCCTCAGTACTTCACTGGGAGAGCACCTCTGTCATTAGCGAATCGGAGTGACACTCTATATTGGGTCGCTCGCGATTAAGCGTTGTTCACTGCGTTGGCCGTCACACTTATTGTGCAGTGTGAACACGGACAGAGTACTATTTAAACGCCTGCGAGCGAGTATTTAGTGGCATCGTGGTGGACTGGTTATCTGACCGGTGTACCCCGCCAATAGTTAGACTAGGGCCAGATAGGAGTCCTTGACTTCATCAAGGCATAGAGTTTGATTGGCGAGGTCAATCCAGATAGAAAGAGGTAGTTGTGTTATTTGTCAGCAGCTAGTGACACAGGCAGCAGTCATCGCTGCTCACGGTATTGTGTGCTACAGCATATGCAAGCCCCATCTGTCCTCCATAACAGTACACTTCATTACATTTCTCATGCGACAGCCTTGACTGTAGCTAGAAAAGTTATTCAAGTTGTGTAGGCGTGGCTTTCAGTCATTCTGCTGAGTAAATAACATTCTTAAAGAAAAGGGAGAAAAGAACCTTTCCATACTTCGTAAAATAATAACATTCCTATCCATAAGAGGCAATCTACTGTTCCGAAAAGAACCCAGAAATTTATTAATTTATAAGAAAAAGTTTCACTTGATTTCTCAGAATTTTTTTTGCAATAAATAATATTTTTCATTCGTTTAATGTTTTTCTTACACTAACAAGCAAGACACCAGTACCCAAGTATTCCACTAGTTACGTAAGAATATAGAATATTTTTGTGTCTTTTTCTTACAGTGGACGACCCCAGAAGATATTTGTTGCTGAATGTTTTTCAAGCAGTTCTTCTTGGTACATTAGGTGCGTCTGTCTGACTTCTGTAGGAGTGTGAGGTGGAAATTGTTTCTTGCAGGCGCCAAAGGGTACTTGTTGGATCAGTCCATCACGCAACTTGACAAAATAAAACCCACACACTCACAATACGAATGTGAAGTGCCACACCCATTACCATCTCCTAATCCGTACAGCAAATGGGCATCTTCCAGAACCATGTTTCAGTAGACTCCCATTGCATTGTACCGGAAACCAGGTCCGTGATGAACACTAAACAGCTGATGCTACGTGCTCGATGCTAGCAGAGCAATGCAGCTAGTCACATGTGAACACAAGCATGAAGTTAGCTGCATGTGAACACATGCGATGAAGTTAGTTGCACGTCAACACAAGCAATGTATTAAGTCACATGTCAACATTATTTTCGTTCAATTGGAGCAACAGACACTGGCGGTGAACCTGTGAATTGCAGCTTACTGCTCATTCTAACCAAACATAGCCAAGAGGGTATTTTGAACATCTCATGTAAGGAAACGTTTCATGTATGCTGGTACGTTTTGTTTCTCTGCGTTTCCCTGATTAACGTGATTATGAAAAGAAGTGGAAAACGAGGATATAAAGAGTTTGTGGACTCGTGTCTATATCACATTTTATTCCTCTATGTGTGAGGAATGTTTCTTGAAACTTTGGCCATATCTTTTTGTTGCTGTCTATACACTGAGGTGAAGAAACTCAATGGATAGCGATATGCACGTATGCAGATGGCGGTAGTACCGCGAACACAAGGTATAAAAGGGCAGTGCACTGGTGGAGCTGTCATTTGTACTCAGGTGACTCATGTGAAGAGGTTTCCGACGTGATTCTGACCGCATCCCGGGAATTAACACACTTTGAACGCGGAATGGTAGTTGGAGCTAAATACGTGGGACATTTCATTTCGGATATCGTTAGGAAATTAAGTATTCTGAGACCCAGAATGTCAATAGTGTGCTGAGAATGCCCAGTATCAGGCAATATCTCTCACTGCGGACAACGCAATGGCCGACGGCCTTCACTTAACGGCCGAGAGGAGGGGTGTTTGGGTAGAGTTGTCAATGCCAACAGACAAGCAACATTGCGTGAAATAACTGCAGAAAATAATGTGGAATGTACGACGAACGTATCCGCTAGGACAGAGCAGCAAAATTTGGCGTTAATGGGCTATGGCAGCACATGACCGACGCGAGTGCCTTTGCTAACAGCACGACATCGGCTGCAACGCCTCTCTTGGGCTCGTGACCATATCGGCTGGACGTTAGACGACTGGGAAACCATGGCCTTGTCGGATGAATCCCGACTTGAGTTGGTAATAGCTGACAGTAGAGTGTAAGATTGCTATTCTCACAGCTCGTACGAATAGCGATACGTGTATACTAGCCTAGCGAACGGCACCATCGGCGAGTTGTGAGGCTAAGTAGAACTGAATCTTTAGCCAGAACAATGTGCGGGTTGTGGCCTGTGTTTAGCTACGTGACCCCACCAAGCCACGAACGCAGGTCGTCAACAAGGCATTGCGCAAGCTGGTGGTGGTTCCATAAAGGTGTTTGCTATGTCCTCTGGTCAAACTAAACCGACCATTGGCTAGAGTAGATCATTTGCAACCATTCATGGACAAACAACGATGAATTTTTTCGTATGACAATGCGCTATGCAGTCGTTCGCAATTGGTTTGAAGAACATTCTCGACAATTTGAGCGAATGATTTGGCCACCCAGGTAACCTGACATGAATCCCACCGAACGTTTATGGGACATAATCGCGAGGACAGTTCGTGTACAAAATTCTGTACCGGCAACACTTCCGCAATTATGGACGTCTATAGTGGTAGCATGGCTCAATATTTCTGCAGGCGACTTCCAGCGACGTTTTGAGCCCATGCCACCCCGAGTTGCTGCACGATACAGGGCAAAAGAGGGTCCGACACGATACTAGGAGGTATCCCATGACTGTTGTCACTTCGGTGTAAACACGTGACGAATGTTGCACAGGCATCTTTCCTCGGATCCTTTAGTTGCCGATAAGCCTCGCTGCTTCAACACAATGAAGCACCGCAGTCTAGAATAGTGTCGATTCCACGCCTTTATTAACCACCGTCTCACAGGGTGTGGCACGACTTCCTCGACCTATGAAGGCAGACAGTTATGACGGGATCTCCATCTTTCCGTGAAATACGAACCGCACTGTGAGTGGATATTTTTCACGTAGACAGCCGAATGAGGCTAATCTGGAAATGTGCGGGGGTGGTAGGGCCAGGCCGCGTTCCACACGGCCGCTGGCGTGACCTGGCTGCGGAAGGCGCGCGCCGTATGTTTAGCAGTGACGCGTCGCCCTGCGGTGACATCAGCGCCTCCCGCTAGCTGCCGGCCGGTGGCCGCTGCCCATCGACTCAGGCCGAGGCGCGACACCCAAAGGTCGCCAAGGCACTGTGCCCCCCTCTCTCTTCCTGCCGTTTTCCTTCCTCCGACGCCAAAGGGCCACCTTAGTGTCGAAAAATATAAGTACAGCCTTAGAAATATTGGTTAATGAGAATTTCGTGGACATTACTAAATATGAAGCGTGCTTTTTAAGTAAGTACCGTTTTGAAATAAAAAAAAGACGTGCTAAGATATCTCAATAATTTTATTTTTACGTGAAAGCCTGTACCTTAATCTACTTTTCTACATAATTTCCGTCAATATTGAGGCACTTGTCATAACGTTGTACCAGTTTTTTAATACCCTCCTCAAAGAAGTCTGTCGCCTGACCTGTTAACTGCTGCATCACCACTGTTTTGACTTCGTCATCGTCTTGAAGACGCTGACCGCCCAGGTGTTTCTTCAAGTGCAGGAACAGATGGTAGTCACTGGGCGCAAGATCGGGGCTGTACGGAGGATGATCTAGAGTTTCCCATCGAAAACATGTGATGAGATCTTTGGTCAGATTCGCGACATGCGGACGGGTATTGTCTTGCAGCAAAACGATGCCCTTGCTCCACTTCCACGGACTGTTGCTTTGATTCTGATGTGACGCAGGCCCGCCATGTTTCATCGCCCGTAACAGTTTGGCTTGAGAAATCATCACCGTCGTTGTGGTACCGCTCAAGGAAAGTCAATGCACTGTCTAAACGTTTCGTTTTGTGCACATCCGTCAACACTTTCGGTACCCAACGTGAGCACAATTTTCGGTAATTCAAGTGCTCGCTCACAATGCCGTACAAAACACAACGAGAAACATTAGGAAAGTCATCCGGCAAGGAGGAAATCGTAAAGCGTCTGTTTTCCTCATCTTATTGTCCACTTCCTGCACCAAACCTTCATTAACGAGCAAAGGACGCCCACTCCGTTGCTCATCATGCACATTTGTGCGGCCATCTTTAAATCCTTACCATTCCATCACTCTTAATGTTTTCTCCGTAAACTGCACATATCTCACGATGAATATCGATCACTTTTAGGCCGTTAGCACTAAGAAATCTGTAAGTAGGCTGTTTAGGTTTTTTTATTGGTAACGCCACCTCTGTATGAAAATCACTGGCTGTGCTGTGTGCAGTCTGTGGCTGCTTTGCATTGTTGTAATACTCGCCATTGTAGTGTTAGGCAGCTGACTGTGAACAGCGCGTAGCGTTGCGCAGTTGGAGGTGAGCCGCCAGCAGTGGTGGATGTGGGGAGAGAGATGGCGGAGTTTTGAAATTTGTCATGAACTGCTATATTTATATATGATGATATCAAGGTAAATACATTGTTTGTTCTCTATTAATATCTTTCATTTGCTAACTATCCCTATCAGTAGTTAGTGCCTTCAGTAGTTTGAATCTTTTATTTAGCTGGCAGTAGTGGCGCTCGCTGTATTGCAGTAGCTTGAGTAGCGAAGATTTTTGTGAGGTAAGTGATTTGTGAAAGGTATAGTTTAATGTTAGTCAGGGCCCATTCTTTTGTAGGGATTATTGAAAGTCAGATTGCGTTGCGCTAACAAAATATTGTGTGTCAGTTTAAGCACAGTCATTTGTAATTGTTCAATAGGGGACGTTTCATATGTCGACCCTTAGCCGAGGATACCTCACTGGAATCTTCTGATTTTTTTCTTGTAGTTTGTGTAATTAGTGTAGCTATTGTTTATTGCTAGCGCGTAATTATAGAGAGAATTTCCTTTGTAGTTGCAGTCTTTCATTGTTGTACAGTAAAACAGGTGTGGCACGCATGGAGATTTGCACCAAGTATTTCGCAGCTGCAATTAACTAGATATTATTTTCAGTGCTATGTTAATGTGTTCTCTTATTTTTGCTCTTCAAATTGTGCTTTTCTGTGTTGTCATGTGAAATATTGTGACAATAATGGCGTGTGAAAAACGTAATACTAGGCTCCAAAGTAAACTGAGAAATGACAGTGAAGACGAAAGAGTGTGTTAGCGCCACCATGTAATGAATTAACTAATATTCAAAGTAGTAATTTGGTAACTGTGCATAGGGAAATGGAGCGGGCATCAAATAATGGTGTAGACAGTGAAACAGGTAGTGAACAGGTAAGCATTATCGATCGATCGGTCGGCAACAGGTCGCCTCAGGAATCGGGAATGATAGAACAGAATATTGCAAATACTGTAGACTCAGGTTTTGGGTTCTCACCGTTTTCTCAAATGAGTCAAGACACATTTTCCGCTTGTCAGAATGTGAATGTTGCCAATGCAAATTCACTGCCGAAAAGCACTGAGGAACATGTTTCAGACACCAGTGCATTGTTATTACAATTAATGCAACAAATGGGTCAAAAGCTTCAAAAGTTAGACACAATGGAACAACACCAGAGACAAACACAGCAACAGTTAGACGCAATGGAACAAAATCTTCAAAAGTTAGACACCACGCTTGAACAAATACGTGAAGATTTAACTACTGAGTTACATAACATTGAATCGAAATGTCAAAAAGTCTGTAATGATGTAAAAACACAAATTTGTGAGCATTTTCAACCTATTTCTTCGCGGCATGAAAATGCATTACAGAATCACGAAGCAGCCATAAAAGAACTGCAAACTATTGTTCATGAAAATCATGAGACCTTGCAAGCTAAAATTGACTCAGTTGCATCTACCGATTTGGTTACGCAACTTGCAAAAACTCAGGAAAACTTAAAGGACACAGTAGATACTCTGAAAATTGGTTCAGAAAGACACATGGAGGAAATTAGTTCATTATCAGAGAAAGTAGTTGAACTTTCGGATCAGCTAAATAATTTATCTACGAAGGTAGATGATAACCTGAATGACACAAAACCGGTAGTCTTTAATGACACAGAAGACTGCGAACAAATTAGAAAATTCAAACAAAATCAAAATTAAATCGATACACAGTACAAAAGAGAAATCCGGGAAGTACAAGATCAGCTGACACAGGTAATACAAGAATTACGTATTTCAGAGGACACTCGCGCCGCAATACGGGAAGAGGGACATAGAAATACGGAACAGCCACAAAATAATAACACAGGGCATTTCGGAAGTTATGAAAGAAATTGGCAATGTGCACCGAATTTTGAGATGGAACTGCCGACGCGACGTAACAATGACCGACATGCGACTCGCCGACGTGATGATTTTGACTATAAGTTGTTCATTACTACACGTAAATTCAAAACGTTTAAAAATTCTGGCAACGACATTCATCCACAAGCGTGGCTCCATCAATTCTCTCATTGTTTTCCTCCCAACTAGTCATTAGAGCACGGATTAGAATTTATGTGTGGCTATTTAGAGAATGAACCAGCTGTAAGAATGCGACAGTCATTCACGATTGTCACAGTGAAGGAGAATTTTACCATGCCTTCCTCTCAGCATATTGGTCTCAAGCTACACAAGACCGAGTAAAACATAGCATCATGATGATAAAACACTTTGAACAATCTGAATTTTCCAGTCTTGTCAAATATTTTGAAGAATCAATATCTTTCAAACCCATACAGCCCTTCAGAACTCATCCGCATTTGCTTAATGAAATTTCCTGAACATTTAGGAAATATTATTTTGGCAGGACGTTGCAAAGACGACATTGAAGCTTTTCAGGGACTCTTACAACAATTAGAAATTGACACAGACAGCCGCGGGATGCGAAAACAGGAAAACAACCACTACAGGTCAAATCCGTCACAATTCCGTGACGACAGAAACAATAACTGGACACGACAAGGCTATTCTTACAACGCAAATCGTGACCAAAACAGACACCACCCATATGACAACCACTGGCAGAGTAATAACAGTTACAGAGAAAGATCGCATTTCCGTAGTAATGAATATGACAGAGATTACCATAGAAACAGACAATATGGGAACACAAACAATTATTATCAAGGGAGACGGAATAACTTCAGACGCAACAGTTCAACGCGCAGTTACGATTCAGGCAGAAATTCCCCACCACGTGACCGGCAAGAAAGAAACTATGGAATCTACCGACATGACGACAGACGATGTGGTCGTAACGACAGAGCTGAATTGGATCAGAACTGGCGAGCTTCAAACAGGGCAGAGCCTTCTCGGCAAGGTGAATTTGTAGAAGTTAGGTCTCCTAATCCCAATAACGATGCGCGCCAACAAATAGACAGACAATGACTCGCACCGCAGGCAGCCACGTGCGCCGGCTGGCTCAGAGAAAAATAACATAGACGCTAACCTTGAGAAAAATTTTACCACTCCTTACTGACGTATACCACATGATAATTACTTTGAAGTTGAAACTCTGTGTTCTAAAAAGGGTAAAGGTTTACACCACATTTCACATGTAAAACCGTTTATTGAAAGATAATCTGCTTTTTAACTTTGTCTTTGCCATATAACTTTTCACTTTACATTACTAGTATGCTTTGTCAGACTTAGAATCTGTTAATATGCAACAATGTTTGAAGTTAAATATCCAGTCAAGAACCAAGAGAACTTATTTAAACAGAAATTATGAATGCATTGTTATAGTGAACTGACATCACAGTGTTATTGTGTGTGTACATTCTTGCTTGTTAGCTGCACGATTATGTAACGACTATAAGGCTGACATACTTAGAACATGTACCGGTACTGCTAATGAGATTTTAATGCAACATTTTGGTTCACTTGAAAATACATTCTGGATTTAAAGTACTTTCTGTGAGATACCAGATGACACAGTGGTTAGTTTATGTGACAGCTACAAGATTTTATCACGACGTTACTAACGAGTGACAATTTACAATGTTGCTTTTGCGGTGTATCTGTTTTGTATCTGCAAAGTTTTTCTGAATTATTCTGGAAAGTAAAACATGTTTTAGTAGTAACTTTTGTGGTATAGCTACAATGAGACAGCCTTTTCCGTAGCACAACAATACGTTACAGCACAGTACTTTCTTCATCACGGCAATAAGCGTAATAACTAAGATATCTATACGCAAAGCATTTCACTTCGTTTATTACGAGGCAAGTACATTGACTTCAGCAGAACTTTGCTTACAGAGGACGATAACTATGACACTTCCACAGAATTATCTTACAACAAGACGCACATTTAGCGCTACAGGACAGGCATTTGAGTGATTAATTTTGTACTTGAACCATTTATTTTTCAAGATTTTTGAATTACAAAGGTTTTCTGTGATACATTTCATTCCATTGCTGTAATCTGTAACACCTGAGGGTGTAATTACATTAATCCTCAGGGGGGGTACACGCTTACTTTGTGTACCATGTGTGTGGCAAGCACAAGGAGCCCTAGCTAATATGGTATTTGCTTATACAACTTTACACATCGGTACCATATTTCTCCAACACAGAATTACACAGCCACCTGATCATTTAACTGAGAGATAAACTTTTTTACTACATCAGTGACACATGTTTACGCAATTACAGAGTTGGATTACTTCACACTTACGAAATTGTATTTTTGTCTGTACTTCGTGAATTGTTCATATTTTTTCGGAACCATTGTGATACTATAAGAGCTTTGAATGATGTATTTGGTAAGGGAGCATGATTTTAAAGTACGTTTGAGTTAGATGACACTATTTAAATGAGCAGAGAATTCTTTTTAGGTTTTGAAATTATTGGAGGAAGCTACGACGATTTTGAGATTTGACTGAGGTGTTATGATGTTATTATTACGACGACGATGTGTATTATGCTGCTGAGGTATGTTTATGATTAATAGACTGATGCTATATGAGTTATTTGATTAAGCCACGTAGCTGTTATGATGAAATATTGAAGAAGTGTCGACGAATAAGGTAAGGAATAATGAGTAGTGTTTAGGGACTCTGGTTTGTGAAAAAGGTTGTTGGAAACCAAGATTCGTACTTTAAGAGTTATGAAATGTGTGTAAATGCGTGAATATATCACAATGCCGGCGAAAATTTTTTGGACACTGTTATATTTATAGGGTTTTGTTTCTACACATTTGCAATGCAAATTCTCGACCCGTGAAATTTTGTATATGAGACTGTCACAGTAGCGGAAACTGCTGTCGTAAATATTTCCGTAAGAAAGTTAAGTGACCACCTGCACGTAATGCATTGTGGGCATGCAGCTGTGTCAGACACCGGGAGAACAAGTCATTAGTGAATGCCTCATCAGAAGCACAGGTAGAAAAAAAGAAAGGGGAGGCCATTGTCCTCGCTATTGACATTTCCTTGTTGAAAGCATACTGTGGAGCTCGTAATTTATGATATTTACTAAAATGCCTAATGAAATAATTAGAAACATTTTACATCTATTGTCATTGTAGTTAAGAGATTGCTCATTTTGTTTAATATCTGGTTTCCAGCTGTGTTGCAGCATTGGTTTTATAAAATAAACTTAAATGCATCTGCTAATGTGAACACTTTCTGTCAACAGATTTATTAAATAATTATTTTCTGATCCACATTCTTCGAAAAAGGAGCTCTTGGAATGGAGAGAACAATAAGAAGGGACTAATAACAGTAACTGCATCTATAATTTTGTTTTCAAGTACTTGGTAATTTCTTTTGTAGAATAATTTGTGGTGCACCACTTTAATTACATAGACATTAAGATGTGAATATACATTTCCCTTATCTGCATTGTTGTTTTTAGTGTAATATTTTTTCTCCTTGAGCTTTGTCATGTTTAGATTTAATTTATTGCTTTTGCTTCTGCTGTTTGCCAGGCATAGTGCTACTGAATTTTAATTTGTGTTACTCTGCAAGCCAGTTTACTACTGATTTATTTTTCTTGTTTGCTGCTCATTGCCTTATATTAGTTGTAATTTATGCTGCTTGCTTCGCCATTTGTATTTTTGATCATTGCTGTGTGTGTTAATTGTTTTGTGCTGCTGCATTGCCTCGTTCCTTAGTTTAGCATTTGAGCTCAGTAGATTCAAGTTAGCTTAAGAGGGGGTAGACTACATAAGAAACTGACTATGGACAATAGAAAAAAAAATGCATTGACAAGTTATACGAAAAAAAGTACAGAAATCAGGTATAGATAGGACTTTTGGGAATAATGATGAACCAAAGGAGATCACCATGCAAAATACTGCAGTAAAACAAACCCTGTCCTTTCCTTTTGTATTATTTTGCTATGTGTGTATGTACCATTGTGTATTTGTCTTTTTCCTGTCTTTAAGTGTTTAGCTAATAAGATTTATGTTGTAGAATTTTTCAAATACTATGTTATTTATCTTGTAAAGATGTTTAGACATTATTTATTCTGTTTTGTTTTAATGCTCATGTGTGAAGTTGATGTTCCGAAAGTTACTCTGATGTTTTATGTATGTACTCATGTCATAATTCCTGAAACACTGACGCATATGTTATTTCGATTCTTTTGTAAAGCCTGTACTACAAATGTTCTCTGTATTGTTATGTTCTTTAATGATGTATTTTGTACCTTTGTTATTGTATTTTTATGTTATCAAATTATAATTGTTACCAGTTCTTCAAATTAAGTATCATTTCACTGCACACGTTTCTGTTGGCCATAATATATGCACAGTATGTGAGAAGTTGGGACTGTTAGTGTTTGCACGTGTGTTAATAATTCAGCAAGGGACTGGATAACAGCATTGCTGGTTCTAAGGACAATTTCAAAAACTTTGTGAGTGCACAATAGTGGTTTATGGACTTGCTATATTGTCCGCAAGACTCTTCGATGGTGATTGTGCACCTGCACAGTCGCAACAGATGGCTGCTGGCGTCTCTACAAGGACTGCAGTGGGTCTGCATCTTTGATGGCCCACCATTACCATTATCTCTACAAGGACTGCAGTGGGTCTGCATCTATGATGGCCCACCATTACCATTATTTCTACAAGGACTGCAGTGGGTCTGCACCTCTGGTGGGCCACCAATACCGTAATCTCTACCAGGACTACAGTGGGTCTACTCTGTGATGACCTACCTACCAATATTCTTCAAAACTTCGAATGACCGTACTGTGGGTTTGCTCTGTTGTGACCCATTACTTGTCTGCATGTCGAGAGTCAGCACCGTCTTTCCGTTGGAAGGACAACACTACTTCTTCAAGACTGCATGGAAATCCACTACTTCCGTGTGCATTTTCTTCTACTGCTCAGACTTTGAGAAAAACACTACTATTTTACCGTGATGAACGATCAGGACTGTCTTTATGGACTGTGAGAAAATTTGAGCTTTTGACCAACATTGTATCAATAAGTGCGTGCATTTGATTTCTTTGTTATTGTAATTATGAAAATTTTTTTCAAATCTGTATTGGCCACTGCCCAAACCAATTTGAAAAATTTTTTGGGGGGAGCATGGGGGCTATGTAAGTAGGCTGTTTAGGTTTTTTTATTGGTAACGCCACCTCTGTATGAAAATCACTGGCTGTGCTGTGTGCAGTCTGTGGCTGCTTTGCATTGTTGTAATACTCGCCATTGTAGTGTTAGGCAGCTGGCTGTGAACAGCGCGTAGCGTTGCGCAGTTGGAGGTGAGCCGCCAGCAGTGGTGGATGTGGGGAGAGAGATGGCGGAGTTTTGAAATTTGTCATGAACTGCTATATTTATATATGATGATATCAAGGTAAATACATTGTTTGTTCTCTATTAATATCTTTCATTTGCTAACCATCCCTATCAGTAGTAAGTGCCTTCAGTAGTTTGAATCTTTTATTTAGCTGGCAGTAGTGGCGCTCGCTGTATTGCAGTAGCTTGAGTAGCGAAGATTTTTTTGAGGTAAGTGATTTGTGAAAGGTATAATTTAATGTTAGTCAGGGCCCATTCTTTTGTAGGGATTATTGAAAGTCAGATTGCGTTGCGCTAACAAAATATTGTGTGTCAGTTTAAGCACAGTCCTGTATAATTTTTCAAAGGGGACGTTTCAAATCTTATCACAGCCCGTACTTCACAGTAGGCGGGACTCACGATTATCAGAAGCATCTTAAACAGTTAGTACACAGCATAAACAAGGAAGAATCACACTGTAATGGCGTCGGTGCGTAGATTAAGTTACAGGCTTTCATGTAAAAATAAATTTATTGAGATATCTTAGCATGTCTTTTTTTTAAATTTCAAAACGGTACTTACTTAAAAAACACGCCTCGTAGTTCCTAGCCAGTTCTTTGTCACTAAATTTTGAAAAGACACACGATATACATTCCACAACTTATAAGACGATTCCTCTCAGTTTGTGTCTAAAATATTACGACAAACAGACAGAAGAGGTTGACAGTATTCAATTCTTGGGAGTTCACATTCGAAATAAATTCAGCGGAAGAGGACATCACAGAACTGCTGAAGCGCATAAAAATCTTTATGTGCATGCAGACGTTGCCAGACATACACTATTTCATCAACAGTATACAGACACCACTATACAGGGTGGTCCATTGATCGTGACCGGGCCAAATATCTCACGAAACAAGCGTCAAACGAAAAAACTACAAAGAACGAAACTCGTCTAGCTTGAAGGGGGAAACCAGATGGCGCTATGGTTGGCCCGCTAGATGGCGCTGCCATAGGTCAAACGGATATCAACTGCGTTTTTTTTAAATAGGTACCCCCATATTTTATTACATATTCGTGTAGTACGTAATGAAATATGAATGTTTTAGTTGGAAAACTTTTTTCGCTTTGTAATAGTCACAAACATATGGTTCACAATTTTAGACGAACAGTTGGTAACAGGTAGGTTTTTTAAATTAAAAGACAGAACGAAGGTACGTTTGAACATTTTATTTCGGTTGTTCCAATGTGATACATGTACCTTCGTGAACTTATCGTTTCTGAGAACGCATGCTGTTACAGCGTGATTACCGGTAAATACCACACTTAATGCAATAAATGCTCAAAATGATGTCCGTCAACCTCAATGCATTTGGCAATACGTGTAACGACATTCCTCTCAACAGCGAGTAGTTCGCCTTCCGTAATGTTCGCACATGCATTGACAATGCGCTGACGCATGTTGTCAGGCGTTGTCGGTGGATCACGATAGCAAATATCCTTCAACTTTCCCACAGAAAGAGATCCGGTGAACGTGAGGGCCGTGCTTCGACGACCAATCCACCTGTCATGAAATATGCTATTCAATACCGCTGCAAACGCGCGCGAGCTATGTGCCGGACATCCATCATGTTAGCCGGCCGAAGTGGCCGTGCGGTTAAAGGCGCTGAAGTCTGGAACCGCAAGACCCCTACGGTCGCAGGTTCGAATCCTGCCTCGGGCATGGATATTTGTGATGTCCTTAGGTTAGTTAGGTTTAACTGGTTCTAAGTTCTAGGGGACTAATGACCTCAGCAGTTGAGTCCCTTAGTGCTCAGAGCCATTTGAGCCATCCATCATGTTAGAAGTACATCGCCATTCTGTCATGCAGTGAAACATCTTGTAGTAACATCGGTAGAATATTACTTAGGAAATCATCATATATTGCACCATTTAAATTGCCATCGATAAAATGGGGGTCAATTATCCTTCCTCCCATAATGCCGCACCATACATTAACCCGCCAAGGTCGCTGATGTTCCACTTGTCGCAGCCATCGCGGATTTTCCGATGCCCAATAGTGCAGTTCATATTATGCCGGTTTACGTTACCGCTGTTGGTGAATGACGCTTCGTCGCTAAATAGAACGCGTGCAAAAAATCTGTCATCGTCTCTTAATTTCTCTTGTGCCCAGTGGCAGAACTGTACACGACGTTCAAAGTCGTCGCCATGCAATTCCTGGTGCATAGAAATATGGTACGGGTGCAATCAATGTTGATGTAGCGTTCACAACACCGACGTTTTTGAGATTCCCGATTCTCGCGCAATTTGTCTGCTAATGATGTGCGGATTAGCCGCGACAGCAGCTAAAATACCTACTTGAGCATTATCATTTGTTGCAGGTCGTGGTTGACGTTTCACTTGTGGCGTAGCACTTCCTTTTTCCTTAAATAACGTAACTGTCCCCGGCGATCGGTCCGGACACTTGGATGATGTCGTCCAGGATACCGAGCAGCATACATAGCACACGCCCGTTGGGCATTTTGATCACAATAGCCACACATCAAGACGATATCGACCTTATCCGCAATTGGTAAACGGTCCGTTTTAACACGGGTAATGTATCACGAAGCAAATACCGTCCGCACTGGCGGAATTTTACGTCATACCACGTACTTATACGTTTGTGGCTATTACAGCGCCATCTATCACAAAGCCAAAAAAGTGGTCCAACTAAAACATTCATATTTCTTTACTTACTACACGAATATGTAATAAAAATGAGGGTTTCTATTTTAAAAAACGCAGTTGATATCCGTTTAACCTAGCGGGCCAACCATAGCGCCATCTGTTTTTCCCCCTTCAAGTTTCGTTCTTTGTAGTTTTTTAGTTTGATGCTTATTTCGTGAGATATTTGGCCCGGTCACTATTAATGGACCACCCTGTATAATGCGGAAGCGGCGACTACTTGCTACGAGAGTATAGGAGGCGGCGGCGACTGTTGTGTTGTCAGTAGAGAACCACGAACAACAGAATGGGTCAGTCAGGAGAGCTCAATAAAATAGAACGCGAACTTGGATTGGATGTCACCAGAGTAACGAATTGAAAAGGTACATTTGAACTCTTCTAAAGCTGCTTGAGTCGACTGTTGGTAACTTAACTGCAAGCCGTAAATGCGAAATAACAACCACAGCTGAACCGAGACAGGTAGATCTTATGTACTGACGAACAAGTATTGACGAGTATTATGAAAGTTGAAACTTCCTGGCAGATTAAAACTGTGTGCCGGACCGAGGCTCGAACTCGGAACCTTTGCCTTTCGCAGGAGAGCTTCTGTGAAGTTTGGAAAGTAGGAGACGAGATACTGGTGGAAGTAAAGCTGTGAGGAGGGGGCGTGAGTCGTGCTTGGTGGCTCAGATGGTAGAGCACTTGCCCGCGAAAGGCAAAGGTCCCAAGTTCGAGTCTCGGTCCAGCACACAGTTTTAATCTGTCAGGAAGTTTCATATCAGCGCACACTGCGCTGCAGAGTGAAAATCTCATTATGAAAGTTCGTTGTAAAAGTAGCCTGAAATGAGCGGAAGGAGTCACTCAGGAGTTCTTAAGTGCGACCAGCAGTTCGGGTAGCGATATAACTGTGCGTGAGGAGTAGAAACGAATTGTGTACAATGGTCAAGGATCTCGTCAAAAGTCAGATTTCTGTAGTCTTTGTTAAGCGATTGTTAAGGTGGTGCAACGAGCTACGCCACTGGACAGGAATGACTGGAAATGATGAATCACGATATATCCTGCTCCAGTCCGATGGAACTGTTTGCCTGGAGAACGTTACCTGGCATCTTGTGTAGTGCCAACAGTGAACCACGAAGGAGGTGGTGTTACGGTTTGAAATACGAACTATTTTTGGCACGATCTCTAAAACTTCCCGCAGGAGCTGTTTAAGGAACTAGGAATACCAACTACTGCTTTCCAGTATTCAAGTAAGCGCAAAACTTAGGGACGAAAGTAACTTTCGAATCATGTGTCACTGTCAAGTGACATAGCTCGAAGAAACTTGGGCCATACATACAAAGAACTGCTACAGTATGGAGCGAATGTAACTGAAAGAAATATGCAATGGGGCGTATATAAAATACACTTTTATTTATAGATAATAATTACACTAACGTCATCACGATTTACGACAGTCCTGGACATTACAATCGGCAGTGGTTCTTAACAGGGTGTGTGATCACCACGGATGGCAGTTCACGTTCTCCAACGTGCTCCAGGGCTAGCTACATGGTTGGTAAGGAGTTATTGAGGTAGGCTATTCCATTCGCATACCAGCGCGGTTGGTAGCTGCGGGATGGTCGTGGGTTCATGTGGACGTGCTGTAATACTTATCCTAGACGTGCTCGATGGGTTTAATGTCCGGGGAAATGGCAGGCCTATCCCTTCACAGAATAGCCTCTCGTTCCGACAGCTCCTCTACCTGTGCATTTTGTTGCGATCGCACATTGCCATCCATAAAAAAGAACAAAGGGCCGAACAGACCCTTGAAAACGCGCACATGAGTGTGGAGTACAGTGTCACAATAACGTTGACCGGTTAGAGCAATGTGGACAAAAATTTGGAGGTCAGTACGCCCTTGCAACACAATGCCTCCCACAGTTTAGCACCTGGACCACAAAACGATCATGGTTGTAATGCTGTACATACTCTCATGCGGCGAGAGATGGGAACACGTAATGCGCCCAGGAACATCGTCATTGTATTTATCGTACCGGATTTTCTCCTCTTAAACGTCATGCAACTGATCGTCTGGGACTACAATATGAATCTATAGGTTCCTAATACTGGTGAGATAATAGATTATCAAGTATTCGTGCACTACTTGAAGTTTGACAAACATCTCGTTTGAATCATACAAAACAAACAGAAAGCAAAAATAATGCTGAAAAATTTAGGAAATGTTGAAAATGGAGAAAATTTTAGTGATTAGGGAGAAAACACGAAGGGTATACCATAAAGTTCAAATTTGGATCCACTCCTATTCCCTTTATATGTGAATGACCATCCACGTAACGTTTTTCAGACGGAATTTCATTGGAGAGAAAGGAACAGGTGATGTTGTTAATGATGTCTTTCAGCGAATTACTAATTGGTTACTTGAAAGTGGACTCTCCCTTAATTTTGAGAAAAAATACTATACTCTGTTATTTACAACAAACAAAGTTATACCAACAATTGATGTAAAACATAACAGGAGTCAATAACGTACCCCCATAGCTCTCGTTCTACCAGTGCCTCTCTCCTATTTTACAAGCTTCACAAAAAGTCTGCTGCATGCTTTGCTAGACTAGCGCTATCTTCATATCAACCTGAGTGAATACATACCTTATAAGCATGATTTGCATACTCGTAGCCGGCCGGTGTGGCCGAGCGGTTCTAGGCGCTTCAGTCTGGAACCGCGCGACCGCTACGGTCGCAGGTTCCAATCCTGCCTCGGGCATGGATGTGTGTGATGTCCTTAGGTTAGCTAGGTTTAAGTAGTTCTAAGTTATAGGGGACTGATGACATCAGATGTTAAGTCCCATAGTTCTCAGAGCCATTTGAATAATTTTTTGCATACTCGTATATCTAGAAGCGGAATCTAGAAGCAAATCGAAGTTCCCTTATGATGCACTGAACAATACAGAAAATTGTCCTTCATCCTGCATTAACGATGAAAAAAACAGCAGATGAACTACAGGATCCCTGCAGGATTCATGGTGTCAATTGCCTCCAGCACTGCTTCAGACATTAGTCGAGTTCATGCAACGTCGTGATTCGGCACTTCTAGGTGCTCGCGGGGGGCCTACACGACATAAGGAAGGTGTACCAGTTTCTTTGGCTCTTCAGTGTATATTCCCTCAATCACCTTCCTGTGATTTAACAGTTCTACGTGTGGACTCAAGAAACGTGTCGGATGTTTTTGACAGCAGCGGCGGTCACGCTGAGTCTGCGCGCCTTCATCTGGTTAGGCCGCCTGCCCAACCACGAGGGCGGGCCCTGACAAAAGAAACTGACTAATATTCTGTATTAAACGTAGCTTTGCAAGTCCTAGAATACACGCCATTTTTGAGACTCTTAGATTCCATGCCACTTTATTCTCCAAAAGTTACGAATCGATGTATGTAAAAATATAAACGCTTCTACTAAAAAGTTTTTTTTTTTTTCGTTGTCATGGCCTGCCTGACACACTCTTTCCACCCCATACTCGTCACTCAACACGTCCGATTTGAAGTAGATAGTTCCTGTGACTTAGCATGGGAGCGTGGAATGTCAGATCCCTTAATCGAGCAGGTAGGTTAGAAAATTTAAAAAGGGAAATGGATAGGTTAAAGTTAGATATAGTAGGAATTAGTGAAGTTCGCTGGCAGGAGGAACAAGACTTTTGGTCAGGTGAATACAGGGTTATAAATACAAAATCGAACAGAGGTAATGCAGGAGTAGGTTTAATCATAAATAAAAAATAGGCGTGCGGGTAAGCTACTACAAACAGCATAGTGAACGCATTATTGTGGCCAAGATAGACACGAAGCCCACGCCTACTACAGTAGTACAAGTTTATATGGTTCAAATGGCTCTGAGCACTATGGGACTAAACATCTATGGTCATCAGTCCCCTAGAACTTAGTACTTAAACCTAACTAACCTAAGGACATCACACAACACCCAGTCATCACGAGGCAGAGAAAATCCCTGACCCCGCCGGGAATCGAACCCGGGAACCCGGGCGTGGGAAGCGAGAACGCTACGCTACCGCACGACCACGAGATACTAGTTTATATGCCAACTAGCTCTGCAGATGATGAAGAAATTGAGGAAATGTATGATGAGATAAAAGAAATTATACAGATAGTGAGGGGAGACGAAAATTTAATAGTCATGGGTGACGGGAATTCTAATGTAGGAAAAGGGGGAGAAGGAAACATAGTAGGTGAATATGGATTGGGGGTAAGAAATGAAAGAGGAAGCCGTCTGGTAGAATTTTGCACAGAGCATAATTTAATCATAGCTAACACTTAGTTCAAGAATAATAAAAGGAGGTTGTATTATTGGAAGAATCCCGGAGATACTAAAAGGTATCAGATAGATTATATAATGGTAAGACAGAGATTTAGGAACCAGATATTAAATTGTAAGACATTTCCAGGGACAGATGTGGACTCCGACCACAATCTATTGGTTATGGACTCTAAATTAAAACTGAAGAAACTGCAAAAAGGTGTGAATTTAAGGAGATGGGACCTGGATAAACTGAAAGAACCAGAGGTTTTACAGAGTTTCAGGGAGAGCATAAGGGAACAATTGACAGGAATGGGGGAAGGAAATACAGTAGAAGAAGAATGGGTAGCTCTGAGGGATGAAGTAGTGAAGTTAGCAGAGGATCAAGTAGGTAAAAAGACGAGGGTCAGTAGAAATCCTTGGGTAACAGAAGAAATATTGAATTTAATTGATGCAAGGAGAAAATATAAAAATGCAGTAAATGAAGCAGGCAAAAAGGAATACAAACGTCTCAAAAATGAGATCGACAGGAAGTGCAAAACGGCTAAGCAGGGATGGCTAGAGGACAAATGTAAGGATGTAGAGGCTTATCTCACTATGGGTAAGATAGATACTGCCTACAGGAAAATTAAAGAGACCTTTGGAGAAAAGAGAACCACTTATATGAAGATCAAGAGCTCAGATGGAAACGCAGTTCCAACCAAAGAAGGAAAAGCAGAAAGATGGGTGGAGTATATAGAGGACAATATTATAGAAATGCAAGAGAATGTAGATGAAGATAAAATGGGAGATACGATACTGTGTGAAGAGTTTGACAGAGCACTGAAAGACCTGAGCCGAAACAAGGCCCAGGTAGTAGACAACATTCCATTGGAACTACTGACGGCCTTGGGAGAGCCAGCCCTGACAAAACTCTTCCATCTGGGGAGCAAGATGTATGAGACAGGCGAAGTACCCTCAGACTTCAAGAAGAATATAATAATTCCAATCCCAAAGAAAGCAGGTGTTGACAGATGTGAAAATTACCGAACTATCAGTTTAATAAGTCACAGCTCCAAAATACTAACACGAATTCTTTACAGACGAATGGAAAAACTGGTAGAAGCCGACCTCGGGGAAGATCAGTTTGGATTCCGTAGAAATATTGGAACACGTGAGGCAATACTGACCTTAAGACTTATCTTAGAAGAAAGATTAAGGAAAGGCAAACCTACGCTTCTAGCTTAGGGAAAGCTTTTGACAATGTTGACTGGAACACTCTCTTTCAAATTCTAAAGGTGGCAGGGGTAAAATACAGGGAGCGCAAGGCTATTTACAACTTGTACAGAAACCAGATGGCAGTTATAATAGTCGAGGGGCATGAAAGGGAACCAGTGGTTGGGAAGGGAGTGAGACAGGGTTGTAGCCTCTCCCCAATGTTATTCAATCTGTATATTGAGCAAGCAGTAAAGGAAACAAAAGAAAAATTCGGAGTAGGTATTAAAATCCATGGAGAAGAAATAAAAACTTTGAGGTTCGCCAATGACATTGTAATTCTGTCAGAGACAGCAAAGGACTTGGAAGAGCAGTTGAACGGAATGGACAGTGTCTTTAAAGGAGGGTATAAGATGAACATCAGCAAAAGCAAAACGAGGATAATGGAATGTAGTCGAATTAAGTCGGGTGATGCTGAGGGAATTCGATTAGGAAATGAGACACTTAAAGTAGTAAAGGAGTTTTGCTATTTGCGGAGCAAAATAACTGATGATGGTCGAACTAGAGAAGATATAAAATGTAGACTGGCAATGGCAAGGAAAGCGTTTCTGAAGAAGAGAAATTTATTAACATCGAGTATAGATTTAAGTGTCAGGAAGTCATTTCTGAAAGTATTCGTATGGAGTGTAGTCATGTACGGAAGTGAAACATGGACGATAAATAGTTTGGACAGGAAGAGAAGAGAAGCTTTCGAAATGTGGTGCTACAGAAGAATGCTGAAGATTAGATGGGTAGATCACGTAACTAATGAGGAGGTATTGAATGGAATTGTGGAGAAGAGGAGTTTGTGGCACAACTTGACGAGAAGAAGGGACCGGTTGGTAGGACATGTTCTGAGGCACCAAGGGATCACAAATTTAGCATTGGAGGGGAGCGTGGCGGGTAAAAACCGTAGAGGGAGACCAAGAGATGAATACACTAAACAGATTCAGAAGGATGTAGGTTGCAGTAGGTACTGGGAGATGAAGAAACTTGCACAGGATAGGGTAGCGTGGAGAGCTGCATCAAACCAGTCTCAGGACTGAAGACCACAACAACAACAGTATGGGTAGATGCCATTCTTGGCAACCGGAATAAAATAGTAATTGAATCCTTTTACCGACTTCCCAAGTCAGATGTTACTACTGCTCAAAGGTCCAAAGAACACTTGAATCTTATTTCAAACACGTACTCGACTCATACAATTATAGTCGGTGGGACTTCAATTTACCCTCGATATGTTGCGAAAATACATATTTAACTCCGGAGGTACGCATAAAATATCATCCGAAATTGTGCTAAACATATCCTCTGAAAATAATATCGAGCAGTTAGTTCATGAGCCCACTCGAGTGGTAAGCGTTTATGAAAACACAAGTGTTAAAAGGAATCCGTTAAAATTCGGTTACACGATGAATCAATCAGATTTAAAGGCCGTAAATTCAACTAAATATGTACCAATTACAATTACGAACAACTTAAACTGGAAAGAACCAAAGACTGGGTTGTAACCTTCCCACGGTAAAATAATATTATATATCATTCAGATTTAGTGTAACCTTCCAACAGTAAAAAGAATATAATTCACATTCAGCGTAACCTCCCAATAAATGAATCCGTAACCTACCAATAATAAAATGTGACTAACCTCTCAATTAAACTGCGACTCACTTATAACCTTTCAATAATTGACTGTGAATTTAAACTGGTAAATTTTGGACGTCAGCAGTGCTGCGTCATGGCCCTGAAAAATCATTCTGAATAAATTGAAAAATCTTACCTCAATTAGGTCGCCGGATAACGCGTATATATCTGCTCCTATAAGAAAGTTTTCTGGCGCAGCTCAGTGCAATGCTGGCCGACAGATTTGTCATGTATAAAAAGAAACAACTGATTTTTCTTTACAATAATCGGGATCACCATGTATTGAAGAAATTAGTAAGTTCTTTAAATTGAGATGAATGATTATCAAAAGTTAATTTTTTATAAGAAAGATTATTATTAAGAGATTTTTTAAAAACATTCACATGGGGCTTGACATAACAATAGTACATATGCGCGAGGCTGCTTTTACCTTATATTATATCGCTCAGGCTCCGCCATCGCTCCCCACGACCGGCCAGGCAACACGATACACCAGACTGATAGCTAGCTACTACCACAACTGCTACACAGTTCCTACTGCATACAACACTGCTCTCTGGTCTGAGATTCTCTTACAGCAGACAGCGCGTGAGCAATCCATCGAAATTACGTCTGCTCGAGTGCGCTAGCAACAAATTCCTTAATCATGGACCTCTTACATAACCCTCCACTGGGAGGGGGGGGCAAAAATTTGGCAGCGATGGTGAGTCAATCGGACTTGCCATGAGCAACAAATTTTTCTATAATCTATTTAGTTAACTAAGTCTACAGTCACAGAGTATATACATTATTGATAAGTGCAAACATAAGAAATGAAATAGAGTGCACACACACTGAGTTCAGAACATATTAAGAAATGACAAAATGTATACGCAATGAGTACAAAATATATTAACAAATGACATAACGTGCACACGCAATGTATAAGTATGAAATAAAGTGCACACGCACTGTATACGTCTTTACCATTTTACGAGATTTTAAATATATTAAGAGATGAAATAAAATGCACGCGCACTGTATAAGTCTTTACCTTTTTACAAGAATTTAAATATATTAAGAAATGAAATAAAGTGCACACACACTGTAAAAGTCTTTAGCATATTTAGGACAACTGATCATATTAACTAATAAAATCAAGTGCATACGCGCTGTAAAAATCTTTAGCATATTTAGGAGAATTGATCATATTAACAAATGAAATGAAGTGCACATGCACTGTAAATATCTTTAGCATATTTAGGACAACTGATCCTATTAACAAATGAAATGAAGTGCACATGCACTGTATAAGTCTTTAGCATTTTTATGTAGGAAAAGATACTAGTTCTTTAATTTTGTTAGGTGGTTCAGCATTTTTCAATATAACAGTCGGGGATAGCATAGTAGATTCATTTGGTATGGAGTTAATTACATCCTGGACTGAGAGTATGTGTGCGTCCCAATCAATATGTTTATTTATGGCAGTATATTTTACATAGTTTACCAATTTCTTTCATTAGCCGTTCAGAAGGGTTCGAAGAAGCGTGATACCTGGATATATAGATCGGAGAAATGTTTCTAGCTCGTAACATACGTGCCCATATCGCAGATCGAAATTGTGGTCCATTGTCGGAAATTACTTTCAATACATGCCCTATATGAAATAAAAAATGTTTTACAAATGCATTCGAAATACACTCCTGGAAATGGAAAAAAGAACACATTGACACCGGTGTGTCAGACCCACCATACATGCTCCGGACACTGCGAGAGGGCTGTACAAGCAATGATCACACGCACGGCACAGCGGACACACCAGGAACCGCGGTGTTGGCCGTCGAATGGCGCTAGCTGCGCAGCATTTGTGCACCGCCGCCGTCAGTGTCAGCCAGTTTGCCGTGGCATACGGAGCTCCATCGCAGTCTTTAACACTGGTAGCATGCCGCGACAGCGTGGACGTGAACCGTATGTGCAGTTGACGGACTTTGAGCGAGGGCGTATAGTGGGCATGCGGGAGGCCGGGTGGACGTACCGCCGAATTGCTCAACACGTGGGGCGTGAGGTCTCCACAGTACATCGATGTTGTCGCCAGTGGTCGGCGGAAGGTGCACGTGCCCGTCGACCTGGGACCGGACCGCAGCGACGCACGGATGCACGCCAAGACAGTAGGATCCTACGCAGTGCCGTAGGGGACCGCACCGCCACTTCCCAGCAAATTAGGGACACTGTTGCTCCTGGGGTATCGGCGAGGACCATTCGCAACCGTCTCCATGAAGCTGGGCTACGGTCCCGCACACCGTTAGGCCGTCATCCGCTCACGCCCCAACATCGTGCAGCCCGCCTCCAGTGGTGTCGCGACAGGCGTGAATGGAGGGACGAATGGAGACGTGTCGTCTTCAGCGATGAGAGTCGCTTCTGCCTTGGTCCCAGTGATGGTCGTATGCGTGTTTGGCGCCGTGCAGGTGAGCGCCACAATCAGGACTGCATACGACCGAGGCACACAGGGCCAACACCCGGCATCATGGTGTGGGGAGCGATCTCCTACACTGGCCGTACACCACTGGTGATCGTCGAGGGGACACTGAATAGTGCACGGTACATCCAAACCGTCATCGAACCCATCGTTCTACCATTACTAGACCGGCAAGGGAATTTGCTGTTCCAACAGGACAATGCACGTCCGCATGTATCCCGTGCCACCCAACGTGCTCTAGAAGGTGTAAGTCAACTACCCTGGCCAGCAAGATCTCCGGATCTGTCCTCCATTGAGCATGTTTGGGACTGGATGAAGCGTCGTCTCACGCGGTTTGCACGTCCAGCACGAACGCTGGTCCAACTGAGGCGCCAGGTGGAAATGGCATGGCAAGCCGTTCCACAGGACTACATCCAGCATCTCTACGATCGTCTCCATGGGAGAATAGCAGCCTGCATTGCTGCGAAAGGTGGATATACACTGTACTAGTGCCGACATTGTGCATGCTCTGTTGCCTGTGTCTATGCGCCTGTGGTTCTGTCAGTGTGATCATGTGATGTATCTGACCCCAGGAATGGGTCAATAAAGTTTCCCCTTCCTGGGACAATGAATTCACGGTGTTCTTATTTCAATTTCCGGGAGTGTAGATTTAGCAGTAGCTTTGCGCAACGGAGTGAAGGTAACAAATTTCGAAGTGAGTTCAACAGCGACAAAGGTGTAGCAAAAACCTCTATTAGTTCTGGGAATCGGTCCAAGAATGTCTACTGCGGCCATGTGTCTCAATTTAACGGGTGAAATGGGAGGTAACGGAGGAATATGTGAAGTCGTGTCTGATTTAGCTTTCCGGCAGATTTTACATGACGTTAAAACTCGTCGAATACGTTTCTCCATGTTCGCAAAACAACAGTTCTGTCTCAGTATACGAAAACATTTTCTGGCTCCGTAATGTGCGTAACTTAAATGAGTATACCAAATTAATTTGTTAACAAGTTCGTCAGGAATACATAATAACCAGATGTTGCTGTCAGAGTGAGAGCGGCGAAACAGAATGTTCTTGCGTACAGTATAATGGTTTCTAATGGTAACGTTATTCCTATCTTCCCAAAGGTGTTTAATTTCTTTCCATACGTTGTCTTTGCTCTGTAATATCAGCAGAAGGCATTGCGCCTGACCCGGAAAAACTTCAAGCTTTACGTGACATTACTGTTCCTACGACGAAGAAACAACTACGCAGCTGCTTGGGTTTAATTAACTTTTTCCGTAAATTTATTCATTACTCTGCTTGAGACACCCCCAGATTATGCCAGTTGACGGGTAAAAACGCTATTTGGTCGTGGGATAGCCAATCACAGTCTGAATTTGTCAATCTAAAACAAGCTTTGTTGAACGCACCACTTTTATCACACCCTGATCCTACCAGAAATTTTTCCATTGCCACCGACAGTTCTAACACAGCTTTAGGCGTACACATTTTTCAGGAAATTGAAGAAGACGGTAACACAGTAATTAAAAACATCGCCTTTGCAAGTCGCATTCTGTCACCTGCTGAACGCAATTATTCTGTTACAGAACTTGAAACATTATGTGTTGTATGGGCATTTACCAGATTTAGGCATTTTCTTTATGGAAGACATACTACCGTTTACACAGACCATAGAGCTATACAGTTTTTACTTTCCGCTAAATTTACACATGACAGATTAAGCAGATGGAAACTTTATTTACAGGAATTTAATTTTAAAATTGTTCACATTCCCGGTACACAAAATGTTGTAGCAGACGCACTATCCCGTTCTCTCAGCAACAATCAGCAAGACATCGGATCCAACTTCTGCCAAGCAAGTTTTAGCGTCATGTATATTCAACAAGTTGCATTCGAAAATTTCATTTCGTCATCATTACGAGACATAGCACAAGAGCAGAGCAAAGACAACGTATGGAAAGAAATTAAACACCTTTGGGAAGATAGGAATAACGTTACCATTAGAAACCATTATACTGTACGCAAGAACATTCTGTTTCGCCGCTCTCACCCTGACAGCAACATCTGGTTATTATGTATTCCTGACGAACTTGTTAACAAATTAATTTGGTATACTCATTTAAGTTACGCACATTACGGAGCCAGAAAATGTTTTCGTATACTGAGACAGAACTGTTGTTTTGTGAACATGGAGAAACGTATTCGACGAGTTTTAACGTCATGTAAAATCTGCCGGAAAGCTAAATCAGACACGACTTCACATATTCCTCCGTTACCTCCCATTTTACCCGTTAAATTGAGACACATGGCCGCAGTAGACATTCTTGGACCGATTCCCAGAACTAATAGAGGTTTTTGCTACACCTTTGTCGCTGTTGAACTCACTTCGAAATTTGTTACCTTCACTCCGTTGCGCAAAGCTACTGCTAAATCTATTTCGAATGCATTTGTAAAACATTTTTTATTTCATGTAGGGCATGTATTGAAAGTAATTTCCGACAATGGACCACAATTTCGATCTGCGATATGGGCACGTATGTTACGAGCTAGAAACATTTCTCCGATCTATATATCCAGGTATCACGCTTCTTCGAACCCTTCTGAACGGCTAATGAAAGAAATTGGTAAACTATGTAAACTATACTGCCATAAATAAACATATTGATTGGGACGCACACATACTCTCATTCCAGGGTGTAATTAACTCCATACCAAATGAATCTACTATGCTATCCCCGACTGTTATATTGAAAAATGCTGAACCACCTAACAAAATTAAAGAACTATTATCTTTTCCTACATAAAAATGCTAAAGACTTATACAGTGCGTGTGCACTTCATTTCATTTGTTAATAGGATCAGTTCTCCTAAATATGCTAAAGATATTTACAGTGCATGTGCACTTCATTTCATTTGTTAATATGATCAATTCTCCTAAATATGCTAAAGATTTTTACAGCGCGTATGCACTTGATTTCATTAGTTAATATGATCAGTTCTCCTAAATATGCTAAAGACTTTTACAGTGTGTGTGCACTTTATTTCATTTCTTAATATATTTAAATTCTTGTAAAAAGGTAAAGACTTATACAGTGCGCGTGCATTTTATTTCATCTCTTAATATATTTAAAATCTCGTAAAATGGTAAAGACGTATACAGTGCGTGTGTACTTTATTTCATTTCTCAATATGTTTAAATTCTTGTAAAATGGTAAAGACTTATACAGTGCGTGTGCACGTTATGTCATTTGTTAATATATTTTGTACTCATTGCGTATACATTTTGTCATTTCTTAATATGTTCTGAACTCAGTGTGTGTGCACTCTATTTCATTTCTTATGTTTGCACTTATCAATAATGTATATACTCTGTGACTGTAGACTTAGTTAACTAAATAGATTATAGAAAAATTTGTTGCTCATGGCAAGTCCGATTGACTCACCATCGCTGCCAAATTTTTGCCCCCCCCTCCCAGTGGAGGGTTATGTAAGAGGTCCATGATTAAGGAATTTGTTGCTAGCGCACTCGAGCAGACGTAATTTCGATGGATTGCTCACGCGCTGTCTGCTGTAAGAGAATCTCAGACCAGAGAGCAGTGTTGTATGCAGTAGGAACTGTGTAGCAGTTGTGGTAGTAGCTAGCTATCAGTCTGGTGTATCGTGTTGCCTGGCCGGTCGTGGGGAGCGATGGCGGAGCCTGAGCGATATAATATAAGGTAAAAGCAGCCTCGCGCATATGTACTATTGTTATGTCAAGCCCCATGTGAATGTTTTTAAAAAATCTCTTAATAATAATCTTTCTTATAAAAAATTAACTTTTGATAATCATTCATCTTAATTTAAAGAACTTACTAATTTCTTCAATACATGGTGATCCCGATTATTGTAAAGAAAAATCAGTTGTTTCTTTTTATATATGACAAATCTGTCGGCCAGCATTGCACTGAGCTGCGCCAGAAAACTTTCTTATAGGAGCAGATATATACGCGTTATCCGGCGACCTAATTGAGGTAAGATTTTTCAATTTATTCAGAATGATTTTTCAGGGCCATGACGCAGCACTGCTGACGTCCAAAATTTACCAGTTTAAATTCACAGTCAATTATTGAAAGGTTATAAGTGAGTCGCAGTTTAATTGAGAGGTTAGTCACATTTTATTATTGGTAGGTTACGGATTCATTTATTGGGAGGTTACGCTGAATGTGAATTATATTCTTTTTACTGTTGGAAGGTTACACTAAATCTGAATGATATATAATATTATTTTACCGTGGGAAGGTTACAACCCAGTCTTTGGTTCTTTCCAGTTTAAGTTGTTCGTAATTGTAATTGGTACATATTTAGTTGAATTTACGGCCTTTAAATCTGATTGATTCATCGTGTAACCGAATTTTAACGGATTCCTTTTAACACTTGTGTGTTACCTCACACTTTTAATTATTTAGGGTCAACTGCCAATTTTCGCACCATACAGATATCTTTTCTACGTCGTTCTGCAATTTGCGTTGATCTTATGATGACCTTACTAGACGAGAAACGACAGCATCATCCGCTAACAACCTAAGACGGGTGGTCAGATTGTCTTTTAAATCGTTTATATAGATAAGAAACAGCAGAGGACCTATAACACTGCTTGGCGAACGCCAGAAATCACTTATGTTTTACTCGATGACTTTCCGTCAGTTACTAAGAGCTGTGACCTCTCCGACAGGAAATCACGAACCCAGTCGCATAACTCAGACGATATTCCATAAGCGCGCACTTTGATTACAAGCCGCTTGTGAGGTACGGTTTCAAAAGCCTTCTGTTAATCTAGAAAAACGGAATCAATCTGCAAGCTCATGTCGATAGCACTCAGCACTTCGTGTAAGTTAAGAGCTGGTTGTGTTTCACAAGGACGATGTTTTCTAAATCCGTGTTGATTGTGTGCCAATAGACCGTTCTCTTCTAGGTAATTCATAATGCTCGTACGCAATATATGTTACAAAATACTGTTGCACATCTACATTAATGATATGCGTCTGTAATTTAGTGGATTACTTCTTTTGCCTTTCGAGCGAGCTGTTGTATATGATTGTTAAATATGGAATTATTACATCAGCACACACTGAAAGAAACCTAATTGGTATAGAGTCTGGACCAGAAGACATGCTTGTACTAAGTGGTTTAAGTTGCTGCACTGCTCCAAGGATATCTACTTCCATTTTACTCATGTTGACAGCTGTTACTGATTCGAATTCTGAAATGTTTACCTCGTCTTCTTTGGCGATGGAATTTCGGAAGGTGGTGTTTAGTAACTCTGCTTTAGTGGCACTGGCATCGATAGGATTTCCATTGCTATCGCGCAGGGAGGCATTGATTGTGTCTTGCCGTTAGCGTACTTTACATTCGACCGGAATATCTTCGGATTTTCTGGCACGTTTTGAGACAAAGTTTCGTTGTGGAAACTATTGTGAGCATCTCGTATTGAAGTCTGCACTAAATTTCGAGCTCCCGTAAAAGATCGCCAGTCTTGTGGATTTTGCGTTCGTTTAAATGTGGCATGCTTTTTCCGATGTTTCTGCAACAGTATTCTGGCCTGTTTTGTATACAGTGGGTGTCAGCTCCGTCGTTTGTTGATTTATTTGGTATTAATCTCTCAATTGCTGTCGATACTATTTCTCTGAATTCCTTCCGCATCTGGTCTACACATATACTGTTAATTCGAAAGGAGTAGAGATTGTCTCTCAAGAAGTCATAAAGCGAATTTTTATCTCCTTTTTTGAGTAGATACATTTTCCATTGGATTTGGAAGCTACAGTATTCAGCTCGCTTCGACGACCCTGTTTTCGCCAGAGGATATGTTTAGCACAATTTCGGATGATATTTTATGCGTACCTCCGGAGTTAAATATGTATTTTCGCAACATATCGAGGGTAAATTGAAGTCCCACCGACTATAATTGTATGAGTCGAGTACGTGTTTGAAATAAGATTCAAGTGTTCTTTGGACCTTTGAGCAGTAGTAACATCTGACTTGGGAAGTCGGTAAAAGGATTCAATTACTATTTTATTCCGGTTGCCAAGAATGGCATCTACCCATACTGTTGTTGTTGTGGTCTTCAGTCCTGAGACTGGTTTGATGCAGCTCTCCACGCTACCCTATCCTGTGCAAGTTTCTTCATCTCCCAGTACCTACTGCAACCTACATCCTTCTGAATCTATTTAGTGTATTCATCTCTTGGTCTCCCTCTACGGTTTTTACCCTCCACGCTCCCCTCCAATGCTAAATTTGTGATCCCTTGGTGCCTCAGAACATGTCCTACCAACCGGTCCCTTCTTCTCGTCAAGTTGTGCCACAAACTCCTCTTCTCCACAATTCTATTCAATACCTCCTCATTAGTTACGTGATCTACCCATCTAATCTTCAGCATTCTTCTGTAGCACCACATTTCGAAAGCTTCTCTTCTCTTCCTGTCCAAACTATTTATCGTCCATGTTTCACTTCCGTACATGACTACACTCCATACGAATACTTTCAGAAATGACTTCCTGACACTTAAATCTATACTCGATGTTAACAAATTTCTCTTCTTCAGAAACGCTTTCCTTGCCATTGCCAGTCTACATTTTATATCTTCTCTAGTTCGACCATCATCAGTTATTTTGCTCCGCAAATAGCAAAACTCCTTTACTACTTTAAGTGTCTCATTTCCTAATCGAATTCCCTCAGCATCACCCGACTTAATTCGACTACATTCCATTATCCTCGTTTTGCTTTTGCTGATGTTCATCTTATACCCTCCTTTAAAGACACTGTCCATTCCGTTCAACTGCTCTTCCAAGTCCTTTGTTGTCTCTGACAGAATTACAATGTCATTGGCGAACCTCAAAGTTTTTATTTCTTCTCCATGGATTTTAATACCTACTCCGAATTTTTCTTTTGTTTCCTTTACTGCTTGCTCAATATACAGATTGAATAACATTGGGGAGAGGCTACAACCCTGTCTCACTCCCTTCCCAACCACTGGTTCCCTTTCATGCCCCTCGACTCTTATAACTGCCATCTGGTTTCTGTACAAGTTGTAAATAGCCTTGCGCTCCCTGTATTTTACCCCTGCCACCTTTAGAATTTGAAAGAGAGTGTTCCAGTCAACATTGTCAAAAGCTTTCCCTAAGCTAGAAGCGTAGGTTTGCCTTTCCTTAATCTTTCTTCTAAGATAAGTCTTAAGGTCAGTATTGCCTCACGTGTTCCAATATTTCTACGGAATCCAAACTGATCTTCCCCGAGGTCGGCTTCTACCAGTTTTTCCATTCGTCTGTAAAGAATTCGTGTTAGTATTTTGGAGCTGTGACTTATTAAACTGATAGTTCGGTAATTTTCACATCTGTCAACACCTGTTTTCTTTGGGATTGGAATTATTATACTCTTCTTGAAGTCTGAGGGTACTTCGCCTGTCTCATACATCTTGCTCCCCAGATGGAAGAGTTTTGTCAGGGCTGGCTCTCCCAAGGCCGTCAGTAGTTCCAATGGAATGTTGTCTACTACCAGGGCCTTGTTTCGGCTCAGGTCTTTCAGTGCTCTGTCAAACTCTTCACACAGTATCGTATCTCCCATTTCATCTGCTCTTGTGCTATGTCTCGTAATGATGACGAAATGAAATTTTCGAATACAACTTGTTGAATATACATGACGCTAAAATTTGCTTGGCAGAAGTTGGATCCGATGTCTTGCTGATTGTTGCTGAGAGAACGGGATAGTGCGTCTGCTACAACATTTTGTGTACCGGGAATGTGAACAATTTTAAAATTAAATTCCTGTAAATAAAGTTTCCATCTGCTTAATCTGTCATGTGTAAATTTAGCGGAAAGTAAAAACTGTATAGCTCTATGGTCTGTGTAAACGGTAGTATGTCTTCCATAAAGAAAATGCCTAAATCTGGTAAATGCCCATACAACACATAATGTTTCAAGTTCTGTAACAGAATAATTGCGTTCAGCAGGTGACAGAATGCGACTTGCAAAGGCGATGTTTTTAATTACTGTGTTACCGTCTTCTTCAATTTCCTGAAAAATGTGTACGCCTAAAGCTGTGTCAGAACTGTCGGTGGCAATGGAAAAATTTCTGGTAGGATCAGGGTGTGATAAAAGTGGTGCGTTCAACAAAGCTTGTTTTAGATTGACAAATTCAGACTGTGATTGGCTATCCCACGACCAAAAAGCTAAGTTCTGTCGGAAGTATAGTATTTAAACCGCGAACAAATGCTGCTGAAGAAATTGTTAAACCGAACGGTAATTTGCAAAATTGATAACAATCACCAAAACAGAGAAATGCTGTGTACTTTCTGCTGTTCAGATGGAGCTGAATTTGCCAAAATCCCGACTTCAAATCTAATGTGGAATAAACAGCAGTACCATGAAATTTCTGCAGAAGTTCTTCTAGTGTCTGTGGGCGATCTGTTTCATTAATAATAATGTCGTTGACACGACGCGAATCAAGTACGAGGCGAAGTGAGCCATCCTTTTTCTTAACAATATGGAGCGGGTTTATGTACGGACTAACTGCCGGTTCAATAATTCCTTGGTTTAGCATAGCTTGTAATTCTTAACTTGTTCTCTGTAGATATACGGAATAGGATAATGTTTGGCTTTAAATGTGTCATGCTGTTTAACTTGAAATTCATACATAAAACGGGACATAGTACCAGGGATGTTGTCAAAAACTGGAGCTTGCTGTAAAAGAATTTTGCGTAGTTGCGTACGTTTGTCGTCTGTATTTGCGCTGCTTTGTTTTACTTTATCAGAAATCATTTGCATAACGTCATAGTCGGCTTCGTCTGGTGTATTGTAGTTGTGTACATACGTATCTGTGAACAATGTTAAATGACAGTCCGTGTTACGTGATGTAGAAATGACCACTGTCCGATTAATTGCTTGTTCTTCTGCAGATAAAGCGTGCTGAAATGCTAATGCCAGTTGTACATTCTCTTCCTTTAACATTAAACAGGAATTTTGAAAGTCAATAATTGCGTCATGTTGTACCAGAAAATTCGTACCTAAAATAACGTCTGTTGTCAATAAGGGAACAATCCAAAAATTTGAGTGGAACGTATGACGTGCAATACAAAATGATAAGTGTGTCTGTAATTTTACATCTACTCCTTTACTAGATACTGCTCCTTTTACTTTAGTTTTGCCTAATGGTAACGTAGGATAAATATTCTCTTTGTTACATTCGTTGAAGGTTTCTTCATTTATAACTGACATAGGTGATCCAGAATCGATTACTGCTGAAAATGTGGATGATCCAATCTTTACTTCAATGACAGGGTGGGAAATGGTTTTTTGAATAACTGGTTTTTCATGCAAAAGAGTGTCTCGGATGTCGTCAAAAGTAATAACATTTTCGTGAACAAGAGTCTGTGTGTCAAAAGTATTGCTTACGTTGCTGGAAGATTCAATCTGTACTGTATCTAGTCAAATTCGTTCTGACGTGCTGTCATTTGCGGGAGGATGCTGTGGCATTTCAACTATTTGTACTGTTCTGTTATTTCTCCCTGACGTATTAGGTTCCGGATGATACCGTCTGGTTCATTCATGATAATCTGTTGTTGCAGATGATTCTGCTGCTGGTAAGACCTACTGTTATTAAATGTACGCTGAAATCTGTGCTCATTACTTTTACGTCTGTCATGATAGTCATTGCTATACGGCGCGTTGCGCTAGGAGTTGAAATGATGTGTTTTCTGTACGTACTGATATCCTTGTTGCGGTGCGTTACTATTTGGTGGAGCCGACGCTAAACGTGTAGACGGCGCAACATTAAAGCTTGGTTGACCTTGCACATTACATTGTTGGTTAGTTATGCTACCCGGATGGTTTTGTTGCTGTTGTGGGGAAAAACCTCTATTGTTACCAAAATGTGTACCCTGTTGCTGATAATTTTGACGATACTGATAATTAAAATTTTGTCTGTTATTAAAGTTCTGGTGGTTGTCGTTCCAGGAGCGTCTATTATCTTTGCTATTGAAATGGCGCGGCTGATCGTAATTCCTGTATGTTGGTTGGTCTTGGTTATGATGTGAAAAAGTTTTGTTTTGAAGGAATAATCTGATTGCTGAACTTCCAAAAGCTGTAACAGATCTCTAAATGCCGAAATATTTTCTTTCTGCTGTCCTGTTAAAAGTGATACTCTTAACGATCGTGGCAATTTAGAAATACATAATTGGATAAGTGCTGATTCACTGTATGGCTCACTTAAGTATTGGTTTTGCTGTACCATGTGTTCAAAAAATTGCGTGACAGTGGGAAAATTTGAGTTCTCATAATTCGGTAAGCTAATTAATTGATCCTTGATTCCGCGCTGTGTCGTCTTCGACCAATACGCTGACAGAAAAGCATTCTGAAATTCTTCTACCGAGTAGCATTGTCTCACGATCGGTCTCATACGAGTTGCCGGTTCGCCTTCCAAAAAACTGCAAATAAATTCAAGTTTGTGTGTTACGGGCCAAGTTGGTGGAAGAGCAAAGCTAAATTGTTGTAGCCAATCCAAAGGGTGAATCTGTGTTCTGTCATTTTTAAATACCTTGAATTTCCTAAAGGATAGAAAGTGCTTGTAATCAAAATTATCATCTCTGAATGACTGAACAGGTCCAGAATTGTATGATAATCTGTTTGTCTGTGACTGTTCGGAATCTAAGTCACATACTCTCTGTAAATTACTTAAGCTATACTGGCTGTGTAAGTGTGACAAATGTTCAGAATGTGGCATATGCGGTGACGTGTTAGAGGCTGAAAAATTTTTCATTTCTGTCACTTCTTGCTGTAAAGATGACAATTTTCTACGCAATGTATTGTTGGACGAACCTATCTCACTGATTGTCTGCTGTAAATTTTGGAATTCGGGTGTTTGATTAAACGAAACTGGTGAAGTATCGTCTGACTTGATGTCATTGTTATTTTCGATAACGTCAATACGACTGGCCAATTCATCAAATTTTTCAGTCAGTGCTTTTACGTGATCGTCGTTTTTAGTGTCACAAGCATTAATTTGTTTTTGTATTTTACGTATGGTTTTGTTCAATTTCTTAACGTCTGCTTTGATGGCATCAGGATCCTGTATTAATTCTAATTGTTCAAGTCTGTTGGTCACTGTCTGAAAGGCTACTGTGTGTGTGTTTTTTTTTGTTTTAAGATCAGAGATTTCATCATGCAATTCGGTGTTCAACTTTTTGATTTCGTCTGATACTGTAGCAATATTGTTGTCTACGTATGTTTCTGCCTTCGTAAACATTTTACGCTTATCTTCCTGTCTCTGTGCAGTAATTGTTTCCATGACTTGTTTCTTTACTTTGTTCTGTTCCTGTATGAATTTACGGTAACGCGTTTCACTGTTTTGTAGGTGGTGATTAAAACGTTCGTCAATTAGGCTGTTTTTTTGTTCAAATTTCTTGTCGACTTTCGCATCCAGCGTGTGTGAAAGTTCTGTTGACATTAATTTAAACTCGTCGAGTAACTGTGTTGCGTTTTCAGAACATTGTTTAGCGACTGCACTAATTTCATCTCTAAGTAATTTAGTTGTGGCAGCATGTGTATTGCGTATCTCTTCACTATTATTCCTGGCACAGGCCTTAATTTCCTCACGTAATTGTTTTTTAGTTTCATTACATTGTTCCGCAACGGCTGTAATCTGTTCAGTAAGCTGTTGAATAGAGGTGTCAAGTTTTTCATTTATTTGTTTGAACGACCTGTCGTGGTTTTCATTCGACTGTTTGAAATTTTCATTAAGTTGTTTGTTCGATTCATTAAGGTTGTCATGTTTTTCATTCAATTGTTTGAAATTTTCATTAATTTGTTGTTTGAGATTTTCATTAAGTTGTTTGTTCGATTCATTAAGTTGTAGTAATAATGCCGTAACTTGATCCATGCCAAAATTAGCGACCCTATTTACTGTGCTGTGTGATGGTGTATCTGCAAGTGTCACGTTTTGTGTAACCATTTGGTCATTGTCTGATTCACGAAAAGGTTTGCTAATTGGATGTGCACTGTTGGTCACTACATCGGAATCAAACAAGTCTGGCGCATTTTGAGTACGTTGTTCATCTTCGCTAGAAACATTTATGTGCTTACTGTGCAAATTTTGCAAATCAGGTGTGTCAAACTGGGCAGCGTTCATAGTAGCGGAACGTGCGGCGTCATCAATTATCGTTAAGTTTAGTGTGGACATAACTGAATTTCTTTGTTCATCATTTGGATTAAAATCATTACTGGTGGTCGGCACGCACTGATTGTCTGTAACTGGAGGATTATCATTAAGACACTGAGTGTCGCTAGTATTATCAGTCAAATTATTCAAGTCGGTTTTTTCACTCATTACGGATCGCGATGTACTGTTAGCAGTTTTTCGCAGCATTTTCATAAGTCAAAGTTAAGCACAAAATCAAACAAAGACAAAGCAAAAATGGAACAAATACAATAACAACAAAGAGCAATAAATTGTCAATGATCTATGAAAAAGAGTGACAAATTAGTAAATGCGTTGCGCCAGATGCGAACTACACCTAATATTAGATAAATAAGAGCAGATATATAACTGACTACTTCTCAGAAATTCACAAAAAATACGATCCTGGCCGGTTGTCGCCAAGTGTAACCTCCCCACAGTAAAATAATATTACATATCATTCAGATTTAGTGTAACCTCCCAACAGCAAAAAGAATATAAGTATATAATTCACATTCAGCGTAACCTCCCAATAAATGAATTCCGTAACCTACCAATAATAAAATGTGACTAACCTCTCAATTAAACTGCGACTCACTTATAACCTTTCAATAATTGACTGTGAATTTAAACTGGTAAATTTTGGACGTCAGCAGTGCTGCGTCATGGCCCTGAAAAATCATTCTGAATAAATTGAAAAATCTTACCTCAATTAGGTCGCCGGATAACGCGTATATATCTGCTCCTATAAGAAATTTTTCTGGCGCAGCTCAGTGCAATGCTGGCCGATAGGTTTGTCATGTATAAAAAGAAACTACTGATTTTTCTTTACAATAATCGGGATCACCATGGATTGGAGAAATTAGTAAGTTCTTTAAATTGAGATGAATGATTATCAAAAGTTAATTTTTTATAAGAAAGATTATTATTAAGAGATTTTTTAAAAACATTTACATGGGGCTTGACATAACAATTGTACATATGCGTAAGGCTGCTTTTACCTTATATTACATCGCTCAAGCTCCGCCATCGCTCCCCACGACCGGCCAGGCAACACGATACACCAGACTGATAGCTAGCTACTACTGCAACTGCTACACAGTTCCTACTGCATACAACACTGCTCTCTGGTCTGAGATTCTCATACAGCTTACACATCGCAGGCAGCGTGTGAGCAGTCCATCGAAATTACATCTGCTCGAGTGCACTAGCAACAAATTCCTTAATCATGGACCTCTTACAGCGTTTTATTGCCAGAGCACTTAGAAGATACAACAGGTTTATTAAAGAGATTGCCTACACTACGCTTGTCCGTTTTCTGTTGGAGTACTGCTGCGCAGTGTGAGATCCTTACCAGACGGAGTTAACGGAGTACATCAAGGAAGTTCAAAGAAGGGCAGCACGTTTTGAAGTATCAAGAAATAGGGGAGAGAGTATCATGGACGTGATACAGTATTCAAGGTGGACATTGTTAAAACAAAGACGTTTCTCGTTGCGGCGGGATCTTCTCTCGAAATTTCAATTATCAGCTATTGTGTTGACACTGACCTACATAGGAAGAAACAATCATCACATTATGAGAGGTGGCATGAGCCCCCTCTCATATTTCTATCTTACGATTTTCCTCTCTAATTTCATGCAGTGAAGAGTCGCTATTCCTTCACACGCGGACTTCCCACGCAGCGTCTCTCGTCACCCGGGTGATCCGGTGACAGGCGGGCTCTGCTGATCTGGAAAGGGTTAAGCCGACGGGTGTGAGAAAGTCGAGTGAATGCTTTGCAGACGCCGACATTGTCAAAAGTCACGCCCGGAAGGGTCTGAAGTAGCGGCTGGGCTAGAGGTTCCGTTACTTCGCAGAAAGCGAAAACACTTTATGGCGGGCTACCACCGAGGCGTGGGAATGACTTGTGTACCCAGGCAGTTGTGGCGGGAAAATTCCCGCGCTTTCTGCATTATAGTAACTGTGATTGGCTTGCTCAGGGCATAGCTCCGTGACGTAGCAAAATCAGCGCAGAAATTGGCGCCAAGAATATCCATTGGTGGAATGGTAGTGCTCCGGCAATAGAGTGGAATTTTCCGCCAGTTTTCGAGTTGCTGATTGGAACGTTTAACCACGGCCACTGTCATGGGGGCGGGAATGTTGTGTGTTCAGCCTGTACGGGTGCTCTAGGTAGTCGGCTCTCGCTTTTCGGTCGAGGACGTCGAAGCAACCAGCCATCGCCTCCGGTACGCCAAATCGTGTTCTGGCAGTTAAGAAGACAGATGGTAAGGTATGTCCGCAGCACCGGCAGACAGGGATTTTCCTAGGTGATAATCAGAGCTCAGCAGAGCACGCCTGTTCGTCTTTTTCTAACTTTGTTCTGTCTTGGGTAGCAGCAATTAATGTTGCATGGAATTGGCTCCACATACCACTTCGTAATAATCCTCACAATCTAGTTTAGGGACAACTTCACATTCACAGCGTTTGTTTGAGTATCCAATTTGAGCCAATTTGATGTATTGTAAATGTTTCACGTGTTTTTGTTTATTATTTTGTGTTTAGTCTTAATAAATCATATTGTTATTTTGGACAGAACTTTCATTCTGTTAATCGGTAGAGCAACCCTATCATTCCTCACTATGTTAATGAAACCTTCGTTTATTTAACTTATTTATCAAATTAAATTATTGCAGGTGCCAAACTCTCTTCTACTCCACTGGCAGGGTTGATTAGAGTCAGTTCGCGTACTTTTTTTTAATCCTTGTGCAACAGCAAAAGTCGGAGTTAGAATAGGGGGGGCTTAGAGCATCATTTACATATGTAGATTCTAGAATTTAGTGTTAAATACACTGCTAGCCCCGGCACCTCGCATAAAATGGCGACCCTTAGCCTCGGATCTTTCCTGTGAATCGCTGATGAGCAAGTATTATTAGTAGTAGGGACATTCAGAATTTTTTTTTTGCTTAATTTTTTTTATTGATTAATACCCAAGTTTTTTTTTGGTAGTTCCGCGTTTAGTTTTAAGAAGCGGAGCATGATTACAGTTTTTGTTTTCAGTGTATATATTCTTTCGTTCATTGTTTTTGTGTTCCTTTGATGGTGTGTCCGTATCACATCCCACTTTGTCGGGTTTGTGTGCGGTTTCTGTACCACAACAAATCGTGCGTATAATTACAGCGTTGGAGAGGCGTTGTTGAAATTTTATGTCTATGTGTAAAAAATATATGGAGTAGGTTAATTTTATTGTGCATTTTAGATAAATTTGTTTTTCATGAATGATAACGAGAAGTAAGACACGACTATTATCAAGCGAAGCTAAAACAAAAGAGGATAGCATAATGGATAAGGGGCAGTTTACTGACGGGAATAGGTTCAGAGATGAGATGGGCACATTTTTAGCAGGACAGGACGCCAGGGTCATTGATGAGGAAGGTGATTTGGACGCGATCTCAGAGCTGCGTTGCGGCCGTGATTATAATAGTGAAGTAGAGGATGAAACAGAGACAGGCACACAGGTCGAGACGGTAGAAGAAGTTTATAATCAATCGAACGAGAGCAGACATGTGCTAGCTCGGCCACGTCAGAGCTCTAGCGCCCAGGTGTCCAGAGTTACATCTCCCACGTTTGAAGAGGATCAAAAAGATGACGTAAACCCAATACTGAGCTTCCTACGATCAATGAAAGAAGAAGCTGACGAACAGCGTAAGAGGGAGAAGGAAGAAGAGGAGAAACAACGTAAGAAGGAGAAAGAAGAAGCTGACGAACAGCGCAAGAAGGACACTCAAGCAATAATTTCGCATATAGGGGAAATTCGTGGGGAATTACTAACAATAAAGAAAGAATGTGGAGAAGCAAAACAAATATCAATAGTAGCACAAAAAGTAGCAGGCCTAGCCAAAACGGCAGCAACAGGGGCAATGAAAATCGCAAAAGCAACTTCTCAACTCGCAGGGCGCTTGCGACGTGCGACACAAGCCCACTCAAAATCCCTAGCAGTCTTAAAAACTCAAGGTAAAATTGCGGTTATGAACATCACGAAACGAATGAAAGACGTAGAGAGTCGGATAGCAAAACTAGAGCGAAACGGGCACACGAGCACCACGCGTTCGGATACCAATGATGGAGTACACAGAATTTTGTCTCCGAGGAAAAGCCCGCAGTGCTCTAGCCCAGTGACAGAGTGCGGAACTAACAATGCACACGCAGAAAGAGCGAGTAATAGCTCCAATAATTATAGCCCGCCTGATAATTGTAGCCCACTTAGGAGAGTGAATTCGGAGTGCCACTTCCACTGTGATACAGAGGTAGCACATCACAGTTATCAGCAAGATAGATCAGGACACACAGCAGACGTGCAAGTATCGGAAACGAGTGACAACACCAGTGCGAGGATCAGACAGGATTTTGATCAGAACCACTTCCTGTCCATACTAAAATTCCAGAAGTTCAAAGATAATGGAAGGTCGATGCATCCGAAGAGCTGGGTGATGCAGTTTACAAATTCATTACCGTCGTCATGGCCAACCCTGGCAAAATTAGAATTCATGTGTGGACACATCGAAGGCCAAGCCGCGGAAAAGATGCGGGGTGTGGCAGCGACGTGTCGGACGTATCAGGAATTTGTTGGTGCATTTCTGCGGACCTACTGGTCAAAGGAAACGCAAGACAGGATTAAAGAGGAAATAATATTTTGTCCTGAACTGGAAGTATCCGGGCATAGGAGCGCAACCAAATTTTTTGATGATTTACTCAAGAAGAATCAGTTTTTAGATAGTCCATATAGCAATGGAGAAATCATCAAATTTTGCTTTTCCAAATTGCCAGTTAGGTATCAACAGACACTTGTCGGGAAGTGTGGATCTGACATAGAAGCATTCAAGAGTCTATTGCGCGAACTCGAAGTAGTCTTTGATAAACAAGACGCAAAGGACAGGAAGAAGGCGCAAAATAACAAATACCACTGGCCAGCAAGGGAAGGCGACAACAGATCGCATAATCGCACTGGTCAGTTAGGAAACCAGGGTTACGGAAATCAAGGTTACGCTATTCAAGGTTATGGAAACCAGAGACACGGAAACCAGAACGTCAGGGAACAGGGTCATGCTAGACAAGGAATCTGGGAGAGGAGGAATAACGAACGGCAAAGCGACCGTAATTGGAGAGAGCGAAATCAAGGACAACAGGAGAACCAGGAGATTCAAATTAGACCCGCAAATCCTAATCCACGTCAGAGGAGGGGGAGTCTGACAAGGGATTGGCGCTAGTCCATAGGATTCCACCACATCTCTCACACAAAGAAGTTCGTGGAATAATAGTAGTTTAAGTGGTGTACATAGTAGAATAGGCAAATATATGAACCTTTCTTCGGGGAACAATAGTCGTTGCATTAATAGATTAAGATTGTTAAAGTATTAACACGCTGCGTTTTCTCGCATAAGAATTTACTGCTGTTAACTTTTTTTGTCTATGTTCGCGATCTCCTCTGTCGTTGCGATAAGAGGCACTACCCTTCCATGAGCAATGTTTTTGTCCTTTCCTATCTGGTGTCCATGTTAAGGGATAAAGATGAGTGACGAGATGTCGCACAAACGGGCGCATACAAGAATGTGCTCTTAGAAGCGTTCTGAGAAGTCGTGATACGCTCCATAGCGGCCACAACCAGTTCGTGAGACGTTCATACCAGTGCTTGCTGGCACGCGTCAGTGCACTGCAAGATTGTGGTATATTGCGTGATTTCGAGGATGAATATGGGCAGTATAGTTTTTGCAGAGCTGCGCCAGCATCGTTGTCTTGCAAGTCGGGGTGAACCTGTGAGTGTTTGACTCCAATGGTGCCCTAGACGATAGAAATGCGACCATAAAGCCTACCATGCCAATGTGCTGGTTGGGGATTAACGTGCTGCTCGTGACTGTCACAGATGAATAACCAGGGACTTATACTTGGATATTCATGACATACTATGTATCTGGCGTGTGTTGGGCGACTGAATCCGCAACAGGAACCAGTCCTGGCTTGGTCATATTACATTGCCTCTGGAAAGGTGTGCTTTGATCGCGAAAACCGCATCACATAGAGAAGGACGTTGCAACTATAAATTTATTGTCTTGTATAGCCATGGCTAACCCAGTCTCTGGAGTTTCAGTGAGGCGTAGTGAGAACTCGGAGGCCATGTCGTACGGCGCGCATATCTTTGTCGTCGTCAATAGCGGCGAGCAGCGAGACATCTCAGCGTAACAGGAATTATGTAAGAGTATTGTATAACGTAAATAAAAAAGGTGCGATATACTAGGATAAGTTAAACTGTGGCATTTAAGAATAACTAGATTAATATTGTGGGGGTTTTCTACCACCAGTGTTTGGCGCGCCTGTTGGGATGTTATTTTTCAGGTCATCAAATCACAGACCCGAGATGGAGGGACGACCGGCGAGCGAACGTAGAGTAGTTGCATGTTCTTTGTAGCTCAGTAAAACTTCGACCTGCATAATAACATAATTTATTCAGAAGACATAGAATGTAGATCGTTGGCATATGGTAGATAATTCTTGAGCATGTCTACTGTCGGTCTATATAAGTAATAGTAATATTGGTGCGGGCCCGTACATTTAGCTGTTCATCCAGTGTAGCATCACACACCATGTACAGTAGTGAGACCGGTCTCTACACAAATATCAAGACAAATTATTTCCATGTCTAAATTTGATACACCAAGATTTTGTTATAATGATAGCCATAGATTAATAACTATAAAAGTAAAATAAGAGTGTCTGAAATGACAGACCATCAATGTGTCATTATGTAAATTTATTATAACATAGAAGTTCATGGGAAAAAGTTAGGCATAAGATTTTTGTCAGAAGTGTGCAGATAACGGGTATCGTGGCAATGCAGAGGCCAGCCAGCGCAAAAACAAGAGGTCTTCGGCTACCTGCAAGAAGGCGAGGGTCCGGTCCTGCAAGCTGACAGTCACCGGGCCGTATACCTGAGGGATTAGGCGGGATCCTCGCCGGGCCACAAGCGAAAGTAGTGAGGCTGGCCGTTGCCACTGACACGCGACCCACACGCGACAGCCTGCTAGCTCTCCGGACGCGGCAGCCGTTTGGAGGGATTCCCTAGGGCAGACCACGTTGTCGTGAGTACACGAAGAAGATCACATATCGTGTCAGAACCTGCGCCTCATGTGCCTCAGGACAGAAAGGGACGCTATATACTCACCTGTTTGGGTTTTTACAACTCACTAGCATTGGCCGATCTGCATACACAAAGCAGTATCGTGCCACACTAACAAATGTATGGTCTCATTTCTAACTTCTCCTCTCTATTAGAGAGCAGTTTTAGCAATCGTCGCTGCTAGTTCGATCCTGTATGGATGACCTCACACACTTGTGGAGTCACTCCATGTGCCATCATCCCTCGTCGAACTGCAATATTGGGAAACATAAAGTACTGTCCAGCGAGTGAAGAGACCTAGACTAGTGATGTATCCCAACAAGTAGACCTCAGAGACAATTAATCGACGTGAGGAGAGCCTATCACTGTGTCTTCCTACCGTACTGCCGTGATCATATGCGTGGGTCTTGGTGCAATCTCAACAGAGTACTGCAGATGCTCCAGCACACGCTATTGCCGTTGCAACAACGTAGCAACAACACCCGACGTTTAGCCCTATATGATGTCAGTGCTGTGGAATTTGTGAAGTGCTTCGAATATTTCTAACAATGTGATTTAGTGCCTCATTCTCAGCACAGTTGTGAACTTTGTGCAATGTGCACGCACAACTTGATGCCCCATGAACCTTGTTTTTTTTTCTTAAATTTCTTTCTCTAGTGTTGTTTTTGTAATGTATGTTATACCTTGTATGTGTTTGTGTTTTACACTGTAATTCTTATTACAAATTACTGTATTGTTCTCCACATCATGTTTTTTTTTGTATTTTGTATTTATTGTTGTGTGTATGCAAACAGTGTGCCTGAAGTCCCCATAAACTGAAGCAGATACCACCACTGTCATTGTGAATGGACCGTTAGTTCAGGGAACATTTTGTAAAGGTTATTCTTGCTGCAGGGAGACAGAATGAATCAGAGGTTGTAATTAGATTCTGAAAGCTCACAAAGAGATTGTTAACTTAAATAGTATCATGTGTGAGTGAGTTCAGGTTAGTTTAATGATTAAAATTGTTGTAACATCTTGGGCATTTAATTGCGGAGCACTCCAACTCTGATTGTAAAGAATAAATTGCTCCATATTTGGCTCACATGTCCGGGCCATATTTAGAGAGTGAATGTCTGTGTGAATCGGTGTTTGGAAGGGGCTCCCTGGGTATGGATGTGTGATGTGAGTGTTAGTGTTCCATATTAAGAAGGTGAAGTTGGCTACATCATAAATAATCCTCCCTCTATGAGCTGCATTTTTTAGTTGTAGTGATTTTCTTTATAGAGTGCGGCATGTGCAGCCAGTTTGCGAGATTGTTCTTGGGCGATTGACTCACTACCTTGCTCCTAAGTGAGCCAACCACTCACCAATTACAATCTAAAATGGCGTAGGGGCTATGAGAGGTGGCATGAGCCCGCTCTCATATTTCTATCTTACGATTTTCCTCTCTAATTGCATGCAGTGAAAAGTCGCTATTCCTTCACACGCGGACTTCCCACGCAGCGTCTCTCGTCACCCGGGTGGTCCAGTGACAGGCGGGATCTTCTGATCTGGAAAGGGTTAAGCCGACGGGTGTGAGGAAGTCAAGTGAATGCTTTGCAGACGCCGACATTGTCAAAAGACACGCCCGGAGGGGTCTGAAGTAGCGGCTGGGCTAGAGGTTCCGTTACTTCGCAGAAACTTAGTGAAAACACTTTCTGGCGGGCTACCACCGAGGCGTGGGAATGACTTGTGTACCCAGGCAGTTGTGGCGGGAAAATTCCCGCGCTTTCTGCAAAATAGTAACTGTGATTGGCTTGCTCAGGGCATAGCTCCGTGACGTAGCAAAATCAGCGCAGAAATTGGCGTCAAGAATCTCCATTGGTGGCATGGTAGTGCTCCGGCAATAGAGTGGAATTTTCCGCCGGTTTTCGAGTTGCTGATTGGAACGTTTAACCACGGTCACTGTCGTGGGGGTGGGAATGTTGTGTGTTCAGCCTGTACGGGTGCTCTAGGTAGTCGGCTCTCGCTTTTCGGTCGAGGACGTCGAAGCAACCAGCCATCGCCTCCGGTACGCCAAATCGTGTTCTTGCAGTTAAGAAGACAGATGGTAAGGTATGTCCACAGCACCAGCAGACAGGGATTTTCCTAGGTGATAATCAGAGCTCAGCAGAGCACGCCTGTTCGTCTTTTTCTAACTTTGTTCTGTCTTGGGTAGCAGCAATTAATGTTGCATGGAATTGGCTCCACATACCACTTCGTAATAATCCTCACAATCTAGTTTAGGGACAACTTCACATTCACAGCGTTTGTTTGAGTATCCAATTTGAGCCAATTTGATGTATTGTAAATGTTTCACGTGTTTTTGTTTATTATTTTGTGTTTAGTCTTAATAAATCATATTGTTATTTTGGACAGAACTTTCATTCTGTTAATCGGTAGAGCAACCCTATCATTCCTCACTATTTTAATGAAACCTTCGTTTATTTAACTTATTTATCAAATTAAATTATTGCAGGTGCCAAACTCTCTTCTACTCCACTGGCAGGGTTGATTAGAGTCAGTTCGCGTACTTTTTTTTAATCCTTGTGCAACAGCAAAAGTCGGAGTTAGAATAGGGGGGGCTTAGAGCATCATTTACATATGTAGATTCTAGAATTTAGTGTTAAATACACTGCTAGCCCCGGCACCTCGCAATTAAAATAAGGGGAATCAGGGCTCGCACGGAAATTTAAAGGCGTTCATTCTTTCCACACGCTGCTCAAGAAGGGGATAATAGAAAATTATTTTGAAGGTGGCCGATGAACCCTCTGCCAGGTGGTTAAATGTGATTTGCAGAGTATCCATAGAAATGTAAATGTATCATATATTGAGGTTTCTTGCCGTTCCGCTCACAGATATACTGTTGTAAGGATGATTGCCTGTTACGCAGTAATAGTGCCCCTTTAAAAGGGGTGGGGTAAATACGAGTAAAAGTGACGCGAAGAAAAAAGTCCCAGGACACAAAGAAACACAACAGAGGAAAGGAAATATCGTACTAACCTGACTACAGCAGATGTTCAAAGTTATCACCAATCATCTCTTGGCACTTTTGAGCCCTGGTCAGCAAGCTGTTGAAGGCGGATCGTAGCTGGACAGCTGAAATTGCTGCAATCTCATCCGAAATGTGCTGCTGCAGTTCTTGAAGGCTATGAGGGTTGCTGCGATACACCTTTGACTTGAGTGTTCCCCACACAAAGTAATCGCACACTGACAGATCAGATGACCTGGGTGGCCAGCTAGGACAGCGACCAGACTGACCTCTGCAAACAACTGTCAGGCGTGAAAATTGTGTAAATGTGCTCCAAGGTTTGGCCGGCTGTGTGGACAGTTGCTCCTTCCTGTTGGAAGTTATTGTAGGTCTTTTGCTCCTCCCTTAATGATGCCACAAATTCAGGTCCAATCGTATCCACTCAGCCAGGCTACTTCTATTTCCTCCACCCTGTTCGTATTTACGACAACGTCCTGAAAAGTAATGCCTCCTGTTTCTTATGTGAAACTTCTTAAATAAACCAAACGTAACTGACATTCCACATCGTTATCTTGATGTCTACATATCTAACGCGTTCTGCCACTACTGGCCTCGAAATAGCAGCGTGACATTCAGAAACTTATAAACAGACAGCAGGTAGCCACCCACTGAAGAAAATCATGTACACATATCGTTCCACGTCATTTCGATAGAAAAAAAAGTCGTTCAGATGATCTACGGAGCGCGTAACTGACTGACTACAATTAGGAACTATTATGTTTCCGTCGTCTGTGATTGCTAAGAACTAACGGTTGGGTGGAAATTAAAAGATTCTATACGGATCTGGCTTAAATACAAAACCAGACTCCATTATATGAACTTCCAGCATATAAAACGAAAACAATTACACCTCGGAAACTAATTAACAAAATATTTACACGTGAATATTTTTAGAGGCAGTTCCTAAGATGTTACACCAATTGTGTTTAGAGTACTGATTTTCATATTGATCAGTTTCTTAAAGTAAACTACATATATTCTAGTCATCACAAATTCATCTCCAATGTAAACAAATTTATGCTTTATATTGGTCCTTGCACACAGTGTTCACTCACTGGGTGTTGTGTATTAGGAATTTTGTTGCTATTCTAGCGCGAATAAAACTCCAAGACAAGCTGAACCATTCAGTATTATACTATATCTTTTGTTAATCACTGGAGTAAATGATTATTGAGAGTAATGTTTTTGTTTCAAATCACATTGAGTAATCGTGCCCAAGAAGACGTGCGTTCTTATAGGTGATGGTAATGTCTGACGTTGTTTCGTCTTCCGTGCCGGAATACAAGTGCAATAAGTCATTCATATTTGTCGAGAAACCCACTGCGCGGTATTTTTTTCTTTTTTTTGAGTGTGTGTGTGTGTGGGGGGGGGGGGGGGAGTTAAAGAAAATCCACCACTAACGATACAGTGTTGTGTAGAAATAACGCCTGAGTTCGTTCGCTTTTTTGTGGGAGAGTTTAGATGCGCGGAAAAAAGGTAGAATGCCAATAAAGTGACTGTTCGACGAAAAGATGATAATCTTAGAAACATAATGATTACGCAAAATCGTGATGTATGATTCAAGACTCATGCGTATTTTTTCAGGAATGAAGCACCTACAAAAAATAAGGCACCTCAAGTGATGATTCACCGTAAGGACTTTCCTACTTTCATAAGAGTTAATTTCTACAGTTTCGAAACCAGAATGGAAAAGAACATTATACATGCAGACACAACGCTCGTTTTTGGAGGTGGCAAAAGAAAAAAAAAAAGAGAGAGAGAAGATTTTCTTACAGGTAAATCTCAGAAAATGAAAAATGCAGTGGGAGAAAAGTGTAGAAAATAAAAAAAGATTATCACAAAGACATGGTTGGTGAAGTACTTCAAAAAGTGTTTAGCGATGATCTATAAAGATTAGAGCCTTCTAATAGAACAATTACAGAGAATTTTTCGTATCATAGCTTCAAGGTTTCTTGCTAAATTAAGGCGCTGGTGAAACAGAGTAAATCCTCATACTACGATAGTAGTACTTGAGGGAACCTACAGTAAATGTAATCTTTGAGAGTGTGGCGGTACTGCATTTTAACACTAACATTATAATCAAAACAGTGGCTGTGTGCCAGTTTGCATTAAATAAATGAACAAAATAAAATATGAACAATATTTGATGAGACAAGGGGTGTTAAACATGGACAGTAATACAAGTATCAGTTAAAAGAAAGCCTTAAATATTGAAACTACAGCCTATATGGAATACAAAGACAACTTCAACAAAACAAAAGAACTTAATGAATACAGGAAAATGGGAATATGTAGGAAGAGACAGCGTGGGAAGTAATGAACAACAGAGATGACTATATGAAATTTAGGAGAGGAGAAGTGTTGACCTGTGTCTGGTCATTTAAGATTACATTTACTGTAGGTTCAAACGCCTCCATTTTCCTGCATTTATTTATTTCTGTTTATCTTATTGATATTGCTTAAGTTCCTTATGTACTCTGTAGTTATATTGATAATTGTCTCTGCTTTTCATTGGTTTGTGTATCACTCTCCATGTTTCATATCTTCTGATGTAGCCTTGTCTAGTACTAATTTTATTTTATTTTATTAGTTTTGTTTACTAATAGAAACTGTTATGTAGGCATGCTATTCCTATTTTGTGTTAAAGGTTTTCCTGTCTACTCCATTTTTATCTATGTATTGTTCAATTTTTCTTTTCCATTGCATTACCACCACACTGTCAAAGATGTTACTTACTGTATGTTTCTACTTCAATCTAGACGCGTTATTTCTCTTCCAGTGTTGTTTGCAAACATTGTAACTTCCTTGGTGATAATACTCAGTAAATGTCTGAAGATGGCCTTGTAAGCCGAAAACCGGTTAACAATAAAAGTAATATTGTAGAACAAAAGCAAACTGGTGCTTTTCATTTATTATAATGTTGTCCTACCAAGAACCGACGGAAGATTCTGTTAACATTTGGGACCATGTTTTACTGTTTATATCATGTCATGTGTTATAAGCTGTGGTTGTTTTTCTCATGTTCGACACATCCTCATAGGAGTCATAATTAGCTTAGTGATTTTTCCACGGTTTATGGGAACCAGTGTACACGTTAATCATTCCGTGATATAGTGAGCAACGATAGAGTCGCGCCCGTTTTTAGGCAACCAGTTAACAGTTTAGCTGAAAGTTTTGCCTTTGTGCCAGGCGCTGTGCACAGAAAATTTTGTCGAGCGCACACAAATGAAAACATGCCAGGTGGTATGCACAGAAAATTTTGTTTATTAGGGGCGCTCAAATGAAAACGAGACAAATGGAAAAAAGTAAATAAACCGTTTATTATTTCAAAAGTAATCGCCATAACCGTTAATACATTTAGACGCTATGAGACGAAGAGCGTCAATGCATTCATGGAAAAATGTTTGGTGTTGCCTGCGGAACCATGACTGTACTAAGGTGTGCATCTCTTCGCCCGAGGCAAATCGAAGGCCACAAAAATTTCTTCACGGCTCTAGATTCCATGGCGAGATATCGGGACTGTGTGGGGGATGTGTAGGGGCTTCCAACCGAATAGCGTAGTCGAAATAACCTTGGCAACATGTGGGCGTGAATTTTTTTGGCATGTTGAGTAGTGTTTTGTTCACCCCCTCCTGAACTAGTCTCTCGTAGCTCGATAGGCGATATTCTCTTAGAATTACCAGCTATGAGATGGACAAGAGTGTTGCCGAGGATGGTCATTATTGTGCAGGAAATGCAACGGAAACTTTTCACCTGTAGCGGCTTAAGAAAACTGACTTGTCTCCCCAAAGCCACTTGTCCCGCGGCTCACATACGTGAGTCTCGAACGCGGTAGGAACTAGCGGTGGGCTTAAATGTTACGTTTTAGTTACTGCGATTTTTAGGTAACATACACACTGGTGTCTAAAATTAAAACAACAAACCGAAATTTTGTAAGGTTGCGGTTATTTTGCACAAAACAGTATAATCAGGTGATAGTGAAGTAGAAACAATATAAAGAATACAGAACGTAAGCAAATGCAACATGCATAACGGTACACAAAATGTTCTTCGTTTTTTTCCAAATTAACGGATTTTCGCACACATTCCGACAACTGGTTAATGCGCTGAGTCTGAGCACCTCTGGCAGCAGTATAGGCCTGACAAACGACGGGGCATGCTGTGCATGATGTTATCAATCTCATGTTGAGGCAACAACGCCCATTCTTCCTGCAGCCCCGCTCACATGTCTTGGAGAGTGATTGGCGGATGCTGACGTGATGCAACCTGTGTCCCTATTGTATCCCAGACCTGTTCTATGGGATTCAAATCGGGAGGGCGAGCGCGCAACGCCATGCATGCAATACCTTCCGTTTCCAGAAAAACATCAACCACCCGTGCTCTCTGCGACAACAATCCTTAGCAGTCCATGCTTCCCGGTCACAGCGCCACTCCAAACACAGGCGTTTGTGTTGTGGAGTTAACGGCAGGCCTACTCATGGGATGGTGAGTCCATAGCCCAGTTGCCGCTAATCTCTGACCATTGGCGCGGCATGATTTCAGTTTGTTGTTTTAATTTTGAACACCAGTGTGAATGTTATCTAAAAATCTCAGTAACTGAAACGTAACATTTAAGCCCACCGCTAGTTCCTATGCGGCCGAACACTCTCGTCCAGCAGTACGCACCTCGCAACAACTGCAGATGAGGTGCCAAGATCTCGTCACGATACCTGACAGCACTTAAACGTTGCCTATTTAATCTTGCAATTTCATGAAGAGGTGTTCGCGTGATCCCCGTCCACACCATTAGGAATCATCCTCGATACCAGTCTCTTTCCACAATGGTGGGTCCCGAAATCGTGTTCCACGTTCCCTCCAGATGCGAATCCGTCGAGAATCACTGTCCAAACCATATCGGGACTCATCTGTGACGACACGTCAGCGGTACAAATACAGCATGTCTCCGACAATAAAGGCCAGTCTGCCGAAGCCTTCTGTACACCGTTTGCCTCGTACAACACGTTCAGTGGATGTTGCGAGGTCAGACGCCAGTTGCCGTGCAATACTAAGGCGGTGGCGTCGTGCCCTTACAGCCAAATAACGGTTCTCTCTTCCTGACGTTACATGTGGTCGGCCCCGCCCTAGTTTTCGGGATACAGTTTCGGTCTCTATAAACTGTCGCCACATCCGTAAAACAACGGAACGATTCACACTAAGCCATCGGGCCACACCAGTTTGCGACTGTCGTGCTCCCATTCTTCCCATGGCCCTCCACCGCAGAACGCCTGGTAGGCGTCTTCTCGGTGCCGTGCCGCACCGTCTGTGACTGTACACAGCGATTGTGGATGTGGGGCTACGCGGCAAACACTACCTGTTTGATAGATGCACTATGTCATCGTTGGCGTGGTTGTCCGTGACCAGAATACCATCTTCCGTGCAGGACACGATCGTACGGACATCTGTTGATAGTTTATATGATCGTATCGTGAATTATACACAGGACGGGGAAATAGTGGTTTGTTGCTTTAATTCTGGACACCAGTGTATTTTTGGCTGTTATTTATAACAATGACAAATAACAATTTACTAATATCCCCCTCCGCACTTGAAATAACTGCCTCGATAACAACTACAGAGACTAACATCACGCTGTATGTGGAAATTCTGTGGGATAGATGTTGCTTTAGTGTTACTCGTGTTTAATGTTGTTATCAGGCCTGGTAGGATATGTAAATGGTAGTAGTTGAGTGGTGTGAGGAACACCGAGATGCTGGTTATTGTGTGAGACTGCGTTATCAGCACGTGACAGTTTGAAAGAATTCTCATTGGGCATCTTCATTTGGTCAGCAGATCGTATCCTGAAATAAGCAGATTTGCGAACCATCTAGATGTGACAATGGCACGATGTCGGACTGCATGGGAATGTGAGGCATGCATACTTATCGTCAAAGTTCCCGTCGACACATCCACCACAAGCACCAGGCATATCGTAACCTCTTCACATCTTCGCCTGCCGTCTGAGAACAAACAATGGACACTCTGCATCATTGTGTATCATCCTGCACCATTGGTCAGAGACTAGCGGCAACTGGGTTACGGACTTACCATCCCATGCGTAGGCCTGCCGTTACCTCCACAACACAAATGCCTGCGTTTGGAGCGGCGCTGTGACCGGGGAAGCATGGGCTGCTAAGGATTGTTGTCGCATTGTGGTAAGCGACTAATCGCAGTTCTAGACTACCATGGATGACCATCGTCGGCGAGAATGGCCACAATCTGGGGACGGGCCACATTTTTCCAATGTTTTCGAGAGCCACAGCTGTGTTACTCGTGGCGTCATGGCGCGGGGCACTATCGGATATGATTCTATATCACGCTGGTAGTGATTAGAGGGAACTATGAAGGTACAATGGCATATTACGAGCATCGCGTTACCTTTCATACGTTACCTTTCATGCGTCAGTATTTTGGTGTTATTATACAACAGGTCAATACCCGTCCACACATGTCATGTGTCTCTATGAAATGTCTACATGATGTCGGGGTGCTCCTATGACCACCATGACCCCAGATCTGTCCCTGATAGAACATGTGTGGAAACAGCTCGGGCGTAAACTCCGTCCCAGCGCCAGTATTCAGGATATCAGGGGCCAGTTACAGCTGTCGTGGACCAGCTTCTCTCAGGAGAGGATAGAACAGCTTTATGAAACACTTCCCGGCTGACCCACCGCGGGCACACAGGTCAGAAGGGGTGCGACGTCATACCCTCAAGTGTGCTAATACTACGCAGTTCTAGTTCTTCGTACATTTGACTCGCCAGGTACAATGTAGATCCAGAACCTGTCTGGTATGTTGGATTAGAGCTTTTTAAGTACTAAACTCGAAAACATTTTCCTTAAATAAACCACAAACTAGAAACAACGGAATAATTTTCGAGACGAGCTTACTTCATGAAACAGTACTTCTCCACCTTAACCCGTTGGAAATAAGCGTGCTGGAAAAGAAACATTAGCATTTTATGGGCAAAATGAACTTTGTCTACAAAGAGCTTCGCATAAAAATGTTCTTAAGGAAGCATTAGATGTTATTTAAAAGAATTTTTATTTTTTCTTATTCAATCTGTATGCCATGGAAGTTATATTTTAAAAAGTGATATTTTCATTTTCAAAGCATCATTCAATCAATTTGTGTAACTGTTCGTTAATACGTTGACTGGGCACTATACATTATGCTTGAGTATAAATTTTACACTATGGTTGTTTACACGCTGGTGACCTACAAACAAATCGTTAAGCGTGGATTGCTGCAGCAAAATGTTTCTTTGTCACAGAAGTTCAGTTTGTGCAAGTGCTTTATTTGCAACAACAGAAGTTTAAGCTACACGTATCCTATAACATCAGTAGAGAGAAAAGATACGCAGTCATAGGATACCTTCTAATGTCATGTCAGACCTCCTTTTCCTCCCGCAGTGCAGCAACTCGATATGCCGTGGACTCAACAAGTCGTTGGAAGTCTCCTGCAGAAATACTGGCCATGCTGCCTCTACAGCCGTTCGTAACTGCGAATGTGTTGCCAGTGCAGGGTCCTGTGCACCAATTGACCTCTCGATTATGTCCCTTAAATCTTCGGTGAGTGGCTAAATCATCCGCCAGAACTGACCAGAATGTTCTGCAAACCAACTGCGACCAATTGTGGCCTGGTGACATAGCGCATTGTTATCCATGAAGATTCCATCGTTGTTTGAGAAGATGAAGTCTATGAATGACTCAAAGCGGTCTCCAAACATCCGAGGATAATCATTTCAGTTGCAAAAAAATGGTTCAAATGGCTCTGAGCACTATGGAACTTAACATCTATGGTCATTAGTCCCCTAGAACTTAGAACTACTTAAACCTAACTAACCTAATGACATCACACAACACGTAGTCATCACGAGGCAGAGAAAATCCCTGACCCCGCCGGGAATCGAACCCGGGAACCCGGGCGCAGGAAGCGAGAACGCTACCGCACGACCACGAGCTGCGGACATTTCAGTTGCACCAGAGGACACAGTTTATTCCACGTAAACACAGCTCACATCACTATGGAGCAACCACCAGCTTGCACAGTACCTTGTTGACAGCTTGGGTCCATGCCTTAGTTGGTCTGCGTCACACTCGAACCCTACCATTAGCTCTTACCAATTGAAATCGGGGCTCATCTGACCTGGCCACAATTTTCCAGTCGTCTAGGGTCCAGACGATATGGTAATGAGCCCAGGAGCGGGGTTGCAGGCGATGTCGTTCTGCTACCAAAGGCACTAGAGTCGGTCGTCTGTTGCAATGACAAACCTACATAAACGCCGCTGCTCTCGGCGTTAAGTGAAGATCGTCAGCTACTGCGTAGTCATAGTGAGAGCCATTGCCTGCTATATGGTATTCTCGACACACTCTTGACACTGTGGATCTCAGAATATTGAATTCCCTAACAATTTCTGAAATGGAATGTCCCATGTGTCTAGCTCCAACTACGATTCCGCGTTCATAGTCTGTTAATTTCCCGTCGTGCGGCCATAACCACGTCGGAAACCATATCACATAAATCACCTGGATTCAAATGACAATGCCTTGCCATTTTATTCCTTGTGTAAGCGATATTCTATATGTGCATATCGCTAGCCCATGAATTTTGTTACCTGAGTGTAAACAACCACTTATCACTTGGCTCAAAAGTGAAACCGCTCCTGTTTGTCAAATTAGTTTCTGTCTTCAGGAAAGCTTTACAGCAGGATGGAGGCGGAGCTAAATGAATATATATAAGCTTTTACACATGCGCCATGACATCAACAGCAATAAAACGGCATTTTTTGAGTGAGTGTGGTTGTCGGAAGTTTTGTCTGTCCAGTGAACAAGTCTGTTTAGTCAAATTTAGCCAAAATTGGTTTAAAGTGTGGTAAGGTAAATGATTCACAGTTGATCACTGTACGGTTTGTAAAGTTGTGTTAGCATCCGTTAGGGATATCCTGCTGCTTGTAAGAAATAAAAGACGTGAAGTGAGCTGAGACGTGATATTCGGTCTTCTTGTGCCACACTGGTGACTGGTGCTGCCATATGTTAGTGTTGTGGGAAACAACAGCTTTTAAGTGTACTTTGAGGTTATATGAAATAATGATACCGAGGCTTAACAGGATAGCTAGTGGTAAATTGATCGAATATGAGATAAAGTGTACTTAGAAACTATTTTCTATTTTGTAATACTGTTGTAATTATTACTTCATCTAATTTATATGATGAGGATCTGAAAAAGGAAAGAAATCAGAATGGAATGGGGAGTGGGATCGATGAAGGAGGCAGCTGAAGTAACGGTGAAAGGAACATCAATACGAGTATTAGAAACCAATAAAACTTTTGGAGTGTCATTTACGAGTTTGTGCCGATATTGTCAACAGTAAAAATATAACATTATGGGTATTAGTACTCTTTTACTGAAAACATATGCATGTCGTAACCCTACTGGACATCCAAATATGTTGTTGTCGTGGTCTTCAGTCCTGAGACTGGTTTGATGCAGCTCTCCATGCTACTCTATCCTGTGCAAGCTTCATCTCCCAGTACTTACTGCAACCTACATCCTTCTGAATCTGCTTAGTGTATTCATCTCTTGGTCTCCCTCTACGATTTTTACCCTCCACGCTGCTCTCCAAAGCTAAATTTGTGATCCCTTGATGCCTCAGAACATGCCCTACCAACCGATCCCTTCTTCTCGTCAAGTTGTGCCACAGACTCCTCTTCTCCCCAATTCTGTTCAATACCTCCTCATTAGTTACGTGATCTACCCATCTAATCTTCAGCATTCTTCTGTAGCACCACATTTCGAAAGCTTATATTCTCTTCTTGTCTAAACTATTTATCGTCCTCGTTTCACTTCCATACATGGCTACACTCCATACAAATACTTTCAGAAACGACTTCCTGACACTTAAATCTATACTCGATGTTAACAAATTCCTCTTCTTCAGAAACGCTTTCCTTGCCATCGCCAGTCTACATTTTATATCCTCTCTACTTCGACCATCATCAGTTATTTTGCTCTCTAAATAGCAAAACTCCTTTACTACTTTAAGTGTCTCATTTCCTAATCTAATTCCCTCAGCATCACCCGACTTAATTCGACTACATTCCATTATCCTCGTTTTGCTTTTGTTTATGTTCATCTTATATCCTCCTTTCAAGATACTATCCATTCCGTTCAACGGCTCTTCCAGGTCCTTTGCTGTCTCTGACAGAATTACAATGTCATCGGCGAACCTCAAAGTTTTTATTTCTTCTCCATGGATTTTAATACCTACTCCGAATTTTTCTTTTGTTTCCTTTACTGCTTGCTCAATATACAGATTGAATAACATCGGGGAGAGGCTACAACCCTGTCTCACTCCCTTCCCAACCACTGCTTCCATTTCATGCCCCTCGACTATTATAACTGCCATCTGGTTTCTGTACAAACTGTAAATAGTCTTTCGCTCCCTGTATTTTACCCCTGCCACCTTCAGAATTTGAAAGAGAGTATTCCAGTCAACATTGCCAAAAGCTTTCTCTAAGTCTACAAATGCTAGAAACGTAGGTTTGCCTTTCCTTAATCTTTCTTCTAAGATAAGTCGTAAGGTCAGTATTGCCTCACGTGTTCCAACATTTCTACGGAATCCAAACTGATCTTCCCCCAGGTCGACTTCTGCCAGTTTTTACATTCGTCTGTAAAGAATTCGCGTTAGTATTTTGCAGCTGTGACTTATTAAACTGATAGCTCGATAATTTTCACACCTGTAGACACCTGCTTTCTTTGGGATTGGAATTATTATATTATTCTTGAAGTCTGAGGGTATTTCGCCTGTCTCATACATCTTGCTCACCAGATGGTAGAGTTTTGTCAGGGCTGGCTCTCCCAAGGCTATCAGTAGCTCTAATGGAACATTGTCTACTCCTGGTGTCTTGTTTCAGCCTAGGTCTTTCACTGCTCTGTCAAACTCTTCACGCAGTATCGTATCTCCCATTTCATCTTCATCTACATCCTCTTCCATTTCCAGAATATTGTCCTCAAGTACATCGCCCACGTATAGACCCTCTATATACTCCTTCCACCTTTCTCCCTACCCTTCTTTGCTTAGAACTGGGTTTCCATCTGAGCTCTTGATATTCATGCAAGTGGTTCTCTTTTCTCCAAACGTCTCTTTAATTTTCCTGTAGGCAGTATCTATCTTACCTCTAGTGAGATAAGCCTCTACATCCTTACGTTAGTCCTCTAGCCATCCCTGTTTAGCAGTTTTGCACTTCCTATCGATCTCATTTTTGAGACGTTTGTATTCCTTTTTGCCTGCTTCAAGGATTTCTACTAACCCTCGTCTTTTTACCTACTTAATCCTCTGCTGCCTTCACCACTTCATCCCTCAGAGCTACCCATTCTTCTTCTACTGTATTTCCTTCCCCCATTCCTGTCAATTGTTCCCTTATGCTCTCCCTGAAACTCTGTACAACCTCTGGTTCTTTCAGTTTATCCAGGTCCCATATCCTTAAATTCCCACCTTCTTGCAGTTTCTTCAGTTTTAATCTACAGTTCATAACCAATAGATTGTGGTCAGAGTCCACATCTGCCCCTGGAAATGTCTTACAATTTAAAATCTGGTTCCTAAATCTCTGTCTTACCATTATATAATCTATCTGATACCTTTTAGTATATTTTCTGGAAACCTGTTTTGCCAATAGAATATTATAATTGGGAAAAGGAGGATTTGGACTCACACAAAAAGATGAGTGTATTGAAGGCAGAAAACTAGCTGTCCAGAACAACATCAAACACCCCTGGAAAGACACAGCCAGAAAAGACTAGAATGTTTCATTCTTTAAAAGAAACCATCTTTCTTTAAGAAAACTAGAATGCCACTTGAAAACAAGAACAGCCGCGCTAAGCGGAGAGACTGTTGTTAAATAGCACTTCGAACTTTTAACTGAACTTCGGACAAATCCCTCCATGACAAACCATCTCGTATACAGAATGTTCAAAAATTCATTGTCCAGACTAACGAGGCTGATACAGGAGACAAAAACAAATATATTTCGTAAAGCAACCACGTGTGTGAAACACATATTTTGTGTGAACACTGAGAATGCACAGGTAATATACGAGTGGTGCAGTCGTTGTGCTTAATGTTGTTACACGAAATGTTAGTTTGAGAACGTAGTATGTTTCAATGGCATACTCTTCGATAATGAGTCAGTAAAAACGGGTAGCGCTAGTGCCTGCATGGCAGGTGCAATGTCAACATAGAGCGCTACACGTGGGGAGAACTGCGGCATAGGCACTTTGTTTACAGTGCGGCTCAAGGTAGCGAGCGAAAGGAGGATGGGTTTCAGCATGATGGGTCCCTAGCGCACATTGCACTAGTCCTGGCAGTAATAACCAGTCCTTTTGGCATTCGGTGAATGGGCCGGGATGGACCTGTACATTAGCCTGCAAGATGCCTGGAGCTCACCCCATTAGACTTCTTGCTCTGGAGTTAAATGAATGCCGAGGTGTGTTTTACCCCTGTTGTATTGTATTGTATTGTATGGTATGTTAACCAGGGGCCTAGAAACGACGGAGAGGCTCCGTCCCCGCCGCAACCGCAGTGGTACACAACCCCACGACGACTACCGCATTCCACTGCACCCCTCCGCCGCCCCAATCCGAACCACTCACTCAGGGTTATTGTGCGGTTCGGCCCCCGGTGGACCCCCCGACATAGTGTAGCTCAGGCGGAATAAGGGAAACCAGCCCTCATTCGCGGAGGCAGATATAAAACTGGGTAAAAACCATCCACAGACTCGCCGGCTCACCGGACCTCGGCACAAGTCCGCCGGGCGGATGCGTGCCGGGCACCAGGCGCTCCTTCCCAATCCGGAAAGCCGTGCGTTAGACACAAATACAGATAACGTCGCGCATTTTCCAGTGAACACGTGACTCCCTGCTGCGTCGATACCAGCTTTGCGCTGAGGTTAATGGTGCCCATTTTGATCGTCTATTGTACTGTAATAGTGATCAAAAAAATAAGCAAATGACAAATATTTAACACACTCTTATTCTCAGTCACACTCATACTCGTTAGTACAATAGTATGGGTTTCCAACAAATGGTTGGCTTACGAAATACATTTATTTTTGTTCCTGTCATCATCCCTATTTGTTTGGGCACTGAATTTTTGAACACTAGGTTTAAGCGTGGGCAAAATAGCGTCAGCGCTCAATAATAGACCTCCCCCAAAGGTCATGGTAGAGAAAGGTGTAAAAGAGATCCTTTCTTTAACCAGCACTGAAAGAGATGAGAAAGTTACGACCATCGCCTGTTGCAACGCAGCAGGTGCATATCTACCACCGCTTGTTATTTTCAGTGGCCAAAGACAAAATAGGAGCTAACTGTTGACTTGCCAATGAATCTATTCCATACATCAGTAAAAGCGGATGGATAAATGAGAAAATGTTTCTGAAATGGTTCAGACTTTTTCAAGAAAATAGAGTGCAGTGGAAAGTACTTCTTATTTTGGGTGGACATCTGTCATATTCTTGCCGGCCGCGGTGGTCTAGCGGTTCAGGCGCTCAGTCCGGAACCGCGCGACTACTACGGTCGCAGGTTCGAATCCTGCCTCGGGCATGGATGTGTGTGATGTCCTTAGGTTAGTTAGGTTTAAGTAGTTCTAAGTTCTGGGGGACTGATGACCACAGATGTTAAGTCCCATAGTGCTCAGAGCCATTTTTGTCATATTCTTCACTTGCATTATTGGAATCTTGCCTGGATAATGAGATCGAAATGTTCTATTTGTCGTCACATACTACCATTGTACTACAGCCCTTGGACAGATTACCGATACCAGAAAGAGAGCCAATGGAGGCCTATTCAAGAAGACGGATACTGAAATTAAAAGAAAAGATTTAGACAACGATTCAGATTGCGGTTTCGACAATTTTGTGCCCCTAAATGATTCTGAAGAGGCGGGGGAATAAAAACGTGAATTCTGCTTGGGAAAATGGTCAAGTGTCGCAGATGAAGATAAATTTGAGTGGATAAAATTATAAAAGTGTATCACCAGGTATCAAGGATACTGTGTCGGTGCGAGAGGTGGCAAGCATTTTCTCTGTGGATGCTGCAAGCCATTTATACAAGAAAAGGAACATTTAACGAAGGTTCATTTCTATTAATATTAAATTACTCTTTTATCATTAGGCATAATCAGCACGAAATAGACATTAGCATTGATTTTGGCTAAACATTCATGTAATTTAATTATATATATGTCCATAGTTACACTGTTCAAATAGCCCAGACCACTATCTGAAGAGCCCCACTCAAAAGCATTGTTGTCCAATCGAGAGAGTAAATCGAATAACACCATAACCTAAATTTCTTACAATCCTGTACAACCACATTTCATACAGGATAGTCTTGTACAACCATCTGTCATAGATAGGACAGGTATACCCACAGAAGTATTACTACACGCTTAAAAGGAAAATTTAGTTAATAATTTCCTGCAAAATTTTTATGTAAGTTGAAATTATTCTTATAGCCCCTCTGTACCCCTTACGCACAGTAATACTACTGTAATGAAGCAGAGATAACGTTTTTTTCATCCAGAATCTCAATGTCTTCACCAACCTCTAATACCGACTCACTTAAACCTCGACGCTAGTTAACAACTGGTTCATCCACTGTAGTCGTCAACTTTTGTAATCAGTATGTTTCAACAGTCATATGCCTTCTAAGTGTCAAGAATGTAATTGGCTGATCTGTGCTTTCCACGCCCTTCATTTGCAGATGATCATCCTTAGCGCACGTAACCAAGTTATTATTAATGTCTACAAGGCAGAAAATTTAGGAGTTTGGGGTACCATTCATACGCAAGAGAGAAATGGAATATGTTTCTATTAATCTGAACAAGTCACTCGCAATATCTTCCGCATTATTACTCTATCACCCTTCTGTTCAAATAGTTAGACCACTCAACACTTTCAAGCGCCGAGTTCTCCAACGCTTCCTCTGATCTTCAGGACATTCTCTCTCAGATTAGGACGTAGGTGGATGCTTGGGACAGCCAGGCGTCAGAGTGGGAACTGCAGCTGGAAAATTACGAGGAGTCTCAAACTTTTCTGCTACTGTCGATTAATACTTATGTTATTTACAGTGTACAACTGTGAGAGAAATGGTTCAAATGGCTCTGAGCACTATGGGACTTAACATATGTGGTCATGAGTCCCCTAGAACTTAGAACTACTTAAACCTTACTAACCTAAGGACATCACACACATCCATGCCCGAGGCAGGATTCGAACCTGCGACCGTAGCGGTCATGCGGTTCCAGACTGAAGCCCTTAGAACCGCACGGCCACACCGGCCGGCAACTGTGAGAGCATAGCACTTGTAAATTAAGAGTCTCGCATGATATCACCCACGAACAAAGCAACCAACCTTTCTTCAGACGAGGATGGTGGAAGGCAACAATATAAATAAACTTCTCCGTGTTTGCTATCAGGGAAGAATGAATTCTCTCTTCCATATCATGTGACTGAAAATGTTGTCCACAAATCTGCAAACACAGCAAAATGATACGCAAACACATGCTGGACTTCGTGGCAGTTTATGTTATGATCATATCGGGCAGTAAATATTACTTTCACCCTTATCCGATTACAAGAAATTTAAAACTAAAGGAGGAAAAAAAATTATTTAAGCCTACTATAGGCTGTTCCGCTGGGATGAAATTTTCTCTGTGTCCACTTCTTGCGTATCTGTGAAGGCGAAAATGGATATATTTTTTAAAAATATTTCGTTATTATAACTGATACATGACAAAATTATAGAATTTAATAAAAGTAAAAAGAAATGGAAATTATTTTTTATTGTCATAGATAAAGAGGGAAACAGAAAAATTCAAATGTTATGCTGTACAGTCGGATCCTGGTGGTAAGAAAATAAAAACAACATATTGCACAATATGAACAATAGGAATACACCGCTCACCCTGCATAAGAATTAAAAAGACCGCACACCCGCGCCTGTACGCTACTGGTTACAAGGTGAGCCCCTTGTCATGCAAACGAGGCAAGGGCATGTCGTCTCGAAAAATAGTGCCGTATGTCCATGTCACTGTTCCTGTGGTGAAAATTACTACATTTGCTATGAAGTTATCTTCTCATGCCCGCCACCTCCGCTGCGAGGAGGATCCACGAATACACTGCCCAAAAAATTGACACAGAACTGCCGATAGCGGGGGTGATGCTGAAGAGCAGTGAAACGTTCCTGCAGAAAATCCCAAAAATTGAGAATGCTCTTGTCAATACCGTGGAACAGATAAGATATCGACATTCCTTTAATCAATGTCACTGCATTAGTCTCAGTGCGAGAGAAAAACATCTCATCCGGGAATGAAAGGGACTGTGGGTCCACTGTGTGTGGAGATGTGCGAAGGAGAAGGGCAAGCATTCTTCTCATCAACTACCACACCTTTGCAGAGGATCCGCATTCCATGTGATGTGCATCGGTATCTGGCAAACAATGCTGTCGGTGAAGTGATGGATGGGCCATATTAATGGCATGGAGCTATTGCTGTGTCATATGTTTTTGGTTGACCACCAGATACTGGGTCGTCCAGGTCTTCGAGTCGAGAAGGGCATGGCGTACTGCACATCAGACCTTAGACAAAGTTATTGTAGGTTGACATCGTTACATCACATTCCGGTGTTGACCTCCCGTCATCAAACGGTAAACACCACGCGTTGTATGGGTCCTGGTGCGTGGGATATCGATATGAATGTAACTGCAGTCGAAGAAAAAGTCTTGACGTGGGAAAGCGAGGGACGTGGGAGTCATCTCTCCGATCAGAGTGCCCATTAAGCTGTGCTTACAGGATCCACAACTTGATCATCGTACTGACATAGAGGGCCGCTGCTCGTACGTGGACGTTGACGAGAACGAGGACGCCGTCGCTGGTAGATAGGGTGAGTGTATCATATCGAACTTTTAGTATTAGACCCACGCCCACGAATTAGCCGAAGACCGGAATCAACCTGTGTGCCATCATCTTTGCCATCGGTATAATAATAGTCAAATGGAGCATTCTGACCGCCAGATGTAGGATAACATAAGCAATCTTTTGAATCATGTCGAACATCCAGAGTAGATTGCCCCCTGACAATCGTGCGTTTCCCTTGGAGAAGTTGTGTATAATTAATCACCGCTGTCCTTCTGACAACGCGCGTGAAGACAATATCCAAACATTTAAGTGTATCTTGTAATCGGTACGGGGCCTTACTTCCTCCAGGAGACCCCTGCCAATTACCATTATTCTGGACTAAGTTCAATTCATACGGCTGGATGCATTCTAGCGTACCTTGCACGTCATCATCAAATCGCGCCAAAAGCACCAGATTGTCCGCATATGCTCAATAGTTGAAAACGTCACCTCTCAGCGCAATTCCTGTCAGGCGGCACTGTAGCCTATGTAACAGCAGCTCGAGGGCGACGCCGTACAGAGTCATCCCTGCTGTACCGATCGGGGGATGATAACTGAGCCTGCCATTGATCATCACTTGCGACATTGTACTTTAGAGCAAATGGATCACAATGTAGATGAAGACCAGTGAAAAGGCCATCGTCTAACGCCGCCTTGAGATAACCATAATTTACCCTATCAAAGGGGTGGTCGAAGTCCACTGACACCAAAGTTCCCATCAAGTGACAAGCCTCTGCCAGGGCGATGACGCCCCTATAACCTCCAAGCGCCTTATGTATATTACCATTACCATCCAGGCACGTTTGTACCAAGGAAACAATCTGGGCAAGTCACACTGAATGCGAGCGACTAGAATCTGGGTAAAGTGTCTGAAGTACTTCTAAGTATAGTGAGAGAGCGATAATGTTCTTCCACTGAGCAGCTTGGGAGAAAGTGGCTTTTGAAGAATTCATGTGGTAGGGGGATTCCAGGTGTCATCAGTTCCTAGTACATCGTTCCCCAGTGAGAAGCAATAACCTCGTTGAAAGTGTAATAGAACTCGAGCAGGAAACTATCTGGGGCCAATGATTTGTTATCAGCTCCTTTGAGAAGAACGTCTTCAATGTCATTGATCGTGATCAGATCTGTTAGCATCGCAGTAGCCTCTCCATCGAGAACACTAGTCAGCGAATGGAGAACATCGTTCATAACTGAGGCGCCGTGATCCTCTGCATTTGCAATATCCTTTTGGGCCGTCAGGCGTTGGACATCCGGCATATCGACAGCATGTACCAACGTACTCCGCTATCGCTGTTTTTCGCGGATAATATGGTGCATGGTCGGGGGTTCGCCTCCAGTCCTATCCGGACAATGCGCATGTACGGGTGTGTCCTCCTCCAGAAGGCGTTTTGTGAGCGTGATGATCTTCGCCTTTATCCATCGTAATTCTGCCTGACGTACATCAGATGGCACTTGGGTGGAGCTCCCCATAGCAGCACCAAATAGTACTCCAATGGTTGGTGACGTCAGCGCATTGTTTCGCGGCTATATTGGATCTGTGAGAAGCAGTACGTGATTCGTGGGGAGGTTACTGATGCAGCAAGACGTTGGATCCGACGTCGACCAGTGGAATGGTACCGTGCGGGCATACAGGCCCTGACAGTAAGGTGGCGTAAGGCCGTCGCATTGCATGGAGATATGCTGAAAAATAGGGTTTTGTAGCCAGAAGAGTGGAGAAAGATACGGTCTATTGGAATCCTGAATTAAACCAACCTGCTTTCAGAAAAAAATGTGTTGCATTACTTTTTGAACGCCCCTCGTACAAAACGATTGAACTTTTTCGATGTCCTCCGTCAAGCATCCTATACTGCATAGCCGTATTCTAGCAGAGGATGAACAAGCAAAGTTTTATCAGTTTCTTTACGAGACCTGTGGCCCCATCTAAGTGTTCTGCCAATAAAACGCAATCTTTGCTTTGTGTTCCCCACAACATTATCTATGTGGTCGTTCCAATCTCAGTTGTTCGTAATTGTAACTTGTAACGTATTACTATCTTTACGACGTTTCTCATCGAGCCATATACGTTATCTCGGATTTCTAGCTGCTTCTCTCACACAAATAATGATAAAATTTCAGACATTCAGGGTCGCCACCAGCCCAAGCCCTTCCTAACCATTTAGAGAAAAACGGAGCTGGAAACTTATTAGTTTAATTAATTTAATAATTTAATTACAAGTATGCAAATTTCTTTAAGTAGCCAGATAAATAGCACTCACTGTCGTGCATGAAGCAAACTTGATTAATTCAGGATTGGAAATCGGAGTAAATGGGTAAGATCAACACAAAAGAATTTATCTTTCACTTAGATTATTTATTGTAACTAACTATTTGGTTGCACATCCTAACTACACATAACTGGTGCCTGACTCGAAATATTTAAGTAAGAATTGCGTGAGAATAAAACAGAGCAAAATTTAACTACAGCAAGAAGAAACACAGAAGACGGGAGTGGGAGATTATTATACTATCATCTCCTTTGCATAAATACAATAAAAATATCTCAGTGAGATTTGCATTACGATTCTACGCATACACTATTCTGGACAGAGGTTTAACCAATACACAAGGTTGTGCGATAATTATTTAACATACTAACTGCGTCTGCTGCTTACAAACGGCCGAACTAGAGCACGTCGTGCATTTTGACTCAAACTGTTGTGCTGCTTTGTAGAAAGCGCACGAAAGAACAGATATTCTTGCAGAAATTGTAGCTCATTAAACAAGCGAACTGTTAAAATAAAGCCTATGGTGGTGCCATGGTGGACCAGAAGGGTCATTAATTACCAAACACGTGACACAAAATCGACACACAAAGACAAAAACAATTGCCACAAATCATTTTAAAAAAATAACTCGCTTCTCACGCTTCAGTTAAGCTGAAGTTCTTAAGTAATTCACCAGTTAAACATAGCGAAGTCCTAACTCAACCTGATTCCTATCACCTGAAACCCCCCTTAAGAGCTACGATCCGTACTCACCAAGCGTTCACCGAAGAGTGCCCCTTTCTCTTTCGAGATTACCTAGCTCCTCGTGCAGCGGAAGCTACCAGAGGGGTAGCCCTCCGTCACCAACGTCACACACAAAACAGCCTTCGACACAACCCTCGAGTAAGATGGGTAAACCTCTCTGTTCAGGTATTGGAAACATAAGTTGGTCATCCTGTGCTCTCCTCTGAACGAGAAGCAACATCGTCTGCCCCCAGCAGACGATGACCAGTTCAGCGATTCCCACAAAACAAAACCGAAACCCATATTAAAATACACATATAATAAGCAATAGACCTTATTTGAGTGCTCAGTCATTCTGGAAGAGTTCATGAATTGAGCTAAACTCAGGTAGTAAAATGAATAGGTTGTACCGAATTCGACAAGCGTCTTATGGAACGACTTCACAGAGACGTTTCAAACTCCAAGGTATTGAGTCGAATTGACAGCCCTTAAATTAGTGTGATTTATCGTGCGACCGAAATTTAACGGATTCCTTATAGTACTCAAATGGATGACCTCATACTTTTCCTTATTTAGAGTCAAAAATGTTCAAATGTATGAGAATTCCTAGCGGACCGAACTGCTAAGGTCATCGGTCCCTAGATTTACACTCTACTTTAACTAACTTGTGCTAAGAACAGCACACACACCCATCCCCAAGGGAGGACTCGAACCTCCGGCGGGAGGGGCCACTCAATCCGTGACATAGCGCCTCAAACTGTGCGGTCACTCCGCGCGGCTATTTACAGTCAGTTGCCACTTTGGCACCATACGGATATCGTGTCTAAGTCATTTTGTAATTGTTTTGATCTTCTGATGACTATACTAGACGGTAAACGACAGCAAAGTGGCCTGCTCGGATTGTCTCCTAAATTGTTTATGTAGATTAAGAACATTAGGGGCCCTGTAACACTTCCTCGGGGAACGCAGGATATCACTTGTGTTTTACTCGATGGTTTTCCGTCGATTACTACGTTCTGTGACCTTTCTGACATGTACCTGGAAACGTACAAACAGTAACTAGGTAGCTTTATTTTTTCGCGGTGATGACTAAAAACATGACTACCCTCGTGATTCTGAAATGAGGAAATATTAAGCAGCCTGTTTCTCATTCAGAACTCGGGTTTAGTTGTTGGTTTGAAAGAAGATCGCGTTATGTCTCGTGTAACAAGAAGCAAGCTCTACCAGCAAGTCCTGGGAGTCGGTAACAGCTGAAACGTGTCCTTTCCAGACTACAGCTTAGATTTTCACGATATTGCTGCTCGCGATGTTTGGGATCGTATGACTGTCACGTGAATAGGGAGTCGACGGGTCAGGAGGGCCATACTCAACGCCATGTCGGAACTTATCGGCGCCAAGTGACTAGCGCCAGAGAGGACAGACGTATTGTTCGCTCCACTATGCAGGATCATGCAATCACGTTACGTTACACCAGTAAATAAAGCAGTTTTTCTACGGCAAGACAGGTATACGCACGCTCAGTGTAGCGACGCCTGGAGCGCCACAGGCTGCCAGAACGACGACAGCTGTCGCGGCTTCCATTGACGCAGGAACGGAGAGAGATGTTTCGACAACACTGCTCGCTGAAGTGGTACCACACCGTCTTTTGGAACGAGACCCGGTTCTGCGTTCAGCATCAAGACGGACGCATCTGTGTACGGAGAATCCAAGGAGTACCAACATTGTTAGACTGTATTCGCAGCCGTTATACTGTCCTGGGACATGGCTTGATGTTACGGGTTCCCACTGAGTATACGACACAATCACCTCAGGTTCGCATGGCCGGTAATTTGCCAGCGTCTGTTACATTTCTCATCTGTTTAGGCCGGTGAGTGTGTTTTATCTTCGAGGCATCCGCCACGTGTCTTGCAACAAGCTAACCTAAGGCCGAATGCTGCCCGAGCTGTCGTGACCTTCCACGATACAAAGTATGTAGTTCGATTGTTACCGTGGCTAGCACGTTCTCCACATTTCTCACACATTGAAAACTTCTGGTCATGCGTTGCGGAGACGTTGGCAGGCCACAACTCGTTAACAACTACAATTAATGAATTCCGGCGCAGAGTTGAAGCAGGATGATGTGATGTACCCGCATCTGTCATCCAAGCTCAATCCGACTTGATGTCCAGCCGAGTTAGAGCCGGTGATGCAGCCAGAAATGGCGGCTCTGTATTTTTGCACCCTGTGTACTGCAAATCAGTTACAAATACTTCATACGCACAATAAGCAATATTTCGTTATTTGTCTATTCTGCCTGGTTTTACAATTTAGCCCTTCATTGCCCGTACGGATGGCACTCGTCAAGCCAGCCGGTGTGGCCGAGCGGTTCTAGGCGCTTCAGTTTGGAACCGCGCGACCGCTACGGTCGCAGGTTCGAGTCCTGCCTCGGGCATGGATGTGTGTGATGTCTTTAGGTTAATTAGGTTTAAGTAGTTCTAAGTTCTAGGGGACTGATGACCTCAGATGTTAAGTCCCATAGCGCTCAGAGCCATTTGGCACTCGTCATACACAATATTTTCCCGCTCTGTTTTGTCTGATGGGCTGGACTGAGTTCGCACTATTTTCAGTATCCTTCCATTAACTCCCTTGCTTTAGCTTCAGCCATTATTGACGTTCAGTTATCCAAGCTGCGTTGTTAATTAAACTTTATTGGAGGAAACTGGACTGGTTATCCGCGCGAGCTCTACTGCTATAATCTGATACAGAGTGAGTGCATGCTACTTTATTGGTTTCCTAGATTCAATCTAACTTTCATTGGAGCAGTTTTGCGTGTGTCGAAACTAATCACAGTTCATTTGCTTATCAACTAGAACACAAAGCTAAGAAAAGTAAATAATCCCTTCACTTTTGGATTGTGGAATAAATGTCGGAGGTAAAAGAAATCTAGGACAGAGTTTAGCAAAAATATGACGCAAGGACTTAATGGTTCCATGAGCCGAGTGATGAAGGTCCTGAAAGTGGTATTGCTGACTCAGATAACGAGGACTGTGAACATGAAATCGGTCATGATTCAGGAACGGAAGAAGAAGTGTCAAAAATGATGAAGTCGAGTCACGGGAATAAGTACGTCGAGAGGACGTACTTCTTTTAAGAAAAGATGCAGTGACTAAATGGGAGAAAAATAGGTATCCTATCAATGTTAGAACAAGATTTTGTAATACTATTATACATTTACCTGCACCCAAAAGCTAAACTCGAATAACGAAGACAGAAATAGATATTCTGAAGTTATTCTTGGACGAAAAATATAATAACCTTTATTCCAACATATACTAATATTGCCACCAATGAAGTTCGTGGTAATTTTTCTTGGGAAAGAAATGCTAAAGAAACTGACATTATAGAGATAAGATCTTTCATTGGCTTGCAATATCAGTGTCGATCGCTGAGACGTTCTAGAAACAATTTATCGAAGTTTTGGGATAATTCAAAAGATAACAGACTTGCATCACGTTATTTATGCAAGAGTGAAAACCGGTTCACATTGCTCTTGAGGTGTGTAAGGTTTGATAGTATCTTTGGTGGAGGTGTGCTCAGAGAGATTGACAAGTTGGCTGCTTTCAGAGTGGTACTGGAACTGTTTACCAAAAAATCTGTATTATATAACACACCGTTTATGTTGTGGACAACAACTACCATTCGCGCGAGTGACCATGTCAGGAATTATCACGCGAGTTACGGAGGGTTAATTCGCCGCAGCCTGATTAGGCATTAGCTCTCGTGATTTTCTGATAAGCCTACCTCTACTAAACATTCTCAGATAAGCCAAGCAGACGTGTCGAGCGCTCATTTATGTGGTACATCACAGTTGGCATGGGAATCGTTTCGGTACTACTACCATAAAGCAAGACAAGCCACACAACCTACATGCAGGACGTCGAATTCCAGAAATGGTGATAAAATGAGTGAGAACTCTGACTGTGGTACGAAGAGCAGGACGCATTACAGACGGGTAGTGACGGGCAGCGCACGGGGTGTGGAGAGGACACGGATTCCTCGACACTCACGAGCTCACGCACACGCGAGCACGCACAAACCCGCGAGCACATACAAGGCACGCAGCCCGGCAGGGACACAATGGGAGAGCTTCCGGTTCCCACAACGGTTCACGGGCCATCGATCGTCGCCGACAGGCCGTTCCTGCAGGCGCCGTCCTACAGGAGCTACGTAGCGCCAGCCTCCAGCAGGTCTCGCACGTCGGCTCTGAGGCTTGACCCCTTTTTATACGATCTACTTCCCTGTCTCAGTTGACTACTCGAAGCAAGTGCGTCTACTGTAGCGCCCCTGGCGTATTATTCCAGTACTAAGCCTTGTCCGTTTTGAGTGGTCATTTTCGTTTACACGTCAGCGCCAATATTTCCAGTGTTGTGATAACTGTGTGCTGTGCAGTTTGACATTTGAATAGTGAAAGCGAGGTTACGAGGGACTATACTTTTCACGGAAAAATCAAGGTATAGTAACAAAATGTAGGAACAAACAATGCCAATAGTTTATTAAAGACCGAAGCAGTGGAACTTCTTGTCAAAAGTCGTGTGATAAATTGTTCACACACCTGAGAACTGGAAGAATAGAAATAATGTCATCCACACATTTCAGAACATATACGTTTATATCCTCGAGAAAATATGGACTTGCAAACACATCAGACGAAATGTAGAATACAGTAAATAGCCCCTTTTTGCTTCATCCTTTGTATGTTGTTTTCTTGCAAAGTACCAAATAACAACGAAAATTGTTTTGTCCAATAATTCTAGCTTTTTTTCAGTTGAAATAATTTTCATTAAAACACGTTTACCTATTTACGTTCTTATTTATCCATGGTGTAGATTTTTTATCTGTAAAACGTAAATACTTTTTGCTTTCAGATATTTAGTCTGTCTTATAGGAGAACAGTAGTAGGAAGAAAATACCAGGAACTTGCGCAATTTCTCAATGTGCCACGAAAAAACGTAAAAAATATAACAAAGATTAAAAAGACACGAAAGCATAAAATTTATTTCTGTAATAGGGGTGAGGTCAACCAGAATGAGTTATAAATTCTGATGTTAGCAGACGCCGCCGTAGTTCGTTATATATAATTTTCATTGTTATTTGGCACTTAGCAACAAAACAATATGCAACGGAGAAAGCAAAAAGGGGCAATTTACTGTATTCCACATTTTGTCTGAAGTGTTTGCAAGCCCATATTTTCTCTAGGAAATAAACGTAGTGTCCAGCATAATCGAAAATTTAGAACTCCACACTCGCCACAGGTCTCGCACGTCGACTCTGAGGCTTAAGTCCCTTTTATGCGACGTCATATAGACAATCGCGTCGTGGTTGGATGCTGATTTACAGACAGGCACCAAAGGCGCACGCGCTTCGAGTAGTCGATTTTGATGAGAAAGTCGTTCGGGTAAAATGGGCTTTACTCACGCCACGCAAGCGTCCGGTGCATTCACTACAGAAAGTCCACAACACTAGGACACAACGACAACTACACGCACTTTCCTCTCGGTGGACTGCACTGTTTTCTCCATCAGTATTCCCCAGTTATTCGCACTCTTGCTATTGCTAGAGAGCTGGCACCAGCGACTAAAGAAGACAGGTTACGTATACACCATTATGAGATAAAACAGTGGCGATGAAATGATTGTCGTTATGGTGTGTGTGGTCTTCAGCACACGCTGATAAAAAATCACGCTAATATGGCCTCATTCTTGACAATGGCTACAAATCGACGGAGAGGCGAGCCCGCGAGTTTCTCCAGGTATGCCATATGCAGCTCTAGACGTTCATTAATCATTAGATCCCGCAGACTCAGCAAGTTACGGTGATATGATAGCTACGTGTCACCCGATGTTCTAAACGGTATCGGGCATTTTCTGTAGGAATAAGATCGTGTCATTTAATGGGCCAAACGAGGTATGATAGATTGCCCGAGTGTTTGTCAAACTAGGGACATGTGCGAGCAGCTCTGTCAACACGGTGGTTGTCATCTTGGGGAAAGGAATGTCCACAACACACTTAACACGAAGATGCAGAAGAAAGGGCAACACTTGGTCACCGACAGTCTTGAAAGAAATATCCTGCTTCATTTCCAGTATGAATTTTCACTCTGCAGTGAAGTATGTGCTGATCTGAAACTTTTGTGGCAGATTAAAAAGTCTGCCGCACCTGGCGTCGAACCTCAGACCTTTGCCCTTGGCGGGCAAGTGCTCCGCCGACTGAGTTGTCCAGGCACGACTCAGGACTTTCTCTCACATTTTTACTTCCTGCAGTACCTCATATCGCATCTTCCAAACTTCACAGAAATTCTCCCACGTACCTTATAGGACTAGCATTCCTTGAAGAGAGGATATTGCGAAAACATGGCTTATACATAGCACAGGGCGCTGTTTCCAGAATCAATTTTCTCTCTGCTGCGGAGTGTGAGATGATGTGAAACTTTCTTCCAGGAGTGCTAGTCCCACAAAGTATGCAACAGAACTGCTCTGAAGTTTGGAAGGTAGGAGAGAAGGTATTGCCGGGAATAAAGCTGTGAGGAGGGTTCGTGTGTCGTGCTTCGATAGCTCAGTAGGTAGAGCACTTGCCCACGAAAGCCAAAGGTCCAACGTTCGAGTCATGGTCTGCCACATGTTTTTAATCCTATGTCTTGTTCTCGGTAACCTGAATGAGTGACCTCATCTCATGGTATGACAAACATCCCCCAAACATCACAAAATCACCACTGGCCGAACGGCAAGCTCCACACACTGTGGATAAAACGTGAGCCGTCGGTGCACTCGGCGCTATGCATAATTTGAAAACAGGCAAAATACGACACATCGAACACACTACCCGTCTCGAGTCAGCTACTGTCCAGTTTTTGTGTTGTTTGACACATTGAAAACGTCTAGCTTTATGTGCAGCTCTGAGCAATGGCCTTTTGCGAGGTACTCTACTCAAAATGTTCATTACATGCAATTCCCTTCGCAGTCCTCGCTCTGAAACTGGTTAAAACGCACCTACATTCACTGACAGCAACCATTCCTGTCGGCTTTTAACTGACTGTCACTGTCGAGGCGTGACATTCATCTCCCGTCACTGTCGGTTAGAATATCTTTACGCCCACTCTTATAGGTCTTATTACATAGTGGGAGTGGTACATCATTCCTTGTAGACACTATGGACGGTCCGTGTTGACAAAAACAAAGTAGGCAACTTCATTCACAATGTGGTCATGGGAACATCCAAACACAAAATGATTGGAGGGCCCTGTCCATAACGCTCTCAATTAGGGAGATATCTGGTGACCTTACTGGCCAAGGTAGGGTTTGGCAAGCGCGAAGACACGCAGTAGAAATCCTAGCCGTGTGTGGGCGGGCATTATCTTGCTGAAATGTAAGCCCAGGATGGGTTCTACGAAGGGCAACAATATTGTCAACGTGCCACTGTGCTGTAAGAGTGTCGCGGATGAAAACCAAAGGAGTCCTGCTATGAAATGAAATGGCGCCGCAGATCATCACTCCTAGCGGGCGACAGTCAGCTTGGTATCCCACGCCGTCCGGGGCGTCCCCAGACATGTCTTCACTGGTCATCGGGGCTCAGTTCGAAGCAGGACTCATCACTGAAGACAATTCTATTTCATTCAATGAGATTCCAGACCGAAGACGGGTCTCGAGATCCCACAGTCAGGGGTGGAATACCAATGTGACTGTCTCCCTCTCTACGGATCGACAACCACAAGTTTTCATAGAAGGACCTCTTTGGTCGTCATCCGCGACACTCGTACAGCCTACGCTCCGTTTTGTTGACCTTTATGGCAAGCCATCCTAGGCTTACATTTCATCAAGATAATGCCCATCCTCACAAGGCGAGAGTTTATACTGCTTGTCTTTGAGTTTGCCAAAACATACCTTGGCCAGCAAGGTCACCGGATCTCTTCCTAACAATATTTGGAGCATTGTGGGCAGGGGCTTACAATCATCTTGGGATTTTGACGATATAACGTGCCAGTTGGACAGAGTTCGGAACGATATCCTTGGGATATCCAGCAACTCTATTAATCGATGCCAAGCCGAATAACGCTTTGCATAAGGGCCAGAGGAGAGCCAACGCGTTATACACTTGCTTAATTTGTGAAGCTCTTTTTCTTGAATAAATCATCCAGTTTTTCTGAAATTGTAATCATTTGTTTGTCTGTACATACAGGGTGGTCCATTCATAGTGACAGGGCCACACATCTCACGAAATAAGCATCAAACGAAAAAACTACAAAGAACGAAACTCGTCTAGCTTGAAGGGGGAAACCAGATGGCGCTATGGTTGGCCCGCTAGATAGCGCTGCCAAAGGTCAAACGGATATCAACTGCATTTTTCAATAGGAACCCCCATTTTTTATTACATATTCGTGTAGTACGTAAGGAACTATGAATGTTTTAGTTGGACCAATTTTTCGCTTTGTGATAGATGGCGCTGTAATAATCACAAACGTATAAGTACGTGGTATCACGTAACATTCCGCCAGTGTGGATGGTATTTCCTTCGTGATACATTACCCGTGTTAAAATGGACCGTTTACCAATTGCGGAAAAGGTCGATATCGTGTTGATGTACGGCTATTGTGATCAAAATGCCCAACGGGCGTGTGCTATGTATGCTGCTCGGTATCCTGGACGACATCATCCAAGTGTCGCGACAGTTCGCCGGATAGTTACGTTATTTAAGGAAACAGGAAGTGTTCATCCAAATATGAAACGTTAACCACGACCTGCAACAAATGATGATGCCCAAGTAGGTGTCTTAGCTGCTGCCACGGCTAATCCGCACATCAGTAGCAGACAAATTGCGCGAGAATCGGGAATCTCAAAAACGTCGGTGTTGAGAATGCTACATCAACATCGATTGCACCCGTACCATATTTCTGTGCACCAGGAATTGCACGGAGACGACTTTGAACGTCGTGTACAGTTCTGCCACTGGGCACAAGAGAAGTTACTGGACGATGACTGATTTTTTGCACGCGTTCTATTTAGCGACGAAGTGTCATTCACCAACAGCGGTAACGTAAACCGATATAATATGCACTATTGGGCAACGGAAAATCCACGATGGCTGCGACAAGTGGAACATCAGCGACCTTGGCGGGTTTATGTGTGGTGCGGCTTTATGGGAGGATGGATAATTGGCCCCCATTTTATCGTTGGCAATCTAAATGGTGCAGTGTATGCTGATTTCCTATGCAATGTTCTACCGATGTTACTACAAGATGTTTCACTGCATGACGGAATGGTAATGTACTTCCACCATGATGGATGTCCGGCACATAGCTCGCGTGCGGTTGAAGCGGTATTGAATAGCATATTTCATGACAGGTGGATTAGTCACCAGACCTGACGTCCCCGGATTTCTTTCTGTGGGGAAGTTGAAGGATATTTGCTATCGTGATCCACCGACAACGCCTGACAATATGCGTCAGCGCATTGCCAATGCATGTGCGAACATTACGGAAGGCGAACTACTCACTGTTGAGAGGAATGTCGTTACACGTATTGCCAAATTCATTGAGGTTGGCGGACTTCATTTTGAGCATTTATTGCATTAATGTGGTATTTACAGGCAATCACGCTGTAACAGCATGCGTTCTCACAAATGATAAGTTCACAAAGATACATGTATCACATTGGAACAACCGAAATAAAAAGTTCTGTATTTTAATTTAAAAAACCTACCTATTACCAACGGTTCGTCTAAAATTGTGAGCCATGTGTTTGTGACTATTACAGCGCTATCTATTACAAAGCGAAAAAAGTTGTCCAACTAAAACATTCATATTTCTTTACGTACTACACGAATATGTAATAAAAATGGGGGTTCCTATTTAAAAAACGCAGTTGATATCCGTTTGACCTATGGCAGCGCTATCAAGCGGGCCCACCATAGCGCCATCTGGTTTCCCCCTTCAAGCTAGACAAGTTTCGTTCTTTGTTGTTTTTTCGTTTGACGCTTATTTCGTGAGATATTTGGCCCGGTCACGATCAATGGACCACCCTGTATACATCACATCTGCTGATTTCCGTCGCATTCGGATAATACCTTTTTTTTTTCAGAGTGTATTAACACCTTTGCTACGTTAGTGGTGCACTTTGCTTTTGGTGTTCATTTCGACAAATTTGAATGGTCCGCAGCCCTTCACACACCGTATGGCAGGCATCTGTCTCCTTCCTATTTCCACACGTTTGGTTCGACAAAGAACATTTTTCAGAGATTAGAATTAAGAAAGACGAGATGAAAATGATAGCGAAGAGGTGCATATGAAAATGAATATCTAATGTTTTCCAAGGCAGATTTGAAATGAGTGCGAAGATGATGCAAGATAATTGATCAGGTAGAACGTGTTGAATAGAAACTTGGTAGGAAGAGTAACTCCAGCTTGATGTGTGATTTAATCACTCTGTTTGTCAGTTATTAAAGAAGATATGGCTACTTTTGCGTTAGCTTCAGTACAGTTCTCTGTGTATGCCGTCATAAACTGATGCTTTTAATAATAAAGCAAGTAGGAGCCGTTGTTCGGACAGACAATCTAATTCATTTCGCAGCTTTCACATTTATTCACTCTACAGAAGCATAGGAACAGCTGCGTCAATTTATAAAACGGAAAACATCCCTGACGATGAAGTTACGCGTCTGAAACTCGTGACAAATTACCCACGAAAATCTTATTATTTACTGTAGCTATTCCTGAGTCGGCTCTGTTGCAATTTTTCCCCTCCAGCCCTCGGTTCCGTCATTGCTCCCTTGCTTTAGATTGTGCATGAATCATACGTGAGTCACGGCCCGCCAACGTCGCCGTGGCCGACGTGACAGCACGCTTTCTATTTCCTCCCGCGCTCAGACACGTGCTCTGCAGATTTCTTGGACCAGACGCCAGTCACTCACTCCTGTCTGATAAAAAAAGCCCGCGCGGCCGGGAACAGCTAGCGCCGGGAGATAAGGCAGAAACGGCGATAATTCGCCGAACGGAAGGCCTCGCCAGCGGTTGGTGCAATGTCTTCACAAGGGCTTCTTACGAATAAAGTATCATTACACTCCACGGTATTCACAAAGCGTGCCTTTCGCCACTATTCTCCATAATTCTGCGACTACGCCGTAATAATGAATACGGTTAAGGTGGCTACAGAGATGAGTCGGGTGCATGGAACTGCAGTCAAGCACAGCACCTACAGAATTTGGTCTTTCTCGATTGTATTTCATCAACGTTTTAAAAATACTAGTAATTTCAATCAGAAATTATTTGATCGGATCAAGAAGAGATGCATAGTGGTATCGTGCTACGCAAGAGCGAGAAGATTCGAGAAAATATAATAAATATCGCATTATTCGACGAAAATATTACACTCACCCACATTCTTTCACAGAATAGTTCATGCATTTCGCTAACTGCATTTTGGCAAGCACCGAATCTCGTCCAAACTTGCTCTTAGGACCACGAATTTGTTTGGACTCCTTTTCGAATAATATTATGTAGGCATTTTCGATACTTTAGCAAAGAGTGCTATTTAGTTTGTTCTCGTCTAGTAATGTTATTGTATTTCCTTTCCTAATAGCAAGAAATACTGGTGTATTCAAACGAAGAAGTAGCTAAAGAGACGTCTTTGGATCTGAACAGCCAATAACGTGGGGGTGCAACGAGTGAGTATACAGAGTACTGGGAGCCACTAGTGGTATTAGGTTCGCTTCCGAACACAAAAGACCTTCAGGCCAGTTTATCACTGTTGTTTTTTTTTTTCATTCATTATATACTTTTTCTGACGGTGAATGACAGAAAATCATTCCGTACTGGAATAAGTAGTGCTGTGAAATAAATATGGCACCGCTCCTATAATCCTTCTATTACCGATGGAAATGCTTAAGAATCGTTCTGATACTGTAAACTCCGTAAAATCGACTCCATTGCTGGATCGGAAAAATCGAAATGTCGTAGAGGATAAATCATAAGAAATAAAATTATGATTTGCTCATGGTTGTTCAAATGAACATTCAAGTTTCAATCAAGCACCATTTAACAACTGCGAAACATTCAGATTTTTTTTTTTTTTTTTTATTTTGCTCCGAGTTTTAATGAACCATCTAATCAGGGACACATGTTTTCCGAGGTATTCACTACCATGTGTTTTCGGTACTAAAATAAATCCCTTTGGTTCTGGATTTCGAAAGAAAGTCCTTCGTTAATTTCGTCACCTTCGCCCTCCGGCTTGGAAGTCTTGAAGAGAACAAACTAAGTTCCGCTGTTGAATTTCATTATCTCCCCTCTCTCTCGTTATCGTTAATAATGTACAGGTTGGTCAGACCGCGCGCGGTTTCAAGTAGCCCGCGAGATACAATTAGAGTCAATTGTTCTCAATGCGTATTTGATGCGCGTAGCGCATGAGACTGCCCAGCCTCGGGCCGGGGTTTGATCCATCCTACCATGTCCTGTTTTTGTATCGCTCTCTTGTTCGGTTTTAACAAACCAAACGAAAAATACGTTTAGCAACACCTTCTCTCGCTGGCTGCTTGAATTATTGCGTGTAACGAGACAGCTTACATTACACTCGTTCGTCCTCTGTTAGAATATTGCCGCGCGGTGTGGGATCCTTACCAGGTGGGATTGACGGAGGACATCGAAAGGATGCAAAAAAGGGCAGCTCGTTTTGTATTATCACGTAATAGGGGAGAGAGTGTGGCAGATATGATACGCGAGTTGGGATGGAAGTCATTAAAGCAAGGACGTTTTTCGTCGCGGCGAGATCTATTTATGAAATTTAAGTCACCAACTTTCTCTTCCGAATGCGAAAATATTTTGTTGAGCCCAACCTACATAGGTAGGAATGATCATCAAAATAAAATAAGAGAAATCAGAGCTCGAACAGAAAGGTTTAGGTGTTCGTTTTTCCCGCGCGCTGTTCGGGAGTGGAATGGTAGAGAGATAGTATGATTGTGGTTCGATGAACCCTCTGCCAAGCACTTAAATGTGAATTGCAGAGTAATCATGTAGATGTAGATGTAGATTGGCTAACTTCAATGCTAATTAAATGAGAAATTGCGCAGAGTATCAAATTTTTTTTCCTTGACAATTATTTCCCCGAACAACCTAACCTGCAACACCTTCACAAGCTTTTCACATTGTTTCTGACTGCCCTGTAGGTATAACACTACATTATACACGAACTCATCATAGATATCCCCTCAAAACTACTACTCACACAGATTCGATAGGCAAACTTGTTAATGCTCCACAAGGAAGAAAAACTTTGCTTCATGGTCTAATTCACAATAAGGACAAATGGCTTTAGTTGCTTGAAACTTGTTTCCCTATGCTCTCAATCAGCGATACATTCAGCCAAAAAGTGAGTAAGGGAAGAAGCGATACGTACTCTGCTATGATGTAGTCAGAAGGTCAACATATGTCACATAATATGAGCAAAAGCATTCTTCATGTTTGGGTCTGGCCTAAACGTGTCCTCTATAGCGTCATTGTGACGACAGTCTGTACTGGATCTTACTGAAAATCGTAGTAAGGAACCCAGGACTAATGGTTAACAACTCCAGTGAAGATGGATTTGAATCTTGCTGGTTCTGGCAGTTTAATAGTCGGACTTTCGCAAGCAGTCGCAAGGCAGTTAGATTTATAACAGCTAACAGCTACAAATTCGTACAAGTAGGAGTATGTTCATGCACAGCCACGCTCCAGACCCCCAGCCTCTTATCTATGACGTCGAATATCGTCGTATGATGACATTGATAAGGTTGCTTACGTATGTTATCAGTGACGTCATCAGATTACGTTATATGATAACAATACTGACGTATGTTATCAGTAATGTCATAACATGACGTTATATGATAATGATGCTGTCGTATGTTATCCGTAACGTCATCATATGACTTTATGTGATAACATGTAAATACACTCCTGGAAATGGAAAAAAGAACACATTGACACCGGTGTGTCTGACCCACCATACTTGCTCCGGACACTGCGAGAGGGCTGTACAAGCAATGATCACACGCACGGCACAGCGGACACACCAGGAACAGCGGTGTTGGCCGTCGAATGGCGCTAGCTGCGCAGCATTTGTGCACCGCCGCCGTCATTCTCAGCCAGTTTGCCGTGGCATACGGAGCTCCATCGCAGTCTTTAACACTGGTAGCATGCCGCGACAGCGTGGACGTGAACCGTATGTGCAGTTGACAGACTTTGAGCGAGGGCGTATAGTGGGCATGCGGGAGGCCGGGTGGACGTACCGCCGAATTGCTCAACACGTGGGGCGTGAGGTCTCCACAGTACATCGATGTTGTCGCCAGTGGTCGGCGGAAGGTGCACGTGCCCGTCGACCTGGGACCGGACCGCAGCGACGCACGGATGCACGCCAAGACCGTAGGATCCTACGCAGTGCCGTAGGGGACCGCACCGCCACTTCCCAGCAAATTAGGGAAACTGTTGCTCCTGGGGTATCAGCGAGGACCATTCGCAACCGTCTCCATGAAGCTGGGCTACGGTCCCGCACACCGTTAGACCGTCTTCCGCTCACGCCCCAACATCGTGCAGCCCGCCTCCAGTGGTGTCGCGACAGGCGTGAATGGAGGGACGAATGGAGACGTGTCGTCTTCAGCGATGAGAGTCGCTTCTGCCTTGGTGCCAATGATGGTCGTATGCGTGTTTGGCGCCGTGCAGATGAGCGCCACAATCAGGACTGCATACGACCGAGGCACACAGGGCCAACACCCGGCATCATGGTGTGGGGAGCGATCTCCTACACTGGCCGTACACCACTGGTGATCGTCGAGGGGACACTGAATAGTGCACGGTACATCCAAACCGTCATTCAACCCATCGTTCTACCATTCCTAGACCGGCAAGGGAACTTGCTGTTCCAACAGGACAATGCACGTCCGCATGTACCCCGTGCCACCCAACGTGCTCTAGAAGGTGTAAGTCAACTACCCTGGCCAGCAAGATCTCCGGATCTGTCCCCCATTGAGCATGTTTGGGACTGGATGAAGCGTCGTCTCACGCGGTCTGCACGTCCAGCACGAACGCTGGTCCAACTGAGGCACCAGGTGGAAATGGCATGGCAAGCCGTTCCACAGGACTACATCCAGCATCTCTACGATCGTCTCCATGGGAGAATAGCAGCCTGCATTGCTGCGAAAGGTGGATATACACTGTACTAGTGCCGACATTGTGCATGCTCTGTTGCCTGTGTCTATGTGCCTGTGGTTCTGTCAGTGTGATCATGTGATGTATCTGACCCCAGGAATGTGTCAATAAAGTTTCCCCTTCCTGGGACAATGAATTCACGGTGTTCTTATTTCAATTTCCAGGAGTGTAGAAGACGATTATCTTTAACATAGCAAGGTCTCATTTTAATAGTAGAATGTTTTGTTTTATTATATTTATCAATCAAACACAGAAGCAGATCAACCCATCGGACAGAACCTAAGGCTGTAAACTCTTTGAACATCAATCCTTTTAAAATTCTATTAAATCTTTCAAGAACAGAGACTTTCAGACTAGAATAAACGAAATAATGATGAATTTTAAGTCGCTTCAGCAAAGATTTAACTTTAGAATTATAAAACTCTTTACCCAAGTCTGTTTGTAGTAATGCAGGAACTCTATTACTATTTCTGTATAGCTTTTCGAAAGCTCTCGATACTTCATATCCAGTTTTTGTCTTTAAAGGTACTGCCCAAGCGTATTTAGAATATCCATCAATGACTGTTAATATGTTCTTATATCCTGAACTGTATTTAGAATAATACATTCTTAGGTTCTTAACCTTTGTGTGTGTGTGTGTGTGTGTGTGTGTGTGTGTGTGTGTGTGCGCGCGCCCGAGAACGGTGCTAGCAAAGTTCTCTTGGTTCTTCCCTTTATGCGTACGCTCTTATGGACAGTTAGTCAATGAAACTTCCATTTTCGGTATTACACGGAACAAAATGTCTCATAGGAGCGGCCAGTCGGGATGTCCCAGTAGGAGTGTTTTGTGCCGGATGATGAGGTTAGTAGTGCCGGGAATACTGGAGCAGCAGCATACGTCATGTTAGCTCACCCAAGAAGGAACAGTGAGATGTGTGAGCGTGCGGAAGGCGCGAAAGCGAGCAGCAGCAGTGTCACGTGACTCATCCCAGGCAGCCGCGGGCAACGGCCGGGCCAGTAGAGACGTCACGCCGGGGACCGAGGGCGCGCTGGCAGCGGCGGCGTGTCTACAAGGCTGTGGCGCTCACCATGCTGCAAGCGCTTACTGTCTGGTGACACGCCAAACGTAAACACCTGCTGCCTTTGACCGGCGCCCTATTCCAAGTATTATGCCCTTTGCCCATGTCGACCATCAAACAATTTCTTTGTCACTAACCTTCGAAAAGACCGCTAATCCAGTTCTGATCTTCTAAAAGACTGTCCCTCCCAGTATGTGCTAAAATATTACAACGAGTGATACAGGAGGATGACAGTGTTAAATGCTTAGCATTACAACTTGATAATAAACTCAAGTGGGAGGAACATACCACAGTAGGGATTGGAAAAGCCGACCCGTTAAAACCGATACCGATGTTTTAGTTCTAAATAACCGTTCAATATTTGTTTGGCCTCGGTTAACAGAGGTCTTTTATTTTTTTAATAATGATAAAGTAAAGAAACCGAAATGCTAATTAGCTGTAGCAGGAACGCTAAAATTTTTGGTTTTAAATAAAACATTTAAAAAAAACTAGTAATTTTTATTCGTAAAATATCCATAGCTTTCAAATACTGCGGTATAATAGAAAATAAGAAGAGCTGTTAGTGCTATTTTAGTAACAATGCCGTCAGAAACGAGGAACAAACATGTGGCATAAGAATTGGTACAGCGTTGCTGAGACAATACTTGTTACCATGTGGCGTCGCCTATTAGATGGTACGTGTGTACATGCAGTGCACAAGACTTCTCTCATCAGGACTACACGATAGTTTCTTGCTGTCGTTGCCGGACATCAGTTGTAATGGCACAATATCTAGTCTGCAATTATTTCACGAAGCGCGGTGTGCCGGCCGGTGTGGCCGAGCAGTTCTAGCCGCTTCAGTCTGCAACATTCACAGAAAGGAGGGTTTATTTAGTTCAATATCTTTTCGAGAAGGTTAAAAACGGAAATGGAGACAATGAGGCAACAAAAAAACTATACGGTTCATAGAAGGGAAACATCCGAATATTCGCTTGCAGTGATATATGAAATGCTGGAAAATGCCTGACAGGACGGCAGGACGGGTACGTACTTTTTGGTCATCTGGCTTCTGAGCAGTTTTAATAAGACTAGCCCTCCCTTGCCAACTTCTTCATATCAGAATAACACGTCCTCAGTTGTTTATTGGATACAGTTCACTCTCTGTCTTCCCCTAAAGTTCTTGTCCTCTAGTACCAACGACGTTATTCCCTGTTATGTTAACACATATAGTGGGAGTTCCAGAGTGCTCCTTATCCTTGAACATTGGTTGTCTGAATTTGCCTGGAAGTGAAGGACTGGTTTCCTGTATTCCGTATAAAGTGTGATGTAGGGGAGGCTCACAGTGCATACAGAATGTTGAAGTCCAGATGTGCTGCGTTCGCTTTAGGGACAGAGACTTTCTCGTGACTTCTTGTTCCAGTACCATGAAATGGGAAGGAATATTGCCAGAAGTACTGGTGAGAAGCATCTTTATCCAAACAAATCCTATTTTCAGGAGACAATGACGAGGAGTGAGAAAGTCTGTCAAGACCGGCCGGTTTATGTAAGGCTTGAATATTTCAACAATTTTGGTCGCTTCTTGGAGCTACTACTACAGTTAACTCCCAGCTCAACTTCTAAAATTGCTCAATTACGTACTTCCAAACACAGCTTAAGTTTATCTGCACTAAACGCAAACATCACAGTGTCGTCAGCTATACAAAACTTGTTTCTATATGATCCAGCAACATCTATTCCTACTTCGTTGTTCCATTGTTGTGATCTCAAAACTAGCGCTATGTAACGACATCATTCCAGTCTTCGGATACTGTTTTCCTTCACATAGTTTCTGTAAACATCCGCAATTTCATTTTGTATTACTTTTCTTCCAGCTTCTATCATTTGTTCTGAAACACGTTTCAGTGCAGGCATCCTCACTACCTTCAAACCTCGAATGCCTTTACACACCTTACCTGGAGTTACTTCAGGGATGTTACCGTTTTCTTTATTGTCTTCCCATGGTTCTGACGCACCTCTTGAACAATACAAATATTTAAAGAAGTCCTTTAAGGTCTGTACGATTTTTCGCCTTAATTAAATACTGTGCCACATTCCATACTAACTGATGAAACGTGATTTCTATACTACATGAGTTTCTATTTTGTTTCATCATACTATTACTACCTGCAGTATTTTCTCTTACTAAATTCACGTATATCTATTCACATATTTTCGAAAACATTTTCGAATAGTTCTTTCGTGCAGCAAATTCTTTGAAATTCGCGCGTAACTCTCAAATTTTCTTTGTTAGTTTTTTGTAACTTAGAGGGTTTCTCTCATACCTGCAAATACTCTCTATTTGCACAAGTACCTTTGTTAAATGATTTTCCATTTCTTATGTGTCTGCATAATCTTCGTTTTCTAAGATGAAGGGTTTAACTTGTTACTGTCATCTACTTCCCTAACATAAAAACTCGTACCAAGTTCAATTTCACTGTTTTCTATAAGTTGATTATGCATTACTTACATCATCTTGGGCCTCTATATTGGGAAGAACAAACTATTGCAGAATGCAGGATATGTCTCTTCTGCCTACATGAAATCCAAAAATTTAGAAATACACTTCAACTTCAAATCAAACAAATAATAGCCCAGTCTTTAGTCCTACCAATTATCTGCTGTGATACAGAGCAACACAGCACAAATAGTAAAAACTCCAGACGAGTCGAGCCAGGTGTGAATATTTGGGGTCAGCAAATCCTCACGAAACGGCACAGCTGCAACGAGACTGCCCTAAATTGATTGTTTTTTGTGCCATATACTAGCGGAAAGTTCATGAGCCTTTCTTTTTCGATGAAGCAACACTAACTGATGTTTATCTTGATCCGTTAGAGGTATTGGTCTTCCTTTAATTGGAAAAAGCTGAACCAAAAACCTTTCTTTGACAGCAAAATGATTTACCGCCTCACTAGCATAACTGATTATGCCATTGGTTAAACGAAGTTGAACCCGACCACTGGATTTGCTGCAAGGGGCAGGATGGCAAAGCGTGTTTCGCAGGATCCTCCACGGTCGCCTTATCTGATGCAATGCCGTTTTTACCTTTGGGGGGTTCATAAAGGATCTTGTGTATGTGGTTCCGCTACAAACGGGCTTAAGAAACAGAAATGAAGCAATTGCTCCAACGACTCGAGCACACCGATTAAGTGTAAATGGAAGGGGGATCACTGCTGACAGCTGCAGCAGGACATTAAGCGGAATCAGCGGCGAAGGGCAAAAATGTGGAGGAACAGACACACGCATTCATATAACACCGATTAAGGTTTGGAAAGAACTCGTCTATCAACTCGATGTACGCTGTGAGACGAATAGTGCTCACATTGAACACTTGTAAGAAAAACTGTTTTGAGCCTTACTTTCATTTGATGCATTATTTATAATTGCAAGTTGAATGTAACAAAAGCAACAAAGTCCTAAAAACAGCATAGTCAGTCTGAAACGCCCTGCATTATAATTAATTTTCAGGTATATTTTCGGACTTGTTCAATAAAACTCTTCTGCAATCATTTATCTGCATGAAATGTAGACAGTAGTACAGTGTCATCAGCGAAACGACGCTACTCAGACATATTCCGTTTACCTAATTCCTTCCTCGTTTTTCTGACTAAATGCGCCAAAAACTTGCTGTACGGTCGCTGGGAATAGTTTTGGGGATGTAGTCTTCCTTGTAATACGAAGCACCTACCCCAGCTCCGACAGAACGATTTTGTTTTGTTTTGTGGTTTTACGCAGAGTTTCCACTTTTATTTTTCCCGTCAGGTATCTTTTACTATCGATCACACTGTCACTTATCTCTGCTGCCGTCTTATTCCCAGTTATATTAAAATAAATGAAAAATGCAGACGCAACTGCATTTTGTCTTTGCTGGTGGATGTTAAACTATGTGCACACAAGAGAGGCTTCCTCAAGCTTTGTAATAGTTTTGCTTAAACAAATTATGAGTTTCAAAATATTTGGATGTGGATTACATTAATTGGTAACCTATTCTATGATTTTATCTTTAAGCTGCTAGGATGCCGAAAGTGAGTTATCTAGAAAGGACCAGAAGGATATTTTCTTCTGTCGCCTGATATGAGAGATATCCCTCCGTCAGCTACAAAGTGACGAATACAGTCGACTCTTGACCACAATAATGCGGTAGATGTGTGTTCTATAGCGTTCTGGTAGTTGATTATGGTTCTTACAATGTCTGTGCCGACTATACACTACGTGATCAAAAGTATCCGGACACCTGGCTGAAAATGACTTAAAAGTTCATGGCGCTCTCCATCGATAATGCTGGAATTCAATATGGTGTTGGCCCACCCTTGGCCTTGATGACAGCTTCCACTCTCGCAGGTGCTGGATGGTTCCTTGGGGAATGGCAGCCCATTCTTCGCGGAGTGCTGCAATGAGGAGAGGTATCGATGTCGGTCAGTGAGGCCTGGCACGAAGTAGGCGTTCCAAAACATCCCAAAGGTGTTCTGTGGGATTCAGATCAGGACTCTGTGCAGGCCAGTCCATTACAGGGACGTTATTGTCGTGTAATCACTCCGCCACAGGGTGTGCATTATGAACAGGTGCCCGATCGTGTTGAAAGATGGGATTGCTCTTCAACAATGGGAAGCAGGAAGGTGCTTAAAACATCAATGTAGGCGTGTGCTGTGATGTTGTTGTTGTTGTGGTCTTCAGTCCTGAGACTGGTTTGATGCAGTTCTCCATGCTACTCTATCCTGTGCAAGCTTTTTCATCTCCCAGTACCTACTGCAACCTACATCCTTCTGAATCTGCTTAGTGTCTTCGTCTCTTGGTCTCCCTCTACGATTTTTACCCTCCACGCTGCCCTCCAATACTAAATTCGTGATCCCTTGATGCCTCAGAACATGCCCTACCAACCGATCCCTTCTTCTGGTCAGGTTGTGCCACAAACTTCTCTTCTCCCCAATCCTATTCAACACTTCCTCATTAGTTATGTGATCTACCCATCTAATCTTCAGCATTCTTCTGTAGCACCACATTTCGAAAGCTTCTATTCTCTTCTTGTCCAAACTATTTATCGTCCATGTTTCACTTCCATACATGGCTACACTCCATACGAATACTTTCAGAAATGACTTCCTGACACTTAAATCAATACTGGATGTTAACAAATTTCTCTTCTTCAGAAACGCTTTCCTTGCCATTGCCAGCCTACATTTTATATCCTCTCTACTTCGACCATCATCAGTTATTTTGCTCCCCAAATCGCAAAACTCCTTTACTACTTTAAGTGCCTCATTTCCTAATCTAATTCCCTCAGCGTCACCCGACTTAATTAGACTACATTCCATTATCCTTGTTTTGCTTTTGTTGATGTTCATCTTATATCCTCCTTTCAAGACACTGTCCATTCCATTCAACTGCTCTTCCAAGTCCTTTGCTGTCTCTGACAGAATTACAATGTCATCGGCGAACCTCAAAGTTTTTATTTCTTCTCCATGAATTTTAATACCTACTCCGAATTTTTCTTTTGTTTCCTTTACTGCTTGCTCAATATACAGATTGAACAACATCGGAGAGAGGCTACAACCCTGTCTTACTCCCTTCCCAACCACTGCTTCCCTTTCATGTCCCTCGACTCTTATAACTGCCATCTGGTTTCTGTACAAATTGTAAATAGCCTTTCGCTCCCTGTATTTTACCCCTGCCACCTTCAGAATTTGAAAGAGAGTACTCCAGTCAACATTGTCAAGAGCTTTCTCCAAGTCTACAAATGCTAGAAACGTAGGTTTGCCTTTCCTTAATCTAGCTTCTAAGATAAGCCATAGGGTCAGTATTGCCTCACATGTTCCAATATTTTTACGGAATCCAAACTGATCTTCCCCGAGTTCGACTTCTACCAGTTTTTCCATTCGTCTGTAGAGAATACGGGTTAGTATTTTGCATCCGTGACTTATTAAACTGATTGTTCGGTAATTTTCACATCTGTCAACACCTGCTTTCTTTGGGATTGGGATTATTATATTCTTCTTGAAATTTGAGGGTATTTCACCTGTCTCATACATCTTGCTCACCAGATGGTAGAGTTTTGTCAGGACCGGCTCTCCCACGGCCGTCAGTAGTTCCAATGGAATATTGTCTACTCCGGGGGCCTTGTTTCGACTCAGGTCTTTCAGTGTTCTGTCAAACTCTTCACGCAGTATCATATCTCCCATTTCATCTTCATCTACATCCTCTTCCATTTCCATAATATTGTCCTCAAGTACATCGCCCTTGTATAGACCCTCTATATACTCCTTCCACCTTTCTGCTTTCCCTTCTTTGCTTAGAACTGGGTTTCCATCTGAGCTCTTGATATTCATACTAGTCGTTCTCTTATCTCCAAAGGTCTCTTTAATTTTCCTGTAGGCGGTATCTATCTTACCCCTAGTGAGATAGGCCTCTACATCCTTACATTTGTCCTCTAGCCATCCCTGCTTAGCCATTTTGCACTTCCTGTCGATCTCATTTTTGAGACGTTTGTATTCCTTTTTGCCTGTTTCACTTACTGCATTTTTATATTTTCTCCTTTCATCAATTAAATTCAATATTTCTTCTGTTACCCAAGGATTTCTACTAGCCCTCGTCTTTTTACCTACTTGATCCTCTGCTGCCTTCACTACTTCATCCCTCAAAGCTACCCATTCTTCTTCTACTGTATTTATTTCCCCCATTCCTGTCAATTGCTCCCTTATGCTCTCCCTGAATCTCTGTACAACCTCTGGTTCTTTTAGTTTATTCAGGTCCCATCTCCTTAAATTCCCACCTTTTTGCAGTTTCTTCAGTTTTAATCTACAGGTCATAACCAATAGATTGTGGTCAGAGTCCACATCTGCCCCTGGAAATGTCTTACAATTTAAAACCTGGTTCCTAAATCTCTGTCTTACCATTATATAATCTATCTGAAACCTTTTAGTATCTCCAGGGTTCTTCCATGTATACAACCTTCTTTCATGATTCTTAAACCAAGTGTTAGTTATGATTATGTTGTGCTCTGTGCAAAATTCGACCAGGCGGCTTCCTCTTTCATTTCTGTCCCCCAATCCATATTCACCTACTATGTTTCCTTCTCTCCCTTTTCCTACACTCGAATTCCAGTCACCCATGACTATTAAATTTTCGTCTCCCTTCACAATCTGAATGATTTCTTTTATTTCATCATACATTTCTTCAATTTCTTCGTCATCTGCAGAGCTAGTTGGCATATAAACTTGTACTACTGTAGTAGGCGTGGTGTGGTGTAACGACGCCTTAGGTTTTTGTTTGATATATGACCATGTGCAGACTTCGTCACCTACGTCAGTTACAACCCACTTCAAAAATGATTCATATTCTTTTTAAATTGTCATAGAATGGTTCTTGAACGAAACTGTAAAACATCAGTTGAGTCGTATGCAAAGAATTACATCACTTGGGCCAATTGGTTTTCGTAACTTTTTCGAATTTAAATTTCGTTTGTTTCTCCTCAGAAAATTATATCGACACACGTTATCTTGATCTAATCGATATCAGAATCACACATTAATAAACTTTTTAGATTCAAAGTTTCGGCCAACGCTGTCTGAATCAATAATCTTGTCAAATATATTATTAATCCGTTCACATAACTCTTCATAAATAAATCTTCAAGACACGTGTTTCAACTTTAGTAGCATACACTATTTTATTAGCTTCCTACACATAAACAGATGTGAACTTGAGCGTTGACAGACAGTGACTAACATTTCAATAAGATTAAGATCTATATGATGTCATTGTTGTACAAAAAGAGTATAAAACTTCATTTTTAATTTTTAGAAGCACGACGCAACAACTCGGTTCCAGGAGCTTCTGTTGCTCCTTGGCTGTCGACCCGCGACGTATAGCGGCCAGCAATTTCCTCTCTGGTCGCGGCAACGAAGATGCTGTCCCCGTTCGTTGCGCCGACCTCTCCGTACATGAAACACATAAAAAAATACAAACTTTTAGATAATTCACATTTATTACAAATAATAAGAAAACACATAAACAAAACTAAATTAAACTTATAGTCACCTGCAAACTGGGCTGACTTTGGTGGATGGGTGACGCTTAATTTCGTCCCACTACATACCCCACCCACAAGCTCAGTTTGTCAGGTTTTAACCGGAATTAAAACTGTTCAATATACAATATTTAACTGTTAATACATTTTCCTCACATTTTACGTAACCTAGAGTCCTTGCTATTAGATAGATTTAATCCTTTTAATACGATATCGTTGTGACTATTTGTCATTTACTCTTAATTGTGCTCTTATGGTAATTCGTAACCGAATATAGGGAGATTGCTCCTCTTCAGTTAATAGTTGCTAATAAATACTAATTTAGTACGTTCTTTAACGTTGTACATTAGGACAGAGCATTCAAATTGTGATAGATTAGTTATAGTTTCATTTATTTACTAGAGTTATTCTTTCCAAGAATGTATATTACTAATACGTTTCTCACAATAACTAATAGTACTATTTACTTTACGTCATTCTTTTCCCTAATGCCTTATTTATGCCTGAGGTCAAGAAGAAATCAAGCAAAACTTTCTTTAGAATCTCGGCACGGCTTTCTTTACCTTCGGACACCTTGTTGGGTAATGGCAATTTATTTAGGAGAAACAAGCGAGAGAGCCCCGTTTGGTGTGTTCTATATTAACACTATTACAAACCTCTATTAAAGGCACTCTGCTATGTTCTCGTGAGCCATATAGCTCTGGACGCCCATGGTCCCTAAAACTATTAACCATCCCCTTTGGTTCCTACTATCCGAGTAAATTTAAAATACGCAAAATTCCTTTAGACCTAAGAGCAAAGTTTCCTCCATATAAATCCCCCTTTTGGTTATCTTTCTCTTTTTGAAGTACCAGTAGATTATTGTAGAACACATGTTTAAGCTTTCTGTCATTTATTTAAAATAACACGTAACTATCACGAAAAACTTCACATGAATAAACTATGAACGCTCTTCCGTGTGTAACATATACTAAATATTAACTTATTTAGGAATGAAGGGTTTCATTTGATCAACACTATATAATCCTTTAATTACACCTGATGAAGGTTCCATAAGAAGTAATGCTTTGGGATGTACAATCTTATGTACAACATATGGACCTTCAAAGATAAAGAAGAATTTTCTACATTCCTTACCGATCTTAGAACTTTTAGGATGAGATCGTACTAACACAAGATCTCCTGCCTGAAATGAGGGTTCTATAGCCTGTTGATTATAACTTTTAATTCTCCGTTCGGCATTTTTTACAATCTGTTCGCAAACTTTTTCGTCTGGAATGCATTGTTGGATCTCATTTACTGGTGGCCAAGGTAAAGCAGCTAGTAAAGGCTCACCTATAATTCGTTTGCCTAAAATTTCTATAGGTGATAATCCCGTCGTTAGGTGAGGCAATTCATTTAATATCTTTTCGAATTCAGGCATTAGTTTGGCCCACCGAGTATGTTTATGTGCACAATAAGTTCTACATAATCGTCCTAATTCTCTCATGACTCTTTCTACTAAATTACTTTGAGGGTGATATTTCGAAATTAAGATATGTTTGATTCCATATTGTCTTATCATATCTTGAAATCTTTGACTAATAAAGGCACTACCGTTGTCAGACATAAGTCGTTTAGGAATGCCCCAGTTAACAAAGTAATTTCGGGTGAGGCAGCGTATAACGCTTGCTGTATTCGCTCGTTTCAAAGTATACAGTTTCACATGTTTGGACCAACATTCCATTACAACAAACACATAAGTTAATCCTCCTGAACTACGAGGCAGAGGGCCGAAAAAATGTAATGACAGTAGATCCCACAAACCTCGAGGAATTACAGCATATAATTTATAACGCTTGGATTTGTTATTAACTTTAACCTTTTGACAGGTTTCACAAGCCCTAATAATACTTCTCACAATACGGGACATATTTTTGAAATAATAATACTTCATTAGATGTTTAATACATTTATGAATTCCAAAATGCCCGTAACCTTCATGAATATAAGTAATTAACTCGTCCACAACAGTTTTCGGAATGCAGATTTTCCATCTCTGGTGTTCCCTCTGTGCTTTCCAATACAACAAGTCGTTAAAATATAACCACACACCCCGGGTGTTAACTGTTTCGTCCCCATTATTAAGGTTTTGTATAAGGTCCCTATATTGATCGTCATTTCTTTGATTGCATCTAACAGCAGTTACTATCCGTTTAACCTTACGTTCGTTCTCCTTAGTTAAAAGGAAATAAACATGGTAATTTGTTCCTGGTTCTTCTGCAATATTAATATTCTCCATTCCTACGGGAAGCCTCGACAAAGCATCTGAAACTACATTCTGAGATCCTTTTATATACCTAATTTCGTACTGAAATTCTTGCAAGCATAATACCCAACGTAATAGCCTACGGTGAAGTAACCGGCAATTGTTCAAAAAGATTAAAGCCTGATGATCAGTATATACAATTGTTTTTCTTCCCATTAATAATCCTCTAAATCGTTGAAAACCCCATACCACTGCGAGAGCATCCTTCTCGGATACAAAATAATTTCTTTCATGTTTATTTAAAGTTCGACTAGCGAATCCAATAGGCCGATATAATCCCTCTTCATTGGTCAGATCACCTTGGAATATTACACAAGACACACCATAATCAGAGGCATCCGTACACATACAAAAGTCCTGATTGAAATCTGGGTGGTATAACATTTTGGCTTTGGTTAACGCTCCTTTTATCTTATTAAAAACTTCCTCTTCCTCTTGTCCCCAGAGCCATACTGACTTCTCTTTCAATAAATCTAGTAATGTAGGATTAACAATATCCTGCCCTGGAAGAAATCTTCTCAGGAATCCTACCATTCCTAAGAATGATTTCAATTGTTTCCGATTTCTAGGACTCGGGCATCGAGCAATAGCTTCAATACGTGCTGGGTCTGGCCTAATACCGTTACGGTCCACTATATGCCCCAAAAATCTTACTTCCTCCTTTCCGAAGTAAGACTTAGATAATTTTAAAGTAACTCCTCTGTCAATTAAACGGTTAAACAATTCCCGTAATATCGTTACGTGCTCTTCCCACGTTTTAGTAGCTACCAAAATATCATCTACATATAAAATAATCTTTTGTAACAATTGCTGACCCAAAGCAGAATCTAATGCCCTAATGAAAGTTGACACTGATATATTAAGTCCAAAAGGTAAAACTTGGAACTGATATGATCTGCCTTCAAAAAGAAAAGCCGTATATTGCCGTGAATCCGGGTGTAATGTTACTTGATGGTAGCCGGCGGTTAAATCCATTGTACTCATATAACGAGAACCAGCAATCTTAAGAAGTACGTCCTCCATAGGAATAGGTCTGTCTCTTTCCATCTCTATAATTTTATTTAATTCCCGGGCATCCAGAACTAGTCGTACCCCACCAGTGGCTTTCTTAACTACCCACAACGGACTGTTAAAAGCGGTACATGATCGTTCGATAATGTTTTGTTCTAGCATCTTACTTATTTCTCTACTAGCCGGTTCTTTGAATTGTACTGGAATGGGATAAGGTTTCTTAAAGAATGGTTTTTTATCTTTAATCTTAAGTTTACAAACGTAATCTTTAATTCTCCCCGGTTCATCTGAGAAGACGGCTCTAAATTCTAACATCAAAGATTCCAACTCTTCCTTTTCTTGCTCGGATAGACAATTCGTAGATAAACATTTTTCTTTCACTTCGGTTTCGATACTATTACTAGCCTGACATTGGTATACTGCATACCCAAGATCACTAAAATCTGTTAATAGATTCATGGTCGGTGCGTACCTAATCTGTAAGGATTCGTAGCAATTTTCAGGTACTTGACTATTAGAGAACCTCACTTTAAAAGTACATGCCTCCTTATGGATGGTTAAGGAAGAATCTTTAAAATCTAATACAGCTTTATATTTACACAGCCAATCTATACCTAAAATTATGGCCACATTTAAGTTGGCTACGACGAGTACAGAGTGATCAATTAATTGTTTAGCAATTTCAAAAGTTACATAAACTTCTTCAGTAATATTTTGACTTCTTTTACCAGTAACTCCTATAATTTTCACCCCAGTTACAGGTAAAGTCGGGAAATTCCAATATTTCCTTTTAAGCTGAAATAATTCTTTGGATAAAATACTTACTTCGCTACCCGAATCAACTATAATATTTACTTCGGTATCTTTAATATAACCTTTAATAACGGGTTTATAAGTTACATTCTCCCTTATCTGATTGTCTTCCTGAAGTAAATCTTGTTGCCAGTCAACGTCCTTTTGGCAGCTTAATGATAAATTGCAATTGGGTCTTGTATAATCTTGACCAATAGTTCCCTTTAGTTGACCCGTACTAAAGGACTTCACTAGTTTTCCGAACTTTCTATGATGACGTCACCTACCACTTGACCTTCATTAATTACTTGAGGATGATTTATCTCATGATCGTTATTGTATAATTTCCGCACTTTAGAGTTATTACCACGATTTTGTTGGCTCTCTTTATCTTTAGATTGACGTTTTATATAACAGAACCGGCTATGATTGTTGTTATTAGCTTTTCGTGGTTCTGAATTATTATTATTATTTCGAGGATTGTAATTTCTACCAAATCTAAACTTCTCGTCTTCCCTTTCTCTATTAAGTATATCTAACTGCTCTAAATATCCTAACAATTCGCACGGCTGTGACCATTCTCTTTCTATCATTCTTTCCTTTACGTAATACGGTAACCTACTAATTAGGACTCGTATTAAATGACTTTCAATAATTGGTTCTTCAATTAATTTAGCACGGTTTAAATGCCATTCAAAATAATTCCTATAACCTCCCCACCGTTTAGAATATGGAGGAGGGTCTAACAACTCTAAAGTTAAGTGTTGTTGTTTTCCTCTTGACCAATAATTTTGTTTAAACTGCTTAACAAAATCATCCCAATCCCTGAATTCATTTCTATGCAGTACTGCCCATTCCGCAGCTTCTGCTTCTAAATGTCCTATTACAAATTGAATGCGTTTTTCATTACTCCATTTAGGAGATAATGATGTTTCAAAAGCTTTTATAAAGATTATAGGGTGCAGTTCGCCTCCTGGTTTGAATACAGGAAATCGACTTGCTACATTTGAATTTGTTGTTATGTCATCCAGACATTCTGCGAGAGAAATAGTCGGATTTTGTTTAGATTGCAGAGACGGAGTTGCATCGGATTGGCTTGCCGTGATTGCCTTATTCATATTGTTGTCGTCCGTGCTAGCAAATTCGATGCGACTGTTGTCTCTGATTATGTTATTACCTCTGCTACCTGAAATGTTCTCGTTATTATCTAATTCCGATAACCGTTTAGTAATTTCCTGTATCCGCATTTCTGTATTGGATACGCGATTAGCTAATATCGATTCTTCACTGTGTTCACGATGTGAACGCTCTGTACCTTCATCAATGTTATTATCTTTGGCAGTCTCAAGATTACTGCATATTTCAGTAATTAAAAATTTCATGTTTTCGATTTCGGTATGGTCCTTTTCTACTTGATGAGTTAATGTCTCTAATTCTACATTATCTATTGAAGAAATCTCTACAGGTTTGGTAGAGACCTCTTTAATAGATTTCAATAATTCTCTGCGAACAGTTTCTGTTTGCATAGAAAATTCATCTCGTAACATATCGTTATTTTTCTGTATTTCATTTACAACTAAGATATTGACACTATCTAGTCTCTCGGTTAAGTCAGTGATATCGTTTCGCATGCGAGCTTTTTCCTCGCGCGATTCCTGGATATGTTCTTCTAACCTTTTACAATTATCAGCAATCTTATTACTAAGTCCTACTAATTTTTCCTGCATTTCAACTTTAGAAGACTCTATTTTATCACTTAATTCTCGACTGGTTTCATTAAGATGTTCCTGTAACCTGTCTGTCGATTTTGTTAGCTCCCCTTTAAGTTCCTCTTTTAATCTAGCAGTAGATTCTTCGTTAGACTGTTTTAATCTAGCAGTAGATTCTTCGTTAGACTGTTTTAATTCCTGTTTTAGTTCCTCTTTTAATCTAGCAGTAGATTCTTCGTTAGACTGTTTTAATCTAGCAGTAGATTCTTCGTTAGACTGTTTTAATTCCTGTTTTAGTTCCTCTTTTAATCTAGCAGTAGATTCTTCGTTAGACTGTTTTAATTCCTGTTTTAGTTCCTCTTTTAATCTAGCAGTAGATTCCTCGTTAGATTGTTTTAATTTAGCGATCGCCCTAAAAAGGGCTCTCATGCTCCTATCGGACATAGATTGCTCTTCGTCTGACATTTCACTTCCCAACATTATTGTAAGATATTAACTAGTTACACACGCAGACTTGTAATCAACAATCCTGTAAAAGCACACTCCCTATATACAACACTCCACTTCCAACTTGAAACAAACTCACCGGACACTAATATTGTAATTTGTAGTTCTCGATGATTAGTGTGCTGCTATGGGCTGCAGATGTAACAGCCGTCGATGCAGCCGCTGAGATGCTGCGACCCCGCTTCCGCAACCGGCAGGACGCTGAGTCGAACACCGGAAACGTCGCTGGCTGCAACCACGCCCGGCACCGCCGTAGACAGGCGAAGCCCTCAGCAACACCTCTAATACCAGCCGGAGGAACGCCCCGCAGCTGACGTACTGGGCCTATTAGTTTAGGGAGAAAAAAGGTTGTCGAGGTTTGCAGCGTTCAGCTGCTGCCCAACAGATGCGCCTTCTCGTGGAACAACTGCGTGACCGTACTGCTTGGCTGCACTCCGTCAGATGCCCACACCCGCGAAGTCGCCGCTGGCTGGTGAAGGCTCCAAGAAACTCGCGTTGACTTCCGAAGGACTCTTGATGCTTTGTTTCGTACCTGTGTGCCTTAGTTGCACACAAGTCCTGTTTCTAAGGTCGCCACGGTGTGGTGTAACGACGCCTTAGGTTTTTGTTTGATATATGACCATGTGCAGACTTCGTCACCTACGTCAGTTACAACCCACTTCAAAAATGATTCATATTCTTTTTAAATTGTCATAGAATGGTTCTTGAACGAAACTGTAAAACATCAGTTGAGTCGTATGCAAAGAATTACATCACTTGGGCCAATTGGTTTTCGTAACTTTTTCGAATTTAAATTTCGTTTGTTTCTCCTCAGAAAATTATATCGACACACGTTATCTTGATCTAATCGATATCAGAATCACACATTAATAAACTTTTTAGATTCAAAGTTTCGGCCAACGCTGTCTGAATCAATAATCTTGTCAAATATATTATTAATCCGTTCACATAACTCTTCATAAATAAATCTTCAAGACACGTGTTTCAACTTTAGTAGCATACACTATTTTATTAGCTTCCTACACATAAACAGATGTGAACTTGAGCGTTGACAGACAGTGACTAACATTTCAATAAGATTAAGATCTATATGATGTCATTGTTGTACAAAAAGAGTATAAAACTTCATTTTTAATTTTTAGAAGCACGACGCAACAACTCGGTTCCTGGAGCTTCTGTTGCTCCTTGGCTGTCGACCCGCGACGTATAGCGGCCAGCAATTTCCTCTCTGGTCGCGGCAACGAAGATGCTGTCCCCGTTCGTTGCGCCGACCTCTCCGTACATGAAACACATAAAAAAATACAAACTTTTAGATAATTCACATTTATTACAAATAATAAGAAAACACATAAACAAAACTAAATTAAACTTATAGTCACCTGCAAACTGGGCTGACTTTGGTGGATGGGTGACGCTTAATTTCGTCCCACTACAGTGGGCTTCGTATCTATCTTGGCCACAATAATGCGTTCACTATGCTGTTTGTAGTAGCTTACCCGCATTCCTATTTTCCTATTCATTATTAAACCTACTCCTGCATTACCCCTATTTGATTTTGTGTTTATAACCCTGTAGTCACCTGACCAGAAGTCTTGTTCCTCCTGCCACCGAACTTCACTAATTCCCACTATATCTAACTTCAACCTATCCATTTCCCTTTTTTAAATTTTCTAACCTACCTGCCCGATTAAGGGATCTGACATTCCACGCTCCGATCCGTAGAACGCCAGTTTTCTGTGATAATACTAGGCAAAACAAGGGGTGCAAGTCCCCTCCATGAAAAATACGACCACACCATAACACCGCTGCCTCCGAATTTTACTGTTGGTACTACACACGCTGGCAGATGTCGTTCATCGGGCATTTGCCATACCCACACCCTGCCATCAGATCGCCACATTGTGTACCACAATTCGTCACTCCGCACAACGTTTTTCCACTGTTCAGTTGTCCAATGTTCATGCTCCTTTCACCAAGCGAGGCGTCGTTTGGCATTTACCGGCGTGATGTGTGGCTTATGAACAGCTGCTCGACCATGAAATCCAAGTTTTCTCAGCTCCTGCCTAATTGTCATAATACTTGCAGTGAACCCTGATGCAGTTTGGAATTCCTGTGTGATGGTCTGGATAGATGTCTGCCTATTACACATTATGACCTTCTTCAACTGTAGGCGGTCTCAGTCGACAGACGAGGTCGGCCTGTACGCTTTTGTGCTGTAGGTGTCTCTTCACGTTTCCACTTCACTATCAAATCGGAAACAGTGGTCCTAGGGATATTTTGGAGTGTGGAAATCTCGCGTACAGACGTATGACACAAGTGACACCAAATCACCTGACCACATTCGAAGTCCGTAAGTTCCACGGAGCGCCCCATCTGCTCTCTCACGATGTCTAATGACTACTGAGGTCGCTGATACGGATTACCTGGCAATAGATGGCAGCACAATGCACATAATATGAAAAACGTATGTTTTTCGGGGAGTCCGGATACTTTTGATCAAATAGTGTATATTTCCAAGTCGCAGCGGGCATGGAAGCCAGAAATAGAGCTAAGATATCTGATGCCGTAGTATTTACTATCTATTTTATGTTTCACTGTAATATGTTCTGCCATATCACGGTCCCTTAGACCAAAACAATCACATAAGGAACACGCATGTCAAACAACAGCTTTGGTGATTATGATGTCGTTTTTTAAGTATGTGAAAGCCGTGGTGCAATAAAAAATATTAATAAAAGCTGCAGTCTCCGTTTTCGGACTGTTGTTTCTTAACTGAGCTTTTGGCTTAACGTTAGTCACAAATTTAAACAAAGATTTTGAATAAGGTGATTTTAGCAAAGCAACACAAGGACGCAGTAAGGAGTTATCAATTTAGTTATGGTGTATTTTGTAGTTTTGGCAGTTTAATGTAGTCGCAACACATCCATCAGAACAATTATTATATAGTAATGTAATGGGTGTACTAAATACTACTGCCTCACTATATTATCTTCGTCAGAGTACTTTCAAGTTTTAATGTCTTCCAAAGCACAAGTAAGCAGAAATGAAATTAAAAAAAAAAAAACTGTTTCCGCCCGGGATCGAACCGGGGACCTTCCGCGTGTTAGGCGGATGTGATAACCACTACACCACGGAAACCCGTTGATGCAAGTCCTCCCCGCTAGAGAACCAGCCGTACTGGTCATTGACCCAGTTATGAAATGGGCGCATCCAGCAGCGAAGGCCACGCCCGCGGCGTGGTTTCAGACCTTGAGCGCACAGTCAACGTTCAGTGCGTTTCCACAGCAATTTCTGACCATACCAAATTTGTATCGATAAAGCACTGTTCAGTGTAAATCAAGACACGAGGAGATTTTTTGCTGTACGATATTTGGAAAGGAAGAGGGGACAGATGATGAATCAGTTGCCGATACTAATTAAATATTTTGCACAGAGTAAGTGCGGATACATCATAAACTGCCAAATTTGAATCGTATGCAAAGACATTAACTAGTATAGACTTCCGTGCTACGAAGCATCGAGACATTAAAACTGTGTACACAAGACGGCAAGTCGAAATAGAGCCTTCCGTCACTGCGAGTAACGCTATTCTCAGCTGAGCTATAGTGGCAATAAAACACACAGAAGTGGGGGACATGACCTGGGGCGACCAGACCGGCACTGCACTATCCCCTGTATCCATACTTAGTCTTTACACGTCGGTCTGGCTTTGCAGCGACATCTTGCACAATATTACTTCCTCGCCAATAGATAAAATAAAACCACATATATGCTCGTGATCATATTTGTTCTCTGTATTATAATTGCAGATAGGTACACCCACGTTACAAATACACCCATGTTACAAACCTGGACGGATGATAACTCATTTGTGACACGGTTTGGACTTGACACTATGTATTAAGCACTGCCTTGAATTTGTATCTCAGGAAGTGTGTGTCAGAGCAGAAAATGTGAAATCTGACCATTAAAGATATGCTGAAAAGTTAGAAAGGACTCTGTTTCGTCGCCACTGATATTTCGTCTTTATCAGGAGCGTATCTTCAAAGAAGCCTTTGAAAATTTCGACGTAGAAACCCAATGGAGAGAAGTTCAACAATATCCGCTCAGCTGATGATATTGTAATATTTGCTGACAGTTTGAATAGTCTTCGACATCTTGTATTCCGAATCAACGAAAGTAGTAAGCATTAGGGACAAGAAACCAACGTAAGTAACAAAAAATCAACGTTCATCAGCAACAAAGACATACGAAACTGTCATCTAAACATTAATGGTAAATTTATTAAACAAATACACATATCTGAGAACTAACATCAACAACCAGTGCGAGAACTCACAATAAATTAAAGTCCGTATTGAAAAAGCCAGCCGGCCGAGGTGGCCGAGCGGTTCTAGGCGCTACAGTTTGAAATCGCGCGACCGCTACGGTCGCAGGTTCGAATCCTGCCTCGGGCATGGATGTGTGTGCTGTCCTTAGGTTGGTTAGGTTTAAGTAGTTCTAAGTTCTAGGGGACTGATGACCTCAGAAGTTAACTCCCATAGTGTTCAGAGCCATTTGAACCATTTTTTTGAAAAAGCTAGAGCCGCGTTTTGTAAAACGAGTAACGTGTTGAAGAGTAACCAAGCCTCAGTCGAAACAAAATTATGATTTCTACGTTGCTACATATTTCCCATCCCTTTCTACGGAGTTGAGACCTGGAATTTGACCGAGACGAAAGGAAAACGACTTGAAGCGTTTGAGACGTTTGTATGTTTGTTTTATTTGGCCTTCAGAGTTTGTATTTAGCCATCGACAAAACATGTTTAATTTTGCAGAGAATATACATAAATGTATATTTACAGAAATGAAAGATCAAGCTGAAAGTTCCTGGCAGATTAAAACTGTTTGCCGGACCGAGACTCGAACTCGGGACCTTTGCCTTTCGCGGGCAAGTGTTCTACCATCTTTTGTTTGTTATTCAGAAATACTTACTACAACATTATGAAATTGCTAATTATAGTAACATTGGCCTAAAGATAATCTTTTACATTACTGCAAGACTTTGCGACAACAAAACATTTCTTGAAAGTGATGTTCGTCGTTTGATCGTATGTGTTTTTCATAGATCAGATATTTTCTCGTTTTTCCATGTTCTGAATTACATCATCGAAAATCGGAGTTCACATGACGGTTCTTCTGAGGAAGTTGGCGTATGTATCATAGTAATTGTTGATGCGTAGTAGCTTGTGGTGCTGGTCGCACATGTACGTCCAAAAATCTCCTTCGCTCCTTTCTTTACTGGACACTACTTAAAATACTGTGTGTTCCTTCAACCAGCTGACGGCACTGTTCTTCGAGGCGGGGTATAGTTCTTCTTCCGGGTATAAAAGGCATGTTGGCGTTATCAAATACGGCGGTTTTCTCTGCATGGTTGCTAATTTTTTCCTGATTGACAACCATATGTTATATGCATTTCCACAGACAAATTGATGTTCATCTGTGTCAATAAGGTTTCAAGTGGTACACAAAGGGGAATCAGCCAGATGAATAATATGTAGTCTGGAATTGGTTGGAAATTTCCTGTTCACAAAATAACACCACAATGACCGCACTTGGTAAATGCGAGGGGTGTATGTTCCTCCAGATATCATGCCAAGAGTGATCGACGTATTTTTGTTCTATGATGTTCTTGGTCTGAAAGTTCATTAAATTTGGTAGATTTTCTTCTCTTTGATGACATCTTTCTCGAGTGTTCCCAGTGTAATGTAGATACATTCTACGAAAACATGTTTTAGGTGGTAAAGTTCATTTGGGACGTGGTGAACGTAAATTGGGGCGTCTTGGCTGGCCGGCTCTGTTTCATTTAACACAAATGTGGCTTCCACAGTTTAATGACCGCAGTTAAATGACCTCTTCCACAGTTTATATGTTTTACAGACATACAGTGCTTGTGCTTTATTGTACACGTCTGTAAGATTCAATCAACCGTTGTCAGTCGGTTGAGTCAACGTTTGGTATTTGACTTTGAAGATGTGGACGCGGCTGACGAAGTGGCCAAGAGCAGCCAAAATCCTGTTCGCCTCTTCCCTCGGCATTGGCAGGGCTTGCGCCACGTAATTAATTTTAGAGGATAAATAGATGTTCAAGAGAGCCACTCTGTGTATTTCATCAAGAGTACGGAGATTGTGCTGACGTATACAGGCATGGATGGTGGTCAGGATTCTTCTGTAATTAACTACCATGGTCTGCCGGATATTTCTTGTATATTCCACCCAAGACATGTCATGGTGACAGTTTCCTTTATTGGCCCACGAATGGGAACTCCTAATCCACTTCCAATATTCATTACCCCAGACTTATTTCTATTCAGTTTCGCACCAGATACTAGTTCACATTTGTTTATTATGTCGAGTGCTTTCTCTATCTCGTCGTTGTCTTTGAAATAAATGCAACGTCATAGGCATGTGCCCTGCAGACAATCCTACGGCCGCGTGAGTGAGTCCTTGGAGGTTGTGGCTCAGACGAAAAAGTAACGACTCGATTGCTATTGCAAAGAGTGACATAGACATCGGGCGCCCTTGCCGCACAGAACTTTAATTGCAACGGACCAACTGGATTGACCGTTTACCATAATTGTATTTGTTGACTTCTGCAGAAGATTTGTAATAATCTCGATAAAACATTGAGGAAATTTCATGGCATGCATCCAACGCTTTCTCAAAGTACAATGATACGATGGTGCACTTTATTTTACAGGCTGCAGCAATCGAAATAATATCTCTGTAGTCGCACAGTGTGTGGTAGATGGACCTGTCTTTTCCTACGCTCGATTGATGTCATCTGAGCTACTCAAGCACGACTCACGCCCCGTCCTCACAGCTATATTTCTGCCAGTACCTCGTCTCCTACCTTCAAGACTTCACAGAAGCTCTCCTGAGAACCTTGCAGAACTAGCACTCCTGGAAGAAAGGATATTGCGGAGACATGGCTTAGCCACTTGCCAGCGAAAGGGAAAGCTCCAGAGTTCAAGTCTCGGTCCGACACACAGTTTTAACGTACCAGGAAGTTTCATATCGGCGCTCACTTCGCTGCAGAGTGAAAATTCCATTCTGGAACGTTCAAGCTGCCAATTTTTTTACACAACAATTGCTTAACGAATAGAATGTTAAGAAAACTGGACTTATTTATGTTACCAATTCACACTACTTCTTAAACTTAATAATAGTTACGTAAATAAATGAAAATACGAGTCCTACGGATTTTACACTATACTCTAAAGAAAATTTGCACTCACTTTATACAGGCGAGTATATTTAGAAACCAACAGAGAAGACGCTGGCTGAGAGAGGAAGTAACCCATACTCATCAAAGTCTTTGGTTATTCCGATCGTTCACTGTCAAATTTCGATCACGAAACAAGACGTGTTTCACATCAGCTTCTGACTCGTAATCACAGTCACATACAGGGTAATCGTAAATGGTGATTCTGCACAGATGTACTCGAAACAAAGCGTAGTTAAAGCGGAGTCGAACGATTGTACAAATCGTAGATCGGTCCAAATGCGTCCTCGTAAAACACATCCTTCTAAGAATTTCAGGGCGTAATGCCGCAGAACATCCACATTTCTGTTGTTGGGACACATTCCACATCTCTTGCCATTGGTGGCTGTACGTGAGAATGCTAGGACTGCCATAGACAGATGAAATTAGTAACAACGGCATCCTCAGCAAAATGAAAAAAGAAGTCCTAAATACAGTAAAATGGAGGAAACTACAATGTATCGATCATGTGACGAGAGATGAAGGCAGTTATAAACCACTGTAGAACATTCTTTAAGGACAGATACCTGGCAAAAGAGGACGAGGAAACTTAAAGAAATGGACTTCACCTAAGACTGAAGAATTTTTAGGAACAAGCAAAAGTAATATATCTGCGTTGGTCATCAACATCCGAAAAAACAGGCACTAGATGGTTCATATGGTTCAAATGGCTCTGAGCACTATGGGACTTAACATCTGAGGTCATCAGTCCCCTAGAACTTAGAACTACTTAAACCTAACTAACCTACGGACATCACACACACCTATGACCGAGGCAGGATTCGAACCTGCGACCGTAGCGGTCGCGCGGTTCCTGACTGAAGCGCCTAGAGCTGCTCGGTCACACCGGCCTGCAAACAGGCAGTAGAAGAAGAAGATGAATATAAAGAGTATTTGCCGAAACGTGTTACAGACAAGGCCGCTTGGGGGCCAAGCTCACCAAGACAAGTGCAGGGGTTTTAAAGATCTTACCAAGAGCCCACGGAAAGGTAACTAATGTGTGAGGGAGATGGAGGGAGTCGCAAACAAAGCGTCTCTTGTGTGAAAAAATGTCCTCAAATCGGTCACTGCGCACCGAGCAAGGGCGCCCCCGTACCCTGGGCAAAAGGGGAGGATGGCATTCACGTATCGTACAGCCGTTACGGCGCCTCCCATGACCACCAGCGGCGTACGTCGGCCCTAAAACAGTTGGGAGACGACGAGCAAGATGAAAAACTTTTCCTTGTTTTTCTTTTTCATTTCTTTCTTTCGGACGCCAGGTGTTGCTCATGCTGAGAGGCCCTGGGCGATGCGCCAGCTTAATTACGCGCTTGAATAAATACCAAGAGCCAAAACTAAATAGTGGCAAAAATGGACTGAGCCTAGGAAAGAACAGCACATGAAGTGAACGCGGGAATACCAGGCTACATTTGAAGCCCAGGCGCACGGAAAATGAAACATGCCGTTGAAATACTGTGGTCCAGAGATTGCCAATACGAGATGAGGAAGACGAAGAAAAAGACTTTTTACTGAACAGGAGCGACGCATAGAGTCACGGGTCCTCCGTGGCCTTGAGGCTTAAAACCGATAGCGGCTTCAACAAGACAGCTGTGTGCATTGCGATGAATTCGTTGCTGCAATGTATTGTGCTTCGGAAGGATACTCTAGTAAAATGAGGAATGAGAGGCGTAGTATATCCTTTTACATTCTGCATTGATCTCCACATCGCAAATGGAATGCGGAATATAAGGAACAAATAAGCCCTGAAGATACTGCAATGTTGCCCCTCCAGGCACAGGCACGCGCGTTACGACGGGCCCCGAACGCAAGCGACAGCTTTCTCTTCTGTTGGAGCCAGGGCGCCGGTCAGAGACTGCTGCAAACGGGATCACTGTATGTATACGTGAGGAAAACGCGTATAACAGGTTTCCGTGGTGTAGTGGTTATCACATCCGCCTAACACGCGGAAGGTCCCCGGTTCGATCCCGGGCGGAAACAATAATTTTTTCATTCATCGGCTGTCTCCTCACAGTATTCGGATAATATAAAATATCACTTCACCTGACAATGGGAAGTTAGGCACGCTGAATCACCTCGAAGCAAAAACCTGAGATTTTTACTGACATTGCAGAAGTATACATTGCGTTTGCATCAGCGAAATGAGTGCCTCTGAAATACGTCATATAATCTGAGGTCATGTTTTGGTTTATTTAAATCAAATAACCAGTGTTTGTAAGCGTATGTATCTGCAAGAAGTGATTCTACTAAGAACTGTGGACAGAAAACTCGATTGCACCTTAATGAGGATTATGGGGACCGACTCGTCACTGACCAATATTAATATAAACATTATGAGTGAATTTGCTATTATCATAATTTGGACATCTTATACAGAGTTAAAAAGGAACTATTCCTTAAAGTCTTAAAATAACTCCAAACAATACCCGGCCGGACTGGCCGTGCGGTTCTGGACGCTACAGTCTGGAGCCGAGCGACCGCTACGGTCGCAGGTTCGAATCCTGCCTCGGGAATGGATATGTGTGATGTCCTTAGGTTAGTTAGGTTTAATTAGTTCTAAGTTCTAGGCGACTGATGACCTCCGAAGTTAAGTCGCATAGTGCTCAGAGCCATTTGAACCATTAACTCCAAACTTACCGTCACAAAAAAACAAGCTCCAAATATAAATTTGAATCAGGAGAGCGAATTCGATTACAATGCCTATTGTCGACTTTATGAAGACTTTCTAAGACGGTGTGGTCGTGGTGATCTAGCGGGTAGAGTCCCAGGTTCTGGCCGTGGAGGTCCCGGGCTCAATCCCGGATAGAAGCGGCATTTTTCCTTGTTCCAGTCCCTCTAGGGCAGCCCCAGAACCATTCAGCCTGCTACGAAATGAGTGCCGGCGTACTTTCCCGGAGCGATGGGCACACCACCTATTCTCGCCTAGTGCGGTGGCAAAGAAAGGCTGCACCCTACCAGCTGTCAGACCAAACAGTTAAAATTTCATAGTGGCTATACGACCGCCATGTCTGAAGCTAACTGAATTCCCGACCGCCTTTTTTCCTACAGTCACGTCCGTCGTCTGCTTCGTCATGCCCCCTTGAAATTGCCTTTAACTAACTTCAAACAGCACAGGCTAGCTTTATTTTTTCTCAAAAACTGTGATTTCTGTGTCCACTGTCACCAAAAAAGAAGTTTTAAACTAAATACGGCTAAACTTTTCGATTCAGATTAAATTGCAATACTACTCGAAACATGTTCGTCCAGTCTACTTGTTGCTAGAAAACTGAACGCAAATAAATGCAACCTGAGCAGGTACAATATGAAGATAATAAGGTTAACGTCGAAATGCACTGCGGTTAACGAACAGAAATGAAGACTGCCGCAGAAATTCTGTGTTTCTGTTTGTATTTTAAGCAGACAATCACAGTCTCAAAAACCAGTTGAGATACAATTTAAAGTAGTCAGTTATCGATTATGGGAGCAAAGTCGATAACAACACCTTGAAAAAGATTCGTTCACTCTATCCTAACCTGATACAACGTAAATCCTATCTTTGTTATACAGAAGACATGTTTCTACATCAACACAACATTGATGACTGTTTGCAGATTCCACAGATACCAAACAAGCCTACAGAAATTGCATTTTCAGATCTCTGTAACAAAACCACACTTTATTTCGATGGTTGTAACCAGATAAATCCATAACTCTATATTTTGCTACCATAAATTGAGATGTATAATAGCTACATATGACGATAATATAATAGGTTTCATGGAGGACCTAACCTTTCGGCGAATTACATAAGTGTATGGACAATGGAATCCACTGCGCAATATCAACTCCAATTAGACAATGTTTTCAAATATTTAGGTCATTCAACTAATGTTAGAGCGCAAAAGATAACGTTTTGACCTACAACTTGTTCGTAAACACATCATGTGAATTAATATTAACAAAATATTTAGACATATTAAGCTCAATATTTTGCTTTCTGTTACTTTGGAAACATGGATATCATGCAAAATCTAAGACCAGTTTTGGAATCATCACAACACATGTTTTAAGATGAGATACTTCACTCAAAATTTTAAAGTCGTTTTAAATTTCGTGACAGTTGCATTTATTTTATTTTTATTTTGCTAAGATGACAGAACGATTTGTTGCTGGAATAGATGACTCAAATATAGTTGGTGTTTGTATACATCACAACTGGGTAATTTGCAAGTAATGATCTCTTTTGTGTTAAAAGCATTATAAAATAAAATACTGCTTGCGACCAGAAAGCTTACTTCTTCTATGAAGTACATATTTATACTTGGTTTTCGTGACCTCATATCCCCTAACCTAGTTGGGAGATGCATGTTTGTACAGTTACATCCATTTTTGAGAGAGAGCAATATCAGTTTATTGTGAGTGCCATTGGGGTAGGTCATGTGAGTTACCATTGTGTGGTTCTTGCGATTGTGTGCCAAAATTTATTTGGTAACTCTGGAACAACAAGACCGACACTTCGTTATTGTGTGACCTATGATTTCTGTGAACAGTGTTTACCAGTAAACGATATACAGTGAATTAATGTTTCTGCTTCTTTATTAATGCATGGAGCAAACCACCTTTAGCACAAGTGAACCCATCGATCAGTCTCCTTGAGTAGTCTTCAGCCAATGTTATTCATCGACGCAGTCGTTGAAATCCACTACTGTATGCCGATTTGTGGCATCAGGTAATTTATGGGGGCTCAGAGTTTAATTGATTTTTGACATCTAGTGATAGGAAACGATTTACAGTGCAATATGGACGAGAATACTTTTGAAAAATTAAGTGTTACAAATAATGAAAACAAGTAATTCGATAATACTAATGTTTTACGAGACAATAAAATAATTTATTGACTTTCGTTATTACATTGTTTTATTAACATTCCATTTTTACAATATTTTCATTGGAATTTCATTTTTACAATGTTTTCATTGACGTTCTATTTCTGCAGTGCTTTCATTAACCTATGTACAAAATAATCTTGTTATGTAGTTGTCATACAACTTTACCCCTCTGCTCAAAAGATATAGATTTCGATAAATAATTTATGCTGCAGACAAAATAATGCATGAGGAGCAGTTTAATACTTTTCACATAATGGGTTTCTTCCCTAAATTCGGTTTCTGCAAAAATGTGGTAACCGTTTATAAATCAGTAACTTCTCAGTAATTGCAGTGAAGTGTTTTTGGATAACTTAATTTCACAAACTTTTCTAAGTAGCTGTAAGCCTTTGCAGAATAAAAGTGCACGGTCAGAGCAAATTTTCTTATTTGCTGAGAATGTTGTGATTACCACCAGCTTAAAGTTCTGAAAGCTCGTTCAACAGATTCGTTATATTTTCACTATTTGATATATGGAACTGAATTACATATACCTTTTTCAAACCAGCAACTGAAGTTTCTGACTGCGCCACCCTTTTTTTGTGTCACAATATGTTGATTCATATGTTTCTTCAGTAGGATATCGTCTACTTGTACTCTGTCATATAGTGCTTTCAGCTTTTTTGGACGTGGAAGACAATAATTGTGGTCATCAAGAACAGATGTACTCACAGGAGGAATGACATTCCATTATAAGACCATAATGATGATTTTACTGCACAAGAAATAGAAATTATCGATTTCAGTATGATAAGAACATGGAATAAAATTAAACCACAGACTTACTGTGTGCTACTGATGATTCATTAATAAGACTGTCTTGCAAATTAACGAAAGCTCTCTTTCTGGGTAGTGGTTAGACGATTTTATCTTTTCTTTATAAATATATTGGAACAGGAAAGACAGTTGGTATTGCCTTGAACAGAAGCCGCCTCTGGTCATTCGTTTGATATGTACATTTCTCTTCTAAATGAGCTGAGCAGAGATAAGTTGCAGTAGTTGTAGTCTCATGTTTACAATCCATCTGTTTCTTAGCTCCCTTTCTTTTAAAGGAAACCTATAGTTACCGAACACCCAAATTTATCCTCTGCATAGTTACAATTCCAGTACAGTCATTGATTCTTTAATAAACGTTCAAAATGTATGTCATATTTAGTTACATGCTACGTGTAATATGAGGTATTTGTTGTTTTATCGCGTCGATTTGTGCAACTCAATGCTGAAGACACTGCACGCATGTTTAATTTATATTTTGTTATACCAATCTTCTAGAAAAATTAAATACTTCACTAACAGGACAGCTAACACTTCAAACACAGACAGTAGACGGGCTTGTCGTAATGTGCTGACTACGAAAAACATGGCGTCAGAATTAGTGGTGGTTGCCTCAACGAGCTCTGTAACTAGTGCCTTAGCCACTCTATGATATTTTAACTCGTTGTGTCAGGTCCATAGCTAGGTCATGAGCTTGCACTACAGATTTTTATCCCTGACTAATTTTATGTTTTAATCCACATTTCCAAGAAAAATAATCCCAAAACATTTATTTAGGTTGGAAATTTATTTTTATTCGTATGCGGCATATGTATCAGACGGTATCTGCTTGCAGTTGCCTTGTGAGTTATACGAACAACGTGAGTGCTACCAAACCACTATATTATGCTGCGAAGTAGTATGCAAATTTTGCTGATAAACTGTATAGGTATCTCTTCTGACTGATGTAATCACATGCGTTTTGATGCATTTTATTTCAGATATTGTATATTAGCACTGCATTTTAACATAGATTTTGCACTGATTAATTATTTTATTTTTATTGATAAATCTGAAGATGATTCATGTTGTAACGTTTACCCTTCGAGAAAGTGTGAAATAAAAAATTATCGGAATCATTACCAAAACATATACTTTGAAAACCGTAAGTCATTTGCACAAGGTAGAAATTCGAACGACAAACGTACAACTAAGAAAAATTTTTAGACTTTACTCAACTCTCGGAAGTATGACAAGTGGCCTGTTGGCTTCTGTCTTGGGTTCTTCGGCCGACATTTTTTTGTGGTTTTTCTGACGTTTCGCCAGCATAAGTGGCTGACATTGGCAAAGTCTCACGCTACATTGCTGGTGGCCGTTGATTATAAATTAATCCTGTACAACATACACCATATTGTTCTTCTCATTTATTATTATGTTGGTCTACAAAGAAGCAATGGAAGAATCAGTTAACATGACCCGTCGCATCAATGCGTATCAGTAAGTATCTTCCGTATAGATCGCAAGTTCGGCTTCAGTCCGCCACCAGAAATGAACACTAAGCTTTGAAAATGCCAGCCACACATGCTGGCGAAATGGCAAAAAAAATCCTCAAAAAACAAAAAACAAAACGGTGCCAATAGGCTATCTGTCAATGTCAACGAGTGGCCACGAAAGACTCGACAATTTTAGGAACCACAACAGGTATCTGCCTCGGTTTTCGTAGGTGAGTTAATAGCCAGACAACTATTTTCATTTATTCTCCATTTATTAAACTTTACATGACGGCAAAGGCCCTAAACTATGACTAGAACTACACTATATTTGGCGGATACCATCGTCATCTAGAAACGTAATCCAACTATCAGCATTATACAAAGTCTTGTTACTGCAAAATATGGTTACAACTTTTATACAAGCAGAATTGAGGTAAATATACAATTTTAGATCGAAAACAAATAAATTACGTTTAGTAAACCATTAGTACAAAAAATGATTATTTACGTTTTAATTGCGCCGATGTTTTCGATACTAACATTACCCCGAGTCTTTGAGCAAAAGATTAAAAATTCATACACTCAAATATTAGATCAAAATTTCGTAAGTATATTTGAAGCACTATCTTCTGTAACGTTCTACAGAGTTATTTTAGACAAAAAAACAATAATTTTGACGGCTAAAGGCTGAGTATTTGGTATAATCACATGGGCTGGAATAGAAATTTGAAATTAACCAAGGTTTCTAGTAGATTCTAAAAGTTTTCAAAATTCCGCTATTTGTATCGAGTTCTTCATTAAAGTTAGGGGATCAAATTCTTCGCTAATCTGAACTATTACAATGTGGGGCCGAAACCGCTCACAATTTTAAAACTGGATGCTATCCAGATGAGCAATAACATCTGCTGTTCGACAAGGGCAGTACTCCATCTCGAACGACTAAAACTGTATAAAATGATATTAAAATACAGACATATGTATGTACTATTACCGATGAAGGTCAGTTACCTGAAAAACTGTACACAACCGATATTTGAAGATAAAGGAATGTACAGACAACGGAAGAAGAGGGCGCTGAAGAAACGATATCGTAGTGTAGCAGATGGTTATGTCAGCAGCTTCACAACAGTCGTCAATGAAGCACTATTTGCGTGACACAATATGTAGTGTGGCAGGCAAGTAAATGGAGATTTTTCTGCTGACGGCTGAGGAGAGTATACTGAACAACATTACATCAGTATTTAATTCATTTGCAGAATTTTAATTATAGCTATTAAGAGTGGAATGTTTTTAGTTTGGATAGTACTTCCAAGTACACACAGTGCAAGCTAGAAATTAATGTTTATTTTCCCCTGGGTAGTGGATCAGGTACTGAAGTGTGGACAGGTGGACGCATAATGGTTAATATATACTGACAGGCATAGTCCACTTCACGACACAGTTATGACCTTGCAGAAAACATCAGGCAGTAAGTTGTGTGATGTGTTTGTGGGAAGACTGTTTGATGCAGAGACAAAACAACCAACACACTGGTGTGGGTACATGTTCAGGTACCAGTTCTCACACTATATGCACCTATGCCCCAACAACCTGTATGGTGAAACATACGGTGTGCAGAGAGCCATATTCCCAAAACAGATGCTGCTGTGTTGTTGTACATTCCTACCATACTCGTCATCGAAGTGTAAATGTGGAGTTCCGATGAAATCATTAAAATACAGTTTAATGGAACAGCATGCCCACTTGACAAGGCCAACATGTGAACATGCCACATAATGTTCGATGTATTCGCAGTGCAACAATCCAACATTAAACAGCACGAGGTCCTCTGTGGCGGACACTGACTACACAACACAGACGTTACGCATTGGCTGCTCCAGAAGACCGCAGGATTCTGTTTAAGGCACATACCGAGTACCACTCCAGTTGCCACCTTAACTGGACTTTTCTTAAAAAGAAAATTCATTTTCATGTGAGTTCTGAAGGAACTCTGGAGATGTGGTAAGGATTGGAATTATCTGACTTAGATGCTCCTCACATCCAACTAAACCTCCAGACAGAGGTACTTTTATGCTCATGGAGTCCTCCTTCACACAGAAGAACCTATCAAACGGTCTGCAACATCTTAATGAAAACTAATAATTATACAGTGAAAGAAGTTCCACAAAAATTAAAATAACAAAAAAATTTCTCTGTACCTGCGGATTATATTATCAATAAGGGGTTTTCGAAGGCAATATAGCCCAGAATCAGTATGCCAATCAGACAAAACAGCCGTGAGCACTGAGGCAGTCATCTCACCAACGCATTAGGTTGAAGGTATTCATTTGGTAAAACACGGTGCCCAGCTCGTGAAGAACTTCGTGACTGCCTGCTGTACGTTTTCGTCCGACAGGAGTCGTCGATCCTTCAAGACTTTTTTTTAAGGCAACGAAGGCGCGATAATCGCATGAGGCGGGAGGTGAGGGGAGGGGAGAGAGACTTGGGCTATAGGGCGTTTGCACCAGTATCTTCCTTGTGAGATGGAGCAACTTCTGCGTTACGACATTTGCAATATGAGGAAGTGGAGAAGTGCGCTATCATGAAGCAGCAGCATCTCTTGTCGCACCATTCCAGAACGGTGGTTTTCTACAAACGTAATGCCACGTACACCTTCTTCACTAGAATGAGATTTTCACTCTGCAGCGGAGTGTGCGCTGATATGAAACTTCCTGGCAGATTAAAACTGTGTGCTGGACCGAGACTCGAACTCGGACCGTTTGTCTTTCGCGGGCAAGTGCTCTACCAACTGAGCTACCCAAGCACGACTCACGCCCCGTCCTCACAGCTTTACTTCCGCCAGTTTACTTTCACCTTCTTCACTCTTCGATTGATGTCTAGCGGTGTTTGACATTCGGCGGACAAGAAAGGAACAACAATTTGGACGCATTTGGTAATAACTTCGTCACAGTTCACGTTTCTGCATTTACCGCATGCAGTCGGAAAGACACGAATGCCACACTAATTCCTTGGCTATACGTCGGTGCTCATATACCCGCGCTACGTTGCATATATGCTGAAGCAACGCCCTGAAAGAAATTTTTTTGATCGCCCTTGTAATTTCCGTCCCTGGGGATCACATAGAGACACATTATACAAATTTTTGAAATTTTTATTTAATAACTTACTAGCTAAACATAATACCACACTTAAGTTTCATTAAGAGTCCTTAAATTTGGGTCATACAATTCTATTGCAATATCCGTTCATTTAGGTGTCACGTCACAATCTTTATATGACACGGCAGTGGAATAGTAGCTAGCACACAATTTTCTCTTCGCGACAGGATTTTTGAAGCGCTGACAGCTTTGATATTTCTTCTCCTGAAGGGCTACAATGCTGGTGGGTTTGTAATTTGGTAGCACTCCTCTGTTTGGAGAACGATTTGTGTCTATGAAGCGTTCTTCTTCTAGAGTTTACATTCGAAAAATTGCATTGTGGTATCATTGTATTTTCATACGGTATTTTTTTCAAATTAGTCTCACACGGCGAGGAAGCGCGTGTAGTCGTGTGTATTTAGGGGATTTCTCGTACTCATGGCTCTGAGCACTATGGGACTTAACTTCTGAGGTTCTCAGTCCCATATAACTTAGAACTACTTAAACTTAACTAACCTAAGGACATCACACACATCCATGCCCGAGGCAGGATTCGAACCTGCGACCGTAGCGGTCGCGCGGTTCCAGACTGTAGCGCCTAGAACCGCTCGGCCACTCTGGCCGGCCTCGTACTCATATGGCCGGCGTAAACTGCAGTCGTGGGAAGAGGCGATTAGGGCACACCCGTGCTTTCCCACGAGAACCGTGGAGAATTCTCATGCAGCCGGACATTATCCGCTAGGAGAAATCTCAGACGGCAAAACCAAGGAATGACACGAATATTACAGTAATACTTTCTTATGCACTTCTGCTTCCAGTATAGAAATTTTAACAAACTAATTTCAAATATCCGAAAATCTCGCAGTGCTACCGGAAGGCGTCTAGAATATTTTTGCAGCAAGGATAGGCTGACGCCATCAGTCACCTTCTTTGCATGAAAATGTGGTCCACAGGTGATTTACTCAAATATTCAGTAAATGTAAATACGCAACATAGGAACGTGTGCTGGTGATTCCCGAGTTTAACTCTCATAGCAAAACCTACCGCGAATGAAGCATTTGTATTCGTTGATGCTATCTACAAGGAAATTGTGATTTAAATTCACGGCCGCGCTACGTCAACTAGTTAGCAGCGCACGTTCTCACAGCCGAGGAACAGTAAAATACAACTTAATCACTGTGAACAGCAATTAAGTATTAACAAGAGGAACAGTAGCGGTGGACATCGGCCCAGCATAGCGAGGACGACGTTTACCAGCAGCTCAGTCGTTGAACATTGCAAAGAGAGGTTACAGCAGTGATGCATCACATGAAAACTTTCTACTAAGACTTTGGCCCCACAAGAATTTTTTATTCGCAATGGTTTACGATCTTACCAAGATTAAGCAGTTCGCGACACCAGATAATTAGAGAGATTTGCTTTCTCATTTACATAACGTTTTTCCCATTTGGCATTCAAAACAGCTATAGAGAATACGGCATAAAATATCAAAGTGAATGGAGAAATATCGAAAATGTGACCCGCTCCCACTCAAATGACAACGTTCCTCTTATAATTCTACTTGGATTTTACTGTCGCCTATCGCTTCTCTCACGTCTTGCAGTGATTAATTAATGTGAAGAATGTCGACTTGCACAGTGGTTCGGAGTTCGCATGAAACCCTAGAACCCAATGACTGGATGGGTAAGTTAGATCCAAAGGTGGGAGGAGGGCAAGGGTGTATTACTCCTTATAGGTTCAAGTGGTTCAAATGGCTCTGAGCACTATGGGACTTAACATCTGTGGTCATCAGTCCCCTAGAACTTACAACTACTTAAACCTAACTAACCTAAGGACATCACACACATCCATGCCCGAGGCGGGATTCGAACCTGCGACCGGAGCGGTCACGCGGTTCCAGACTGAAGCGCCTAGACCGCACGGCCACACCGGCCGGCTCTCCTTATAGGACCGTGCCTAGTAACAGCTTTGCTTTTACTTTATAACACTGTTACAGAAGAACACGTAACATGTGATTTCAATCTTTAATACAATGACGCGATTTCCTACCTACCTACCTACCTATAGGTAACGCTAATTCACAATTGGGCATTTAATATGCTACTTATTAACTTTATTTACTACAGACAATCGATTTATTGGTATTTATATATTCACCATAGTTTCTTTGGAGAGTATAAATGAGGCGTCCAGATGTAAACTGCTGTAAATCCACTTTTTCTGGAAAATGAGTTGTTGCCACCATTTTGTTCTCTGTGCTGCCATCTGTCGATTATACTCTTAAAACATGAACAAAACAGCTTTTTTCTGCCCTAAAATGTACGTCTACAGATGCAAAACTCTGTCTTTCCACTTCTAGTTGCAAAACAAAACTGATTGAATCCATTGTATGTTAGAGAAGCAGAACTTAGTGTATCCTTAGCAAGCGCCTTTATCAAAAAGATTTGCAGATGCAAAACTCTCTTTGTACACATTATGTTTTTTGTCCGAATAATACAGCCTTCCCAGATTATTACTTCATAAACTTTACTTCTGAGCGTATGGGCGGCAATTTGTTAAGTTGTCCCTACCGCAAACTAATGTGAAACAAAAACCAATAGTGCAACTGTTACCTAGCCATATTGGCGCGTTTTTCTTGGCTTGGCTTGTTTGTGAGTGCATGGAGAGCGTTTGTAGCGTTGTTGTTGGATAAAATACGAAGACTGCTTTATCATTTCCTCATGTTACTGATGGAAGACATGTACAATCAGTTCCAAAAGGAAAAGGCCGTAAAAAATCGGCCAATCCTTCTGACTGGAAGAGGAACAAAGCAAAACGCATAAGGTAAGATTTAGTCCTCAACCCTAGTATTTTGTGCTATTTCGCTGCATGGAAATAATAAGAACTTCATTACCAACATATCTGTAAACAGTAAGTTACACTGTGATGTTTTAGGTTTATGTTAATATGAATTATGGTCATTTCATATGGCTGAAGTCAGGAAAGATTTTCTTGAATGAACAGTGCACCATTGATTTTATAATCATTTGTTTAGGAAAACGTAGTACAGTATATGATTTTTTAGTGCATTATCCTAGCTTTCTCCTTATTAGTACTGTTCTTTGGTAGATATTCCGCAAGTGGGTTTCCAGTTCGTCCCCATTGCAATCATGCAGCTTCATCAGTATACCTGTGCGCAAGAGTATCAATGCAGGATATAAGGAGGTCACATCAGGCCTTTTATAAAGTTGCAGACAAAATGAAACAGGACGAGTTTATAATTATACACACATCAGTCAAATCTCAGAGGAGGCGTCAGATTGAAGCAGCAGATTCCAGGAAAAACACACATGCTTCAGTCAGATACTATTTGCCCCATCTGAAAGCAGCAAACCAAACTCAGCAACTGTGCGTGTGCCAAAAAATGTTTGTTAGTGTTCTTGGCATATCAACAGCGAGAATACAAAGAGTCTGTAGACGGTATTTACAGACAGGAGAAGCTCCAATTGAAAGACAAGGTGGAGACGGAATGGCGATTATTTATCAAGGAAAACGAGGTGCGGTTAAGGAGTTCATTGAGAAGCTGAAACCAGTGCAGTCACACTACTACCGTGGAAAAAACATCAGTAGACTCTTTATGTCCAGTGAATTATCGATTGCAAGGCTTTGGGAAATGTTTAATACCAGAGAAAAGAAAGGATAAAGTTACGTACGAGTTTTTCAGATCTATTTTTGTATCTGAATATACCAGTTTAGCTTCCCCAGCAACCGACTGTTGCTCAGTGTGCATCAGTTTAGAACAACAAATAAAGAAATGAACCCGAACAACTGGAGATAAGGTGAAGAAACAAGAAGTGACAACACATCTTGCTTTACACTAAGCTAAGGCAAATGTTTTTTATGATATACTGAAAGCTGAGGACATTGATGAAATAACACTGACATATGACTGCCAGAAAAATCTTCCACTGCCTAGACTGCAAGATCAAAGTGCTTATTATACACGTCAAATGTGCGTGTATAATTTTACAATCTGTGAAGGACCATCGGGTTCATGGCAAAACAAGGAGAACACATTTATACACACAGTGAAAGAAACAAACTTTGCAAAGGGATCCAATGAAGCTGTGTCTTGTATACATCACAGGTTAACATCTACAGACCGAACTGACATCCATACCATACGATTGATGTCAGACAGTTGTGGAGGTCAAAACAAAAACCAGACGATGTTGGGTATGCAGTGCTACTGGCTAACACAAGAAGCTCCTGTAAACGTGAAACGAGTGGAGATATTCTATCCAATGGCTGGACATTCGTTTCTACCACCCGACAGAATTTTTTCCCGAATAGAAAAGGTACTAATTTCTAAAGTCACAATTACCTCACCGAGCGAGTACAATTAAGTGTTTGAGGACCACGGAATAGTTTTGCAATTAGGTGTTGATGTCAACAATCTGTGTCGGAAGGATGCAGTTGCTGATGTCGTTAAGCCACCTAGTCAATGGCACTTCATATTTGCTCCTGCAAAGCGTGTTGTGATCACCAGAAGTAAATAAAGAAACTCACTAGTAAGAGGTGAAGTGGCTTATACAATGGAAGCTGGTGAAGGATGAGGCATATGTAGATGAGGCAAAGCCTACTCATCCATGGAGACAAACGTTATCAGAATTGGAAGAGCCTCAAAGGAAGCAGAAGTGAGCGATATTGATTACCTGCTCAAAAAGCATTTCGGGCACACTTGGGAAGAAAGCGAAAATCTTGCTTTCTACAAGAATGTAATCCATTGTCAGACAGCTGGGGACAATGCAGATGAAGATTCAGACTTTGAAATTCATCCAGAGGACAATGAGTTGCCAGTGTAATTTAGAGGGGACGGGACAGGACTTGAAAGCTTGTTACGTATTAACTACTTTCAAACTATTGTTTCACGTCACATACTTTGTATTAACTACTATCACACTATTGTTTAATGCCACACACTTTGTAATCACATTCAGTTTTAGGCATTAAATCTTTTGTAACAGTACTAAGGTGCCTTTTTATCTTTATTTAATGATAATATATGCAGATCGATCTCTACAGAAGCACAGCCCTGTAGATCCCTGGGAACGGAGGCAAAACTCAGTGAATCCAAATTATTTTAGGTAATAACTAGCAAAACAAAAGCCAAATATTTCAGGGATTGTCAGAAATATACTCCTTAGGTAAGCATAAATCTATGCTGAAAGGGAATGTGGAATATCTGCCATATAAAGTAAGTAAGAAGTTTTTTGCGTTTATGAAAAAATGTTCTAGTGCACTCATTGCATTTTCCTTCTGGACGCCTCAAATACCATTTTATGGTTCTAAGTCGGCAGGCCTGAGATGTCAGCGAACAAGTAAGAAATTGTAAGAATATTTACCGATGGCCTTGGAGACACTCGTCTTCAGAACTGGTTTCGTTGTCGGCTAGCATTTGTCACATGTAGATTTACTCTTCTGGTATCTTCGGATATAAACGAAGGTAAGTTCAATTCACAGTAACATTTTCTACATTATAACGTATAAAATCAATATGGAAGTAGTCAGTAAGCATATTTACGGCTAGTTTTTTTCCGCGCCTCTCATGTAATCATATAGATTGTCGTGAATGCAGTTCCTAGTTTCAACCAATCTCAATGGTTATATGCTGTGAGATGCTTCTTCTAATGAAGACTGAACATTGCAAATGATGATGTTTCACAAATTATCTCCAAACCGTTAGCCGCTTGTGGCGAAGCAAGCGTTTTCACTGCCCGGAAACAATGGCGAGTTAGCGTGGGAAAGAGGGACTTCCCCTTCGCTTCTACCCCGAACCAAGCTCAAGCCAAGCGCGCCTTGTGCGTGAACTTGTACCAGACAAAAAAGTTACGTACTTGTGAAACACAACAATTGAATACTGCTATAATAATAATAATAATGTCGTGTGACTACGGCCTCCCGGCGGGTAGACCGTACGCCTGGTGCAAGTCTTTCGATTTGACGCCACTTCGGCGACTTGCGCGTCGATGGGGATGAAATGATGATGATTAGGACAACACAACACCCAGTCCCTGAACGGAGAAAATCTCCGACCCAGCAGGGAATCGAACCTTGTTTTTTTTTGTAACCATATATAGTTATTTAAATATATTAACAACGATACATTTAAAAAAAAGGACATTTTATTCTATTAACCTATTATATTCCTAGTGTTGGTTAATATTACTGTCATTTTATAGGTTTTCGTTTTTTAATTTTTCCTTTTTCGTTTTTTTCTTATTGTTGTTCCTTAAACGGTTTTACATCGCCATTTGTCATCTTTTTTTCTTTTGGGGTAGACATTGTAGGACAGGCATAACAGTTTATATTTAGCATCGATTCATTGATTCTGAGTTCATGTTTCTGTATGTGATGCACTTGTGATGCCACAGGCACATTGTGTATTCTGGTTTGATCTCTTCCTCTAGTTTACACTGTTAGGTGGGACAGTATGAGGGAAACATCACCATGATAGATGGAGCAGAAGTGGAAGAAACTTTTTTACATAATTGAAGAAGAGATAAAATTTTCTCATATTATATAAGAGAATCAGAAAGGAGAGTGTGAGTAAACAATAAAATTTTATAGGCACAAAGTAAAGGAAATCATTAAAAATAATAATTATTATTATTATTAGTAGTTGGCACTTTCCACTTAGGATTGACATTCCGTCGCGCTGACCACTCAGCTGCCGGGGGCGGTATACTGTTGTAATTGTCTAATTGGTTGATAGAATAGTGTAGAATGAAATCAATGTAAGAAGTACGTACGTTTAAGCAAAATCCAGTACGTAGTTTCCACGAAAAACGCTACTTTCGTAATTTGACATATGACAGGGTGAAGACATAGAGAGCTAAAATTTTGAGAATATATGAGTTTTGATGTAAAAATAGGATGTACAAGTTCTGGTAAAGTTATCTTGAATACGTTTCAAGATTTTTAAGGAAATGTAAATTTTGAATTGAAAGACTGAAAAACTTAGTAGATCGTCCTGTAGTTAGATATAAGAAAGAGTGGAGAAACTACAGCACTATTTTCTGCATAAGAAATAATGACGACGTACCAAACTGCAGCGCATTTAATGGATTTTACAAGATCACAGCGATAACAGAAGGGACGGACCTGACCCAGGGTTCCATTCTGAAAATCGTAACAGTTATCGTTAGTAATATAGGAGAGCAAAATGAAAGAGCAAAGTTTATTAAGTGTAGATCTACAACAGGAAAAATTATTGAGGCATTACATCCTAGTTGGAGAAATTATTAATAGTTTACTACGCAGAGAGGGAGAGGATAGAAAAAGTAGCTTTGGTGTTTCAGTAATGACAGTTCCGTTTTGCGGTCCGCTACGGAATTGAGGCTACATAAGAAATACCGAGCTGCCTGCGGAATAATTCGCTCAAAGTATTTCGCCTTCCTTTGCGTGCCGCTATCAAACAGGTCAGTGCTGAGCTTTGCGATGGAGTTCGTTGTGACGTTATACGAATGGAAACAGGAGCCTCGGGTGGCTGTGTGCGGATACCTTTGAGTGATATCGATAAAATTTAACAGCACATTTTGTAGACTGTCATATATGAACTTCTGGGTGACTAAATATTTGAGACGCCCCTTTCGATTCGGTCTAAAGTGCTTTGTGCGTTGCCTGTCGTATCCTAAAACCGCGTAACAAGTGGAATAGTAAAATTTATCACTTCTGGCAAGCAGCAATCTGTTCTTTGAATTATTAGAACAATTAGCTCAGAACAGTAATTAACACAAAATGGAGCTTTGAGGAGATTTAGGAACTGAAATGTGCAAAGAGCTGGTTAGAGTAATAAAAATTAATGTACTTTGTAAAAGATTTTTTGCGTGCGAATGAACAAATAAGAGGTGGACAAAAATATAGAAAGACCACAAACACAACACGTTACCATGCCTCACACGGTGTAGGAGTACCGTTAGCATTCAAAAAATCAGTCAGTCGTCTCGGAATGGATAAATACAGTTCTTGATGAAGATAGTGAGTGACACGTTTGAACTTTGGTCTAGCGATACACTTTCTTACAGCCCAATGCCCGTCCCAACATGATCTAGTAAGAATTTCGTGATGTTTTCTCCAGTTATCCATTGTCTTGCCGAAAATTGCATTATTCATTCATTTATAAAAGTCTTTATCGAAATCATTTTTCACGGATTCCTTCTATTTTACCTTTAAATCAATATACTTCTTAAACCAGAGAGGTAGCGCACCTAACTGCAATTAGTCCCATCCCTAAACTGAGACACTGCTGGAGATTTCCGTAATGCATGATGTATCACTGCTTGTTCCCCAGTGTTGTCATCAGTTTAAGGGTGGTTCCATCCCGTGGAACTAGTAGCTCTGGACACTTTGCGCATCATGCAAACTATTAGGGTATGCGAGGTCTGCCACACCAACATACCTACATCAGAATCATCCGCCAATGTCCTCGATTTTTCCACCTAATCCCTTGCATTCGGATTTTGGCAGCCATTGAAACCCGCCAATTGGCAGCATTTGTCGCATGGCATACTTGTATAGCTTCAATCGAGGGATGCGTTGAAGCTCTCATTCATAAGTGGGGTATTTGCGTTAGAATGTCTATACACACATTGGCAAAGTCTCCCACGGATCTGCCGCTCAAAGAAGAGAAGCATGTCGGCATCGGTCAAAATCTTGATGTTGACTTTCCTTTTCTTGAGTATGGCATCCCAAGACAACTCCTGTACTGTGTAATGAGAGAATATGTGGACGTGCATACACTCTGGAATTTCTTGAAAATATCCATTAGCAAATGCGGATCTGTGTCTATATTAAGTCTTGCATATTCACCCAAATGTGAGATGTTACACTCCTACCAAACATTCACAGCATTCTCTTGCTCTGCATCCAATATGTCGTCACCTGTAATGTTGTTGGAGAACATAGTTATGTTAGGTAGTATGGTTTCATTGAGTTTCCCCATACATTCCAGATACTCATATGGGAAAACACCCTTCCTTATCACAAGCTGAAAACTTTGTGTCATGAGTATGTGCAGCTTAGGTGATGTGCATATCATCCTGAGGCAATGTCTCAACAAGTTTCTGAAGTGGTGCATGGATGAAGCATAGTGAGCCCAGAAGTGCAGTACAGTTCTTGGCATCATTCATTTGGGGAATGAAATATATTTCTCGACATTATCAGGCAGCACACTGACGATCACTCATCAAAACAAATTTCTAGCCAAATGTTCAGTGAGGAAGTGAGCATCAGTCCACTTAGACTGTATAAAAAGATGGATAGGAGTTGTGTCAATTGTTACTTTAAGTTGCATGTGTTATGGGTAGCACCGTGGAAATTCCCGGTAAGATGACAATGATCCTTAGGAGGAGTTTCCACTTTCCAGTCCAATGGCTGCCCACATATATAACAATCAACAGCTTTCTCATACAAGTCATTAATCTCGTTTGACTTGGTCATGGGAATGTTGGTACTGTAAAGCTTATAAATCTCCCACGAAAGTTTCTTGAGCAACCAAATTTCAGGATTACCCTAGACATATGATTTGTGACAGCTAATACTTGAATCATACATACATACAAACAAGCTGGTATGCTGCTGCATGTCGTATGTGTTTTTCTGTGCAGGTTGGATATCAGGCTGTAAGGTAACTGTCACAGCGTGTCGCAGTAGTGAGGAGGCATTCAAAATCAGTGTAAGTTACAAAGGGCCATCGTTCCTGGTGGTGTGCATTCTTAAACCTTAAGAATCAGTTTTCCTTGGTGGGCATTGTAGCAAATACTCGTTTCCTGGTAGAACAATCGACTTGATGTTTCCCTAAAAACTTGCTTGTGGGAAACACATACATACACCTCAAGCAAATTTACTGTTTATGCCCACGTTTACTCAGTTGGGAGAATAACAGGTGGGACATGTCCCTGATCTAACAGAAATGATAATTTCCTTTCCCCTTATTTTTCTCGTCTGAGAATGACAGCATATTCACATACATCTTACACTGACCTGCAAATCCTGAGGAATAGATGGGTCCAGCAGCTCTGTTCAAAACTTTATCATTGTCTGACTTGCACTTATCCAGGATATAAACATGACGCAATATATTGGTATTCCTTGTCTCAAAATTAGCTATGTCCTAGAGTTTAAAGGGGAACTTGATACAATCACAGTTATAAAACCCACGAACGTCAATTGAGATGTATGCTGTGGATGATCCCTATAACTGTAACCTTTCTTGCAAGCCAGAATTGACCAAGCAAAGCAGTACTGATAGTCATTTTGAACATTAATGCATCCTCACTTGGCTGCTATATCATCAGGAAGCTTGATATAGCTGGACCCTCCATTAACTGGATCATGGACATGCGTATGGACGTTGAGGTGTATTAATTGACTGAGTGTTTTACCAACCCCTAACTTCCATCTCAAAAAATTTGTCTCATACAGCACTTAAAGTGAAATCTTCAAACCATATAGTAATTGATGTGTTCCTCATTACCACTCCATTTCTCCCCCAAATTTAGATGGTGATGGTCTCCTCTGCAGCACTGCCTTGTGTGTGTGTGTGTGTGTGTGTGTGTGTGTGTGTGTGTGTTGGGGGGGGGGGGGGGGAGTGTGAACTTGCTGTGCAGCACTGCAATGCACTTAATGGAGGGGTACCACAGATGCTTGAGAAGCTGACTGAGCTCTCTCTCCAGCAGGGGGAAGAAATCCTAGGGGGGCATTGTACCCCTTCCCTCCCCCCTCCCCTCCCCCCAAACACACCAATGGATTATCAGTTCGCGAAAATGCTCATCGAAAGTGTCCTCAATCACCATGTAGTTTAACTCTGGCATTACGTTACTAACCTGCTGCCGATCACTATTAGGGCGGGGGAGAATACCGCTGCCAACCACAGAAACACAATGACTACCAGATTTGTTGCCCAGCGCGAGCACCTGTGCTGGGGTGGTGCAGGACGACATGAGCCAGCAGCAGCACCTGTTCCAACTGGCTGCCATCGGTGTCTGCTGCCCCAGAAAGAGCACGCGGGCTGAGAAGACTCTGGACGGTGGGGCACACCTCCCCCAGGTGGCTCTTGCTGCGGTGCTGGTGATGTCTGCCACTGCTGACACGAGAGCGGGACTGCGGCGGCTGCTGCTGCTGCCTCGTGGGCGGCGGTGGCGGGGACAGCAGAGGCAGCTGAACGCCTCGCCCTGTATGACGAGGCATGCCTGACAGGACCACGTTTGCTTGGTGCTGCCATCTGCTGCTGTACCTGCACCACAGCGTACTGTGTTGGTGTGACTGTGAAGGGTGAGCAGGAGAATAAATAAACATGTTATAAACTCACCTGTCGCTGTTGCTGTAAAGGAAGAAAGAACACTGAATGTAGTGCAGATAATTACCTAATTCCTCATCTCTCCAAGATATAATGCCATCCCAGGTCTCATGGTCCTCTGGAACGCACTCTACCCACACAGGCATCGGAGGGGAGTTGGGATCTCTGTATCCCCGTCGTGCGCCATTCCCTCTAACCCAGCCCAGCAAATGAGGGACTGGGTTGGAGGGAGCTGCCACGCATGTTTACCTACATATGATGTAACATGAGCAACGGAAAAAATAAGAGCTCGAAACTTTTTTCCAAAATATGTACTACGAAAACTGATTCTTCATGCTCTCACATGATGGCTGCGAAGGAGGCTGCTCAAAGCGGTACCTCTCAGCTAATCTCTCAGTCTCATCGAGGTCCCGCAGTGTAACAGGGAAAACAATTGTAGCTGCGCGGGATTAGCCGAGCGGTCTGAGGCGCTGCAGTCATGTACTGTGCGGCTGCTCCCGGCGCAGGTTCGAGTCCTCCCTCGGGCATGGGTATGTGTGTTTGTCCTTAGGATAATTTAGGTTAAGTAGTGTGTAAGCTTAGGGACTGATGACCTTAGCAGTTCAGTCCCATAAGATTTTACACACACAGACAATTGTAGTCATCTTCTCACGTGAATATATATTACGAAAATTTGAACACTAAATTACATACTCATCTATCTGATCTGCTGGTAGGATAACAACTGAATGCTATTCCACAACATGAAGGGGCTGAACAACCACATCAACCGATCCTCTTTCAGCGCCCAACCGCCGCACAGTGGAGTATTTGCCCCGAAATCCTGGCCAAAAAGGCAAAAATTTAAGGTTGCCCACATATGTTAGAAAATGCTTTTTTTAATGTCTGACTAATTGGTGGGTCGCTGGATAAATTTTCAGGAGCCTGATACATATCTAGGAGCTCCTAGCCTAATTTGAAAATCGGCTTTTTCTGCCAGACGGCGCGTTTCTTGACTGAGTTGTCAGTTTGAATCTCAATTTTCTGCGACTTTACTAAATGAGGGTTCCAGTTTGAAACAGGTTTGCGTGTTACAGGAAGGTAACAGCTTATTTTTAAACTTATGTATTAATTTAAATACTTTTATCATAACCTTACAACAACATTTCAAAGTTAAGTTAAACAAGATTTTGGATCGTCTGCCGTTTTGATAAGCGTTTTTAAATGTGTGTCGCGTCTTGTCGCGCCTTTTCAAAATTCCAGTCGCAATTGGTGTAACTTTACGAGCCCATTTCAGAAATAATAAATTGCGCAAACTTGCGCCATTTTTACTTATAATTTTTTAAATGCCACGAAACTTTTTTATTTTTCCAGTACTTACATGTGTGTTTATGTTTAAAATGAGCACTATTAAAGATCTAATCTGCATAACTGATGCCGGCCGGAGTGGACGAGCGGTTCTAGGCGCTACAGTCTGGAACCGCGCGACCGTTACGGTCGCAGGTTCGAATCCTGCCTCGGGCATGGATGTGTGTGATGTCCTTAGGTTAGCTAGGTTTAAGTAGTTCTAAGTTCTAGGGGACTGATGACCTCAGATGTTAAGTCCCATAGTGCTCGGAGTCATTTTTTGCATAACTGATGACAACATAGAAAGCATTAAATATTGCATTACCTTTAGAGCAGTAGAAGAGATTCTTTTTTAATTTTACTGCCGTTACATTACTGTTGTGTGTACTGTGACGGCTGCCATTGACAAAAGGATTTAATATGAGCGTTTCTTTTACCAGAACACTATTAAAATTAATTTTTGTCAATAATCAATCTGGATTTTATTTTGATAATTTCATATCTGGAGTGGCCTTAGCAATATGTAAACGTTTTAATTTTTAGCAACCTTTTGTGCAAAATATCAGTTAGAATTTTACTTACGTTTTTCGGGTCAGCATTGTATCGTTTTTCAACCTTTGAAAATGGAAAAAGAATTTTCGAGACTCGCTTTATTCCACCTCGTTGAAGAATCTCCAGGCAGATCAATTGTTGAGAAACTTCAGATTGTGGAAAACGGAGTCGCTGATATAACGAAGTGCCCAGAAGCTGAGAGAACTTCACTCAGTCGTTCACTTCGATATTTCAAAACGAATTTTAAAAAGAAATGGATGTCTGCAAACAGAAAAGAGGAGAGGTTCCTGCAGAAGAATCATGATTGGCTGGCAATAAACGAAAGATTACCTGTGTTTTCTTTCACTGTTGTAGGCCCAGACCGCCCTCAAAAAGATTTCAGTGAGTCAAGTGAAAAGAGCAAACGCAGGAAAACTGAAGTCCTACCACAATATTCAACTCAAGAAGAGCTGACGTTTGCTGCAATTATGAGTCACTGAACTGCTAGAAACCCTGATGTGGCAGATATCATTAAAAAAATAACAGAAACTCCAACAAGGACAACAAAAATAAAGCAAAAGCTATTAACGTCTGAAGAGAACAGTAGCGGCCTCCTAGGCGAACGAACACAGCAAATGCGTTAACACAACCCACACCGCCGGTACTGCGTGTTATCGGTTGGGGGTACTTACTGACTCCCTGCGCGATCGTGCCACCGCCACGCTGGTCCGTGCCCCAGGCAGACGGCTGAAAGGCACTCCATGGCCAGCTACCGTGACGTGTAGGCGGCTAGGAGCTATGTGCTCCCAGTCTTCCACAGACACTACAAGAGCGTGGTCGTGAAGGTGAAATGAAGTAGAGCGCTAGTGCGCTGTTGTCAGAGTCTTTTGTAGTGCCGCGCATCTGCTCAGAATTGATAGCGGAGGCTGCGTGTATTATTTGACTTGCGGAACATGTTAGGTGAATCTTTACTCCTTGTTTTAAATATCAATTGGTGATGTTTTTGAATCACCTAATGACTTGTAATTAGGTTACATAGTTGCCAGTACATGCACTTCCCACAATAACAGCTGAGCTTTTCCCTCAAAGTAAATGAAATAAAGACTGTACCTTCCTCTCCAGCAGCTGAGCACATATTGAGTCTTTTTCCTGCCAATTCACAAGTGGGGAAGTGGGGAGGGAGGGGAGAGAAGTGAAGGAGGGGAGAAGAGAGGGTTCTGACTCGCCCTTTGTGGTGGTATTGTGAACAAGAGATCCAAAATTTAAAATTGCCGTCATTTTGAATTTCCCGCCTTTCTCGAAATTCCCACCATTTTTAATTTCCCGCCATTTTGAATTTAATTAATATGGATATCAGTTTAATTAATTAGCATATCGATTTCATTACGACATTGCCACGTCTGCAACCCAAGGAGATGAGGTGGGTGACCACCTAAGAAAAGCCGCCGTCTTGGATAAATTTGGCAAAAATGCAGACTGGTGTCATTTCGGCTTTATTCTCATAATCACTAAGTCCTCACCAGCAGCCGAGCACCGTCACCCGCTACATTTTACCACACACCATTCCACTCGACACTTCACTTTTAGATGTCCTAGTAGTTTCACAAGGTTCTGAGCGTGCGAAATGACTAGCACACTGGACTCATCTTCGAAAAGACGACGTTCAGATCTCTGTCCGGCGTTCCAGATTTAGGTTTCCCGTGATTTTCGTAAATCGTTCCAGGCAAATGTCGGGATGGTTCTTTTAAAAAGGGCACGACCGGTTTCCTTCTCCATCCTTTCGTAATCCGAGCTAGTACTCCGTCTCTGATGACCGCGCTGTCGATGGGACGTGTAACTTTCATCTTCCTTCCTTCACAAGGTTCTGCCACAATTCTACAATTCTTATCGTTACTGATCTTGCAATTATCTCGGGGAAAATTGTTTTATATTGCCATCCCCCGTATTCTGTAAGTTTTGTCAGCATATAACAGTACATCGTAGTGTGAGGAACATGTTATGATTAGCCTGTCATTACGAAGAAGCATAAAAATGGCAAAATCAGATGGACTTATGGTAAACAGGAAAATTATAAGCCATATTACAGATTTTCACAGACAAGGCATACTGTCTGAAGAGGAACCCAACGTCTTTTTTGCGAACGATATTCTTGTACTGTATTTTTTTCAAACTCGGATCATACAAAATGGCATCACGACTGGTTGCGATTTCTTGGATTTGAACTTTTTTCTTAGAAGGCGAAACCGCCTATAGTACCGTTTTTGCTGTCAGAGAGCGTTAAAGTACAATAAAAGATTGTTACAGATATTGAAGGACTACCAGGCAGACAAGCAAGACTTGTTTTAAAAATAAACAACAGAAATTGCATAATTCAAGTCTAAGATTCCTCGCGCTCGTGTTGTATTGATGCAAACTAAATCGGATAAATGATAGTAACTTCTGCAAGAAGTTGATATTCAAAAATACTAATACAAAAATAGGTCGGATGCTGTAGAAGAGCCGGCCTGGGTGGCCGAGCGGTTCTAGGCGCTACAGTCTGGAACCGCGCGACTGCTACGGTCACAGGTTCGAATCCTGCCGCGGACATGGATGTGTGTGATGTCCTTAGGTTAGTTAGGTTTAAGTAGTTCTAAGTTCTAGGGGACTGATGGCCTCAGAAGTTAAGTCCCACAGTGCTCAGAGCCATTTGAACCATTTTTAGCTGTAGAAGAAACAAATATAGGCGATGACATCAAGAATGACAAAGGCCATATATTAGTAAAATTTCTCTAGAACAAGGGTAGTCAACCTTTTTTACCTACCATCCACTTTTGTATCTCTTTTAGTAGTAAAATTTGCTAACCGCCCACAGGTTCTGCAGTAATGTTGATGTATAAAGTGCGGAAGTAACTTGAACATATAAAATTTATGAAGCACAGTTACAGAAAGTTAAAGCATATAATAGTAATAATTACTTACCAAATAGCTTGTCAAAATTTTACGAAAATGTAATTAACATGTTTTTTTAAATCCCTGCCGCTTACCGCCCACTGTTCAAATGGCTCTGAGCACTATGGGACTTAACTTCTAAGGTCATCAGTCCCCTAGAACTTAGAACTACTTAAACTTAACTAACCTAAGGACATCACACAACACCCAGCCATCACGAGGCAGAGAAAATCCCTGACCCCGCCGGGAATCGAACCCGGGAACCCGGGCGCGGGTAGCGAGAACGCTACCGCACGACCACGAGCTGCGGGCACCGCCCACTGTGAAAGCTGTAACGCACATTAGTGGGCAGCAGGTCCAGGTTGACTACCACTGCTCTAGAGCAACAATACGTTTATTCTTAACACATTCTTAAAGAGAAGAAAAGCACAGTTTTAACTGAGTTTTCACATATGGTACACCACCTCTTGATTACGGATATTCGTTATTTCTTTGAATGTACAGTACTTCTGAGGGGGCTGTGTTAATAATATTGACCTATTGATGTGACAGGATGCTAAAGAGTATATGAATTTAATACTGCGGTGATCGTTACTAACCGAAGCCTCTAGCAATAATAAAGAACATATAGACAGCCGCATGTCATGTATTTCATAAAATACTTACAGAATGTCTTCGAATGAAGACGAACCTAAAAAACCATGGAAAAGTGATGTGAGTATTCTAATCCATTACCTAGAAAATTACAGTTATGCCAGCCTCCTTCCAGTAATGTACAAAAATTTTGCAAAATTATCAGCAACAGGCTTGCGTGCCTCAACGATACAGACAGCCGTACCGTAGGTGCAACCACAACGGAGGGGTATCTGTTGAGAAGCCAGACAAACGTGTGGTTCCTGAAGAGGGGCAGCAGCCTTTTCAGTAGTTGCAGGGACAACAGTCTGGATGATTGACTGATCTGGCCCTGTAACACTAGCCAAAATGGCCTTGCTGTTCTGGTACTGCGAACGGCTGAAAGCAAGGGGAAACTACAGCCGTAATTTTTCCCGAGGGCATGTAGCTTTACTGTATGATTAAATGATGATGGCGTCCTCTTGGGTAAAATATTCCGGAGATAAAATAGTCCCCCATTCGGATCTCCGGGTGGGGACTACTCAAGAGGACGTTATCAGGAGAAAGAAAACTGGCGTTCTACGGATCGGAGCGTGGAATGTCAGATCCCTTAATCGGGCAGGTAGGCTAGAATATTTAAAAAGGGAAATGGATAGGTTAAAGTTAGAATTAGTGAGAATTAGTGAGGTTCGGTGGCAGGAGGTTGGTTCAAATGGCTCTGAGCACTATGGGACTTAACAGCTGTGGTCATCAGTCCCCTAGAACTTAGAACTACTTAAACCTAACTAACCTAAGGACATCACACACATCCATGCCCGAGGCAGGATTCGAACCTGCGACCGTAGCAGTCGCGTGGTTCCGGACTGCGCGCCTAGAACCGCGAGACCACCGCGGCCGGCATGGCAGGAGGAACAAGACTTTTGGTCAGGTGAATACAGGGTTATAAATACAAAATCAAATAGGGGTAATGCAGGAGTAGGTTTAATAATGAATAAAGAAATAGGAGTACGGGTAAGCTACTACAAACAGCATAGTGAACGCATTATTGTGGCCAAGATAGACACGAAGCCCACGCCTACTACAGTAGTGCAAGTTTATATGCCAACTAGCTCTGCAGATGACGAAGAAATTGATGAAATGTATGATGAGATAAAAGAAATTATTCAGGTAGTGAAGGGAGATGAAAATTTAATAGTCATGGGTGACTGGAATTCAAGAGTAGGAAAAGGGAGAGAAGGAAACATAGTACGTGAATATGGAATGGGGCTAAGAAATGAAAGAGGAAGCCGTCTGGTAGAATTTTGCGCAGAGCATAAATTAATCATAGCTAACACTTGATTCAAGAATCATGAAAGAAGGTTGTATACATGGAAGAACCCTGGAGATACTAAAAGGTATCAAATAGATTATATAATGGTAAGATAGAGATTTAGGAACCAGGTTTTAAATTGTAAGACATTTCCAGGGGCAGATGTGGACCCTGACCACAATCTATTGGTCATGAACTGTAGATTAAAACTGAAGAAACTGCAAAAAGGTGGGAATTTAAGGAGATGGGACCTGGATAAACCGAAAGAACCAGAGGTTGTACAGAGTTGCAGGGAGAGCATAAGGGAACAATTGACAGGAATGGGGGAAAGAAATACAGTAGAAGAAGAATGGGTAGCTTTGAGGGATGAAATAGTGAAGGCAGCAGAGGATCAAATAGGTAAAAAGACGAGGGCTTGTAGAAATCCTTGGGTAACACAAGAAATATTGAATTTAATTGATGAAAGGAGAAGATATAAAAATGCAGGAAATGAAGCAGGCAGAACGGAATATAAACATCTCAAAAATGAGATCGACAGGAAGTGCAAAGTGGCTAAGCAGGGATGGCTAGAGGATAAATGTAAGGATGTTGAAGCTTACCTCACTAGGGGTAAGATAGATACTGCCTACAGGAAGATTAAAGAGACCTTTGGAGAAAAGAGAACCACTTGTATGAATATCAAGAGCTTTGATGGAAACCCAGTTCTAAGCAAGGAAGGGAAAAGCACAAAGGTGGAAGGAGCATATAGAGGGCCTACACAAGGTCGATGTACTTGAGGGCAATATTATGGAAATGGAAGAGGATGTAGATGAAGATGAAATGGGAGATATGATACTGCGTGAAGAGTTTGACAGAGCACTGAAAGACCTGAGTCTAAACAAGGCCCCGGGAGTAGACAACATTCCATTAGAACTACTGACAGCCTTGGGAGAGCCTTTCCTGACAAAACTCTACCACCTGGTGAGCAAGATGTATGAGACAGGCGAAATATCCTCAGACTTCAAGAAGAATATAATTATTCCAATCCCAAAGAAAGCAGGTGTTGACAGATGTGAAAATTGCCGAAGTATCAGTTTAATAAGTCACAGCTGCAAAATACTAACGCGAATTCTTTACAGACGAATGGAAAAACTGATAGCAGCGGACCTCGGGGAAGATCAGTTTGGATTCTGTAGAAATGTTGGAACACCTGAGGCAATACTGACCCTACGACGTATATGAGAAAATAGATTAAGGAAAGGCAAACCTACGTTTCTAGCATTAGTAGACTTGGAGAAAGCTTTTGACAATGTTGACTGGAATACTCTCTTTCAAATTCTGAAGGTTGCAGGAGTAAAATACAGGGAGCGAAAGGCTATTTACAATTTGTACAGAAACCAGATGGCAGTTATAATAGTCGAGGGGCATGAAAGGGAAGCAGTGGTTGGGAAGGGAGTAAGACAGGGTTGTAGCCTCTCCCCGATGTTGTTCAATCTGTATATTGAGCAAGCAGTGAAGGAAACAAAAGAAAAATTCGGAGTAGGTATTAAAATCCATGGAGAAGAAATAAAAACTTTGAGGTTCGCCGATGACATTGTAATTCTGTCAGAGACAGCAAAGGACTTGGAAGAGCAGTTGAACGGAATGGACAGTGTCTTGAAAGGAGGATATAAGATGAACATCAACAAAAGCAAAACGAGGATAATGGAATGTAGTAGAATTAAGTCGGGTGATGCTGAGGGAATTAGATTAGGGAATGAGACACTTAAAGTAGTAAAGGAGTTTAGCTATTTGGGGAACAAAATAACTGATGATGGTCGAAGTATAGAGGATGTATACTGGCAATGGCAAGGAAAGTGTTTCTGAAGAAGACAAATTTGTTAACATCGATTATCGATTTAAGTGTCAGGAAGTCGTTTCTGAAAGTATTTGTATGGAGTGTAGCCATGTACGGTAGTGAAACATGGACGATAAATAGTTTAGACAGGAAGAGAATAGAAGCTTTCGAAATGTGGTGCTACAGAAGAATGTTGAAGATTAGATGGGTAGATCACATAACTAATGAGGAGGTATTGAATAGAATTGGGGAGAAGAGGAGCTTGTGGCACAACTTGACTAGAAGAAGGGATCGGTTGGTAGGACATATTCTGAGACATCGAGGGATTACGAATTTAGTATTGGAGGGCAGCGTGGAGGGTAAAAATCGTAGTGGGGGACCAAGAGATGAATACACTAAGCAGATTCAGAAAGATGTAGGCTGCAGTAGGTACTGGGAGATGAAGAAGCTTGCACAGGATAGAGTAGCATGGAGAGCTGCATCAAACCAGTCTCAGGACTGAAGACCACAACAACAACAACATCAGCAACAGCAAGAAATGGATGTAGTATAATGTATCCTTTGCAAACTCTAAACCGAGCAATGGTAATGAATTATGTCTGTGTCTTTGTTCCACAGACTTTCAAAAATTGTAAACAGAATTCCAACAAAACTTGTACTAACAGCCGTTTAGAAGTAATGTGTTTATTTAATCTATCTTAGTGTACCGAAAAATGTATACGCCAATGCTACAGCTTCATTAGACTTCATCAAGATAATGGGTAACTTCTAAGAGAGACAGAAGTCGGGAATGAGATTTAAAATAACAAAAACTACTCTCATTACTCCCAAGGGACGTTTTCACATCTTTAAGCTGGGAAAATGAAGAAGATACACGTGTAAAAGGGACATACCTGAGGAACCTGTGTTTTGCTGCCAGGACCCTAAAGGAACAACTTCACAGAACAAATTCGAAAGCTGGATTTAAAATCAGTTACACTAATATCAAATTAGTTTATAAACAACAGAGAGAAAATGTAATGGTCCCAATTAACAACGCAGTCGTAGAACCAGTTAATTAATTTTAGTACTTAGGATAGTTGAAAAGAACGACTGGATGGACAGAAAAAATTATAAACAGACAAAATATTGTCTGGAGTGCACTAGGTGAGCTAGATAGATTAAAAAAATTCAGTTTCGGAAGTGTCTGAAAAGGAACGTTTACAGTATTGTCTATTAACTATTTGCACTTAATGGCAGTGAGAAATTGTCTTCTACTTCGAAAATCATTGAGTTATTGAATATTTCTCAGCGAGCAGTAGAGAGATGCTTTACAGGAATTTCTGGCAGAGACCGGAAAACAAAAGAATAGATCAGGGTACCTACTGGAGTGGAAAACGTAATTCTGGCATTAATGGAAACGAAGAGGAGGTGGGCAGGAAATGTACACAGGTTAAAGGATACCAAGTGAATCAAGGAAGTTCTTTCCTGGATTCAAATACGTAAGGAAAGAGCGAGAAGACAAACTAATGAAAGATGGGTAGGTCACACTGGAAATATGCAAGAGCTGCGTAAATGCATATAAGTGAAAGGAAGCCTAGATGAGGCCTTTACCCAGCACTTGAAATCAAATAGCCAATGTCTATGACGATAATATCTTATGTACCCCAATTTTTTATAAATGTTAAAAAGCTAAAGGTACTACATTACATAAAAGTATATTTGATGGATCTTGTTTGCATATTTGGGACACTGTACTAAATTTTGAGACAAGTTAAAATTGAAAACAATATCTTGTTATCCTATTACTTTCCAATACAAATTCACCCTCACACATAAAGACGATATACCATTCCACGAAGTGTCTAGAAAACAATACATAAATCGATTTCCTGTTCCGTCATTGATGTGTTGGGATTGTTCCAGCGTCTAATATAAAATTACAGCAGTATATACTTGTTCTTGTGAGTGTTACTCTAGACTTGTTAAGCGCGTGCAAGACTTATGCGAGAAATTTCGTACAGCCACATTAAAATTGGATGATGGTAGGACATCAGCTGGTATAATTTTTATTAAGAATGAAACTCCTCCAGCTGTACTTAAGATTTCATATTTATTTGCCTACTAGTTTCGACGTTGCGTCAACGCCATCTTATGCAAGAATGGCTAGTTCCTTTGATGTATATGGATTTTGCTAATTTGTTGGTTTACTCGAGTCAAAAACACTGACTCTCTGCTTGGCCATTCAAACTCTGCAACATACTTTCCAAATGCACAGCTTTCACATATCCAGTTTTTTCGACCAGGCCATCATTAGTCCATCTCCAGTTTTTAACCAAGTGACCATTAGTAGATCTCTATTTTTTGACCAAGCCACGATTAGTCACTAATAATAATAACTGTGTGAAGCTCAACGGCTGCGTATAATTCTTTCAACTGGGTGCCACCTACCCCAGTTATCCAACCGGGGGAATGAGATCTACTGTTTAACGTGGGGTCCGAACCACCTGTCGTTCTTGACTCCTTACGTTGTTGAGATGTGAAGGTTAGCTTAAAGGCAGACAAAATTTCCGTGGTCCGACCGGGATTTGACTCCACGAGCTCTCGGTTTCCACGCGCACACTTTACCACTTTTTTCTATCTCTTTCTTCGTCGTATTTTCTTCCGCAGTTCTGTGCGAATGTCTCAGATCCTCTCGATCAGAACTACTTAGTTCTTACAACAAAGTGTAGCCAGTCCCCTGACCGAACAATCATTAGATCACCATGCCCGACCACCATTAGTCACTGAAGTATAATCGTGCACACGCGTAATCCCTAAACTCCTTGGTTAGGTCACCAGCAGGAAACAAATGCGTAGGTTCGAACTAAGGAAGTGACAGTGATGGCCGTAGGTCGCGGAAGCTGACTCAAAGCTGGCGAGGCCACCGGAAGATACTGCGTCAACATTAAGTCATATGAGGAATCTTGAACCGTATTACATATGCTGCCACAAAAAGTTAATAACTTGGATACAGATAGTTTCGTACACCAATATACCATTAATGGGCCTGCCAGTGATTAGAGATTCAATAATCTGTAACTGCTATAACAACCACCACAGTTTTGTGCGACTTAATCACATTATCTGGATGAGCAATTAAAATGAGCACGATACAACAGGAGTTAGGCTGAAATCGACCATTTAAATATGGCGCGCACGTAAACATTAGGCTACGCTACAGGTCAGTCTGTTACCGCAACTTTTATTTGGTGTTCTCATTTGTTGGCTTCACCAACTCACAACCAAATTATCACTTTTCAATCCAACTTTTCACTCTGTCATCACAACGAAATCGGCTGATTTAACCCTTGCACGGTACTCATTTTAGCGGGCTAATTTATCAGACATAACAGATTATATAATTGGCGTATGATGCGTTAGATGACTAGTAAACATTATGAACGATCACTGAGAATTCCGCGTGATCGTGTAATACAACATTACACTTCACGGAGTTTGAAAGAGGTACCTTTTTCAGTCTTGCTGTGGGGGTTTGAGTGCATCGCGTAACATCCAGAAATATGGGGTGTTCAGAAGTGACAGTGGCATGATGGACTGAATAGGAAGGCGAGGGAAACCACACACACTCCAAACAATGAGACAGAACCGTCATACTGTGGACCAGGCACGTTGTAAGCCTTCACATCAGAGCCTTCCACCTGGGCACAAGTAATGAAGTCCCTCTCTCACTGGTCGGAGACAAGAAGAAGGCATCCTAGAAACGACTACTATGCCAACGAGGGAAGCAGGGACAGCTGACGATTCACATTGCGTTGTTTTCAACAACGAATCTCGACTCTGTGCTATAAGGGGCAACCAATGCTTGTCTGTGAGAATGCCGGCGACGAAGGGAGTGGACATACTACCACTGTTTTGGAAGGGTCACACCTGTGTTACCCCTAGCGTCGTGGTGTAAGGGAGCTTTCGATTTCGAATTGAATTCATTTGCGGTGCTGATTCGAGGAGCTGTGACGGCGCAGTGGAACCTCACAGACGTCTTGCGCCCTCGTGTGCTACCTGTCATCCTGTATTCTGGTACCATCCTTCAATAGGACAACGCTCGTCAACACATGCACGTGTTCCTAAGGACTGCCTGCATGATACTGAGGTACGGGAGCTTCCCAGGAGGTATAAGTCTGTAACTGGCTGAAACGCCAGCTGTTCTCAGTGATCATATCTAAGATGTTGGCCAACTTATCTCAGGAGAAGATATGATGTCTGTATACACCCTTCCCAGAGAATCACACATCCAAGCCTAAACGGCTCAGCATACTGTTTTACAAGAGACCAGAAGTGTGCTCATAGTGCCAGCTCGGTTCTTCATTTAGCTTTATTTTGTAATCATTGACCCATAACCACACCATCTATCAACGTCTCAAGTTTTTTTTCACTTCCTCTTCTCATTCTAGCTACTCCGTCTTTTTTTGTGCGTAATAGCTGAATAATTACCAGTGGCACTGTCACTTTTTTGTAGAGTTCTTGGCTTCTTGTATGGTGCAGCATCTCAGTGCGTAACTCAGGAAATATGACCACAAACAATGACAGTGTAACTGTATATTACGACAGGGACACCACTCTCAGCCTTCATCTACTACTTGATTTTGCACTCTCTTGTTTTTCCTTAATACATTACTAATCTTGTGAGTTGGTCTTTGATTCAGATTATATTTTCTACACATTTAATGTCTTGTTTTCATGCTTTAACTTTGTTCAAAATGAAAGCTGGACGGCCGCGCGGGATTAGACGAGCGGTCTGAGGCGCTGCAGTCGTGGACTGTGCGGCTGGTCCCGGCGGAGGTTCGAGTCCTCCCTCGCGCATGGGTGTGTGTGTTTGCCCTTAGGATAATTTACGTTAAGTATTGTGTAAGCTTAGGGACTGATGACCTTAGCAGTTAAGTCCCATAAGATTTCACACACATTTGAACATTTTTGAAAGCTGGACGGAGAGATGGTATAGAATGTATTATGATAATGAACTAATGTTAATGCGTTGATACTGAGACTTCGCTATTTATTTACTATCCTGGTGAAAAACATCCGAACGACCTGCGTTTCGCCTGATTTACGAACAGTCTAAATAAAGTAATGTTCCAAAGAAAATTCCTTTTTCGCATGCTGCACATCGAAATTTTTATTCTTATTTATGCGCCCAGACGCGTTTCGCCTTTTTTACAAGGCATCTTCAGTGGGTGTACTGAAATATTACATGATTTGTCCTTTTTTCCGCATAGGTTATGGTTTCACATCTAGGATATAGATTTAAAAACAGTTCCTTAACGTTTTTTTATGAAATGGAAAGGTACTCACAGGTAACGTCTAATTCATTGCATCTAAGCCCTACTTGAGTTGCACCGGGAATTTAAAATTTGGTGATTTATGTGAGTATAATATGCAACCAGTCGCTTTTTAATAATTTTGATACGATTTATTGTACCATTAGCTTGTTTGAAAGCTACTGCAAGGTCGTCATCAGATGGAGGTGTCACAGGAAGATTATCTGGACCATGTGCAGCTGAACTCGAACTATATCATTTCTCGACAAATCTTCGAAAACATGCTACTTGACGTGGTGTGGGTTATCTGTGTACGCTTGGGTTCGTACGTGATTAGTAGTTTGTAGCGTGTTTTAGAAGATTTGTCGAGTAATGATATATTTTGAAGTGTATGATGCTATTTCTTTCATATGCAGCTATTTTGGTCGCATGTGACACATTCAGTGGTTACGCACACATTTCGTGTTTACGTAAGTCTGCAATTACCGTCTATCAGATTCTGCTGGACAGGACTACGGCATCTCCAATAGTGGATATAATGTCAATTGGTAGACTGCTGTGACATGGTCACAGTCTCACATCAGACATAAGTATAGGGCTCACTTACGATTCAATTATTGACAGTTTGTATGGGCTCCTCACTGGTCAATTGATAATTTGGTATGTGTGACAATATGTATGGCCACTATGGCTCTTTTGAAATTTGATTACATCGACATGATTTTTAGGTTTGATGTAGTTCAAAGTTCAAGATGTGTATTGGTTACAATACATTTACTCATAAGTACATGCAATTTAAATTTTGTTGTATTTTTGCGAGTTTACTTGGGTTTCATTTACATGAGTACTTTTCGAGTGAGTTGCTGGTCAGGAAGCTGACGTGAACGTTGCTGCCACTGGCCTCTAGTTACGTGTTTGGTGTATAACTGTGTATGTTAAATGTCGCTTTCTATTACATGCAATTACTTTAGTCACATATGAGACACTGATTATGTATGTGTCTTCTGTTTCGCGTAAATTTGCATTACATTACCTTAAGTTCCACTACACACGACTCGTGGCATTACCAGTGTTTTTGTTGTGATAGTGTATATGTTGCCAACATACAGATAGCTGTCACTCGTTAACAGCTTACGTCTAATGGAAAAATTACAATTACTTACGTTTTAATTATGAGCATGGTGTGTGGTCTCCTCACTGGTCAATTAATAATGTGGCTTGACATTGACAAGATTTGAATGACTGGAAATTTTCTAATTGCTGGCATGTAATGGATTTTGGTTTTAAAGTCATCGAAACACCTAAGTGTGTACTAGTTACAATGTATTTATTCATAACTATATGTTTCATATTTCAATTATTTCCTCGTGATCACTTATGTTTAACACACGAGTAGTTTTTGAGCGGTGTGCTACATATATTGTTGTCATCCTTCATGACAGACTGCATCCTTGCGGGCTACTTAGTATCCCTGTGCGTGATTGTTTCATGGCAGTACACGAACAGTTTCCTTCTGGGCGTCTTTCATGCGTTCTACATATGTGGATCCTACCTTCGGTTTACACTACGTCTTGGACGTTCATTTTATAAGTATGACATAGTGTATGCCACTCATCTGTGTACAAATAAGCATTTTATACTTTGACACGCCACATAGGTCATGTTGCTTCTTTTTACTTCTTTGTGAGGTATTCTTTCCTTCCATTCATCACCTTTTACAGTTATTTTGTCTTACAGTAAGTTATTTCATGGTTGTGCAGATAATGCATGTCCGACTGTCAAATAAAAACCATGAATAGTATTTAAAGAAACTTTAATCATAGTATAATTGTACAATGTATTGAGTGGAAATTCGTGATGGTACATTTTGGATACGTGTCTGTTCTTTCTGTCAAATGTTCGGTGTAAATTCATTTGTAGAGTCTTGCCATTGTCCTAATTCTGTTTTAATCTGTTTCTATGTAACTCGATTGATAAGTTGATAATGCTATAATTAATGTTTTATGCATACAGGCCTGAAGCTGACGCAATGAAGCGTTGAAACTGGTAGCGACAAAATAAATTAAAATCGTAAGGACAGCTGTAGGTGTTATTATTTTTTGTCACGATAGTAAACGGCCGTCGTCCCAGAGACCGCCTGCTACAAGGATGGACATACAAAATCTTTGAACAATAGCTCTGAATTAACCAGTTAAACTCCCGATGACTGATATTTTCTCACATACGCAGCTTTATATCACAATACGGTTACTTGGAAACCACACCACTTTAGGTGAGGAAATCACTGAACTTGGCAAACAACGTCATATAACGCAGCAGCAACCTCGGCCTCAGTTTCTATCCATTTACAAGCCCGATGTTTTTTACTACTTTGCCAAATGACAGTATAGTCACTAGATTATGCAGCAGTACAGTTACTTTGTAACCATGCAATGGGCCAGAGTAGCCTGCATTTGTTATCTGTTTGTCGAAGACTCATTGACGGCACACAGTGACCTCAAACGTTCCATTCAGAGTTTCAGTTGACACCGTCTGTTTCCTACAGCCCTACTCATGGGTGTTGCGTGATCTGCGACCGAACAATTGTTCTTTATTCGAAAGCATTTGTCCACTTCATACATTTCTGCATTACACAGCAGGTTTCATGCCTCCTCGGTTAATAGTCGTTTCTCTTTCATCAATCCTTTAAGTGACAAAACATTCTGTCCAGCCTAACAATGAAATACAAGTCAGTGTGTAGACTTTGGGAATAATAATCAATAAAACTGCTCAATTTATTATGTATTTCTATTAAGAGTTATGGAGCGATAAATATTCGTACCAATGAATCACGGGCACAAAAACTGTGATAAAGACGTTTGAAAAAATTTGCACGAAATTAGCAATGTCAGCTTCCTTTAGTAAACACACTCCTGGAAATGGAAAAAAGAACACATTGACACCGGTGTGTCAGACCCACCATACTTGCTCCGGACACTGCGAGAGGGCTGTACAAGCAATGATCACACGCACGGCACAGCGGACACACCAGGAATCGCGGTGTTGGCCGTCGAATGGCGCTAGCTGCGCAGCATTTGTGCACCGCCGCAGTCAGTGTCAGCCAGTTTGCCGTGGCATACGGAGCTCCATCGCAGTCTTTAACACTGGTAGCATGCCGCGATAGCGTGGACGTGAACCGTATGTGCAGTTGACGGACTTTGAGCGAGGGCGTATAGTGGGCATGCGGGAGGCCGGGTGGACGTACCGCCGAATTGCTCAACACGTGGGGCGTGAGGTCTCCATAGTACATCGATGTTGTCGCCAGTGGTCGGCGGAAGGTGCACGTGCCCGTCGACCTGGGACCGGACCGCAGCGACGCACGGATGCACGCCAAGACCGTAGGATCCTACGCAGTGTCGTAGGGGACCGCACCGCCACTTCCCAGCAAATTAGGGACACTGTTGCTCCTGGGGTATCGGCGAGGACCATTCGCAACCGTCTCCATGAAGCTGGGCTACGGTCCCGCACACCGTTAGGCCGTCTTCCGCTCACGCCCCAACATCGTGCAGCCCGCCTCCAGTGGTGTCGCGACAGGCGTGAATGGAGGGACGAATGGAGACGTGTCGTCTTCAGCGATGAGAGTCGCTTCTGCCTTGGTGCCAATGATGGTCGTATGCGTGTTTGGCGCCGTGCAGGTGAGCGCCACAATCAGGACTGCATACGACCGAGGCACACCGGGCCAACACCCGGCATCATGGTGTGGGGAGCGATCTCCTACACTGGCCGTACACCACTGGTGATCGTCGAGGGGACACTGAATAGTGCACGGTACATCCAAACCGTCATCGAACCCATCGTTCTACCATTCCTAGACCGGCAAGGGAACTTGCTGTTCCAACAGGACAGTGCACGTCCGCATGTATCCCGTGCCACCCAACGTGCTCTAGAAGGTGTAAGTCAACTACCCTGGCCAGCAAGATCTCCGGATCTGTCCCCCATTGAGCATGTTTGGGACTGGATGAAGCGTCGTCTCACGCGGTCTGCACGTCCAGCACGAACGCTGGTCCAACTGAGGCGCCAGGTGGAAAGGGCATGGCAAGCCGTTCCACAGGACTACATCCAGCATCTCTACGATCGTCTCCATGGGAGAATAGCAGCCTGCATTGCTGCGAAAGGTGGATATACACTGTACTAGTGCCGACATTGTGCATGCTCTGTTGCCTGTGTCTATGTGCCTGTGGTTCTGTCCGTGTGATCATGTGATGTATCCGACCCCAGGAATGTGTCAATAAAGTTTCCCCTTCCTGGGACAATGAATTCACGGTGTTCTTATTTCAATTTCCAGGAGTGTATATGCCTTCAGGAGTAAAACGTTTCCCAAAGGGCTGAGGTTAACGACCAACCCTGAATCATACATATAAATACACATTTGCAGCCGCTTCAGTATCAGAGTCACTTTGACGACATCCATGAAATGCTTCTTCAGGCACAGGCAGACAGTCTATACTCTACGTGCTGCATATGTAGCAAACGCTTCAACCACTGGCCCACTTGACATTGTGTGCCCAGACTACCATCAATTACTGCAGTACTGTTTGAAACTCTACTGGCTATTAAAATTGCTACACCAATAAGAAATGCAGATGATAAACGGGTATTCATTGGACAAATATATTATACTAGAACTGACATGTGATTACATTTTCACGTAATTTGGGTGCATAGATCTTGAGAAATCAGTACCCAGAACAACCACCGCTGGCCGTAATAACGGCCTTGATACGGCTGGGCATTGAGTCAAACAGAGCTTGGATGGCGTGTACAGGTACAGCTGCCCATGCAGCTTCATCACGATACCACAGTTCATCAAGAGTAGTGACTGGCGTATTGTGACGAGCCAGTTGCTCGGCCACCATTGACCAGACGTTTTCAATTGGTGAGAGATCTGGAAAATCTGCTGGCCAGGGCAGCAGTCGAACATTTTCTGTATCCAGAAATGCCCGTACAGGACCTGCAATATGCGGTCGTGCATTATCCTGCTGATATGTACGGTTTCGCAGGGATCGAATGAAGGGTAGAGCCACGAGTCGTAACACATCTGAAATGTAACGTCCACTGTTCAAAGTGCCGTCAGTCCGAACAAGAGGTGACGGAGACGAGTAACCAATGGCACTCCATACCATCACGCCGGGTGATACGCCAGTATGGTGATGACGAATACACGCTTCCAATGTGCGTTCACCGCGATGTCGCCAAACAGGAATGCGACCATCATGATGCTGTAAACAGAACCTGGATTCATCCGAAAAAATGACGTTTTGCCATTCGTGCACCCAGGTTCGTCGTTGAGTACACCATCGCAGGTGCTCCTGTCTGTGATGCAGCGTCAAGGGTAACCGCAGCCATGGTCTCAGAGCTCGTAGTCCATGCTGCTGCAAACGTCGTCGAACTGTTCGTGTAGATGGTTGTTGTCTTGCATACGTCCCTATCTGTTGACTCAGGGATCGAGACGTGCCTGCACGATCCGTTACGGCCATGCGGATAAGATGCCTGTCATCTCGACTGCTAGTGATACGAGGCCGTTGGGATCCAGCACGGCGTTCCGTATTACCCTCCTGAAGCCACCGATTTCATTTTCTGCTAACAGTCATTGGATCTCGACCAACGCCAGCAGCAATGTCGCGATACGATAAACCGCAATCGCGATAGGCTACAATCCGACCTTTATCAAAGTCGGAAACGTGATGGACGCATTGCTTCTTCTTACACGAGGCATCACAACAACGTTTCACCGGGCAACACCGGTCAACTGCTGTTTGTGTATGAGAAATCGGTTGCAAACTTTCCTCATGTCAGCACGCGGTAGGTGTCGCCACCGGCGCCAACCTTGTGTGAATGCTCTAAAAAGCTAATCATTTGCATATCACAGCATCTTCTTCCTGTCGGTTAAATTTCGCGTCTGTAGCACGTCATCTTCGTGGTGTAGTAAATTTAATGGCCAGTAGTGTACATTGTCTGCATAGGAGGCTCTTCCAAATTTTGAATCTTTTGGGTTCTCTTCTGTAACCTCTTCCCAGCAGTTCATTACACGTTCAATCATAACTTTTCCTGCAATGAAACTATGCCACCTCCATGACATGACATTTACATAACAAAAGTCATGGGATAGCGATATGCACATTTGCAAATGCCGATAGTATCGCGTACACAATGTATAAATGGGCAGTGAATTGGAGGGCCTTTCATTTATATTCAGGTGATTCATCTGAAAATATTTTCGACTTGATTCTGGCTGCACGACGGGAATTAAAAGGCTCTGAACACGGAGTGGTAGTTGTAGCTAGACGCATGGGATATTCCATTTCGGAAATCGTTAGGAAATTCACTAATCCGAGATCCACAGTGTCAAGAATGTGCCGACAATCAAAAATTTCAGGCATTACCTCTCACCACAGACAACGCAGTGGCCGACGGCCTTCACTGAACGACCGAGAGCAGAGGCGTTTACGTAGAGTTATCTGTGCTAACAGACGAACAACACTGCATGAAATAACCGCAGAAATTTATGTGGGACGTAAGAATAATGTATCCGTTAGGGCAGTGGAGCAAAATTTGGCGTTAATGGGCTATGGTAGCACATGACCGTATCGAGTACTTTTGCTAACAGCACGACATTGCCTGCTGCGTCTCTTATGGACTCGTGACCATATCGGTTGGGCCCTAAACGACTGGAAAACAGTGGCCTGGTCAGATGAGTGCCGATTTCAGTTGATAACAGCTGAGGTAGAGTTCGAGTGTGGGGCAGATCCTAAAAATTCATGGACCCAGGTTGTCAAGAACGCATTGTGCAAGGAAAGCTGTTTGTGGCTGCATAATGGTGTGGGCTATGTTTACACGGAACGTACTGCGTCCTCTGGTCCACCTGTACGGATCGTTGAGTGGAAATGGTTATGTTCGCATGCTTAGCGATCATCTGCAGCTACTCATGGACTCCATGTACCCAGACAACGATGGGATCTTTATAGATGACAATGCGCCATGACACCGGGCCACAACTGTTCGCTTCCTGGTTTGAAGAACATTCTTGACAATTCGAGCGAATGATCTGGCCACCCACTGAACTTTTATAGGACTTAATCAAGAGGTCAGTTCGCTACAAAATCCTGCACCGGCAACACTTTCGCAATTATGGACGGCTATAGAGGCAGATTGACTCTATATTACTGCAGGGGATTCCAACGACTTGTCGGGCCCATGCCACGTCGAGTTGCTGCACTATGCCGACACGATATTAGGAGCTATCCCACGACTATTGTCACCTCCGGGTAAGATTATTGACCTAAAAGACATATTCACGAATATCAATATGATCCCTCTAACTACAAAAACCAGCGAAAAATGAATAAATAATGTGCCTGTTACATTCAAGTGTGTGCATAAATTGTTATCGTTATGCTAATTATTATTAGTAATAATATTACGTATACTTTGTCAGTGGAACTAATTTACATTAACTCAGCGCATGGGATGGTTGTTTTGTTTTACTGGTGTTGTTGATAATGAGTATTCTAATAATGGATTGTTAAAACTGCGGCACAAGGGCTTGTAAATTATTTTGATGAGCATACAAAAAATAGCCTGTAACTTAATACTGCAATCTACATTCCAATTGTCACATTTCATCTCGCCTGGACTGAAAAAGAAATTGTATTCGCTGTTTTGAAAGGAGTAAGAAAATAACGGCGAAAAAATAGAAGTTCATTGTTTTCAGTAATATGTATAGCGGCTGAACAAAAATATGAAAGCTCCACGAGAAATACATGTTTGAACATAAATGCAGAAGCTAGCCAAGCCTGCAGGTTTCGCTGTTGTGTTTGACCACGAACGGCAACTATGCAAGGCCCTCAATATTTTGCAAGTGTCACTCATGATCAGAACAATGTTCTGTGTAGTGGTGAGCACATAATGTCAGAGTTACGTGAATGCGAACGTGTGCAAATTGTTAGTGTTCGTATGGTGGGTGCTTCCGTACCCAAGTTGGCCGAAGTGTTTGGTGTTTCAAGAAGCAACGTATCGAAGATATATTTCGTATACAGGGAGAGCCTGAAAAACACCATTCGCTACGTCATAAAGCGGACGATAGTGTATATTGAGTGATCGTGACGGACGGTCATTGGAAGAGGATTGTAACACAACATAGAACGACAACTGCAAGAGTCAGAATTGAATGTCACACTCGCGAACCCTATCAGCACCAACAACAAGTAGGGAGCTCTAGAAGCTGAGAATTGCAGGTAGAGCTGGAATTTAAAAAAAAAAAAATCATCAGTGATGCAAATGCGCGCAACAGGAAAACGTATTGCTGAAGCCTTTGAACATGGAAGAATGGAAGACTGTCATTTGGTCGGATGAGTCGTGTTTCACACTGTCTCCAAATTCTGACCAAGTTTACATCCCAAGAGTGAAACATGGCGGAGAGCTCGGTGATGAGTTGGGCACCCATATTTTGGTATTCCACGGGCCACCGCATGGACGCATTACTGTAACGCGTTATGTGACCATTTTGGCTGATCACGTGAATCCCACTGTCCAATGTTTGTTCCCCTGCTGCGCGGTCTAAGGCGCCTTGTCACGGTCTGCGCGGCTCCCCCCGTCGGAGGTCCGAGTCCTCCCTCGTGCATGGGCGTGTGTGTTGTCCATAGCGTAAGTTAGTTTAAGTTAGATTAAGTAGTGGGTAAGTTTAGGGACCGATGGCCTAAGCAGTTTGGTCCCATAAGATCTTACCACAAATTTCCAATTTTTTTTGTTTGTTCCCCAATGGTGATGCTGTGTTCCAAGGCGACAGGACCCCTGATCACACAGCTCGCTTCGTCCAGGACTGGTTTTGTGAGCACCAAGATGAATTATCGCATCTTTCCTGGCCACCATAGTCACCAGATCTCAATATTAGTCAGCTTTTGTGGTCTACGTTAGAGAAAATGGAGCGTGTTTACCTCCGTCATCGTTTCCTGAACTTGACTTTCGCTGCAAGAATCGTTTTAGATTGCCTTGCAAATCAAGGGGACTCGCCGAAATGAAGCATCCTGTTGGGTACAGAAAACTATCACATCCACGTCCTTGTTCCTAGATCACGTTAAACGTGTGTAACCAGATACTGAACGGCTAACCATATTGTACTGTGCTATCAAATTTGTAACACTAACGCAAAAATCGAACATAAATATCAACCTTTTGAACAGGAATGTTTATATTTACATTGTAAATGAAATTTAGAATCAAATACGTCGGTTCTTAACTGCAAAAAAGAGCAAACCTGGAATTTATCGATTATAGTGGCATCTACCACGAACTGAAAAAACTGATTTGAAAAAATCGAACGTATTTATAGGCGTAGAAACCGAATATGCAATAAAAAAATGGGGCCGCGCGGGGTAGCCGTGCGGTTTAGGGCGCCTTGTCACGGTTCGCGCTGCTGCCCCATCGGAGGTTCGAGTCTTACCTCGGGCATGGGTGTGTGTGTGTGTGTGTGTGTGTGTGTGTGTGTGTGTGTGTGTGTGTGTGTGTGTGTGTGTGTGTGTTGTCTTTAGCGTGAGTTAGTTTAAGTTAGATTAAGTTGTGTGTAATCTTAGGGACCGATGACCTCAGCAGTTTGGTCCCATAGAACTTACCACAAATTTTCAAAAAAAAAAAAATGAAAATAGGGGCTCCCATTTCGAAACACAAAACTGGCCCCGCTAACGCGGGACAGATGGTTAGGAGGTGGCCAGTTGTAGCACAGACGATGTCCCGTTTACTAATATTAACTAAAAGCATTAAATACGGGAATTCTTTTAACTACTGATACGAAGTTTCCTATCTTTTTTATAACAAATCGCGTCTAAATGACGCGTTGTCGAGAGATACTCAGTGTGATGATGCTTCGAAACAGCTTTATTCATACCACGTACTCTGCACAAAAAAATAAAAAATCAAATATCAAATACGGAATTTAGCTCCTTACAACATGGCGTGCCCTATGTTCTGTTTGTGACGTAAAACCCAGGCCGCATCTCATTGGCCACGTTCATCTCCACGAGGTAAAACTCTGACGTGCCAGATTCTTCATTTCACGCTTCGCAATATAGTAGAACGTGGCATTCCACGCTGTGACGTCACCCGCTCCTCGTCCATGGATGTTTTCACGTCCTGTGAGAGCGGCATTAGTAAGAGAGATAGCGAAGACATTGTCCTGACTGATGATCTTTCGCTGTAGTTTCCCGAGAGTAGTATTCGATATATCAGTGCGGATTGACAAATCTGGTAAATTTCTACATAACACTGGGTAATTTTGTTAACTGGCATTGCTTCTGGTGAGTATGCTAAGTATGAGTCTTATTATACCCAAAAAATTTAGACAGATTTCATTTGGTGTTTTCGCAGCTGTTTGTGGGATCAGTATCGTACATTTCCTAGAAGTAGCTAGAGAAAAACACCAGGCAACGATAAAACGTTTTTACTGAATCTGTGGTCTGCAGCCCAGATGCGACAGACTTGAAGGAAGCTTAAGAGGACCGTTCTATTCCCGTATCTCTGTCAGCAAACAATCTTAATATCTGGAGGTTTTATTTGTGTTGGTCCAGGTGGACGAACATTACTTTTCCTCAGCATTTGCGATTAAGTCATTTAGGGGTCTGCGGAATGCAAGAAAGAATGATTGTTTGCAATCGCAACAGTGGTAAAAAGGGTGGAAGCAAGAAGGTACAAAAGGATTACCTCACAATTCCGGGATGTTCGTAAAAAGATATTAGTTTGGTGTGTCTATGCAATACATGACATTTATTCAATAACAGTTTACATTGAGCTGGAGAGGCATGCAGGAATTCAATCTCCATCTTGGATCAGGCACGAACATGCAGTTTAACCTGTCTACAATGATGAAATATGACTTGGTGCAACCTTATAGGTTAACGTCTTACAGCTAGAGATCCGCGCGGATGCGGATATCTTCAGTAACATTACTTTCGGACTGAAAGTTAATGGACAGTGCCGATACTATTGTGTGATTTTCGGAAAATTACTTGCGATCAATTGAAATGTTGAAAAGTTTTTCTCAAGAGAGGCCTTAAATATTAATAAAGAACAGAAACGTTTTTCGTTCACTCTTGGATGTGGAAGGAAATGAGTTTCAGTATGATGTGATTCACATTCAATATCTCCAGCCGTTAACTCGTAGCAGTGTTCAGAACATGAGTTCAGCAGACGGAAATTTTGGCCAGACGCCGGTGTATCCTCAGCACTGTGGCGTACAGAACGAGTTTAACTGGTTTACAAAACTTAAATATCCGCGGTTGCGGTTACGGATCAGAGATTTGCTGATGGGGATAAGGGACTTGCGGATGTGAGCAGCATTTGTATTATCGGTGCAAATCTCTGCTTAATAACATATATCTCAGAGTCAAAGGGCAGCTGGCTTGCCTCAACGTTCCGCCCAAGACGTAAATGAACTAGTAAAAATTTTTTGTCTGCAGTAAAAGCGACGGCAACTGCTTCTTTTTATATGATTCACAGGGTATTATCTTATTTAGTTGAATACATGAATCAGTGTTTGATTCTCATTTCACAGCGTTATGGAGCCATTTGAGAATAAGTTGAAGAAGAAAGAAGAAGATCAGCGCGCAAAATGTGGTCTTCCACATAGAAAACCGGCCTCCTGTGTCATCGGCAACTGTGATGGCAAAAGCTATGAAATAGCCTCTTACGTATTCTCCAGAATTAGTCCAATGTAACTCTTCGATTTAGCAAATTCATGAAACGCTTGCTGGTAAAGGCATTATGTGTTATAAACGTATTTTATGCATCGCTGGGGTTACCTAGCGCATACATTTTTACAATTTCTGCCAGTGTCAGCATTTTTTAGTTATGGTAATTAAGATCTTCTGATGCTTTCATATCCTATCGTCACCAGTTTACATACCTTTTACTTCTGTTATTGAATTACCTCATTTCTTATTTGCTTAAATGCCATCTGATATGCTAGTAAAACCGAAAAAAATTAAGGTTTTTCACATGGCTGTCAATCAGCGACTATTGTGTAATACAAAATTTTGAAAAACACAGCCCTCAGTCGCGAACACAATTAATTTGTAACCTTGGTTTCGGTGCCACAAGGGACACCTTCTTCGGACAAAATTAAAACTAAATGTTACAGCATAACGTACCAAAAAATACTAAAGCTGCGGTCGTACCTGACAGTGTCAGATAGAATTAAAATAAAATGCAACAGAGGTGCAAGCCACTAGGGGCTGCCATGTGTCCTCTGCTACAGTCAACACTATCAGGTATGACCGCAGCTTTCGTATTTTTTGGTACGTTATGCTGTAACATCTAGTTTTAATTTTGTCCGAAGAAGGTGTCCCTTGTGACACCGAAACCTACGTTACAAATTAATTGTGTTCGCGACTGAGGGCTGTGTTTTTCAAAATTTTGCCGAAAAAAATTATTTATATTGCTTATAACAGATGCTTCAGTCTTTTTAGCTTAGATATAGCTGTGATGTCTACGTTCCTTGGCTGAGACAGTTACTTTTCCCTCCGATTTTCAATTAACAGTTCAGTCGTAAAACGATTAGCTGGATGTCGATAGGAACATGACAATCACTGTTTGATGGCAACCGTACTTAATTCTTTACAACCAAAAAACATCCCATCCTAGGGCCGATTACCTGGGCTGCACTCAGATAAGATGTACGGCAATCATACCTTTTTAATCCAAAGCCGAACAGAAAACATTCTAGCACCGCTATATAGATGGCATGACGTCATCAAAATTTACCTTATTCCACCCTCTTATCGAGATCCGCCCTAGAACCATACTAAATGAATGCTCATCAATCCCGCTGAGGATGTCCTCATTTGGGTGATTCAGAATATGGTAACCTACACGTTTACATTTACATTTACATGGATACTCTGCAAATCAGATTTAAATGCCTGGCAGAGGGTTCATTGAACCACCTTCACAATAACTTTCTATTATTCCAATCTCGTACAGAGCTCGGAAAAAGTGAACAACTATATCTTTCCGTGCGAGCTCTGATTTCCCTTATCTTATTATGATGATCGTTTCCCCTATGTAGGTAGGCGTCAACAAAATATTTACGCTTTCGAAGATGAAAGTTGGTGATTGAAATTTTGTGATAAGATCCCGCCGTTATGAAAATCGCCTTTGTTTTAATGCTGTCCACCCCGAATCCTGTATCATTTCCTTGACACTCTCTCCCCTGTTTCGCGATAGTGAACAATGTGCTGCCCTTCTTTGAACTTTATTGATTACTCCGTCAGTCCTACTGGTAAGGATCAGACACCGCGCAGCAGTATTCTAAAAGAGGACGGACAAGCGTAGTATAGGCAGTCTCTTTAGTAGGTCTGTTACATTTTCTAAGTGACCTGCCAATAAAACGAAGTCTTTGGTTAGCCTTCCCCACAACATTTTCTATGTGTTCCGTCCGATTTAAGTTGTTCGTAATTGTAATTCCTAGGTATTTAGTTGAATTTACGGCCGTCAGATTTGACTGATTTATCGTGTAACCGAAATTTAATGGATTCCTTTTTGGACTCATGTGGACGACCTCACACTTTTCGTTATTTAGGGTCAATTGCCAATTTTTCACCATGCAGATATCTTTTCTAAACCGTTTTGCATTTTTTTAAATCTTCTGATGACTTTACTAATCCTAAGACGGCTGCTCAGATTGTATCCTAAATCGTTTATACAGGTAAGGAACAGCAAAGGACCTATAACAATATCACGAATCCGGTCACATAATTGAAACGATATTACATATGCCCGCAATTTCTCTACAAGCCGTTTGTGAGGTACAGTGTCAAACGCTTTCTGGAAATCTAGAAGTTCAAATGGCTCTGGACACTATGGGACTTAACATCTCAGGTCATCAGTCCCCTAGAACTTAGAACTAATTAAACCTAACTAACCTAAGGACATCACACACATCCATGCCCGAGGCAGGATTCGAACCTGCGACCGTAGCAGTCGTTCAGTTCCTGACTGTAGCGCCTAGAACCGCTCGGCCACTCCGGTCTGCCTAGAAGTAGAGAATCAATTTAAAATCCCCAGCCTATAGCATTCAACACTTCATGTGAGTAATGCATAATGTTCGAATACAATATACGTTCCAAAATCCTGCTGCATATCGACGTTAATGATATGGGCCCGTAATTTAGTGGATTACTCCTCCTACCTTTCTTGAATATTGGTATGACCTGTGCAACTTTCCAGTATTTGGGTACGGATCTTTCGTCGAGCGAACGGTTGTATATGATTGTTAAGTATGGAACTATTGTATCAGCATACGCTGAAAGGAACCTAACTAGTATACAGTCCGGTTCGGAAGACTTGCTTTTGTTAAGTGATTTAAGTTGCTTCAGTACTCCGAGGGTATCTACGTCTACATTATTCATGTTGGTAGCTGTTCTTGATTCGAATTCTGGAATATTTACTTCGTCTTTTTTGGTGAAGGAATTTCGGAAGGTTGTGTGTAGTAATTCTGCTTTGGCAGCACTGTCGTCGATAGTATTTCCATTGCTGTCGCACAGAGAAGGCACTGATTGTCTTGCCCCTAGAAGACTTCACATACGACCAGAATCTCTTTGGATTTTTTTGTCAAGTTTCGAGACAAAGTTTCATCGTGGAAACTATTATAAGCATCTCGCATTGGAGTCCGCGCTAAATTTCGAGCCTCTGTAAAAGGTCACCAATCTTGGAGATTTTGCGTCCGTTTAAATTCAGCTCGTTTCTTCGTTGTTTCTGCAAGAGTATTCTGACCCGTGTTGTGTACCAAGGAGGATAAGCTCCGTCGTTTGTTAATCTGTTTAGTATAAATCTCCCAATTGCTGCCGAACCTATTTCTCTGAATTCAAGCTACAACTGGTATACACTTGTGCATCACTGGAAACAAATTTTCCTCCTGAAGGGGAAAATCGTGATCTCACTGGAATAATGTTTTTTATAGTGAAGAAAAAAGTTGTTTCTAAGAAATACGTTTACGTCTTTTCACCAAACGAAACAACCCACGCACGTAGAACTCAATTGAAAGGAAACATCAGTTTTGTGTCGAAAGATATTGCCGCGTTCGCCCAGTATTGAGAGCGATTATGTAATAACGATAATAACGCAATGTGTACAGAAGTGGAGTGACTGCGGACGGCTGCTATTTCGCACATGTCCTGTTTCCGGGACGGCGGCGCGTGGCGCGACCGCCTGTGTGTCAAGGTTGTGGGCGAGAATAGCGTGGCGCGGCTTACCTCACGGTGAGAGGCGGCGAGCCGTTCGCCCGTTTTTACGACCCGCTTCCGCCGGCGCACGCGCGCGCTTCCTGCCGCTGACGTCTCGACGCCGCCTCGCAGCAACGCCGAGGCGCCAACCTGCCGATAGCGGGAGAGCGCTCGTTCGCCACTCTGCGCCCTGACCGCCTCATTCCATCCAGGCAGCTACTGTACAGCCCTCTGTCTGCTTATACTTGAAGAATACACTGAAGAGTCAAAGACACTGGTACACCAACCTAATAACGTGTAGGGCTCCCGCGAGTACGCAGAAGTGCCGCAACACGACGTGGGATGGACTCGACTAATGTCTGAAGTAGTGGTGGAGGGAACTGACACCATGTATACTGCAGGCCTGTCCATAAATCCATAGGAGTACGAGGGGGTGGAGATCTCTTCTGAACAGAGTGTTGCAAGGCATCCCAGATATGCTCAATAACGTCCGTGTCTGGGGAGTTTGGTGGCCAGCAGAAATGTTTGAACTCAGAAGAGTGTTCCTGGAGCCAGTCTGTAGCAATTCTGGATGTGTTGGATGTCGCATTGTCCTGCTGGAATTGTCCAAGTCCGCCGGATTGCGCAATGAACACGAGTGGATGCAGGTGATCAGACAGGATGCTTACGTACGTGTCTAGACGTATCTGGGGTACCATATCATTCCAACTGCAAACGCTCCACACCATCACAGGGCGTCCACCAGCTTGAACAGTCCCGTGCTGACATGTAGGGTACGTGCATTTATGAGAACGTTCCATACCCGCACACGACCGTACGCTCGATACAATTTGAAGCGAGAATCGTCCGACCAGGCAACATGTTTCTAGTCGGCGTTGAATGGCGCAGGCAAGACGTAAAGCTTTGTGTCATGCAGTCATCAAGAGCACACGAGTGGGCTTCGGTTCCGAAAGCCCATATCGATGATGTTTCGTTGAATGGTTCGCACGCTGACACTTGTTGATAGCCCAGCATTGCAATCTGCAACAGTTTGTGGAAGGGTTGCACTTCTGTCACGTTTTACGATTCTCTTCTTTCGTCGTTGGTCCCATTTTTGCAGGATCTTGTGCCGGCCGCGGCGATGTCAGAGATTCGATGATTTACCGGATTCCTGATATCCACGGTACACTCGTGAAATGATCGTACGGGAATATCCTCACTTCATCGCTATCTAAGAGCTGCTGTGTCCCATCGCTCGTGCGCCGACTATAACACCACGTTCAAACTCTCTTAAATCTTGATAACCTGCCTGCAGTAACCGATCTAATAATTGCGCCAGACACTTGTTGTCTTACACAGGATGAGAAAAATTGTGTCACGAAATTTTAACCATGGATGGCTGATGCCATTAGGAACCAAAATTACTAATGTTGTGCGGGTCGACAACGCACAATTTTTAATCTACGGAAACTTGGCACTCCGATTGGCCGCGGGATTGCCCTGTTACCGGATGCTCTGGACAACGCAAGACAGCGAATACTTTGCCTGCCGGAAATCGCGATGTATCCAAGGCGGCCCGCAGGCTCGGTGGTGGCGCGCCAGCCTTCCACTCACGGGGCCTGGCGACGAATCCGCCGGGTTTCCAACACACCCATTGCAGTTTCATGATAAGAAGTACCGGGCACAAACCGGTCAACAGAAATTAGTTCGCGTACAGAAAGTCTCTCACAAATTGTGTCGGCCCTGGAAAGGGCCTTTTCTGTAGCTAGGACATTGTTTACTTAAAGCAGGTGCTCGACCTGACGCGACACAAGCTTGGTAACGTCCGACAGTGTTTTGCCGAACTCTTTCAACGGTTCCTAGCATTGCCCTGATGTGAATGGCGGCATGTTGAATGCGATCCATTAATTCCTCTTCGTTTCTAGGCGGTTCGTGTCCGGGTGGGTGAACTAGAACCGTGAAGAATCCCCACAGGAAAAATTCCGGTGGCGTGAGGTCTGGTGATCGCGGGGACCGTGTTTACGAGCACCTCTGCCAATTACCCAGCCGTCGAAGAGTTCATTTAACTATCCGCGCACAGCACGACTGTTACGTGCAGGCGCCCCGTCGTGCTTCAACCACGTGCGAGGCCGTATGTCCATGGGAACATCTTCCAGCAAGCCAGGTAGAGTTTCTTGCAAAAAGTGAAGATAATTTGCCACGGTAAGTCGAGGAGGCTGACGGACTGGCCCTATCAGATGGTCACCCATAATGCCTGCCCAAATGAGCGAAAATCCGTGGACGTACGTGACCTGAGGATTTTCCCTTGCCCAGTAATGAACGTTTCGAGTGTTCTAAAGGCCATCCCGATGGAAGGTGTACTCGTCGGTAAACAACACAATGCCTGGTATGTCGGGACCTCGTGCAGCACGTCGCAGAAACCACCGGCAAAACCCTTGCTTGTGTTCATAGTCCGCCACAGGATTTAGGTCTTGGACAGGGTGGAAACTAAATGGATGCTGGCCGTCATCCCTCAAAACCTCCCAGACTAACCGATGAGTGAACCCCACGTCGTGTCCAACCGCTCGAGTACTTGTAGTAGGAACTTCCTCGTTGCGCTCGAGAACAATCCCTTCAAACGCAGCATCCCGTCGTGTTCGGGGTCTTCCAGCATCTCCATTATATCCCGCTAACGAGTCTGTTTCGCCAAGTCACCGGTGAATTGCTGTAAACGTTTGCGGGTATGGGTGGCATATTGCTGGGTACCGTTCCTCATACAAGCGTCGAGCTTCATCCGCATTACCGTCGGCTAGTCCATAAACAAAAACTATATCCCGCTGTCCTTCAAACGAATACTGTGCCGCCATGCTTACTGTATAACTGAACGGCTCACCAGGAAGAGACAGAATATACACATTGGAACAATAGTGTAAGCTTATGAGAAAGAGCACTGTGTCTGGATGTTTCTCCATCAAAGAAAAGCATACGATGAAAGCATAAATATTCTCTTAAATGCTGCTATTTCCCTCCAAGTCTACTTCGTGACAAAGCACACATCACTGGTAGCGTTCCAACAATGATAAAAAAGGTAAAGGATCTGCAAAACTTGCACAACATATTCCTGAAAGACACAGTGAGTTTTATGAGAAACTTTCCAAGTGGCCCACAACGTACTCAGAAGAAGTGGATAATGACTGAGAAGAAAAGCTGCCTATAATTTCTCTATTCATATGTTCTCTCTTAAGATTTTTTAATTAGTTTTGCTCACTAACTAATTTTCTATCATGTGAAATAACAATGAAAAGTATTTTTCTGGCAGTTCCTTGTTTGTTTCATTACACTTTCTAAAATAAAATTGATACTTTGCAAAAAGGACATGTATAAATGTGTATGATGCACAATAATTGCCTTATATGTCACCTGTTGGAGCAGTTTTCCTTTCAGTGACAAAACATTACTGCAAAGCTGCAAAAACGTTTCATAAGCGAACTTTCTGTTTCAAACTATCTGTGAAGTTTTTTGTACCTACTGAACACATTCGCTTTTGTTAGACACGTCTTTTTTGCATCTTGGAGTTGTGGGTCACTTGTTCTGAGTATATTGGGGGCCATTTCGAAAGTTTCTCATAAAACTCACTGTGTCCTACAGGAATATGTTGTGCAAGTTTTGCAGATCGTTTTGTTTTTCTGGCCTTCTTACTACGAAACTATTCTGCCCGTAAGGATTAACTTTAGATCGAATTCTAAACGTAATTAATTTTTGGATAACGTTCACAAAAGTCATTTTTTCAGTACCCTCAGAGAAAAGTCGGTTGTACGTTCTGTAAGTGCAAGAACAACAGTGTGTGTATATATATATATATATATATATATATATATATATATATATATATATATATATACTCCTGGAAATTGAAATAAGAACACCGTGAATTCATTGTCCCAGGAAGGGGAAACTTTATTGACACATTCCTGGGGTCAGATACATCACATGATCACACGGACAGAACCACAGGCACATAGACACAGGCAACAGAGCATGCACAATGTCGGCACTAGTACAGTGTATATCCACCTTTTGCAGCAATGCAGGCTGCTATTCTCTCATGGAGACGATCGTAGAGATGCTGGATGTAGTCCTGTGGAACGGCTTGCCATGCCATTTCCACCTGGCGCCTCAGTTGGACCAGCGTTCGTGCTGGACGTGCAGACCGCGTGAGACGACGCTTCATCCAGTCCCAAACATGCTCAATGGGGGACAGATCCGGAGATCTTGCTGGCCAGGGTAGTTGGCTTACACCTTCTAGAGCACGTTGGGTGGCACGGGATACATGCGGACGTGCATTGTCCTGTTGGAACAGCAAGTTCCCATGCCGGTCTAGGAATGGTAGAACGATGGGTTCGATGACGGTTTGGATGTACCGTGCACTATTCAGTGTCCCCTCGACGATCACCAGTGGTGTACGGCCAGTGTAGGAGATCGCTCCGCACACCATGATGCCGGGTGTTGGCCCTGTGTGCCTCGGTCGTATGCAGTCCTGATTGTGGCGCTCACCTGCACGGCGCCAAACACGCATACGACCATCATTGGCACCAAGGCAGAAGCGACTCTCATCGCTGAAGACGACACGTCTCCATTCGTCCCTCCATTCACGCCTGTCGCGACACCACTGGAGGCGGGCTGCACGATGTTGGGGCGTGAGCGGAAGACGGCCTAACGGTGTGCGGGACCGTAGCCCAGCTTCATGGAGACGGTTGCGAATGGTCCTCGCCGATACCCCAGAAGCAACAGTGTCCCTAATTTGCTGGGAAGTGGCGGTGCGGTCCCCTACGGCACTGCGTAGGATCCTACGGTCTTGGCATGCATCCGTGCGTCGCTGCGGTCCGGTCCCAGGTCGACGGGCACGTGCACCTTCCGCCGACCACTGGCGTCAACATCGATGTACTATGGAGACCTCACGCCCCACGTGTTGAGCAATTCGGCGGTACGTCCACCCGACCTCCCGCATGCCCACTATACGCCCTCGCTCAAAGTCCGTCAACTGCACATACGGTTCACGTCCACGCTGTCGCGGCATGCTACCAGTGTTAAAGACTGCGATGGAGCTCCGTATGCCACGGCAAACTGGCTGACACTGACTGCGGCGGTGCACAAATGCTGCGCAGCTAGCGCCATTCGACGGCCAACACCGCGGTTCCTGGTGTGTCCGCTGTGCCGTGCGTGTGATCATTGCTTGTACAGCCCTCTCGCAGTGTCCGGAGCAAGTATGGTGGGTCTGACACACCGGTGTCAATGTGTTCGTTTTTCCATTTCCAGGAGTGTATATATATACAGGGTGGTCCATTGATCGTGACCGGGCCAAATATCTCACGAAATAAGCGTCAAACGAAAAAACTACAAAGAACGAAACTAGCTTGAAGGGGGAAACCAGATGGCGCTATCGTTGGCCCGCTACATGGCGCTGCCATAGGTCAAACGGATATCAACTGCGCTTTTTTAAATAGGACCCCCACTTTTATTACATATTTGTGTAGTACGTAAAGAAATATTGTAATGTTGCTACAGGAATTTGCTATGCTGATATCGGTGCTAATTGACAATAAAAGTGGGTTAAATGCCGTGATCTGTCTGGGGACGTTAACCGTGGATTACTGGGCAACTGTTTCATCAGATATTTAGTCTAGGTTTACCAAGCAGACTAACATTAATGATAATCTTTTAATAGTCATACAAAACCGGTAATATATATATATATAAAAAGAGAATTTAAATAAAAAGAAAGAAATCAGTTTATATTTGGAAATTTATTTTAAGCTTGTTAATTGAAATTTCAGCATATTATACGTGAGTTATAACTGAGCTGGTGCCTTATTTACGATTGAAAAATGTGAGATTGTAATCTTACGGAACACATAAAATATAGAGCCAAGATTGGGAGACTGCATACGACACTGCATTCATAAAATAACTCACGAAGAACATTGAAACATAAGCAAGAAGAAATTAACCACAACCAACAGATTCAGTTTTTTACCCAAAGAAATTACGTTCATACCACAATCCTGTCCGTCATGTAATTACCACACACTGGTATACTAAATTCATATGAACTCTTTGTGAAATCTTCGCAAAAAGAATAGCTGAGGGCTACTTTGATGATTACACCACATGCTTCACGTGGTCAACTTGGTTTACACAAAGCGTACAACTCCACAATAATTTTGATAATTAAAATAAATTAGATCGAAAAGCAATTGACAAAAGAAAAACCTTGAACTGGTTACTAACGTCTTACTATTAACCTGATGAGTCAAACAGTTATATAAGCACGTGGTAGTGGTCTCGCAAAGTACACCCCACGTGGGCTGAACATAAAGAAAAGTTGCTATATTGAAAATATAGTCAAGACGAGACGTTATAATCACACAAGCATTCGCATTTAAGATTGATCTTAGTTAGAGTTACTGATCAACACGTAGTTCCACTTTACTCACAAAGTAGTAACAAAGCAACTACCGGAAAATAATCTGAACTTCACACGAGAACTATATTGCGCTGCAATTTAAGATAACATCGGATATTTTAGACCTAAACCCGAAATAAAAGTGATTAAATTTTCAGTTAGGCTGAACTTAAGAAATCCATTGTCCTACGGACTTAACAGACACGCGCTTAGCCGGAGATCTTACCACTTCAGACGCTCGCCACGGCCACCCTGCAACTGCCCTACAGCCGAGCGTGCTTCCTGAGGGTGGCTCACAAAGACCAACGGAAGTGGCCAGAGGGGCAGCTTCCTATACCAACATGACAACGGACGGACAGGACCATACTAAGGATAGAAACCTCTTTGCTTTTAGGAAGCGTAGCTACCTGTTCCGACGTTGGTCCTACTGTTCTCTAGCAGACAGCCTTGTCTGCTACCCTCAAGCATGCAACTAGAAATACATATGCTCATTCATCCTCTCACACAAAAGGGAAGGGGGATGACAGTATCTTATCATATACAGTATATAAAAGAAAGCGGATGTAGGTTCCGTATGAAACTGTGTGACATGAATTACATATAAGAATTACATATAAACTGTGCTTTAAAGTGTAGTAGTGTGACAGATCGTTCTTGTTTATGTGTAAAAGTAACACGTTCCACTGCTCAGTCTCCTTCCAGATAGTCAGAAACGCCACAGTACATTTAGAAGAGGAATTTATTCCATAAATGGCAACAGATTTAAGAAATTAAACATGAAAGGAATCCAACAGAGACCTTTCATAACCCCAACGCTCCGGGAAAAGACTGTGCAGGGAATTTTCTGGCCATGCTAGGACATTCCCAAGCAGGCTTCTCACACCCTACTTAAACCAAAAGTGTAAAAGAAAAGGCAAAAGGACACCAGCTACTTCCTAAAACACAATAATTTCAACACATCTTTAGAATCTACCAATTTCAAACAGAAAAAAAGAACACAATCTGTGACACCTATTTAAAAGGTAGTGTAGATCTAATTCGGTCAGCAAGTAAAAACAATGGTTCCTGTGTCATTAATATGAAAACAATTTCTGGTTGTTACCCTTATGGAGTTCACCAGTATTTGCTCATTGCAAGAGCCAACTGATCACAGGAAAATTTATGACTGTTTATTAACAAGCAAAATTTATAAAAATAGCAAAGGTGCCACAGCAATTAAAAAAAAAGAACATCAAATAACATCGGTATTAAAAAGCAGAACATAACAATGCACAATCTGCAAAAGCAAAAATTGATAAGGAAAAAAAAACATGTTTTACAAAGTGGTTATCGCAAAGAAAATTCTATATCTTATAAAACTAATAATTTGTAGAATTAACATAACTATGTGGCATTAATTTAATCACTCTACTATATTTCAGTTAGTTAGCAAACAATGAGCACTGTGTCATTATACTGAAAATACAATTAATTATGTGATTGTTACCCTTAAGGGGTTCCTCGCTATAAATATTCCCCATGCAAAGGCTAATTGATCACAGTCCAATGAGAATGAATAGCAATCTGACTGATAAACGAAGCAATGCCACATGAATGAATTTACGAAACAAAATAACACAAATCTAATACATCACACAAGAACAAACATTGATCAATAAAACAGTACAATAGTCAATATCTAATAAAAAACACCAATAAATAAAACACCTGCAAAATACAAGAGTCAAAGTCTAAAATAAACAATAAATAGAACACCTGCAAAATATGAGAGTCAAAGTCTAAAAAAAATTAATAAATAGAACACCTGCAAAATACAAGAGTCAGTCTAGCAAACACCAATAAATCGAATCCCTGCAAAACACACGAGTCAAAGTTTCTGTGACAGAAACACACGTATATGCATTGAACTAAGAACCGTATAATCACTGTTCACTGATACACTCACTAGTTCCACTGTTCCGAGGCACAATATAAGGGGGGGGAAGGGGGTGCGTCGCCGCAGCTGTCAGTAGGGATTTTTGTCCATCTGTTGCGTGCAATCCCGCCGTCTCTGCCCTCTCATGAAGTTTCTCTTGGTGGTCTGTGTCACGTACATCTCGATTTGGTTCCATGTTTGTGTTGTCAAATTCGTGCGGTATCCTCGATTGACACGCCAGGTTGATATTCCTGGGCAAGGATGACACTTAATGGCTCTTCTTTTGTGCCACCCTTAGCGACCAGAGAACATCGAACCATGATTTACTGTCGCTTGACAGTGGGCATCCGTCAGGAGATGTTGATAGGCGTCGTTGAAGTCTGCCAGTTTCTCTGGACAGTATGTGTCAAAAGGCTCCACGCCCTTTGTGTTGTTACATTCTTGAGTTATCCTCAATTGACTCGCCGGTTTGATATTCCTGGGCAAGGATGACACTTAATGGCTCTTCTTTTGTGCCACCCTTAGCGACCAGAGAACATCGAACCATGATTTACTGTCGCTTGACAGTAGGCATCCATCAGGAAATGTTGATAGGCGTCGTTGAAGTCTGCCAGTTTCTCTGGACAGTACCTGTCAAAAGGCTCCACGCCCCTTGTGTTGTTTCTCCGCGGCCGTCTCGTCACGGTCGCGTGCGTGCGGTGCGTTGCCAGCAGATGGATTTCCGCGCGATGGACCGCTCGCCCATCTCAGGTCGTCGCCTTCAGGCAGGGTCGCACGGGGCGGCCGCCCATTAGCTCCAGGTGCAAGGGAAAGTGTCTGCCGCATGCCCTTCTTTTGTGGTCGACCGCGCTCCCCAAGTGGCCCGGTTGACACCGTCCCCCGCTGGGAAACCCGCCAGTTTACAACTAGTCCGGCTGCTCCCGCTGTCTCGTAAGAGTTTTGCCGGTTCGCTTTCACGTTCTCAACTGCATTCACAGAAATTTTTTTATCGTCCTTATGTGATTACACAATGTTTTACATAATACCACTTAGTATTGTCTTTCACAATTTTTAAGAACAAAATGAGACTTAATTTTTTTTATTTATTTTTTTTTATACAAATAATTAGATGAATCGACAATATAAAATAAAATTTAAATGACTTGACAATATAAAAAAATAAAAGTGAAATGACTTTACAATGTAAAAAAAATAAAAAATTAAATGAACTGACAATATAATATTTAAATCCACATCACTAATGTGGTTCACTTACGTTTTAATAAATCCAATGCTACTTATTAATTCACTAAAATGAATAGGATTATGCCTTGTGCAAGTATAGGTCAGGACAGCATAGGGTTCACATGCTATTTACACACACACATGCACACCTGTTGTCTATTCTACAAACTAACTACCCCTAAACATGCATTACTCAAAATTCTACTTCACTCCACTACTAGTTAAGCCAATAAGCTACTTCAATGCTATTTCAACACCGTGTATATACCACTACAACATTGTTCTAATTCGTCCTCTTCTTGACGCTCGCGGCATACGTCTTGTCACATGATAAATATTGAGAACTTTCCTTAAACATACACATTAAAAAGAACAATGGTTATTTACACGCCAAAACATTTATACCAGTTCGCACACCTGAAAAGAGACTCGCAATTATACATTTATCATACTCATATATTCACACATAAAACAGTAAGAAAATTTTACCTAAAATTACGTTATCACAACAATTAATCACGCAGATGACTCTGAGAAGGTTAAAAATATTTGCATTATACAGGTTATATTACATTTTCTTACCCATTTTGCTGCGATTTCGTTCCTTCTTTACGTTACCTTTCGCTTCCAAATCAGTTATTTCGCCTGTGGTGGTTATTCTGGATTCATTTCTCATGAATGGCAAAATTGTGGTCACCTCTATTCTGTAAAACAGTATCATCTTAACATATTGAACTTACAACAGACACAAAAGATCCGAATCCTCCTGTAGTTTAAATGACAAATGTTTTGCTTTATCCTTATTACCTTAAACCAAGCTTTCCTTCGTTCCCATAATCAAAATTATTTAATCATCCTCTACCTTCAAGAGGGAAATTTCCTCAGTACAAATCATATAGGCTGCAGTGCATCCCGCACCAGCGAAAACAGTAAGCTGTAATGCTCACAGCATCAGCAAAACACATAAACGTCGTTTTTCTAGGACAAGTATTAACGCAGAATAATTTTTTAGGCTTTGGCTCAACATCAATCAAGACTACAAAAAGGATCCATATTTCCGTTCCATTCTCCATTTGCTGAAAAGCTGCTCGTATTTGACTACCACAATAATATTTCAGAGCCACGTAAATTACACAAACCACAATTCTTCTTTCACCTTGAAGGGAATCAATATACTTACGAAATCCACAGACAGCACTTTCCGTACTCAGCTATAAAGAACAAGAAAGACATATATCATCAATATTAACATATCATCGCATATTGGGAAGCCAATGGTTAAACAATCGTATTATCGCGTCCTGTTTTCAAGATTCCAGATTTACTCATTCCTTTCTCAGAGTTCTCCTGTCTTAAAATATTCATACAGCACGCATAATATAGTAAGAGATCCTCATTTATACTGACAGATATAGAATAGTAATAGATAGATAGTAGCACTGAAAGCAGAAAATCGGAAACAAGGCTACTAACAGCTGGGGACCTGGGTTTGCCAGACCCATAATACCCACAGATCGGATATTCCCCTGAGTTTTGCATTAATTCAACACAGATCTTGCTTCTCTCAGGAGCGGCTCTTTTCAATTTACACACACAAAAAAAACAGCATTTCACTCGTTCACAAGGAAACCTTTTATCTTTACGTTTGAATCAAACTAAATCCTAATTGCACAAGGAAAGAAAACAAGTTAACAACATCACTTCAATCAATCACATAAAAACATCTTTATCATTAATTTTTACCAACATATTATTCAAAATGCATGTCACAAATTTAAACTAATCAATTCATTCTCTCCACCGTCCTCTCTACTCCCCACTGTCCTTTCTACACATTTGCCATGTCGCTCATTTGTTCCGATTGGGCGCCTTCTGCGCTGATCGTTAGTCATTGCCGGTTTTGCTCATTTCTATTTGCTGGATTATGTCTAGGGTTAGCTGGCCGAATTTCAACATCATGAGGTGCTCCGCCTATAGTCCTATTCCCACCGTGTTCACCGTAGTACCGATTCTGGTTGCCGTAACTGTTCCGTTCACGATTCTGTCTACGTCCTCGATCATTTCTGTTGTTCCACCTGTGTTCGCGACTGTCACCCCAGTTTCTATACGGCCGGTCCCGATTATTGTTCCGTTCGCGTCGCGACGACCAGTCACGCCGTTGATTAGTAATACGGCCACGACTGCGGTCGCGCTGCTGTGCCCCGTAATAACTTTGTGCCTGATTAGGCGGGCATTCTCCTGTATTGTATTCCAACTCTTGGAGAAGCGTCTTAAACGTTTCCACGTCCTCTTTGCATCGTCCCGCAAGAATGACGTGCCGCAAGTGCATCGGCAATTTGGTGATGCATATCCTAATTAGTTCCGCAGGCCCGTATGGGTCGTATAGGAATTGATTTGCCTGCAGCATGTGGTCGAATAGGCGTGCAGGGCTGCCGAAACCAGACTGGTTCAAATTTGGCAGCATAATTATGCCATGTTTGACCCTATCTTGTGCCGCTTCCGACTAATAGGCGGACAGAAAGGCTTGTCGAAACTCCCGAGTGGAGTTGCAGTGACGCGCTGCCGACCTCATGCGAATCGCCGGTTGCCTTCCAAATAGCCACACATATATTCTATCTTATGTGAACTTGCCCAGTCGGGAGGAAGACAGAACTCAAATTGCTCGAGCCATGCTCGTGGATGTATTCCTTTTTGCGAATTTCGGAATATCTCAAACTTTCTCACCGTAAGGAAATGTTTGAAATCAAATCCCCGCATTTCCTCCTGGCGAGGCGCTTGAACGTTTCTATTATTCTCATGTCTGCCCCTCAAATTACGTTCTTCCCTGTCGTCAAAATCTCCCTCGTGGCCGGAGTCCCTCTCTGCACTGTTCGTACGGCTATTTTTAATGCTATTGACGAGTTCGGAATCACACGCCATGCGGTTTTCCAGATGCGCCCCGCGTTCTTGTAATTCGCCTGTTACAGCTCTGTTTTGCCTGTTCACTTCGAACTGTCCCTTCTGAAATCTCAGAAGCGAACGCACTTCTTCGGTCTCTGCGGCCGCTACCGGTGTAGTATTGTTCTCGCTTTCCGTCAGCTTCATCGTGCCTACAATGTCCGCTAATGCCGCAATCTTATCATCAATTTGTCTCTTGTCCTCCGCCCCAGTCTGCTTCAATTGTTCTACTTGCTGTTCCAACGCGTGGATCGCTAAACTGTTGTCCGCTATTGTGTTGCTAACGGACGTGGGACAATGCGTTTCTGCCTCTTGGACCCTCGAGAGTACCTGCTGGTGCTCCCTTTGGCATTCTTCCCTCAGCTCTTGGAAATTCCTAAGTAGCCGTTCTTCGCTTTCTTTAGACTCGGCATCGCCCCTCCGCTTGCTCTGTTCTAAGGCTTGCAGACGATCATCGATTTGTTCAAATGTACGGCCTAATTCTTTCATAATATCACTTTTTATCTCACTTGCCAGATTGTTTATTCTTTGTGAGATATCATCGGACACTCTCTGCATCGACTTGTCGACTTTATTTGTCTGCTGGATTAGTTTTTCGTCTATTTGTTCGCCTAGCTCTCGGATCGATTTTTCAGATTTCTGCGTCATTTGTTCCCCTAGCTCGCGGATCGATTTCTCTGTGTTTTCTTTATTTTGTTGCAATAAGGCTTTCATGAGTTCTGGTAAATCAATTTGGTTAGTTGGAGGCAAATTAATTTCTGGCTCTGCTGTGAGCCCGTTCGTGCTGTTTTGCATTTCGTCTGAAGTATTCCCCATTGCATTTTCGGAACCGCCCGACGCGTTAATATTGGAAATCAAATTATCCCCTTGGTCCATGTTGCTTAAGTTGTTGGACCGCTTACTTTTAGCTTGGTTACGTGTTTGCATTAGTGCAATTTATACTCAGTACGCAACACACTAATCACAATAAATGTGTCCCCCAAAAATTACGACAGTCACACGAAAGATACCCAACCTAGTACACACTTTTTCACACGCAAAACAAATTTTTATCTTTGATCGAAATAGTGGAATTTACAAGCGAGAATAAAAAACACACAGACATATAAAATACACAAATATAAAAAACAAAACAAGACAAACAACGCAACGCCGATCAACAACGCCGTGAATCTTTTGAAAGTCTGCTCGGAAACAACACAGAAGTTGTTTGAGCGCTGTAGGAAAAAAATTAAGATTATAACACGCTCGCAATCTAACGTTTCAGAGATTCCAGAGTCTAGCGGAATCACAGAACAGGGTCGCCATGTGTAATGTTGCTACAGGAATTTGTTATGCTGATATCGGTGCTAATTGACAATGAAAGTGGGTTAAAAGCCGTGATCTGTCTGGGGACGTTAACCGTGGATTACTGGGCAACTGTTTCATCAGATATTTAGTCTAGGTTTACCAAGCAGACTAACATTAATGATAATCTTTTAATAGTCATACAAAACCGGTAATATATATATATAAAAAGAGAATTTAAATAAAAAGAAAGAAATCAGTTTATATTTGGAAATTTATTTTAAGCTTGTTCATTGAAATTTCAGCATATTATACGTGAGTTATAACTGAGCTGGTGCCTTATTTACGATTGAAAAATGTGAGATTGTAATCTTACGGAACACATAAAATATGGAGCCAAGATTGGGAGACTGCATACGACACTGCATTCATAAAATAACTCACGAAGAACATTGAAACATAAGCAAGAAGAAATTAACCACAACCAACAGATTCAGTTTTTTACCCAAAGAAATTACGTTCATACCACAATCCTGTCCGTCATGTAATTACCACACACTGGTATACTAAATTCATATGAACTCTTTGTGAAATCTTCGCAAAAAGAATAGCTGAGGGCTACTTTGATGATTACACCACATGCTTCACGTGGTCAACTTGGTTTACACAAAGCGTACAACTCCACAATAATTTTGATAATTAAAATAAATTAGATCGAAAAGCAATTGACAAAAGAAAAACCTTGAACTGGTTACTAACGTCTTACTATTAACCTGATGGGTCAAACAGTTATATAAGCACGTGGTAGTGGTCTCGCAAAGTACACCCCACGTGGGCTGAACATAAAGAAAAGTTGCTATATTGAAAATATAGTCAAGACGAGACGTTATAATCACACAAGCATTCGCATTTAAGATTGATCTTAGTTAGAGTTACTGATCAACACGTAGTTCCACTTTACTCACAAAGTAGTAACAAAGCAACTACCGGAAAATAGTCTGAACTTCACACGAGAACTATATTGCGCTGCAATTTAAGATAACATCGGATATTTTAGACCTAAACCCGAAATAAAAGTGATTAAATTTTCAGTTAGGCTGAACTTAAGAAATCCATTGTCCTACGGACTTAACAGACACGCGCTTAGCCGGAGATCTTACCACTTCAGACGCTCGCCACGGCCACCCTGCAACTGCCCTACAGCCGAGCGTGCTTCCTGAGGGTGGCTCACAAAGACCAACGGAAGTGGCCAGAGGGGCAGCTTCCTATACCAACATGACAACGGACGGACAGGACCATACTAAGGATAGAAACCTCTTTGCTTTTAGGAAGCGTAGCTACCTGTTCCGACGTTGGTCCTACTGTTCTCTAGCAGACAGCCTTGTCTGCTACCCTCAAGCATGCAACTAGAAATACATATGCTCATTCATCCTCTCACACAAAAGGGAAGGGGGATGACAGTATCTTATCATATACAGTATATAAAAGAAAGCGGATGTAGGTTCCGTATGAAACTGTGTGACATGAATTACATATAAGAATTACATATAAACTGTGCTTTAAAGTGTAGTAGTGTGACAGATCGTTCTTGTTTATGTGTAAAAGTAACACGTTCCACTGCTCAGTCTCCTCCCAGATAGTCAGAAACGCCACAGTACATTTAGAAGAGGAATTTATTCCATAAATGGCAACAGATTTAAGAAATTAAACATGAAAGCAATCCAACAGAGACCTTTCAATATGAATGTTTTAGTTGTACCACTTTTTTCGCTTTGTGATAGATGGCGCTGTAATAGTCACAAACATATGGCTCACAATTTTAGACGAACAGTTGGTAACAGGTAGGTTTATTAAATTAAAATACAGAATGTAGGTACGTTTGAACATTTTATTTCCGTTGTTCCAATGTGATACATGTACCTTTGTGAACTTATCATTTCGGATAACGCATGCTGTTACAGCGTGATTACCTGTAAATACCACATTAATACAATAAATGCTCAAAATTATGTTCGTCAACCTCAGTGCATTGGGCAATACGTGTAACGACATTCCTCTCAACAGCGAATAGTTCGCCTTCCGTAATGTTCGCCCATGCATTGACAATGCGCTGACGCATGTTGTCAGGCGTTGTCGGTAGAACATTACGTAGGAAATCAGCATACATTGCACCATTTAGATTGTCATCGATAAAATGAGGGCCAATTATCCTTCCTCCCATAATGCCGCACCATACATTAACCCGCCAAGGTCGCTGATGTTCCACTTGTCGCAGCCATCGTTGATTTTCCGTTGCCCAATAGTGCATATTTTGCCGGTTTACGTTACCGCTGTTGGTGAATGACGCTTTGTCGCTAAATAGAACGCGTGCAAAAAATCTGTCATCGTCCTGTAATTTCTCTTGTGTCCAGTGGTAGAACTGTACACGATGTTCAAAGTCGTCGCCACGCAATTCCTGGTGCATAGAAATATGGTACAGGTGCAATCAATGTTGATGCAACATTCTCAACGCCGACGTTTCTGAGATTCCCAATTCTCGCGCAATTTGTCAGCTGCTGATGTGCGGATTAGCCACGACAGCAGCTGAAACACCTACTTGGGCATCATCATTTGTTGCAGGTCGTGGCTGACGTTTCGTATGTGGTTTAACAGTTCCTGTTTTCTTAACTAACGTAACTATCCGGCAAACGGCCCCGACACTTGGAAGATGCCGCCCGCCGGCCGCAGTGCCCGAGCGGTTCTAGGCGCTACAGTCTGGAACCGCGCGACCGCTACGGTCGCAGTTTCGAATCCTGCTTCGGGCATGGATGTGTGTGATGTCCTTAGGTTAGGTTCAAGTAGTTCAAAGTTCTAGCGGACTGATGACCTCAGAAGTTAAGTCCCATAGTGCTCAGAGCCATTTTCATTTTTTCTTTTTATGTCGTCCAGGATACCGAGCAGCATACATAGCACACGCCCATTGGGTATTTTGATCACAATAGCCATACATCAACACGATATCGATCTTTTTCGCAATTGGTAAACGATCCATTTTCTTCCTTTATTGTGATTTCAACACCTGTACATCAGGTAGGCTGGCAGCAACATCTTACGCTACTATTCAGCCTCAGAGTGAACAATGAGAAAACATAAAGAAGACACATAAGAGATGAACAAATTGGCGGGCAAAAAAAAAAAAAAAAAAAAACAAAAACAGTAGACACAGAATACAAAAAACACGAAGCCGTTCACACTCGACGAGAAATACACGAAAAACTGTCGGCACGGCGCACAAACACTGATGATTTCGACGGCACAGGGGAGCGTTGGAGCGTGACGGCGAACACTAAACACAAACAGGATGGCACACACACGAGAAACGGATGGCGATGATCTCTGGCGCGCGAATGTCAATGGAACGTGTGCGAGTCCGGGGACCTGCCAAGAGGGGAAGAAGGGGGAGGGGGAGGGAGAGGGGAGAGCAAAGATGCCAATGGCAGAGGAGATGGGAGGAGGAATGGAGGTATGGGGGTAGGGGAAGCCCGGGGGAGTAGTGGGGAGAAAGGGAGGAGGGCGGGATGGGGGAGAGAAGGGAGAGAGGGTGCCCAAAGGAACAAACACAGGAAGAGCGAGTGAGGATCAAAGTTGATAGGAGGGGTAGATGGAGGGGAGGAGGGAATCATCAGGGAGGGGGAGCTGGCGAAAGCCACCTTCGGAGAGGGTGTGGAGACTGGATAGATGGAGAGCGGGTGGGACGAGGAAGTACAGGTGCGGCAGCATAAAGGGGTCGGAGAGGGTGGGAGAGACCAGCGGGTGAGGAGGATCGAGTTCACAGGACGTGTAGAGGATCCGTATCCGTTCGAGGAAAAGGAGGAGGTGGGGGAAGGTGTGGTGTCACCGCCAGACACTACACTTGCTAGGTGGTAGCCTTTAAATCGGCCGCGGTCCGTTAGTATACGTCGGACCCGCGTGTCGCCACTGTCAGTGATTGCAGACCGAGCGCCACCACACGGCAGGTCTAGAGAGACTTACTAGCACTCGCCCCAGTTGTACAGCCGACTTAGCCAGAGATGGATCACTGACAACTACGCTCTCATTTGCCGAGACGATAGTTAGCATAGCCTTCAGCGACGTCATTTGCTATGACCTAGCAAGGCGCCATAGCATTTGATATTGAGATTATAACATGTACCATCAAGAGCGATGTACACCAATTGTGGATTAAAGTTAAGTATTATATCAACTACGTACTTTATTTGCTACTATTAATTCCCTTAACTGTTCCAGACCTCGCGCCAGTCAGCGGGTAATTAAACGCGTGCATTTCGGCCTCCTCTAGCAACACAGTGTTGGCTCTTCTGCCAACACCTCAGAAGGGAATAAGGTCGTACAGGATCCGTGTGGGCGAGGGGAGACGGATGCAATAGGCGAGGTGAAGAGCATGGCGTTCTAGGATCTGATGGGATTTGTAAAAGGTAGGGGGAGCGGAGATCCAGGCAGGGTGGGCGTAGCAAAGGATAGGGCGAATGAGGGATTTATAGGTATGGAGGATGGTGGAGGGGTCCAGACCCCAAGTACGGCCAGAAAGGAGCTTGAGGAGACAGAGGATCGTGCCTTGGCTTGGATCATCCGGAGGTGGGGGGTCTAGGAGAGGCGACAGTCGAGGGTGACACCAAGATACTTAAGGGTGGGGGTGAGGGCTATAGGACGGCCATAGATGGTGATGTAGAAATCGAGGAGGCGGAAGGAAGGGGTGGTTTTGCCTACAATGATCACCTGGGTTTTGGAAGGATTGACCTCAAGCAACCATTGGTTGCACCAAGCGGTGAACCGGTCAAGATGGGATTGGAGAAGGTGTTGGGAGTGCTGCAGGGTGGGGGCAAGGGCAAGGGCAAGGAAGGCGGTGTCATCGGCGTACTGGAGAAGGTGGATGGGGGGTGAAGGCGGCGGCATGTCCGCCGTGTACAAGAGGTACAGAAGAGGGGAGAGGACGGAACCCTGGGGCACACCAGCGGAGGGGAAAAAGGTGTAGGAATCCGTGTTGTGGATGGTGACGTAGGAAGGACGTTGAGAAAGAAAGGAGCTGATCAGACAGACGTAGTTAATAGGAAGGGCGAAGGTTTGGAGCTTGAAGAGGAGACCGGAATGCCACATGTGGTCATAGGCTCATTCAAGGTAAAGGGAGAGGAAGATAGCGGAATGACGGGAATTAAACTGTTCAGAGAGGAGATGAGTGAGGTGAAGGAATAGGTCATCGGAAGAGAAGGATGGCCGAAAGCCACACTGGGTAACGGAAGGAGGCGGTGCTGGCGGAGATGGTGGTGGGTGCATCGGGTGACGATGGATTCCAGGACCTTGGTGAAGACTGAGGTAAGGCTGATGGGACGGTAGGAGGAGACAGCGGATGGCGGTTTACCGGGTTTAAGGAACATCAGGATGCGGGAGGTTTTCCAGAGGTTGGGGTAGTGGCCGGTGGACAGGACCACATTGTAGAGCCTGGCCAGGGTGGAGAGGAAAGAGGCAGGACCTTCGCGAAGGTGGCGATAGGTGACACGATCGTGTGGCGGCGTTCGTAGCGACAAACAATTCGCTGTAGAAACGGCTTACGAAGTCACCGCCACACTTTTAATAGCGGGCCGACCGGTCCGCTGGAACAGTGAACAGAAAGATGAAACCCCAAACACTCGGATTAAATAAAAGTCGGTACTTATCTTTATTAACGAAGATACAGAAACACGGTAGTGAACTCCGTGTCTACAGAGATCTGTCTAGTTCGAGTCGGAGCGGCTAGGTCAGCGTCGGCTGACGACAGACAACAACTCTGCTGCGATGAACACACAACTGACTAGCAAGTACACAATTCGGTGGCGAGTATACAACTGAGCGGCGAATACAGAACTGTCCTAGCGCTCGCGACTCCAGCGCTTAAAAAACCAGAAGCCAGCGGTGGCGCGCGCAGACTTGCGGCGATTTCCTGTCTCGCTGGCGCTGCTTATGCGGACGACGTCCGGACTTTGATGCTGCCAACCTTTTGGCAGCGGGCTCGGGTGGTATTACTGGCTAGGATATAACACTCCTCCCCCCCAAATCGCCGCACCGTCGTTGAATAATGACGTGGCGAGCGTCGACGGCGGGGGAGGGGTCTGGCCGCAGGCGTAGCAGAAGAGACTGGGGCGGAGACTGTTGTCGGTGGCAGTCCCCGGTCCGCACCCCAGCATTGGCTGCGCGGGGCCTCTGGAAACACCGACTGAAAACCGAGGTCAGGTTGCACGCCTGTGACCACGGGCGCAGCTTCTGGTACTGGACGCGACGGGGCGTCGGGACCCACGAAGACAGGCAGCGTCTCCTGACGCTGCGTCGACGGCTACACAGTGGGCGCCGGACAAGGCGCTGCGGTGTCAGACTCCTTGGGGGTGCCCAAGGAAAGCGGCTGCAGGACAGGCTGCACATCCACCGCTTGGGAAGGCGGCCCGGCTGAGGGGTCGACGTCCATCAGCTCCGAAGGCGGTGGCGACTGAAGAGGGACCGCAGGCGCCGGAGTGACCACCTGGGGCGCTCCCGGATGAAGCTGCGCGGGAGGCATCAACGGAACGGGCTGTCGGCGTGGTAGCGGCGACGGCTGCTGCTGCTGCCCTGAGGGCGGCAGCGAAGTCGGAAGGCGCGGCTGGAACCCGCCGCAGAGCAATCTGTGGACAAAGAACGAGCGGCAGAATCCGGGCGGCCAGCGCGGCGCAACTGGTTCTGATGCCTCCTGTGCACCCCAGTAGCACCTTGAACAGTATAAAAACCGCGACCCTGGACACTTATCACGGTACCACGTTCCCAACGACGGCGACCGTGATAAACTCTGAAAAAAACGGCGTCGTTGCGCTGAAAACGCGTGCGATGCTCAGAAGCGGCGGGTCGATCCGGGGGGTGCAACAACCGTAGTAGGGTGCGATGACGACGGCCGTGGAGAAGCTCCGCAGGCGAAGGGCCGTCGCGTGGCGTGGTCCGGTACGACGACAGGAACGTGATGAGGGCCTGCTGACGAGAGTGCGTAGCACGAAGGCGGTCCATATGATCCTTGAATGTGCGTACAAAACGTTCCGCTGCACCATGCGATTGAGGGTGGAACGGCGGAGTAAGAACATGGCGAATGCCATTGGCAGAACAAAACTTTCAAATTCAGCAGAGATAAATTGTGGACCATTGTCAGACACTTAAACTTCTGGAAGACCCTCAATACAAAAAGTGAAGTCAACGCCTGTATAGTTTGTGCAGACGTTGTAGACTGCATGGGCACAACAAACGGAAAATTACTAAATGCATCTATCACGATGAGCCAACGAGAATGCCAATATGGACCAGCGAAATCAATATGTACTCGCTGCCAGGGACCGGCAGGGCGTGCCCACTCAAAATAGCGTTGAGGCGGAGCAGCTTGGTGTTCGGCACACGTCGAACAATCTGTAGACATCTGCGTAATCTGCTTATCAATGCCGATCCATGTACAATGACGGCGGGCAAGCTGCTTGTTGCGGACCACTCTCCAATGACCTTGATGCAACAAGTCGAGGACCTTGGATTGGAGCACTTGGGGAACCACTACACGAAGCTGGTCATTCTCGGTGCGTAACAGCAAAACTCCGTGCGAAACAGACAACAGATGACGTTGTGGATAATAGCGACGAACCACAGGATCCGATATGTCCTTTGCCTTGGACGGCCAACCACGTTGAACAAAACGTAATAGTAAACTCAGATGAGGATCCGTAGCTGTCTCACGTGCCACCTGACGATAATCAATCGGAAAATCCCGGAGGGATTGATGCTCATCGGCGTCAATCTGATGGCAAGAGTCGTCAGAGGAATCGAAGACATCATCCGCAGCAATCGGCAATCTAGAAAGCGCGTCAGCGTTTGCATGCTGAGCTGTAGGGCGATACAGTATCTCATACTGGTATTGTGATAACAAAAGAGCCCAACGCTGTAGTCTCTGAGCTGTCCGCTGAGGAACTGGTTTAGACGGATGAAACAGTGACGTCAGGGGCTTGTGATCTGTTACTAAATAGAATGGTCTACCATAGAGGTAGTGATGGAATTTTGTGACACCGAACACAATAGCCAACGCTTCCTTGTCCAATTGGCTATAATTACACTGAGCTTTGTTTAGCAATTTAGATGCGAACGCAATAGGACGTTCGGTGTTACCGACTCGGTGAGACAACACAGCACCGAGGCCGAAAGAAGAGGCATCACAAGCTAACACCAGAGGCTTGTTAGGGTCGTAATGGACCAGACAACGATCATTCAATAAAGCCTCTTTAAGCTGCTGAAAGGCTGATTGGCAATCAGCTGACCACACAAACGGAACATTCTTACGGCGGAGACGATGCAACGGTGCAGCAATCTGTGATGCATTAGGTATAAACCTAATATAATATGTCAATTTGCCAAGAACTGCTTGCAATTCATGCAGATTGCGAGGGGCGGGCAAATCACGAATAGCTGCTAAATGTGACTGGGAGGGATGAATGCCTTGAGCATTAATAACATGTCCCAGATACTCCATCTCCGTAAGGAAAAATGAACATTTATCGATGTTGCAACGTAGGCCTGCCTGAGACAACACTGTAAACAAACACTCCAAATTACGGAAATGTTCAGCAGGCGTCCGACCGGACACAACAATATCGTCTAAATAGTTGCAACACGATGGCACATTAGCCAGAAGTTGTGACAAAAAACGCTGAAAAACAGCTGGAGCTGACGCACAACCAAAAGGCAAACGCAGAAAACGGAACAACCCCAACGACGTGTTTATGACAAAATACTGTTGTGATTGCTCGTCGAGGGGCAGTTGCAAATATGCTTCACGGAGATCAATTTTGGAAAAGAAACGAGCTTCCCCTAACTTATCCATCAGCTCGTCCGGTCTAGGCAAAGGAAAAGAATCAATGACAGTCTGAGGATTAACTGTCGACTTAAAATCAGCACACAAACGTAACTTGCCAACCGGTTTCTTTATAATAACTAAGGGAGAAGCCCACTGGCTCGCTGAAACGGGTTGAATAACACCGTTGTTTTGCCAACGACGAAGTTCATCTTCTACAGGTGCCCGGAGGGCGTGAGGCACTGGACGAGCACGACAAAATCGAGGCTGAGCATTATCTTTTAACGTAATATGAGCGGCAAAGTTCGCAGCACAACCTAGTTCGTCTTTAAATATGTCACTGTATTGTTTACACAAATCGGTTATGCTGTCTTGAGGAACAACAACAGAATTAATTTGCAACACATTGTCTTGGATAGACAGGCCAAACAAGTCAAAACAGTCTAATCCGAAAATGTTTACACTGTCTGTAGCGCGGAGCACTGTGAATGAAACTGTTTTTGTATTGCCACGGAATGTGGCTGGCACGCTACATACACCTAACACAGGAATTTGTTCTCCACTATAAGTAGCCAAAGAATGTTTTGCCGCTGAAAGTTTAGGGCGGCCGATAGCCGCATACGTAGCACTATTTATGAGAGTCACAGACGCACCAGTGTCTAATTGAAAATTGAAGGTCTTATCCTGCATGCGTAGCTTCACAAATAGTTTATTACACTGTCTCTGGATCGGTGCAGTGGAAGCGGAAGACACAAAATCAGCGCGTGTAGCGCGTGTTCGCTGCTTACGACAACTCGTGGGTTGGGCGGGTGGAAGAACAACCCCCGCTTCACTTGCAGTCTGTACATTACTTTTTACAGCGTTTGAATTACGCTTGGGTCGCATAGCAGAGGGCTGGGTGGGTGGCTTATTGCGAACAAGTTTATTACCCACACGAACCGTGGAAGAGTCTTTAAACGCGATCTTCTGGGCGGGCTGGCTTTGAAGAACATGAATATCAATGGGCTGGGCAGCACTAGAATTGTTCTTGCGTTTACGCAAACAAACAGTCTGGATGTGTCCTTTCCTTTGACAAAAGTGACAAACCGCGTTTCTTAACGGGCAACGTTCACGAGGATGAGCAAGAACACACTTAGGGCAAGACTTAACTCTATCATTTTGCACACGCGGCTGACGAATGTGTTTAACATGACGCGGCCAGCTAGTGTTTACAGTCTGACTCTGCCGGTGGGGCCGCGGGCGTGACATAACTTGCTTAGCACAGGCAATTTGAGAAATACATGGCTGATCTAACTCACACTCAGCATAGTCAAAAGTATCTTGGGCTTCAATGATGTTCATCACAGTCTCTAATGACGGGTCAGGCAACTTTAAGATAGCAGCACGAATACGAGAATCTGCAATGTTTTGAGTAATAGCGTCTCGTAACATGACATCACTGTAGGAAGCTCCACACACACAATTAAATCGGCACTGATGGGTGAGGCCCCGTAAATCTGTTAACCACTGTTTATTAGATTGATGTGGCAGTTTCTTTAATCTGAAGAACTTGAATCTGGCTGCTGCCACATGAACTCGCGACTCGAAATACTCAGCAAGCTTGTTAACAACAACGTCATGGTCTAAAGCTTCTGGCTGGGATTCCGGGAACAACTTACAAAGTAGTCGATAGACTTCCACGCCTGCAGTGGAAATTAAATAAAGCTGCCGCTCAGTACCTGTGATTTTGTAGACTGTCATGTGCGCCTGCAACTGCGCGAAATATTCTCGTCATTCTTCTCTTGATGCATCAAAAGCACGGAAAGGTGGTGCTGCCTGTGCTTGTTCCTTTTGTGTTGGAGGATTAGTCGCTTGTTTGGCGATTGCTTCCACCAGACTTTGTATTTGCTGACTCTGTAACAAGATCAACTGTTGTAATTCGGCAGACATAGTGAACACAAATTAAACCAGCCCCCAAAATTTTATCGCTATAATTAGTATAACCAGAAACAAGTTGAACCAGCCCTGCACACGAGTTCGGAAGTCCTCGTCGCCAGTTTTGTGGCGGCGTTCGTAGCGACAAACAATTCGCTGTAGAAACGGCTTACGAAGTCACCGCCACACTTTTAATAGCGGGCCGACCGGTCCGCTGGAACAGTGAACAGAAAGATGAAAACCCAAACACTTGGATTAAATAAAAGTCGGTACTTATCTTTATTAACGAAGATACAGAAACACGGTAGTGAACTCCGTGTCTACAGAGATCTGTCTAGTTCGAGTCGGAGCGGCTAGGTCAGCGTCGGCTGACGACAGACAACAACTCTGCTGCGATGAACACACAACTGACTAGCAAGTACACAATTCGGTGGCGAGTATACAACTGAGCGGCGAATACAGAACTGTCCTAGCGCTCGCGACTCCAGCGCTTAAGAAACCAGAAGCCAGCGGTGGCGCGCGCAGACTTGCGGCGATTTCCTGTCTCGCTGGCGCTGCTTATGCGGACGGCGTCCGGACTTTGATGCTGCCAACCTTTTGGCAGCGGGCTCGGGTGGCATTACTGGCTAGGATATAACACGTTTCATGTGGAGTGCAGTGATGAGATCCTGTGTAGTGATAGGGGCATTGAGTTCTGTGTGTGCAATGTTGTCCAAGTACTGGAAACCAGGTGCGAGGGGAGGGACAGAGGTGTCAGTTCAGTTGCGGACATCTGGGAAGAGGGAGTAATCGAATTGGGGATCATCAGGGATCGTAAAGACATCGAAGAGGTAGGAGGCAAAGTTATGGGCCTTACTAATGTTGCCAGGGAAGGGTTGGTTGTCATGAAGGAGAGGATAGTAGGGGGAGGGTTTAGATCCGGTAAGGCGGCAGAAGGCTGACAAGTACTTGGACGAGTTGATAGGAACGGTAGCGTTTAAACAGGTGCATGTCTGTTGCCAGTCCCGGCGTTTATTAGCCGCGAGCAAGTTACGGATGTAACTCTGGAGTTGCCGGAGGCGTCGTAGTGTGTCCGGGTCACACGTGCGGAGGAATGCACGGTAGAGACGGTGGGATTCACGGAGGAGGAGGACGGCCTGTGGGGGTAAGGTAGGACGGTGGGGGTGGATGGCAATAGAAGGGATGTGGGCCTCCATGGCCTCAGACAAGGTCTGCTGGAGAAAGGAGGCAGCATGGGTAATATCATCAGGGTGGCGGTAGGTGAAGGGGTGGCCATCGACCTGGGTGGATAGGGTATCCCAGTAGGCATTCCAGTCGGCATGGGAATAATCATGGACGTACTTCGGGGGAGGGTCATCGAAGTGTTGGCAAAAGTGCCAACACCGTGTTGTTAGAGGAGGCCGAAATGCACACGTTTAATTACACGCTGACTGGCGTGAGGTCTGGAACATTACAAGGAAATGAGAACTTAGAAAATGGACGCAGTTGCTGTAATACTTAACTTTAATCCACATTTGTAGAACATCGCTCTTGAGGAGACATGCTTCATATAATAATTATCAATTGAATACGGCGCCTTGCTAGGTCGTAGCAAATGTAGCTAAAGGCTATGCTAACTATCGTCTCGGCAAATGAGAGCGTATTTGTCAGTGAACCATTGCTATGAACGTCGGCTGTACAACTGGGGCGAGTGCCAGGACGTCTCTCTAGACCTGCCGTGTGGTGGCGCTCGGTCTGCAATTACTGACAGTGGCGACCCGCGGGTCCGGCATATACTAATGGACCACGGCCGATTTAAAGGCTACCACCTAGCAAGTGTGGTGTCTGGCGGTGACACCACAGTCATGACGGGGGTTGGGGCAGGGGTGACGACTGTCTGAAACGGTGAGGAGGACAGGGAGATAGTCACTACCAATGGGGTCCAGGACATCCACCATTATGCGGCCAAGGAGGTTAGGGGAGGAGAGGACGACATGAGGAGTGGAGTTGGATTTGGGGTGGGTGTGCTGGGGAATGGGGACGAGGTCGCCTTCAAGGGAGGAGAGGAACCGATGCCACTGCCGTAACTGGGTGGCAGAACGACTATGGATGTTGGGGTCGGCGCCGATCATGTAAGAGGAGAAGGTACGGTCAATGTGGGAGAGGAAGTCAAAAGAAATAGGGGCGTTAGGGCGGACATAGATGGTGGCACTGGTGATGGTAAGGCCAGGGAAGAAGAGACTAAGGATCAGGTGTTCTGTTGGGTCGGGAAGGAGAGGTTGGAGCCGAACTGGGATCTGGCGGTGGTGACCAATGGCAACTCCACCATGCACTATCAGGAAGGGATTGTTGGAACAGTGAAGGAGGTAGGGCGAGGTGTGAATGGTGTGGTGGGACTGAAGAAAGGTTTCATTGAGGAGGAAGGCATCCACGCGGTGGGTGGTGAGAGTGTGCATGAAGAGGTTCTTGTTGGCGGGAAGGGAACAGATGTTGTTGAACAGGATACAGTGCTGTTGTGCCATGACAGGGATTTAGACGAGGGTGTCGAGACAGGAGAAGGTGAAATGGGCCTGGTTGTGGGAGTAGGTGGCATACATTTTAAGGTGGAAGATGGAACAGGCGCCGATGGATATCTGCTGGAGGGTCTGAGGGCGCTGGAAAGGGTGGACATTCTGTAGAACGATGGTGAGGAACCTGATGATGTCCTCAGCGGTGGGGAAGGGACGAAGGGAAATGCCAGGAGGGGTGGGGGAGTCCAGAGGGTGGACAGGGACAGTGAGTTCAGGAGTGGTCAGAGGGGGTCAGGCTTTACATTTTTGGGAGTATGTGGGATGCAGGAGATTACAGGTATTACAGGAGGGAGGGGACTGAAGGTTAGGGCACTGCTGGAGGAAATGTGCTTGCTTACAGTGCGGGCAGGTGGGGCCTCTCGGCACTCAGATGTTGTGTGTGCGTTGTAGCGCAGACACCTCTGGCAGTGGAGGGATTTAGGAGGGGTACGGCAGGGGTCGACTTTGTATCATTGGTTGAAGAGGAGGGCACCCTCCTTCAGGAGGTGGTCAATGGAGGGGGCGTCTTCCGAAAATACCCGCATAAGGCAGGTGGGGCCGGCAGAGTAAAAAATGCGGCGGACCGCCCGGACCTCCAATGAGGGATGCGCCTTGAGCTCCACCAACACCTCCTCCTCCGTGATCGTCGGACTAAGCCGAGTGATCACGGTGGTGAGGGTTGGCAGGTGACGCGGGGGTTGGGGTTGGTGCGTAGGAGATGGGGAAGGAGCAGGGGTGAGGGAGGTGTTGGGGCCAAACCGGGTGATGGGGATGTGGGAAAGGATGTCAGTATGAAGGGTGGGGCTTGGGGAGGAGATGAGAACGGAGTCTCTTCGGGGAGTGAGGAGGGAGATGGGGGCTCCAGGGAAGTGTTGGCAGAGGAGGAGGGAGAAGTTCCGGGCCTCGAGGAGGTAAGGATCGTGATAAGAAAGGAGGTATTTGTAGGAAGAGGGGAGGAGGAGGAGCAGGCGGAGGGAGCAAGGCCAGGCGGGGAGACATCCATGGCATCCTGGGTAGGGGAAGGAGGACAGCACAACGCCTTTTTGGGAGCTGAGGAGGTGGTGGTGCTGCTAGGGCGTTTGAGGGCAACAGAAGGGTGAGTGGTGACATGCGGGACGGGAGCAACAGGGAGGTGGCGGGAAGAGGCAGGTCCTGGCATAGATGCAGAAGCCAGCGCCGGAGATGGCGATGGTGAAGGCGACGGCGATGACGGAGATGATGGTGATGGCGAAGGTGAGAGTGAGAGCTGAGCATAGGCAGTGGCCCATCGGGCCACCACCCTAGCGGGAGCTGCAGTGACAGGCTGGGGGAGTGGGGGGAAAGGATCAGAGGTGGAGGTGCAGGAGGAAGTGGCGGGGGAGGGGGTGACAAAGAGCGAGGGCGGAGGGAGAGTGAGAAGAGGAGGGATGGAAGGAGGGGGGCTGACTGGGCACACCATGTAATGGTGGCAGTGGTGGCGGAGGGGGAAGTATAAACTATTGCGGTGGTGGTGGTAGTGGTAGTGGTGGTGGGGGCTGACATGATGACAAGTAGGAACTAATAGAGGAAAACAGGGGACAGACGAAGACGGACGAAGACGGACAACAACTGGGGCCAAAGTCCCACGCTGCTGGTGCTGGCGGGAGGCGACTGCTAGCACGAATGCTGGCTGGCTGGCAGGAACACCGCAGCTGCTGCTGCCGCAGACCGGACCGCCGCTGCTGCTGCTGGCCGGCTGGCTGGCTGGCACCTGCAAACCTAACGCTTCGATTAGTGACAGAAATCACAAATCGAAGGGCGGTATTCGTTGCGAGGTACCGCTGGAGATGACGGTCCATTTTACCACGGGTAATGTATCACGAAGCAAATACCGTCTGCACTGGTGGAATGTTACGTGATACCACGTACTTATAAATTTGTACCTATTACAGCGCCATCTAGCGGGCCAACCATAGTGCCATCTGGTTTCCCCCTTCAAGCTAGACGAGTTTCGTTCTTTGTAGTTTTTTCATTTGATGCTTATTTTGTGAGATATTTGGCCCAGTCACTATCAATGGGCCACCCTGTATATTTAATGACGATAGCAGTCAAAATGTCGCGCGGCGTGCATGTGCTGCTACTGAGGTGGCTTTTACAGACCAATTTGAGGTTAATTCCCGGCGTCACACACCATAAGTGTTCAGTATGAAATGGTTTGTCTCGGCTTGCCCCACAAAGTCTGTAGGCTGAAGAGCGGGATACCAAGCTGCTGTCAGCCCGCCCCCTTTGGGGGGAATCAAAATTCAATTTAAAAAAAAATGAAAAAAACTTTCCCCACATCCCACCTGGCAGTTTTATTATTCATCATGTGTGCTCCTAGTGCGTTTTAAGTGTGTTGTTCTGGAAAGTTTTTCATACTGTGGCCGACTTTTAACCAGTACGTGTGCCTTCAGTGTCTTCTTTGTGTTTTAAGAATCGCCAACTTTTTTTGTTTTACTTTATGTCGACCTTTTTTAATTGTGTCCCCCCCCTCCCATGAACGTCTCCATGTCTGTGTATTTTTACCTCCATTATATTATCTCCCCTTACTCTATTTTATGTCCCCTTTTTTATCGCCCTACATGTAACATTTTATTCTTGTCTTAGTTGTCATATCACTCGGCTGAAGAGCGGCGGATTGTGGGATTGTGCCGCTGACAGCCCTCCCCTCCCCATGTGGGGCAGGGGAATGAAATCACAATGAAGAAAAAAAAACATCTCCCCTACACCTCAGTGGTAGGTTGCGAATAGTTATCGTTTACTCCCAGTATGTCGTCAATTAAAAGTTCGGTGTCAGTCTGTGCACTTCCACATACCTACATTTGTTTTTGTAATAGCTTCTCTGACTTCGAAATCTTAATATATAATATTAACAACATTTGATTTTTATTTTTAATTCTAGCGTACTTTGGAGATACAACTCCATTTTCAAGAATTACATTGAGATTTCTGGGCGATACATTTACTTCAGTTTATCAAAATTGTAAGGTATCAGGCAAATCCAACACCTTCCATGAAAACCCTGACATGATAAGCAAATCCAGTAGAATGTCACATAGCTCCAAATAAATCGTGACATTAAATTAACCAACGTAATACGAGTAACGAGTGAGCAAATTGAATACCACAGACTAACACAAGAATGCCTAAATGCACGTTATACCTTCCCACCATGAGACAGACGCAGTTCCGAGGGGAGAAACGAGAACAGAAGCCGAGAGCAGAACCGTGTTAAGCTAGAAGGCCCTACGATAAGGGACGGACACCCAGGTCGCCAGCTAACCGCCAGGACCACCCCAGCCCATGTTAAAAGCTAGAGCCCTCCAGAAGAACAGTATAGATCTTACGATAACACTAAAAGGGCCACACCAGCTGCAAGTTTTAGCGTGAGACTTTTTTGCGTCTCTGTTACGTTGCAAACTTTAAAAACATTGCCCCACCACGAAAAGTATAACGTTTCTCATTGGATAGACAGAATTTTTGTAGGCGGAGCTTAAGGTTAACATTGAAACCCTGATTGGTCGGATGAAAACACAGCCAGATAGTTTTTTTTTTAAACCAACTTCGGTAAATTGTAGTAAGGAAAACTTAGGAGAGAGTTGCTTCCGCGTCAGCGAGGTGCGTGGAGCTGTGCCGACCGACGCCCCCTGACACTGCCTAACCAACGACAAGGTAATGAACGCATGCGATGCCGCATAACAGCGCATAAAGCTTCACTCAGAACTGCAGAAGTTTCATCTGTTACACCCCCGTTTTGTGTAATACTAGTGTCGATCGTCAATTAAACCTCATGGTATTCACATTTGCTACGTAAGTTAAAATCTGAAACGCGATGATTTTTCTGTTATATAATTATTGAGAAGCCACATCAGCCACTGTAATTTACGACAAGTTACATAAGTAACTAAAGATAATTGAGGGTCACTGTAGACCATTTTGATAGTTTTCTCTTTTGTGAAACTTAAACCTAGATTATAGATGTGATATGGCATAGGTCATCCTCCGATCCATTGTAGAACTTGGAAACCCATTCAGGGAATATTCGTTCACATTTTTGTTGAACGCAGTTAGTTTTTATCATCCTGTATTAAAACATTTCCTTTTATCAATAGCGCAATTTATAAACTTGTGAGTAGAATAAAATTTCCAATGGTAAACTTAACTGATTTTTCGACGTTATTTTACCAGCTAACTAAAAATAGGAAAGCCTTAAACCCCTTCCATTAAATTTAGTTAGTATTAAGATTCTTTTACATGGAGTGCAGTGGAGCTGACGCTGAAATCATTAGGTGTTTGGTTATATCATCGCTAGTCTCACTGAACTCTTCTGAACTCTGCATGTCATGTGTGGTCTGGCGTCTCCTTACCAGCAACAGGTCCCAGATTCAAACTAGTCAATTCCCTAAAAAACACGCTCAGAGCGTCGTTGCGCGAAAGTGGTAGGGAGACACGACATAGAACAACAGACACCACGCAGAATGTTAGAAAATGTTCGTTTCCTGTGTCAATGAAAAACTTTTACATTTGCACTTACACGAGAGCCATTTTCTTTTCCATGTCCAGTTGGTCGCGAAATTAAAACGACAGTGGTAATCCGATGAAGCTTTGCACAGATGTGTCGCACATTGTCTCTAGTGTACCCGTCGATCGTGCCACGTCGCACTTTTCAGTACTGAGCACACAGTGAGCACGTTAAGATGCTTAGAACACAGAGTCCCCCGCCAAGTTTGAAGTACGTGCTTTCATTCGATTTCTTCACGCTGAGGCGTTCCGCCTGACTTCATGCAGTCCACATAATGCAACTATCTATCATGCGTGATAGCCAAATGCGGCAACTGTACAAGGACTTCGAAGCTGAACTTACTGACGTTCACGATGGAGGCGTTCTGGGAAGGAAGCGAGTGTCGACCAGTGATCTTGTTCAGCGAGTAGCTCAGGCGATTCGAGAAAATCGTTTACGAAGGGCAGTTCAGAATAAGCGAAGAAGAGTGTCGTCGTGAGGCATGGTCCTTCCTCGAGATAATGCTCGGCCGCACGCTGCAGCTGCAACAACGACGCCCCTGCAGCGTTTTCCACGGGTTTTGATCACCCACCTTACAGTCCAGACTTGGCTCCCTTTGATTTTCATCTCTTTTCTCACATGAACCGCTCGCTATGAGGACAACATTTTGACAAAGACAACGGACTGCAGATTAGCGTAGAGAAATAGCGGAAAGCACGGGTAGCTGCCTTCTATGATCAGGGTATTGAAAGGTTGGAACAACGTTACGACAAATGTCTAAGTCGGAGCGGCGGCTGTGTAGAGAACTAGCTGGAAGGTGTAGCTAGACGTTGCAAGTAAAACATTTTTGATTTTCACTGTGGTCTCCATTTCGCAACCGATTCGACGTTGAAAAAAAAAATAGCTCTCGTACCCTTAAAATGATTTACCATATTTAAAAGGTGATACATTGAAGCTAATGTAATGCCCAAAAGCGTCAAAGTAGTCCCCAGTAAATGAGAGTTGTAGCTCTGAAACGCATTGTACTTATGCAGGAAAATAGTGCAGTGTGATTGAAGAACGCATACCAATAACAATACACCTGTTTTAGGAGATACAGTCACGGACAGCCCACGACGAAATATTTGTTAATAATATATGCTGGTATGAGAAATTTTATCACGCAATTACCAAAAAGTTGTTTGTTATTCAATTGATTTTCACAGGAAAACGATACAGCTACTGAATAAATTATACATGCTTAGGATCAGCATGGAAAACGATGGAATGCTTAAGTCAAGCGCACCTACAGTTTACAGGAAATTTAAGGTCAGCAGAATTAGGACGAAGATGTAAACCGCTTCACTTCGTTGAAGATACCATTTAGATATCAGATTCGGTGAATCTACACTCTCCAATTAGGATTGACAGAAGAGAGGTTTATCAGTCTCCAGAGCAAGAGACTAAGCTTTTCTATAATAGATCTTAGTATGAGGTGTTGCATCATTCTGGAGGGGCGGGGGGAACATCAGAAACGAGTGGAACACCTAGTGCGGCTCTGGAAACAGTGATTTAGTCATATTATGAAAATATATATTAGATTAACTTTAATTTATCCATATCACAGTGGAACTGGTTGATGAGTCAATTTTTTTATTTACACAGCTTGACAAGTTTTATGATTCAATTACTTTTTTTTATTTCCAATAATTATTTGGCACAATGCATTTCTGCTGTATCTACATACGCTCATGTATTATTAACATACTGTTTTCAGTACTGTAGTAACAACATTGGAACATGATGACGGTAGTGATGTGCTGAAAGGTTGTACCACAAACTGATGCAGAAAACGTATGAAATTTTGTAAGTAGATTTAAATGACTTAATACATGATATCGGTAACTAATCTAAGACTGTATTCGACCGCTTTTGTTGTTCGTGATGGTATTTCGAAGTAGCTGTTACGAACTGAAATAAAGACTAGAGAAAAGAACGTTTCTGACCATGACCGGCAAATTTTTCCAAGTTGAGATGTTTTAGACTTGTAGTACACCACGTTTGTGAAATATTCAAGATTGTCCATCATTCGATCAAATGTTGCGATCATTTTTTTGGACTAGGGAGGAAAAGCAACGCCTGGATTGCTGCCGAACTGAGGAAACTGAGGAGAGTGGGAGACAGAGAGAGAGAGAGAGAGAGAGAGAGAGAGAGAGAGAGAGAGAGAGAGCGAGAGTCTGTTCGAAGAAGAGATGTATGACTTCTGACCGGTTTTGTATTTTGAAGGGACCTGGTTCAAATTCCTGTTTGCCTTGGGACAGAACGGTTTTCGCCATTTGCCTTAAAATGGTTCCTTCAAAATACAATCGTGAATTTCCTCAGCCTCGTCTGTTCAACGTGAAATTTTACCAACATATTTTACCCAACAAAGCCAACGCCTTTGCCGCAGTGGTAATTCCGGTTCACGTCAGATCACCGAAGTTAAGCGCTGTCGGGCTGGGCTAGCACTTGGATGGATGACCGTCCGGTCTGCCGAGCGCTGTTGGCAAGCGGCGTGCACTCAGTCCTTATGCAGCAAACTGAAGAGCTACTTGATCGAGAAGTAGCGGCTCCGGTTTTATAAACTGACATACGGCCGGGAGAGCGGTGTGCAGACCACATGCCCCTCCAAATCAGCATCCAGTGAAGCCTGTGGGCTGAGGATGACACGGCAGCCGGTCGGTACTGTTGGTCCTTCCAAGGCCTATTCAGACGGAGTATAGTTTAGTTTATACCCAAACAGGAGAATATATCACAACAGCTACATACACATGTACCACCTTGTCGACTAAAGTCAGCCACATACGTGTGCATAGATAATTTTTTTTTATTTTCTCTCTCGTGCCATGAAGTTGAAGGAATAAGGTGGAGGTTTCGGGAGTAATGTAGTTGTAACAGGTATTTTCTGCCATGTGTCTCACTGTTCAGCTCGTGCAGTATGGATGTAGATGAACAGAGAGCTCTCATAGAGGAGCCATTTTGTACAAACACGCAGCAGCAAGCGATACACATACTGGAGTTGCGCCCGTGCAGAAGAGCGGTTTGAAGTGGAGCCGCACTTCTGTGAATGGTATTGCAGCTCATTCCAACGAAGGGCGCAAGTACTACACTTCCTGCATGCTCCGCGAAAAGATTGCGGTTACTGCTCCAGGACTTGGCCTCTTGCACTTTCTGCGCAACCGTCATTTCCACAAATAACGTGGAAGCCCCAACTAGGTCAGAGATCTCTTTCCGCTCTTTACTTCACTGTCCTCAATCGTTCCTTCTTCCAGCACACTGCTTCACTGCTTCTGCCATCTACATTAATCGTCTATGTTCTAAATGGGTGCGTAATATTTCTCATATTTTTAATATTACCTTAGCTATTATTTATGATTTTGATTTTCTACACGAAAATGAGTTTTTCATTTAGCAATACACCACTTCAGTTTTAACTTTTAACAATGGAAATATTAACTGGTACATTCTCAGGGCGTCTCGACGTGTAGCAGTGTAATTCTTTACTATAGTTTAGTCCAAACGGAGTTAGGAACTTGAAAACTCATACTGGTAAACGTCTTGAATCACAGCCCATAGAAAATGTTCACCCTTACTTTGGCGTCAACTGCACGCCTGTTATTTTACGTAAATTAAAAACAAATACGTATATGAAAGACGCTCCTGGTGAGAGATTAAATAAGATATGGGCCTACTGGTACTTTTAATATTTTTCTCCTCTTGTCCTCAATTTGTGTAATATTATGCTGATGATTTTCGCGTTAGGTCCGTTTAATTACAACAGAATACAATGAATTTTTTCTCGTGTCATACACGTTTCGCTTCTATTTTTTGCAAGCCACCATCAGTGCCTGAAATATTTACATATTTGTGTTCATACTGTTTTAACGAATAGACATTGTACTTTGAGGTTAAAAATAGCTCTGGTCCTTTCTGATTTTCTACGACGTAATAATAGTTTAAATTTAGCCGTCACCTTGGATACAGTTTACAATCTTGGGGATGAAGGGAAAAGGGCCCATAATGCTCGACGGCAACATAGAAATCACCCGAGCCATCAACCATCTAACGAAATCACCGTCCCTACCAAAGATCTGAAATTTCATAGAATAGCTATGCATCCGCCATGTTTGAAGGAAACTGAACTACCACGTTTTCTTGGGTAAAAGGTGTCAACTGGTAAGCCACACGCCCTAGAAAATTTTATCTCCTTGGCTTCTGAAAATAGTCCCTCGATTTAAATAATTATTGACTGCGTTAACATCTGTCAGTGTGGCATACTCACTATGTTTGCATGCAGCTCCCAAAAGTGGGTATTGTAAAACGATTTGCCAACACTGCTTCTGGTTGGTCATGTAAACACTCCTGTTCTATCTGCCGGTTTTCCACTTCCACAATCGACTTTCGCTCCCATGAAAAGCAGAACCGTTTTTGAGATGTGCTTGGGTTGTCAAGTTACATCCTGTTTACAAAAACTGTCGGCGAATATGGACGGAGGAATTTTCTGTACAGTGAAGGAGATGTAAAAATATTAGAGTGAGCATAAAGCTGTCTACATCTCTACTACTTAACAAAAGAGAAGCAGCGATTGTGCTGACTAAATCGGACTCTGGAACAGTTTTTTTTTCCAGACGCCATATTTGTGTGGGCTAGTAAATCGGATTCATGCCTTAACATGTAAACAAGACAGCGAAAAACTGTCTCCGAATTTCAGTTTTAGTCTTCCGGAATACGTGGCGCATGTAAACGTAGTGACAAGCTGATAGCTTTTACCCCAGAGAACATAGCAGTTCAGTTTGCCTCAAACATAGCGGACGTATAGGAACGTGTGGCCACTCTCTAAAATTTAATCTCGTTGATCGTTACCAACGTTCTTTCATCATAGACATCGACATAATGTATGTTAGCAGTGAAAGTTCTGTGGGCTTGTGACGTCTCCATCACATAATTCGGCCAGGTAAATGAAATACGCACCAGCCTACTGAGATCTGACAGTAACGATGACGATGACGGCGGAAGTCGTCGAAAGCTCGAGACTTAATTCAAATCTGACGCAGCGAGAACTCCGGCCGGCCGTAGTGGCCGAGCGGTTCTAGGCGCTACAGTCTGGTACCGCGCGACCGCTACGGTTACAGGTTCGAATCCTGCCTCGGGCGTGGATGTGTGTGATGTCCTTAGGTTAGTTAGGTTTAAGTAGTTCTAAGTTCTAGGGGACTGATGACCTCATCAGTTAAGTCCCATAGTGCTCAGAGCCATTTTTGAGCCAAGAACTCCGAGAAGCATTTATTCAGCCCTATAGCTCGTTTTCAGATATCTACGCTGGGCAAACGAAGAAGGAATTTGTGTTAATGGAACATATCCTAACCACTTTCGTTTTGCTAGTGATGTTGCCCTGTTCGTCTCCCTGCAGTTAAACTTCAACGACGAACTGAAGAACGAAGCAGATGTAGTCTGCAAGCCGGCCTGAAAACTGGTTAAAGTAATGCTAATAACAGACTACGAGGAAAACAAAATTGCACAAATAAGTAATTAACTCACTGAATCATTTGATGAATTTTTGTATTTGCTGCACTTGAAAAAATTGAATGGAAGACATAAACAGAATAACATGTCTTGAAGTAGTATTTGTAGGTCTAAAAAACGTCACAGACTAAGTTTTCGATTTATGTGAAATGGAAATATTAGAATTGTTGTGTGCAACCGTTGAGATAAGGAATTTGAATGAGACAACTGTTCAGCAATTCAGCGAGCAATGGAGAAACGCATGTTAGAAATTTCTGTGTGAGACAGGAAAACTAAATAATGTATCAGGGAACAGAATGGATTAGGAGCCTTATTTACGAGAGTAATGAAAAATAAAATGGAAGTGGGTAGCGTGTGTGGCCACGTAAATAGAAGGTTAGATGGAGAAATGATGATATTTATCGTGACGATGATGATCTGTTTGAGGTTATTCAGTAGTTAAGGTAACTTTTATTTAATGTTCGGTTCCTGTTGCACAATTTTTTACTTAACTTACATGTTTCGATTACTCAAGATCACCGTCAGATACAAAAAAGTAATACAAAATATGTATCATCTAATATTTTACAATAAATAAAAAAGGAAAGAATTGTACACTAATGCAGAATTTAGCAAAATAGTTGTGTCAGCAACTCGGAACCACATATCAGAGAACAGTGTTCTGCAATTGCGGCCAATGTTTTAGATAGATACATGATGGTGGTGGGGGAGAGGGAGGGGGGGAAATGGAGTGAGGCTTATTGGGGAAGAGGAAATGAAGCAGGGGGTGCAGGAGAAATGGTGGAGATGTCGTGCGTTTAACAAGAGGGGTGGTGCTAAAATTATAGAACGTCTAATTATGTAAAAATTTTCGTTAAAATACTAATAGTGCAATACAGCGGGTACGTAAAAGGAGCCGGGCGGAGTGGCCGCGCGGTTAGAGGCGCCATATCACGGATTGCGCTGTCCCTCCTGCCGGAGGTTCGAGTTCTCCCTCGGACATGGGTGTGTTTGTTGTTCTTAGCATAGATTAGTTTAAGTAGTGTTTATGTCTAGGGATTGGTCCCTTAGGAATTCACATACATTGGAACATTTATGTATAAAGTAATCGGCATAAAATAGTAAAATTATAAAACGGAGCAAGGGGGATTGAGAGCGGGAAAAGAAGGCAAGGGGAGGGGGGGGGGGAAGTGGCAATTTCACAAGAGAGGGTCTTATAGAGAACTTGCAAAAAGTCAATTACGTAAAAAAAACTTCTCTTAAAATGCCAGAATGGATGCGTAAAATTGTGAAAAGGGATAAAATAGCAGATTATGAAAGTGGAAATGAAGTAGCGAAAAATGGACTAGCATCTTAAGATATTTGAAAGTATAAAATCATAAGGTCTTACTCAGAAAATACACAAATGAAAGTGTATAAAAAATTTTTTCGTAAAAATATTAAAAGTTTAGGCCTAGAATAAGAGATGGATAAACAGTGAAAGACATAAAGATCGTAAAATTACAGACGTGGAATTATGTGGAGGACATAATTATACACTCCTGGAAATGGAAAAAAGAACACATTGACACCGGTGTGTCAGACCCACCATACTTGCTCCGGACACTGCGAGAGGGCTGTACAAGCAATGATCACACGCACGGCACAGCGGACACACCAGGAACCGCGGTGTTGGCCGCATTTGTGCACCGCCGCCGTCAGTGTCAGCCAGTTTGCCGTGGCATACGGAGCTCCATCGCAGTCTTTAACACTGGTAGCATGCCGCGACAGCATGGACGTGAACCGTATGTGCAGTTGACGGACTTGAGCGAGGGCGTATAGTGGGCATGCGGGAGGTCGGGTGGACGTACCGCCGAATTGCTCAACACGTGGGGCGTGAGGTCTCCATAGTACATCGATGTTGTCGCCAGTGGTCGGCGGAAGGTGCACGTGTCCGTCGACCTGGGACCGGACCGCAGCGACGCACGGATGCACGCCAAGACCGTAGGATCCTACGCAGTGCGGTAGGGGACCGCACCGCCACTTCCCAGCAAATTGGGCACACTGTTGCTCCTGGGGTATCGGCGAGGACCATTCGCAACCGTCTCCATGACGCTGGGCTACGGTCCCGCACACCGTTAGGCCGTCTTCCGCTCACGCCCCAACATCGTGCAGCCCGCCTCCAGTGGTGTCGCGACAGGCGTGAATGGAGGGACGAATGGAGACGTGTCGTCTTCAGCGATGAGTGTCGCTTCTGCCTTGGTGCCAATGATGGTCGTATGCGTGTTTGGCGCCGTGAAGGTGAGCGCCACAGGGCCAACACCCGGCATCATGGTGTGGGGAGCGATCTCCTACACTGGCCGTACACCACTGGTGATCGTCGAGGGGACACTGAATAGTGCACGGTACATCCAAACCGTCATCGAACCCACCGTTCTACCATTCCTAGACCGGCAAGGTAACTTGCTGTTCCAACAGGACAATGCACGTCCGCATGTATCCCGTGTCACCCAGCGTGCTCTAGAAGGTGTAAGTCAACTACCCTGGCCAGCAAGATCTCCGGATCTGTCCCCCATTGAGCATGTTTGGGACTGGATGAAGCGTCGTCTCACGCGGTCTGCACGTCCAGCACGAACGCTGGTTCAACTGAGGCGCCAGGTGGAAATGGCATGGCAAGCCGTTCCACAGGACTACATCCAGCATCTCTACGATCGTCTCCATGGGAGAATAGCAGCCTGCATTGCTGCGAAAGGTGGATATACACTGTACTAGTGCCGACATTGTGCATGCTCTGTTGCCTGTGTCTATGTGCCTGTGGTTCTGTCAGTGTGATCATGTGATGTATCTGACCCCAGGAGTGTGTCAATAAAGTTTCCCCTTCCTGGGACAATGAATTCACGGTGTTCTTATTTCAATTTCCAGGAGTGTATTATTACAAATATTTTAAACACACTGAAAGTTGGTTTTTTGTTGGGGTTGAAGGTTCAAAAAATGTTCAAATGTGTGTAAAATCTTATGGGACGTAACTGCTAAGGTCATCAGTCCCTAAGCTTACGCCGGCCGCGGTGGCCAAGCGGTTCTAGGCACTTCAGTCCGGAATGGCGCGCCTGCTACGGTCACAGGTTCGAATCCTGCCTCGGACATGGATGTGCGTGATGTCCTTAGGTTAGTTAGGTTTAAGTGGTTTCTAAGTCTAGGGGACTGATGACCTCAGATGTTAAGTCCCATAGTGCTTAGAGCCATTTGAACCATTTTGAACGTAAGCTTACACACTACTTAACCTAAATTATCCTAAGGACAAACACACACACCCATGCCCGAGGGAGGGGAACCAGACTACAAAGGCCATCGGTCCTTTCACTGAAAGTATAAAACAGTAAAGAGTAAAACAGCATAAATTATAAAAGTGGAATTGTGTGCGGCAACTAAAGTTATAGTGAACAAGGTGTGACATTTATGGTTAAATACATTTGCGTCTGCTTGGTGGCTTTGTACAGCGCGCAGTTTTGCAGGATGTACGGAAGCCAGTCTACACGCCGGCCTGCTGCTAGGACGGTGTGCGAAGCGATGCGCTGCCGCTGTCTCTTCTCGGTGAGTGGGGCTGCTGACCACACGTGCGCTGCGGAGAGGTGGACGCCTGGAAAAGGCTTTCGAAGTTTCTAAAAAATGCTCTGTTAATAAAATCGTTCTTCTGATTTAATGTGTTGTCAGGCTCTTGAAGACGGAGTGTAAAAAATCTCATAAATTTAATAGTTACAAATTTCACGACTTGTCCTGCAGCCTGATCCTGAGTAACACGTTCTCATGAATCTGTGATAAGAAATTAATGAATCCGCTAAATGATTCAAGAGGATCCTATTAATCAAGGAAAATCAGTTTTATAAGTAATTAATGCCCTGGAATGAAGTATTACAATATTGTCGACATTTAGTCAAACACAGTAATCATGTTTATTCCTATTATCTTTTTTAATACATTCTTGTATTTAATTTTGTATCAGCTGACTGCTGACACTCCAAAATTCAATCTCCATTTGTTTGTTCACGAGCAGTCGCTCAAATGGAAGACTAGTTCAAATGGTTCAAATGGCTCTGAGCACTATGGGACTTAACTGCTGAGGTCAACAGTCCCCTAGAACTTAGAAATACTTTAACCTAACCAACCTAAGGACATCACACACATCCATACTCGAGGCAGGATTCGAACCTGCGACCGTAGCGGTCGGGCGGTTCCAGACTGTAGCGCCTAGAACCGCTCGGAAGTCTAATTCATACAATGCCACGTGGGATGAGTGCGTGTGTGTCCGCCCTAGGCCTTAAACAAAGAAAGAGGCTAGTAATAATCAATGCTGAAGCAGTCTGGTTAGAGATTCAGGAACAACCTAGCAGTGTATTCATTTTTTGCTATCAATTTTATTTCCAGTCCCTTTTAATTCCGGCTTATTTCTTCAACGAAAATTCCAAGAGAAAAGAAACATTACTATAATCATTTCTAAAATATTGAGGAACCAATATATGGAAACAGATTTCGTCTGCGATGATTTTGAGACGAATTATTAATTGACTCAATATGATGGCAACGGTTAAAAACTGTTCAAGTTTTACACACTTCCTTCTTCCTCCTAGCGGAGGTGTTGGAATACTGTGACGATCGTTTTTCCAGTGATTGTGACTAGACAAAGATGAGAAACTTCTGTCGGCAAAAGACGTGCTCACTTCCCTAGGTCACAGTAGGTGAGCTTTGGCCCACTGCCCCTTGTGAACGGCCCTGTTTCTTGGGTTTTGAAGGTTACTAGACGGTGCCGCATGCAGAGCCATAATAGCTAGGAGCGCCGAAGCCTCCAGTTCAAGCAGGTTTCAGGGTAGGGCCGCCATCCTGGACCCCATACAATAATCTGTAGCGGAACTGTAGAATAAACGAACCTGACAAATTTCACCTTAGCTCCTTCCCTGCACATAGAAAGGGCGTTCGATAAAGTGTGGCACAAGGGACTATATCACAAACCGCATCAAATGAGGATACCGGCCCAACTGACCATACTTCCGTCGAATGTCCTACACAATAGGCCCTATAAAGTATTCCTAATCGTAACCCCATCTGAAGCATTTTACCCAGAAGCAGGCTTACGGTAGAGAGCGATCGCATAGCTACTGTTAAAACAATGTATACGTCTCTGACAGTATGAAATTAAGGGCTGGCACTCCAGGCAGATGATACAGCCTACTGGAGCTACGATAAGTCTGTAGAGGAAAACAACATGCAGATATCGGAAGAAAAAATACTACCCAAGGACACCGCCATCTGTTTGGAAACAGCTCCAGACAAAACCGTGACATGGATCCCATACATACGAAATATGAAAGAAAAAGCTAATAACAGGTGCAGCCTAATCCGCTTCATAAGGGGCTGAAAGAACGGAGCTAACGACGATACACTGATTCACACTTACAGAGGATTCGTAAGACCAGTCCTAGAACACGCCAGCTCAGTCTGGATTGCAAGGATATGCAATACAAAAATACACTACTGGCCATTAAAATTGCTTCACCAAGAAAAATTGCAGATGATAAAAGGGTATTCATTGGACAAATATATTATACTAGAACTGACATGCGATTACATTTTCACGCAATTTGGGTGCATAGGTCCTAAGAAATCAGTACCCAGAACAACCACCTATTGCCATAATAACGGCCTTGATATGCCTGGGCATTGAGTCAAACAGAGCTTGGATGGCGTATACAGGTACAGCTGCCCACGCAGCTTCATCACGATACCACAGTTCATCAAGAGTAGTGACTGGCGTATTGTGACGAGCCAGTTGCTTGGCTACCATTGACCAGACGTTTTCAATTGGTGAGAGATCCGGAGAATGTGCTGGCCAGGGCAGCAGTCGAACATACTCTGTATCCAGAAAGGCCCGTACAGGACCTGCAATATGCGGTCGTGCATTATAAAGCTGAAATGTAGGGTTTCGAAGGAATCGAATGAAGGGTAGAGCCACGGGTCGTAACACATCTTAAACGTAACGTCCATTGTTCAAAGTGCCGTCAATACGAGCAAGAGGTGACGGAGACGTGTAACCAATGGCACCCCATACCATCTCGCCGGGTGATACGCCAGTATGGCGATGACGAATACACGCTTCCAATGTGCGTTCACCACAATGTCGCCAGACACAAATGCGACCATCATGATGCTGTAAACAGAACCTGGATTCATCCGAAAAAATGACGTTTTGCCATTTGTGCACCCAGGTTCGTCGTTGAGTACACCATCGCAGGCGCTCCTCTCTGTGATGCAGGGTCAAGGGTAACCGCAGCCGTGGTCTCCGAGCTGATAGTCCATACTGCTGCAAACGTCGTCGAAGTGTTCGTGCACATGGTTGTTGTCTTGCAAACGTCCCCATCTGTTGACTCAGGGATCGAGACGTGGCTGCACGATCCGTTACAGCCATGCGGATAAGATGCCTGTCATCTCGACTGCTAGTGATACGAGGTCGTTGGCATCCAGCACGGCGTTCCGTATTACTCTCTGAACCCACCGATTCCATATTCTGCTAACAGTCATTGGATCTCGACCAACGCGAGCAGCAATGTCGCGATACGATAAATCGGAATAGCGATAGGCTACAATCCGACCTTTATCAAAGTCGGAAACGTGATGGTACGCATTTCTCCTCCTTACACGAGGCATCAGAACGTTTCACCAGGCAACGCAGGTCTACTGCTGTTTGTGTATGAGAAATCGGTTGGAAACTTTCCTCATGTCAGCACGTTGTAGGTGTCGCCACCGGCGCCAACCTTGTGTGAATGCTCTGAAAAGCTAATCATTTGCATGTCACAGCATCTTCTTCCTGTCGGTTAAATTTCGCGTCTGTAGCACGTCATCTTCGTGGTGTAGCAATTTTAATGGCCATTAGTGTATCAATATCGCTCGAGAGAAAAATTCACTGAATAACAGGAAGTCTCAAAAGAAGACGAACAACTATCAAGTATACCGGAGCACAAAAGTCTCTTCCACAAAAGAACGATGCAAAATAGGAACAAACACAACTACAAACAAAAGTCTTACGACAGACTTACTGGATACCACACCAACGAAGCTCAACTTTCGCAGTACAGATATGCATATCCACCCAGGGAATATAACTCGATCGTAGAACAAAACAATAGCCATAACCTAACAGGAATAATCAGACTCTTAACAGAAGAAGAATAAAATAGAAGACCGAAGGAAGAAGCACAGCCAGCTACAAACACTACGCATCGACCCTTGCTGAGATTTTAGAGAGGTTTGCCTCAGCGTTTGGGCAAATGTCAGGGTCATCACGTCCTCTCTACAAAAAACAAAACTTAGGATAAATAAGAAACGAAACCTCAAATTATCAAATAAATGGAACCCCAACATCTTAACGTAAACTAAGCTAAGGCACCAAAGCACATTAGGCTTTCCATGTTCCCGCCCTCTTTCATCCTGGGAGAGGGTGAAAAATGAAACAAATAAGTCAGCTGCAGCTTCGATAGGAGCAAACACATGAAGATTAGTCTCCTTCGCGCACTTATTTTGCGTACAGCCAGAGAGGAGGAACCACACATCTTTACTGACAAGTATCCTCTTATTTAGTCACAATAAACTCGTTAGACTCTTTAGTATTAGTCTGTCATCACCTGACTGTCGTTTTTTTCTGTGCCCCGTGTCAATGCGAGGGATTCTCCACTTTTAATTGCAAGTTACTCCTCCTCCGATTAAAAGAACAAAACATTTCCTGATATCGTTAGCAGAATGTACATAACGATCGGACGTGCGTCTCCTCATTGGGCTAATGGATTCAGTCAGGAACGAACTTCTGAATCAAACGGATGCTACACAGTAACTATTATGTTTCACAAAATAATGCAGTCTAACAAGGAAACATCACCGACCTGACCTCATATTTTACGGAGAAAAAGCACACTTGCACGATATCAGCCACAGGAATCGATCCCGCGCACAAAATTTGGGCCATAATTCTGACAGTGCGCAATTTTGACCTTCTGAAAGTACAGCCTTTAAATTTTCCGTGCACATCGGTTGTATGTCACTCGCTCCGCCCCACTGCAGGCGTCGAAAGCCCGAGTGCAAAGTGAAGTAATGTACAGTGGAGTGGGTAAGAGGATTGCGTACTGTTCTGATTTGTTAACATTCTTTGTTTACTAAGTCAAAATGCGCGGTTTCTGACCTATAGTTGGTGCCTGAGACCTCTTCGCTCTGAACATTTCACGTTGCTATTCACAAATGCAGTGTAAGTGAATGAAAAGTATTAGTATGTCATTAAAGAAGTAGTGCAGTGCTATTTAATTATTAGCATTACTACTGAGCGTTACTCTCTTTGGAATTTGAACTAGTACTGTTATAGCAAAGAATATTCGCAGGAAACTTACTATTCTGCAACGTGACGGGGATGATTAAATTGTAAAACGAAAATCATTAACGATTTCATAATAAATCTTCAATTGCTTAGGTCTACCCCTTTTAATATATATATATATATATATATATATATATATATATATATATATATATATATAAAAATCAATACGAGGATACTGCTAAAATAATAGTGAACGTATATGTGTATGAGGTTGACACATTATGTAGTATGTACTCGTATTTATTATTGTTTTTCGCGTAGAATAACAGGTGTTCTCGGCCAAGATATCAAAACACGTTGGACACACCTGTACACTTCCCCCCTTGTCTTCAACATCCCGCGCTTTGGTCGTTTCTTCGCTGTACAGTACTTGGCGCTCTGGCATTAGGCGGCTGCAGCGAGGCGGAGCGAATGACCAACAACCGGTCCTCGCGAACGTTTGAAAGTTGTACTTCCAGAAGGTTATACAGTAATTGCATAATGTCACGATTATGGCCTAAATTTCGTGCGGGGTTGGTTGCTGGTGCTGACATCTTGAAAGTGTGCTTTTTTTATCTTACAATATGAGGACAAGTTGGTGATATTTCCTTACACAGAACTGTGTTACGTTTCCTATGTCTCAGTTGTTCAATCCTCGTTTTAGGGTAGAATAACAATATTACTTTTTACTGTCTCGGGGTACAGACAATAATGTCACAAGTGACTTGTCTAATGTTGTGTGTTTCGACGTTAAGTTTTGAGATGTTCTGCCAGAGAATTAAAGCAGACTCCATCGATTACACATCGACCTTTGCGCAGCATGTTACTGTTTTCTGAGATGAGTCGTTAGTCACCTAACGCTGGGGAAAGCCCGTCCCACACCGTACATCTGTCACCGCGTGAGCCATTCGGAGACGTCACAGTGCTGACGATGCGATCCGTAAGTGTGAGTGACGCCAGAGGGGACGAAACCACTCAGTGTGAATGACGTGACGCTAAACTCTGTTTACTTTCCTTTTTATTAAGTGTGAAATGCTTGTGCGGCAGTAGGCCTATCTGTCAGTGAAGGAGGACAGTTCGAAGTAAAAGGGTACAGGAACAAGCAGAGTCGTACAGTATTTTTAATTGGAAAACTTTTTTGTGTATCTGTGGCGAAATGGTAACATTTGCCGTTTTTCGTACTCTTAGCAAGGAAGCAGTACTGTACAATGGAAATAAGTACTAACAGACAGGAGTTTGGATGAGTTTGTTAGGAGGTACCGTTGTTCTTGCAATTGGAGAAACAGGCCGGAATGACGAAAACCACCGGCTAGTCTCTCTACCAGGCCAAAGATCCCAGCAGCCAGTGTCAGGATTTACTCTGCGTCGCTGTCAGCTCTCTGGCGCTTTTCAAGATGTGTAATCAAACTGAGACACACTGAAGAGAGAAACCCTGCCCCCTAAACCTTATCTTTTCCTCTTACACCACAATTTTATGCTGGTTGCAGCATTGAGCTGTTATACACGGTCAAGTCACATTAACATGACAACATGTCAAAGGCCTGAATAACCACCTTTTCCAGCGTGGATCGCTGCGAGACTTGCAGGAAGAGTGTCAATAATGTTCTAGAAGGTAACGACAGGAATGTGGAACCACGCCGACTGCACCGCTGCGGCCAGCTGCGCCAGGTTTCTTGGTGGAGGATCCAACGTGAGAACTGCCCGATCGAGGTGGCCTCACAGATGGCGGTCAAACTTTCGACACGACTTCGTCAGTCCACTCACGCTTCGCAAAACCAAACGAGTTGGTGGCGAACTGAACAACAGCGCAGTATCGAAATTTCGCGCCCTGTATTAAATTTTAATCTTGTTTTGTTTTTATTTTGTTGTCGCGTAATTACGTCACAGATATTTTTATGACATGGTAAAACACAATGGAATAATTGACAAATGAAATGTTGTTGTTGTTTGTGGTTTTCAGTCCTGAGACTGGTTTGATGCAGCTCTACATGCTATTCTGTCCTGTGCAAGCTTCTTCATCTCCCAGTACCTACTGCAACCTACACTGCAACCTACATCCTTCTGAATCTGCTTAGTGTATTCATCTCTTGGTCTCCCTCTACGATTTTTACCCTCCACGCTGCCCTCCAATACTAAATTGGTGATCCCTTGATGCCTCAAAACATATCCTACCAACCGGTCCCTCCTTCTAGTCAAGTTGTGCCACAAACTCCTCTTCTCCCCAATTCTATTCAATACCTCCTCATTAGTTATGTGATCTACCTATCTAATCCTCAGCATTCTTCTGCAGCACCACATTTCGAAAGCTTATATTCTCTTCTTCTCTAAACTATTTATCGTCCATGTTTGACCTCCGTACATGGCTACACTCCATACAAATACTTTCAGAAACGACTTCCTGACACTTAAATCTATCATCGATGTTATCAAATTTCTCTTCTTCAGAAACAAATTCCTTACCATTGCCAGTCTACATTTTATATTCTCTCTACATCGACCATCATCAGTTATTTTGCTCCCTAAATCGCAAAACTCCTTTACTACTTTAAGTGTCTCATTTCTTAATCTGATTCTCTCAGCATCACCCGACTTAATTCGAGTACATTCCATTATCCACGTTTTGCTTCTGTTGATGTTCATCTTATATCCTCCTTTCAAGACACTGTCCATTCCGTTTGACTGCTCTTCCAAGTCCTTTGTTGTCTCTGACAGAATTACAATGTCATCGGCGAACCTCAGAGTTTTTATTTCTTCTCCATGGATTTTAATACCTACTCCGAATTTTTCTTTTGTTTCCTTTACTGCTTGCTCATTATACAGATTGAATAACATCGGGGAGAGGCTACAATCCTGTCTCACTCCCTTCCCAACCACTGCTTCCCTTTCATGCCCCTCGACTCTCATAACTGCCATCTGGTTTCTGAAGAAATACGCATTTCAAATACTTTTAAACATAGATTATACCATCAAAAATCTTGTGTAATTAACAATAACTGAAAATTAAAAACATAAAAATTCTAGTATTCGAATTTTTTGTTTTACTTTTATGCTTCAAGAGAACCAGTGCATTCATAAAAACATTCAAAGCATAAAATTTCCGAGAACCACGAGCAACGTGAGAAGGCGCATACACCACAGTCACATGTTTTGTGTGAATATCATTAGGAAAATAAGCCTCGCAATCTAGGGATAATTTCACGGTAAACCACGCATATCGAAGCGCTTTCGCGAAAGCTGGAGCCTGCAGTTGGTTGTACATCAAGTTGTGTATTTAAAATGCATCGCTTCTACTTGTGATTTCCTTTTGCTGTGCGATGAGAGAAGGGCATGTCTGTAATCGGCGAATGTAATTTCTTCGCCTATCAATAAAAGTGTTGGCCGAAGTATTTTTAGATAAACGTTTCCGGAATTACTTTTAATGAACATGTTGGTTTTCCTGTTTCATTGACAAACAACCCCTTGTATAAGGAGTGATCGTTTTGCTCCTCCCACGAGTCAATAATGTACAGAAACGGCTACATTTTTACGGAAGGTCGCCAAACTTTGTCCAGAAACTGATAGTAGGTTTATTTTGTGAGCTTTCCAGATTTTGTGGCTGTTGCGTGTACGTTCTGACGTCATTCCATTAATTGATTTACACCTTGATGGTTTCCAAGGCCAAGTTTATCAATAACCTCTTGGAGACAAATAAAGACTGTTGGTAGTAGTTTTCTGGAAGGTGTTAATCCGCATCAGTTGTGATGATAAAATCTATTTTTAATAAGCTCCATACACAGTCCTAAACCCGTACAGATAGTTTGCAAATTTGTGCTTGTGAATTTTTAAAAGCTATGAAAATACTTGTAGAAACTGAAACGAAAAACATGGGTCTCACGCAACAGATAATAGTAAGGAGATGAACTATTCATGCATCAGTTACGTATTGAGTGCGCTCCACGTTTTTCGTTTTAATTTCTACGAGCATTTTCATAGCTATTGCAAATTCGTAAGCACAAATTTTCAGGATTATCCGTACAAGGTTAGGAATCTTTATAGGACTAGGAGAAATTATTTCATACTTTTTATTCCGTTTTAAAAATGTAATATATTTAACAGTTTTGTCTTAAATAATTATTTTCTGATTTTTAGTCTTGTGTCTGCTCAATCTATTTGTCAAACACTTTGATGAGATTGCAACAGAGACATAATGTAAATTTCAAGATTATTTTAGTTTCAATTCACATGTCGCAACCAATACAGTGCTTCCTCTTACGATTATCTCACGCAAAGGTCTCGAAGGTAAAAATTAGACAGAATTGAACTCACACGGGCATCTACCAGCTACCGCTCTTACCACGGAACATTCACAAGTGGAACAGGAAAAGTGGGAAATGGTATACAAAGTACTGTCCGCTACATACCAGACCTGGAAACGGGTTAATATTTCGTTGTCATCGAGTTCACATGTATGTTGAGAGTTTCAAGTCCCTAGCTCATTGGGCAATGATAGTGGTAAACGAAGTACCCTCCGCCGCACACCACCAGGCAAAAGAAAATATTGCATTGTCATCCAGTCATGAGCTATGCTGAAAGTTTCACGTCTCTAGATCATCAGTAAATTAGTGTAAAATCAATTGCAACAAAAGAAAGCGACCTAGTGAAAACATGGTAAAACACGTAAGATTCGATTTGAATACGAATCGCAAAACTTCGAAACTGTGCCTTTGGCTACTTCGCTACCAAGGCTCTTGGTTTTATGTCGCGCGAGTAGACTGATAACCGTCACTTTTTCGGAATCTCTTGCGTGTTGGCGCCTAAGCCAAACTAGGTGTCCCTTTAATCATCTTGTGTGGAGTTGTTGTTCTTATTTCCGTGCTTGCTATGAAAATAGGACGAGGAATTCCGCCTCATGCAAGACACCTTTTCAGTTTTGTTTTACCCACACATGTTTCAGCACTTTTTGTGCTATGTTCAGTGGGTTATTTTTTATTTTCTTCCTGTAAAATTGTTGTTACATATTAACTTTTAGCGAAACTTTTGGTGCATAATATTTACATTTCTGAATGAATAATTGCTGTAAATATTATACATCATTTGTTCATAGTTCACAGTTGAGATGTGTATTAACGACCTGATGGAATGTGTGTTGTTTATAAAATTATGTTTAAAGTTCTGGTTATAGCTTAATTCGCAAAAGAGTAGATGTATGCATTAGTTTACATACTAATTTTTATTTTTCTGTTTACTATGCATTTATAAACGGAAATGAGTACATACCACGTTTTTTATATGTAACTTACGGCTTTGATGTTGTAGTATTTTCTCCTAAGTTGTTGGCGAGGTGAATAGGCTGATATCGTGACCTATGGTCGCTTGACAGTGCACTTTCTCCGATTTTTCAAAACATGAGCAGAGTTTTCGCCGCTATTACGTGTTGTCGTACTTGTGCAGTATTCATTTGTTTCGTAGTGTGTTTCGCTGGGTGAGGAGCGCAAGTTTGAAGTGTATTCGGCGATTTGACGTTTGTGGTGTTTGGTTTGTGTGAGTATGCGCGTGTGTGTATGTGTGTGTTCAGGACTGGGGCAGAGGGAGGGAGGGAAGGAGAGAGAGAGAGAGAGAGAGAGAGAGAGAGAGAGAGAGAGAGAGAGAGAGAATATTTTTTTCTCTCATGAGTAGTTTTGGTGTGACTTATTTGTATAGTTCTTCAATTGTGATAAAGAGGGTTTCATTGCACAGTGATGTGTATCCATTTAGTACTTTCTTTCCTTGGGCTACTGATTGTTGGATGTGATAGTTTTCTTCTATAGTTAATTTTTGGTATAATGATGTGCAAGTGTCCCTTTATTTTCATCCTTTTATCGCCGTGCCAAGTTTCGACTGTATCTGAGTTTGAGCTATGAAGGGCTCCCCTTGTAAGACGTTCTCAAGGAGACTGTACAGTAAACAACAGGGGAAGGTGCTGACTTAGTTGTACAATGGAACATTAGAAAATCCTGTATGATCCGTTCCTGAGCAGTCTGAAAAACTTCAGCGTCAACAGGGAACCTGTTACTTGAAAGTGGAAAAAAGAACGAAAATGTATGAAAACGTAATTACGAAACTGACTCGTAATGACAGGTGTCAAGTGTTGTGGAGTCCACTCCAATCACTGATAACACACTCGTAATATCAGGTAGTCTACTCGTTACAAAGAATGAACACCTCAAGAGAGACAGCCAAGTGTGAGAACTTGAAATTTTCATCAGTGGCACAATATATGGAAATAAGTTGCTCTGTGACAGGTTAGAAAGTAAAATGCACGTTTCTTTAAAAACTTATGCTGCACTGAATGCATGTTCATAAATAGTAAACAGTCTTAATAAATGCTTGTCCAATAATGGTAAAGATATTTAGTGAGATGGTGTCGGAATGCCGACCGTGGTGGCCTCGCGGTTCTAGGCGCTGCTGTCCGGAACCACGCGACAGCTACGGTCGCAGGTTCGAATCCTGCCTCGGGCATGGATGTGTGTGATGTCCTTAGATTAGTTAGGCTTAAGTAGTTCTAAGTTCTAGGGGACTGATGACCTCAGATGTTGAGTCCCATAGTGCTCAGAGCCATTTGAACCATTTTTTTGGTGTCGGGAAACGTGTACTGCGTTTGGTTTCCTAAAACCGAACAAGAGAGTGATACAAGTATTGGACATGGGACGATAGTAAGGATCGAAACCAAGCCACAGGCTGAGCAGTCTCGTGCGCCATCATCCACGCTATTAGAACAACTGACACTTACTGTATCTGGCCGGTCGCTTGAATTCGTGTAAGCGACGGCCTGACTGGCTAACTTCGTGCTAATTAACTCCGTAACGGCGCAACGTACCGAATTTTTTTTCTTAACAATTACTTCTGAGAACAACCTATCGTGCAACACCCTTAAAGTTTTTCAGACTGTTTCTCAATACCCTTTATAGGGTACAACATTGTGCTACAGTGTTTACGGGAGATTAAAACAAATCTTTTTTATAGGCCGAAAATGTCAGAAGTGCACCGTTACCCCGATAGATGCACGTGAAAGTTTTGACGCTAGTCGTTTTCAGAATTGTCTAAGACGTTCAAAACAACTACGTATTTCACGAGTAACTGCTACAGCTTCAGCGAAACGGCAAACCAGTTGTTCTGGTTTCGGCTCTCGTTCACCAAATGCTTCATATCTATGCATGTTAGCTATCTCGATAGAGTGTAATCAGCCATCAAGAATATGTCACAATATCAATTACAGACTTTCATGTAAACACAACATAACAAACAATAATAATGCAGTTGTTTATCTAAGGACATGAACACTACGAACAGCAACGTGAACGTTGGCCTAAAAAAAGTTTAGCGTCAAACTTTTCAAGGATCCCTATCAAGGAAACCGAGCACCTGTAACATTCTCGTCATGTGGAAAGGTGTTTTTTCCATTCCCTCCAAACCCTCTAAAATTCTGCATACATTGTTTTCTTACACCCTGCAAGTGTCTAGCTCGCCGTCGTCTGAGGACTTTAGCCTGGTCATTAGCGACGTGGTTCGCCCGTTGTTATCTGCAACGATCGTTTACTGCAGCACTGGAATCCATAGCCCGCTTACCTTGAGGTTCTCTTCTTTCTTATTACAATTATTGTCATGTTTACGAATTTCTGTGGATTCTCTGAATAAGCGAGCGTGGTATCTCTTTATCGCGAGAACCTTTGTGTCGGCGAATTTTACTGTGTGGTCGGTCTCGCACAGCGCATGCTTCGCCACGACCGATTTCTCCACCTGTCACAACTTGCAATGCCGCTTATAGTCGTCGATAGTGGTCATTCCAGCATAGACTTTCCCACATGTACGCGATACGCAGTATATTCCCGATATTGCGAGCAGGCCCCACTTGTCCTTTGCCTATAAGAGACTCTCTTTCATCTTCTTTGTTGGTTTGTAAATACTCTTTATACTATGTTTTCGCAATATATGGTCGATTGTGTCCGTCATCCCAGGGATGTATGGAACAAGGCAGTACCCGCCTTTTCTTCTTCTGATGTGTCACTTCGTCGAGAAGTTTCGTGACACTTCTTATACAAATGGTGGAGTACCCACCAATGCGTGCTGATTTTCGATACACGCTGTGGCTGAGGTTCTCACCATTCTTTGGAATCAACACATCTAGAAAGAACAGCTGTCAGTCCTTTCCTATGTCTATAGAAATTTTTATGTTGGCATGAAGATTGCTCACAAGCCTTTAGAAGTCACCGAGCTGTTCCTCACCATGAATCCACTCGATGAAGGTGCCGTCGATGTAACAGTACAACTGTAAAACTAGGTTTACAATGTGTCAGGTCCAGCGCCTGTCTTTCGAAATGCTCCATGAAGAAACTGACAACTACTGCACTAAGTGGATCACCCACACTGATGCCTTACAATTGTTCTTAGAATCGCCATTCCACGTAAAGTAACTCGTGTTAACACGTGCATGAAAGATCTGAACTGTAATGCTGCAGTGTGTCACTGAGTGGAACTTCGGTAAAAATCAAAGACGACCAGGATGTCATTCCGAGCGAGTTTTACTTTCTTCAGCTTCTCACTGAAATTTTCTGAGTCTCTCCCACGTGTTGCTACAGCAGAGAGGTAAAATATTTCGACAGTTTATACGTCGGTGAGCTAGGATCCCTTAAGATCTGTCCTAATGATACATAAAATTTACCCGTACAGCAGAGGTGGAAGCGTTTCTGTGTTGCGCAAACTTCTCTGTACTTCCACCAAGAGATGACGCTTTGCCTAAGCGATTCGTATTCTGTGTGATCTGCTGCATAGGAAATACTGCAAAATAACCGGGGTTATAGCAAAGCAAGCAGGCCATGTACGTAGCAGAATAACAGATGTAATATTACACAATATCTGCATAAAAGAATAACAGATGCAATATTACACAAACATATGCTTTTATTTTGACATTAACAAACTAGTAAGTTACTACTTGTACAAATTTTGCTCGCTTAACTTCGAATCCGATAAGCCGTAATGCTTACAGAGCTGTCAGACAACTTGCTGTCTTCTTTTCAGTCTGGTGTTTCGTCATCACAGGAAATGACGACGTAAATCTTGTTGCTTAGGGAAGCCTGTGGCAAGGTTTCCAAAGTAAAAGCGGAATTCTCTGTTACAAGGTAAATCCTCCTTTAAAACTAACGTGTTTACTGCAGCTACTATTTCATTTCTCCAACCTCTATATTTGCAGTTTTGTTCAATGAAATTAAGGACGGAGATTATGACGCACCAGTTATCAAATGTGTGATATGTTTAATTTAAAAACAACTTGTTTCGGGAAGACATGATCCTATTATAAAAAAAGTACCAATCAAGCGTCTTCCCTCTCTTCACTCCACAAGAAGCAACTCTTTAAATCAGAAGCTTACTCGCCCAGACTCTATGGGTTAACCAAGGTCCATAAACCGCTAGTACCTTTGAGACCTATAGTTAGCGCAATAGGGTCTCCCACCCATGAATTAGCTGGACACCTTGCCTCGCTGCTGAAACCCCATGTTGGTGGAACTGACAGTCATGTTAAAAATTCATATCACTTCATCGATATTAATAAGGAAATTAGTGTGGGCCCTAATGATATCTTGGTCAGTTTTGATGTGGTGTCGTTGTTTACCATGACCCCGGTGAATGAAGTGATCACATGTATATTAGACATTGTTCCTAGTGATATTTTGGCATTATTCAGACATTGCCTTACAACAACTTATTTTCAATATAATAATGTTTTTTATGAACAGATTGACGGCTATGGGAATTCCTCTTAGTCCAGCTGTGGTTAAGTTGTTCATGGAGAACTTTGAACAATGGGTGCTGCAAATAGCAAGAAAAAGACCAGCCAGATGGTATCGTTATGTAGACGATACATTTGTTATATGGACCCATGGGGAAGAGGAACTAGATGCCTTCCTGTTACATCTGAATAGTATTACTCCAAGAATTCAATTCACTACGGAAAAGGAAATCGATGGTCGCCTGAACTTCTTACATGTGGCCGTAAACGAGAGGACGGATCATTGGGTCATAAGGTTTTCAGGAAAGACGCACACACACACTGATCGTTCTCTGCAGAAAGATTCTAACCACCACCCAAGACATAAAAGAGGGGTGATTAAAACACTAATTGACAGGGCGCACAAAATATGTGAACCAGTTCACTTAGATGATGAGAATGAACACCTTAGAGCGACCTTCAAGAAGAATGGGTATTCCAACAGAGAGAGAGATCGTGCACTACGCCCTAGACTGACAACCAGGACGGACGAGGACCGACACCAACCCAAGGGGAAAGCGTTCTTACCATTCATCAGTAAGGTCATTGACAGCATTGGAAAAATTTTAATCAAGTACGATGTGGAAACTGTCTTCAGACCCACCACGAAAATAAAAGAACGTTTAAGACCCGCAAAAGATAAACGACATCCTCTAGCTACACCAGTCGTCTATAAAATGCCATGCAGTTGTGGAAAGGTCTATATAGGCACAACAAAAAGAAGCGTCAACACCCGTCTGGGTGAACATAAAAGGAACTGCCGCCTTGGACATATTGATAAATCGGCTGTAGCGGAACATGTGTTTCAGGAAGGTGATCATGAAATAAAGTTTAGTGAGACGACCGTCATAGCAAAGACGTCGCATTATTATGCGCGAATGTATAGAGAGGTCATCGAGATTGCCAAACACTGCAGTAATTTTAATAGAAAAGATTACGGCATTAAGCTGGATATGATATGGATGTCAACAATAGAGCAACAGCGTGACAATCGATTAATTTCAATTGAGAAAGTTGGCAATATCAGAGGTAATAGCACAACCGACGTCACGTGATTGACAACGGCGCCCTCTGGATGTCTTATATATACGGCGCTCACTCGCGCTCGAGCGCTTAACTTTGTTAAAGTTAAGCGCTCTCGCTGCAGTTCGCCGATTGTCCTCGAAGGATGCCTTCCGCAGTCGAAGGCGAAACGTCAGGGGAGAATTCTACGTTTGGACCACGGCATCTCAGCTCGGAAGTGTTAAGTGATGATATATGGCACTGTCAGCTGTGATTTCCGACGCATTGGATTCAGCCGTCTGTCCGGAAGTGTGTTCATCCATATCCTTGTGGATATGCGAGAGTGGTATTATGCCATTACACACAGTAAAAAATGCGCATGCAGCAAAATCCACGATCGAACATAACAGATTCCTCCTTATATAAGTCATGTACAACAATATTAATTATTGCAACAAGTTCATTTAAGTATTTTTTATTTGCAGTCAGTGAAAACTGATGAATTGTTGTGAACAAGTTCCATTCATAATAACTCTTTATTTTCATGTGTATCGAGCTGGCTTGCTATCAGTATCGTAGATCCCCCACTGAGTATTGGAAATGACACTACCGAGCCGAAAGGACGGTTCAGGCGCTGAGAGTTAGGGTGATTAGCTTTTTTCATTTGCAAAAAAGTGTACCCATAAAACTGGTTTATGGTGCTTATCGTGCGGATGTAGCAGCAGAAAGAGACAACATACCGTCTCTTCAGCAGTTTTATTACTGCGGATATCCTGTGATAAACGGCTTTCGGGTGTTAACGGAGGCCGTACAGACTCCTCAGAAAATTCAGATGATAGCAAGCTATACTTCATCAGCGCTTGCAACAAATGAAACATCGTGTACGGAAAAGTCTCTAGTGACGGCCCTTGTATCAGTTTATGCCAATATCTATGGGTAAAAGACTCTTCCCCAGATTGCAGAATTTTCCTTTCCAAACTTGAGACGTACTAAACACAGATCTTCAGAGAAACATGAAGCTAATTTTGCATGAAGATCGTAGCTTCAACTTTTTGACTGACTTTCCAGAATACTAGCAAGAATCGCACAACTTGATGGCGATTAGAATACGTATGTGGTAACAGTGGCAGTGTTATATACAGTATAGACGCTCAGTGGTGGTTCGTAAGTATACATTCTGGGTGTTCACAAATTTTTAAATTCAGATCAGTAAGAGAGTGTAAAATTAATAGCATCTATTGTATAACAGTTATACTCAACAACATATTTATAGAACTTCAGCCACTGTCAATAATAATAATAATAATAATAATAATAATAATCATTATATGCATAACATGTGGAATTTTGTTGATTTGTACATAATTATGTACAGTTTATGGCAAGAACCAAATAAAGTTTCCGTTTCGCATTTTTGTGTAAGATGGAGTTTTCGTGGTTTTTATTTTGTCAGGCAAATGTACAAGATCCCTAACAAATGTATTACTTAAAGAATTAATTTCCAGGCAAAAAGCAGACATTCTTATATTGCACTCACACAACTTACGCTTATTATACACTTTTCTGTTAACTGTTAGCTTGTAGTCACGCTTATTTGATTTTGTCACTTACTCAGACAATGGATCTGCCCTTGGTGGCCCTAATTCCTATGCAGCAAACTTTTCCTGGTAATTTTCTTTTCTGCAAACACTTAAATCAGATTCAACATAGTTTAGGTTGACAATGCATAGGAAAACCGATTCATGTACAGTAGACAACCAACTCCAAATATGAACCGCCGTTTGCGGAAATGATTAAATTCAAGTAGTACTATCTACCGACAGGGTCACTTAACTAGAATACAAATGAGGCGCTCAGAACCAAAAGCACACCGTCTTCGAGCCCACATTTAAGTGAATGTCAGAGAAACCAATGAGACAACTTCTCTTGAATGTTCATAAACACATACAATGTGGGCCTACAGTACAGATAACCCTGACCCACCATAGGATCAACAGATGTCAGAAGCATGAATAAATGCTATAGTCTCACAATCGACGATGATGTGCTTCATGTTCTTAGCGCCTCAAATGGGTTACTGCACGATAAAATCCAAAACCTAGTGTACTATACCTCACTTAGAATACCACAAAATAGATTTTTCTATCGCATAGCTGTAAGATATACTGATGTCCGATCTAATTTTGCTATGTAGTGAGTGAATTGGCATATCTGAGGAATGTGCTACCGTCTAGTGGGAGAATGATAACCTGTGCACGCCGCGAACCGTGCACATTGTTTATCAAAGCAGCATGTATTTGGCCCCTAAGGCAATTACGTCATGCCAGGTACGCATGCGCAAAAGCTCCTTAAAACGTACACAACTGCTGTGCTCGCGACCCAGATGCCAAGTTTCACCGAATCTAGAGGAGCGATATGGTACAGCACGGTAGATTTACTGCCGTGTATTTCAGATTACCGCATCTACATTACGTTTAACAGCATTCAAAGAAAAATAACCAATAAATCCGCAAGGTGTCAAAAGTTATGGTGCTTACTGCTCTCACACAACAGCCGTCACTGTAGATACTGTATTAACAGAATTTCTGTAGCTCGCAGGCACACTGATAAAAATTAACAATATCCTTTAAAAATATGGGGCACAAATAGTAACACTGAATCTTACTTATCATAACCAAATCCGAACAAAACATAGCCCATCGGACTGTTGAAATGTTGTATGCTTTGCAATCCGCAAGACAGGTTTCGCCGCTTGCGTCCAGTCGCAGCTGGTTGGGTCTCACTCGCTGCAGAGTGGGTCAACGTCCAGCGGCGTTTCATCAGCATACTTTCAGCATTCATTTCGACAGCAGGTTTCCGTGGTGTAGTGGTTATCACATCCGCCTAACACGCGGAAGGTCCCCGGTTCGATCCCGGGCGGAAACATTATTTTCTTCCCTAGTTTTCTAACTATTTTCCGAGCAGAGGTCGCAGTTAATGAGACAGTTATGTAAGAAGCTTTGAATGTGGCACAAGTATTCAGTGAACCGTCGGAGATCGCACATGCAGTCAGAGGACCACTGTATTGATTGCTGCGGCGGCGAAACCCTTAAATACTTACGGACCAGGTCTCGTACATAGCTTCCATTACCTGTGGACTGGCTAAAATATGTGGTTCTTTGGAATTTCAATACTTTTTAGTTTTATTGGACTTTCTACAATAAATGTGCATGCTTCGGTATTGATTGTGTTAAATCTGAAACTTCACTTTCATAGTAATTATCGCAGAAAAAATTGAAACGGAATTCTGGCATTCAAATACCTACACCGGTACAAACAAGTGATCTTGATGTTTCAATTAAATCTTTTTCATTTAAACCTGAAGAAACACACAGAACACAAGAACAAAGCAAGATTTAGTGTTCACGGTGGAATACACTGTGAAACAAACTGAAATTTGGAAACGTACATAGTTCAACATTACCCTCACCGGAAACATATGCTCAGAGTGATTTCCTGATTTACCTTCATGAAAATCCTTTATAATAACACAATCTGCAAAAAATAACAGGACCAAAGTGTAATCTCAGTCATCGTCAAAATTTCGTTCTCATCATCTGCAGATTCGTCAAGGACTTTCATCACCTGCAAATTTAGAACGCAAAATCAAAACGCTTGAAACAGAAGGAACTTGAACGTCAGCTAATGCCCGTGAAACAAGAGACGATAACAAAGATCCAAAAACGACGAATGTTTCCATTGATACAGCTACTACCACCTAGTGAAAACCCAAATTCGGGCGTTCCCCAAGGTAGTGTTGTAGGCCCTTTGCTGTTCCTTATCTATATAAACGATTTGGGAGACAATCTGAGCACCCGTCTTCGGTTGTTTGTAGATGAAGCTGTCGTTTATCGACTAATAAAGTCATCAGAAGGTCAAAACAAACTGCAAAACGATTTAGAAGAAATATCGAAGTGGTGCGAAAAGTGGCAGATGACCTTAAATAACGAAAAATGTGAGGTCATCCACATGAGTGCTAAAAGGAACGCGTTAAAATTCGGTTACACGATAAATCAGTCTAATCCAAAAGCCGTATAATTCAACTAAATACTAGGTATTACAACTACGAACAACTTAAATTGGAAGAAACACATAGAAAATTTTGTGGGGAAGGCTAACCAAAGATTGCGTTTTATTGGCAAGACACTTAGAAAATGTAACAGACCTACTAAGGAGACTGACTACACTACGCTTGTCCGTCCACTTTTAGAATACTGTTGCGCAGTTTGGGATCCTTACCAATAGGACTGACGGAGTAATCAAGAAAGTTCAAAGATGGGCAGCACGTTTTGTATTATCACGAAACAAGTGGGGTGTGTCACTGGAACGATACAGGACTCGAGGTGGACATCATTAAAACAAAGATGTTTTTAATTGCGACGGGATCTTCTCACAAAATTTCAGTCACCAACTTTCTCCTTCGAATGCGAAAATATTTTGTTGACACCGACTTACATAGGTAGGAACGATCACCAAGATAAAATAAGGGAAATCACAGCTCGTACGGAAAGATATAGGTGTTCACAATTCTCTATTATTCCCATCTCGTATCGCGCGGAAAGAATGAAGGTGGTTCAATGAGCCCTCTGCCAGGCACTTAAATGTGATTTGCAGAGTATCCACGTAGATGTAAAAAATGGTTCAAATGGCTCTGAACACTATGGGACTTAATATCTATGGTCATCAGTCCCCTAGAACTTAGAACTACTTAAACCTAACTAACCTAAGGACATCACACAACACCCAGTCATCACGAGGCAGAGAAAATCCCTGACCCCGCCGGGAATCGAACCCGGGAACCCGGGGGTGGCATGTAGATGTAGATGTACGGTTGGCACCGTGGTAAATCATCATATTTGGCGTGACGTAATATTACATCCACTGCACATTCGCATTTCCCAGAAGAGCCGTAATATTACGTGAGCCGCGCGCAAAGTGTTGAGGGTGAAGCAAGGTGACCTGCGTGCTATCAGTTGAGGAAAGTGGTCTGGGTCTAGTTGACCTGAAAACAATTTACGCAGTGCTACTTCTTCATAAAGCCAGCAAACGGCCTGAACAGTTTCACGGCGGTATCTATCGAGCAGTTCCGTCCACACCGCGAGCAAACCACAATAAATGTCGGATACGTGGCGTTAAGTGCATCACATCAGACAATTTTACGCGCAAAAATAGGTACTCGTTGACCATTGCAGTTGATGTCCGTGAAAAAACAGCTCTGTGTCGTACTCTACGAGAAAAAACTAATCAACAAATAAATAAATTGAAACCGAGAAATTTCCAAACTAAAAAAGGGAGAGCACATACGGAAAAATATAAATGAACTCATTGTGCCATACAGTGAGGGAGACATGGTACAAAATAATGGATCAGACGGTACCAACTAATGAGAAACTCCTGGACAGGGAACTCTGTCAACCCGCCAGAAATGGAACTAGCTGAGCAATATACAACGCAATTGTCTGTGCATGGCACTCGCGATGCTCACAATCCCTGATCTAAATCAAAAAGCCACGCTGGGAAGACAGAATTACATGGTTATTTCCGACGACGACTCAAGCCGTCGTTCCAAAAGACATACAGACAAATCAGAATATATTGTACAATTGTGAGAAGAACATAAGACTGCAAACAGGGAAGAAGATCCCAGGACCACTTGCAAAACTCCTTACAGACACCACTAGATTCCATCTTTAACAAGTAACAATGTACACAATATTTTAACAGAGAAATTTTTAATTGAGCACATTCTGAAGTAGCATACTTAATAATATTAACAAAGAGCTAGATCAAAATGTAGTACAGTAGCATAAAAACGAAAACATACAGAACATAAATATGACCATGTGCAATAGGTTAGATTAGTGTTGATTAACGTCCCGTCGACAACGAGGTCATTAGAGACGGAGCGCAAGCTCGGGTTAGGGAAGGATGGGGAAGGATATCGGCCGTGCCCTTTCAAAGGAACCATCCCGGCATTTGCCTGAAACGATTTAGGGAAATCACGGAAAACCTAAATCAGGATGGCTGGAGACGGGATTGAACCGTCGTCCTCCCGAATGCGAGTCCAGTGTGCTAACCACTGCGCCACCTCGCTCGGTCAATGTGCAATCCTTAATTAAATTTCTTCTGCAACCTTCAGACATTTTCCGAGACCATAGTATAGCCAATATTTCAGAAAGCTAATCTGACATGCATAATAAAACAGCCTTCCCGTTGTGTTTTTCAATGAAATTTTAATGTATTTCTTGCCTCTTCTTGTTCTTCCTTCATAATAACTCTTGAATATATGTATGGCAGCGTGGTGGTCAGTAGATATTTCGGTTATTTAAGTCCAGACCAATAAATCCACGGTCTTCTCTATTGCATCGTATCCACAATACACGGATGATCGAAGGGACAGCGGCTAGTTGTACCTGCTTCTACTCCTGAAGCTGGCACAAGACATTGCGTGTATCACACATTGAGTACGGCTCCGCAAGACGAAATCTCTGAGACCGTAACATCTAGTTATTACCTCAATTATCAGCATAGGCAAGCAGGATTGAGTTTAGATTACGGAATGTAAGTTACCAGACGTCCTAGTTCCTTTTTGATATTCACAAATGCGTTTTATCATTTTAAAATGACAAATCCTTAGTTTATTACTAAATCTGCTTAAAATACTTAACAGAAAACCGGATACCTGAGCGAGATATTATTGCAGTGTAAAGGGGGTGGATGAAAACGTGGCAGCACCGTCAGAAATGCATGCTTGAACATAAATGCAAATACTAAATAAGCCTACAGATTGCGCTGTTGTATATGACGACGAAGGACATCTGTGCGATGTCCTGAGCACGTTGCAATTATCAGTAGCGTCAGAACAGTGTTCTGTGTAATTGTGAGTGCATTATGTCGGAGCTAAGTGGCATCGAACGTAGGGGCTCTTATGGTGAGTGCTTCCGTAACCGAGGTAGCCGAAGTGTCTGCTGTCTGAAAAAGCGCCGTATCGTCGATTTATACTGTATACAGAGAAAGTAGAAAATGCAACATCCCCTGAGTCAACGGACGAAGTTGATAGTTGAGTGATCGTGATAAGCCGTCACTGAAGATTGAGACGAAAAACAGGAGAACGACAGCTGCAGAAGTCACTGCAGAACTAAACGTTTCACTCGAGAACCCTTTCGGAAACAAAACAATACGAAGAGAGCTCCAGAAGCAAAGAATTGCAGAGCGAGCCGGAATTCAAAAACCGCTCATCAGTGACGTAAATGCGCGTAACAGGTGTAAGTAGGCTGTTTAGGTTTTTATGTTGGTAACGCCACGTAGCGCTCTGTATGAAAATCACTGACTGAGCTGTGTGCAGTCTGTGGCTGGTTTGCATTGTTGGAATATTTGCTATTGTAATGTTGAGCAGTTGGATGTGAACAGCGCGTAGCGTTGCGCAGTTGGAGGTGAGCCGTCAGCAGTGGTCGACGTGGGGAGAGAGATGGCAGAGTTTTGAGAGCGGACGATTTGGACGTGTGTCCGTCAGAAAAAGGAAATTGTTTGTTCTCCATCAAAATCTTTCATTTGCTAACTATGTCTATCAGTAGTTAGTGCCTACAGTAGTTAGAATCTTTTATTTAGCTGGCAGTATTGACGCTCGCTGTATTGCAGCAACGAAGATTTTTGTGAGGTAAGTGATTCATGAAAGGTATAGGTTATTGTTAGTCAAGGCCATTCTTTTGCAGGGATTATTGAAAGTCAGACTGCGTTGCGCTAATAATAATAATAATAATAATAATAAAATTGTGTGTCAGAATAAGTAAAGAGAGAAATGTCTGAGTACGTTTAGTTTTGCTGAGCTGTTTGAAAATCAAATAACGTAAGAGGTTTTCCAGCATAGTCATTTATAAATTTTTCTAAGGGAACATTTCACAAGGAAACGGTGTCGAAGCCATAAAACCTGTATTATGTAGCAATGGAAGAATGTCATGTGATCCGGTGAATCTTGTTGTACATTGTTTCCATATTCTGGCCGCGTTTACGTTCCAAGAGTGAAACAAGGCGGGGGTTTCGGTGATTATTTGGGCAGCCGTTCCGTAGTATTCCATGGGCCCCATGGTTACTCAGCAAGATCGCATTACAGCCAAGTATCATGTGACATTTTAGCTGATCAGGTGCATCTCACAATGGGTTCCAGAAGGACAGGGCCCCCGTTGACACAGCTCGCATAATCAAGGACTGTTTAATTTTACCCATATTTTTGCAGCTTCAAATGTGGCTGTTCAGTACACAGGAAGTAGGAATTAAAATTTTCATGTTTTATTAAATACACGATGCATTTCGGACCTGTGGGTCTATCATCAGGCGTAGCTTGTCTTAATACAAGATTTATTTTTGCTCCTGAATGAGGTGAAACTCACATTCCTGTCATGAAAAGGTTTGAGGTGAGGTTATGAATTTCGTAAGTTAAAAGCCTAAAATATGTGCGAAATAGTGGCAGAGGAATAAAAATATTAACCCTCAACTTTTAAGTGTTCGAAAATAATTAAAACAGAATCCTTCCTTCCCCTATCCCCATTAAAAGAGAGATAAATCGTGGTGTAATGCCTTACACGAGGCGTATTCTTTTTCCACATTCGACTTTTCGTTAGATTGCCACTACCCGTTGAGTTGCTAATTATAGGAGCCGAGTTGTGGAGAAGAAGGGAGTGGGAGGGGGGGGAGACCAAACAGTTTAATGGTCGCCGAAAGCGCGAAAGATTACCACAGATATGATATTTTTATGTGTCTACATCCTACGCAGAGAACTTATTCAAGTAATGAATAAATGTCGCAATCGTGCAATAAATGCGACGCAAAGAATACGCACGTTATTATAAACTGATAATTTGATGCCTTTTTATGTTTTCATGTCTAGACAAAAATGCACAGATCAATACTGTCAAGAACTGAGCCATTAAATTTTCTCATTTCCCATTTTTCTTGTGACTCCAAATGCATCAAAAACGAAAGAAATTATTCTCAGATAATTTGCTTGTTGATATTTTCTGTATAATTAAATGTTTTGATACTGACCTCAATCATGTTTGATCTTATACAATTGTATTTAAATTCACAAAATCTACAGTCGCTAGCAATCGTATGTGTAAGCCCACTGTAACGTTTTATTAGCTGAAGTTTCCTCTACCAGTAAGAAACTTAGCAGAGATTTTTATTGTATTTCAACTCGGAAAATCGTATCTGACTGCATATAATTTGACAGTCCCAAGCAGAATACGTATTCTGCAGAGCATCCCTTTAAAAAAGTAACATCTACAATGTTACTAACAGGAGGGCCTAAATTCCTACAGTGTGAGTACGGAATCATTGTTTGTATTACGCGAAGCTGATAGATTGGTTTTTGCCTAATCCACTCAAAGTGAACTCTATCGGAGTTTCACAGTGCAAGCTGAGGTATTGTGGTGGTAGTCTACTAGGCTGGTTTAAGGAACAGTGATTTTCTGACGGCAGCAGATGGTTTCCAGCGCATTCCAAGTCTGGAATTAAGTTGTAGAATGTACTGGCGGGAAGCAGGATTTCTAGAAGGTTTCTCGTAGAGGAACAGGAAACGGCCAGTAAGGATTTCTGAATTCTGCTCCTGAGGTCGGCTGGCTGAAAGGCCTAAATCGGTAATAATTTTAGAAGAGACTTGGAGCTCGAAAAATCGATAAATCAGTTAGATGGGCTCCTGGATGTAGGAGTCGTAGTCTCTCTGGGGCAAATATGCTGTTTCGACTAAATACTGATTTATGAGCTCTGACAGTAGTGATAAAGCATATATTCCAGAAAATTTGCTAGTGCGTTCCAAGGTTCATGAGGCTTCACAGCCAATTTAAGACTCCGCAGTGCGTCCAGGAATGTTGTGTTACAAGACATAAGATAAAGACAGAAAATTCCCTCCGATAACGCAATATTTGTTTGGGTGTCACTCGAGTTAAGGACTGGATATCGCATGGGTGCTCCATTTCGAGTGGTTGTATGGGCGAGACTGTTAGGAAACAGCCACTGTAGCCACTATTGGACGTATGAAAAATCGCGCTAGCATACGAACAGGGCAGCCTACCATATTCCACATCTATGTCTGTAAGGTGGAAAGAACAAATGTATCTAGGTAAAGCAACCCTTAGAAGGTCAAGTTAAATGGCCAATTTAGTTAAACGTATAGATGTTTTAAATGCAACTTACTTTTCCTTGGAATGTCTTCAAATGTTGTGTAATTGTTAACATTGTGTATTAATCACAGCCCAAATTGACAGAAATCAATTAATCCATAAAAATTCTGCAATACTTGCATTTCCATGTCCCTGCAGTTGACTCATCTATCATATTTTAGTAGTTTATAGGTATTTTCCATTTTTAATTAATTCACTACTAGTTGCCCCTTTGACTCTGTGGTATGATGTTTTCATGATCGCACTTCAACTCTGGGGTAGTTATTAGTGTTGTTTTGGACTTAGTGTTAATCTGTTGTGGTTGATATTTTGCCGTTCATGTGACAGGTAATTATTTTTCTGTCCGAACTCTTTTTCCAACTAATATTAAGTGGTTTAGATACACGCGTTCGTAAGTCTTCAATTAGAGAGGCACCCCGTTGGTAACATTTGCAATCAATGAAGCTATCCTGTCGTTATGGAGATGACGCAAACTCATGTGTATTTGTTTGTTTTGTTTAAGAGCGGAAAAACAACTAAGGTCGTACGAGACATGCGTATTTAATTAGAGAGCCCTAAAAAGCAAGAGTTTTTCACATGGTGAATAGACTCCAGTTTCTTCACAAGAAATGTTAGTCATACGGAGGGGCTTTGTATTTCATGACGTTTCTTCTCTAAGCATAAAACATAACATACAGTGTTCACCTCCATAATTTGTATCCGTACTTCATTTGTGGTGGAATGTTCTTGGTGGCAATTCTATATAGCATTAAAGTATCCGACAATGAGCTTCCCAATCGCCGGAAAATTACCAAATCTATTGGAGAAAGGATGGGAGACTTTGGGTCATGCAAAAAAATTTCGTGGCCCGACCAACGAACAAGATAATATCCCCTGATGTACTGTACCACTAGTCGTGAGAACATGGAGAGTCTGCCTTTGGTTGACAGGACAGTCCACTTCTGGTTGCAAAAGGAATTCACTGTTAGAACTCCGGTCTTCAGTAATTGCACATACTGTGCTTAGTCAAGATGTTTCCTGACGTAGATGGTGATTACATCCATGTATACAATCCATGTTGTTTGTTGTGGTCTTCAGTCCAGAGACTGGTTTGATGCAGCCCTCCATGCTAATTTATCTTGTGCAAGCTTCTTCATCTACAAGTAACTACTGAGCCTACATCCTTCTGAATCTGCTAAGTGTATTCATTTCTTGGTCTCCCTCCACGATTTTCACCCTCCACGCTGCCCTGCAATGCTAAATTGGTGATCCCTTAATGCCTCAAAGCATGTTCTACCAACCAATCCCTTCTTCTAGTCAAGTTGTGCCACAAATCCACTTCTTCCCAATTCTATTAAATACCTCCTCATTAGTTAGGTGATCTACCCATCTTCAGCATCCTTCCATAGCACCACATTTCGAAAGCTTCTGTTCTCTTCTTGTCCGAACTAGTTATTGTCCATGTTTCACTTCCATACATGGCACACTTCATACAAATACTTTCAGAAAAGACTTTCTGACACTTAAATCTATACTCGATGTTAACAAATTTCAATTCTTCAAAAACGCTTTCCTTTCCACTGCCAGTCTACATTTTACATCCTCTCTACTTTGACCATCATCAGTCATTTTGCTCCCTAAATGGCAAATTTCCTCTCCTGCTTTAAGTGTCTCATTTCCTAATCTAATTCCCTCAGCATCACCTGATTTAAATCGACTACATTCCATTACCCTCGTTTTGCTTTTGTTAATGTTCATCTTATATCCTCTGTCTATTCCCTTCAACTGCTCTTCCAGGCCCTCTGCGGTCTCTGACAGAATTACAATGTCATCGGCGAACCTCAAAGTTTTTATTTCTTCTCCATGGATTTTAATTCCTACTCCAAAGTTTTCTTTTGTTTCCTTTACTGATTGCTCAATATACAGATTGAATAACATCAGAGATAGGCTACAACCCTGCCTCACTCCCTTCCCAATCACTGGCTCCCTTTCGTGCCCCTCGGCTCTTATATCTGCCATATGGTTTCTGTACAAATTGTAAGTAGACTTTCACTCCCTGTATTTTACCCCTGCCACCTGCAGAATTTGAAAGAGATTTTTCTCGTCAACATTGTGAAATACTTTCTCTAAGTCTTCAAATGCTAGAAACGTTGGTTTGCCTTTGCTTAACGTATGTTCTAAGATAAGTCGTAGGGTCAGTATTGCCACACGTGTTCCAACACTTCTAACCCAAACTGATCCTCCCCAGGGTTAGCTTCTACCAGCTTTTCCATTCTTCTCTAAAAAATCGTGTTAGTATTTTGCAACCGTAGCTTATTAAACTGATAGTTCGGTAATTTTCACACCTGTCAACACCTGCTTTCTTTGGGATTGGAGTTGTTATATTCTTCTTGAAGTCTGTGGGTATTTCGCCTTTCTCATACATCTTGGTCACCATATGGTAGAGTTTTGTCAGGGCTGGCTCTCCCAAGGCTATCAGTAGTTCTAATGGAATGCTGTCTACTCCCGGGACCTTGTTTCAACTCAGGTCTTTCAGTGCTCTGTCAAATTTTTCACGCAGTATCATATCTCCTATTTCATCTTCATCTACATGTTCTTCCATTTCCATAATATTTTCCTCAAGTGCATCGCCCTTGTATGTATAAACCCTCTATATACTGCTTCCACCTTCCTGCCTTCCATTCTTTGCTTAGAACTTATTTTCTATCTGAGATGTTGATATTCATACAAGTGGTTATCTTTTCTCCAAAGGTCTCTCTAATTTTCCTGTACGCAGTTTCTACTTTAACCCTAGTGATATATGCAACTGCATCCTTACATTTGACCGCTGGCCATCCCTTCTTAGCCATTTTGCACTTCCTGTCGATCTCGTTTTTGAGACGTTTGTATTCCATTTTGCCTACTTCATTTACTGCATTTTTATATTTTCTCCTTTCATCAGTTAAGTTCAATATCTCCACTGTTACCGAAGGATTTCTAGTAGCCCTCCTCTTTTTACCTACTTGATCCTCTGTTGCCTTTAATATTTCATCTCTCACAGCCACCCATTCTTCTTCTACTGTATTTCTTTCCCCTGTTCTTGTCAATCATTCCCTAATGCTCTCTCTGAAACTCTCTACAACTTCTGGTTCTTTCAGTTTATCCAGATCCCATCTCCTTAAATTCCTACCTTTTCGCAGTTTCTTCAGTTTTAATCTACAGTTCATAACCAACAGATTGTGGTCAGGGTCCACATTTGCCGCTGGAAATGCCTTACAGTTTAAAACTTGGTTCCTAAATCTCTGTCTTAACCATTATATAGTCTTTGTGAAACCTTCCACTGTCTCCAGACCCCTTCGATGTATATGATCTTCGTTCATGATTTTTAAACCAAGTGTTAGTACGCCAGTCTTGTTTCATCTGATAACGACGTCCTCCTGAGTAGTCCCTGCCCGGAGATCCGAATGGGGGACTATTTTACCTAAGAAGTATTTTACCTACGGTACGGCTATCTGTATCGCTGAGGCAAATGCCAAATATTTGCGACACTTGCACCTTCGCCAGGTAGCTTGAGTAGCGATCCCTCAGGTAAGGGACGCCCTTCGTCGTCTGCTTTCTAACCGCCGTCTCCACATCTTACTCGATAGAATCAGTACGTAAGGGACCTTCTTCTTCGACGTCTTGGCGAAATACAGAGCTTCTTTTCCGAAATTGAAATATTTATAACTTTTGGAAAACGAAAGCAATACCGTCAGTTACGTCAGTATGTAATTAGTCCTGCCAGGTATAGATCCCTCTGTCTGTACGGTAGCTTCCTTTCACGCTTACTGATTGCGATAGAAACAGTCCATCACCATGAGAGAAACAAGAAATGAACGATGTAAAGAGAATGCGAATGTACGCTAATCATTTCTTTTTGATCAGTGCATTTGTGCCTCCTTTAATTACTGCAACTGCATGCCCAAAAGACAATAAGGAAAGAAGAAATGGGAATATTTGAAAAGAAGAACGACATACTCCATATTAATTTATTCTCTAAAATCCGATACCCCTTGCGGCGAAACATTAGTTGATAAAGTGTTGCGGGACAATGTTCAAAACATGACTGAAAATACGTTCACTAAATAGAGATAAGAACATCTGCGACTGACATGTCATCTAAAGTCGACATACAATTTTAAAATTTTAGAAATAAGGAAATGAAGTAATACAGAATGCTATGTTTATAACGTACGTTGTTGTTCTACATTGTTTAGCCCTGATTTTTACAGGGTCACAGAGAAAGCATCCTAGATTTCGGAGGGAAAAGCCGTAATTCTAATGGTCTGCACTACAACAGAAACAAGAAGCACAACTTAAGGAAAAATAATATAATGTGTGTTCCAGCTCACGAGCGACATTGAAGCAAATAGTTCCTGTGACTTGGTATGGGTGGAGGTTATATTCGACAACCGGAATAAATTAATAACTGGCTCCTTTTACCGACCCACAGTCTCAGATGAAACAGTTGCTGAACAGTTCAAAGAAAACTTGAGTCTCATCGCGAATAGGTACGCTACTCATACAATTATAGTTGGCAGTGACTTCAATCTACCTTCCGTATGTTGACAAAAATATATTTTCAGACCCTATTGTAGATAGAAAAGAACTTCCGTAATTGTTCCAAATGCCTTATTTTTTTAATTTTTTGAACAATTAGTTCACGAGGCCATTCAAATTGTAAATGGTTACGAAAACACACTTGATCTCTTAGCCACAAATAATCCTGAGCATCACGACGGATACAGGGATTACAGTCGTAGCGAGGCTCAATTCCGTAACAAAGAAATTCACCAAAACTAGACGCGAAATATATCTATTTATAAAAGCAGCTAAAAATTCGGTTGACATCTTTCTAAGAGACAGTCTCCAATCCTTCCAAACTATGTAAGTGAACACTATATGTGGCTTACGTTAATAGAAATAGTATCAACAGCACTCGAGAGATTCATACCAAATAAATTAATAAGAGACTGAACTGATCCCCCGTGGTACACAAAACACGACAGAAAGCTGCTGCAGGAGCACCGAAAAAGGCACGTATAATTTAGACGAACGCAAAATCTCCAAGATTAGCGAAGTTTTACTGAGACTCGGAATTTGGTGCGGATTTCAATGCGAGATGCGTTTAATAGTTTCCACAACGAAACTCTCTCTAGAAATGTGACGGAAAATCCAGAGAGATTCTGGTCCTATGTTAAGTAAACCAGCGGAAAGGCTCAGGAAGTGCTTTTACTGTGCGACAGCGACGGTAATGTTACTGATGACAGTGCCACTAAAGTGGAGTTACTAAATGCGGGTGAGGAGGAGGAGGAGACAAGGGACCCAACCCTTCGGAGCAGGTAAAATCGTGGCAAATGTCCGGCGTGGCAAATGTCCGCACACCGCTGAGGCACGCAAACCTCCCCATCAGCGGCAAGGTCCATGGTTCATGGTGGGGAGACACAATCCATAATATATATATATATATATATATGTCTTTGGTTTAGTTTCATCACATGGTCATAATTCCCCTTAAACCATATAGTTATATTCTCATGCAGTTCCTCGTGTTGTCATAAAAGGGAACATAGGCCTATAATGAGTAACTTTAGTCAATGAAATCTTACCATGTGTGTGTGTGTGTGTGTGTGTGTGTGTGTGTGTGTGTGTGTACTAAGACTTTAGTGGACTGTCTCCTAAAAAAAAAGCGCTGTCCTCTTATGAAAAATAACAATAGGCGTGTATTCCTCAAGACGAGTGGCAGGCATGGAACTGATCTTTTGACTCGATCTCGTCCTGAATAAGCATTGAGTGCGTGTTGCAAACGGTGGCTCCTCAAGTCACAAACCAGTATGTTTTCACAGTACACGGACGCGGCAGTGGAAGTTGTAGGTGGAGGTGGAGGCCTTATTGTCCCCTCTAGCTACACCATCGGCTGGTTCGCATTCAACAACACAGCAGATATTAACTGATGAACTATGGTGAAAAATATTCTCGTGTGAGGAGATCGATTGTTATTTCGTCGGAAGAGCACTCTGATTTAGGGGCCAAAATAATCTGTCGGATAAATTCTTCATCTATGACAACGCATTTGCAAAATTCCTCGTTTCTAACATATCTCCTCACTTACACCTTGGTGGTGATATGTATACAATCCCCGTTGAAAATAAGACTTGATGAGTTCGCTTATGAAGGGTATACGAAGGAAGGAAGGAGACTCGAATCTTATAAGCGGAATATCGTTATAGCGAAGTCATACGAAAGAATGGGGAGGGAAATCCGCTGCAACACTTTTAAGGGAACAGCCCAGCATTCATACATAGTAACCCGGAATCTCCACAAAAGTAGGTGTCAGTATCACCCAAGGCATTTTTTTATGACAGAGAAGTCAGAAACAGTGTGGTAGAACTTCGTCACGCAGCCTTCTTTGGTTTAGTTTCATTACGTGGTCATAATTCCCCTTAAACCGTATAGTTATATTCTCATGCAGTTCCTCGCGTTGTCTTAGCAGGGAACATACAATGAGTAACTTTTAGTCCATGAAATCTTACCATCCTTAGTATTATTTCTGGAACTGTAAGTTCGTTTTCTGTAAACCTAAGAATGATTTGTTTGTTTTTCGGAATAAGTTATCGGTTAGAGGAGTGAGAAAAGCGACATATTACGTGCCAAAAATGTACGGCTACCAGCATAAAATTTCTGTTTGCATTCTGGGAACTTGTAAGTCTAGCATTGCTGTCAAAGCACGTTATTATGTTAATCCTTACGACTCATAGCAGTTCACCATTTACTGGAAATGAAAGAGGAAAGCAGGAATGCCAGCAAAGGATGAGCTGTCTAATCGATATTTTGGCTTTATCACATGCCGGTTGCTTGCTATGATTTCGTCCGAGTTCTTACTGACACAATTCATCTATCTTTGAATAAAAGCCGGAAAATGAGGGAGCTTAAATCCGCTTTCTACACCTATATCTATATTCCACAAGCCATCTTGTGGTATGTTGAGGAGGGTAATTCCTTTCATTTCAAATCTCGAAGTAACTTGATAAAACTCTGAAGGAGATAAACGGGAGAAAATAGAATGTTTTTCTGGAGTTCTATAACAAAGAAAACAATATTCGCAAACTGTGCATTCAAAATATTTCCTGCCGATCGTCGTCCACTTACAGCACAGAAATTTGGTGTTAACCGATTACAGCTTTTGACAGTAATGTGGTACTGTCGAAAAAGTGGACTGTCTACGGGCGCTTAACTAAGTTACCCTTCCCCTCTAGTTGCAGAAAATTCAAACCGGACGAACTCACTCTCAGCGGTGCGTCGGCGTCGGCTTTCTAATCGCCCGTAGAAGGTCAGTCCTCCAGATCTGTCGCCAGAGATTACGAGGTAGCGAGAGGCCCCACTGGCCAACACGTCTGTCTCATAATCTGTTTCATTACACAGGAGCAACTGGTTTCCGTGGTGTAGTGGTTATCACATCCGCCTAACACGCGGAAGGTCCCCGGTTCGATCCCGGGCGGAAACATATTTTTTCATCGGTAAACATTTGAGTGTACGTATAATGATATACCATACTTGAACAATTTATTTGCAAACATTAAAAATGTTAAGCTCTAATGCATGTAAAAACACAATGGCGACCAAACACGACAACATGAAAAAGAAGTGGATGACAGAGAAGATATTACAATTGATGGAACAAAGAAGAATACTTAAAAATAGAGATGAAAGCGAGTATAAAAGATTACATGCAGAAATACGAAAAGAAACACGGCGAGCAAAAGAAGAATGGTACAAGGAACAATGTTCTGAAATTGAGAGTTATGAAACAAGACATGATAGTTTCAACTTACACAAAAAAGTTAAAGATTTAGCTGGACTTAATAAAAAGAAAAGTACAAGTTTATTGTTAGATAAAAATGGCAAAATAATTCCTGATGTTAAAGGTAAACTGGACAGGTGGACAGAATATGTCAAAGAACTATTTGAAGATACAAGAAAAGATCAAAAATTTTATGATAACATGATCGGAGAACGAGGACCAAGCATATCGAAAGAAGAAATATTACACGTTATCAACAAATCAAAGACAGGAAAAGCCCCTGGACCGGATAAGATACCAAATGACATCCTGAAACTCATAGGAATAGACCATATAGATATATTTGTACAATTGTTTAATGATATTTATAATTCGGGAATTATTCCTAGGGATTGGTTGACATCTACCTTTGTTACATTACCCAAAAAGGCTAAAGCCAAAACTTGTAATGATCACCATACAATAAGCTTAATGAGTCACACCTTAAAGATATTTCTAAAAGTTATACACCAACGAATATACAAAAAAGTAGAAGAAGGTATAAGTGAAACACAATTCGGTTTTAGAAGTTCCCTCGGTACAAGAGAAGCATTGTTTGCTTTTAACATATTAGCGCAACGATGTATGGAGGTTAACCAGCCACTATATGTGTGCTTCCTGGATTATAATAAAGCATTTGACAAAGTTCGTCATGATCATCTCATAGAATTGTTAGAAAAGAAAACACTTGATAAGAAAGACATCCGCATTATATATAACCTCTACTACAATCAAACCGCAACCGTGAAGGTAGAAAATGAGTTATCGAATGATATAGAAATAAAGAGGGGTGTGAGACAAGGTTGCGTTCTCTCACCCTTATTGTTTAATATGTATTCAGAAGACATAATCCAGGCAGCTCTATCAGATGAAATAGCTGGCATTAAAGTGAATGGGCTAAACATTAACAATGTTAGGTTTGCTGATGACACTGCACTACTAGCTGGAAACCTCAAAGATCTACAATTACTTCTTGACAAAGTCGCAGAAAAAAGTGAAGAATTTGGCTTGACTCTTAACGTAAGCAAGACTAAGTTCATGGTGATATCTAAAACACACCAACAAAAAAATCTTACAATCAATAGGGAAAGAGTCGATCAAGTACGTAAATTTAAATATCTCGGAACAATTGTAAATGAGGAGATTGAAAGCTCAGAAGAAATTAAATCGAGAATAGGACAGGCCAGAAGTATCTTTAATAAGATGAAAAATGCATTCTGTTCGAGAGACATTTGTTTAAACACAAAAATGAGGTTGCTAAGATGCTATGTATTCTCAAAATTATTATACGGAATGGAAGCGTGGACATTGAAAAAGAAGGACATGAACAGTTTAGAAGCTTTTGAAATGTGGGCATATAGAAGAATACTTAGAATTAGTTGGGTGTCGAGGATTACTAATCAAGATGTCCTAAGAAGAATGGGAAAGGAAAAAGAATTAATTAAAATTATTAAAGTAAGGAAGCTACAATATTTAGGCCATGTTATTAGGGGAGTAAATTACAAAATATTGCAAATAATACTAGAAGGGAAAATTTGTGGGAAGAGAACGAGGGGTAGAAGACGGACATCCTGGATTGACAATTTAAAAAATTGGTACAACTGTTCAACGTCAGAACTCCTTAGATGAGCCAAATCAAAATCAGAAATTGCCATGATGACAGCCAACCTTCTTAGAGGAGACGGCACATGAAGAAGAAGAATAATGATATACCATACTTGAACAATTTATTTGCAAACATTAAAAATGTTAAGCTCTACTGTGGTTCGATGTCCACCTTACATCGCTGGGCAAGTCAGTTCCAAGGATGGAATGGAAGCGCATATCACCTGCAATAAGACAACGTCTACTAAAGCATTGTGGAGTTCAAACTAACTTTCGGATTGAGGTGAACATGACCTCTACTTTTAAACAGTTCCGTAGAAGAATAATCATACTGGACTTGTAAGGGAATGAATGTTTTTCGATAAGGGGATTTACATACAGTAGGAAAAAAAATTATAAGTGCTGTAACCTTGCGTTTGCGGCTGATTAAAGAACGTTCAACATGTTGGCTTCATGTGAGACATAGCCCCAACAACTCTATACTTTTTTATTTAAGGGTGAATTACAAGTACTGTGTAAACGTAAACCACGTTTGCTGCTCAACATAAGTTACTAGTGCTCAGTTACACAGTTCTCAACCAATCTCACAGACTATGGCAGCTTAATCATATTACCCATAATACTGTAAGATTATGTATTCTAATTATTGTGTATACTATTGCCCCTTACTCAAAGTTTAGCTTAGCTTAGCTGTTAAGAACATGTTTGTTGCACAATATAAACGAGGAGAACTCAATATAACAGTTTCTGAGCCAATGTTAAGATAAAAAAAACTGTAGTATTGTGTAGTTTAATTATTTATTGTGCATATCATTGTGCATTCCGTGAAGTGTAACTTCAATGTTAAGAAACAAAACTGATGCACAACACCCGATGCAAGTGATTGTATCTTTGCCTATAATGTTTGGTTACCAAAGAAACAGTGTCCCTTCCAGACGTTAGTCAGCTGTTTCCTGAAGACGGCCTAATAAGTCGAAAACTAGCTTGAAATGAACAAAAAAATCCGTAGAACAAAAACAGTGTATTTGTTATGCAACCTTAAACATGAAACTGCTTTACCAAGAAGTCATGGAAAAATCCACAAACAAAACAACAAAATGTTAGATGACTGTAATAGGGGCTTTTTTCTAATTGTTGTTGTTGTGGTCTTCAGTCCTGAGACTGGTTTGATGCAGCTCTCCATGCTACTCTATCCTGTGCAAGCTTCTTCATCTCCCAGTACTTGCTGCAACCTACGTCCTTTTGAATTTGCTTAGTGTATTCATCTCTTGGTCGCTCTCTACGATTTTTACCCTCCACGCTGCCCTCCAATGCTAAATTTGTGATCCCTTGATGCCTCAGAACATGTCCTACCAACCGGTCCCTTCTTCTTCTCAAGTTGTGCCACAAACTCCTCTTCTCCCCAATTCTATTCAATACCTCCTCATTAGTTATGTGATCTACTCACTTAATCTTCAGCATTCTTCTGTAGCACCACATTTCGAAAGCTTCTATTCTCTTCTTGTCTAAACTATTTATCGTCCATGTTTCACTTCCATACATGGCTACACTCCATACAAATACTTTCAGAAACGACTTCCTGACAGTTAAATCTATACTCGATGTTAACAAATTTCTCTTCTTCAGAAACGCTTTCTTTGACCTTGCCAGTCTACCTATTATATCCTCTCTACTTCAACCATCATCAGTTATTTTGCTCCCCAAATAGCAAAACTCCTTTACTACTTTAAGTGTCTCATTTCCTAATCTAATACCCTCAGCATCACCAGAATTAATTCGACTACATTCCATTATCCTCGTTTTGCTTTTATTAATGTTCATCTTATGTCCTCCTTTCAAGACACTGTCCATTCCCTTTAACTGCTCTTCCAAGTCCTTTGCTGTCTCTGACAGAATTACAATGTCATCGGCGAACCTCAAAGTTTTATTTCTTCTCCACGGATTTTAATACCTACTCCGAATTTTTCTTTTGTTTCCTTCACTGCTTGCTCAATATACAGATTGAACAACATCGGGGAGAGGCTACAACCCTGTCTCACTCCCTTCCCAACCGCTGCTTCCCTTTCATGTCCCTCGACTCTTATAACTGCTATCGGCTTTCTGTACAAATGGTAAATAGCCTTTCGCTCCCTGTATTTTACCTCTGCCACCTTTAGAATTTGAGAGAGAGTATTCCAGTCAACATTGTCAAAAGCTTTCTCTAAGTCAACAAATGCTAGAAACGTAGGTTTGCCTTACCTTATTCTTTCTTCTAAGACAAGTCTTAAGGTCAGTATTGCCTCACGTGTTCCAATATTTCTACGGAATCCAAACTGATCTTCCCCAAGGTTGGCTTCTACTAGTTTTTCCATTCGTCTGTAAAGAATTCGCGTTAGTATTTTGCAGCTGTGGCTTGTTAAACTGATTGTTCGGTAATTTTCACATCTGTCAACACCTGCTTCCTTTGGGATTGCAATTATTATATTCTTCTTGAAGTCTGAGGGTATTTCGCCTGTCTCATACATCTTGCTCAGCAGACGGTACAGTTTTGTCAGGACTGGCTCTCCCAAGGCCGTCAGTAGTTCTAATGGAACGTTGTCTACTCCCGGGGCCTTGTTTCGACTCAGGTCTTTCAGTGCTCTGTCAAACTCTTCACACAGTATTGTATCTCCCATTTCGTCTTCATCTACATTCTCCTGCATTTCCAGAATATTGTCCTCAAGTACGTCGCCCTTGTATAGACCCTCTATGTACTCCTTCCACCTTCCTGCTTTCCCTTCTTTGGTTAGAACTGGGTTTCCATCTGAGCTCTTGATATTTTCTGTAGGCAGTATCTATCTTACCCCTAGTGAGATAATCCTCTACATCCTTACATTTGTCCTCTAGCCATCCCTGCTTAGCCATTTTGCACTTCCTGTCGATATCATTTTTGAGACGTTTGTATTCCTTTTTGCCTGCTTCATTTACTGCATTTTTATATTTTCTCCTTTCATCAATTAAATTCAATATTTCTTCTGTTACCCAAGGATTTCTACTAGCCCTCGTCTTTTTACCTACTTGATCCTCTGCTGCCTTCACTACTTTATCCCTTAGAGCTACCCATTCTTCTTCTACTGTATTTCTTTCCCCCATGTGTGACAATTGTTCCCTTATGCTCTCCCTGAAATTCTGTACAACCTCTGGTTCTTTCAGTTTATCCAGGTCCCATCTCCTGAAACTCCCACCTTTTTGCAGTTTCTTCAGTTTTAATCTACAGCTCATAACCAATAGATTGTGGTCAGGGTCCACATCTGCCTCTGGAAATGTCTTACAATTTAAAACCTGGTTCCTAAATCTCTGTCTTACCATTATATAATCTATCTGATACCTTCTAATATTTCCAGGATTCTTCCATGTGTGCAACCTTCTTTTATGATTCTTGAACCAAGTGTTAGCTATGATTAAGTTGTGCTCTGTGCAAAATTCTACCAGACGGCTTCCTCTTTCATTTCTTTCCCCCAATCCATATTCACCTACTATGTTTCCTTCTCTCCCTTTTCCTACTCTCGCATTCCAGTCACCCATGACTATTAAATTTTCGTCTCCCTTCACTACCTGAATAATTTCTTTCATCTCATCATACATTTCATCAATTTGTTCATCATCTGCAGAGCTAGTTGGCATATAAACTTGTACTATTGTAGTAGGTGTGAGCTTCGTGTCTATCTTGGCCACAATAATGCGTTCACTATGCTATTTGTAGTAGCTTACCCGCACTCCTATTTTCCTACTCATTATTAAAGCTACTCCTGCATTACTCCTATTTGATTTTGTATTTATAACCCTGCCCAAAAGTCTTGTTCCTCCTGCCACCGAACTTCACTAATTTCCACTATAACTTTAACCTATCCATTTCCCTTTTTAAGTTTTCTAACCTACCTGTCCGATTAAGGGATCTGACGTTCCACGCTCCGATCCGCAGAACGCCAGTTTTCTTTCTCCTGATAATGACGTCCTCTTGAGTAGTTCCCGCCCAGAGATCCGAATAGGGGACTATTTTACCTCCGGAATATTTTGCCCAAGAGGACGCCATCATCATTTAACCATACAGTAAAGCTGCATGCCCTCGGGAAAAATTACGGCTGTAGTTTCCCCTTGCTTTCTGCAGTTTTTCTACACTGAACAGAAAATAATAATTCAGATGTTCTCTTATTTTTTTGTGACACTTAAGCCATACGATTTTCGCGTCTCTAAAGTAACAACGCAACAAAAGAAAACATAATTCCAGAAAAAATGTGTTTTTGGTACAGAAAAGCGACTGCAAAAAGGGATAGATTAGTAGCGATCACATACATGCAGATGAAACATTCAAGGGGAAATCTTCACACGAGGAACAGTGATGAAAGAGGTCGTTATATTGTAGGGTAGGCCGACGTAAGTTGGGGATGTTGGTGATTAACAAGTTTTAAGATGTTCATTTTCGGAGAAAGTTTGTTTTCCTTTGTATATATTGACAGAAATGACTTATTGTGTCATTCCTACAGGTGTAAATTTCTATCTTAATAGAATTACAATTATTTTGCCAATTTTAAAAACTAACGAAAATGATTAACCTTGCGCCAGTACCAAAGCGCAAGGTGACAATACTGATAAAAGTTAAACACTTTTTTATTCTTAGAAAGTATGACATAGTCCACTGATTAAGCATTGCTATTTATTTCTTAATCAATAGAGTTTAATGAAAGGATGTGTTGAAAAACAGTATTAGTAACTCTAGACCAGTGTATTTACTAACAAAAATCGCACACAAAGTTTCCTCCTTCGAAGTCTCCGCACTCCTTATCCCACCGTGTTTTTCACTTCAACATTAAGCAACAGGCACGCCACACGGAAAGGGGGCGGCAGGGGGCCGCCCCTCCCCTCAGAAACGTTTGGGCTTACACTTGACACAATAGAAACTTTCTTATACGAAAATGCTTATTACAAGTACTGTGTAAACGTAAACCATGTTTGCTCCAGACTGAACGCTGAAAGGCATAATCAGTCTTAAATGATGATGATGATGATAAAAATGCTTTCTTAATATTATTCATCTTGATTATCACAAACTCAAATGAAAGGAGTTTCATGTATAGAGTTGATGAAAAACAGCACAGGAAGATTCACGAAACAATATGAGGCTTCAGCTCTTGAAGAGCAGAGTATATGTGAACAGTTTCATAATCTCTATTTGCGTAAGATTTGGATGCCTTTCACGTAGAAAAAAAAATTGATAAAGATTTTGACTTTACTTTGTAACCTTCTATTAGTTTCTTTGAATTTTTCGAGGTATTTGCCTTTCTGCTGCGTACTATGTAAATTAAATAAATATGTATCGAGTATTTTTGCGGAAATTTGAGCTATTAGCACGTTTGTGGACCATTTAAGGCGGATGAGAACAGCATGTAAATTTTGTCCGCTTGTCTGATATATTAAAAGGTTTAATTAAATCTGCATTTATATTATAACATAAAAAGTCACACAAGGTATAATAAGCTCTCTGATTTGGTCATCCCCCTCCCCCACTCCACGCAAAAAAAAAAAAATTCCTGTGTGCGTGCCTGCTGCCCAGCTTCCAGTGGAGGTTCAGCGTGGATCTCATCACAAGCAAGACACGCCACTACACTTTCTTTGGAAGTTTTCTTCGTTCCTTTAAATGTTCTTTTTCCACTTCCTGTGCTTCCTTGTCAGCAAACATCGGTTTTATGAGTGAAGTTGCTAAAGCTATTGCATTCTGCTTAATGCGACTTCTCTCTTTTTCTTTATAATGACCTTTCTTTTCGCAGTAGTTTAAATTCGAAAATACTTCGGCATTGTTCTGGCTCAATGGAAGCAGCAGTTTGATTCTTAATTTAGTTCATCGTGATGTTCATCAGAAGATTCGTCAGACGTTTCTGTGGGGTGACCTTAGGTACTGCGCCGGAACAGGAGCGTTTTAGTTCTGGCATAAACTGGAACAAGATTCCCATCTGTGCATTTTTAAACAACAGAATCATGGTCATTAAATACAAGGGGATCATAAGTTTCGAGCTTACATTCTTTGACCAATCAACTGAATTAACGACTGTAGCAGTTTTGAAATAAGCAGTGCTCAACACGTGACACACTCGCTCCTGTCGGCTGTGTGAAAAGTGTTTAAGTTTTGGAGTAGGATCAACAAGAATAAGACATGACAAATAGTCACTGTGAACCTCATTTTGTCTATTTAGTCATCGTGTAACAAATATTAACCAAATATCTTACCAGTTAGTCCACAACATTCTACGCCGAATGCCTTGAAAATTATTACACATCAGGAAAAGTAGGCGTCAATTATCTGACGCACAATGGATTGGCAGCATCGGCTCCACTGTGTCAGTTTCTAGTGTCTCACTGCGTGAAACGTTATTAATAGTATTCGTGTAGTGATGGCTAGAAGTATGGACTTGAATGAAGTGGTTAGGCATCTTACCCCACTCGTTAACTTGCCCTCGGTCTCCCGTATACAGTGTGATTTTTTCCAACGTGTACAAACTCTAGGGATTGATCGCTGAGAGGATACGAAACAAATGGGCCTAATCGACTTATGTCCGGAAATGCATGGTTTCCATGCTAGAGACACAATACATTCCAGTTCGCATGGCCGTACATGAAATTCACATCTGCCTGCTAATCAGATCGTGCCACGTTTAAAGAAAACACAAGCCAGGAAACACAGGGTAGTAGATGCGACTGTGCTGTGAAGCCTATGAAAGTTGGTGTGAATATCACATACTTGTTGTTGTTGTCTTCAGTTCAGAGACTGGTTTGATCCAACTCTCCATGCTATTCTATCCTGTGCAAGCCTCTTCATCAACAAGTAACTACTGCAGCGTACATTCCTCTGAGTCTGCTTGTTGTATTCATCTCTTGGCCTCCCTCTACGATTTCTACCCCCCCACGCTTCCCTCCAGTACTAAACTGATAATCTCTTGATGCCTCACAATGTATTCCACCAACCTAATCCGTCTTTTTAGTCAGGTTATACCACAAATTTCTCTCCTCCCCAACGCTATTCAGTAACTCCCTATTACTTATTTGATCTACCCACCTTATCTTCAGACTTATTCTATAGCACCACATTTCAAAAGCTTCTATTCTCTTCTTGTCCAAACTATTTACCGTCCATGTTTTACTCGTACATGGCTACACTCCATCCAAATATTTTCAGAAAGGACTTCCTCACACTTAAATCTATACTCATTGTTAACAAGTTTCTCTTCTTCGGAAACGTTTTTCTTGCCATTGCCAGTCTACATTTTATATCGTCCCTACTTCGACCGTCATCAGTTAGTTTGCTTTTCAAATGGCAAAACTCACCTACTAATTTAAGTCTCTCATTTTCTAATCTAATCCTCACAGCATTCAATCATCATAGTTTTCCGCTTGTAGATGTTCATCCTATATCCTCCATTCAAGATACTGCCCATTCCGTTCACCTATTCTTCCAAGTCTCTTGCTGTCTCTGGCATAACTACAGTGTCACCGGCAAACCTCAGGGTTTTTATTTCTTCTCCCTGGACTTTAATTCCTACTCCACATTTTTCTTTTGTTTCCCTTACTGCTTGCTCAATATACAGATTAAATAACATCGGGAATAGGCTACAACCTTGTCTCACTTCCTTCCCAACCACTGCTTCCCTTTCATGTCCCTCGACTCTTATAACTGCCATCCGGTTTCTTTACAAATTGTAAATAGTCTTTCGCTCCGTGAATTTTACCCCTGCCACCTTTAGAATTTGAAAGAGTATTCCAGTTAACATTGTCAAAAGCCTTCCCTAAGTCTACAAATGATATACGCGTATGTTTGCCTTTCCTTAACCTATCTTTTATGGTCAAGGTCAGTATTGCGTTGCGTGTTCCTACATTTCTACGGAATCCAAACTGATCTTCCCCGAGGTCGGTTTCTACCAGTTTTCCCATTCTTCTGCAAAGGATTCGTGTTAGTATTTTGCAGCTATGACTTATTAAACTGATAGCTCGGTAATTTTCACACCTTCAGTACCTGCTTTATTTAGAATTGGATTATATTCTTCTTGAAGTCTGAGGGTATTTCGCTTGTCTCATACGTCTTGCTCACCAGATGGAAGAGATTTGTTACAGCTGGCTCTCCCAAGGAACTCAGTAGCTCTAACGGAATGTTGTCTACTCCCGGGGCCTTGTTTCGACTTACGTCTTTCAGTGCTTTGTCAAATTCTTCATGCAGTATCATATCTCCCTTCTCATCTTACGCTACGTCCTCTTCCATTTCCATAATATCGCCCTCAACTGCAGCTCCCTTGTATAGACGCTCTATATACTCCTTTCAGCTTTCTCTTCTTTGCTTAGGACTGGTTTTCCATCTGAGGTCTTGGTACTCATACAGGTGGTTCTCTTTTCTCCAAAGGTCTCTAATTTTCCTGTGAGCAGTATCCATCTTACCCTCTAGTGATGCATTCTTCTACATCCTTATATTTGTGCTCTAGCCATTCCTACTTAGCCATTTTGCACTTCCTGTCGATCTCATTTTTAGACGTTTGTATTCCCTTTCGCCTGCTTCATTTGTTGCATTTTTATATTTTCTCCTTTCCTCGATTAAATTCAATATCTGTTGTGTTACCCAAGGATTTCTAGTAGCCCTCGTCTTTTTGCCTACTTCATCCTCTGCTTCCTTCACTATTTCATCTCTCAAAGTTGTCCATTCTTCTTCTATTGTATTCGTTTCCCCTGTTCTAGTCAATCGTTCCCTAATGCTGCCTCTGAAACCCTCTACAACCTCTGGTTATTAAGTTTATCCAGGTTCCATCTCCTTAGATCCCTGCCTTTTTTGTAGTTTCTTCACTTTTAATGTGCAGTTCATAAACAATAAATTGTGATCGGAGTCCACATCTACTCCTTGAAATGTCTTGAAATTTAAAATCTGGTTCCTAAATCTCTATCTAACTATTATATAATCAATTTGAAACCTTCCTGTGACTCCAGGTCTCTTCCACGTATAAAACCTTCTTTCATGATTCTTAAACTAAGTGTCAGCTTTGATTAAATCATGCTCTGTGCAAAACTCTACCAGGCGGCTTCCTCTTTCATTCCTTTCCCCCAATCCATTATCCCCTACTACTTTTCCTTCTCTTCCTTTTACTACTATCGAATTCCAGTCCCCCATGACTACTAAATTTTCTTTTCTTTTAACCGTCTGAATAACTTCTTTTATCTCATCATACATTTTCTCAGTCTCCTCCTCATCTGTGGAGCTAGTTGGCATATAAACTTGTACTACTGTGGTGGGCACAATAATGCGTTCACTATGTTGTTCATAGTAGCTAATCGGCGTTTTTCTTTTTTTTTCTCTTTTACTCATTATTAAACCTACTCCTGCATTACACCTACAATACTGTAAGTCATAGTGATCAAACACAAGCAGAGAACACCTTGGTTGCCACACTAAGGGACGTTGTCTCGATTTGAGATTAATCAGAGTACAGACGTGCCAATGTATTATAAGAGCTCTTTTCGTGCAGCGATTCATCGCGATGTATACAGCAACTGCAATATAATAATGGAACGATACATCATTTTGCTACCACGAGCTTCGTTTGTTGCTGAACATGAACACAAAATTGTATAGGTGAAAAGAAGATTACATCCGCTGACAAGTTAACAAATTAAAACAAAAAAAGTTAATCGCTAAGTGGGGCGTACGTACAGTGCGAATGAAACTTGGTGCCCATGCGCCGATCTCTGTTTTCGGCCTGGCCTAATCTATTTCCAAAATGTGGCGTTATTTAGACGCCAGGGTGTGTGACTAAGAACACGTGCACCCGGTGCCACTCATACAATGTTTGCTCTCTGTGACAGTGTTTTCGAATGTGGGACGTGAATAATGCTTCGAAGTAAGGCGTGCGATATAATGTTTTTAAAGGAGTGTAGTACTGTTTGTGATGAAATGTGGAAAAAAACCCTGCATCGCCCGAAAGACGATAATTATGTTAGTAATGAACTTGAAAGAAATCATTTGGAAAGCGATTTAATAATAACTCTCAGTCGGAAACAAGTGAAGCAGACGATGACAGTGACAAAGAAATATAAGCTTGTTTAATAACAAAAATACTTGTAGCTATGACAGGTTTCCTCATTTCTATTTCTACATAGTTTGTGTTTTTGTCTCGAATACACTGAAGCGAAATTATGATGATTTTTAACGCCTGGAATAGTATTCCTGACTCATAATGAGCTGAAAAAACTAGCGTTTCTCGTTCTTTCGCGTGAGCGCGCGGAACAGTATTCCTGACTCATATTAAAAAAAAAATAAAAAAAACCACACACACACACACACACACACACACACACACACACACACACAGGCCACGCGGGGTAGTCTTCCCTTGGGCATGGCAGTTTCAAGAATGAACCTTTCATGACTTAATTGAGAACTCGTCTTTCTGATAAGGATCTGGGATCATGCCTAAAATTAAAAACAGCATACAAACTTCCGCCAAACTTGCCACGGAGATGAAGGCCATTATTCACACTAGTCCCTCAGTCATTGTCATGATTTACTTTTATGGATACCTTACAATTTATTTTCATCAATAAATAATTTTGTTACTAAATACGATATCAAATTTTATTCAACGTACTACATAAACATTAAGTATAACTTGAACTTTCAACTAAAATTTGGAACGTTTCGCAGAGACAGAAGGTGTAGAATCGAGTATGGAGAAATACGTGCTGAGACGGTTTGGACATATAAAGAGGATGAACGAAAGGAGATAGACGAAAGAAGCATACAAGACAATTGTGGATGGAAGAGTTGGAAGGGATCGACCTTGGCGAACGTACCTCACTTACATTGAGGACGTTCTTAGCAAAGGCCGGCTTAAGAGTGCCTTAATTAAGTTGATACTAATGTACCTACTTACATAGCTCAGCTTTGAAAAATTTACCTCTCAAAAGACATTTCAATCTTTGTACTGTTGAATTTGGCTTTTTTTGGCTAATGAGTTTTCCGATCACTTGTCTAGGTAAGCTCGGCAAATCTCATAGAACTGCACTGCAATTGGACTATAGAACCCTAAGTACCAAGACTGAATCAAGATATCCACATACACCCAGTTTGAGACGGGTGCAGCTTTACCACTGAGTTTCAGAATTCATTATTCTGAAACTGCATATTGAGTGCTACCGCCATCCTGTCCAGCTCGAAGAGGAGTCAACTTATGGAGACTATAATTTTTCGAACTCTGCAGTAATTTCGCACTGGTTTGATTAATTCACTAATAATGCTGTATTTTCGACTGCTGCGTTTGGGTGCTTAGGTGAAACAGAGGAAAAGTCTACCGTACAACACGGGTGCGTTCTTCTGAGTCTACTCTACTACAATCGATCTCATATACAACTGAGTGTCGTGTCAGAAAACTGCTGCAGCTCTTGGCTGTGCATGGATGAAAGGTATATCCGCTAAGGTAAGGAGGCAAGGGGCTGTCCGAGGAACTGGCCACAGATGCCGGCCAGGAATACGACAGCGATGTTTGTCGTAAATTTATCCTTGTTATGTGGATGTTATTTGACAGCTGAGACTGTACTGTAAGATTTTTTATTAAATAATATATGCTACAACAGTCACTTGTTACTAATATTTCATAGTAAGTCATTTCGTTAGTGCATTTAATTACATTTTCGTTGGTAATTTCGTCACCTGGCACACAGAACACAGTAACAAGTACAACACAAATTAACAATCAATTGTTTACATCACTTCAGAGAGTCTTAAAACCTTACATAAACTAGTGGCTATTGGTAAAGGGCAGGATACGGTGAAGATGAAAAATTTGTGTCTAGATGCGTTTATTTCACGGCGAATATTGGGTGAACAGACAAGTTTTTTCAATAAGATAGGCATTCAACATTGTACAAGTTTTCAAAGATGTTCATTTTATTACTTCCAAGTTTATCGTTGAGTAATATGCCTCCGTGTACTATCCCAAGAATGAATATTTCTAATTCTTCGTGTAGTGTCCCTTGTCCAGTTTTTGTAATATATGAAGATCATGTGCAATATCATGGAATGGGTTGCCTGAGGTTTTTTATGTGGATGGCTATTGCTAATTTATTATAGTTATTAGTGCAGTAGACATTTATGTGTTCATCGGGCAGTTTGGCCTACATAGAGGGCTTTGCAGGTACTACATACTATTTTATATGGGGCTGATTGTGAGTGTTTATCTGTATGTGTGTTAATTTTGTGTTGCAGTTTGTTATGTGTTGCGAAGGTAGTGTTAATGTTGTGTAGTCTGAAGATGTTTGCTGTTTTGTAGGAGAGTTTGCCTGTGAAAGGAATGCAAAGAGTGAGTTTCTTTTTCATTTTCTGTCCGGAAGATGGTTTCATACAGTTTTTTTTTTCTTTTTTGTGTGAAGCTGTCAATTAGTGAGACATCATAGTGTTTCCTATAGCTATTTGTTTGATCGTACTGAGCTCACCATAAAGGTATAATCACCATGGTGGACAAAGGCAACAAATTAAGTATATCGAAAAAAGAATAATACATAAAGACAAAATTGGGGATCTTTACTGAAAACGACACTACTGAAATACAAAAATACCTCACAAAAGCATTTCATACAAAACTCAAATCGCTGATGAAAAACACACAGTTCCTGCTAGACGACTGCGAGAAGAAATATACCACAGTTATGAATCCTCGGGCACCAAAGCTAAGCTCACAAGCAAAGTACACACAGAAGGTTGTCCTATTTGCCTGACTATGAACTCAAGAAACAACCCAAGTTATAAAATTACAAACTTAACCAGAATCTCACCATGGCATATATATATATATACACTAACAACTACACAGTAAAAAGAATAGCAATTAATAGAAGAAATAAACATCCCCCATTCTGCCCATCTAGTGTTATTTGACACCACAAACCTACACACAAACCCACTCGTCCCAGAAACATTCCACGTCATCAGGTCAAACATCATAAAACACCAAAAACTATCAAAGGCAGAAATTATTCAATTCATGGACTTCCTTAAACTACTACTAAACTTCAACTACTGTACATTTGTTAATAAAATGTACATGCAACATACAGTTCCCACTATGGGCTCAAGTACAGCTGGTGCAACTGTCAAAATATACAGTATATTAAACACCTTGAGCAAGAAACTCTTGCTATAAAATCAAGCTTTATGGGTAAAATTATTTATTACAAACGTTATGCTGATGATACATTGCTCCTGGTAGGTGGAGATACAAATGATATAAACAACATACTACACACAAGTACATTCAATAAGCAGGATAGAAATATAAACTTCATGGTGGTACATGAAAACAGTGGTAGCATAGATTTCTCAGAGCTTAACAGCAGCAAAGAAAAACAATTCGCAATTCACACATCTTTAAACTTTACAGAACGATAACAGCAACATATACCAGCTCATCCTGCCCCCCGCCCCCCCATGACACTCAGGCATCCTGCGTACAGGGCATTAGTTAATAAAGCCAGCAGTATAACAATGGATAATATGCAAAGCTTAATGAGCTCAGTACAATCAAACAAATAGCTACAGGAAGTACTACGATGGCCCACTAATTGACAGGCTCACACAAAAACGAAAAAAACCGTATTAAACCTATTTCCACACAGGAAACGAAAAAGAAACTCACTCCTTGCATTCCTTTCACAGGCAAACTCTCCTACAAAACAGCAAACATTTTCAGATCACACAAAATTAACATTGCCTTCACAACACAAACAAACTGCAACGGACACCGAGACAAAATATTAACAGACATACATATAAACACTCACAATCAAGCACCCTCTATGTAGGCAACACTGGGCGAGACTTCCATAAAAGATATAAAAAACATATAAATACCTTCCACGCTAACAACTATCGTAAATCAGTAATAGCCTCCCACATAAACACAGGCGAACCATTCCATGATATTGTGCATGATCTTCACATATTACGAAAAATGGACAACAGACACCAAACGGACTAACCTGAAGAATTAAAAATATTCACTCTTGGCACAGTACACAGAAACTTTAAAGTAATGATATTAACTTCTTTAAAAACTTTTCCAATGTTGAATACCTGTTTCACTGAAAATAAAATGTCTTTACCAACTACTTACCTAATATTTGTCATGGCCTAAATACATCTAGATATAAATATCTCATCTTCACTGTGTACTACAATTTTAGCAATAGAAACTAGTTTATCTTAGCTTTTAAGAGTCTTTGGACTGATGTAAACAAATTGTTGTGAAAGTGTTGAGTTGTGATGTACTAGATAGCAGATTGTGTGTGCCAAACAACGAAATGAACAACAAAAATGTAAGTAAATGAACTAAAATGACTGATCATCCTCATGACATAGTGTACACATTATAACATATTTATGTTCCTATAATAGACGTCTGTTTCGACATACAACATCACTGGCACACACAGGAGAGGAAAGTAACCTCACTTCATATAAATTACAATGTGAAAGTTATTGTAAATGCATCATGCTAATAAAATATTACTAACAAGTGACTGATGCTGTCTATGTTATTTCATAAAAACTCGTATTTGTGTCATGCTGATGAAGGAGGAGAGAGTTCTCCAGGGAATTAACAACTTTACACTGCTTGCCAGGGTGATGGACGGGTCCATTCTTGTAGCTCGTTTAGGACGTAGGCTATCTACATACACGATAGCGAAGAGACCAAAAAATAAAATAAAAATAAAAAAAATCATAATTTTCCGCGAACTGTACGACAACCAAATATACACATGTTACGCACCAACTGTCAAAGCCACAGTATTTCTGGTCATACTTGGCAACGTAATTCCAAAAAAGATTAAATGTACAATTGAGCAGAATTACAATAACTTTTATGAAACCAAGATTACCTACGGTGAATATTAATACAAAAAGTCTCTACTCCTGGGGAACGAGGAAAGGGTGGAGGGGGAGGGAGGGGGAGGAGGTGAAGTGGCCAAGTGTCTACTCTGCCCCTCCACACATAATGGGAGCCACTGAGCAACCAGCAACCAGGTGATGATAAAGTGCTTCAGTGCAATAGCAGATCAGTTTAGTGGCTAGTAACTGTTCCACAAATTATTGCGGTAGTCGAATTGCTGGGAGTGTTTCCACGTCAAACAACTTATAGAGGTAGCCTTCTGCAAGCGACTTGCGGAAGTTTACTTCCTAGTGAACAGACGCCTTAAGGAAGCACACCAACTCACCGCGTCAGCTGTGTGAAATCAGTTTAAAGTGCAGCAGCCCTTCACCTGCGCTAAAGGTGTGAAAAGTCACCAATGTAATGGTTATTTCATCCCCAGAGCACGAGGAACGACCCTGGTTCGAAAACTGCCTCGACGTCTACAGATGTAAAATAGATATCGAGTAATTTAAAACTTGATTTGAAAGAAACTGATTCCTTGGCCAATCATGACTGGAAAATTGGAGGGCATAAAGACTCGGTGGCGCGCTGTTGTCAGTCTCAAGCACTGAGTAATATAATCTGCAGTGGATCATTTGAGAGCAATCTGCGGGATGAAGCAATAGAAAGGAATCGACGGAACGCACAGCGAGCGACGGACTCGTATGCCATGTCTAAAACAGGCAGGGGTGCGCACACAGGGAAAACCAGGGTCAGCCAGCGCAGGTAGGAAATCCCCCCCACTGGACAATGGGCAGAAGCGCCGTCCTCGGGAATCAAAACAGGAACGGCCACATACCAGAGGTGTACACATTCCGCTTTTTACCTGCCCATGCTCGCCTGTTAGCTAGGCAGGCAAGCTTCCGCACGATGTCAGCAGAACAGGCAGGCTGCTTTACTCCAGTCCAAGCCAAGCTGTACCCAACCCAACCAGGTTAAAAGACTCTTGCTTGCCTGCCCTCCTTCCCGCTGTGCTACACTACGTAGTGGTTTATTCCGTATGCTTCATTCTAGCATTATCAGTAAGGTTCGGAAGTTTATGAAAAGTCTTTTCTTACCCGAGTAAGACGAGACGGGGTCCAATTAAATATATAGAAATTTTGGGTCACTGTACGCCAGAAAATGGTGGATTTTATTTGTCAATTTTTTTCCTTTTCGGCGTACAGCGGGCTTATTTATTTATTTCGACATAAAGGGTTTCCTCCGCAACCTTACTCGCTTTAGACTAGTTCTGGCTATTCTCAGTTCGAATCACCATCAGGTCACCTCTAATATATATTTCCTGCAGTAAGCAGAGTCATCTCTGAACGCCGAGATCCTTTGCACCTAAGTACGTGAAGATGTCCATTATACTGCAAAGCTTACTAAAGTAAGGCTTTGGAAGCCTAGTTTCTATAACTTTAGGGTTCAAATGGCTCTGAGCACTATGGGACTTCACATCCGAGGTCATCAGTCCCCTAGACTTAGAACTACTTAAACCTAACTAACCTAAGGACATCATACAAATCCATGCCCGAGGCAGGATTCGAACCTGCGACCGTAGCTGTCGCTCGGTTCCAGATTGTAGCGCCTAGAACCGCATGGCCACTCCGGCCGGCGCATAACATCAACATGTGTTTTTTAATATCCACTGGGCCATATTGGTTTCATACTTCAATCAATGTTTGGCCTATATGTAGAAACACTATTTACTGCTAAATGGCCTCCAAATCCTTAGCACACATTTTCACACACTTGTAAGCCACCAAGGCTTTGTCCTCTTTCAAAATATTTATGGAGTAACGAAACTGCTGGTGAAATTTACAAACATGTCCTGACATACTCGAGATTGACGAATTAGTTTTGAGTAACTTTTTACACAATATGCAATGTGAATCGTCTGCCGAGTTTTTTCAAGCTGCCTCATAAACATACGAAACTTTTTCCCTGCTGGATTTGGGCTCTGTTTCGTGACTGTTAAACATTCCACAATTCTTAATTTCTCCTCAGTCGCCTTAAGTATGGTCTGTTCATTTTGCTGTTCCCAAAGTTACGATAAATGAGATGCAGTGAAACTACCTACGTAAACATACACCTGACTTCTGTAGTCACTTTGGATTGATAGCACCTTTTGGCAGAGGCAGCAGGCTCAACGCGTCCCGTGAAGGTTGCCAAGCTCGGGGAAATCTTAATTGGCCTGCTTTAATCACTTTGCTTCGGTACACGTGTACTCTGGCGTCTCTGTTGGGGCAGGTTGAACTGCTGTCATGGGAGCGACGGAGATCGTGGCGGGCAGGCTGGAAGGAGAATTTGTACTCCTCCGCCGCATACGCACAGCGAACACTGCAAATCTAGCTGCGAGTAGCATGAAACGAACGCTCAGTGGTGCCAATTCAAAAGACAAAGCAGTGATCAATGCAAAGCATCTAAATCGTTGCAATAAATTTGCGGGAACAATGATTGCAAAGAGAAAGTAGAAAATTATGCCCAAACACATCAGAGGCAAGTGGAAGCTGAACTTGTGCCGTCTGTGATGGAGTTGTGGCAAGATACTCTGTACTGAGGATAAATGTTTCTCGATTTTCTTGCCGTGACAGATTTGTTTACATAAAGCTTCCAACGGCTTCCTCTGTGGTCATCATCTGGAATTGACTGTCGCGCTAATAGGTCGGGTACTACTTTCGTATGTAGTTCGCCGAATTATGTCATGGAGACGTCACGAATTCACGAGACTTCCATGTCGTACTAGAGAATGTGTCAGTGTCTATGATAGACGAACATTAATAGCAACTAGTAATCGCACTTCCGATTCTTAAAAGAATCTATCTTCCCACGATTGACACACTACAGTCTCAACCCCGACTAATTGAAGAATCGAACTCCCAAGTATAAAACAGCATCAAATGTCTGATTATTTGCAAATAAGTTAAAGTGTTAAGATATTCAGTATATGAAAGAGAAAAAGTTTAGAAAACGTTTGAAATTACGTTTAAGCGTGTTGCAAGTTGCCAAGTGCTCTCCTTATGAGTACTGAATGAGAATGGACTGGGTAATTTGTCCGTTTTAAGAAAACCTAGTTTCTCACACATCTCGATGTTTATGATGTCATATATCCTGAGCTGTGTGTCATATATAACTGTGAAGGTACATTAAGTTTTATATGTTGATACTGTCTGTAAAGTAAGTTACGAAGGGAGTTAGTAGTAAAGGGATAATAAACTGACTTACGACTTACGGTATGAGCAAATGTAGTAAGTGAAAAACTTTATTCCTTTCATTATTTTGTGAAGGGCCAGCGAGACAAAGTTCCCACAAGGTTTGAAATTATGTGGAAAGTGCTCTCATTCTCAAATAGTGATGAGTATAGTCTGGGTAATTTGCGTGCTGCAAGTTACGGTGCCTCAGGGTATACACACATTTTTTTAACTTTAATTCTTGACTTATTGTGTTCAGCCTTTAACGTAGCAGATTACGGTACCATTTTAAATATTTGAATACGGTTAACAATGTATGGAATACTGAAAGTCAAATTTTTGTTGCCCCTGAAACCGTTAAGACGGACAACCTGCAGCTGTTAACTGGGAGATTCGAAGACCGTTTTGGCAGTTAGTAACATAGATGCTCATTACGGATGCTGATTCCGTTAGGAAGTGGATGCTCAGTTTATTTCTGTATATCCTTTCAAGCTCCACGTGCTCGTTTCCCAGTACTGCCGCATTCCCATGATACATTCGTCAGTCTACACATACGACCAGAATACTGCAAAAGCCCCAAAGCTACATTATATTCGTCATGTCGAAAAACTCGAAAAATCTGATGCTGTCGAACACATCCGCGCAGATAAACAATTATATCTAATGAAACGAAAATCTTATCCTATGCATCTACCTACTGGAATTCTATCGTCAAAGAAACTGTCGAGACAAGAACATACAAGAACTGTGTGTATAGCGGCTATACCTTTAATTGTGGATGAAAAAGAATGCTCGGTTTTAAACGACTACAGAGGAATAAACTGAGTCGTTTGCTTACACAGGGAAACAGCATTCCTGAAAGCCGCGCGGTCTAAAGCGTCTTGCCACGGTTGGCGCGGCTCCCCACGGCGGAGGTTCGAGTCCTCCCTCGGACGTGTGTGTGTGTGTGTGTGTGTGTGTGTGTGTGTGTGTGTGTGTGTGTGTTTTGTCCATAGCGTAAGTTAGCTTAGATTAAGTAGTATGTAGGCTTAGGGGCCGATGACTTCAGCAGTTTGGTCCCATAAGACATTACCACAAATTTCCTTTCCTAAAAATGTCTTTGCATCACAGACGTCGACATAATCTCAGTCTGCATATAGAAATCCTGTGACTTCGTGTCGTCTCCCTAAGTCGCACAACTCTGTACGAAAGTAGCACAGGACTTATTATTACGACAGTGAACTCCTAATGACGATTGCAAAAAATGTCGTTGCATTTTTGTTACGGTTTTTGTGGTATAAAAAAGTGATTAAAAGCAACAATGAACATTGCCGTAAAAATTCAAAAGCCGTAGATGGAGGTCATTTCGTTTTATACTCGTTGTAACTGACTGAGACAGCGTATCTTCCAATAAATCTTGTATTTGTGCAAGAGTACTGAAATGTATACAAAATATATAAATTCATGTAACATCAGATGGAAAGATAATTTGGGAGCTACAACTAAGGGTATTTATATTAGTTTGGTACATAAGTTCGTAGCGCTTTTGTTTTGCATGTTGGTATTCCTGTTGCTATGGGTTTATTTATCGATTGTCATCTTTTATTTGTAGTTCGCTGTTACTATTTGAGTTTACATATTGTCTTTCTGTCATTTGAAGACAGTGGGTGCAGCTGTGGACTCTAGAAAATGGAGTGCTAAGTGGAGAATTCGGAATATTTCTAAAATATTATTCCGTCTGAGTTCAATAGAGAGGCGAAAGCAGCGGAGGCAGTCAGAAACATTTGCGCCGTGCATGGGGATAATGCCATTGGAGAAAGCGCGACAAGAAAATTGTTTACTCATTGGCATTAGTGACACTCTGCTTTCAGGAAGGCCTTCAGGGTCTGAAGAAGATCGTCTACACGCATATATAAATTCACAATACACAATGGTCCATGTCAGTGCAGTCAAGAACTGGCAAATGTTATGAACTGTGATCATGCCACCATCATGTGAGACATTTGCATGCAATGGGGAAACTTTAAAAATCTCGTGTGTGGGTACCGCTTGCTCTAAGCCAAAATCACAAAATATCAGCGGGTGGCCATGTGTGCATCTCTGCTGGCTCGTCACCAACTGGCTCGTGAACAATACCGACCATTCCTATCCTGTACCGTTACTGGTGACGAGATATGGTGTGTGTGTGTGTGTGTGTGTGTGTGTGTGTGTGTGTGTGTGTGTGTGTGTGTGTGTGTGTGTGTGTATGCTAACTTAAGGATACAGGGTACTTATAAATGGTGGAAAAATCGAAATTTTTTATGATTTTATTAAATTCTATAGTCTTTCCTGATTGCACTGATATGTACATTATGATGTTTCAAATGAAAAATGATCTATATATACACCAAATTTTAAAGTTACACTCACGTATGCCGCCACGCCCCCTTTATTTCTGTTACAGAAACCTGTATTATTTCGAAAAGAACTGTGAACGTTCTGTTTCCAGCGATTATACGTATGAGACATGTCTAGGTTGGTAACAGTGCAGGTTTCTAGTGTCTGTAAATGATTATCTTTATTTACTTTTGTTTCGCTGAAGCAATTTGTTCACGTGTTACTCAATGTTTGTTGCCCAAGTGCTACATATATTTGTGGAAGTACATATCCTTTAGCGTGCAACAAATACGAACTATGCCACGCATCAAGAAACTCAATAAAAGGAAATTCCATGGTAACCAATTCACAAACAAAGCAAGCCACACTGCTGAAAGTAACCTATGAATCAGTTCTTCAGGGAAGAAACTCCCACATGGCACGCCTCCTGGTGATTCAGATTTTTATGTTAACAATGACGCTGTTTGTACTGGATTTGTTGTTGTTGGTGTGGGCATCTTACCTTCTTTGATAAAGGAAGTGGCGAAATGCAAATAATATAATGGTGTAGGCTGTCTGGAAATAATTGTACTGTGGCCGAGCGGTTCTAGGCGATTCAGTCTGGTACCGCGCGACCGCTACGGTCGCAGGTTCGAATCCTGCCTCGGGCATGGATGTGCGTGATGTCCTTAGATTAGTTAGGTTTAAGTAGTTCTAAGTTCTAGGGGACTGATGACCTCAGATGTTAAGTCCCATAGTGCTCAGAGCCATTTGAACCAATAACTGAACAACAATGTAGCAGGAAGGGTTTAGAGTCAAAATTAGTTGTTCTGTGTGGATCCTACAATAAATATACCTTGAAAATGACTTCAAACTTTGTGCAGAATTCATATGATGTGAATTTGAAGTTAGTGTATGCAATGCGTGCAACAGGAAAAGGAAAAAAATGCTGCTCAAATGTTTTCTTGTTTGATGGACCTTCCTCCTCCTCCCCGTAGGTTCAGCAAGTACATAAAAATACTTTTAGGGGCCTTGACTGTTGTGTCTAAAGCATCTATGAAACGTGCAGTAGAAGAAACTCTAAATATTAGTGGAACCAGGGACATTGCTGTTGCACTTGATGGGACATGGCAACGTCGAGGACATCTTCCTTGAATGATGTTAAGTGCTACTTCGCTGGAGAATGTAAAATTTGTTGATGTTGAGTGCTTATCTAAGTACTGCCACACCTGCCATGGTAACACAGAAGGACATATTGAACCTCAGTGTTCTAAGAATTATGATGGTTACACTGGACGTATAGAGTGTGATGGAGCTCTACAAATATTTCAGAGGTCGGTGCCCGCTTATAACGTTAGATATACGAAGCACCTAGGCGATGGGGACTCTAAAGCTTTCAATAACATTAATGAGTTCACTGTTTATGGTGATATTTCAGTAATAAAACTGGAGTGTTGTGGACATGTGCAAAAGAGGATGGGCGCTAGATTTAGGAACCTACGAAGAGAAATGAAAGGATAATTGCTATCTGATGGAAAATCTCTTTCTGGCCGAGACAGATTGACAGAAACTGAAATATACCTTCTTCACCGTTATTATGGACTGGCCATTAGACGAATTGCACCTCTGAATGATGTTACAGCAATGAGAAAAGCTGTATGGGCCACCTACTTTCGTAAGTTGTCCACAAATGACCACCCTGTTCACGGATTTTGCCCTAAAGGAGTAGATCCTTGGTGTGATTAAAAAAAAAAGTGAAAGTGGTCAAATATGCGATCATGAGCATTCTCTTCCTGAGCCTGTTATGAATGAAATAAAACCAATTTTTAGAGACCTGAGTAACCCTGTTTTGCTTCGTAAATGTCCTCATGGGAGCACTCAGAATACAAATGAAAGTTTCAATCATTGTATATGGGAAAGATTACCCAAGAATGTTTTTGTATTACTAAATACATTAAAAGTTGGGGTACTTGGTGCAGTGATATGTCTCAATGATGGAGTGATAGGAAGGTTGGACGTCCTGAGAAATTTAGGCATAAAATGTGGCTCTAATATGGAAGATCAATTGCTTGCGTGTGACAGACAACATGTGCATGAAGCTGAAAGATTCGCTCTTCAAGTTACCAAAGATGCAAGAATTGCTAAAAGGAATGCCAAGAGGAAGCTTGAAAATGAAAGATATGCTGCAGGATGAAGACTATCCTTCAGGAATGTTCTGAGGCACAGTTTAAGTGGACTCATATCTTCATTCCGAATTTATAAGTGGACTCATATCTTCATTCCGAATTTACAGTAAGTTGTCTTTTTCCGAATTCATGTACAAATATTTCCTGAAGTTTATAAAGCTTTGCTATAATTTTTTTCTGTATCTTGCAATAGTCCGTACTTATGTAGTAGACCTAAGCTTTATTGCAGAATCAACTAAATTATAGAAAAAATAACATTTTATTACGAAAACAATTATAAAAATTAAAATGTAAGATGTGATATTTTTTTATCCTTGTAATATAGATAATAGGTGGAATTAAATAGGTCTAGTATCTCAGCCATCATGTCATGCGTATCTGGTAAAAATTTGGTCTCCTTCAAATGTATAACATTGGATTACACGGTACCTCAATTTGAGGAAGCATTTTGGAAAAAAAATTGCATAAATTGCTTTGTAATTTTTAATAACCCTAAGCAGGTTTAAAAATATTCAAAATATTTCTAATTTGTTTAAAAAGTATGCTGCATTACTTGAATTCAACAAAAAAATCTCTGAAACATATACTACATTATAAACAGTGCCTGAAAGAAATAGCTGTTGGTTTTTACATAATATTGAGCCGGAAAGGTACCCTGTACCCTTAAAGAGAAGAAAGGATTGGTGGGGCCCTACCAAAGCAGCAATTCACCGTACAAAGACTGCGTGCATCCGCAAAAGATACACTACTGGTCATTAAAATTATTACCCCAAGAAGAAATGCAGATGATAAACGGGTATTCATTGAACAAATATATTATACTAGAACTGACATGTGATTACATTTTCACCCAATTTGCCGGCCGCGGTGGTCTCGCGATTCTAGGCGCGCAGTCCGGAACCGCGCGACTGCTACGGTCGCAGGTTCGAATCCTGCCTCGGGCATGGATGTGTATGATGTCCTTAGGTTAGTTAGGTTTAAGTAGTTCTAAGTTCTAGCGGACTGATGACCACAGCTGTTAAGTCCCATAGTGCTCAGAGCCATTTGAACCATTCACCCAATTTAGGTGCATAGATCCTGAGAAATCAGTACCCAGAACAACCACCTCTGGCCGTAATAACGGCCTTGATACGCCTGGGTATTGAGTGAAACAGAGCTTGGATAGTGGGTACAGGTACAGCTGCCCATGCAGCTACAACACGATACCATAGTTCATCACGTGTAGTGACTGGCGTATTGTGACGAGCCAGTTGCTCGGCCACCATTGACCGGACGTTTTCAATTGGTGAGAGACCTGGAGAATGTGCTGGCCAGGGCAGCAGTCGAACATTTTCTGTATCCAGAAAGGGCCGTACAGGACCTGCAACACGCGGCCGTGCATTATCCTGCTGAAATGTAGGGTTTCGCAGGGATCGAATGAAGGGTACAGCCAAGGGTCATAACACATCTGAAATGTGAGGTGACCGAGACGTGTAACCAATGGCACCCCATACCATCACGCCGGGTAATACGCCAGTATGGCGATGCCGAATACATGCTTCCAATGTGCGTTCACCACAATGTCGCCAAACACGGATGCGACCATCATGATGCTGTAAGCAGAACCTGGATTCATCCGATAAAATGACGTTCTGCCATTCGTGCACCCACGTTCGTCGTTGAGTACACCATCGCAGACGATCCTGTCTGTGATGCAGTGTCAAGGGTAACCGCAGCCATGGTCTCCGAGCTGATAGTCAATGCTGCTGCAAACGTCGTCGAACTGTTCGTCAGATGGTTGTTGTCTTACAAACGTCCCCATCTGTTGACTCAGGGATCGAGATGTGGCTGCACGATCCGCGGATAAGATGCCTGTCATCTCGACTGTTAGTGATACGAGGCCGTTGGGATCCAGCACGGCGTTCCGTATTACCCTCCTGAACCTACCGATTCTATAATCTGCTAACAGTCATTGGATCTCGACCAACGCGAGCAGCAATGTCGCGATACGATAAACCGCAATCGCGATAGGCTACAATCCCATCTTTATCAAAGTCGGAAACGTGATGGTACCCATTTCACCTCCTTACACGAGACATGACATTAACGTTTCTCCAGGCAACGCCTGTCAACTGCTGTTTGTGTATGAGAAATCGGTTGGAAACTTTCCTCATGTCAGCACGTTGTAGGTGTCGCCACCGGCGCCAACGTTGTGTGAATGCTCTGAAAAGCTAATCATTTGCATATCACAGCATCTTCTTCCTGTCGGTTAAATTTCGCGTCTGTAGGACGTCATCTTCGTGGTGTAGCAATTTTAATGGCCAGTAGTGTATTATTCATCTGGTGGAGCAGCTATGATGTGGTGTACTACGAATTACTTCCCTGAGGTGTAACCATTACTGCTGACATTTATTGTCAACAACTGAGACGTCTTGCATACACAATCTAAGAGTAACGACGAGGAAAAGTGCGTGAAGTGATGCTACTCCACCATAACGCCCGCGTTTTGCTAAACTGAAAAAACGCTATACAGGAGTCGGGTTGGGAAGTCATTCCACCCCAACCTTAATTACCAGATCTTGCGCCCTCAGTTCTTCACCATTTCCACTCTTTCGAACAACCTTCAAGGAACTTCCTTTCCGGATGATAATGCGCTTGAACATGGCTCGACGAGTGCTTCGCCGCAAAACCACGAGATATCTACAGTCACGGGATCGAAAAGTTATCCCACCGTTAACAGACTGTTGTAAATAGTGAAGGAGAATATATTATTGGTGATTAAACTCTCTGTTACGTGTATCTGTTATGTTTATTTAACGCTACGAACGTATGCACCAACCTGATTTTGCCTTAATAGGATCTAGCTTACTATACTAAAACACGAAGAACACCCAACGAGACGACAATGTTTCGGTGTGATCTCGACATCCGGACTGCGGATCCCAGGTAATAAGAATAAAAGATCTATTTAATTTTTAGGAAAGAAAGATTGAGAGTTTCTTTTTCTATTGCATATTGGATATGAAATAGGGAATCCAGTAACAAAACAAATATGAGAGGCTTGCAACATGAAAGATTGAGGACTGTGTACAAATTTGATAATCCGAGAAAAATTATTAATAGACCTCAGACATAAGACGAGATAATATCAACTGCAGTACATTATTAAATACGCCTACGTAAAAGTTCCACATTTCCCACCCGTATGACTCAAGCTGGAAGATTTTTGAACACTGAAGTAGCTCAGGAACAGAAAAAGTACCGCAGTGGTCAGCCAATACCGCTACACACGAGTCACATGAGTGCCATAAGATTACTGTCGCATTCTGGAGAAGTCGAATTTCCAGTTGTGGAATAGTGGTGAGGGATATTGACTATTTGCATCATACATTCCAAGCATATTCCGGACGTGTACAACTAGATTCACGTCAGTATGTTGCCCACCAACTGAGCTCTTTGCGACGGGGTGAGACCGTCTTTAAAATAGCAATAATCCTAGAAACCACCGCAAAACGTCAGCACGAAGGTGAGAGGGCGTCTTCGTGTGGTTAAACAACCGCGTGGCAGATGACATGTAGGTCATGTACTGAAAGATACTGATTCCTTGTAACAATATCAGTACAGTAGAGCTCACGCAATTCGAGCTAATTGGGGCTAACGTTACCTCGAATTACAAAAAACTTGGATAATACGAAAATATCACTAGAGCGATGGGTAAATCACGAATAAATGTTTAATGAGCACAATCATGACTAAAACTATTAATAAGCTGTTAAAGTACATACCCATGTTACATGTACATATACGGGCACACATTTCCAAGTTGCAAAAATATAGGTTATATTTTAAACAAACTGTCCATAGTCCTTTGTTTGAAAATAGAATCTCGTTTTTTAGCAGCGATGTCGTGCCACTTCTAAGAAGCATGGTGTCGGAGTACCTTCCGCTTGCTGCTCGATATAACACAATGTCACACTAGAGCCGCCAGACCCTGGTTGTTTTGAGTAATCATTTATACTTATCACTGTCTTCAGTGCGTCCACTAATCATTTCAACAACTGCAAGAGCGATCGCTTCAAAATGTTCATCCATTCTGAAACATGACTAGCATTCGCATTTTCACAACCAGCAAGCTTTCTCATCAGTTCTGCAACGGTAGGTCATCTTCGTCTGTACTGTAGGTATACGTTTCATTCCGTAAAATGTGATTCCAAGATTTTTTCAGTGTCTCCGCCCTTGTTTCAGACTATGAATCGACTGTCCTCTAAACTCCGTCGTTCATCGAAGTTTTTTCAAAAATTCTTTGATCGTTCCTTCTCCTTCTGTTGTATGTAGAAGCGTCTGAAGCAGACGACGACGATACTTTTTCTCACGCACTGTAAAACGCCTTAGTCCACAGGCTGTATTAAACTCGTCACGGCAGTGGGTCAGAACAACGCGCGAATACCGCCACATCGTAATTCTTCCTCATCAGCTTGTCAATCAGCACTGTCAAGCGTTAAGACTGCTTTGGAAGGTAGATTTATTTTCTTTGGGTATCTCTTGCTCTCTGGAACAAAATCTTCGAAAAACCACTTCTTAAAAATACACTTGTCCATCCAAGCACATTTTTGGTGGACATATGTAACATGCAGTGCAATCTCCAACTGTCACTTCACCGACTCCATACTCAGCAGCAAGTTATTTCAATGTTTCTCCCTTGTCTAGTGTTTTCAGAGCCTCCAGTTTCACATTCAACGCTACAATTTTCTCTTACTGCAAATCACTCATTGTAATGCATGTAAAACATTAAGAAACACACAGTTACGTACGTTCAGACACTGTACATACACCCAATACTTTATAATTAGCGCGATATAGTTGGGCTCACTGCAGTACAGGCTGAACAACCAGCTACAGTACGTACAACAACGATAAGCCAATATTGTAAAATGTGTACTATATTTTAATGAGCACTGTCGCTGAGTAGGCACAACAGAGGTAAAATGAGATCCCGATTATTGAAGGGTAGAGAAAGAAAGAGCAAACGCACTCCTCAAACCTAACAGTACATGCCTGTCTGTGATAGAAATGCATTAGCAGTCTGAGGTCAAGGTTATTTCTGTGCATTATGAACGAAAACCCCTAAGTGGGACATTTTACCTGTACTACAAGAAAAATTGAAAGAAAGTTCAAAATGTGACACACTCGAAAGTGCTTAAAAGGTACTTGAGGACACATATGAAAACGGATTTTGCTCCAGTTTTATGTGGAAGTTCAATATCCTTGAGACCAGGTGGAATTACACGGAACCTCGAAATACCGTGGACAAACACGGCCAATTAGGCTCGTCCGTTTAAGTGATCTTCGTGTTTAGTTTTGGTGTAATTATGCATTTCCGCTTCTTCGGCGTTCGTCACACTGTGGCAGAGTTCACTAGTGATGGAAGTCCGTGCGTGCCAAATGCCTGTAAAATATGTGATCTCTGGTATGTGCATATTCTATGTTTATTGTTTGTATATTGTGCGACCGATGCAGAGACGGTGAAAATTTCCACGATTCTGCTACATGAATTTAGCAAATTACCTTAAAATCACATCTAGGCTTGCTGATGTACAAACGTCAGGTAATTGTCAGGATTCTATTAACAGCCTGGCACGCTTCTCTGTCTCGGAAGCTAGCACTTTTAAGGGGACCACACCCTGCCTATCTAACCCATGTTAATTTAGACAAGCATTTGACCCATTTCTGAAACAACTATTTGATGCAGGACCTTAATTTTTTACTGTATGTACATGATGCTAATAGAGTCAACTGTACTAGAATCTACTTTATCCATTTTATAGTTTAAGAAACACTTTTTTTAAATTTATTAACAAAAAATATTACGTTTTTTCTGCAGAAAATATTTTTGTGAACTTCCTAATGGGGGTATATTAATGAATGTAGTACCAGAGGTGGCTTTTTATGCTATGCAGAGTCTCTGAAAATTTCATTCATTTGTCTGTGACAGTTTCTGATATAATGGGGCATATGTACTGAAAATTTTAGTTTGCAGGAAATTGACTTTAAAGAAAAAACTTTTGACATTTGTTACTTACAGTTAATTAAAACTGTCCTGCTGCATATGATGGCCCTTCTTTGGCCTCTAGCAGGTCTTCCAGCTTCTTTTTCACCATTCTGGATGTTTGCCTTGCTTTCTTGGCCATATTAGATGCAGAACTGTCTGCATCGGCTATCCTCATTTTATCGCAATGTGCAGGCCAATGATCATATTTTCACCAGGATTAATTTCCAGCTTTTTCAGTACCCAACACTTTCCAATATTACCACAATTGACTGTAATAACAGCATCATGAACTCCTAGTTTCATTGTATGCATGCCTACAAATACAGTTCTGGGAAGGCGGTTCCAAATTATGCTGTTCAAACATTTATTTGGATTCTGTGTCTGCCGATGCAGACATTTCCTTAGACGGTCAGGATGAGCCAAGACTCTGAAAATAGGTTTAATTGCTGTAATAACAGCACCAGGAAGAGAATGCTGGTGAGAATAAGATTCTCCAGTTGCCTGAGCCCTATTGTATTTGCACCACGAATTTTCTCCTGATGGGCACAATCCATGACTTATGGAAGAATATGGTACAAAATCTCTCATCATTGCCTCAAGATTTTCTTTATATCTCCTAATTGCCTGTCCATAGTATACCTGCAAGTTTTCTATAACAACTACTCGCAATCACTCTTGAACAAAACTAGCCGCGTGTTTGAAAGCGTGTTGTTTACAAACAGCAGAAACAAAAGAATACCGACCGTTGCATTCCAAGGATAGCCAACACACTCGGGAGTAAAAAAAATCCCTGACGCGCAATGTAGGGGATATAAAGATCTAAAATATATGCAGAAACGTGGATGACAGAGAAGTGGGCATGGCACATAAACACACGTGGTAGGAAAATGCTCTTTAAATGCTCGAAAATTTTTTTTTCACCAAATCCTTTTCAGAGTACTTAAATAAAACCTTAATCTATCGAAATATGATGAAAAGCGAAAATCGATTTTTTTCGATCTGAACCACGGTGTTGTCCCCTTAAGCGTAAATCCATATTAATTGGGCATTAGACGTCATTTAGACAAACTCTATCACTGTAATCATGCTCACATCTCATTTTTCACCCGCACTCCCGAAAATGAATAGGATTGCATTGATAATTTATAAATTTTATTTCATGCCTACTTTTACTCGAATTGATTAAGTTACTAAGTTAATCATAAGCAGAAGACTGGTAGTTATTCGCTTGCTCCAAACTTGCTGCGCCAGTATCGTAGTTCTAGATTTTTCTTCTTAAAGTCCTTAAAGTGAAGACGCAGTCTGGCAGTCATGGCCTGGAGCTTCCGTAATTGTAGAAATTCGTTCTGCTTTGCTGACTTACAAATGGATACATAAAAATGAAAGTTTTCATTACTGATCTTTATTTTTTAACAAAAAAGTTATTTGAGTACAATAATGACAACGCTACATTTTTTGTGTTCCGTAGCTCAATCGGTAAAAACGGAACCCTTACAGAAGCTCTTTGTTGTCCGTTTTGAAGTCGGTCCGCCCGACTGTTAAGAAATCTTTTTCTCAGGAACGGAACCAGGTATCAAGTTGAAATTTATGTCACATACTGAGGTCAGCTTGAAACGCCACATCTACGTGCTGTAATCGCTCCTGGATATCTGATGACGGATAAATTCCGAAACGTGTCGCATGAGCAACAACATCATTCCCTGCCTGATGTTTTGACTTTTACTATCGCGACCCAGTCAGCCTGAATGGAGAACTACTGATGTTACAGTAAATGGTCACCTGCCTCCTGCATGACTTTCTGTCATATTTATATTACTGGAATTAACACAGTCTGGAAAATATTGGACCCCTGGGACCGATATCTTGCCAGTACCAATAGGCAAAAATGGTGGAGATTTTCGATTCCCAGAATGGATGAACTGTCTATATGCATTATTAAGTTTGTATGGAGTCCTCAGTGGGCGAGTCCTACTCGCCCCTGGGCAGTATTTTTACGAATTAAAGTTATTTTTCATCTTTCACGTATTTTAATTGTATACTTCATTTACTCTATTATTATAGCTTATTGCCTTTTCAGTGCCTATTTTTGTCATTGGTTGGGCCCTGAAATGTGTGTCTGGACAAGCCTATGAGGCAACGTGTTGCTAGAAAATGAGCATGAACTAGAAACAAATGTTGTGTTACTAAAGAAAAAGGGATACGTTAAAAGTGTTTGTGTGCAGCAAATTAAAAAAAGTATTTATAGAATATTAAAAAAATTTCACAATGGAGGCTATGTTGAAAGATGTTAAAGTAGACTAGACGGTCACTCGAAGACACACTGACAGTGACCTGGAAAACATTAACATACAGTATCATACGTAAAAGGGGTTTGCGAATTGGAGAAACAAATAGTAACGCACGACAAAGAAAAAAAAGAGACAAATACACAATAGGTACACAGAGTATGAGATTTTGGAATGTAATTTATCAGTTACTATATTTTAACATATCAGTACAAGAACTGGTTTTTGCCTGATAAACTGCTCTTATTGCTTTTTGAGCACAAGATGTACGTAAGACATTTCCTTCGGCATCACGTCACTCTATAATTTTTTCTGTAAGTATTAGTATCCGCAGGGAGTTCTGCAAGTGCTAGCTGCTGTGATTGTATTCCTCATGTACATTAATTACTCTATCGTGTCGGCCTGCTTCTAGCCACTGACAGTGTTAGCCGTCATGCCGAGTAGCCATACAGTTACCGGTCATCCGGGAGCGAGAAGTTTTAAGTCCGTGGCGGTGAGAGTGATGTCTGACGTTAATGTGCGCTGTCACACCTCGTTGTCCCGTGCACGTACTAAACGGAGCTCTGGCGTTGTGTTTGGTGCCAACGTTCACAGCTGGCTGCCTTGCTCAGCTTTAGTTCAACCACTCTGTTCTTACGCGGCACTGTGCTGCTGTTGATTTTATGTCGCGTATTCCCTGCTTTTCACGGTGCAATGCTTTCATTTAAGTTCTTCTAAAAGTGCTGTTGTCTTCCGCCGTTTTCGTTTCCATTTTGTTCCTTCCAGGTTTAACGCAAAGTGAATGGTGTACTTCCCGCGCCGCCCTGTCCTTATGGTGCACTATGCCATACACCATATAGCTTTTCGCAGAAGTAGCAGTGCTTCACAAACCGTAGTGTAAACAGTGTATGTTTTCCCTTCGGAAGATTGTGTGTATTCGCTTCTTCAGATACTAGACTGAATCGCTCGAAAATTCTCTGAATGAATAAGACTGGACGCTGACCTATGTCTTCTAAACCGAGCCCAAACGCATTAGCCGCTAGTGTGCACGTTGTCTGCTTCAGGATCCACGCTGTCACAGCATCGAGAACACGATTCTGGCGATCTCCTGCTCTCTCTCTCTCTCTCTCTCTCTCTCTCTCTCTCTCTCTCTCTCTCTCTACCGAGTTGCTCAGCGTCAGCACTATGTGGAAGGCCTCTGACGGAACAATCTAATTTTATTAAATCAGCTATTTCAGGTAGATCCAGGTACCGTAACTGTTGACAGGAGACCTTGTCATCGCCTAATCACGTACATTACACTCAGATAGCTTAGTCAGTGTTGTGTTGGGCACGAGTTGGGTTATCGACACATCTTCGAATAAATTTATTACAGACGAAAATACTTTCAGATGTCAAGAAGAATGTAATAATTCCAATTCCAGAAAAGGTAAGTGCTCATAAATGTAAAAATTACACAATCTGCAGTTTAAAAAAACTGTTTGCAAAATACGTAAGTGAATTATTTACAGAAGAATGGAAAGATTCGTAGGAAATCGACCTCGGGGAAAATCAGTTTCGTTTCCAGACAAAAAGGAACAAGCGAGCCAATACTGATCCAACGAATTATCTTAGAGGATAAACTGAGGAAAGCCAAACCTGTGTTTATACTAACTGCAGATTCAGAGAAAGCTTTTGACACTGTTGACCGGTTATTTACTACCTCTACAGAAACCAGATCGCTGTTGGAAGAGTCAAAGGAATTGAAAGAGAAGCAATAGTTGAGAATTCCCGGTATTATTCACTCAATGCACTGGCTCAAATGGTTCAAATGACTCTGAGCAGTATGGGACTTAACTGCTGAGGTCATCAGTCCCCTAGAACTTACAACTACTTAAACCTAACTAACCTACGGACATCACACACATCCATGCCCGAGGCAGGATTCGAACCTGCGACCGTAGCGGTCGCGCGGTTCCAGACTGTAGCGCCTAGAACCGCTCGGCCACTGCGGCCGGCCAATGCACTGGGCAAACAATAAAGGAAAACAAGGAGATTTCTGGAACGAGAATCAATACTCAGAGAGAAGAACTAAAAAACCTTGCTTTCGCCGATGGGATTGTAAATCTGTCGTAGATAGCAAAGGCCTTGAAACGCAATTGAACGGAATGGGTAGTGTGTTGAAAAGAGGTTAAACAGGCGATACTCTGCAACTTACAAGGACGTGCTGAAAAGTAACGCCTTCGATTTTTTTATTTTAAAACTCAAAGCTTTTTTCAATAAAACACGTGTTATTAACATTCTACATCTTCATTCTACATGTCTACATATTGGAAGCCTTCTGCCGCTGGTGGGCTCCGAATTCTAGCGGGTAAATGGCGGTGTGCGATGGGACTGTATCGGTGCGTGAGAAACAGCGTGCCGTGAGCTGGGGAGCACCCTCCCCTTCACCATGAAAATGACAGACAAAACACGAGCGCCGCAAAATCTGCAACAATGCGACGTCTTGGGTTCACTGTCGTGGATCATCCTCCATACATTCCCAAATTGGCCCCATTCCATTTTCATCTTTTTCCAAAAGAGAGAACACCGAGGACTTCACTTTGATAGTCGTGAAGCTGCGGAAGTCAGAGGTGAGGTGGTGGCTCCGTCAAGTGATCCTAGCAATAGACTGGTCTCTTGTTAGGAGAAATGTGTTCGTCGCCAGCGTGACTATATTAAGAAATAAATATGTAGACATGAAAATAAATATGTAGAATTATCAGTAACATTCGTTTTATTTAAAAAGCTGTAAGATTTTCACACAAAAAATTCGTTGGCTTTACTTCTCAGCACGCCCTCGTGGTTTGCGAAATGAGACACTGAAAGTAGTAGGTGAGTTTTGTTATTTGGACAGCAAAGTAACGTAAGTAAGAGGATAAAAGATTCAAACTGTTAACAGCAAGAAAAGCGTTCTTGAAAAAGAAAAAAGTATTAAAATCGAATATAAATTTAAGTATTAGAACATATTTTCTGAAGGTATCTCTCTGCAGTTTGGCCTTTTGTACGGAAGTGAAAAAACAGCCGATAAACAGCTCAGAAGAGAATGGTGCAATCCGACGTTCCAAAACCTGCCCTGAAATTTTTTTTGCGGGAGGAATACACCGGAAGAAAAACAATGTCAAAATTTTAGCTGCTGTGACACACTGGAAGTATTTTTTAAAAATGTTGAAAATTGCCAAGTTCGTACCTCGCTAGGCATCTGGAGAAATGGGCACGTATGATTGGTTTAGTGCACATCTGTAAACAGCTAACATGACACAACTCGAAGGCGAATTTCAGTTTCCATTGATAATTTCTATGGCAAAATAAATTGTTCACGGTTCCTATTTGCTCTAATTTGCAATTCATTTAATACACATAACAATCAGCAGTTGCCTTTGCGGTATCGCTAAGTGTTAACAATGGGAATAAAACTGAATTAATTTTCTTTATGACTTCTTCGTATATGCTTGCTAATAGCAACTCTCTTTGTGCAGGTTCCAGAGTTCACAATAATGTGGAATCTATTAATATTCCCATTTCTACAAAGATGAAAATGAAGAACGTGATTCGCTATCGAAACCCCTTACTTTTGTTGAAGGCCTACATGTGTTTTATTTTAATAGTTGATTTCTTGAACATTCATTTGAACGATGTTGTGTTAAGTAAAGTCCATAACAAAAATGGAGTACCTTTCAACCCTAAAAACAGCACATTAACAGCTTTCAGTGACAAAGAAAACGTTATAGATATTTTAGTTAAACGAAGGAGGGAAAGAAACAGACTTAAGCAGTGTGCAAAGCCAGTTTCATTTCGTAAAATCTGAATATGAATTGCATAAATAGAAGACACATTTACATGAAGTACTAAATATGCGCCAAAATGAAACTCGGTTAAATATGAAAGAGTAACTACTCGAAGGATTTAGAACTCGTCGTGAGCGTCAGCGCACCGTTACCTACAAGATTGGGCGCTCTGAATTCCAAGTGATACGAACGTTACCGACTTCTAAGCTTCTCCGATCTGGTTACACAGATTCAGGAAATTAAACGAAAAAATAAGTCGGAAAATTAAGAAGACGGCTGAAAGCAAGGGGAAACTACAGCCGTAATTTTTACCGAGGGCATGCAGCTTTACTGTATGGTTAAATGATGATGGCGTCCTCTTGGGTAAAATATTCCGGAGGTAAAATAGTCCCCCATTCGGATCTCCGGGCGGGGACTACTCAAGAGGACGTCGTTATCAGGAGAAAGAAAACTGGCGTTCTACTGATCTGAGCGTGGAATGTCAGATCCCTTAATCGGGCAGGTAGGTTAGAAAATTTAAAAAGGGAAATGGATAGGTTAAAGTTAGATATAGTGGGAATTAGTGAAGTTCGGTGGCAGGAGGAACAAGACTTTGGTCAGGCGAATACAGGATCATAAATACAAAATCAAATAGGGGTAATGCAGGGGTAGCTTTAATAATGAATAGTAAAATAGGAGTGCAGGTAAGCTACTACAAACAGCATAGTGAACGCATTATTGTGGCCAAGATAGACACGAGGCCCACGCCTACTACAGTAGTACAAGTTTACATGCCAACTAGCTCTGCAAATGACGAAGAAATTGAAGAAATGTATGATGAAATCAAAGAAATTATTCAGATTGTGAAGGGAGACGAAAATTTAATAGTCATGGGTGACTGGAATTCGGTAGTAGGAAAAGGGAGAGAAAGAAACGTAGTAGGTGAATATGGATTGGGGCTAAGAAATGAAAGAGGAAGCCGTCTGGTAGAATTTTGCACAGAGCACAACATAATCATAGCTAACACTTGGTTCAAGAATCATGAAGGAATGTTGTATACATGGAAGAACCGTGGAGATACTAACAGCTTTCAGATAGATTATATAATGGTAAGACAGATATTTAGGAACCAGGTTTTAAATTGTAAGACATTTCCAGGGGCAGATGTGGACTCTGACCACAATCTATTGGTTATGAACTGTAGATTAAAACTGAAGAAACTGCAAGAAGGTGGGAATTTAAGGAGATGGGACCTGGATAAACTGAAAGAACCAGAGGTTGTATAGAGTTTCAGGGAGAGCATAAGGGAACAATTGACAAGAATGAGGGAAAGAAATACAGTAGAAGAAGAATGGGTAGCTTTGAGGGATGAAGTAGTGAAGGCAGTAGATGATCAAGTAGGTAAAAAGACCAGGGCTAGTAGAACTCCTTGGATAACAGAAGAAATATTGAATGTAATTGATGAAAGGAGAAAATATAAAAATGCAGTAAATGAAGCAGGGAAAAAGGAATACAAACGTCTCATAAATGAGTGACAGGAAGTGCAAAATGGCTAAGCAGGGATGGCCAGAGGACAATTGTAAGGTTGTAGAGGCTTATCTCACTGGGGGTAAGATAGATACTGCCTACAGGAAAATTAAAAAGACCTTTGGAGAAAAGAGAACCACTTGCATGAATATCAAGAGCTCAGATGCAAACCCAGTTCTAAGCAAAGAAGGGAAAGCAGAAAGGTGCAAGGAGTATATAGAGGGTCTATACAAGGGCGATGTACTTGAGGACAATATTATGGAAATGGAAGAGGATGTAGATGAAGATGAAATGGGAGATATAATACTGCGTGAAGAGTTTGACAGAGCACTGAAAGATCTGAGTCGAAACAAGGCCCCGGGAGTAGACAACATTCCATTAGAACTGCTGACGGCCTTGGGAGAGCCAGTCCTGACAAAACTCTACCATCTGGTGAGCAAGATGTACGAGATAGGTGAAATACCCTCAGACTTCAAGAAGAATATAATAATTCCAATTTCAAAGAAAGCAGGCGTTGACAGATGTGAAAATTACCGAAAACTCAGTTTAATAAGCCACAGCTGCAAAATACTAACGCGAATTCTTTACAGACGAATGGGAAAACTAGTAGAAGCAGAGCTCGGGGAAGAGCAGTTTGGATTCCGTAGAAATATTGGAACACGTGAGGCAATACTCACCCCACGACTTATCTTAGAAGCTAGATTAAGGAAAGGCAAACCTACGTTTCTAGCATTTGTAGACTTAGAGAAAGCGTTTGACAATGTTGACTGGAATACTCTCTTTCAAATTCTGAAGGTGGCAGGGGTAAAATACAGGGAGCGAAAGGCTATTTACAATTTGTACAGAAAGCAGATGGCAGTTATAAGAGTCGAGGGACATGAGAAGGAAGCAGTGGTTGGGAAGGGAGTGAGACAGGGCTGTAGCCTATCCCCGATGTTATTTAATCTTTATATTGAGCAAGCAGTGAAGGAAACAAAAGAAAAATTCGGAGTAGGTATTAAAATCCATGGATAAGTAATAAAAAGTTTGAGGTTTGCCGATGACATTGTAATTCTGTCAGAGACAGCAAAAGACTTGAAAGAGTAGTTGAACGGAATGGATAGTGTCTTGAAAGGAGGATATACGATGAACATCAACAGAAGCAAAACGAGGATAATGGAATGTAGTCGAATTAAGTCGGGTGATACTGAGGGAATTAGGTTAGGAAATGAGACACTTAAAGTAGTAAAAGAGTTTTGCTATTTGGGGAGCAAAATAACTGATGATGGTCGAAGTAGAGAGGATGTATACTGGCAATGGCAAGAAAGCGATTATGAAGAAGAGAAATTTGTGAACATCGAATATTGATTTAAGTGTCAGGAAGTCATTTCTGAAAGTATTTGTATTGGGTGTGGCCATGTATGGAAGTGAAACATGGACGATAAATAGTTTGGACAAGAAGAGAATTGAAGCTTTCGAAATGTGGTGCTACAGAAGAATGCTGAAGATTAGATTGGTAGATAACATAACTAATGAGGAGGTATTGAATAGAATTGGGAAGAAGAGGAGTTTGTGGCACAACTTGACTTGAAGAAGGGATCGGTTGGTAGGACACGTTCTGAGGCATCAAGGGATCACCAATTTAGTACTGGAGGGCAGCGTGGAAGGTAAAAATCGTAGAGGGAGACCAAGAGACACTAAGCTGATTCAAAAGGATGTAGGTTGCAGTAGGTACTGGGAGATGAAGAAGCTTGCACAGGATAGAGTAGCATGGAGAGCTGCATCAAACCAGTCTCAGGACTGAAGACCACAACAACAACAACAACCTCAAACAAACCTGTAGAGGAGGCGTCATTAATAGCTAATACTATAGAGAAAATCGTAGCTGACGTGAATACGAAACCTCTTTTATCCCCTAAAATGTTGTGGATAAAGCCAAACATTCGGGTTTTTGCAAGAACTGCGTGCAATTCGCACTTTATCATACCGAGCGACAAAAAGACGGAGACGGTTATGCAGTCGATGAATGCTATGACACATTTTATACAATAATGTTAAAGATAATTATCTTTGGATTACTGTTTCCGCAGCTTTATATCTCTCTTCGGTAACATCAAGGCAAATTAGGCCAAAAAATTAAAAACCAAGGGCTGTTTAATTGCAAACATCTTGTAATCAACGTAGCAAAATTTGGAAAAATGCCAAAGAATAATTTTAAGTGTTACATCCGAAATTGCTATTGTTGGGCTCTTGGGCTGAGCCTAATGACACCTTTGTCTTTAGAAGGGCGACCGAAAGAAATTCGAATTCCATCCGGAACTAATAGTGTGATTCAGCTCGTCAAAAATTCAGCAGCATAAGCATTTTTCAGAAAATTGTCGAGCAATGTAATTTCCGATTCCTCTTTGTCATTTCAGTTCTACCACTGGAACAGTATTCTTAAATTTCAATCATTTCCGAATTGTCAGTTTTCACCATCATATTTTATGAATTTCATGAAGTAAATCTGGTACACAGCACAATACGCAGAACAACGCCACGACCAATTCTTAGTTCTAACTCTATCTAAACCAACTAATAATGACTGAAGTGCCAGAATGCATTAATTTTTCTTTTATCAGGTGTGCCTGGTGTAATAAAAATATTTGTTTTCGTCATCCAATAGACACTTCGCATTTTTGTGACCACTACAGGGAATAAACAAACTATTTCATTGTTAACAAAATAAACCCACTATTCAAAAATTGACACAAGAACTGTGCTACAGGAATTGTTATGAAATGTTTAATGCCAACAAACTAAAGTCCCGACTGATGGATGTCATCTGTAAGGTTACGTCATACACTCCCTTGATTCTCTTACATCTGTTACAAAGTGCTATGTTCGCTTTGTCACGGTTGCGTCTGCTTATCCGCCGATTCGATTCGTGTGAAAATTTTCAGGGTGGGTTTCGATACGTCGGATCGGATCATTCCCTTGCCAGGCAAGACGAAGTGCAATGGTATGTAAACATTCTGAGAATTAAATCGGTAGCCGGCCGAGGTGACCGAGCTAGAACCGCTCGGTCACCTCGGCCGGCTACAGTCAAGAACCACGCTACCGCTATGGTCGCAGGATCGAATCCTGCCTCGGGCATGGATGTGTGTGATGTCCTTAGGTTAGTTAGGTTTAAGTAGTTCTAAGTCTAGGGGGCTGATGATCTCAGAATTAAGTCCCATAGTGCTCAAAGCCATTTGAACCATTTGAGCCAATTAAATGGGTAGATCGGGTAAATAACGAGGTGATCATCGAATACGCGAGAAAAGAAACTTACGACACAACTTGATTAAAGGAAGAAATCGATTGATAGCGGGCTTCCCGAGACGTCAACGAATCGTCAATTTGGTAATGGAGGTATAGGTGTTTGGGGAAATGGGGATCAGGGGTGGAGGGGAACTGAGAGGGTGTGTGTAGTGGGGTAACAACTGAAGATTGGAAATGGAAAATGTTCTCTTAAAACAGAAAGACCTGTTGACGATGTTGCCGTAACTTCCTCAACAGTACAGAGTGTTTGACAGTAAACTTTGTAACATCTGATCCCAAGAACGAATTCATGTAAGAAACAGAAATCAATACTGTGAGACTTTTTCCGTGAACTTAATGTTGTTATTCTCTTGAAAAAATGTAAAAGAAACAAGAAATAGTCTTTGTTGACTGCAGTTCTACAAGAATAAAACGTCACTGATATATTTCTTTACTTGTACTATCAGGAATATTAACGTAGCGCCTCTGAATTAATGACACTTGGAGCACAAAGTTTCTTACAGCGTTTAGAACCACTTGGTTTTACTGGTGCGGCATTTAGAAAGTTCTGAATACGTTGTTTACTTTTCTAATTTGTCTCCTTATTTTTCGTAGTGATGAGGTGGGCGGCATGGTTCTGTGGCATCAGAATCCTTAATTTTTTTGTAAACAAATGCATTATGTACAAGAAGAGATACAATGTTTTTTGATTCTCCTGACAAATATGCGATTTGGCATTTGGAACGTTTTACACTTCCGCTCTTCAACCAAAGCTTTTAATATAGTAAGTAAGTAAGTTCAATCGAATATTGGTGGGTATAGTTATGCAGGGAGGATGGGGGCGTAGATAGGGCAGGCTAGCTGGAAGAACTGTTATCTAACCATCCCTCGGCCTGAAGGTCGCAGCACCAACATCATTTGAGAGTCCTCAGAATCTATATTAGACTGATCTTTTCGAAGACTTTATGGGAATGAACAGAGACAACCGTGGCTTAATTTTTCTTGTGGTGGCGTCGTTAAGTTTCTCCCGGCTTCTGCAGACGTAACAACTCAATACTTGAAAATGAAATATCACCGCTAGAACTCTACAACTTGCAGTTTCTTCTTTTTCCTGGCCTTATCCTACATTTTCATTGATGGGACGTTAATCTGGATTTCGCAATATTAATACATACAGAAAAATTGACCACCTTACTGTTACAACGAGGAAGAAAACTATATGGTGCCCTCATAACAATTCTGAGTTTTTTTATCACATTTTATGTGATAATGCTTAATGTTGTGATGGTTAATAGAAATATATTTCATGATAGAAAAGCGCTCTATAATGCAAATTTATAAATGAAAAAATAAAAATTAATATTTGCGCCTGGATTCAAACCAAATAATCTACATGATTATTTACATGTGATGTACGAGGGCGGTTCAGAAAGTAACCTCCGATTGGTCACAGTGCGGGTTGTGGGGGGAGTAGCGACGCCATCTGTGCGTTCACGCACTCAACAGGTCAGTCGGCATCAAGCCGTGGTCGAGTGAACGTCGTACCTGCGCTAGTTTAGTTTTTGTGGCAGTTTGAAATGTGTGCTGCAATAGAAAACCCCGCCACATGTGAAGTGCTTGCTGTCATAAGGTTTTTTACAGCCAAAGGATATTCTGCAGCAGCTATTCATCGTGAGCTTTGTGCCGTGTACGGACCAAGCGTTATGAGTGAAAGAGTTGTCCGTGAATGGGTACGTTTATTTAAAAGTGGACGAGAAAACGTTCATAATGAAGAGAGGAGTGGTAGACCATCATTGGTGACTGACGAACTCGTTCAGACAGTTGATGCAAAAGTTCGTGAAAATCGACGTTTCTCAATGTCGGAGTTGTCTACTGGTTTTCCACAGATTTCTAAGACTCTCTTGTACGAGATAGTGACAGCAAGATTGGGTTACCGTAAGTTCTGTGCACGATGGGTGCCCAAAATTCTTACCGACCACCACAAAACTCAAAGAATGGCCTCTGCATTAGACTTTCTGTCACGTTATGAGGACGAAGGAGAACCATTGTTAAACAGAATCGTGACCGATGACGAAACCTGGATTAAGTACGTGAACCCTGAGACAAAAGAACAATCAAAGATGTGGGCACATTCAAATTCGCCTACCAAACCAAGAAAAGCCTCGCAAGATTTTTCTGCCAGAAAACTGATGGCAACGGTGTTTTGGGATGCCAAAGGGGTGTTGTTGGTTGAATTCATGGAACGTGGTACGACCATTAATCAAGACGTGTACTGTGAAACAATAAAAAAGTTACGACGGGCTATACAGAACAAACGCCGTGGTATGCTGACTTCCGGTATCGTTTTTTTGCACGATAACGCCCGTCCTCACTCTGCTCGCAGAACAACGGCCCTTCTTGAGTCCTTCAAGTGGGACGTTATCAACCATCCACCTTACAGCCCAGACCTGGCGCCAAGTGATTATCACCTCTTCATGCATTTGAAGAAATGGCTCGGGTCACAGCGGTTTGATGACGACGAAGAGCTCAAAGATGAGGTCACAGGCTGGCTCCAGGCACAAGCGGGTGATTTTTATGCAGAAGGAATTTCAAAGCTTGTGAAGAGATACGATAAGTGCCTCAATCGCTATGGAGACTATGTAGAAAAATAGTGCAAAGATGTAGTTGTAAGATGTATATATTAAAATATTTTTATTTAACTTGGTGTATTTTTTTAAATCAACTGGAGGTTACTTTCTGAACGGCCCTCGTATTAGGACAAAGAGAGGAACCTGTGACCACTGAAGACAATGCCACAAGTTACCCCAGAAACGTAACACAGCACACAAATATGTTATGCTGACACATGTAAATCCACCTTAACGTGGAAATTCAAATGGCTCTGAGCACTATGGGACTCAACTTCTGAGGTCATTAGTCCCCTAGAACTTAGAACTAGTTAAATCTAACTAACCTAAGGACATCACACACATCCATGCCTGAGGCAGGATTCGAACCTGCGACCATAGCGGTCTCACGGTTCCAGACTGCAGCGCCTAGAACCGCACGGCCACTTCGGCCGGCTTAACGTGGAAGTTTAAACCTTCGAAACGTGTCATGGTTATAAATAAACAGCGACTGGTAACACTTAACTTGTTGCTTCATTCGATAACCTCCGTGTGTTAGGCGGATGTGATATCCGCTTTTTCACAATTACTATCTTTATTTGAAACTTTTAAATACAAAAATGAATATAAAATAAATATTACAAAGTTAATGTATCACAGTATCTTATATGTTCCAGGAATTTCTTTTAATCATTTTGATCAAAGAAACGTGTGGTCCTTCCCGATTGTTGTTCTAAACGATTTTTTGCCGCATCAATGAAGGCTGGAGATGCACTGAAGATCTTACTTCACACTACGCGAGCTCCTCTTATAGCAAACTGAATGAATAAATCTCTGGTAAGGCGAATCAAACAAATAAAAAAACTGAATAAATGATTTCTGGAAAACTGAAAAGGTTACAGAATAGTGGAAACTAGAGTTAATCCACCCGCTACACAAAAAGGGAGACAAACAAAACGTCAACAATTACAGAGAAGTGCACTTCTCCCAGTGGAGTACAAAATATTGTCAAAAGTTCTCCTGGACAGAGTCGTAGAAATTTTAGACAACCAACTGGAAGAAAATCGGGGAGGTTTTAGAAAGGGAAGATCCTGCACAGAACAGATTTTTAACCAAAAATCAATAATTCGCCACAGAATGTTAACCAGCAAACCTTTAATGGTATCATTTGTTGGTTTCAAAAAGGCATTTGATTCAGTAGACAGGGCAACAATAGATAAAATCAGTAGAGAATTTGGTGTTACAGCAAAATTACCAGACATAATACATGAAACTTTAACAAAGACGATATCTAAAGTTAAATTTATGGGAGAACTACCTCAGCCATTTGAAATAAAAATTGGTGTTACTTAAGGAGATGGTTTATCACATTTACCGTTTAACTGTGCTTTATAAAAAATTACAAGGAGCTAAAGAATCACAAAAATGAACCATTAATTCTAGGAAGAAAAACAAATGCAATTAATATGAACTGCCTGGCTTTTGCAGACGATTTTGCAATACTATCAGAATATTTGACAGACGCTGTTATTTGAATCAATCTTCTGGAAGCAACAGCAAACAGAACTGGTCTCAAAATTTCAGCTGAAAAAAAAAATCATGATGAACATAAAACATGCACCAAAATTCATAGATACACAAACTGATAAAACGAACTATATGACAGAATAGATAAGAAAAATTTGCGGTTGATGTAAGAGTTATGAAAATGGAGAGAGCAAATGATTTAAAAAACAATATTTATAACAAGAAATGCATATGTACAAAAACCAAACTAAAACACTATACCACAGTAGTTCGAACAGAATGTTTATATGCATGTGAAAACCTGATAGTGAACTATGTTGTTGTTGTTGTTGTTGTTGTGGTCTTCAGTCCTGAGACTGGTTTGATGCAGCTCTCCAACTATAAGCTAGGCAAAATAGTGGTACTTGAAAGACGCATCGTTAGAAAAATAATGGGTGCAATACAAATTACAGATGGTCAGAAAATGGAAGCAGTGAAGAGTTCTACAAAAATACGGAGAAAATATCGAAAGTAATGGCTGAAAGAAGATGAATCTTTTTTGGACACATGAGAAAGGCTCACGAAGCAAGTATTTCTGGAAAAGAAATCGACAGTTGTATGGATTACAGAAGTAGGGAAAGAACTTGAAAGAAACAACATCAAAGAATAGGAAATAACAGACATAAAACTTTTCAAGAATAAAATGTTAGATTTATAAGGCTTTCAATGCAGAAAAAATAAGAAACAGGGAAGAATATGGGCATAAGAAAGCAAAAGACGACATGAGAAGGCGAAGGAGTATTAGAGAAATAGAAAATAACAAGGAAAGAAGAGAATTGAAGTTGTTACGTGATAACAGTTGGTTAATATGAAAACAAAAAAAAAAAAATGGTTCAAATGGCTCTGAGCACTATGGGACTTAACATCTGAGGTCATCAGTCCCCTAGAACCTAGAACTACTTAAACCTAACTAACCTAAGGACATCACACACATCCATGCCCGAGGCAGGATTCGAACCTGCGACCGCAGCGGTCGCGCGGTTCCAGACTGTAGCGCCTAGAACCGCTCGGCCACTCCGGCCGGCGAAAACAAAAAAAATTATAATTTTTCTTCTTCATTGGGACCAGAAATCTTTCGGTTTCCTAAGATACATTCATTTTAAGTGAAATGAAGCTTAATCATTCGTATTTAAACGTAGTATTTAAAACCAACTAGAAGGACACGTTTTCAATTCTATAATTAAAAATTCAAGGTATTATTTGAGAGTTTTTTCCCAAGGATTCACTTCTTTTTCTCCGAATCCCAGGTCTTTATTTAGTAGTATCACTTAATTCCTGTTTCGCGAATACTGTGTGTGGGGTCGTGTGTGTGGGTGACGTTATCTTGCACTTTCCGTGTACTCCAAAACAATGGAAGTAATAAATACGTTTGTGTCATTCGCAGTTTGTTCATAAGTGCCATACTACGGTCGCAGGTTCGAATCCTGCCTCGGGCATGGATGTGTGTGATGCCCTTAGGTTAGTTAGGTTTAACTAGTTCTAAGTTCTAGGGGACTGATGACCTCAGGTGTTAAGTCCCATAGTGCTCAGAGCCATTTGAACCATTTATAAGTGCTTTAGTTTACAAATTTCCCCATTAGCCATATAAGTGAGTTGCTTTTATTTCTGGAATACCATTTTCCTTCTGGCTTACCGCAAATTATTCTCTGCACTATGTTTTTTACTGCCTCGTTTCAAGTACAGATTTTAATCGAACCGTTAAAAATCTGTTTCCGCCGGGATCGAACCGGGGACCTTCCGCGTGTTAGGCGGATTTGATAACCACTACACCACGGAAACCACTTGAGCTCGTAGCCTGCACCCGAGGTACTTGCCTTGCAGGTTACAACACTGGCAGTTACGTACTGATGGCTGGAGCGCTGGGCTCTACGTAGTGCTGATATTCTCCTGTCTCGTAGCTTTATAAGCTCATTTGATTTTACCTTAGAGTCCATATTAATTCCGAAAAAAATCGTCTTTATTCCACGATTTTGGAGGAATGATCATTTGCTTTCACAGTGTTATTTTCGTCTTTAATCTGAAACTGATACTGTTTTCTTATGCCTGAAGTTAAAGTGTATTAGACACTGACCATTTTTAATGTCCTTTGTTGATTTCCTACGCTCTCTAACTGTGACTACAGAGTTGCTGTCGTCGATAAAGATAGTGTTTTCCATATGCCTACCTACCACTGTCCTCGTACAAGAGCTAGAGACGTGCTGACAGAGCCGTTACTGAGTGTGCCCGTCGGCCTCCGACAAAGCTGAGGCAGCCGTAGGTTCCTTGCCCGTGTCGCCCACGCTCACTGGGCGCTGCCTTTAATTCAATTAGCCGCACCGACGGGGAACGGACCGCTGACGCCATCAGCGCCACACCTGGTCTGCGACCTACACCCACTCCTCGCGGCGAGCGGACAGTGGAGGCACCCACCAGCCACGCGCTGACACCAGAGGTGCTTCGTCTCGGCTTACGACTCACACTCTAACGTGACCAAAGCAACGCTCTTTACGTTACGAGAACAACCGACACGTGGTGTAATTTTCTACTGATGTCTGCTACGAAGCTTGATAAAGAATTTTGCACCCTTTTCTAAGTCCAACGTGTGAGTCTAAAGAGGCCCAGATTAACAGATAGTGACGTCCTTCGAGATATTCGGCGCCCCCCTGCATCACTCTTTCGTTTCCGACTTTCATGACACTCTGCGCAACTTTTATTGTCACTGGTTCTGTCCTCTGTTTCATCGCTATCAGACGTAGGAAGTTCCGTGTTACCATCACGAGGATCTATCTTTAACGCTTCACCACCACCACCACCACCACCATCATCAATAACACCAACAACATTTAAAATATGCAATAAATCTACTACAGAAAAACCAGTGGTTCCACTACTATGCAATTTCTACGGACCTTCTGCTGGCAAGGTTCACAGATTCGTTTGAAAAGCTCTTTATCATGACGATTTATATGTAAGAGAAAACTCTTACCATCCTGCTCATCCACTATAGCCAACAGAAAAATGGGTCCCATAAAGTATGTTATACAACTCATTTGACTGCAGCACATATTTCATGAGAACAAAAGATCAAAACCAATTGCAAAATGATTTGGATGTGATATATATATGGTGTAAAAACTGGGAATTGACTCTAAATAATGAATATTGTGAGGTCATCCACATGAACACAAAAAGGAACCCATTAAATTTGGGGTATACGATAAATTGCACAAATCTTAAGTCTGTAAATTTAACGTTTACTGAATTTTCCGTCTGTGCTTGCCAGAACAAGATAAAAACATTAAAAAGGAAAAACATTTCCTAATGTTCTGCAAAATTATCTTCTCACGAACAGTCTTTCGGCTTGTCAGGCCACCTTCTTTAGGTGGCACCTGAATGTCGCAAACGCAGATAAACGTGAAGTGCAGCTTACACAGATATTATTAGCACAGAAAATACAAAAGTGACAACGTGTTTACAAAGGATACCTAAGAAAAATAATACAATAATTACATTGGCTTAAAAAAGGGGTAAATATTTTATGTGGAGAGACACATAACAAATGATGAGAGATAAAATGAATTTACAGTTTTAATCTACTATTTGTAACGAAAACTTAATTTAAAAAGGATCGTTTAATACTGGGCTGACCTTCTGTGTCATGTGTTTCTTGATTTGCATTATTTCCAGTAGGGTTATCTTTCTGATTTTTCGACAGAATGTAGAAGTTCACATTCAACATCACATGGACGGTTCTCTGCTAAAAGATGATCAGCAGAGGTCGAATCTTTCTTCTTTAATTGCCAGCTTCCCTCGTGTTCACATAGGCTAATTCCCACAGCTCTACCTAATTAACCAATATACACCTTTTTTTTGCAGTGCTTGCAAGTGATTTTACATATAATACTCCGTGTTCCTACGTAAACACTTTTTCGCTTTTGTATCTATGTGAGTCGCACATCATGATTATCTGGGCTTGCGACAGTGGTCACCTGAAGAGGCCTGAGAAGCCGAAAACCTGTTCCTGACAAAATAAATATAATTTTACAGAACTTTAGGAAGTTTTTCCATTTTAATATTGCTGTCAATTTCACTAAATAACTAAGTATTACAATAATTAACAATTTAAATTGAAACGATCACACATATAATGTTGTGGGGAAGCCGAACCAAAGTCTGCGTTTCATTTACCACAACACTTAAAAGATGCAGCGGGTCTACTAAGGAGACAGCTTGCCTGTTCTCTTCTGAGGTATTGCTGCGCATTATGAAATCCGTACCAGACAGGATGACGGAGGACAAGCTCAAAGAAGGGTAGCTCGTTTAATACTATCGCGAAATGGAGAGAGAGCGAGAGAGAGAGAGAGAGAGAGAGAGAGAGAGAAGGTCACAGATATGATACTTGAGCTGGAGTGGCAATCATTGGAGTAAAGCCTTTTTTCGTTGTGGCGAGATCTTTTCGCGAAACTTCAATCGCCAAATTTCTCCTTGCAAACGAAAATAAATTTCCCAACCTACATAGGGAGAAATGATCAACGTAATAAAATAAGAGCAATTAGAGCTCGCACGGAAAGATTTAAGTCTTCATTTTTTCCGTGCGCTATTCGAGAATGGCACGGTTCGGAAAAAGTTGAAAATGCTTCGATGAAACCTCTGCCAGGCACTAACAGTGAATTGCAGAGTAGACATGTAGATGAAGATGTAAATGTAAAGATGCCGCCTATAGTAAACTTGTCTGTCCTCATCTGGAGACTGCTGCGCGATACGGGTCGTTACCAAACATGACTGACTGAGGACATCGAAGAAGTTCACAGAAGGGTAGCTCGTTGTGTATTATTCCAACAGGGGAGGGTGTTTCACGGATATGATGTGCGAGATAGATTACGAATCATTAAAACAAAGGTGTTTACCACTCTCGCGAGATCTTTTCACGAAATTTCAATTATCAGTTTTCTCCTCCGAATGCGAAAATATTTTGTAGATATCAGGGCCGGTTAAAGGCACTAGCGACACATTGGTTTTATAGTGTATGTTACTGCTGGATAGTGACGAAAGTACGCTGTGATCTAGGAAAAACATACCTCACATCGATTAGGTGTATATAAGGGTGTTGCACAATTCATGTTACACACTTCTAGAGGTTGTATAGAGGGCTTAGTAGATCAAGTTTTACATAGGAATCCATATTCGGAAACGTCATCCAGCGACGCTACAGAGCGTCAAAGTTATAGGCACAGGCGCCTATAAATGTATGTATATACGGGTGATTCCGTGATGATGTTGCAAACTTTCTAGGATCATGGAAAACGATAAATGTATCAATCTAAGGGTCCCTGTACCCGAAACAAAAATAAGTCGAAAGTTCTAAGCGAAAACCTCTCTGATAGTTCCGACAGTAGAATACATGAAATGGTACTGCTGTTGCTAAGACTGCAACTTTCAGAGGTGGTAGTATGGACCAAAACAAGACAAATGTCGAGTGTACGTGGGCTCTAAAATGCATACCTTAAGGCCCATGAGCACTTGTTCAGTACAGGATGTGTGTTTCGCAGTGGCGAAGATGAACAAGTGCTCATAGCTCCCCAGTTATGCATTTTAGAACCTGTGTCGATTGGACATCTTTTCCTCGTTTGGGTCAATGCTACCACCTCTGAAAGTTGCCTAACCTATAATCTTCGAAACAACGGTACCAGTACATGTGCTCCACTGCCAGATGTATCAGAACGAGTTTTTCTTATAATTTTCGACTCTTTCGTTTCCATTGCAGGGACCCTTACCTCGAATTGATACATTTATCCTTTCCCACCATCATAGAAAGTTTGCAAGATCATCACGGAATCACCCCGTATATGTACACACATATTTACAGGCGCGGTACCTGTAACTTGAACGCTCTGTAGCTTTTCTGTTTCCGGACGTGGGTTACTGTGTAAAACTTAATCTATTATGTCTCCTGTAAAACCTCTAGAAGTGTGTAACATGAATTGTGAAACACCCTGTGTAGCTTATGCATCTAACAAGGGAACCTCCCCATCGCACCCCCCTCAGATTTAGTTATAAGTTGGTGCAGTGGATAGGCCTTGAAAAACTGAACACAGATCAATCGAGAAAACAGGAAGAAGTTGTGTGGAACTATGAAAAAATAAGCAAAATATACAAACTGAGTAGTCCATGCGCAAGATATGCAACATCAAGGAAAGTGTGAGCTCATGAGCGCCATGATTTCGTGGTTAGCGTGAGCAGCTGCGGAACGAGAGGTCCTTGGTTCAAGTCTTCCCACGAGTTATAAGTTTACTTTCTTTATTTTCGTAAAGTTATGATCTGTCCATTCGTACATTGACGTCTCTGTTCACTGTAATAAGTTTAGTGTCTGTGTTTTGCGACCGCACCGCAAAACCGTGCGATTAGTCGACGAAAGGACGTGCCTCTTCAATGGGAACCGAAAACATTTGACCGCAAGGTCATAGGTCAACCGATTCCTCCACAGGAAAACACGTCTGATATATTCTATACGACACTGGTGACGGCATGTGCGTCACATGACAGGAATATGTTGTCGACCCACCTAACATGTACACTTGGCGAATGGGTAAAAAGATTCTTCTACCTTTCCCGATTTAGGTTTTCTTCTGGATGCGATAATCACTCCCAAAATTAGGGATGAAAACATAAGACTTTGTGACACAAACTGAAAACAAAAAATTAAAATTTCCACTGGAGGGAAGACTTTAACCAAGGACCTGTCGTTCCGCAGCTGCTCACGCGAACCACATGACCACGGCGCTCCTGAGCTCAGCTTGTCCTGGATGTTGCTTATGATGCACATGGACTACTCAGTTCGTATATTTTGCTTATTTTTTTCATAGCTCCACACAACTTCTTCCTGTTTTCTCGACTGATCTGTGTTCAGTTTTTCAAGGTCTATCCACTGTGCCAACTTAGAATTAAATCTGAGGGGGGTGCGATGGGGAGGTTCCCTTGTAAGTGTGGGACTGTTAGCCACGAAATAGTTCACGATACAATAAATAGAAACTGAAGATAATTTTTGCAACCAGAGCCAAATTTATCCCTAACCTCAGTTTATCGTAAGAAATGTGTTCTCATGTTCCATCACAATGGAAAGTTTAAATACCTAATGCATCTACTCACTGAGGGAGGTAGTCGCAAAGGCACAAAGCCAGTGTAGTATGCAGCGTTAACTCCGATACACGACGAAGACACCGGCCGCGCAAATGTGCAGTCACTGGTGTGAATAGTACAAGAGCCATGTTCGATTCAGTGTGCGAGATCTATGTGTGCTATGCGCAAAAACACTTTGGACGTAAAGCCATAGTTGTTTTTGGCGGGTAGCCTAGTGACGCCCGTTACCAAAGAGTCAATGCAGCAAGCCCAAGCTTTACTGCACTCGTCTACAAAATTGTCTTCCCCTCAACAATTGCCTTCACTAAAACGACGCGAACAAAAAAGCTTCATTTCAGTGCTGATGACTGAAACGTCTGTATAGGGCACTGTGGTTAGGCAGGCAATAGACGATGGCGATGTGACGGTAACAAACTGTGGCAAATCAAAGGTTGCGGACTTTGACTGTGTTACCATCATAGGTGAAGATGTACATATCCTGGCATTGCTAACAGCATTTATTCCCGGAAGAGTAAGAGGGAAAATTCTCCCCGAGTCCTGTACCCGTCATCATCATACAAATTCATTCCACATGATATTTTTCGACCGTCCATGCAGCATGACACTAACTTAAACGCATTTGGACAAGGGAAGAAGAAAATCATTACCATTTCGTAGAAAATCTATTCCCGAACAGGCATTACCGCATAACGAACAGAACGTCATTTGGTGGCGGACGCCAACAAGAGGATGAGTGACTCGTACAAATGCAACAAAAGATGCAGATCGAGACTCATCGCTGAAAATCATTTTTCGTAAATGTGTGGAAGGGTGTAGCACGGGGGCCTGAAGCTTCGAAAAACCAGCATTTCGGTGCTCAGCTATTGACAAACATTACCGTGGCCATGAATGTGAAGATTCACCCGAGCCAGACTCCATTGAGGAGAGAGGGATGCTGAAGCGGATTATGGCGACGAGGAAAACCGAATCCATGACATCTCCGCTGAGGAGGAAGCAGCTCATATCCAATTTGACTTGGTATATAGACCAAATGTAGGCCAGAGAGTGAGCTACGGTGAACAGTTCGGAGACAGGATTATTCTCATTAGAAACGACAGCAAACCAGTGCCAGCATCAATAGCTGAGGATACGTGCCGATGTGACAAGCAAAAGATAAGAGAAGTCGCCTAGCCGGTCTCGGGCTAATATGAACTTTTATTGCTGCTTCTAATTTTTTTTTTTTCTCTCTCGTTCTCATCTGTGATGTTCAAGTACAATTCGCTGTGGCTCACGTGACAGCTAGGATCGCCGTTTCAACAGAAGGATGCTGAAGCGGATTATGGCGACGAGGAAAACCGAATCCATGACATCTTCGCTGAGGAGGCAAGCTCTTGCGCACCGACTTGGAAGAATCAATGATGAGCGTGGTAGAGAAACCACGTGTTTGCTGCGGGGCACTGAGAAAGTGTCGACCCATGACAAGACGCTCCCCCAGGCTCCAGGCTTCAGACAGCTACTTTGTTATGTTCCGACACTAAAACTCATCCCTCCACGACAATCTTGACTAACTAATTGTTTGGTATTTCGGCTCAGGCGCACCCAGCTGTATTCTGTAGTGAACTGTATACTGAATGTTGATCAAATTAAGTGTTTTACTTAAAAATAGCTCCATTCAGATACCCACATCCTAGTTCATACTAACCAGTACTCACTGGACCTGTACAAGATGAAAGATTATGGCGACGATACCGAATGAGTAACACGATATGTAAAGGGAGGTGAAAACGGGGAATTGTAACGCTGTATTAGGGCAGGGAATAGTAGAAAGAGTTATGGAAGAATATGGGCTCGGCAGTAGAAATGTGACAGGAGGAAAACTGAGTTTTATAATAAATGTCAGTAACAGCAAATACACTGTTCAACAATCACAAGAGCAGAAGATGGACTTGAAAACGGCCTGGAGACACGAGAAAATTCCAGCTGAATTAGAACACAGTGAGAAAGAGATTCTGAAATTAGATTTTAGACTGTAAAGCGTACGCAGGAGCAGAGACAGTAAACTGAGATCATAAGAGTAGGCTGAAGATAAGAGAATAGTCCTCAAAAAATCAATGGGGAAAGAAGTGGAAGACTGAAGTACCGAGGGATGACGATGTGCATATGAAATTCTCTGAGGTTGTAGATATTGCGATAGCAAATATCACAGTAAGCAGTTCAGCTGAAGAGGAATGGGCATTCGCTGAAGCTGAACAGAAAAATATGCGTACAAGGAAGGTAACTACGAAGAGGCTTTGGGTAACAGCAGGAATACATAAACTCATTGACGAAAGGATGAAGTACAAAAATGATCGAGGAAAGAAAGGAATACAGCAATGTTAAATCACTTAGAAATGAAATAAACACGAAGTGCAGGGAAGGTAAAACGAAACAGTTGCAGGAAAAAATGTGGAGTCAAAAAAGAAACAGTCGCCCGAAGGACAATTCATATACAGGAAAGTCAAAACAATATTCGATGAAATTAAGAGTGCAAGTTCAACGGTTAAACGCAGAGCAATGATTAGATAGGCGGAAAGGGTACATTGAAGGCCTCGACAAGTGGGAGAAACCGTCTTATGACGTGATAGGAGAAGAAATGGGAATCGATATGGGAGATATACGGGATACAGTATTATAGCAAGACTTAACAGAGCCTTGGAGGATCTGAGATCAAATACGGCAGAACGCATCGATAACATTCCTTCGGAATTTATAAAATAACCGGAAAAGTGTCATCGAACTGCTAATCAAGTTGATTTGTAGATTCTATAGGACTGGAGATGTACCATAACACTTTCGGAAAAATATCATCCACACACTTCCGAAGATAGCAAGATCAGATAAGTGTGAAAACTGTTGTATAATCAGCTTAACAGCTCATGGATCAAAAGTTACTTACCACAATAAAATACAGAAAAATTAAAAAGAAAATTGATTATGTCTTGGGTGACGAAGGGCTTGGCTTTAGGAGAAGTAAAATCACTAGAGAAGTAGTTTTCGCACTGCCCTTCAAAAAGCAAGACTCGTTCATAGGATTCGTGGACCTAGAAGAAGCGTTTCACTATGTAAAATGTTCTAAATTCTGAGGAGAATAGGAGTAAGCTATAGGAAAAGACGGGTAATATACAGTATGTACAAAAACCAAGAGTGAACGATAAGAATGGAAGACCAGGAAAGAAGTGCTCCGTTTGAAAAGAGTGTAAGACAGAGATGCAGTATTTCTCCCTACTGTTCATTTTATACATCGAAGAATCAATGACAGAAATAAATGAAAACTTGAAGAGTGGGATTAACATTCAGAGTGAAAGGGTAGAGCCTATCTATAGTAAGATCCGCTGATGATATTGACGTCCTGTGTGAAAGAGAAGTTGATGTATAGGAGCTGTTGAGAGGAACGAAAAGTCTAATAAGTAAAGGATACAGACAAAGTAAACCGAAGAAAGATGGAAGTAATGACGAGCACCAGAAAATTAGATTAGCGATAAAAATTGGGTACCACGAAGTAGGTGAAGGTAAGGAATTCCGACGGCTCGAAAGCAAAATAACAGATAAAACAAGAAACATGTAGAGATGACAATCCTTGCGAAGAGAAGTCTCCTAGTATCAACATCGGCCTTAATCTGCGCCAGTAATTTCTGAGAATGACGTTTTGAACACAGCACTGTATAGTGGTGAAACATCGACTGTGGAAAACCGGAAAACAAGAGAATCGAAGCGTTTTAGATGCGGTGCATCAGAAATGCATTAATATTTAAAAAATAATGTACCGATTGCATTCCATAGTCCAAGGCCATGAAAAAAATGAAACGATCGTATGGCATTGTTGGCCGGGAGGCCTCACTAAAAAAGAATAAGCTGCACGAAAACGAGTCCAAACTAAATCAGTGCTATTATTCGCTTGGAAAAGTTAAATTAATGTGCATCTTTCTCTTCATACGAATGAACCATCCAAATTTGATCACGGGAATAATTCAATTTCGCAAAGCCACATTGTAAATGGTTGCGGCATATCTTTCATCAATAATGTACTTTGTAAACAGTGTGTCGACAATGAGTTACGGGAAAAACCGTGCAGTGGTTCTTGTTTTTTCATTGTTGTCTGTGCTGAAACAAAACTGTGCACTTCAGCAAACGAATTATATAATTGTAAAGATGGCAAATGGCAGCTACGGAAGTAAGCAACGCATTACTCGTTTAAAGACAAAACTATCAGCTTTCGTTAGTCGCTGCAGAGATGCAACGGTGAAATTTAAAGGTGAATAGAAGCTGATGGAATGGAGTGGTAAAAGGTAGGTGCACAAGACATTTGTACGCAACATTTGCTATGACAAGTGTAACGGCAACAAAACGCCAAGAAATATTATTCGTATCCCATGTTTCACTATTACATGCAAGAGATTTTAGGTACCTGTAAACCCACAGACCGGTACAGTATCGTTGTAGGTACTTCCAAGCTATTTTCTAAATAACATATTCCACTCTGACTTAATTTCTTTAAAAAAATCACTTCTGTTTTATATCTCCAATGTTTTTCAGTGGAGGTAATGTACGTGTTTTTCTAATGAATAAGTACTAATATTTTATAAAATGAATCGGTATCTTACTTGTTTCTCATTGTCTTTCTGATGATACCCTTTCATGTTCATAAGTCATTACGATTTTCGCAACTGCAACGTCTTTGTGGTTTATGGCAGTGTGCTGTTGGGGGGAAATGTGGCCATACCAGTGGTCTTACGGAAATAGCTTAATGTTTGCTATTATCAGTCCAGATACTTATCCTAACGATGTACATCAATGTGCTTTTTTTAAATACAGTCATTATATACATCACTAACAGATTTGTAACTTAATAACCTATTGTGTATTAACTGAAAACACTAAGAGCGGGAGGGAATCATTACATGACGCACTGCTATATTATCGTTAAAAGTAGGGCATCTTTTAACAACGACGAAGTCGGGACAGCTAACGGCTATAGATTATTGAACTTGCTAAAATCACGTTCTGCATCGGTGAATGATTAGTAGTTGTTTAAAGACTAAAACTCGGTAGGGCGAAGTAGTCCGTATAACCTAAGATGTTAATAAGTATTTCCTGTCGGTTTGTATGAATGGTTTTCAAAGTGTTAAAACTTCTAGGAAAAGAAACACGTCGATACAAACAAAAACAAAAGTAGATTCGAAGGAATTATGCACATTTGCAGTATACAAACAAAGAATGGTTTCAAGTACGTGCCGTAGAGCAATATGATGCATAGCCTCGGTAGCGCAGTAGGCAGCGCGTAAGTCTCATAATCTTAAGGTCGTGAGTTCGATCCTCACCCGGGGCATAAATTTTTATTAATGTTTCATACACTCAATGTTCATTATTATTAGTTATTATTGTTATCCCTTCGATAAAGGCTAGCCAGCGCCATTTTAAATACGATACTTGAGCTTTACAAGTTCCTTCATGTCTTCACTTTGTCTTTCTTGCTTTGCAGCTTCCTTGTTCTTTTCCTGTTCTACCTTAAGAACGTTGCCGGTTGTTCATTTTGTCGAAATTGTTTTCTGCTTTCAATTGCCTGCTTATTTATGCCTATTTCCTCTGGATCTTCACGCAATTTTCTATATCTGCCGGTTTGCCTTTAACAAACGCTGGGTCTACTGCATTTTATTTTCCCTGTCTGTTAGGCTTGATGATTTCTCCTAGATAGTAACATTGAATCAGTTTACTGATTCTGATTTTCTCACTCCACTTGTTCATTCTGGAGCGTATAGTCTCGTTGTAAGCCATAATATCAGTTTTTCGAAGGAGATTTGTAGTTTTCTTGTTACAACCTTTGTTTAAGGATTTCTGATTACTCCTTTGCTACCACCACACTGTCCCCCGGAAATCCAAATATTCCGCAAATACCATACGATCAATATGAAATTATCACTTTATCAAATGATTTTTTTCATCTTTTTGTGTTAGTTTCGAACAATTTTTAACCATTATTCTCTGTTCGCTCTCTCAGATACTCTCCGTAACAAGACTTGGGGTAATCTAACACATTGCCTAACTTCTTAGTATTTCTGAGTCCGATACTTTTATCATGCAGTTGACTGAAGTGTTTGTAGTTGTATAGCTTCATATAAAAGCTCCAGCGTTTTGTTACCACTTCCAGTATCTTGTGGGAGTACACACAGTCGACTTATCTGGAGACTCAAAAGCCGTTTTAAAATTTATAAATGTTTTTGGAAATAAATTTCCTAAATGATTCTGCCATCATTGACATTTTTCCGTCTAGATCGCTTAATATATGACTTTATTAATGACGTCGTTTCGATTACTACCGTCATCAGATCAGAGTCAGGACAGTTGACACAGAACTTAAGGTTTTGTTGATACTAGCACTGAACAGACACCTATCGTCGTTTTCCTAATTCTCAGTTTTCATCTGACTATGGCACTAGACAAACGGACGTTATAAATATAGAAACGTATTACGCATTCTTCAGGAATTTACTCACAGACACTATAACGTTCAGCAGCATTTAGTCTAGGGTAGTCACATTAGTTTCAGAATATTTGGGGACTGGTTCTACGTCACCTAGCCTTGTCCGATATACCTGCTTTTGCAACCAGACGTTGTTCAATTCTTCTGACAAGAACTCTTCTATTGTCTTAATTTTTACTTTTATAGTTATTTGGATAAATGCTGACTTTCCAGTGTGGGGCGGGGACGTAACGGAAGTTTTCAGCTGTGAAACACTTCTAATTATTTTGAAAGAAAGGGCATTGTACACTGGTTTTTATTTGAAACACAATCACACATACTCCAAACTACGTGGCTTCGTTCTAAAACGCACAGAAAAAAACTAATTTGAGTGCATGAATATTGTTTGACATCGTGTCCGTTATTAGTTGACAATCAAGCCCTTTAAGAAAAGTAAAGCTCTCATCTACATGATATTAGTTTGAACTTCATAATGTTTAACTAAACAAGATTCTATGTAGCTGATTTGCATCCGACCTGTGAGCTACCTTCCCAGTCAGTCGTAAGAGTCGGTGCCGTAGGTGAAATCCAAAGCATCATGGAAATTGCCATTTTCATCCTATTACTAAACAACTAATAACTGGTGTGTGGCTTTCTCAGAGTCGCCAAGTATAATATAAAAGTCATTTAAAAACTGTCTCGTACTCTGTACTGGCCTGGCCTATTACCTGTAACGAACACGAGAGTATTTTTCTTATAGAAAATTTCTCTTATATATTTGGTTACACTTCGAGAATTACCGCGACTTAACCGGGACTTAATCTTCAACTCATAGATAGTTGTGTAACGACCCTCGCTTACTAATTACAAGGCTTCAGCGTCAATGTCAAAGCCTCATTCGTCACGGTAGTCCAGTAATCACTGTTGATGCTTTGTGAAGTAGCAGGCAAACCACGTGGAGAGAAATTCCTCAAGGATAAACTGAGGTCTTATTTAGCTTTGTTCTACATCGTCTAGGAACTTTTTTTTTAATTTTTATTTCTTGCATTGTTGTGTGTTACATTTAATTTAAATCTAAATACGGACTATAATCAATCTATTAACATCAATCTTTCTGCACTGGATATTCTTTTCCATACATAGGATTCTAATTCATCAACATCTAATACAACAGCTTAAATTTTACTACTGCCATCACTATAACTGCACCTATTAGTAATTAAAACTACTGCTAGCACCACTGCTACATCTACATCCACATCTACATCTACGTGATTACCCTGCTATAAAGTGCCAGGCAGAGGGTTCAATGAACCATCTTCAAGCTGTCTCTTTACGTTCCATTCTCGAGCGGCGCGCGGGAAAAACGAGCACTTTATTTTTTCTGTGCGAGCCCTGATTTCTCTTATTTTATCGTGATGATCATTTCTCCCTATGCAGGTTCGGAGGAGAAAACTGGTGATTGAAATTTCAAGAGAAGATCCCGTCGCAACGAAAAACGTCTTTGTTTTAATGATTGCCACTCCAATTCACGTATCTTATCTGAGGCACTATCTCCCCTCCTTCGCGATAATACAAAACGAACTGCCGTTCTTTGTACATTTTTCATGTCATCCGCCAGTCCCATCTGATGCGGATCCCACGCCGCACAGCAATTCTCCAGAATAGGGCGGACAAGCGTGGTGTAAGCAGTCTCTTTAGTAGACGTGTTGCACCTTGCAAGTGTTCTGCCAATGAATCGCAGTCTTTGGTAGTCATTATCTATGTGATCGTTCCAATTTAGGGTATTTGCAATTGTAATCCCTAAGTATTTAGTTGAATTTACAGCTTTCAGATTTGTGTGACTTATCGCGTAATCGAAATTTAGCTGACTTCTTTTAGTACTCATGTGAATAACTACACACTTTTCTTTATTCAGGGTCAATTGCCACTTTACGCACCATTTTGCAATTCGTTTTGGTCATCTGATGACTTTACAAGACGGTAAATGACAGCGTTATCTGCAAACAATCTAAGACGGCTACTGAGATTGTCTCTTAAGTCGTAAATATATATCAGAAACAATAGAGGGCCTATAACACTTCCTTGGGGAGCGCCGGATATTATTTCTGCTTTACTCTATGACTTTCCGTCTATTATTACGAACTGTGACCTTTCTGACAGGAAATCACGAATACAGTGGCACAACTGAGGCGATATTCCATAGCCACGCAGTTTGGTTACAAGACGCTAGTTAGGAACGGTGTCGAAAGCCTTCTGGAAAAAAAAAAGAAATGGAATCAATTTGACATCCCCGGTCGATAGCGCTCATTACTTCATGAGTATAATGTGATAGTCGTGTTTCATAAGAAAGATACTTTGTGAATCCGTGCTAACTAAATTCCAAAACCCTACAGCAAGTCGACGTTAGTGATATGGGCCTGTAATTCAACGGATTACTCCTGTTTCCCTTTTTGGCTATTGTTGTGACTTCAGCAATTTTCCAGTCCTGTGGTATACGATCTTGACCGGAAGCCTTGCGTTTATTAAGTGATTTAAGCTGCTTTGCGAAACCGAAGATATCTGTTTCTACGTTTCTCATCTTGGCAGTTGTTCTTGACTGGAATTTAGGAATATTTACTTCGTCTTCTTTAGTAAAGGAGTTTCGGAAATTCGTGTTTAATAACTCTGCTTTAGCGGCACTGTCATCAGTGACGTCACCGTTGTTATCGCGAAGTGAAGGTATTGATTGTGTCTTGCCACTGGTGTGCTTTATGTATGACAAGAATCTCTCTGGGTTTTCTGCCAGATTTCGAGACAGAGTTTCGTTGTGGAAATTATTGAAAGCGTTGTGGAAATTATTGAAAGCATTTCGCATTGAAGTACGCACTATATTTCGAATTTGTGCAAAACTTTACCAATCTTGGGTGTTTTGCGTTCTTTTAAATTTGGCATGCTTTTTTCGCTGCTTCTGCAACAGCGATCTGACCCGTTTTATGTACCATTGGGGATCTTTTCGATCACTTAGTAATTTACGTGGTATATCTCTCTCATTCCTACACTTACATGATCAGATCGGAAGCAGTGCAGACTGTCTCTTAAAAAGGCGTTAAGAGCATTTTTATCAGCTTTTTTTAAATAGATACACTTTGAGTTTCTTTTTCGTGGTTGTAGGAGTTACGGTATTCAGCCTAGCAGCTACTGCCCTGTGGTCGTTAATCCCTGTATTCATCGCGATACTCACTATTTGTCCAGGATTATTTGTTGCTAAAAGGTCAAGTATGCTTTCGCAACCATTTACGCTTCGAGTGGGCTCATGAACTAATCGTTCAAAATAATTTTCTGAGAAAGCATTCAGTACAATTTCGGATGACGTTTTATGCATGCCGCCCGCTTTAAACGTGTAACTTTTCCAGGATATCGAGTAGATTAAAGTCACCACCGACTATAATTGTATGAGTGGGGTACTTACTTGAAATGAGACTCAAGTTTTCTTTGAACTGTTCAGCAACTATATCTTCTGAGTCGGGAGGTCGGTAAAAAGAGCAAATTAATGGTTTAGTCCGATTGTCAAGTAGAACCTCTACCCATACTATTTCGCAGGAACTATCTACTTCAATTTCACTACAAGGCAAACTATTTCTGACAGCAATAAATACTCCAACACCAATTGCATTTAATCTATCCTTTCTGAACACTCTTAGAGCGTTAGAAAAAATTTCTGCTGAGCTTATTTTCGGCTTTAGCCAACTTTCTGTACCTGTAACTATTTGAGCTTCAGTGCTTTGTATTAGGGCTTGGAGCTTTGGTTCTTTCCCAGTACAGCTACGACAGTTTACAACTACAATGGACGCCCTTTCTGTGGTTCCCTGAGGTCTTCTAATCTAAAAAACCGCCCAGTCCCTTCCACACAGCCCTCACTACCCGTGTAGCCGCTTCCTGTGTGTAGTGGACTCCTGACCTATTAAGCGGAACCCGGAAACCCACCATCCGATGGCGCAAGTCAAGGAATCTGCACCCTACACGGTCACAGAACCCCCCGAGCCTCTGATTCAGACCCTTCACTCACTCGGCTCTGCATCATAAGACCACAGTCGGTTCTATCAACGATGCTGCAGATGATGAGCTCCGCCTTAATCTCGCAAGCAAGACTGACAGTCTTTACCATTTCCGCTAGCTGCTCAAAAGCAGAGAGAATCTCCTCTGATCCAAAGCGAAATACGTCATTGGTACCGACATGAGCCACCATCTGCAGTTGGCTACACCCTGTACTCTTCATGGCATCCGGAAGCAGCCTTTCCAAATCTGGAATGACTCCGCCGGTATGCACAAGGAGTGCACACTGGCTTCCTTCCCCTCCTTGGCAGCCATGTTGCTAAGGGGCCCCATTACGCGCCTAACGTTGGAGCTCCCAACTACCAGCAAACCGGGTGGACTACTGCATCCGGCTCAGTCGTCGTCAGCCACATACAAAGCCCGAAACGTGTTCGTCAAACGACCCCGGAGAGGCCCTACGATCGACCCCACGGGAAGTTTTTCCTTTGCCTGCCACTTTGGAATATCTCCCACTCGACCTCGGGTGAGGGATCAAACGTCAGTGCGGGCAGTGTCCAGGGCGGCCACAGCAGTGGACCGAATGGGGGATCCGTGGGACGTGCTCGACGTCTCTCGCATCCCCGCGTCCGACCCCCATAGTGATGCCCTTGGCAGCAGCCTCAAGCTGTGTGACAGAAGCCAACGCAGCCTGGAGCTGTGAATGAAGGGTGGCCAACTCAGATCGTATCTGTACACAGTAATCACAATTCCTATCCATTATTGCAGTCGCTCCCGTTTGAAGCTCGTAAAAATATACAACAAATGAGCGGTGTACTCGCCTTCTTAGCAGCAGGAACACGAGGTGCTCCGTCACTATGTGACACATATTTAGTACACATACTTAGTACTACTACTGCATTACAGAAAACGTTTCGCTCTTATCACTACCGCATACAGCAGGACCATGATAATTTCGCACGCTCGGGGATCTGTCAATGCCAGATTATTAAATACGCCGGATTACCAAGGTAATTTTTAAAAACATGGTTTCAAAGAAGGGATATAAGCAAAAACTAAAGTTTTAATACACGAAACAAGTAATTGTTACTTATTAAACACGGCAGGAGAGATAACAGTAGGAAGAAATTGAAAGTGCATATTGAATTAAATGTTTATGCATGCCATGACGAATTTTGAAATTATGAAGCCGCCCTCTCGAAAATAAAAGAGCTTCTGGACAGATCGAATTCCTTGTGAAAAAAAATTGGCCTTTTCAATTAACATAGGCCCTCTTACCGACTTACCCTCTGCTCTCTTCGCACGAAACTGTTTATAACTGAAGCAGATGGCAAATTTTTCTAGCTCTTGTTTTCGTTTTTATAAATTTTGTACTAGTTGAATATTCAATATTAAATTCAATCGTAACATTGTTTTGGTTCTCACCTTTTTCAAATCTTCCTCTGATGTCCAGTTTTTGGTGGATTGTCAACGTCACTTGTCGCGTTTTGCCGTTTCAGCCCCACTTATGCTCTGCTTGGAAAACAGTCGTTGTATCTACGGACTTTGTACTGTGGTGTGCGCTATTTGAAAGTCATACAAGTAACTGAATATCACTACAATACAATGACTTTATTTAATAACTATTAAATAAAACAGTATGGCAGTGATGCAAATGTAAGCATTGTAAATTTAGGTCTAGCGAACGTAGAATTGTTGATACTAGAACAAAGCTTATAATGCAACTGAAAATCGCTCAGCGAGACAGATAAATTGTTATTGACGATGTCCTGAGCCGAAAGGTTCCGATGTTTCGCGAAGGCTTCCGACTGTATTGCCAAACAGCGCCGAGCCAAAAAATACGGGAAAATTTCTGATAGGTGTCGGCCTATCGAGTCTACTGGATTATCGTGGTCTCGTCTACCGGATTATCGCGGTATACCTATAACATGCAAATATTACCTACATTCACAAGCTATATCCCACAAATGCACTCTCTGGTGTAAAGGTGTAGCCCGTGAGCATCGCCGCCGCTTGCGGGCACCCGTGGCCCCGGTCCTTCTGGCTCCTCCAGCAGCCTGCGGCTGCGCGTGTGCGTTGGACTATGTGCGCAGAAGCTCTTAGCTATTCATGTGCTTTAGCTGTAAACCTCTAAATTCTTCGCATCGTCAATTCCACGGCTTCCATCGCAGCCCCCGTGGTACAGCAACGCGGCGTATACGATATTGTTCAGAAGTGGCCAAGCTGTCTCAGGGAAATCATCTCTTTGATGTTAGGTCTTCCGCGCTGCTGATTCACTAATTACCGAGCGATACCAATGTCGTACAGCTTTCATTCCCAAACGCTATGTTCTGGTGTGCCCTCTTCAGCAAAGGCTCGTTCCTACGAAACCGATTGGCATTCAAAACAGCTTCCAAACAATAAACACAGGCGCTGTAGAGTTTTCAAGTAAATTGTAAAGTATTACCATCTTTACGACGTTTCGCATCGAACCATATACGTTATCTCGCATTTCTAACTGCTTCTCTCACACAAATAATGATAAAAATTCAGAAATTCAAGGTCGCCACCAGCCGAAGCCCTTCCTAACCATTTGGAAAAAAACGGAGCTGAAAAATTATTAGTTTAATTACATTAATAATTACAAGTATGCAAATTTCTTTAAGTAGCCACGTAAATAGCACTCCATGTCGTGCATGAAGCAACATTATTAATTCAGGATTGGAAATCGGAGTAAGTGGGTAAGATCAACACCACAGAATCTGTCTTTCACGTAGATTGTTGTATCTAAGTATTTGGTTGCACATCCTAGCTACACATAACCGGTGCCTGACTAGAAATATTTACGTAAGAATTACGTGATAATTTAACATAGCACAATTTAACTACAGCAAGAAGAAACACAAAAAACGGGGGTGGGATACAATTATACTATCATCTCCTTTGCATTCATTCCATAAAAATATCTCAGTGAGACTCGCATTAAGATTCTACGCATGCACTACTCTGGACACAGGTTTAACCAATGCACGAGGTTCTGTGATAATTATTCGACATACTAACTGCGTCTGCTGCTTGCAAACGGCCGAACTAGAGCACGTGGTGCATTCCGATTGTTGTGCTGCTCTGTAGAAAGCGCACGAAAGAACAGATATTCTTGCAGAAATTATAGCTCATTAAACAAACTGTTAAAATAAAGCCTATTGCGGTGCCGTGGTGGACCAGAAGGGCCATTTATTACCAAACACGTGGCATAAAATCGACACATTAGGGCAAAAGCAACTTCCACAAAATATAAGATTAAAAATCATACTCGCTGCGACATAGTATTACACTCACGTACGGTTGAAGTGATCCTAACCAGCTTTTCCTAATCAGATTTACCGTTTGAAATTTTCTACTTCATCGTTGTTCAAAATGAACAAAGTAACTTCCACGCTTTTAACTCAAACACCCAAAAATCGCCTATTTAAAGCAATATAATTATGGCACATTCGGAAAAATAACTCGCTTCACACGCTTCAGTTAAGCTGAAATTCTTAAGTATTTCAACAGTTAAACATTACGAAGTCCTAACTCAACCTGCTTCCTATCATCTGAAATCCCCCTTACGAGCTACGATCCGTAGTCGCCAAGCGTTCACCGAAGAGTGCCGCTTTCTCTTTCGAGATTACCTAACTCCCCGTGCAGCGGAAGCTACCACAGGGGTAGCCCTCCGTCACCAACCTCACACACAGAAACAGTCTTCGACACAGCCTTTGACTAAGATGGGTAAACCTCTCTGTTCAGGTGCTGGAAACCTAAGTTGGTCATCCTGTGCCCTCCTTCGAACGAGAAGCAACATCGTCTGCTTCCAGCAGACGATGACCAACTCAGCGATTCCCACAAAACAAAACCGAAACGCCACATTAAAACACACATATAATATTCAATAGGCCTTATTTGAGTGCTCAGTCTTTTTGGAAGAGTTCATGAATTGAGCTAAAATCAGGTGGTAAAGTAAATACGTTGTACCGATTTCGACAAGCGCCTTATGAAACGACTTCACAGAGACGTTTCAAAATCTTATACCATTCTTCCTCCAAACTAGTGGAAACTTCAGTTAACGTCGATGGCAGTGGATAGCGATCATGCATCTTCTCTCCAAAATATATCACATAGGCTCGATAATACCGAGATCTGGTGACTGCAAGACCGGGCGAGATGGGACAATCCATCCTCGCGCTCACAGAACTCGCCCTGGACGATGCGAGCCGCGTGAACAGGGACCCTGTCATCTTGGAACACAGCATCACCATTGAGAAACAAGCAGTGTACCCTGGAATGGACCTGATCAGCTAAAAGTCCACACAGTCCTTATTAATAATGTGACTCTGAAGAGCAACTACCAGCCCAAGAAATACCACGATATGGCTTTTTTTTTGTTTTTAGGGCGCAAAACTACTATGGTCATTAGCGCCCAGCCCGTGACTTAGGAAACAGTAAAAAACCGAAATTGAAAACCAGCAGCAATGGGAACAAAGTCATAAAATTGGAGAAACAAAAAGCAGAAGGAAGGCTTAAAAATCCACTACAGAAAGGGGTTGGTTGTCCCAAAAAAAAGCTTCAAATGACTGACGTCATTTCACTGGCACTAATAAACTGGAGAACGCGGTCGGCTGAGCGCGTGTCATCTGCTAAAATCGACGATAGATCAGGCGAGAGCTGTAGACGGGAGCGTAACGGATTAAAATAGGGGCACTCAATTAAAAGGTGACTTACCGTCCACAGCTGAGAGCAGTGGGGACAGAATGGGGGAGGATCGCCGCTTAAAAGATGTCTATGGCTAAAAAGACAGTGCCCTATCCGGAGTCTAGTTAAAATTACCTCCTCCCGACGACGCGTTCGGGAGGAAGAGGTCCAAGCACAAGGAAGAGCTTTCACTTCCCGCAATTTATTATGGGGAAGTGTTGACCAATGCGCGTGCCATAAATGAACAACACGACGACATAAAACGCTCCGTAGATCGGCGAAAGGAATCGATGAAATAGCTGGCCGAAGAAGAGAGACTGCAGCCTTGGCTGCAATATCGGCCGCCTCATTTCCACAGATACCAACGTGTCCCGGGAGCCAGAGGAACGCCACCGAGACGCCCCCCAGGTGGAGCAAGCGCAGACAGTCCTGAATCCGGTGGACCAGAGGGTCCACAGGGTAAAGAGCTTGGAGACTGAGGAGAGAGCTGAGAGAATCTGAGCAGATTACGTACTGTATCCGCTGATGGCGGCGGATGTAGTGGACAGCCTGGAGAACAGCGTAAAGCTCCGCAGTATAAACCGAACACTGGTCGGGAAGCCGAAAGTGATTTGGGGTGTCGCCAACAATATAGGCACTCCCTACACCTAACAATGTTTTCGAGCCGTCGGTGTAAATAAATGTGGCGTCTGTCATTTGTGCACATAGAGCAGCAAATGCCCGACGATAAACAAGTGTAGGGGTACCATCCTTGGGAAATCGACAAAGGTCACGGAGCAGGCAGATCCGGGGACGGAGCCAAGGCGGTGCTGTACCCCAAGTTGTCAAGAAGGTTTTAGGAAAGCGGAAGGAAAGAGAATGGAGCAGTTGACGGAAGTGGACTCCTGGGGGTAGTAGGGAGGAGGAGCGGCCTGCATACCCTACATCAAAGGAGGCGTCGAAAAAAGGGTCATGGGCTGGATTAGCAGGCATGGAAGACAGATGCTAGCATATCGACTTAGAAGGACTGCTCGCCGATTGGACAGCGGAGGTTCAGCAGTCTCAGCATAAAGGCTTTCCACAGGGCTAGTGTAAAAAGCTCCAGACACTAAACGTAATCCACGGTGGTGGATAGAGTCGAGACGCCGAAGAACAGACGGCCGAGCAGAGGAGTAGACTATGCTTCCATAATCCAATTTTGAGCGCACTAAGGCGCGATAGAGGCGGAGAAGGACCACTCGGTCTGCTCCCCACGAGGTACCATTCAGGACACGGAGGGTGTTAAGGGATCGTAGACAGCGAGCCGAAAGATAGGAAACGTGGGAGGACCAGCACAGTTTTCTGTCAAACATAAGACCCAAGAATTTACCGACGTCTGAAAACGGAAGGTTGACAGGACCTAGATGTAAGGAGGGCGGAAGAAACTCCTTACGTCGCCAAAAATTAACACAAACGGTCTTACTGCGAGAGAAACGGGAACCGGTTTCGATGCTCCAAGAGTGGAGGCGATCGAGACATCCTTGAAGACGTCGTTCAAGAAGGCTGGTCCGTTGAGAGCTGTAGTAGATCGCAAAATCGTCCACAAAGAGGGAGCCCGAGACATCAGGAAGAAGACAATCCATAACTGGATTGATGGCAATGGCAAACAGTACAGCACTCAGCACGGAGCCCTGGGGTACCCCGTTTTCTTGGGAGAAAGTACGGGAGAGAGTAGTGTTCACCCGCACTCTAAATGTGCGCTCTGCCATAAATTCGCGAAGAAAAAGGGGTAGCCGACCTCGAAAGCCCCAAGAGAACAGTGTGCGGAGGATGCCTGTCCTCCAACAGGTATCGTATGCTCTCTCCAGATCAAAAAATATTGCTACTGTTTGGCGTTTCTGGAGAAAATTGTTCATGATATAAGTGGAGAGAGCAACAAGATGGTCAACGGCAGAACGATGCTTTCGGAATCCGCATTGGGCAGGTGTTAAAAGCCACCACGCTAGACGGTAATTCACTATACGCTCCAAAACCTTACAGACACTACTCGTGAGAGAAATGGGGCGATAGCTAGAGGGGAGATGTTTGTCCTTTCCAGGCTTCGGAACGGGAACGACGATAGCTTCCCGCCATCGTCTAGGAAAAGTACTGTCGGTCCAAATTCGATTATAAAGGCGAAGGAGGTAATGCAGACTATGGGTTGATAAATGCAGCAACATTTGGACGTGGATACCATCCGGTCCTGGGGCGGAGGAGCGAGAAGAAGAGAGTGCATGTTGGAGTTCCCGCATGGAGAAAACAGTATTATAGCTTTCGCGATTTTGAGAGGAGAAAGCAAGAGGTCACACTTCCGCTGCACGTTTCTTCGGGAGAAACGCTGGCGGGTAATTGGAAGAGCTCTAAATCTCAGCAAAGTGCTGACCCAACGAGTTAGAAATTGCGACGGGGTCCACGAATGTATCATGCGCGACAGTGAGCCCAGAGACCGGGGAGAAACTAGGCGCGCCTGAGAACCGTCGAAGCCGACTCCAAACTTCCGAGGAAGGAGTGAAGGTGTTAAATGAGCTAATAAAGAATTTCCAGCTTGCCTTCTTGCTATCGTGGATGACGCGACGGCATCGCGCACGGAACTGCTTATAGCGGATGCAGTTGGCCAAAGTAGGATGGTGGCGGAAAACGCGGAGAGCACGTCGCCGCTCACGTATTGCATCACGGCATGCCTCGTTCCACCGAGGAACTGGGGGGCGCCGGGGCAATTCGGAGGTGCGTGGTATTGAATGTTCCGTAGCTGTAAGAATAACGTCTGTAATATGGGTGACCTCATCGTCGACGCTGGGAAAGTGACGGTCATCGAATGTCGCTAGAGACGAAAAAAGTGTCCAATCAGCTTGGGCAAACTTCCAGCGTCGCGGGCGCATGTATGGCAGTTGAGGCTGCAGTCTAAGGACACATGGAAAGTGGTCACTCGAGTGTGTATCATCAAGGGCGAACCATTCGAAGCGCCGAGCTAGCGGAACAGTACCGACCGCAAGGTCCAAATGAGATAAATTTGTCGTGGAGGCAGATAAAAATGTAGGGACCCCAGTGTTGAGGCAAACTAGATCCGCTTGGTGGAAGACGTCTAGCAATAGTGAGCCACGTGGACAAGGATGTGGAGATCCCCAAAGCGGGTGGTGGGCATTGAAGTCCCCAACCAGCAAATAGGGGGGTGGAAGCTGACCAAGAGGATGAAGGAGATCAGCTCGTGCCATTGGTGTGGACGATGGAATGTATACAGTACAAAGAGAGAACGTGTATCCAGAAAGGGAAAGACGGATGGTGTCAGCTTGGAAGGAAGTGTTTAAATGGATTGGGTAATAATGGAGAGTTTCATGGAGAAGAATCATGAGTCCTCCATGTGCTGGAGTGCCTTCAACGGAGGGGAGATCATATCGGATGGACTGAAAATGGGGGAGAACAAAGCGGTCATGGGGACGTAGCTTTGTTTCCTGAAGACAGAAGATGACCGGCGAGTAGGATCGTAAGAGGATCGACAATACATCCCTATTGGCTCGAATGCCGTGGATATTCCAGTGGATAATGGACATGGGGTGAACAGAAAATGGAGGAATGTGACTAAAGTTGCTGTCAACTCAAAGACTGCTCGGAGCTAGCGACCGACAGCATGGAATGGCATTCAGCCGAAGGCACAAGATCCTGATCCACAGGTTGGTCAGGAGCAGCTCCTGCCACCAGCGATCGGCCGGTTGACCGGCCACCAGCAGTGCGCCTCGGCGACACAGAAGACGGCCGAGGGCGATTTCCGCCAGGTGGTGCCGTAGATGGGACACGCCTTGGCGGAGGAGGAGAGGAACTGGGTTTCTTTGTAGCCTTCTTGGAAGTATGATGTTTAGATGAAGGAGGAACCGATGGTTGTGAAGTTGCGGTACATAAAAACTCTTCACGAGTATGCTCTTTTTTGGAGGTCTTGGTGTCTGACTTTTGGGCTCGAGATTTAGCAGAACCCGACGAAGGGTGAGCCATAGAGTGGGCAGGCGAAAGTGGTGAGGTTGAACGGGCGATCTTTGCGCTGGCCGGTCTGACGACCGAGGCGCTAAAGTTGAGGTCGCAAGTCTGCGTGGCCGCCTCCTTTGTTGGCCGAGGAGAAGCAAGGACAGTGCTGTATTTTCCTGTCCGAGGCACGGTGTGCTGTAGACTGGCGAATAATTTTCGAGCAGCAAAGGTCGACACCTTTTCCTTCACTCTTATTTCCTGGATGAGCTTTTCGTTCTTAAAAACGGGGCAATCTCGAGAGGAAGCAGCGTGGTCACCCATACAGTTGATGCAGCGAGGGGATGGAGACGGACAAGCACCCTCATGGGCATCCTTGCCACACGTAACACATTTGGCCGGATTGAAACAGGACTGGCTGGTGTGATTGAACTGCTGACATCGATAGCAACGCGTAGGGTTTGGGACGTAAGGGCCTGCTTTGATTTTCGATGGGAGTTGAACTTTGTCAAATGTCAAGAAGACAGTGTGGGTTGGAATGATGTTCGTGTCAACCCTTTTCATAACTCTATGAACAGCCGTTACGCCCTGGTCAGACAGGTAGTGCTGAATTTCTTCGTCAGACAATCCATCGAGGGAGCGTGTATAAACGACTCCACGCGAGGAATTTAAGGTACGGTGCAATTCCACCCGGACAGGGAAGGTATGGAGCAGAGACGTATGCAGCAATTTTTGTGCCCGGAGGGCACTGACTGTTTCTAACAACAGGGTGCCATTCCGTAATCGGGAACAAAACTTTACAGGACCTGCAATTGCGTCGACACCTTTCTGAATAATGAAAGGGTTGACCGTGGAGAAGTCGTGACCGTCGTCAGACCGAGGAACAACAAGGAACTGTGGCAACGATGGCAGAACTGTCTGTGGCTGAGACTCAGTGAACTTACGTTTGTGAGCAGACATAGTGGAAGGTGAGGAAACCATTGCGGAAGAATCCCCCATGATTACCGGCGTCTCCGATGGCACGCTCCTCCCTTGTGGGGGCCCTCACTGAGGGCACTCCCGCCTTAGGTGATTGTTCACACCTCAGGTCACACCTCCCGACAAACGGACGGAGGGACCAATCGGCATTTTCGGAAGGTATCAGCTCGGGTAATCACCCCTCCCTGGGCCTGGCCGTTACCAGGGGGTACGTACGTGTCCTACCTGTCTACCCGGGGCGGGGAATTACGCGTTACCCCGTCACCGGCTACGCATGGAAGTGCGTGGGTCGGCCTTCAGACACGCACAGGGAGGAAAAAGAGAAAGGGAAAGGAAAGAAGAGGGGTCTCAAACGCCGCAGCGGAGAAAAGGGCAAAGAGAAGAGGGAAAGAAAAGAGAAGGACAGAGGAAGGACAAAGACTTGCAAGTGTAGAAAGCACGGAATTTGTAACAGTTTCGAGCGTCCGTCTCCGGACGTAGGCACAAACCATACTCCCAGAGGGGGAGAAAGGGAAGGAAAGAGCCAGAGGTGAGGGGGGGGCGAAGATGGGGGACGGGGAAGGATGAGGAAAGGGAAGGTATGCAGCCCTGAAGGGAAGGAGGGCCACATTAGCTCGGGGTCCCGTGCTCGCTACGCACGTGTCCACAAAAGAGTTGTGGACCCCCTGGGGGACACGATATGGCTGACCAAATCATCACTCTTGAAAGGTACACTCGGCTAGAAGTTGGCAACAGTAAGAAACAAGACTCATCCTGAAACTTCCTGGCAGATTAAAACTCTGTGCCGGACTGAGACTCGAACTCGGGACCTTTGCCTTTTGTGGGCAAGTGCTCTACCAACTGAGCTATCCAAGCACGACTCACGCCCCGTCCTCACAGCTTTGCTTCTGCCAATACCTCGTCTCCTACCTTCCAAACTTTACATAAGCTCTCCTGCGTACCTTGCAGAACTAGCACTCCTGAAAGAAAGGATATTGCGGCGACATGGCTTAGACACAGCCTGGGGGATGTTTCCAGAATGAGATTTTCACTCTGCAGGGGAGTGTGCGCTGATATGAAACTCCCTGGCAGATTAAAACTGTGTGCAGGAAAGCTTCTGTAAAGTTTGGAAGGTAGGAGACGAGGTACTGGCAGAAGCAAAGCTGTGAGGACGGGGTGTGAGTCGTGCTTGGGTAGCTCAGTTGGTAGAGCACTTGCCCGTGAAAGGCAAAGGTCCCGAGTTCGAGTCTCGGTCCGGCACACAGTTCTAATCTGCCAGGAAGTTTCATATCAGCGCACACTACGCTGCAGAGTGAAAATCTCATTCTGAAGACTCATCCTACCAAATGACTTTCTGCCCTTACTCCATAGTCCAGTTTTATGGTTTGGCACCACGTTATCCTCTTACGGCCATATGCGTCACTGATGAGTGGCTTTGGAATTCCAGCTCGCCGTGCAATTTTGCGTTTAGTTTCCATCACAACCCTCTTCAATGACCCTTTGTCACAGTGAAATCAAAATTTCGTCCGCGTTGTGACTTAGCGGGTGATGTTTATCCGTTTTCTCTGTATGTGGTATAAACTTCGATCGGTGACTCTGGAAACACCGAAGACTTCGGCTCTCTTGGTTACGGAAGCACCCGCTGTACGACCACCAACAATTTGTCGTTGTTCGAATTCACTTGGCTCCGACATAATGCACTCATAACTATGTAGAGGGCTGTTGTGATCATGACTTGTATTGAGGACATTGCGCAGGTGCCGTTCGTGGTCAAATACAACAGCGCAGCCTGCAGTCTCGGCTAGCATCTGCATTTATGTTCAATCATACATTTCCGCTGTTTTTCCAACACCTGTATGTTGTATAAGGGTCACGGTCCGTCAAAAAGTATGTCACTCCTCTCGAGTGATAAAAGTCTGTAAATATATTGTCTAATTTTTATAACAGATTTTTTACTTTTTACATGATTGTTTCTGCATGTAAATTACTCTGTAGCTATTACTGTAATAATTTTTGTCTGATACAAGGGTCACTTTGTATAAACTGATATAATTTGTAAGAGTGGCAGAGTAATATGTTACAAACGTTGAAAGAGCCACAACTAATGACAGACGTGAGATGCACAGCGATCGCTGGCTGGCACATAGTCGAGTTTTAGCTATTATAAAGAAGATTCGGGCGTACAAAAGCCAACGCAGACAGGGTGTCGCTAACAGAAAATTCCAGGTACCAATTGTGGTGACAATAAAGTGAGAGGAGACTTGGGAAGAAGGGCGAACTACATCACGATGAACTTATGATGTGAGCTGGAGGAATACGACGCAGTGTCCAACAGCAGCGCCTGAAGCTCTTCGCTGCTACACTGTTATTTCGAAGAGGCCACTGGAAAAACTTAATTGTAAATGCCTTCTCACTTAGAATTATTCTTATGTGATAATATCCTCTTCGACATTAATCATTTTGGTACTGCGTACCTTATCAAGCTTTCGTCATACCTACGCTTGATTGGTGCCAATAATAGCTGTTCGTTCGAGTGATTTTCGCAAGGAATACTTTATATAGCTCTGCATTCATTCATTAATTGTTTGAGCAACTCTGTCTGTGAACAGTAAAATTCATTAATTTCTTCAACAGAAAGATGAGAAGCAAGCTCTGGCTCCAGGAAACTTCTCGTGCTCAAACAGTTCTGGCTGAAACCAGAAGTGGAAAGGTCCGAGATATTTAGCGAATCATGGAATGTACATCGGAAAGACAGATCAGAGACCACAGGAGGAGGAGGAGGAGGAGGAGGATGTTCATTGCAATTGAAAGAAATAGTCTCTCTGCTGAGGTCGAAGTTGAGTGTGACAGTGAAGTTATCCGGTCGCGTCTAGGGGAAACCAAGTTAATTGTTAGATGTTTTTACCGGCCGTCCGATTCTACTGTGACAGTTATAGAGTCATTCGAAGAAAATCGATGGTGAGTAGCGCGTAAATAGCCACATGATGCAATACTAGATGGAGGCGACTTTAACCTACCGAGTATAGACTGGGATGTCTACGTATTCACTGCAGGAGGCACAGACAGAGAGTCATGCGAAGTACTCTTGAACCCGTTTTCTGAAAACGTGCCTTGAGCGGCTCGGCAGCCCACACGCAGTGGAAACATCTTAGACCTTGTAACTACAGGTGACCCTGACATTGTCGGTAACAGCAGTAAAGAAACGTGGATTAGTGATCATGATGTCATTATAGCAACTACGGTTACGGGAGTTAATAAACAAGTTAAGAAGGCTAGGAGTGTATTACTACTAGAAAGATCAGTGAAGTGACATTACTTAGTATCAGCAAGATGGACGTAGAGGACTGCAGATTGAAAATCTTGGTCTATGAGAATTATGTGCCTGGTAAGTGGGTTAAGGACGTGAAAGACCCATCATGGTTTAATAACGAGATTAAGAAAATGCTGAGGAAGCATAGGCTGTTGCACTCTCGGTTCAAAACAGAAAGCGCAAATGACGGCAAGTAAACGTAAGTAGATATTTTCGTGTCTGTAAAAAGACCTATGCGTGAAGCATACAACTGCCACCACCGTCATACCTTCACAGAGAACCCGAGAAAATTCTGGTCCTACATAAAATCGCTAAATGGGTCTAAGGCTTCCATCCAGTCACTTGTTGACCAGTCTGGTGTGGCAGTTGAAGATAGAAAAACGAAACCGAAGTTTTAAATTTTACGTTCCAGAGATCGTTAATGCTAGAGAATCGCACAAACATACAGTCGTTTCACCACCGAACACACTCCCGTATGGACGAAATAGTAATAAGCGTCCCTGGTGTAGAGAAAAAACAGAAAGAGTTGAAAACAAGTCACCATCTCCAGATGGTATCACAATTTTATTTTACAAAGAGTGCTCTTAAGTCATCGGCTTGATCGCGAATCTCTCACCCGGCGCAAAGTCCCAAGCGAATGGAAAAAAGTGCAGCTGACTTCTGCGTATAGGACGGGCAAAACAAAGGAACAGCAAAAATTACAGACCAATGTTCCTACCATAGGTTTGCTGCAGTGTCTTGTTGCAACCTTTGTTCACTAAAGTACGAGCAGTGGTGTAGCCGATGTATTTATATGAGTGATTGCTTTGTGTATTTTGCTAGTTTCTGCTCGTTCTAGAAAGAATTTTCTTAAATTGTCTACCTGTCCATAATGTAGGTTTTTTATATCGATAAATCCCTTTCCTCCTTCCTTTCTGCTTAATGTGAATCTTTCTGTTGCTGAATGTATGCGATGTATTCTATATTTGTGGCATTGTGATCGTGTAAGTGTATTGAGTGCTTCTAGGTCTGTGTTACTCCATTTCACTGCTCCAAATGAGTAGGTCAATATTGGTATAGCATAAGTATTTACAGCTTTTGTCTTGTTTCTTGCTGTCAATTCTGTTTTCAGTATTTTTGTTAGTCTTTGTCTATATTTTTCTTTTAGTTCTTCTTTAATATTTGTATTATCTATTCCTATTTTTTGTCTATATCCTAGATATTTATAGGCATCTGTTTTTTCCATCGCTTCTATGCAGTCGCTGTGGTTATCCAATATGTAATCTTCTTGCTTAGTGTGTTTTCCCTTGACTATGCTATTTTTCTTACATTTGTCTGTTCCAAAACCCATATCTATATCATTGCTGAATACTTCTGTTATCTTTAGTAATTGGTTGAGTTGTTGATTTGTTGCTGCCAGTAGTTTTAGATCATCCATGTATAGCAAATGTGTTATTTTATGTGGGTATGTTCCAGTAATATTATATCCGTAATTGTATTATTTAGCATGTTGGATAGTGTGTCCAGAGCAAGGCAGAACCAGAAAGGACTTAATGAGTCTCCTTGGTATATTCCACGCTTAATCTGTATTGGCTGTGATGTGATATTATTTGAATTTGTTTGGATATTAAGAGTGGTTTTCCAATTTTTCATTACTATGTTTAGGAACTGTATCAATTTAGGATCTACTTTGTATTTTTCCAATAATTGTAGCAACCATGAGTGGGGTACACTATCAAAAGCTGTTTGGTAATCAATGTACGTGTAGTGTAGCGACCTTTGTTTAGTTTTAGCTTGATATGTCACCTCTGCATCTATTGTCAGTTGCTCTTTACATCCTCGTGCTCCTTTGCAACAGCCTTTTTGTTCTTCATTTATAATTTTGTTCTGTGTTGTGTGTGTCATTAATTTCTGTGTAATGACTGAAGTTAATATTTTGTATATTGTTGGTAGGCATGTTGTGGGGCGATATTTAGCTGGGTTTGCTGTGTCTGCTTGATCTTTAGGTTTTAGATAAGTTATTCCATGTGTAAGTGTATCAGGGAATGTGCATGGGTCTGCAATGTAACTGTTAAATAATTTAGTTAGATGTGAATGTGTTGAGGTGAACTTCTTTAGCCAGAAATTTGCTATTTTATCTTTTCCAGGGGCTTTCCAATTGTGAGTAGAATTAATTGCTTGGGTGACTTCATGTTGCAAAATTATCACTTCAGACATTTGTGGTATCATCTTGTATGTGTGTGTTTCTGCGTGTATCCACCGTGCATGCCTGTTATGTTGTACCGGGTTCGACCATATGTTGCTCCAGAAGTGTTCCATGTCTGTTATGTTTGGTGGATTGTCTATTTTAATGTGTGTGTTATCTATTGTCTGGTAAAATTTCTTTTGGTTTGTGTTGAATGTTTGGTTTTGTTTCCTTCTATTTTCACTTTTTTTTGTATCTTCTAAGTCGTTTGGCCAATGCTTGTAATTTCTGCTTCTTTTCATCTAATTGCTCTATCGCTTCTTGTTGTGAGATTTTACCTAACCTTTTTCGTTTTTTTTCTGACATTTCATTTCTTGTAAATAGTGTTAGCTGTCCGATGTCTTATTATTATTGTTATTATTATATTAAATGGGGTGTAAAGTGTGCGTGAAGTAAGTGGCGCTAGGAAGAGTACTGGTGCAAGAAAGCATGTTTTGTAAGAAGTGTCTGCCCTCATTGTGGACCTTTCTTTGAAGAGGAGTTGCAGGCAGCACTCGTGATGCATTGAGAATTGAGACATCACTCTGTTAAAAGCATTCCAATTGTCTCACTGAATCATTAGTTCGCAGTTTAATAAAAACACCCACAAAAACTAAATATCGTTTATCTGTCATTTTAAAAGTGAAAATGTCAAAAGAAAATCCTTTTTCATTCTAAAGTATAATAAGGGACCATTGTTGACAATAGTGAGGGGGAAGGGGGGGGAGTACTAGGTAACATCTGATTGCACTCGAGGGTAATGATCTCAGAAAGGTTGGGAACGACTGTAGAAAAATATAAATCAATGCGGATGAGTAGGAAAAAAACGCGTAATGTTCTCATACAGCTTTTTTTTTTGCGGGTTGTGGTAGGAAAGGCACGAATCGTCGGCTTCAATTTATCGGGAGAATTCTAGGAAAGTGTGGTTCATCTGTAAAGGAGGCCGCGTATACGATGCTAGCGCGACGTATTTTTGAGTACTGCTCGAGTGTCTGGGATTCGTACCAGGTCGGATTAAGAGAAGACATCGAAGCAATTCAAAGTCGGGCTGTTAGGTTTGTTACTGGCAGGTTCGAACAACATGTGAATGTTACGGAGAGCTTCGAGAATTCAAATAAGTCCCTGGACGGAAGGTGACATTCTTTCCGAGGAACACTATTGAGAAAATTTAGAGAACCGGTTTGAAGCTGACTGCAAAACGATTCTGCTCCAACGTACCCCTCCAACGTATATTGCGCGCAAGGATCACGAAGATAAGATATCACGAAGATAAGATACGAGAAATTTGAACTCATACGGAGGCATACAGAGAGTCGTTTTTCCCTCGCTCTATCTGCGAGTGGAACAGGAAAGGAAGTCACGTCATACGGAGTGGAGTATCGATGTACACGAGGGAATAGTGATTGCTATTGTTAACGCAGATAAAAGTTCGTTAAAGTAATTCAGAGGTTCCACGAATCTTTTTGTAGATGATATTTACAGGAAAGTCACAACGCTAGAAAATTGTAACGAAATGCGGAAAGAGCTGCCGTGGATCGGCGCTTGTTGCAGGAGTTGGCATTTGAATCTCAACATAAACAAAAGTAAGGTATTGCACATAACTAGACAGAAAGACCCATTACTGGATACACAATTGCGAAAGAATCACTACAGGCACTACATCCATTAAATATCTGTGAATATGCGTACGGAACGACTTAAAATGAAACAACCAAATAAAACCAATTGGAGCTAAGATGTAGTCAGCCAAAATAGTGCCTCTACCTATTCTCGAAAAGACAATGAAGGTAAAATTAGTTCGCATACAATAAAATTAGTTCGCATACAGAGGCCAATCAACAATCATTCTTGCGTGGTGCGTTCGCGACTGGGACGGAAAAGAGTAAGTGGCAGTGGGTGCACGAATTACCCGCCACCAAACACCATATGATGTTTTGTCAAGTATAGATGATGTAGAAGTAGAATGAACCGTTTATGTTTTTGCTGTATTTTATGCTAATATGGTCTTACTGTCAATCGAAGAGCGATTGTCTGGTAATAATGAGTCAGTCGTCCACATAATCATGATTCATTACGAAAGTTCTTCGGAATTTATACGTGTTTTATCCCTTTTCTTCTGTGTGAGCCGCTAGAACATTTTTCACGCTGATGCAACGCCTAGTGTGGCAGCGAATGAATCCTGTTGGTATTCAATACCAGCCAGCTCGAATGAAAGAATAAGAATAGCTGAACAGTAAGACATGTCGTAAAACGACGTGGAACAACGTTGTAACGACGCAGTCACATTTCGTTTAATGTCGAATCGTAATACTTGACTTGAATAATTTCGTGGAGCCGTTCACAGTTACAGATGCCGCATCCTGAACCTGAGTTTCATCGTGAGAAGCAAGCAGTTCGTCTGCCTCGCTGATTGAACATTATCTCACCGTTTGTGTCACAGAGGCGGCTCTGATTTCTAATTTGCAAACGTTTGTGCACAGTACTCCCATCACATCCTGCACTCGAAAGTGTTCATCTCTTGAAGCCAGTGCGAGTATAGTGCCGCTTCGAGTCGTACATGTTGATGCATTGGACATACAGTGATTGTTACCTACAACGACTTCTCAGAAACAGATACGCCCCGTCACTAGACCTGATCCTTGCTAACTGTACTGGTGTAACTGGTAGGCTTTTATTCCACAATATTGCGCTGTCGCAGTTTTAAGGTAGCTGTACAGTAGTATCCTTACTCGTTTTCATAGTTAGCTTAATTATTTAGTTCATTATAGTCCTACTTCTCTTTCTCTTAAAAATGTGCACTGGATATTTTTGCGGAGTCAATGAGATGCCTAGGTACGTTGTGACAGAATTTGTTTTTATGAAGGACGTGCAACAGTGGCCTAAACATTGGTCTATATGGAAAAGCTGAATTGAAAATGACAACGGCTGCAAAAGCCACGCTCAAATAAACAAACATGTTGTTTGGTTACATGAGGGAGTCTCTGATCAAGTTTCGTTCTGGTAACATATACACTACTGGCCATTAAAATTGCTACACCATGAAGATGACGTGCTACAGACGCGAAATTTAATCGACAGGAAGAAGATGAAGTGATACGCAAATGATAAGCTTTTCAGAGCATTCACACAACTTTGGCGCCGATGGCGACACCTACAACACAACACCTACAACGTGCTGACATGAGGAAAGTTTCCAACCGATTTCTCATACACAAACAGCAGTTGACCGCCGTTGCCTGGTGAAACGTTGTTGTGATGCCTCGTGTAAGGAGGAGAAATGCGTACCATCACGTTTCCGACTTTGATAAAGGTCGGATTGTAGCCTATCGCGATTGCGGTTTATCGTATCGAGACATTGCTGCTCGCGTTGGTTTAGATCCAATGACTGTTAGCAGAATATGGAATCGGTGGGTTCAGGAGGGTAATACGGAACGCCGTGCTGGATCCTAACAGCCTCGTATCACTAGCAGTCGAGATGACAGGCATCTTATCCACGGATCGTGCAGCCACGTCTCGATCCCTGAGTCAACAGATGGGAACGTTTGCAAGACAACAACCATCTGCACGAACAGTTCGACGACGTTTGCTGCAGCATGGATTATCAGCTCGGAGACCATGGCTGGGGTTACCCTTGACGCTGCATGACAGGCAGGAGCGCCTGCGATGGTGTACTCAACGACGAACCTGGATGCACGAATGGCAAGACGTCATTTTTTCGGATGAATCCAGATTACAGCATCATGATAGTCGCATCCCTGTTTGACCTCATCGCGGTGAACGCACATTGGAAGCGTGTATTCATCATCGCCATTTTGGAGTATCACCCTGCGTGATGGTATGGGGTGCCATTGGTTACACGTCTCTGTCACCTCTTGTTCGCACTGACGTGTGTCACCTCTTGTTCGCACTGACGGCACTTTGAACAGTGGACGTTACATTTCAGATATGTGACGATCCGTGGCTGTACCCTTCATTCGTTCCATGCAAAATCCTACATTTCAGCAGGATAATGCACGACTGCATTTTGCAGGTTCTGTACGGGCCTTTCTGGATACAGAAAATGTCCGACTGCTGCCCTGGCCAGCACATTCTCCAGATCTCTCACCAACTGAAAACGTCTGGTCAATGGTGGCCGAGCAACTGGCTCGTCACAATACGTCAGTCTCTACTCTTGATGAACGGTGGTATCGTGTTGAAGCTGCATGGGCAGCTGCATCTGTATACGCCATCCAAGCTCTGTTTGACTCACTGCCCAGGCATATCAAGGCCGTTATTACGGCCAGAGGTGATTTCTCAGGATCTATGCACCCAAATTGGATGAAAATGTAATCACATGGCTGTTCTAGTATAATATATTTGTCCAATGAATACCCGTTTATCATCTGCATTTCTTCTTGGTGTGTTGTTGTTATAATCTTCGGTCCTGAGACTGGCTTGATGCAGCTCTCCATGCTACTCTATCCTGTGCAAGCTTCTTCATCTCCCAGTACTTACTGCAACCTACATCCTTCTGAATCTGCTTGGTGTATTCATCTCTTGGTCTCCCTCTACGATTTTTACCCTCCACGCTGCCTTCCAATGCTAAATTTGTGATCCCCTGACGCCTCAGAATATGTCCTACCAACCGGTCCCTTCTTCTTGTCAAGTTGTGCCACAAACTCCTCTTCTCCCCAATTCTATTCAATACCTCCTCATTAGTTATGTGATCTACCCATCTAATCTTCAGCATTCTTCTGTAGCATCCCATTTCGAAAGCTTCTATTCTCTTCTTGGCCAAACTATTTATCGTCCATGTTTCACTTCCATACATGGCTACACTCCATACAAATACTTTCAGAAACGACTTCCTGACACTTAAATCTATACTCGATGTTAACAAATTTCTCTTCTTCAGAAACACTTTCCTTGCCATTGCCAGTATACGTTCTCTATACTTCGACCATCATCAGTTATTTTGCTCCCCAAATAGCTAAACTCCTTTACTACTTTAAGTGTCTCATTTCCTAATCTAATTCCCTCAGCATCACCCGACTTAATTCGACTACATTCCATTATCCTCGTTTTGCTTTTGTTGATGTTCATCTTATATCCTCCTTTCAAGACACTGTCCATTCTGTTCAACTGCTCTTCCAAGTCCTTTGCTGTCTCTGACAGAATTACAATGTCATCGGCGAACCTCAAAGGTTTTATTTCTTCTCCATGGATTTTAATACCTACTCCGAATTTTTCTTTTGTTTCCTTTACTGCTTGCTCAATATACAGATTGAACAACATCGGGGAGAGGCTACAACCCTGTCTTACTCCCTTCTCAACCACTGTTCCCTTTCATGCCCGACTCTTATAACTGCCATCTGGTTTCTGTACAAATTGTAAATAGCCTTTCGCTCCCTGTATTTTACCCCTGCCACCTATAGAATTTGAAAGGGAGTATTCCAGTCAACATTGTCAAAAGCTTTCTCTAAGTCTACAAATGCTAGAAACGTAGGTTTTCCTTTCCTTAATCTTTCTTCTAAGATAAGTCGTAAGGTCAGTATTGCCTCACGTGTTCCAATATTTCTACGGAATCCAAACTGATCTTCCCCGAGGTCGGCTTCTACCAGTTTTTCCATTCGTCTGTAAAGAATTCGCGTTAGTATTTTGCAGCTGTGACTTATTAAACTGATAATTCGGTAATTTTCACATCTGTCAACACCTGCTTTCTTTGGGATTGGAATAATTATATTCTTCTTGAAGTCTGAGGGTATTTCGCCTGTCTCATACATCTTGCTCACCAGATGGTAGAGTTTTGTCAGGACTGGCTCTCCCAAGGCCGTCAGTAGTTCTAATGGAATGTTGTCTACTCCCGGGGCCTTGTTTAGACTCAGGTCTTTCAGTGCTCTGTCAAACTCTTCAGGCAGTATCGCATCTCCCATTTCATTTTCATCGTAGGAATTTTAATGGCCAGTAGTGTAAGTGGTCTTCGTCAATACAACGCCTACTGACATCACTGATGTAATCATTGATGAATATTGCGACCTCCTTACCGTCCACAAGACTCACCATGTCGTCGACTTATGCCAATAACCTTACGACTGATTCATTATTAGCTTCTCACTTATGAAGCAACACTGTTTAGAGGCTCCGATTTCAGGTCGTGGGAGCGCCACGTCAGTTTTCATGTCGTCTGCGTACGTTGGGATACATCGGCGACACGTGAACGGCGCCGCGCAGCCAATTTCTGCGCGTTGCCAGGCGGAACACGTCGGCTCCCGTCACCTCACCTGCGACGCGCCTGCCCAACTGCGCCAGGGAGGAAGCAATTACGCCCTGCACAGTGCAGCAGCCGAATGCGCTCAGGGCGGTTCTCTGCAGTTTCGAGCCGCTGTGCCTGAGTCACCAGCCGTTGTTCGTCGCCGCCCACAAGGGGTGACGGAACGCTGCCCACTTAACCGTCAGCAGCGGCGCAGCTTGCGAAGCCGCTCGCTACGTCTCTCTCGGAACTTGTCCTTGACGCACGCGCCGCGCTGCAGTTTAATGAGTGAGCTGAACTTCCGAGGCCAATAGCGGCATACTGAACAGCACAACCACTGGGCGGACTTAATGACCAAGGTGGTTGTTCTTTTAATCATCAGTCCGTCTGATTCCCCTTCAGACATTGGTCTCTCTCTCTCTCTCTCTTTCTGTGTATTTCCCTCTCCCTCTTTCCCTACATCGTGGGTGCCTAACCCGCGGCCCGCAGGATACATGGTGGCCCGGTTGCATTCCGCCCAAACCATCAGCACGATCGGGAAAAAATTCCATATAATTTCATTTATGTACAGTTATGATAAATCAAATATTTTCAAACTGAAACTCCAACCACGCGATGATTTTCCCCCATTGTTCCACACCGTCCTCTTTTTTCTCAGGGTTAATTCTTATATCAAGTGTGGCCCAAAAATACTCTTCCTTCTTCCATTGACACCCACTTAAGCTAAAAAGTTGGATATCCTCCCCTACATCATCAAATTAATTATTCTTTGGTACCTCAATAAGTCAAAACGGAAAGTATTTTTATTGCCCTGTAGGACTTTTGCGATTAAATTTTATCACTTCATTGTCTCTCCGTCCGACTGCTGAAAATGCTTTTCCTCAGGAATGGGTAGAGGTACCAAGCTGATATTTGTGTCAGTAAGTTCTACCGTCCCTTGGCAGTGTAAAGAATTTAAGCCTAAGTTAATGCAATCAAACGATACGGTCATTTATGTTCCATATTATGATATTCGCAAACTCATTCATTAGCAACAACAGGACACTTCCCATTGATCTAGAATCATAAAATTTGGTAAGAAGCAAGGTTTCACAGTAGAAGTAAATAAAAAATCGAAAATTATCAATTTTTATATTAAACTATTTCTTTGCTATTTGTTGCCCGCTGTCGGTCGGTTAAAACCGCTTCTTCTCGTGAACTGGTAGAGGAATCAACTTGAAATTTATGTCAAATGCTCAGGTATGCCGCGTACAAGTGGTTATACACACTGTAACAGTATCACAGCAGACACGGGAATGAATGTTAGAATTATCGTCTGCCACAACACGTACATGGGGACGCACAGTGATACTACATGTGATGTGCATATAAAAGTACGGAGAGTTCGCCCCTCACTTCTCGTAACTGAATTTTGGTCGACTTACTCACCTCGCATCTCGTGGACGTTGCCACATTTGGTTGCTTCTCCGTCGGTCGTGAAATCGAACGCTTGTGCGATAAACAGTGCATAACAAAGTGGCAAGTGGGTGGGTTTAAATGCTACACTATGTGATCAAAAGTATCAAAAACACACGTTTTTCATATTAGGTACATTGTACTGCCACCTACTGCCAGGTACTCCATATCAGTGACCTCAGCAGTCATTAGACATCGTGAGAGAGCAGAATGGGGCGCTCCGCGGAACTCAGGGACTTCGAAATGGTCAGGCGATTGGGTGTCACTTGTGACATACGTCTGTACGCGAGATTTCCACACTCCTAAACATCCCTAGGTCCACTGTTTCCGAATTGATAGTGAAGTGGAAACGTGAAGGGACACTTACAGCACAAAAGCGTACAGGCCGACCTTGTCTGTTGACTGACAGAGACAGCCGAAATTTGAAGAGGGTCGTAATGTGTAATAGGCAATCATCTATCCAGACCATCACATAGGAATTCCAAATTGCCTCAGGTTCTACTGCAAGTACTATGACACTTAGACGAGAGGTTAGAAAACTTGGATTTTATGGTCGAGCGGCTACTCATAAACCATACATCACGCCCGCTAAATGCCAAACAACGCCTCACTTGGTGTAAGAAGCGTGAACATTGGGCGATTGAACAGAGGGAAAATGTGTCGACTGACGAAATACGGTACACAATACACAACGTGGCGATCCGATAGCTGGGTGTGTGTATGGTGAATGGCCGGTGAACGTCATCTGCCAGCATGTGTAGTGCCAACAGTAAAATTCGGAGGCGGTGTTGTTATGGTGTGGTCGTGTATTTCATGGAGGGACTTGAACCCCTTGTTGTTTTGCGTGGTACTATCACAGCACAGGCCTACATTGATGTTTTAAGCACCTTCTTGCTTCTCGCTGTTGAAGAGCAATTTGAGGATGGCGACTGCATCTATCAACACGATCTAGCACCTGTTCATAATGCACGGCCTGTGGCGGAGCGGTTACACGACAATAACATCCCTGTAATGGACTGGCCTGCACAGAGTCCTGACCTGAATCCTATAGAACACCTTTCGGATGTTTTGGAACGCCTACTTCGTGCCAGGCTTCACCGATCGACATCGATACCTCTCCTCAGTGCAGCACTCCGTGAAGAATGGGCTGACATTCCCCAAGAAACCTTCCAGCACCTGATTGAAGTATGCCTGCGAGAGTGGTTCAAAAATGGTTCAAATGGCTCTGAGCACTATGGGACTCAACTGCTGTGGTCATCAGTCCCCTAGAACTTAGAACTACTTAAACCTAATCATCCTAAGGACATCACACACATCCATGCCCGAGGCAGGATTCGACCTGCGACCGTAGCAGTCGCACGGTTCCAGACTGCGCGCCTAGAACCGCGAGACCACCGCGGCCGGCTGCGAGAGTGGAAGTTGTCATCAAGACTAAGGGTGGGCCAACACTACAGTGAATTCCAGCATTACCGATGGAGGGCGCCACGAACTTTTAAGTCATTTTCATCCAGGTGTTCAAATGGTTGAAATGGCTCTGAGAACTATGGATCTTAACATCTGAGCACTATGGGACTTAACATCTGAGGTCATCAGTCCCCTAAAACTTTAAATTACTTAAACCTAACCAACCTAAGGACATCACACACATCCATGCCCGAGGCAGGTTTCGAACCTGCGACCGTAGCGGTCGCGCGGTTCCAGACTGAAGCGCCTAGAACCGCTCGGCCACACCGGCCGGTCAGCCAGGTGTCCGGATACTTTTGATCACGTAGTATAAGCATAATGAAAATCTTACAGTGTTAGGATACCATCTACTTTTGTGTTATTTGTCCAGTCATAAAGTTAATAAAACGATTTCTACAGCCAGAGTACCGTTAACATTCATCTCAAATTTCCCGGTCATTGATTTTGTTTCTGTGCACCGCAAAAATCACTGATTACTGCACATTATCTTATAATCCATATAAGAGCGCACAAATATTTTTCCCTAGACAAGTTTAGAAATTAATTTCCTGTTTACACAGAGTTGCAATTCACACACTAGTTCGCTTGTAGCCACCTAAATGGAAGAGGAGGAGGAGGGGGGGGGGAGGACAAGGAGGAGGAGGAGGGGGAAGAAATCAGTGTTTAAAGTCTCGTCGACAACGAAGTTCAAAAATGGTTCAAATGGCTCTAAGCACTATGGGACTTAACTTCTGAGGTCATCAGTCCCGTAGAACTTAGAACTACTTAAACCTAACTAACCTAAGGACATCACACACACCCAAGCCCGAGGCAGGATTCGAACCTGAGACGTAGCGGTCGCGCGGTTCCAGACTGTAGCGCCTAGACAAACAACGAGGACACTAGATACGAAGCTCAAGCTCAGATTAGGGAAGGATGCAGAAGGAAAGCGGCCATGCTCTTTCGATGAATCATCCCGGCATTTACCTAAAGTGATTTAGGGAAATCATGGAAAACCTAAATCTGGTTGGCCGGACGCCGGTTTCAACCGTCGACCTTCCGAATTCGAAGTCAGTGTGCTAACCACTGCGCTTTTTCCCTCGGTACGCTACCTCAAAACCCGGTTGTAGACTGCTTTAGATTAACACATCACAGAAGTACGTCATTCGAGGCAATTTTTCAACAAACTTTCCCGTCTTTGCATGAGATCAGACTTTATACACGGATTCATCTATTACCTCACCGGAAGCCGATCGTAAATAGCAGTGAGCTATCTCAGAAGTCTGGCGCTTGCACTCTCAGGGCACACATGTGAGATCCAGTCTATTCATCAACAAGCACTCAGAGTAACTATAACTTGCAATTGTCGTTTCCTAATGAATTAATAGGTATTGAAATTATTGTTAACAAGTTCTCAGCTCAAGTGACGTCATCAGCACGATTGGGACTGTATATTACTATTTAGTATTAATGTTCAAGTACTAAAAGATTTGCTTCTTGGCGCCCAGCGTTGGAGGTGAAACCCCAACCGTCTCTCTGTTCTTGTACGATACAGCTCTTCCTTGCCCCTCTGTTCTTACGCTGCGTGGCCATCTGGCGCGTCGTTCTACGAGTCTGCCTTGTGATCCTATCTACTAGCTAGCCTCTCGTAGCAAAGTTTTCCTATAATGTGTATTAAAAAATAGCAACAAAAAATGTAGTAAGTGTGGGTAGAGACATGGCATAAACGCCAAAACATGCTGGAGGCTGGCATACTTTCGTGACTACCGGTATATGCAGACACTGGAACTGACAAAGTCAGGGAGGTAGCAATATGCGCATATACATTTGGCGGTAGTATCGCGTACACAAGACATAAAAGGTGCACCACATTGGCGGAGCTGTCATTTGTACTCAGATTATTCATGTGAAAACATTTCCGACGTGATAATTGACGCAGGACGGGAAATAACAGGCATTGAAATCGTTAGGGAATTCAGTGTTCCGGGATCCACAGTGTCAAGGGTGTGTCGAGAATGCCAAATTTCAGGCATTAGCTCTCACCACGGACAACGCAGTGGCCGACGGCCTTCACGAAAGAGAGCACCGGAATTTGCGTAGAGTTGTCAGTGCTAACAGACAAGCAACTATATGTGAAATAGCCGCAGAAATGAATGTGGGACAAACAACGAACGTCTCCTTTAGGACAGTGCGGCGAAATTTGACATTATTGGCCTATGGCAGAGACAACTGTCACGAGTGCACGACATCGCCTGCTGCGCCCCTCCTGGACTCGTGACCATACCGGTTGGACCCTAGACTACTGGAAAACCGTGGCCTTGTCAGATGAGTCCCGATTTCAGTTGACAAGAGCTGACGGTGGGGATCAAACGTGGCGCCGACGACACACGAAGCCATAGACCAAGGTTGTCAAAATGGCACTGTGCAAGCTGTGGTACCTCCACAGTGGTGTAGGCAATGTTCACACGGAATTGACAGGGTTCTCTGGTCCAAGTGAACCGATAACTGATTGGAAATAGTTATGTTCGGCTAGTTAGAGATCATGTGCAGCCATTCATGGATTTCAAAACATATTACCGGGCCACAGTTGTTCGTGACTGGTCTGAAGAACTTTCTGGGCAATTCGAGCGAATGATTTGGCCACCCAGATCGCTCGACATGAATCTCGTGGAACATTTAAGGGACATAATCGAGATAGTAGTTGGTGCATAAAATCCTGAACCGGTAACACTTCCGCAGTTATGGGCGGCTATAGAGGCAGCATGGCTCAGTATTTGTGTAGGGGCTTCCAACGTTTTCGTAGTCCATGCCACGTCGAGTTGTTGCAGTACACCAGACGACAGAAGGTCCGACACGATATTAGGCGGTATCCCACGACTTTTCACCTCAGTATGTATATCCCATGAAAAGTAAGTGATGCGTTATCAACTGTCAATCAGAATGGCAGCTGATGGATGACACTAATAACAAAGCAGCACATACTGTCGCTAGCTAGCACCCAGCAGTATGCAATGAAATTGTCATGCAAGCCCCTGTGCACCATCTGAAGACGAGCCTGAAATGGTTCGAAAACAGTTTTATGGAATAAAAAAGTAATTCAAAAAAGTAGTGGTTGCAGTTTTCTGAATTTATATATTAGTTACTTTGTGGTTAAAATTTAAATTCAAAATTTAAAGATAAAATTTAAAATATTACTGTTTTCGTATATTTACATGACATGCGATCGACAGCAAAAATTATTGTTTTAAATCTCTGTTAGTGTACACATGTAACAGAATGTCACTGTATTGGCTTGAATGCGGAGTGTCCTGCAAAGGATAGACGCGTTTTTAACCTCTGCAAAGGTAAGCTGCCCTTCTTCCGTGCTTTCCATAGAAATTACAAGTTCATTCAGTTTCCGTCGTAGCCTTACGCCATAGTCATTCTACCGAAAATAGTGATTCTACCGAAAACAGTCGTTCTACCGAAAACAGTCGTTCTACCGAAAACAGTCGTTCTACCGAAAATAGTCGTTCTACCGAAAATAGTCGTTCTACCGAAAATAGTCGTTCTACCGAAAATAGTCGTTCTACCGAAAATAGTCATTCTACCGAAAACAGTCATTCTACCGAAAACGGCAATAAGTTGTCTGAAGGCTTTCCTAGGACACTCCTGCCATTAGAATATTTTTTAATGGTCTGTCTCCTGTTTGTGTACGCAACACTGCTTCATGAAGAAATGTAGAAAGTAAACTTTTTTAAAGATTCTGGTGAATTAACGTATATTTGATAAATGAACTACAAGTCACTATCAATATGTCATGACAAATTGTCACACAACTTCATCTGACTTTCCAATCTTGCAGAAAATTACACAGTCCGAATCATTACTACGACAGAAAACTGTAGCTTACGGAACATATGTCATATTAAAATTTGAACACGATCGACCTTTTCTTTGTAAGTAAAACACACTTTTGAGCAGCACAGTGCTTTACTAGGCATGGTCCTTTTGGAGGCGATGTGCCGTTACATTCTCCCGACCTTTGAACTGACTCACCAAGTCAGTTCAGGACGACCTACACCAAGTCAGTTCAGGACGACCTATAGTGTGACGTGGGCTCTGAGCCAAGTTGCAGTTCGGCATTTTTCACACAAGCACACGTTTCAGAGGTGAAAGACGTAATAAGTGACAGATAAAAGTCCTACGACCGACCGGGGAATCACTCGTTTCCTATGGAATGTAAATTACGAGGTCTGAATTCAGTAGAGGAAAATTTGGGCCGCGGGCTATCGTCAATGCTGTTGTGTACCAAGTGGGTTAAAACGGTTTACAAAATTTCAGTATCCGTGCGCACGGGTAACAGGCATGCGGATGACGCTTATAGGGCACTTGTGGATAACGATCCCACATTTCTTACCCTCACAGACCTCGAATTTGTGGGGTCCTTAGTAGAACGACACGGTTGGAAGTAAGGTTCTTGTTTTTCGTACAGCATCGCCCAAACGAGCGCGAGGAAAGTGAAGAAAAACAGCTACAGTGAAAGCACCCGATACCTTCTTGTGTCAGTCATTCCCTAGCCGCTGAAATGCAGTATATTACAATTGGAGTTCCGAACGATGGCGCTCGAGTTTAGACTTGTCCTGCACACCTACTTCCGAAGCTCTAGGACAGCCAACGGGCGTCCAGAAGTATTCTGAGCGCTCTGTTCTGCACGTCGTAGCCAATGCGAGCAGCCGCACGGTCTAGGGCGCCGTGTCACGGTCCGAGTGGTTCCTCCCGTCGGAGGTTCGAATCCTCCCTCGAGCATGGGTGTGTGTTGTCCTTAGCGTAAGTTAGCTTAAGTCAGATTAAGTAGAATGTAAGCTTAGGAACCAATGACCTCAGCAGTTTCGTCCCATAAGATCTTACCACAAATTTCCAATTTCCATGCCGGCCACTGTGGTCGAGCGGTTCTAGGCGCTTCAGTCCGGAACCGCGCTGCTGCTACGGTCGCAGGTTCGAATCCTGCCTCAGGCATGGATGTGTGTGATGTCCTTAGGTTAGTTAAGTCTCATAGTGCTTAGAGCCATTTGAACCATTTTGATTTGAATCCAATTTCCAATGCGAGCATTAACCGGATCGTAACGTGTTACGTAGCGAGCGTTTATTCTATTTCTTGTGAGATTCATCGCTGATGGTGGTGATAAGCGACAAACATTACATAAGCAAGTGAGAGACGTAATTTACAGTATACGCTCTATCTTCAAGCGCAAAGCACGTGTATGCGCGTGTCGTAGCTGTCGTTTGGAATCGACAACAATGCATTCCCCATACTCGTATGTGCCTCGACCTGTGCGAACCGCTATCGTTCGTAAATCGGACTATAGTTCATTATTGCCCTATACCTTCATCTTCACAGTGCCTGCCCACGGTATATGTGCGACGGCGCACCCTGTTGTAACGGTGCTCTCATTTATGAAATCTGTCCAGCATTAACCCTGGCAATGCCGCTGGGGACCTGTTTAGCAATGTATACGCTGTGTACCATCGTCCAGTTCTATGGAACGTTGCCTTGTATCTCTATTCTTGGTAACTGTAATTTGCGAAAAACAAAACAAGCTGTAAAATACGTCAACGCTCAGTCCACCACAGTAGAAAAAAGTCGGAAGATCCGTCCTTATAGATTTTCTTTAAAATTCACGCGTGTGGCTGTCTTGTATGTTACTTATAGGTTCTCTTCCGCACCACTTTATAAGGCTGAATGGCGTATCCCCCTGTTGACCACATACACGTGACTTGATCCTAGTACAAAGAGAATCATTTCACGGTAATTTTCTACTCAGTTCAAGCTAAGACGCTGGGGCGTTCCTCAGAAAGCAAGTGTTCAAAGTAATGTAAGAGATTAAAAGAAAACCCAAGTTCACATCTCAACAGGGATTATTTAAAGCAAGCATTAAACGGTGGATCGTGTCTTATTTGATTCTGAACTACCACCTTTCTTTAAGTTGTAGGCAAGGCATACGCTTCAAACAGCACTTGCGGCTCACACTTACTATTACATATTTGACTGCATATTTAGATCTCCTGAAGACATGAATTTTCCACCACAGGTTCCATACCCGAAAGATTTTAGGAATTTCTTTGCTGAAAAAAATTATATCTGAATGAAGAAGTAATCACAAAACAGGTCGTTACATCTATGTCCAGCGAAGAGATTCCATCCCCACAACCAATATGTAGTAACGGATTTCACGGCTCACCATCACATAGATACTGTTAAACACTGCTGTCATATTCCGACAGTGATTAATCCAAAGCAAGTTCACTGATGTTTTAGTAAAATACCAATAACGATTATACCTTCTATGCATTGCGGACGAAACCAAGTATCTGAGCGAAACGACGTAAGGATGAGATGATATGGTCGTGTTAGGAATGTGACGTCATGCATGGTTCCAATCAAAGCACAGCCGTAGCGAGAAGGAGGTTGCCACAAAATAGAGTTTTTCTTTAGTAGAAAGCTTTCCTGAGTAATACGGTATAATACGTGCCGTGGCCGTGTCGACGGCGCAGAGTATCAGCCCGCTGCCAGTGTCCGAGGGTGGGGCAAGATGGAACGGTGCATGTACAAGCTGAAGTTTTCTCTCTCTCTCTCTCTCTCTCTCTCTCTCACTCTCTCTCTCTCTCTCTCTCTCTCTCAGGAGTAGCAGATACAATCTCAAAAACAAAACTCTCAAGTGTAAAGGCCTCTGAGAGTTCTCGCCGAAAGTAGAGGGGGAGCTTTCGGAGAGGTGCACTGTTGCATTATTCTCGCTAGCATAAACGTTTTCCCCACGCTCTTGGCAAGTAGTCTCATCATTTGAAGAAAATTTGAATCTGATAAGAGTATGGCCCAGTTCAATAAAAATGGTCCCACGAGGATGTGTGCAAACATATTGAAGCATACGAATTGAACCCAATCCTTTGGGACAGCCAGAACACAGATTTTAAAAACAGAGTTAAAATATCTAGTGATGAAGTGGGCGGCTGGTATCATATGTGGAAAGCAACGGGAAGCTACGACGTTACTATTCCCAAGGCAATGCGCAAAATAATGATTCCGGAGGTATAACATCCCCTCCATCGGATCTCCGGGAGAGGAGTACATCGAGGATAACAAAGTGAAAGGATAAAGAAAGAGAGAAGGAAACAGGAAAAGCTAAGGATTGGTACAGGGAATGTTCGCACCCTCTTACAATCTGACAATTTGGAAAATGCGAAAAAAAAGAGAGAAGGAGCACAACAATATAGATATTCTTGGAACGTGCGAGGTGAGATGGGGAGGCAATGGTGTGTTACAGAGTGGTGACTACAAACTGTTTTATTCAGGCGAGGAAATAAACGGAATGAATGGACTAGCTATCATGATAAAGAAGGTTACACCCGTGATAGTGAAGGTGGAATACATAAATAGCAGATTGATGATGCTGATGCTGAAAGTTCACAAGAAATATGTAGTTCTGATACAGGTCTACACGTCAACCAGCCAACACAGCGACGATGAGATTGAAGAGTGCTACAGCAGAATTGAATCACTGGTGGAGAGAGAGAGAGGAAAAAGGCGTGCATCATAGTAATGGGAGACTGGAACGCGGTGATTGGCGAAGGGAAAGACGGAGATCTGGTTGGAAAGTTTGGATAGGGTAACAGAAACGAAGAGGTGCGAGAATGGTCAGATTTTGTAAGGAAAACTCACTGGTAGCTGGAAACACGCTTTTTGAACATCACAAAAGAAGACGGTACACATGCACATCGAATATAGACAATAGAAGATACCAGATCGATTACATACTAATACAGAGCAGATTCCGAACATGCATGAGAAATGCTAAGGCTTATCTAGGTGCAGATATTAATTCTGATCACAACTTGATTGTAACAGATGTGCAGGTTAGATTGAAAAGAACGTTGGTAGGCAAAGTGAGAGAGAAATTTAACTTGGATGCTCTAAAGGAAGAAGGAATAACCGAAAAGCTTGAAGAAGAGTTCCGAGACAAGTGGAAAATTATAGAAGAGACAGAGGGCATAAATGAACAGTGGAACCAGTTCAGAGACACCCTGAAAGCAACCAGTAAAGATGATGTTGGTCTGGTGAAGCGCAAGCGGAGAAGGAATCCATGGGTTACCTTTGATATGATCTTGAAGATGGCAGAAAGGAGAAAATGAAAAAAAAACCGCATAAACTGATGAAGGAAAAAGCCAATACAGAAGAATGAACAATGAGCTGAGAGGAGTAACTCATCAGGCCAGGGAAAAATAGACGAGAGAAATCTGCTCAGAAATTGAGACACTGGAGAAAGAGGGCAAGTAAGGAAATAGTATTCCAGGGAAGGAAGAACAAAACAAACACGGAGATCTAAGGGAAAGATGGAACACTTCTAAGTGACCCACACGCTGTTCAGAATAAATGGAAAGAATATACTGAAACACTCTATGAAGCGGATCAAAGATCTTCCGATCTGCAGATTGAGACGGAAGAATCAGTAAATGAAGATGAAAAAGGAGATTTTATCCTAGGTTCAGAGGTAAATAAGGCATTGAGAGAACTTAAAAGCAAAGCGTACGGTGTATATGACATTTGACCTCTCTTTGCAACTACATCTATGAGAAAGGGGAATGACCAGAAGACTTTCTCGTAAGTATAACTGTCCCAATCCCAAAGACTAATAATCCCAAAAAGTGTGAAGATCACGGGAGAATCAGCCTAATATCGCAGGCAGCAAAAGTAGTTTTTCAAATTCTGAATAGGAGGCTATATGGAAAGTTGGAAGAAACACTTTGTGAAGAACGATGTGGTTTCATAAGGGGAAAGGGGTCACCTGATGCCATTGGACTTTAAGAACCATCGGCAAAAGATACATAGAAAAGGGCAAAGAAGTGTATGCTGTCTGCATAGACCTCGAAAAAGCTTTTGATAGAGTGCAGTGGGATAAGCTGCTAGATATCTTGAAAAAAAAAAGAAAAAAAAGGGATTAAAGTGGAAGGAGAGAAGACTGATAGCACATTTGTACCTGAATCAGAAAGCTCGGGGACAAACAGGTAATGAGATCTCTGAAGGCAGCAAGATTAGGACAGGTGGTGTCTCTCGCCGATCCTATTTAACATCTATCTGGAGGAAGTACTGGAAAGCTGTTTGGATGGGAAAAGAGGCGTCAGGATAGGTGGGCGGAAAATTTAATGTATAAGATTTGCAGATGAGATGGCGATCCTCGCAGAAAATCATGAGACGCTGACTCAATTACTGAATGACCTGAATGAAGCCTGTGCAGCACATGGTATGAAAATTAATAAAAAGAAAACCAAAAGCATGGTCATAGGCCTAAATAAAAGAAAGTTGGGGTCAGAAATCACAGAACAGCTAAGAGCATTCAAGTATTTGGCAAGTTGGATTAAAGAAGACATGGATTGCCCACAAGACATCAAAGTGAGAATGGCTCTGGCGAAAGACACACTTCAAATGCAGATAAGACTTCTAACTAGTTGTTTAAACAAGGTATTAAGGAAGCGACTGGTTAAGTGCTTAATATGGAGTGTGGCTTATAAGGAGCAGAAACGTGGACTTCGAGAAAGCAGGCTGAGAAGAGAATTGAAGCTTGCGAAATGTGGATATAGCGTAGAATGGAGAAGATCAGCTGGGCTGATAAAGTAAGGAATGAAGAAGTACTGAGGAAAGTTGGAGAAGAACGGAGGATGCTGCGACGGCGAAGAACAGGCAACTAACCTGGATAGGCCACAATCTAAGAAGAGAAATTGACTTCTAGTAGAGGCAATTAAATGTTTCGTTTTCTAAGGACTTGAAACCTCTCTGCTCAGATCCCAAAAGTGTTTGCAACAGTTGATGCCATTGATAGGCAGTAATTAAATATTCAGTTGAGTGCAAAAATTATTTCACAGGAAACGCGTCTTACTTACAGTGCAATAAGGAACTGGCATTTCTCTCCCTGTTAGGGGCTGCGGTAATGGGAGAGGTAACTTTTTTGTTCCAGCTTGTTGTACAAACTGCGCTTGGAAATTACGCCTTCATTTGAGATTGGCCCTTTACAGCGAATGTTTATGCAGTTAAAGCCATTTTTTTATCTACGAGTCTTAATAAAACGACACTGTGTGTCAATTTATAGGTATAAAATGTACTCCTGCTGTTACAAGGGCTTCAATAACCACTTGCTTTCCGTCGATGGCGCCTATGCAGTGACGCAAATTCCACCTTTTCTCAAAACCTGCTTCTATGTAAAACTACCCTGCTCCGATTAGTGGGAACAGAAAGAAAATAAAACAAATAAGTGCATAATGAGTAATGACTATAAATAAGTAAATAAAATTTGCAACATACTAAGAAACATCACTGTTGTTTAACATGTACTCATTCTCTGTATCAAATTTTCAGATGCCAACATCTTCAAATTGTGTAGATGAGGTAAACGGATTACCAGACAATAATAGAGAAGGCAATTAATCAACTCAGGCTGACAAAACATACCAAGAGTCACTCACAAAATAACCAAAACAAGTACAAACGGAACACAATGATAGTGCGATAAGAGCAGCATTAGAAATACTCGCTAAAGCCACTGACGAACACGACAAATTTGGAAAGTACGTTGCTTTTGTGAACTCCAGTTTCTCATACTGAAGTATGTTGGAGGGAGACTGAAAACGTAAATAAATACTGAGTTGAAGAAGAAGATGCATATTTCAAGCATAGTACATGGGCCAGCAGGTCATGCGCTCCTACATCACCTCCGTTCACCCACCCCACTGTGCCGCAAACTACGAATGCGAACAGTTGTTCATCAGTTAAAGAATTTGTCGATTCGTTTGAATACACTGAATTTCATTTACCATATAATTTGGCATTTTCATTGGTTTTCTATTTATTTACTTTGTAATATATTTGCAATTATTTGTAATCTTTGTGACAAAAAAATAATTTAAAAATGTATGGAAAAACATTATTCGCGGAGGTATTGTACCTGTCTATGCAACTACATGAAGGCAGTTTGTTTATTGCCATACGCGTTTCGCTTCTTTTGTTTGGGAAGCATCATCAGTGGCCTGAAATCCATGTTTGCTTTTATATACAATAAACGTATTATGTGGTAGATATAATATGCTGTTATATTACATTTTTATCGTGTTTTTCTTTTTTAGGTTAGAACCAACTTTTGTAGCACAAATCCCTCAATGTGAACATATCGCTCGGTGTTACGATTTCCAGCACTGTTGTTGTGTGTTTGTCTGTCTTTTGTTCGCGTTGTGTTGTGGTTTGATATTTTCATTTGTTGTGTATGTGTGTGTGTGTGTGTGTGGTGGAACAGTTGACAACAATACACACCGAAAACGCGCGCACACACACACACACACACACACACACACACACACACACACACACACACACACACACACATATATATATATATATATATATATATATATATATATATATATATATTGATTGATCACAAAATGGAAAGTGCAAGCGATATATGAGAGGTGACAAGTATGGGTGAAAGAACGCCATAAATCGGCCAGCTGGAGTATGGAAGCTAACAAATACATCTCCAGGACCACACAAATGAGTTAACAGCGTTGGAAATCGTAACACCGAACGATAAGTTCACATTACGGAATTTGTGCTACAAAAGCTGATTCTAATCTAAAAATAAAAAAAAGAGAGAGGAAAACATGATGAAATGTAATGTAACAGCATATTATATCTACCACATAATACGTTTATTGTATGTATGAAAGCAAACATGTATTTCAGGCCACTGATGACGCTTTCCGAACAAAAGAAGCGAAACGCGTATGGCAATAAACAAACTGCCTTCATTTAGTTGCATAGACAGTACATACCTCCCGAATTTACAGCAACTACGGGAAAGACGAAAAGAAGAAAAAATGATGAAAATCATTATCTTCAGATATGTCTCCCAGTGAACAATGAAAATTTCTGGAGGCGTTTCCTTCATAACTCCGCTTACTGTACGTACAGGTATACGGAAGAGATACTGCACACTACATACGAATCACCCATCATAACATTATTTTACCTTATTGTATAAATTAATGTACTTCAATCAATGTTTTGCAAAATAAATACATTGGTGGATTTAAAATATATACTTGTTGCGAAAAATCGTAGGAAAATGGATGTGTTATAAAATAAGTTATTAAATTTCAAATATTTACTGTTGCAAAATATCATAAAGCAACCATTAGACGCTCACGAACCGATATTGCTTCTCTCACTGCAGAGATTTTTTAAAAAATTATGGGCTCCACTAATTCTTCCAGCAACTCAAATTCAACATCTGATAATCTGCAAAAATTCCCAAATTGCTGGGCGACTTCAAGTTGCAGTTCGGTGCTAAAGCGTGGTACGCACCTAAATGATTCCTTCCTTGTATCCACGACTTGACCCGCTTCTTTTGTTTTCGAATAGTTGTTTCTCGATAAGCACAAAACTAATAACGCTGCTGCGACTTCTATTATTCGTGTTGAAGACATCTTGTAAACTTAAAATAACTCTCGGAACCGACCGCGAGTGTGTATGTCAACGGTCTGAAAAAAATGGGTCAAATGGCTCTGAGCACTATGGGACTCAACATCTTAGGTCATAAGTCCCCTAGAACTTAGAACTACTTAAACCTGACTAACCTAAGGACATCACACACACCCATGCCCGAGGCAGGATTCGAACCTGCGACCGTAGCAGTCCCGCGGTTCCGCACTGCAGCGCCAGAACCGCACGGCCACCGCGGTCTGAAATGGACTTGAGAGCTGGGGTTACACGCGAGAGTAACTCGCAGCCCAGGTTCTCGACAGTTACTGTTAGAGCCCAGTTCACTCTTGCCCTTTGCACGTGAGAGTGAAATCCACCCCGAGTTCACTCTCGGAGAGAAATTCTCCACGGCAACTCTCGCGAGTCCACTTCAGACGGTTTACACAAGCACGCGGTCAGTTCTGAGAGTGATTATGAGTTAAAAAGATGGCTTCAACACGAATAAGAGAAGTCGCATCAAACGTTATTAGTTTTGTGCTTATCGGAAAAACAAAAAAAAGAAACTTTCGAAAACAAAAGAAGCGGGTCAATTCGTGGATACAAAGGAGGAATCATTTAGGCATGTATCGCGCTTTAGCGCAAGAACTGGAACTTGAAACCGCCCAGCAACTTCGGAATTTTTGCGGATTATCAACTGCTGAATTTGAATTACTGGTAGAATTAGTGGAGTCCATATTTTTTAAAAAGCGACACTGCAATGAGAGAAGCAATACTGCTATCGTTTGACTCTTCCGTTCCTACTACTGCTCTTTTTACTTTTCATTTCTAAGCTCCTGACAAACCTCTGATTAAATTGGAAACATGATTATTAAAAAGGGTTCATAATACAGGGTGTCCGAAAAGACTTGCCCTGATTACATATATTGATAACTCAGGCTAGAAGTAAGATACAAATATGAAACTTGTGTCGAATTGTTTACCACTATCAAAGTTTTGATTTCTGTTTTAGGTTCGCAGTACGTAAGTAGTGGATGAGGTGCAGTGCCCAAGAAGCCATGTAAACCAGTCAGGAGAAGGCACAGTGTGTCCTATGGTGCCATGAGACACGATCACCAACCACAGTGCACAGACACTTCCAGACAACATTTGGAAGGAATCCACCTAATGTCAAGAGCATTAAAGCCTGGTGTGAGAAGTTCAAGAACACAGGATCGGTTGCTGACCTTCCGAGGAATGGTCGACCTCAGCAGACAGGGTGGAAGCTGTAACGCAGTCTTTTCTGCGAAGTCCGAAGAAATCGGTGCGCTGGGCCTCACGTGAATTACAGATGCCAAAAAGCTCTCTCCATGAAATTTTACACAAACGTTTATTGTTTCGTGCATACAAAGTGCAAATCGTTCAGGCCTTGTTGCCCAATGACAGTACACGTCGACATGACTTTGAGGTCGAAATGCTATCACGTATTGAGGACGATGATGGTTATCGCAGACGATTGCGTTTTCCGACGAAGCGACCTTTATTGTCAGTGGAGTAGTGAATCGCCATAATGTGCACATTTGGGGTTCACAACCCCCTGGCGAGGTCATGGAGTGCACCAGAGGCAGTCCAAAGGTGAATGTTTGGTGCGCGCTATTGCACGATCGAATTATTGGGCCATTCTTCTTCGCTGAGGCTATCATCACATCTGCAGTGTATCTGGACATGTTGTAACTGTATGCTGTTCCTCAGCTGCCCTGCGGCGACGGGTAACCACAGTCGTTGAACCGAGCCCTCCAGTGATGTTGGCTAATGTGTGAACGGAAATTGAATATCGCCTAGGTGTGCTACGTGCCACCAAGGGTGCTCATGTGGAAGTTTACTGATGTGTGAAAAAAACTTTGATAGTTTGTAAACAATTAAACACCAGTTTCATATTTGTATCTTATTTCTAACCTGAGTTATCAATTTATGTAATCAGGGAAAGACTATTCGGACACCCTGTATATGTAGCTACCGATTTACTGTTAACCTTGTATTGTTGATGAACACTGTAAAATTGTTTGTGAAATATATTTTACGTGATTTCGTAAATTTTATAGTTTCCGACACATTTAAGAGGCCTCACATCTGAAGTCAGTCACTAGATTTCTTTAACTCTATTTTAAAAGTCTGGGTTCTAGATGTCCCAGAGGATTAGATTCCGTTTATATGCTTCAGTGAGTTTGCACACAATCTCGTGGGTCCACTTTTTATTGGACTGGACCATACTCTACCCTACGAAAATTCAAATTTTCGTGAAATGATTAGTGTACTCACCGATGGCGCGGGAAAACGTTTGCACTAGCGAGAATAACGCAACATTCCACCTCTCCGAGAGCTCCGCCTCTACTTTCAGCGAGAACTCTCATAGGCCTCTGCGAGGTTTGCTCTTGACAATGTATCCGCCGCTCTTGAGAGTAAAAACCTCTCACATGTAAACGCACTTCAAGATAGTTGCGCTCTGCGTACTTCGACCCTTCGTGTAGACGGCCACCTCCGTCCCTCGATAGCTGCTCGCCATAGCTCTCAAACAAGAAAAATTTTACCTGCATTGGAACGGCTGAGAGTAGCCAGTGAGTGCTGAGCGGCCTTCGTGCATCCACGATTTAGCCATATTTCACAGTTTTTAGCTACCTTGTCTTGTTAATACAATTGCCGTACTCATGCATATACTAAATGAAAATACTCACGAAACAGCCTGGTTTGAGCCATATTTTTTAGCCGTGGCTGGGCGAAGAAATCAACCGTTTTTCATTTATCAGATCTCTACACTAATTGGCTTTTGATCGACTATGCGTGTCAAGATGAATAAACAAACGTACCTGATGCTAGAAATCTCAGGCCCGCCAGGGTAGCCGAGAGCGCTAATGCGCTGCTTCCTGGACTCGGGCAGGCGCGCCGGCCTCGGACTGAATCCGGCCGGAGGATCACCGAAGAGGACCGGTATGCCGGACAGCTTGGCTGTGATTTTTAGGCAGTTTTCCGCATCCCGCTAGGTGAATACTAGGCTGGTCCCCACGTTCTGCCTGTTTCATGGCTCGCAAACATTTCAAAACGTTCGCACTATTCCATGGCTTACACTGCACGCAGACAGCTGGGGTACACTAATTCCGTCCCAGAGGGTTCGGGTGGCGGCAGGAAGGGCATCCGGCCATCCTCTGCAACTAACACTGCCAAATTCGCCGTAACACGGCCGACCTCGCGTTGAAGCAGGACAAAGGCCGGCAAGAAAAGAAGATGCTAGAAATGTCAGTGTGAGAAGTAGTCTGACTTTAACACTATTAATGTCTTGCTTGGCAATTTCGGGTCTAATTATGAGGAGTATTTCTTTAATCTCCATCGCTGTCATCCACATAAAATTTCAATATAGTTGTGGATCTTCGATCACAGCCTCTGCAATGAAATACTCCAAAATCATCCTTCCGCCTAATATACTCTGTTATGAAACTTGAGCACGATCGTTGACACTCTTTGATCGCAACCTTTTCCTTCGGGCACAGAATCATGGCTGAAACATCTCGCGGAGAGTTGGTTCTCATTTTTCACAGACTCTTTCACCTTGCTGTGTGTAAACGCTTGCGACACGTGCTCTCCCATGACTCTCAGATATTTATTCACCTATCAGTGAAAATTCGCCACTAGTGTAAACAATTCTGCCAATAGTACGTGAGAGTACCAAACAGTCCAAGAGCACGTCTATCACAGCCCACGGAAATGCTAGTGTACTGAGGGCAGTTGTTGACCAATTTTTCATTAAACCACATGTGATAAAAAAAAAGACACGATATCATCACTGTGTTCTTGAACAGTGTTCATGTTCTTTACGTCGTTAAGACATAGTATTCTGGTTCCGTTAGTTTACAACTAAGAGTAGCTACATTTTTATCGAATATTCTATTTTCATTCATAATCAGAATTATGTTAACAGTAATTACTGCCCCTTAGCCACTACTGAAACTGACAGTAGGCTGTTGATATAATATCGATATGTCGATATTTTTAAACTAGTATGCTATTTCTTCACATCGACATTCTTCAAAAACTGGTGCTGAAAATTATGAACAAACATCTGAACGGTGGACGGAGACGTGTGAATGGAAACGACGTAATAGGCGCTCGGCATTATCAACAGAAACAGGAACTGCAACGTTTAACTTCACCACGCAATTTTGACACTACGACTGCTGGATCTGGCGTTGGCAGAAATGAAAATAGGGAATTAGGCATGAAGTGTTCCGGACAAATCCGATAAGTGACGCCGGACCCATCTGATGTCTTTTACTGTGAGACATCCAGTTACCATTGTTAGCAAAGCGGTTATTGCCAAGCGTGAACGTGCATCGTTTTCCTTTCAATTCTTGCTCTAAGGAGGATAAGCTGCTCGCTTTTTGATGTATAGAATATCCAATAAATCAGTGCTTAAATTCACAGCTCTAAAGCCGGCAGCGTATTTACATTGTTCGACCTATATTTTAATAGGGCAGTAGGTCGATAATTTTTTGGTCGATATATCGACACTTTTTTATATCGTACCCGATAATGATACTTTTTAAATACCAATCTATCGGATTCCCGATATTTTTAAAAATATCAACAGTCCTGATTGTGCAGTACGTGCAGGAAAGACTGCAGAAAGGCAGGGGACCGAGTGGTCTGCATCCCGTGCAAAAAGTGAAACCGAACATGTGTAACGCCAGGCAAAGAGTGTGAGTACTACAAGATTCTCACAAAGCGCAAAATCCAGAGGACAGACTGTGGGAGACAAGGCCTCTCGTCATCGGCTCCTTAACGGCTGCTGCCTCACCTGTTCCCGACCGGACCGTGAAAACTCAGAATGTTCGCATCAGTTAAAATAGGACAGCTGAACTGCACGCGAATGCAAGCAGTGATGCACGAGGTACGATGCCGTGCAGAGGAGGACTCTCTAGACATTCTATGTCTGCAAGAGCTCTACTCTAGAGATGGAAAGATCCTATATATGCCTACTACAGCTCAGATCTTGGCTGAGGGAGAGAACCCTATGGCAGCAACCGTTGTGCTAAATCGATCTTTCAGAGCAGTCAAAGTGGCGCACATAAGCAACAAATGCATGGTGTTAGCTGAGATAAACACTGGCAATTTCACCTTCCTTGTGCTGAACATGTACTACCAGTACAGGTACCGAGAGAGACTGTATACCGATCAATTAAAAGAGGCGGTTGGGTTCTACCGCAATGACTTGCTCCTCTGCACAATGGACGCAAACGACATGTCACCTGCAGGACCATACGTGTATCTCTAACGAGTGGTGCATAAAGCACAGCTAATTTTTAGAATGAAGCTCTTCCTAGCTTTGAAACTATTTATATTTTTTGGACGTTGTGTTACAGTACATTTTACCATTGCATAATGGTTGTTTGTAAGTTTTGACACCCGTTCTCACAACAGTCTGAGTACTGTTTGTGACTTGTACTCCATCGTTGTTTCTGTTTGGTTTTGGTACAGCCCAGTATATAAACAATAACAGTGCAAATCATACTATAAAAAAAAGTTTCATTTGCTTTTCAGTGATGACAATACGTTTAATCTCTTAATCTCCAGTCGAAATTTCACCTGAATGGACAATTGGCAATACTACTATTCTGCTTAGAAGCATGAACAAAACTTTGTGTGTCGTTACGGCTTATCTCCGTTTCGCCATCGTGACGATCGTCAGTGGTCAGGATTGGGTTGGATTGGGTTGTGGAGACCAGACAGCGAGGTCATCGGTCTCTTCGGATTAAGGACGGGGAAGGAAGTCGACCGTAATCTAGGAACCGTCCCTGCATTTGCCTGGAGCGATTTAGAGAAATCACGGAAAACCTAAATCAGGACGGCCGGACGCGGGACTGAACCGTCGTCCTCCGAATACGAGTCCAGTGTGCTAGCCACTGCGCCACCTCGGTCGGTTATAGCTTAGTGACTTCACATGGAACCCAAATTACCAAAAGCTCTCTAAAAGGCTATGATAGGTACTGTCTGTGAATTCGTAATAAATTAACAAATTTTTCATTTTAATGCCTTACGAAATAAAAAAATAACATTCAATATTAATTACAGTTTTTCATTGACAGGTTTCTCTGTCGCCAGCTTTGTAACGGCGATTTGATTTAAATGAAAAGAGAAATTTTAGGAAATAAAAGAGCATATAAATTAAAAATAAACTTAAGAAGAGCTACTGTCGAAAAAATCTTACCGATGGGCTCGAGATTTTTGCTCTCGCCAGTTCGATGTAAAGTAGGTGGAAGATTTTATGTTTCAGCAGTATCGGAAGTGCGTTCCAACATTCATTTAAGTCTTAAAGGTTTCCTGAAATTATTGCAACCAATCGTCTTTTGTTTTGTTTTTCAATTTTTATTATCCAATTACCTGTTTCGAACCCGCTTGCGATTCATTATCAGATGGTAAATACTGATTGTCCGCAGCAGTGTGGGAGTCGTGTAGAGTTATTAGTATCGGTTGGTTGTTAGTGCACACACAGTAGTCTGGAAAAAATGATAAATGTTTTCCAGCGACGTTAATTTTACTGCGCTTCACACACTTAGCGCTTCCGCGCTCTTTAGGAAAGGGGGAACGTGTTACCTGTGGCTAAGTTTGTGAAGTGCAGTAAAATCAACGTCACTGGAAAACATTCAACCAACAACCAATCAACGGATATTAATAACTCTCCCACACTGCTGCAGACAATCAACAAATATGGACCATCCGATGATGAATCGCTAGGCGGTTCAAAATGCTTGTGAAATCCTAAGGGACCAAACTGTTGAGGTCATCGGTCCCTAGACTTACACACTACTTAAACTAACGTATGCTAAGAACGACACACACACCCATGCCCGAGGGAGGACACGAACCTCCGGCGGGAGGGGTCGCAAGATCCGTGACATTGCGCCTCTAACTGGGCGGCGCTTGGCGGTTCGAAACAGGTAATGGGATAATAAAAATTGAAGAATAACACAAAAGGCGATTGGTTGTAGTAATTTCAAGAAACCCTAATTAATCACTGTCACAGTGATCCTCATTCATAATGGAAAAAAGTTCCATTCGTATCTCTCGGTATGGCTAAACGAGTACAGAAAAATTAATGTTTCCGCCCGGGATCGAACCGGGGACCTTCCGCGTGTTAGGCGGATGTGATAACCACTACACCACGGAAACAGCCAGTGTCTACTTTCGGCAGGCTTCAAACTAATAGAGCTCCTATCTTGTACTGTCTTCAATCTTCTCTTGAATGTTATGTAACAGCTTGTCCTTCGCAATGATCCCCGAGCTACTGATAGCGCGCTGTTGCACGTGTCCAAAACGACAGCAGAGTGTCAGTGAAGATATTATGCATAGATATAAACCTACTGTCGTATGGGGATCAGGATCTTTCCGAGTCACTGTTCCACCACATATTTTTATTAACGATATAGCCATTTTCTGAATTGCGCCAGTGTATTTTTCTCTACATTAAGCACTAATTTCTAATCTCTCCCTCAGACTGTTTTATCGGAATCAAGTGCAAAAATTCTGATGTTGCTATAATACTATCCGCCTGTCGTCTATAAAAAATTGAGGTAGCCTAGTAGCCTCCATCCAAACGATGCTATGTTTATCACCGACATTTTCATGTGTTAATGTTACTCCAATATACTGCAGTTACTTTTTTCAAACACCACGGTTTGTCGTAGCATTAGGATTCAGAAAATATAGCAATTGCTACATGTAGCATATTGTAGCTGTACATATTGTTAAATATTGTTACATATTGTAACTGTAATTCAGTAACGTTATAAGAGGCCGTACGTACTGTCATTAAACAGCTGCTATATAGCAGTGTGGAATTACTAGATATTGCTGCTAATACGTAAGCAACAGCGAAAGAAAAACAAAAATATAGTACGCTGGCAGCACGTGGACTCTGCAAGAGACCGTAAATCTAGTTCTTTCTGTGTTGCTAACTTTCCTAACTTCTGTTTCAGCTCCTAATAATTTGTAGATTCCAACGCACTGGTACTAAAGAAACAAGACAAATATCAGAATACTGCACTGTAACTATACTGACAGTCTGTACGATGCTCGGCATTGCAAGTCTTACGTCGAATACTGCAAAGTAAAGAAACGTAGCTGTTTTTCGTGTTTTGGAATAATCAACCGTGCGATTTCACAATGGTGTATCCCCACAGTACATGTTCATTATACAGTGTACGTATGTCACCTCTTCATTCTATCAGAGTATGACATATTTTGTATTATTATAGTATTAATTTAGTGAAATGAACATACTAAGAGTTTTGATATCACTGCTTTACCAACAAACTGGAAAAAATCTCTAGCATGTTGACGGATTGCGCACTGTGTCGTACAAATATACTTGTGATACCTATTTCGCGCATCGCCTCGGTAGCGCAGTAGGCAGCGCGTAAGTCTCATAATCTTAAGGTCGTGAGTTCGATCCTCACCCGGGGCATTTCTTTTTTTTTTTCATTTACATATTTTGCCTGCACTTGCCCTTCGTCTTACTTGTCTATCAAATTTTTAACGGAAATCCCCTATACGTAGCTCAAAGGAGCTTCACAATTATGATGAAGAAAGAGCAACCGTTTGTAAACTGCAAATTGAGGAGTTTCTTTTATTTGATATTTCCCTAATGGTAAGGCTTTACCCAACAGAAGTATCGTATTACGAACAGATACGAAACGGATGATCGACGGAATAAAAAATACTGGCTGTCAAAGAAAGAATAGGACCCTGGGCTGCAACGAAAGTTTCCAATAAACGCAAAATTATTACTTAACGTGGGCTTCAATGGCCGTTACCGAATTTGGTGATGATTAAAAAGTGTAATGCTAAAGTGTCAATCGTAAACTACTCAGGGTTCTTAAAACACAGAGGAGTTAAATACTCTAATGAAAATTAATTAGAGGTGTGTAGGAGACTCGGCCAAGAAATGACATAATGGAATGTGGATGGATTGTACTAGAAAACATGCAGGATGCCTGCAGCTCAAGACTTTTATACATGGAAAAATCTGGAGAAGGCCATTACCCGGCATTTTATATCCAATACTGACTACACATATGTGTATGTTTGTTGTAGCAAAAGCATTTCCTTAGAGTATTAGTAAGACGTCGATCACAAAACATTTACATTCTCCATCAACACGAAGGAACCGTGAATTTATCTCCTAATAATTCTAACCATACATGAAATTAAATTACAATATTTTCGGCTGACGACTCTAAAGGATATGATGTCCAATTTGTTCCGCTAAGTATTACGATACTTATGCCAGTCTCTAGTGGTTTCGAATGCCTTAGCACATCTTATAATCTAAAACCGAACTATAAAGTGCAAAAATAAAACACACCGTCAAATATTGCCATTTATATACACGTTGTGTATGTGGTTCCTATCTGAGTGAAAATACCTGTTGGCGTAGGTTCAACTGTATATACTAAGCAAATTTAGTCCTATTTAGGAGTCTTTGAAAAAGCTTCCGACACCTAATCAGTGCCGGCCGGAGTGGCCGAGTGGTTCTAGGCGCTACAGTCTGGAACCGCGCGACCACTACGGTCGCAGGCTCGAATCCTGCCTCGGGCATGGATGTGTGTGATGTCCTTAGGTTAGTTAGGTTTAAGTAGTGCTGAGTTCTAGGGGACTGATGACCACAGCAGTTAAGTCCCGTGGTGCTCAGAGCCATTTGAGCCAACCTAATCAATGAAATGCTGTAAGTGAATCACTTTATTGTTCCTTGCTGTTTCCAGTACTACATAAAACGTTGGTCGTCTTAACGGCTGCAGTAACGTTATAGGACGAACTGACCCCACAACATCTCATAACATTTTGAGATGTATATGATGGACCTCTTCATTTAGTGACATTACCAATCTTCCCTATTTTGTGACATCCGCTTTGTCAGTTATGTTAAGGGATCGCGACAGGCACGGCAATGCAAACCGTCTCCGCAACGTGAAACTAGTTTCAGCTATCTCTTTCAATGCAATTTATACGCCTCACACAATCAAGTATTAAATTTCATCAACTGTTGGCGATTCTAGTTCTGCACTGCACTTCAGAATATTCAACCAGACAGAAGGTGGGTATTTCTGAAGCTGAATAAAACAGTAATGGTCGATTTCAAAGACAATATGACTGCAGTAATCAGCTTGCACCTGCATAGTAGTGGGCACAGATCCATGCGCGAGTACCCGTGGTTCTTTTTACTGCCGCAGTTTCCTTTTTCTATAACAGCGATTTAAACTGTCCAAGAAATAAAGTAATCACCCTTAATTATTGTCAAATAAACCGTTTCTTGACGTAAATGTAACAACGGATTTGAAATTCGCCGAACAAAGCGATATTTACACATCTTCAGCAATGAGTGAATGATAAATAAGCCAGTAGTATTGTGCATTTAGGGACATAAGTAAGAATGTTAGATGAGAAGGGGGAATGGCAGGCCTAGTGTACATGGAGAAGACATCCTGACCATGTCGTGAAAAGTTGTAGGAATATCAATACAATTGTGTTTGGCGACCAAAGAGATCAACTCCTGGTAATTTCATGGAGCTGGGAACGTAACACAGTATCTGAGGCGACTTACAGAACATTTTCGAAAACAGTCGTGCGATCTGGAACACGTAGTGAAATCCAGAATTGTCTTCACAGGGACGTGTACTCACATACCGCTACTTGACCATTCTGAAGTTGTAGACTAGGTGTGGTCAACGTTTTTCACCTATCGCCCACTTTCGTACCTGTATTAGTAAAACAAACTTTCTAACCGCCCACCTTTCAGACAGTAATGGTGATTTATAAAACAAGGGAGTAACTTTATAAAATAGATTTACAGGAAGTTAAACCTTGTAATAATAATAATAATAATAATAATAATTCTCAAATACTTCCTCAATTTTTTTAAATGTAATGATTTTTTTAAAACTTCTATGGGCTGCCGCCCACCATGAAAGCTGGAACGCCGACTAGAGGCGGCGCAAACCAGGTTGACCACCGCTGTTGCGGACGATTCGGAATTTACATGCTAATTCATTGAAACTTGAGTGTTACAGAACAACGCACGCGAAATTTAGGTCACAGCCGCAGCAAATTTGGAATGTTTCTGGACAGTGAAAACAGGAACAGCCTCGTATACTGACTGTCGCACTAAGATTACTTGACACGACTGAGGAAAGCTGAGTCACGTCGCTATATAAACAAATAAAAGATCTCTTATTCAGCGACGTCACACCTTCATGACTTACTAGTCAGTGGGCTGATGTTTCATCGGAAATGGGTGAATCCCAAAGCTGGGAATTTGGACTGCTGTTACTAACATGGCCTTTGGGCAGGAGATCAGAGCGTGTGCAGTGTCAGACGATCTGAAAGATGGTTTTTTACAGCTGAGAATCTATAATACGTTACTGTAAGGTATTAAAGCAAATCTGAATCCATCTGTGATCCAGAACAATACATCTGCGATCTCAGAACAATGAGATGCATCCAGTGACAACAATAATTTCTTCAAAACTACAGAAGTTAATATTTCACAGTGAATAAACATTTTCACAATGAACCTCTGAACCAACAACTTTTAATCGCTTCAATCGACTGGAACCAAGGCTATTTCAGATGATGGCACTGCACTATAGCTATCATCCCCGACAGCTACATATCTGCATCTATTTTCTTTATTGATTTACTGCGTCCTTTACATCTATTTCATTATGCAAACGGTTGACACAACATCGTTTACGCCACAGTTACACAACAAATGAATGCAGCATGAATACCTCGCATTTTGTCATACTTGTGTATTTACTTAATGAAAAATTTGCTGTTTGGCCAGTAACAGCATTCAAATGGGACTCAAAGTGCTACTAAAAAAGTGCTGTTTTAGAAGTGGTCGATCTCATGTGTTAGTGAACACCACAACTGAAAAGAGAGTCAAAAGACGATTCTGTCAAGAAGACATAAACAATTGTTTAAATATAATTTAATGATAATTCGTTATCATCTGACGTCTGTGTACTTACACAAGAATACTAGTTTATTTATTTATGAACAAATCTTTTTTTAGTAATTGTACATGGTAGGAGTGTGAGTGAATGTATAAAACACTTCTTTCGTTTAAATATTGTTTAATACTGTATATTAGTATAGTGCGAGAAAGTGGTTAAGTTGAATCAAATCATTTCTGTACAACGTAAGAATGTTATTTCTGGTGCGGACGGCCTTCAGCCAATGGAAAAGCAGACAGCAGCACAACACTACGTGAGTCAACTGAGACTGGGGCTTTTCCGAGTGATGAGGTCAAGGGAGCGATCCTGGGCACTTTTTCGTTTGTGCAGGAAGAATACAGACCTCCTTGTGGCAACGTGTGAGATTTGGACGTATAGGTGATAGATTCTGTGCAGTGCACAGCCGCTTTCGACGACACTTCTCAGATCTGGAAGGGGACACTCGGATTTTCGTTCTAGAAGAAGGCAGACCTGCCTGTGGTACCGTGTGGTTTTTGATGGAGTGAATGACAGATTCTGGGCAGTGAGTGACCACTACCATACTTTTCTCGCGAGAAATTATATTTCGAGAGGTCTGAATGTGCTCCAGAGCAGGACCTACATTTTCCGCTTGTATTATGGAACTGAGGATAGACGGAGTGTGTAACTATTGTTAATACAGTGTGTGTCAACTTCTGAATCAGCAGTTGAATTCTGAACTGTTTTGAGCAGCTAAATGTTTCGTGTATTGCGGGTACAAAGTGGACTTAGTTTTCATGTATCTCTGATTACAATTTAGTGTGGGGACTTTGCTGCTACCATTCTCAAAATGCTCTCTATGTAACTTTACTGTATTTGATAGGGATATTTCCTGTTTGTATTTTAACTGAATATCGTAAGAGCACTGTCCATTTACTTGATACGTCCTTCAAAACTTTGTTCAACATAATTCTCTGTCACGATTACAGACGTTAGACTGGAACCCTTGTTATTAAATCATTCAGTAGTTTTTATTTTGTAATTCTATGTATTGTATTAAATCGTAATTCTCGCCAGTGCACAGATTATCTGACTCCAGCGTCGTAGCTACCGGTTCTTGTTTGCAACGAATTAGCTGCGGGGTATGAAAGCATGCGTGCGCGGCTCTACCCTACGTCTTCATCGATCAATTCTTATTCAAAAGGAGCCGTTGCATACCCCAGGCAGCAGAAGCACGAGTGACAGCAGATAAATACGCAGCTGGTTTGCTCATATGTGTGGATGTTTAAAAGCACTCAGCAGTTATTGTTGGATACTGTCACATACATGAGATATAATTAAGGAAGCAGTGACTATGACTCCCTCGATACTGCTGCCGCTCACTTCAAAACGGTCCTGTTATCTCCCGTACAGCAAAGTTACTCTCTGATATAAGAGAAGGTGGGGTGCTTTTGAATTTTCATTGATCGCGATCGCAAACCCACTTCGTACATCCAATAACGGTAATAATCCAATTTATTTTAAAATGCATTACGCAACACGATCACAAACCTCTCCTATCTACATTACATTGCAACAGCATTACGTTCACGTTGTCTTCCTTGCTACTAGTAAGGAGGCTTACACATATGAAGGCGACCATCTGCATAATGTGCATTCACCAATCCATGTTATTTATGAAGGCGACCATCTGCATAATGTTATTTACGTATGTAATTTTTACCATAGTAACTAATCGGTAAGTAACACGTATGTTTGGGAGTTGTCAGCAGTGGAAGATAAACAAGAAAAATCCCTTTCTCAAGTCCCCTCCCCCGCAACAGTCAATCTACAAACAACATATACACAGGGTGAAAAGTATTTAAACCGACAAACTCTGGGAGTTTGTAGGGGACATCGAAACAAATAGTTTTCCCTAATGTCATTTTTTCCTGTGAGGAGTATTTAAACCGGTAGAGGAAGATTTCTCTGGCGGCAAATTAAATCAAAAAATACTTTTCCATTTTTTATGACCAAGAGACAACACATTAATACAACCCAATTTCAATTACAGTACATTTTCAAAAATGCCTCCATTGACACGTAAACAAAGGTTACACCGTCGGATCATGTTCTGTCTGACAGGGGCAAAATCCCCAGGAGTACCCTGAATTGTTCCTGCTGCTGCTACTATCCGGGCAACCAGATCCTCTTCTGATGCAACAGGAGTTGCGCAAACAAGGTTGCGCATCTCTCCCCACACAAAAAAGTCCAGAGGGGCATATCTGGAGATCGAGCAGGCCATGATACAGGACCACCTCTGCCAACCCACGTTTCTGGCAACCGTCGGTCCAGAAATCGACGCACACGACGACTTAAATGTGCCGGCGCCCCGTCATGTTGGAACCACATGCGTTGTCTTGTAGGGAGCGTGAAGTCTTCCAACAATTCTGGCAATGCTCTGGCGAGAAAATTGTAATAGTGCCTGCCACTTAATGGCCTAGGTAACAGATACGGCCCAATTAAACAGTCCCCAAGAACACCGACCCACACATTAACGAAGAACCGCACTTGATGAGCGCTAGTAACTTTGGCATGTGGGTTATCCTCACTCCAAACATGCGAATTGTGCATGTTGAAGACTCCATCACGCCCGAACGTTGCTTCATCGATATACCTTACAGAGGATGGAAATGTAGGATGCATTTCACACTGTTCCAGGTACCACTGCGAAAACTGTGCTCTGGGTGGATAATCAACTGGTTCCAGGTTGTGGACACGCTGTAAGTGAAATGGACGTAACTGTTCTCGAATGACTGTTCCTACATTCGTCTGATTCGTCCCCATGTTACGTGCATTTGCACGAGTGCTGATTGAAGGATCCCGCTCCACATGCTGCAAGACAGCTTCTTTAAAATGCAGCGTTCTTACCATGCGACGGCGTCCCTGTCCAGGTTGTTGTTGTTGTTGTTGTTGTGGTCTTCAGTCCTGAGACTGGTTTGATGCAGCTCTCCGTGCTCCCCTATCCTGTGCAAGTTTCTTCATCTCCCTGTACCTACTGCAACCTACATCCTTCTGAATCTGATTAGTGTATTCATCTCTTGGTCTCCCTCTACGATTTTTACCCTCCACACTGCCCTCCAATGCTAAACTTGTGATTCCTTGATGCCTCAGAACATGTCCTACCAACCGGTCCCTTCTTCTCGTCAAGTTGTGCCACAAACTCCTCTTCTCCCCAATCCTATTCAATACCTCCTCATGTGATCCACCCATCTAATCTTCAGCATTCTTCTGTAGCACCACATTTCGAAAGATTCTGTTCTCTTCTTGTCTAAACTATTTATCGTCCTCGTTTCACTTCCATACATGGCTACACTCCATACAAATACTTTCAGAAACGACTTCCTCACACTTAAATCTATACTCGATGTTAACAAATTTCTCTTCTTCAGAAGCACTTTCCTTGCCATTGCCAGTCTACATTTTATATCCTCTCTACTTCGACCATCATCAGTTATTTTGCTCCCCAAATAGCAAAACTCCTTTACTACTTTAAGTGTCTCATTTCCTAATCTAATTCCCTCAGCATCACCTGACTTAATTCGACTACATTCCATTATCCTCGTTTTGCTTTTGTTGATGTTCATCTTATATCCTCCATTCAAGACAGTGTCCATTCCGTTCAACTGCTCTTCCAAGTCCTTTGCTGTCTCTGACAGAATTACAATGTCATCGGCGAACCTTAGAGTTTTTATTTCTTCTCCATGGATTTTAATACTTACTCCGAATTTTTCTTTTGTTTCCTTTACTGCTTGCTCAATATACAGATTGAATAACATTGGGGAGAGGCTACAACCCTGTCTCACTCCCTTCCCAACCACTGCTTCCCTTTCATGTCCCTCGACTCTTATAACTGCCATCTGGTTTCTGTACAAATTGTAAATAGCCTTTCGCTCCCTGTATTTTACCCCTGCCACCTTTAGAATTTGGAAGAGAGTATTCCGGTCAACATTGTCAAAAGCTTTCTCTAAGTCTACAAATGCTAGAAACGTAGGTTTTCCTTTCCTTGATCTTTCTTCTAAGATAAGTCGTAAGGTCAGTATTGCCTCACGTGTTCCAATATTTCTACGGAATCCAAACTGATCCTCCCCGATGTCGGCTTCTACCAGTTTTTCCATTCGTCTGTAAAGAATTCGTGTTAGTATTTTGCAGCTGTGACTTATTAAACTGATAGTTCGGTAATTTTCACATCTGTCAACACCTGCTTTCTTTGGGATTGGAATTATTATATTCTTCTTGAAGTCTGTGGGTATTTCGCCTGTATCATACATCTTGCTCACCAGATGGTAGAGTTTTGTCAGGACTGGCTCTCCCAAGGCCGTCAGTAGTTCTAATGGAATGTTGTCTACTCCCGGGGCCTTGTTTCGGCTCCTGTCCAGATAATCTGCTAAATGACCCGGTCTCACGCAGACGTTGGTACACACCAGCAAAGGTCTTATGATGCGGGATACGGCAATTAGGATATTGTTGTTGATAAACCCGCTGTGCATATCGTCCGTTTTGGTGCGCTACGTATTACGCACCAACCATATGAGTGAACTCACTCCGGCCTCTATCAACTGAAGAGGCCTCCAACAGTTTAAATAATCCTCATAGGAAAAAATGACATTAGGGAAAAATATTTGTTTTGATGTCCCCTACAACCTCCCAGAGTTTGTCGGTTTAAATTCTTTTCACCCTGTAAACAGCATAGGTTGATTAACGCGCCGCGATATTTGATGTTGGTTGAATACCTGCTTGCTACCTGTTTTCGCTATGCACCCCACACGCCATGAAGATAATCAAATTGGACAAATTTTCGCGTGCCTATAAAGAGGCATCATAGTGTAAACGATATGGCTATCGACAGTGAAAGCAGACTAAGGAATCTTAATACTTTTTGAACTTCCATCACATCCCGTCTTTCTCTTTGACTGTGGGAAGCAAGTAGAGATGACACACAGAAGGAGTTCGATTGCACTGGGAGGGTAGGGTGGGGGGAGGGGGGGGGGGAGGGGGACGGCGTGAATGGAATAAGAAGGTTTCCGATGTACAGAAGTAGCTTAACGCAATTGATGTGCTATCTCTTCACATTAGCATTCTTCAAAAACAGTTGTTGAAACTGATGAGCAAAGGTCTAAATGATAAGCTAGGTCTTCGCGGTGGGCGGAGACGTGCGAGGGTGAATGACGACGTAATCGGCGCTCGGCGCTACCAGCAGAAACTGCAACGTTCAACTTCACCACGTAATTTAGATACTACAGCTGCTGGGTCACTGGCACTTGCAGAAATGCAAAAAACCGCAAAGTCGGCATGAGGTGTTCCAGACAAATTCGATATGTGACGAAACCAAACGACGGGCCCATCGGACACCTTTTATTGTGCCATTTACCTGCAGTTACAATTGTTAGCAAAGTGATTATTAACAAACGTGAACGTGCATCGTTCATTACTTAAATATACAGCTCTAAAACTGGCAGTGTATTTACAATGTGCAGCCGATATTTTTTGGATTATACGTCCGTATCATTTTCCATCGATATAACGATATTTTTTTTCGATACGCTGAGCGCCGACAATGATACTTTTTTAAATATCGAATTACCGATATTTTTAAAAATATCAACAGTGCTATTGCGGACCCACATTTACTGGAATGCTTTTGGTTCTGTTACATATTTTCACCAGCGACAGTTTTCACCATTAATGGTGCCGCGAATTTCGCTCACCCTAGGCTTTTGTACTTAGCTCTACTTCTCTGCCTATGTGATATTGCGAATGGGCAACTTACTTTCTGTCACTGGATCTAGGCAAACAAATGAACTGATTGTGTCCTAATAATGCATGTTGAATGCCTTTATTTAAGAGTTATCTCAGTACCAATGAAGACCGGGTATTCTGCACTGATTATTTCAGTGTTTTGCCCCTGTTGTGGGTAGTATTATGTACAAAACGATCAATATGTTATATCTTTTTATTATGTTTAGGCAGTATGGTTCATCACATGACAGATACGTAACCTCAGACATTCCTTTCTAAAACACTGAAATTCACTGTTGAGTTACATTATCAGTTTTTAATGCAGTTCATGTAAAAGAATCCTAATGGAATGCCGATTGGAACAATAATTAAAATGAATGCAGTTTTTCCCTAATAGGTAAAAATAGCTGGAATTTAAGGTGCTACATTAAAATCTTTTACCACAATGAAACAACATACAGTGTCCATGACAATACTTTAATGCTCACAATGCAAACCTTTTGATTGCACTATTTGAAGATCAGCCAGAAATGGTTCCAGGTTAGTAACGCAAAGAATGAAATATTTCGTGACGTAACTTGCTGTAGTTGTTTTTAACCTCAGTTTATTTAATTGACGATCACAATACTGAAAATACTCGCAGTCACTAACCTTAATTAAAGGCTACCGACTCGAAAGGTAGCATGCGACAGGACAGATTGGCAGATTTACTTGTAACCTCAGACCTAGGCTGTTACGAAGGTTAGTGCGGATCAGCTGGACTTAGTAGCGGGTTGACCACCTCGCCTTTCGCAAATCCTCTGATTGCGTCCTCGAGAGCCACGTCTAATTAAGCGGCAGAATTGCGCCTGTTAGTGAAAGTCGGCGGCTTTCGGAACCAAGCAAACACGATTACCGCTCCGTCTGATTTTACTCTCGTTTGCTGGACCCAGGCAAACAAGTTCACTACCCTGTGTGAAATGACTGTGTTAACTGACAACAGAGGAGAGAAACAATATCATGATGTTCCAAATGTTCTACACTATAAATACATACCTGTGCATTTTTCTTGAATTTTGATGCTAACATTAGACACACATATACGACATTCATTAAGTAAGAACAACTACTTCGCACCTGATACACTTACGAAAGCTTGAAGAAAGGAGCATACTTTTTTAGCTCAATGCTTTTAGAATTATATGGGCTAATATTAATATGGATATGTAACTGGCAATGGGAAGGAAAGCGTTTGTAAAGAAGAGAAATTTGTTAACATCGAGTATGGATTTAAGTGTCAGGAAGTAATTTCTGAAAGTATTTGTATGGAGTGTAGCCATGTATGGAAGTGGAACATGGACGATAAATAGTTTGGACAAGAAGAGAATAGAAGCTGTCTAAATGTGGTGCTACAGAAGAATGTTGAGGATTAGATGGGTAGATCACATAACTAATGAGGTGTTGAATAGGATTGGGGAGAAGAGAAGTTTGTGGCACAGCTTGACTAGAAGAAGGGATCGGTTGGTAGGACATGGTCTGAGGCATCAACGGATCACCAATTTAGTATTGGGAGGGCAGCGTAGAGGGTAAAAATCGTAGAGGGAGACCAAGAGATGAATACACCAAGCAGATTCAGAAGGATGTAGGTTGTAGTAGGTACTGGGAGATGAAGAAGCTTGCACAGGACAGAGTAGCATGGAGAGCTGCATCAAACCAGTCTCAGGACTGAAGACCACAACAACAACATGTAACATGTTAAGTAGGGTGACATTAACTTCGCAATTTTTTAATTTTTTTTATAATTTTTCAATGCTAGCCTAATGTCTGGTTCCGCACTGTGTGAGAGGGACCTGTGTTAATTTCAGGCTCAGTAGGAAAATGGCAAGTGGTGCCCCTGGGCCTTTAAAATAGAAAAATATACAAAAATAAAAATCAACTTGGCAACATATTTCTTCCGCATGACAAGTTCATTCATTACTACGAGTAGGCAGCTTATTTTTCGTCAGTTCCCATACCTGAATGTGTTTTCAAGTCTCAGTTCGCACTGGACGGGTGCCAAACGTCAGTGACCTAGTCATTTCCATTTACGAACCAATCCCGACCACCCTAGTAGTCTGGGACATAACAGCTTTTGCAACGACGATGCCTTAACGTTGTCAATTCGTTTGCGAAAGAAAAATTTAGTTGCTTGAGAACTACAGCCATGAAGTAACTGGGAGCAAACTGCCCTCTGTCTGAAATCTACATGTGTGCAAATTAACTGTGTTAGAGAACTGCAGTGACTGTTCAGGATCTGATGATTTGGTGAGAGAAAGCACGAATTCTGACAAAATCTGGGAAACTGCGTACGAAAATTAGAAGTTTCGCATCAACAATGCTGCGAATGTCGTCGCTTTAAATGATCATTACTGGAAAAGATTAATTGCTTTTCATTAACTGCCGATTGAAAAGACAGCCACGGTCCATGCTTGGAATCGGTTACCAGAAAGAGAGAACATTTGAGAAAGTAAAGGCACCTGGGAAAAAGCGAGAAAAAAAAACGAATATGGAATTCAACAATTCGGCAAATGATATATTTATGAATTTATAACAAATATTAGGCATAAATACATTCGAAAATAGGAGGAAAGAAAACACACTACTCTTTCAGTGCTTTTTATTTTAGTTAAATTTCGGTCATTAACTTGCTATCATTCAGATGTTTCTCTTCATTTGTTTCCTTGAATGTCTTGCCAAATTGATAACGTCAAGTTAAAGCAGTGTTGAATCAGAGATACTTGATTTTCTGGAAGATCCGTAAACATTAACTGGTAACATAGTCGGCAATTCCATAGCCACAAGTGAAACAGGAGGAGACTAGTACCACCGACTTCAGCATCTTGATTCCGCGTTCCTAGGGCATCCATTCTGCAACGTGGATGGTGAAAGCCATTTTTTGCTTGAAAATGTTTCTGTTTCGTGATGAAACTGAATTACCACCAGAAAAGGAGAATGCAAATTGTGATGTTTATATTTCGTCACCGTGGATGTCGAAACATGGTTCTCTGCCTCTTTCGCAGCCTAAGCACTGTACATGGATTTCGGCACTATTTCGAAGCTTTATGTAAAATATCAGGCTGTCGGTTGTGACACGTCTCGTGCGGCTTTACGCAAATTAAAAGAAAATCATTTACGTTATCTGTTTCCTGAATCTGTCGCCTTGGCATTCTTTGATCATGATTGTCTTCTGTTCAAAATTTAAATTAAAATAGTCGGTGCACTTAACCACGAGGTGGAGTCATTAGAGAAAAATATTAAAGGGTTCAAGTAGCAAATCGCAAAAAGAAAGAAGTAGCTGTATGAATATCACGAACTCAAATAAAAACCAGTATTAAGCAAAGAAATCACCATCAATGGGATGCAATAGTTTGTTTTGTACAGACAAGACTACTTTTTTGACTAGATTAGACTTAAATGACGAGCTCATTAAAACAGATCCTTCGCACTAACACAAAAATGAAGATTTCATCAACTAGTGAATAAATTAAAATCTGAAAAGTAGTTGGCAGTAAGAGGCGTCAAGCTGATGGAGAACAAGAAAAATTTACAAAAAACTTGAAACAGAAGCAGAGGAGCAATATGTACTGAGTATCGCCTGCAGTCTTCGGGGAAAAAGAAAAAAAAAAAAAGAAGGCGAAGAATACGGATGAATAAAGGAAAATCTGACATTCTCAACTTATTTGCCTAAGAACGACTGTACATAGAAGTGCTAATAGAGTTACTGAAGTACATGCAACAAGTTTAATAATTAAGTCGAACGTAATTAATCACCAACTTTGGTGTAACATTTTTTTTGTAAAAGTAAACGAGATTTTATATGTGATTTTTTTTTTTAATTTACAGGCCTGGGCAAACTGTTGTGTGGAATACTGGTGCTCCGTAAAAACCATTAGTAACATGGCGTTTTTCGACATTTTGGCAATATAAATATTTTTTTACATTTCATTACGATTTCTGCGTTATTAGTTATGATTTAAAACTGAGGTAATCCGTAGACAAAACAAATTTTTTTCTCATTTTTAAAAATTTTTTATTACCTTCAAAATAAACTAGGTCTTCAAAGTACCAGAATTCTCAGCGTACCGTCAGAGGAAACCCATAGCTTAGGGGCACGACTTCACCCTTTTTCATGGAGCCCAAATTAAAAATAATTTTTGTACAATGGAACCAGACTGTGCAAAACAGCATACATGAAAAATAAGAGCCACACTTATGTACAGTTAGTATTTATGAGAACAAATTTCAAAATTATTGAACTGAATTCGGTTTATAAATTGAAATGCTTCACTTTCGTTGCATTGTATATACATTCTAGAGGCATTTCACATTTAAAGTGAAGACACCTTCGTTGGATTATTTTTAGTTACACTACTCGTCCGTCCTGCCAGAATCTGCGTTTCCTCTCATCGGGTGATAAGGTCACTTGGCACATATACTGAGATCTTTTGCTTTCTTTGTTTTCACACTTCATTTTCGTTGGCTACATTATATGTGGACACTCCTAATGTGGTACGAACTTCATATTTATCTTAGGAGAATTGTAAACGCTTTTAGTGGTAATATTGTTCACTTCAGCGTGCCTTGATTGAATTCACACAACGAATATTTATTAGTGTGGACGTAGTGTCCGTGGCAGGATTGTAATTATCAAAAATATTAAAATCCCTTGTTGCACCATCTAAAAATAGCACGATTTAACTCGTGCTTTTTGTTTCACCTATTTAAAATACCGCCAGTGGTCTGGAGTGAAACTTATTTACAATTCCGGTTTGTTTTCTACATCTGAAAACAATTTGTTACAAAAGATATAGAAGTGTGACTTTTTTACTTACTGCATTTTTGCCCGATTGCCGCTTACGTCAGGAAATATCGCCTTCTTGCATAGGTTCGAGATACTCCAATTTTCGGTACTGAGATATTTGTCCTCATGTCACACTGGCTCGTAGCAATACAAACTTCTTCACGTACAATACGACAAAATATTGTTCCACTCCATACTGTTAGTACTTAATGTTTTCCTGGCTAGACGCTGGTCTGTGCTTTTGTGTGTGCAGTGTTGCCAACTTACGCGCACCGTTCCGGCAGGTCGTGCACATATACTTCCACAGGCAATGTTTGTATTGAAAGAAATATTCTCTTGGTATGTCATCCATCATGTCTCGCCAGCAAGGGCAACAGAAATCCTATCGCCTCTGTCGTGTGTCAGAATGGGTTGATGAAGAACAGTCCATGAACACACGTGCAATAGATGTCTACGATTTTAAGAATAATAATAACAAAAACAATAAAAGGTTTTAATATAATAACAATACTTTGTTTAGGTGCAATAAAATATATAAACTGTTTTAGTATAATAATAATCCACTCACTTCAATACTTAACGCACCGCTTTAGCATAACGTTCAACAAATTGCAATTTGGAGAAGTATAGTATAGTATTTGAAAAGCACTTATCCGAAAGTTTGAGACTTCGTATATTTTTAATTATCAAACAGCTAACAGGTAGTGATACCTGAAAATGGTCTACGGCAAAAATTGTCCGATAGTACGAAAATAAACAGTTTCAGGCGATATGTAATTATTAAAAAAAAACTGCAAAGAGGAATGCGGTGACCTGTAGATTACGATGGAGCACTGCACCCTGCTACATCCGTACCTGGAAAGCAATGTTTAGTTCTAGGTGATAACCCAGCAGCGATACAAAATAAAAAATAAGTACGTAATGAACGTGTAGTCCACAGAGCTTCCGATAGTCGGATACCACTTGCACCTACGCCTCCTGCATAATCTTCATAATTAACAAACGAGTGGGCTGACGCAGTGGTTACGACTCTGGACTTGCATTCAGGAAGAAGATGATTCGAATTACCGGCCAGCCTACCAGATTTAGGTCTACTGTGGTTTCTCTTAATTGCATTAAGAGAATACCGGGATGGTACCTTAGGAAAGACTTAGCCCGGTTTCCTACCCCATTCTCATCAGTCCAGAGCAAGCGCCGTAACCGCTAATATTCTTTTACTCTCCTTATCATTTTATTTGTGTATTTCTGTTTTGGCAAATTCAACAGCCCTGACTGTTGGCGAAGGCGGCGCCGAAAAGATTCAGCTCTTGACTCACCTTCTCTACTGCCACTGCAAACCTCAAAATTCTTACGTAACATTCGAGAACAGGACACAACGTACGATAAGATATCGACCAGAGAACCACACGAATTTAGTATTTCAGGGATCTGTCGCATTATGTTTCCGTGGTATAGTGGTTATCACATCCGCCTAACATGCGGGAGGTCCCCGGCTAGATCACGGACGAAACATTTATTATTATTATTATTTGCATGCCCTAGATTTTTCTCTTCTTATAAAACCTAAATTAATAATTCCATCCTCTCTAGAAAACTTTGGATCTTTCCGTCGGTGGGGTGGCTTGCATGCCTCAGCGACACAAGATAGCTTGTTCCAGGTGCAACCACAAACGACGGGTATCTGTTGAGAGCCCACACAAACGTGCGGTTCCTGAAGAGGAGCAGCAACGTTTTCAGTAGTTGCAGGGGCAAAAGCCTGGATGATTGACTCATCTGGCCTTGTAACACCAACCAAAACAGCTTTCCTGTGCTGCTACTGTCAACGGCTGAAATCAAGGGGAAACCACAGCCGTAATTTTTCCTAAGGGCATGCAGTTCTACAGTATCGTTAAATGAGTGTGGCATCCTCCTAGGTAAAATATTCCGGAGGTAAAATAGTCCCCATTCGAATCTCGGGGCGGAGACTACTTAGGAGGACGTTGTCATCAAGAGAAACGAAACGGGTCTTCTGTGGTCGGAGCGTGGAATGTTTGATCCATCAATCGGCTAAGTTGATTAGAAAATTTAAAAAGGAAAATGAATAGGTTGAAGTTATATGTAGTGTGAATTAGTACAGTTCAGTGGCAGGAGGAACAGGACTTCTGGTCAGGTGAACAGGGGTTATAAATACAGTCACATAATGCAGGAGTGGATTTAATAATGAATACGGAAATAGGAATGCAGGTAAACGACTACGAACAGCACTAGCATTATCTTCACCGGGGTAGACACCTTGATATGCCAACTAGCTTCGCAGATGATGAAGAGAATGAAGAAGTGTCTAAAGAGATACAAGTAATTATTCAGATAATTAACAATATCATAAGAAGGAAAGTTGCTACTCACCTTAAAGCTTTCGACCAGTAAGGTATTCGTCAACACTAGACACACATACACACACACAGACGCGCGCGCTCGCACGCACACGCACACAAACGCAACTCACACACACGACTGCAGGTTTCAGGCAACTGAAACCACACTGCCGGGTAGTTAAGGGAGACGAAAATTTGATTGTGTTGGGGGACTGCAACTGGATAGTATGGAAAAAAAGAGAAGGAAAAGTAGTAGGTGAATATGGAGTGGGGAGACGAGTGAAAGAGGAAGCCACCTGGTTAAATTACGCAAAGAGCATAATTTAATATTCGCTAACGATTGGTTTAAGAATAATGAAAAAAGTTCCTAAATGTGGGAGAGACCTGGTGACGTCGGAAGGTTTCAGATTGATTATATATTGGTAAGACAGAGATCACGGATCCAGATTTTAAATTGTAAGACATTTCCAGGGGCAGATGTAGACTTTGACCACATTTTATTGGTTGTAAACTGTAGATTAAAACTGAAGAAACTGCAAAAAAAGTAGGAAATTAGGGAGCTGGGACCTGGATAAGTTGAAAGAACCAGAGGTTATTGGGAGTTTAAGAGCAAGCATTAGGCAATGGTTGACCAGAACACGGGAAAGGAATGTAGTAGTAGACGATTGGGTAGCTTTGAGAGATGAATTAGTGAAAGCAACAGAAGATCAAACAGGTAAAAATACATGGCCTAGTACAAATCCTTGGATAACACAAGACGTACTGAATACAACTAATGAAATAAGAAAATATGAAAATGTTGCAAATGTAGCAGGCGTAAGGGAATACAAATGTCTAAAAAAATGAGATTGACGGAAGTGTAATATGGTTCAGCCGGAACGGCTAGACGACAAAAAGTAGCGATTTAGAAGTATATTTCTCTAGGGGAAAAATAGATACCACCCACAGGAAAATTAAAGAAATATTTGGAGAAAAGAGGAGTAGATGTACGAAAGAAGGGAGAGCTGAAAGGTGGAAGAAGTATGTAGAGGGTCTACAAGAGGGAGATAAATTTGAAGGCAATGTTATAGAAATGAAAGAGGACGTAGATGAAGATGAGAGGGTAAATAAGATACTACTTGAAGAATTTGACAGAGCGCTGAAAGACCTGAGTCGAACAGACGAGATTCCGCAGAACTACTTATAGCCTTTGGTGAGCCAACCATGACAAAACTCTACCAACTGGTGTGTTAAGTGTATATGGCAGGTGAAATACTCCCAAACGACAAGAAGAATGTAATAATTCCAAAGAAAGCAGTTGCTGACAGGTGCGAAAAATAATGAACAATCAGTTTAGTAAGTCATAGTTGCAAAATACTAACACGAATTCTTTACAGGAATGGAAAAACTGGTAGAAGCCGACCTCTGGGAAGATCAATTTCAGATTTTGGAGAATTGTAGGAACATGCGAGGTAATACTGACCCTAAGAAATATTTAAGAAGATAGGTTAAGGAAACCTATGTTTATAGTATTTGTAGACTAAGGAAAAGCGACAATGTCGACTGGAACACTGTATTTGATGATGGTGTTTGGTTCGAGGGGCGGTCAACTACGAGGTCATCTGCGCCCGTACAAAGTCCAAATTTTTACACAGTCCATTTTTTTCCACAGTCCAATCGGGCCACTGTCATGAATGATGATGATGATTATGAAATTATGAGGACAACACAAACACCCAGTTCCGGGCTGGAAAAAATCCTCAACCTGGCCGGGAATCGAACCCGGGACGCCCATGATCCAGAGAAATACTCTCTTTGAAATGCTAAAGGTAGCAGAGATAAAATACAGGGAGCGAAAGCCTATTTACAACTTGTATACGAACCAGGCGGCAGTTACAAGAATGGAAGAAATGCGAGGGGAGCAGTGATCAAGAAGAGAATGAGACAGGATTGCAGCTTATCCCCGCTGTTATTCATTCTGTATAATGAGCAAGCAGTAAAGGAAAACAAAGAAAAATTTGACGTAGTAATTCAGGGAGAAGAAATAAGAACCTTGAGGTTTGCTGATGACATCGTAATTCTATCAGAGACAGGAAAAAAACTTGGCAGAGCAGTTGAACGGAATGGACAGTGTACCGAAAATACAATGTAAGATGAACACCAACAAAAGCAAGAAAGCGATAATTAAATGCAGTCGAATTAAATCAGATACCGGTATGCTAAGGAAATTAGATTAGGAAACGAGACACTTGAAGTAGTAGATAGATTTTGCTATATGGACAGCAAAGTAACTGATGATGGTCGAAGTAGAGAGGATATAATATGTAGACTGGCAATGACATGATAAGAGTTTCTGAGAAAAGGAAATTTGTTAATCTCGAATGTAGACCTAAGTGTTAGTAAATCTTTTCTGAAGGAGTGTAGTCATGTATAGAAATGAAACATGGACGATAAACAGCTTAGATGAAAAGAGAATAGAAGCTTTCGAAATGTGGTGCTACAGAAGAATATTGAAGATTAGATGGGTAGATCACGTAACTTATGAGGAGGTACTGAATATAATTGGAGAGACCAGAAATTTCTGTGGCTCAATTGGACTAAAAGAAGGGATCGGTTGACACGACACATTCTGAGACATCAAGGGATCACCGATTTAGTACTGGACGGAAGTGTGTGTGAGTTGGGGGGGGGGGGGAGGGGCGGCGGATAAAAATTGTTGATTCAGAAGGGTGGTGGCTGCAGTAGTTATTCGGAGATGAAGCGGCTTGCACAGGATGGAGCACCATAAAGAGCTGTATCAAACCAGCCTTTCGACTGAAGACCACAACAGCAACATAGTTTCATATACAAGCGTTATTGTTTTATAAAATCAAAATCCCATTTAAAATTACACTTGATTGTCACATTAGATTACTTCACTGAGTTGATTTCGCGTTACATTGTTAAATAACAAAAAGGGACATCATACACTTCAGAGTCTGATTCTGGTGCGCTGTTCATTGAAACCTTTTTCAAAGTAGGACTAAGCAAGTGTGCTGCTGTTGTACTAGTCCGCTCGAGTGTGTCTACCCGTTTTTGTATGGCGACTACACACTTTTACTTCTGCTGATACAATTGCAACCAAAGAGCACACTTTTTCACGTGAAATAGAAGCCAATTTTCTTTATTTGGTTGTCGGCGAATTAGGCATGACTAGCTTTTTCTTTAAAATTTTAAATAAAATGCTGTAAGTTGATTCAAAATCCAACGTACTTTTAATGGAAAACATCATTGTTTGTAGACTAACCGTAATACCTTACATCTCGACCACAAGGTAAGTTTGATAACTGCGTTCGTGTGCCTTTATACCCTCCGTAACGCACAAATGGTTCAAATGGCTCTGAGCACTATGGGACTAAACATCGATGGTCATCAGTCTCCTAGAACTTAGAACTACTTAAACCGAACTAACCTAAGGACATCACACAACACCCAGTCATCACGAGGCAGAGAAAACGTAACGCACAGGTTGTGGCGGCTGTCAGTGGACTTGAATGAACATTTGCGTGGCGCTCTCTCGCTTACTAATCGAACTCATTAGAAAATGTGCTCCTCTTCTGTGGATTTTGCTCTATCTGCTTTTTTGTTCTCGACCGCCGCACAGTGATAATGATCTGGTCGGACGTGCATTTCTTAAGCACCCTCTTTCGTGAATGGATTCATTCGTTTAGAATTCTCGCAATCAATCTAAGCATGGTCTTTGCCTTCCTGCAATTTTGGTTATGTAATCGTTCCATTTTAAGTCTCTCTGGACCCACATTCTAAGATATTTTACGGTTACGACTGTTCTCACTGATTTATCGTCAATCATGCTATCCGACAATAAAGGATGTTCTGTTTATTTGTGGCAAAGACATTTTCTCGACTTTTCACATATCCAGTACACTACCGGAGATGAAGCTGTAGCCGGCCGGTGTGGCCGAGCGGTTCTAGGTACTGGAGTCTGGAACCGCGCGACCACTACGGACGCAGGTTCGAATCCTACCTCGCGCATGGATGTGTGTGATGTCCTTAGGTTAGTTAGGTTTAAGTAGTTCTACGTTCTTGGGGACTGATGACCTCAGATGTTAAGTCCCATAGTGCTCAGAGCCTTTTGAACCATGAAGCTGTAACAGACTAAGAAAAAAAAGGACTGATGGAGGCTCGAGCCCTGAACCTTTGTTAGGTTTTCAGAAATCTGTCAATCCGAAGATCGCCGTTCTACCCATAGAAACGTAGAGGATAACACACGTGTTCGTATATGGTATTGATTTGCGAACGGACAATTCACAATACTAAAGTTTCGTGCTTGTAAGTTGCGTCTGATAACTCTGGTGAACAAATTAAGACTTTTTTCTCCATTTAATTTGTAAATGGATTGATTTACTTAATTTTGAGATTGTATTTTCAGACGTGGAACCAGGTTTTCTACGCCACATTTCTGGGATACAAAAAAATAACAAAATTGTATCGGTTATATTTCCACTATGTGGTTTTATTTATTTATTTAGCTTATGGCGTATAACACATCATATAGAAAAGACATAAAAATCATAAGACACAGAAATAATGAGTAGTCACAGTGTGTAACATATAGTTGTAGATATAAAAGTGCTTAAAAATAGTGTATATAAAAAACAAAAGTTCACAAACAAACATCCAGATTTGTGAGATAGTCTATTGCACTTTCAGTCGCGGTCAAAAACTCATTGGGGTCTCCTGCAAAACGTCTCAGAGGGCAATCTTCCACGATGTGACGAATCGTCTGCCGGTCCGCACCGCAGTCACATCTCGGGGTGGTGATTTTACCCCACCTGTGGAGGCTGTCTGCACATCTGCCGTTATTTGTCCGAATTCGATTCAGGGTCGTCCAAGTTTTCCTTGGCAAATTGAATCCTGGTGGTTGGACATTGATGCATGGCATATTCTGCAGGTTTTGGGGCACAGATTCTCTCCACCGCGTTTTCCAGAGGTTGCCATAATCCGGGTTGAGAAGATGCGTATTTTTTGCCTTTTTTAAAGAGGGGTGTCTGGAGCGCAATCTGTTCATCTCCAGGGCAGGAACATCCTTATGGATTGGCAGTTTCTCGTTGTTCAGCACTTTTCCATACTCGCGTAAGAGAGCGTTCTCTCTGCTCTCAGAGCGTTCTCTCTGCGCAGGTCCGGTGGGGGAATGTTGCTCAGTATAGGTAGCCAGTGTAAGGGCGTCCTATACTCTCTTACGCGAGTATGGAAAAGTGCTGAACAACGAGAAACTGCCAATCCATAAGGATGTTCCTGCCCTGGAGATGAACAGATTGCGCTCAAGACACCCCTCTTTAAAAAAGGCAAAAAATACGCATCCTCTCAACCCGGATTATGGCAACCTCTGGAAAATGCGGTGGTGAGAATCTGTGTCCCAAAACCTGCAGAATATGCCATGCATCAATATCCAACCACCAGGATTCAATTTGCCAAGGAAAACTTGGACGACCCTGAATCGAATTCGGACAAATAACGGCAGATGTGCAGACAGCCTCCACAGGTGGGGTAAAATCACCACCCCGAGATGTGACTGCGGTGCGGACCGGCAGACGATTCGTCACATCGTGGTGTATATCATTAAAGCCAAAGTATGATACGCATAATTTTAAAATAATTCTAACATATCCATAAAACATCAGGATAACCATGATATTATACAAAAAGTCTCCTATAACTTCAAAACAGTAATCAAAAAAGAACTTTAACGTCAGTTTATTTGGAGAAAGGAGAAGAGGATTCTTGTCTTTTGTGCCGGCCGCGGTGGCCGAACGGTTCTAGGCGCTTCAGTCCGGAACCACGCGGCTGCTACGGTCGCAGGTTCGAATCCTGCCTCGGGCATGGATGTGTGTGACGTCTTTAGGTTAGTTAGGTTTAAGTAGTTCTAAGTCTAGGGGACTGATGACCTCAGATGTTAAGTCTCATAGTGCATAGAGCCATTTGAACCATTTGTCTTTTGTAGCGTGTTTCATCAGTCTCCATAAACAAACGACAGAGGGAATCGCTCATCACTGCAGTGACGTTGAGAGCTATCTTCCAGGGTGAGAATGTCTTGTTAGAAGCGTTGACATTGCTTATCACTAACGGCACACTCGTCTTATGTGGAAAGACATCAAGGTACGAATGTAAAATGTGTATTTTTAATGCCATTCCAAACTCAATTTTTTGTGGTTGTAGAGTAGTTCTATCGCTGTAGAAACATAATTCTTGTGTGTTATTTTGCCCAAAAGGTCATGAACAGTGGCTTTGCAATAAGACCACGCACATAACTCGACATTCGTTAACTTAACCTCAAAAGTCTCATCGATAAACAACTTCTCTGGTTTGTGGCTCCTTAAATACACTTTCTTTCAAATTGACTTCATTGATCTTTCGAAAAACTTCTTTAAAATGATTGAACGCCGCTTCAAAAGTTTTCATCAGACATAATTTGATATGTAGTGAAAAAGTACGACTTTACTTGACAAAGCTTATTATTTGTTCTTAACGTTATCCTTTCCTGCAACATACATTTGTCTTATAGGCAATTCCTTGACATCTTAGTGGCTTTTGCTGCCTCCACTATCCCAGAGGACGCAGAAATCAAAACTATTTCGTGAAATCTGCCTGGAAATCTGTAAGTAGTGCAGAATCTTTAAATTACAGCAGATCATGAAATTACGATCTTTGTATATAATGGCAGCCAATGGTAGAACCTTGATTTCATATGTTTGCTTCTAATCCATTGCATCATCCACAGGCAAGGAAGGAAGTTTATTGCATTTACACATTTTTGAATACAATCTGAATCACATCCTCAAAACGTTGCAGCAAATGAAACTCACTCCAGCTCCCAGCGACTGTTTTTACAGCTGTCAATATGTAGCGCACAAAATAATAAAACGACTTCTTAGGGTTATTATTTATGTTTTGAATATATGAATAAATAAAAAACGACAAAATCGACTGAAAATACACAATATTAAATATCTCTGTCTTGGGATGATTATGTGCTATACAGCGAGTAGGAGCATTTTGATGTTCCCTTGACTGGTACTGAGTACGAGGCCAACAACGAGCAGCCGGCAACATCGGATGGCCGTAGAAGCGAACTGGGGTGGGAAAGGTGAGTGACTCACTCGCCGACCAGGTTGGCATAACGGTGCACGCTATAGATTCCTGACCAAGGGCCAAAGCGGTCGTTATGGTTCAGCCGTGGCCCAAGACGGGCACCTCCTCAGCCACAGCTTCTGGAGGTTCAAGTCTCATATCTCACCAATGCCAAATTACTGATCAAGAAGTGTGAATTTTGGAACATTCTGAAGCATCTATAAAGAACTTCATCCCTAACGCAAAGTTTCTGCATCTCTAAAAATACGTGTTGTACCACTTCCGACACCGAACTAACGTCCTTGCTTGTTCTGAATATTTCTGTTCGTTAATTTGCTGAGAGACGGGCATCTAGTACTGTTGCCAGCGAAAAAATGAGAATGCAACGGTTGTCCTTAATGCTACTGGTCATAATAGCAAAATATCGTTAGACTTCTATGGAGGGAAAACAGGTGACTAATACTAAAGCGTGTCTGTCACTTCATATGCAGAATTCAGGTTCATATTACGATGTGAAGAAACTGTACTCCTGAGCCCTGAGACCATGGGAACATAGTCCAAAGTAGTTCTTCTGTTCACCATGTAAATCGAATACTTATCCCTGGCATTGATGAAGAAACTGAACTTTTGCTCAGGTTAGACGAGGCTATAGTCAGTAGCTGTAACAAATATTTCGTATTCCTCGTGTCCTAACGCTGTGCCGAGTACCAATGACACAACAAATATAACAATTTCGACAAGTCAGTGTTGGCTGTAAATAGTTTTACAATTAGCTGTAAAAGTATGTTTTGATGGCACAAATATTTTGTTGCCGGCATCTCCTAATAGAAATTATATCACAAATGAGAGCTTTAAAATCATAATGTGTGGCAGCGACTTTATCTGGCAACTAGATGTTGAGAAGTTACACAGAAATAAGTCGAGATGTTTATTCAGGTGTAATCCCTGACATCTGAGGAATTTTTGGTCCTTCCCATCTCTTCGACGTTATGATGATGTATATCAACGAATTACAGGCTATCGGATAGAAAAGACGACTGTCATTTCCTCCTTTAGAAAATGGCTGCGGTGGTAGAATCGGCGACCTTTTCCTCCGACAATACACGCAGCATGAATACGTATAATTTTTGATACCATGTTAATTACTACGAAGTACCTGCGATATTCTCCGTAAATTGCTTAAAAGGTAATTAGATAGGTTATCTGTTCAGCATAAAGCGCTACTAAAAACTCCTATTAATAAGTTTCTTCAAGAAACATAAACCATGCACATTTAACGACAGTCTGCCCACGGAGAAATTGACTGACATGTATAACATTTTTATTTATTTTAATATTCATTGTGACAGTCTCACTTGCATTTAGTCACATTTTATAACTAATCTGCATCACATTTATTTATCATCTTCGAATCGAAAAACGAAATGAAGTAAAACATTAATAAAAAATGATTAAAGTAGATAACACTGATTGAAAATACTTAAAATTTTAAAATTGTACATGATTAATCACTAGTTCTGAATTTTATAAAAAAGATCAGTCATAAGCTGTAAAATAGAAGGACCAGCACTGTATTTAACATCTTATGATTACGTCCTTTTTAAAGAAATTTGACTTTCCACTACTCGTGATGAATCAGGTACAATTTTTAAAAATTAAATATTTTCAGTCTGTGTTACCTACTGAAATACTAACTAATTTTTTAATGTTTTATTTTATTTAATGTATAGATTTGAAGATGATCATTAACTGTGATCAAAACTGGGTATCAAATGTGACTAATTGCAACTGAGATCGCCACAAAAATATTTTTAAAAAATATACAGTTGTGGCATCTCTCGCGATTATACGTCATCTGTTATCAAAACTTATCTTTTTGTTTCTTCGAGACAGGATCACAGTAACACTCTTTTAATTGCAATCTTATTCGACCATATGTGCCAAACATCAGAAACATTATTTCATTGGTCGTGCCTCAACCGGGAACGATTAAAAGTGTGTTATTGTGTATGTGTCTGGAAGAAATAAAAAAAAAAGTATAATATACTCTCGAACTTAACTTGTTCACGTAGTATGACCATCATTGCTCCGTTTACAGTGACTTCGATGTCCGCAGGTTGTTGTTGTTGTGGTCTTCAGTCCTGAGACTGGTTTGATGCAGCTCTCCATGCTACTCTATCCTGTGCAAGCTTCTTCATCTCCCACTACCTACTGCAGCCTACATCCTTCTGAATATGCTTAGTGTATTCATCTCTTGGTCTCCCTCTACGATTTTTACCCTCCACGCTGCCCTCCAATACTAAATTGGTGATCCCTTGATGCCTCAGAACATGTCCTACCAACCGATCCCTTCTTCTAGTCAAGTTGTGCCACAAACTCCTCTTCTTCCCAATCCTATTCAATACCTCCTCATGTAATCTTCAGCATTCTTCTGTAGCACCACATTTCGAAAGCTTCTATTCTCTTCTTGTCTAACTATTTATCGTCCATGTCCGCAGGTTACGGAATATAAATGCCACTACTCTAAGTAGATACTGGTACAAGATTTAACACCACTTACGAGCGATAAGTCTGTCTTGACAAAATCGAAGAGATGCCAATAGACCACAGTTCTGACATACAGTACTTGTTTTCTTGGCGACAGTTCTACTCAGTAGGGACGAGATGCTTTGGCACGAAAAGCTGAAGACCATTGTAGGTTAAAGTATCAATGTAAACTTTCATTCATTAGAAAGAAGGAAATTTCCCCTAGCAGACATAATGCAACGATATCTTCGCAGTAGGTTTCATTCCGCAATAGGCTTCATTCCATAGTGATGACAACTTAGTTCATCACTCAAAGATGATAATTTTTTAGATGGGTGAGGGTTTTGTGCGAACCGTAATTTCAAGTTAGAAAGGAAGAGTTACTTATCATATAGGAAACTGATGACGAAGTTACTAGAAATAACCAACGAAGTCATGTCTGCTGAGGATGCAAAGTAGGTAAAAAAATTAAGCGAAGGAGATAGTGAAATACAAGGCTGTATGCACTGAAGTTGGTCGTTTGTAGGAAAAACAGAATTATGTGAGAGTTTTTCCTATTTTTAAGAGTTAACTTGAAGTCAGTACCAACAGGAAAAGTCGGGAGATGACCCTTTACGCCCTTTGCTGAGGTGTGATCTGCTCCTCCTTTCAATAGTTATTTGAAAATGTATTGAAAACACCGTGGAAAAAAAATTATCTGCATCTACCTACACAATCTGCAAACCACTGTACAGGAGTGAGGGGGAAATGATAGACTGTATTTATCCCTACGAACCCTTGGTCTCCCCTGGTTCCTCAGCGAAATAACCGTTGAAATCGGTAAAATTATCACAAATCTTGGTTCTCCAAACTTCCTTAAAGGTCGTTTCTCCTCCGCAAAAATCCCATCTAGCTCACGGATGATTCCCGTAGCACTGTCGAACTGATCGATCCAACCAGTGACAAATCTTGCAACACGCCTCTCAATTGCATGGATATCTACCATTAACTCTACTGGGGCATCGTAAACGTTCGAGCACTACTAAAAAACAGGTGACATAACCGAAGTTGCTACTGGTATTTGTGTAAGGGGCAGTCAAATGCAGACGAGAGCGATGGAAAAATGTAAGTAAATTGTTCATTAATTCAAAAGTGATCGCCATAACTGAGAGACGAGGATGATTAATGTCTTCATCGAAAAATTTTTGGGACCGACCACGGAAAATTTGATTGTGCCCAGACGTGCACCTCTGCTTCCGAAGCAAATCGACGGCCGCGAATGTCCTTCTTCAGGGCTCTAAAAATATCGAAATCGCATGTCGTGAGACCGGGACTGTATGGAGGACGTGTGAGGGCTTCCCAGCGAAACTTCAGCACCGTACTCGTAACAACCTTGGTAACGTGTGGTGGCGCCCACATGTTTCGAGTACGGTGCAGGGGTTTCGCTGGAAAGCCCTCATACATCCTTTATACAGTCCCGATCTCACACCCAGCGATTTTTAGAGCCCTGAAGAAAGACATTCGCGGCTGTCAATTTGCTTCGGAAGAAGAGGTGTACGTCTGGGCACAATCAAGTTTTCCGTGGGCAGTCCCAAACATTTATCGATGAAGACATTGACCATCCTCGACTCTCAGTGGGATAAATGTATCAACAGTAGACAACCGGAAAAGTTTTTCATGACGGCAGAGTGGGATAAATGTATTAACAGTTAGCGCTATTACTTTTGAAATAATAAACATTTTAATTGCATTTTTTCGATCTCTGTCGTTTTCATTTGACTTCCCATTATAAATAGCTGACGTTTCTTTCTGTACACTTCAGATGCTACTTTCGAATTATTCATGATGAATAACGGTCTAAGCGTGGAATTCGATGAGTGGCAGTCGAAGGTTAGGTATTTTGAAGGTTTAATTGGAGAGTAGGAAATTTAAGATATGGAACTGGCTTTTTTGCGGAAATGGATGAGGGAAGTGGCAGGCGGCTATGTGTGTTAGGGAGAAAGAGGAATCAAGTTTAACAGGATTCATATTTGTCAGTATGAATTTAATGGTCAACTAGCGGGATCTGCCAAATTTGAGTAGTGAGAGGATAGGAAATTTGTGTTGGTGAAAAGTTGATAGGATGATCTGAAAAGATAGCGAAAGAACCCGATTTCTAGATGAGTGAGGAAGATTGTGTGTTAAGCTTAGAGATGTACACAACATACATCAATGCTCGTTAAAGAGTAGGAACGAGAGAAAACTAAAAACAGTATTTGTGGTGGGGACAGAAAAGAGATACGGAAAACGGAACTGACTTCTACGAGTGCGTGCTGAAAAGTAATGCCTACGAATTTTTAATGTGAAAAGTCTTAATGCTTTTAAAGACAACAAACCTTATTAACATTCTACATGCTTTTTCATCAGCAACATCCAAGATAGATGTTTCAAAAATTTATATGAAGCTCTTCCAAAAATTCAACATTGGCCCACTGCAATTTAGGTCTTCTCGGCAGTCAAATCTGTCAATATAATCTTTCGAAGATGGTTCAGATTTTTAAAAAAAGCCAAATGGACGTATTTCTCCAGGGAATTAGACGAGGAAATTAACAACATAAATCTTGTACTCGAAAACTACACATTTTTTGTGCAAATTCTCCGTGAAGTATCAGAAAAGCACTTTCCAAGAGGCTGTAGACAGAACTTCACAGCAGGACTGTCGGAGGGTACCAAAAACATCTTAGCGAAATATGAAGAATTGTACTCAGAAGACCTTCTTAGTGACGAGACAACAGCTATTGGCACAACTATTACAACAGCACTAAATGAAAAAAGACAAAAGAAAGAGGTCGAAACCTTGGAGAAAATGGACATGGCACGCTGCAGCAAAACTGCGTGGAATATGATCAGAAAGCGCAATGGGGACCCAAAAGAAAGCAGAGAAACGGGTGGAGTGACTCCTAATGAAACTGCGCATCATCTACCACTGAATGGCAACCCCAACAAAAAAATGTGAGAAAAGCAAGTTAGAACGTCATATCCACACAGAAATTCACTTCTCTTCTCCGTTCACAATGAGAGAATTCAGTGAGTGTAAAACTCTATGAAATATGGAAAGGCGGCTGGTGTTCATGATGTGTGTGCGTGGAACAGGTAAAGCATTTCGGACCTGCAGAGAAACCTTAAAAAAATGATGGAGGAAGTCCAAGACAAAAGCACTCATAAAACCAGGAAAAGAGCCTGACTGATCAAGCAACTATCGGCCCATATCCCTTCTGTGCCACCTCTTCAAACTGTATCAAAGGCTGATCATTAATCGAAACAATGACATCATCGATTCAAAGTTAATCTCGCAGCAAGCTAGCTCCACCCCAGGTATATTTTGCACTGACCAGATGTTGGTAATCACAGAGCGTAAGGAACAGGGATACGAAAATAAATTAACAATAGGCTTCGCTCTGGTTTGTCTAAGTGCGGCCTACGATACAATACACCACTGAAAACTATTACTCAAAATGTATGATAGTACTAGGGACCATCAACTAGTAAAAATTCTAGAATCATTGCTGCAAAACCGACTATTCTACGTCACCCTAGAAGGGGGAAAAAGTCGCTGAAAAAAAAAAAAACGGCGTTGCTCAGGGAAGTGTTCTAGCTCCCATTCTGTTCAACATATATACGAGCAGCCAATACCCAAGATACGAGACATTTTCTTTATGCTAACGATTTGGGTATCACAGCGCAAGGAAGAGCCTTTAAGGAAATAGAGGTAAAGCTGGAGAATGCCCTGGAAGCTCCGTCAACATATTACGATGACAACTCTCTGAAACAAAATTCAACTAAAACGAAAGTTCGCACTTTGCAAGTGCACACACGCCTAGCATATAGAAAGCTGCGCGTTAACTACAATGGGTCTATCCTTGAGCACACAGACCTCACAGATCCCTTACATACAAATATCACTGCGAAAAAACCCGAAATAAGGTAGCTGCACGGAACAAAATTCTTAGAAAGCTAACTGGCAGTAAGTGGGGCCTCAAACCTACTGTGCTTAGAACCACCGCTTTAGCGCTTTAATTCTCCGCAGCTGAGTGCGCGTGCCCTATCTCGTCCAGATTGTCGCATGCAAAGAAGGTCGACATACGCCTTAATGAAACCTGTGGGATAATCACAGGATGCATCAAGCCCACTGCGCTAGAAAAGCTCTACCGAGCTTCAGGTTGCAGAGGTTCCAAATCCCGTAGGGTGCTTATGAACGTGGCGAGCAGTTCAAAACGACATATGATGAACGCCATGGATTCAAAAATGTTCAAATTGTGAATTCCTATGGGACCAAACTGCTTAGGTCATCGGTCCCTAGAGTTACACACTAATTAAACTAACCGAGGGCAACACACATACTCATGCCCGAGAGAGGACTCGAACCTCTGGCGGGAGGATTTTGTGGATTAAAAAGACTAAACCAAGATATCGGTTCCTCAGCGACGCAATGGATCAACTCCCTGTCGGCTGCCCTATTTCAGAACACCAACCAAGTGGTGTTGAATTAAACAACAGGTCATGGAAAATGCTAAACCGTATCAGAAGTGGTGTAGCCCCTGAAAAAACCAGTCTGATAAAATGGAGCCTATTAGAACCTGGTGACAGTAAGTGCGACTGAGGAGAAACATAAAGCGTGGAACATCTTTTCTTGCACTTTGCTCTCTGGACGACCTCTGGCTAAGCAAGCCTGAAGCTTTTGATTTAGCTCAGTAGTGGACCGAAAAATTGACAGCTCCGGACACGAAAAAATAAGTAACATTCTACAGGTTTATTCTTCACGTCCACGTATTTGCAGACCTCTACAGCCGGAGGACTCCGAATTGTAGCATGTAACATGGCGCTGGGTAACGTAACTATGTGAGTGCGTGAGAAACACCCTGCTGTGATCGAGTTTCACATTCGAAAAGTTCGTCCACACACGGAGCACCCTCTGCTTCACCATGACAACGCCGACCACACACGCGCCCTGCGTCATCTGCAACGGTTCGCTGTCATCGATCATCCTCCATACAGTGCCGATTTTTCCCCATACGGTTTTCATTTGTTTCCAGAATTTAAGGAACATCTTCGAGGACTTCAGTTTGACAGAGGTGAAGCGGTGCGAGGTAAGATTGTGGCTCAGTTAGCAAAGTCAAAAATTCTACAGTGACTGCATCAACAAACTGCTCACTCGTTGGGAGAAGTTTGTTCGTCGCCAGGGTGACTACGTCGAGAAATAAATATGCCGACATGAAGAATAGTGATGTAAAATATTAATAACATTTATTTTATTTAAAAAGTTTTAAGAGTTTTCACATTAAAAAATCGGAAGCATTAGTTTTAGCACAATGTGGAAAGAATGATACGAGGTACTGAAAGTAAGGATCGGACGGATGCGGGTTTCTCCGGGTGAGGAATTACGTCTCTTACATTACTTTTAGTTTCTGTCTGAGATAGCGAATCCGTTACCCCAGATGTGTTGCTGACTGTCAGGCAACTGCTAAAATTGCGTCGCGTTGGCCTGGTAGCGACTTCCTCGAACACCCGGATGAGCGGGCAGATAGCAGTAAACACTGAGGGCGCGCCAATCCCAAAATAGTGTGCGCGCGGCGGCGGGCCGGCTGCGGAGCAACCCGACGCCGTGACGTCATGGTGTGACGTCACTGCCTGGGGGAGCCTATGTAGGTGAAGGCTATCCGGCCGGCCGGCAAAGCAACAATCGCGTAGCCCCTCACATCTGGCGCGCCTCTCGATTTCTCTGACAGCTGTGCCTAGGCGCAATCGCTGTTTAAAGAACCGGAACCACCAAAGTCAAATGCACTGCTGGCGACTGTAATTGGAACCCCACAAATGCGGCACGGAACAAACGCCAAATCAGTATGAAATGTACTATACTATAAGCTTGGATATGCAAATGATAAGTGATTCACCGTAACCGCAAAAGGTCGTTGGGAGTCTAGCCATCTACATTCTTAAATATAGGGTGACAATTTTTGAACTATATAAAAAAAGGTAAATTAGTTACAAACTACAACGTGCACACACTTTATTCAACATTCAATTGTCACTACAGATATTCAGATTTAAGTTATGACATGTTAGATATGCCTGCCATCATTGGTGATTTATTTATTTATTTATCGTATCCAAGACATCACCATTTTACAAAAAAAATTATATTACAATGCAAGAGAAACAGTTATAATACAATAATACATGGTTATAAGGTCTGCAGGAAACTAAACAACCCGTGTTCGACTCAAGACCTATTTGAAGCAAATGACAAGGCTATTCAAGCTGCAGTGTATTGGGCTTCACGTGGGATATGAAAATCGCTCTGTTTCGCATCCTTAGCGCTTATCATTATATGTTACATACTTTTCTATATTATCATTGGTGATGATATGGCGCTAACGAAAAGCGAAATTCTGCATGATCCACTGAAGTGTCGGAACTTCGATGCTGTCGATGACATCCTGAATGTTTGTTTTTCAGCTGAGCAATGGTTTTGGGGTTATTGCTTTACACCTTATCTTTAACATAGCCCTGCAAAAAGGAGTCCCATGTGTTCAGATCCGGAGAATATGGCGGCCAATCGAGGCCCATGCCAGTGGCCTTTGGGTACCCCAGAGCAAGAATGCGGTCCCCAAAGTACTCCTCCAGGACATCAAACACTCTCCTGCTTCGATGGGGTCGAGTTCCGCCTTGCATCTTGTCGAAATCAGGGTCACTATAGGTAAAGGGGATGAAATCATCTTCCAAAGCCTTCGCGTACCATTCGGTTGTCTCCGTGCCATCAGCTTGTCGAAACAAGCGTCTCTTTGAATAATGGGGATGAAATCGTCTCCCAAAGCCTTCACGTACCGTTCGGTAGTGACTGTGCCATCAAGGAATATCGCTCAGATTATTCCGTGACTGTACAAAAAAAATGGTTCAAATGGCTCTGAGCACTATGGGACTTAACATCTGAGGTCATCAGTCCTATAGAACTTACTTAAACCTAACTAACCTAAGGACACCACACACATCCATGCCCGAGGCAGGATTCGAACCTGCGACCGTAGCGGTCACGCGGTTCCAGACTGAAGCGCCTAGAACCGCTCGGCCGCACAGACCGGCCGTGACTGGACATTGCACACCGCACAATCACCCGTTGAGGTTGAAGAGACGTCTTGATCACGAAAGGCGGATTTTCAATCCCCCAAATGCGTCAGTTTTTCTTATTGACGAACCCATCCAAACGAAAGTGGGCTTCGTCGCTAAACTAATTCCCATCACGCCCCGCGGCCAAACGTGCAGTTTGAACGTCCTAACGCAACTAACGCAAGCCGTTGAGAAGTTATGACGAATTTATTTCGTATAGTTCAACAACCCTGTTCATTCATGACGACAAACAATGTACTAGGAGAATACCAATAAGGTTTTTTGCAATCATCACAGCACAACATCTGCTTTGATAAAAGTAACAGATGGCTTGAACCGTGCTTCTTAACTGTCAATTATGACGTTTAACTTACGAAATTTAGCAGACTAAATTGCTTTCCAAGTCCAGCGCAATGGCTTCGGTCGTACCTGACGTCTCGCCAACAATGCCTCATTTCCGGCACCATCATAATGTAGACTGGTAGTACCAAGCATTCTCCAAGATTTCGTATTACACTGAAGTGACAGAAGTAGTGGGATAGAGATATGCAAATATACGGATGGCAGTCGCGTCGCGTACACAAGGTATTGGAAATTTGTGGTCGTATGGGACTAAACTGTCCCAAGGCTTACACACTACTTAATTTAACTTACACTAACGACAACACACACAGCCATGCCCCAGGGTAAACAAGGTATAAAAGGACGGTGCACTGGTGGAGCTGTCATTTGCATTCGGGTGACTCACGTGATTCGCGTGCTGGTAATTGAAGCTAGACGTATGGAGTATTCCATTTCGGAAATACACTCCTGGAAATTGAAATAAGAACACCGTGAATTCATTGTCCCAGGAAGGGGAAACTTTATTGACACATTCCTGGGGTCAGATACATCACATGATCACACTGACAGAACCACAGGCACATAGACACAGGCAACAGAGCATGCACAATGTCGGCACTTGTACAGTGTATATCCACCTTTCGCAGCAATGCAGGCTGCTATTCTCCCATGGAGACGATCGTAGAGATGCTGGATGTAGTCCTGTGGAACGGCTTGCCATGCCATTTCCACCTGGCGCCTCAGTTGGACCAGCGTTCGTGCTGGACGTGCAGACCGCGTGAGACGACGCTTCATCCAGTCCCAAACATGCTCAATGGGGGACAGATCCGGAGATCTTGCTGGCCAGGGTAGTTGACTTACACCTTCTAGAGCACGTTGGGTGGCACGGGATACATGCGGACGTGCATTGTCCTGTTGGAACAGCAAGTTCCCTTACCGGTCTAGGAATGGTAGAACGATGGGTTCGATGACGGTTTGGATGTACCGTGCACTATTCAGTGTCCCCTCGACGATCACCAGTGGTGTACGGCCAGTGTAGGAGATCGCTCCCCACACCATGATGCCGGGTGTTGGCCCTGTGTGCCTCGGTCGTATGCAGTCCTGATTGTGGCGCTCACCTGCACGGCGCCAAACACGCATACGACCATCATTGGCACCAAGGCAGAAGCGACTCTCATCGCTGAAGACGACACGTCTCCATTCGTCCCTCCATTCACGCCTGTCGCGACACCACTGGAGGCGGGCTGCACGATGTTGGGGCGTGAGCGGAAGACGGCCTAACGGTGTGCGGGACCGTAGCCCAGCTTCATGGAGACGGTTGCGAATGGTCCTCGCCGATAGCCCAGGAGCAACAGTGTCCCTAATTTGCTGGGAAGTGGCGGTGCGGTCCCCTACGGCACTGCGTAGGATCCTACGGTCTTGGCGTGCATCCATGCGTCGCTGCGGTCCGGTCCCAGGTCGACGGGCACGTGCACCTTCCGCCGACCACTGGCGACAGCATCGATGTACTGTGGAGACCTCACGCCCCACGTGTTGAGCAATTCGGCGGTACGTCCACCCGGCCTCCCGCATGCTTACTATACGCCCTCGCTCAAAGTCCGTCAACTGCACATACGGTTCACGTCCACGCTGTCGCGGCATGCTACCAGTGTTAAAGACTGCGATGGAGCTCCGTATGCCACGGCAAACTGGCTGACACTGACGGCGGCGGTGCACAAATGCTGCGCAGCTAGCGCCATTCGACGGCCAACACCGCGGTTCCTGGTGTGTCCGCTGTGCCGTGCGTGTGATCATTGCTTGTACAGCCCTCTCGCAGTGTCCGGAGCAAGTATGGTTGGTCTGACACACCGGTGTCAATGTGTTCTTTTTTCCATTTTCAGGAGTGTAGTTATGGAATTCAGTATTCCGAGATCCACAGTGTCAAGAGCTTGCCGAGAATACCAAATTTCAGGCATTAGCTCTTATCAAGGACAACGCAATGGCTAACGGTCATCACTTAACGACCGAGAACAACTACGCTTGCGTGGAGTTGTCAGTGCTAACTGACAAGCAACACTTTGTGAAATAACCGCAGGAATCAATGTGGGACATACGAGACGAACGTATCCGTTAGAACAGCGCAGAGAAATTTGGTGTTAGCGGGCTATGGCAACAGACGACCGACGCGAATGGCTTTGCTAACAGCACGAAATCGCCTATAGCGCCTCTCCTGGGCTCGTGACCTTACCGGTTGGACCCTAGACGACTGGAAAACCGTGGCCTGGTCGGATGAGTCCCGATTTCAGTTGATAACAGCTGAGGGTAGGGTGCAAATGTGGCACAGATCCCACGAATCCATGGACCCAGGTTGCCGAAAAGGCCCTGTAGAAGCTGATGGTGGCCCCACAATGGTGTGGGCTGTGTTTACAGAATGGAAATGGTTCTCTAGTCCAACTGAACCGATCAGTGACTGAAAATGGTTATGTTCGACTACTTGGAGCAATTCATAGACTTTCGGTTCCAAAACAACCATGGAATTTTCATATATGTCAATGTGCCTTGTCACTTGGTAACAGAACATTTTGGACAATTCGAGCGAATGATTTGGTCATCCAGATCGCACAATATAAATCCCATCGAATATTTATGGGACATAATCGAGGTCAGTTCGCACACAGAATCCTGCACCGGCAACACTTTCTCAATGATGGACGGCCAAGCATGGCTCAATATTTCAGCAGCGGACTTCCAATTATTTGTTGAGTCCATGCCACGTCGAGTTGCTACACTACACCCACAAAAAGGTGCCGGCACGGTAGCTCAGCGTGTTCGGTCAGAGGGTTAGCTGCCCTCTGTAATAAAAAAGAAAATGAGTGAAGGATCAACGATGAACTGGAAAGCGATGAACTGGAACAAGCGTCATGGGGCGTCCGCCCCGAACAAATACAATGAACGAAATGAGATAAAAAAAGAAAAGAAAAAGGAGATCCTACACGATATTAGGAGATGTCCCATGACTTTTGTCATCACAGTTCAGGTCCTATACTCTTTTAATTTTTTGTCTTTGAAGTGTCATCAGTTTCGTCCTACTATAAATACCAAATGTATGCTCATGAGCTCCTGTTGTATCTACATGCAAAACCAATAAACTGGAAGACAGCTATCGAGAATTTCAGTGCTGACCTGTGTGCATTATCAAAAGGAGCCCAGGAAATATGGGTGGAGCTCAACCCATTGAAAATCCAAACAGTCCGAAATGGTCATTCTATTATCATTAGTCCGAAATATGGGGATCCTCGTCATCCTTAATGCTAAATGTGAAAAATATCAACTTCTCTCCCTCAGCAGAGAGTGTAGGAGTAATAATACGTGAAAAGCTAAACCGACATGGGTGCATAGCTGCAGTGTGCAGGAGTGCATCAGCATCTCTGCAACAACTACAAAAATAACTGTAAATGAAACTGCTACAAACACTTCCAGTTGTTGACTACACGGTTGTTGTTACACTAGGTCTTTCCCAGGAAAGTTCTCCGCGCATGACATTGGTAATAAGTGTCTATGACGATCGACTCTTTGATCATGTTTCGCTAGCCTGGCTATGTGCAGGCCAGCGCAGGGATTTCTATACATTCTTGTTTCCTCTACCGTCTTATCAATGTACAGTATCCTTCAAATCTCTGCTCGACCTTAATGTTCTTGTCTGATGTTCCCATCAGAGCAAAATTCTTTTTGTTCCATTCCATCATCTGGAATGACCTCCCTCATCATATCGGGGAACTGAATTTAAGCTCCAGATTGAAAAGAACGTAATTGACATATCCACCGAAGCAACAATAATGTGTACTTTTGCCCCTGTATGCACTCGTTGCCCCATTACATCCTTCTTTCCATCCAGATTTACGTCATTCGACCCAGTGCTCTTCTCATCTGGTGCAGTCTTCTTAAATTTCTCTCCCTCAGAATTCGATATCTCAGAAACTGTAGAGAAGTTGTACACTTACAAACACATTTTGTATTTGCCACTATGACTATTATTATTATTATTGGCGGCAGCAGGAGCACTAGCAGCAGTAGTAGCAATACTGTGAGTTCTTAGTCAGCACTATTTATTCACGTTGGCTTCACATACACTCTTAGATAAAAAAATAATAATAATAAAAACAACACACAACGAAGGAATCATCAGAATGAAACGGAAATCGGTAAATATGATGTACGTGTACGTACAAACAAATGATTATAATTTCAGAAAAAGTTGGTAAACTATTCAAGTGAAAGAGCTTCGAAAACTGAACAAGTCAATAATGCGTTGGTCCACATCTGGCCCTTATGCAAGCAGTTATTCGGCTTGGCATTGATTGATAGAGTTGTTGGATGCCCTCCTGCGGGAAATGGTGACAAATTCTGTCCAACCGGCGCGTTAGATCGACAAAATCCCGAGCTGGTTGGAGGGCACTGCCCTTAATGCTCCAAACGTTCTCAGCTGGGAAGAGATCCGACGACCTTGCTGCCGTGGTAGGATTTGGCGAGCACGAAGACAAGCAGCAGAAACTCTCGTTCTGTGCGTGCGGGCGTTGTCTTGCTGTAATGTAACCCCAGGATGGCTTGCCACAACGGCAACAAAACGGGGCCTAAGGGTACCGCGTATGACAACCAAAGGAGTCCTGCTGTGGAAAGAAGTGACACCCCAGGCCATCCCTACCGCTCGTCCGGCCGTACGGCAGGTGAGAGTGGGGTTGGTATCCCACCCCTGTCTGGCCGCCTTCAGACACATCTTCAGCCTGGAATCTCATTGACTGGTGTAGAACTATCTTGAGTGTAAGTCTCGCTTCAAACTGGTCCCCGATGACCAGCGATTTTGACGCTCTAAGGCGTCAATTGGATAGAATTTGGCACGTTATGCTTCAGCAGGACATCCAACAGCTCTATCAGCCGAAGACAAGCAGAATAACTGCTTGCATAAGGGCCAAAGGTAGACCAACGAGTTACAGACTTGCTCAATTTGTGAAGCTCCTTCTCTTAAATAAATCATCCAGTTTTTCTAAAATTGTAATCGTTTGTTTACCTGTACATGTAAATCAGATTTACAGATTCCCATCCCATTTGAATGATTACTGCGTGGTGCGTCTTTTTTGTTTTAAATTTATTTAAGGACATATTGTTCACCCGGCGTCAGCAGGTGGGATTGCTGGCGCGAGGCTAGTTATCCACACGGACTGTGCGATATCGCCTGGAGCACCACGGATTATCAGCACGGCGGCTATTGTTGCGGCTGGCCTTGATGCGGCAGCAGTGGTGGCTCCAACGATACCACTAGATACACCAGCGGCATCCCATTGTGTTATCAGACGAATCTATGTTTTGCGCACAGCGCCACGGAGGATATACGAGAAGAACAACCACTGGCAGTCTGCAAACATCATCGGCTCAACACTTTGTGTTATAGCAGAGGGTGCACACAACGCGTTCGTCTCTGGTTGGCACAGACGGTAATTTGGACTGAAGACATTAAATTTCTTACGTGTAAACGCCGACGGCTGTGCCCCATCATCGACGTCTCCATGACGGTATCTTCCAACAAGGTAACGCAAGATTGCATGTTGTTCGTGCTGTCTGACCTTCCTCGATACAGAGGGTGTTGCCCTGACTAGCACGTTCTTCAGGTCTCTGCGCCAGTTCAAAACCTCTGCTCATGGGTTCCCGAGAGACTGGCACGTCAAAACTCGCCTGCCACAGCGATTGATGAACTCTTGGGATAGAGCTGAATAGCGTACTCGTATCTGTCATCGGAGCTCATTCGAGTGGATGCCCAACCATGTTAGAGCTGTTGTTGCTTGCAGAGTGGCAGTTCTGTATACTAAATTTTGCATCCCATACGGTTGTAACTAAAGGCCCAGTGTTGGCCGTAATCATCGTATGGCAGCGAAATTTGGTACATACGCTACTGCGCTAATGCGGAACCTATAAATGTTGGAAAAAAATAGTTCCAGTTTTGGCCACTAGATGTAAATCCGACGCTGTACACTGTTAATATAACGGTATGACATCCACGCTGTCATTTGATAAAGTGAATGAACAGTGTGGCTATCGAGAAGAGAGACCGTGCGCTCTTAGTGAAACTGTTTTATGTGAACGACAGCAATTAGAGGGCTGCATTGAGAGAGTATAATGGTCTAAAATGTCTGACCAGAGGCCCGATGTCATTAAATGGTTTAAAGAATATGATAAAGAAATTCGATGACACGAGTGAATTTGGTGTGGTGCCTGGAAGAGGAAGGTGTACTATTCCGGTGGAAGTTATTGGCGATGTTGCCGCTGCTGTAACTGACCATGCAGCATGTGCCATCTGTAGTGCTAGTTCTCTTGCAGTATCACGAGAATTATCATCCCATAGTCAACAGCACGGAAAGTTTCGCCGTCTATTATACCCTGGTACCCGTATAAGATCGAGACGGTGCAAGTGAGAAAGCACAAAAGTGGTTCAAATGGCTCTAAGCACTATGGGACTTAACATCTGAGATCATCAGTCCCCTAGACTTAGAACTACTTAAAGCTAACTAACCTAAGGACATCACACACGTTCATGCCCGAGGCAGGATTCGAATCTGCGACTAGCAGCAGCGCGGTTCCGAACTGAAGCGCCTAGAACCGTTCAGTCACATCGGCCGGCTAAGAAGGACACTTTACACTACAGGTTGCAGTGTATACACGGAACTGAGGTACACGGGACTGAGGTACTATTAAACCGCGTGTTGTGCACGAAGAGCCATTGCTCGCCGTATGTGACTGTGTGGTGCTGATTCACAAATACTTTTATTTTCGATCCGTTCTTCTTTGAAACGAATACACCCAGAGAGCCCGTCAGGTGTACCGTGGCGTCTGACATTATCAATAGCTCCCTGTACAGCATGTGATTCCTTCTTTTCAAGAGTGCACTTGTGTGAAAAAAAACTGTTTTCTTGCAAGTTGGGGCAACACCTCATGTTGCTCGCCCGGTGAAAGAGCTGCTTTAATGCAATCTTCCACGAGCTTGTTATCTTCAGAGGTTTTCCAGATGTGTCGCCTGCAACATCACCTGGCCTGAATAAGTGTGACTTTTGGCTCTGGGGATATCTAAAAGAACGCGTTTATCAGACACACGTTCGATCTTTACCTGATCGGAAGGCCAACATACAGAAACACGTTTCTCAGATTCCATCGGAACTGCTGCGAGCAACTGTTGATCACTTCGTTGTACGGATGCAGCACCTCGTCGACGTCCCCGGTGCTCATACTGAACAAATTGTGTAAGCGGCGGTTAATACGAGTGATAAAATCAACACTATACTTTTCTCACATGTTTGATCATTTCTGCCAACGTCCCGTTCCTAATTCATTAGATATGGAAACAGTTCTATATGTCTTTCTTGCATTCACGCCGCCACATTTGTACGTTGCGGCCAAACCTGGAGCTACTATTTTTCCAGCGTAAATCGGTTCCGCATTAACGCGTTGGCATATCGACCAGGTTTCGCTGCCATACGATAATTACATGCTCGTGGAGCCTCTGAATAGCTGCACTTTAATTACAACCACTCAGTACGTCGAAATCACCTACAAATTTAATCGGGGGTTCTTCCTGCTATACGTTACAAAAAATAAAATCATTATTTACTGTAATTACTGGTACTGCCATTTTAATGGTCAGTAGTGTAGTGGCTATTGCTTCACAGCTGGATTACGATTAATATACCAGTCACTTTGACACATAGCTTTGATCGATGGATAATTCCTGTACCACTTCCGTTTCGCCGACAACATTTTGTTCGTAGGTGAAGAAAACCTGACGGGACTGGCAACTACAGGGTGATTCAAAAAGAATACCACAACTTTAAAAATGTGTATTTAATGAAAGAAACATAATATAACCTTCTGTTATACATCATTACAAAGAGTATTTAAAAAGGTTTTTTTTCACTCAAAAACAAGTTCAGAGATGTTCAATATGGCCCCCTCCAGACACACGAGCAATATCAACCCGATACTCCAACTCGTTCCACACTCTCTGTAGCATATCAGGCGTAACAGTTTAGATAGCTGCTGTTATTTCTCGTTTCAAATCATCAATGGTGGCTGGGAGAGGTGGCCGAAACACCATATCCTTAACATACCCCCATAAGAAAAAATCGCAGGGGGTAAGATCAGTGCTTCTTGGAGGCCAGTGATGACGTGCTCTGTCACGGGCTGCCTGGCGGCCGATCCATCGCCTCGGGTAGTTGACGTTCAGGTAGTTACGGACAGATAAGTGCCAATGTGGTGGCGCTCCATCCTGCTGAAATATGAATTGTTGTGCTTCTTGTTCGAGCTGAGGGAACAGCCAATTCTCTAACATCTCCAGATACTGTAGTCCAGTTACAGTAGCACCTTCGAAGAAAAAGGGACCAAAAACATTATTGGCTGAAATGGCGAACAAATGTACAACTAAATGAAACTTTATAGCTCCCTTAATTCGCCGACAGATAGTGCTTAGCTCTGCCTTTTGTCGTTGCAGGGTTTTAAATTCCTAAAGTTGTGGTATTCTTTTTGAATCACCCTGTATAATACCAGTAATGAAATATCCGCAGAAACTGGTTTGGAACTGCGTGTGAGGTTAACTAAGTTGTGAGTTAGAATTGTCAATGGAACTCTTGTGGGTGAGTATGAACACTAACGCAAATTAGCCACAACATTTACTAAAAAAAAAGAAAAACATGCAGGCGAAGAATTCCGAGGATGCAGCAAACTTTAGTTCAGTCTGACTTATAAGTCTGCAGCAGTGATCGTGAAAACGAAAATATACAGTACTTGTGTTTTGCTGCTGCTGGTTTAAAATCAGATAACTGAATTAGGCAGAAAAGCATTCGGAAATGTTAAACAAAAGTGTTGCTGTCTATCTGTAGCCAAGTAAACACAACTGACTACATCTACATCTGTACTCAGCAAGCTACCTTCCGATGTGTGGCGGAGGGTACTTTGTATACCACCGTCACGTCCCCCCTTTTCTCTTTCCAGTCGCGAATTGTTGGCGGGAAGAACGATAGCCTGTAAGCCTCCGTGTGGGCTCGAATCTCTTTGATTTTATCTTCTTGGTCTTTTTGCGAGATATTCATAGGAGAAAGAAATATATTTGTTGACTCTTCTAGGAACGTACGCTCTTGTAACTTTAATAGTAGATCACAACACGGTGCAGAACGCCTCTCTTCAGCGTCTGCCACTAGTGTTGTTTGTCATCTCCGTGATGCTTTTCTGATTACTAAATGAAACTGCAACGAAACTCGCAGCTCTTGTATGGATCTTCTGGATGCTCATTGGTCGAACGAGGGTATAGTAAGCTTGTTGATGGACTGCATTTCCTGAAGATTTTTCCAGTGAATCTCATTTTGGTATCTCACTTACCTCAAATTAGTTTTATGTGGTCGTTCCACTCGTTCCGTGCCTTTCCAAAAGAGAAAAAATCGTCCGACACGGACGTAGTGTTGGTAGAACTACAATACTGTTGTTAATATTTACTCTCGTAACTCTGAAGCCCACTGTAGACGTTGAAAATATATGCAGCGAGATCGGATGATTGTGAAATGCACAAAGACCTGGCGATGGTCAGCATTTGATACAAACTTTACCCGCAAGAATGCAGCGGTGAGGCTGAAAATAAGGGTAAACAGTACTTATGTCCTACCAGTTATACGACCTTACGTGTAGAAGCATAGCGCCTGGAAAAGCCAAGTTTTCGTAAACTACGGCATTTTTAAAGCACAGCGGAGAGGGGCATGTTGTGCATCACCATTTGATACGTGATTAATACGAAAGTGAACAGATGAAAAATGCATCCTTTTAAGTCAGACTGAAGTGCACACATAGTAACGCAAGAGGTGTACAAGTGGAGCCATAAGACGGTTCAGCAGACATTTCTAGACGAGAATCCTTAAGTAACGCAGAGATTCAGAATACTGCAAAACGCTGGTACTCGATAGAGCGAATACGAGTGAGACAGGTTATTACACAAACAGCTTTCATTCATCACTGTATGAGTAACAGATAAAGAAGAAAGATAAGATCTCTTTGTACTAAAGATGAAAGACTCTTGCTCTTGACGTAGTATGCTTTGTGTTTCCTATGTGTGATCAGTTAAAACTTACTGATGGATCAGGTATAAACACCTGGTTGCCTATTGAGAAACCCGAGCAGGTTTCACGAGCCGACTAAAAACCATTTTGCTATTGGTACATCTACATTTTCTTCTCGACTCCAAGAAGTCTCTTCCACTATGTCGCTCCTCCGGAAAGTAGTGTGGCTTTCCACACACCAAAAGGGAGACAGAATGATAATACTCTTGGCAAAGTACACGCCACCTTAATGATACATAAAAACCTGGTTTGTCGGGTTGTACAACGGGTGGGGCTCTCAGCCGACAGTCTGATTCCTCCGCCAGCTAACAGTGCTTGACAATTACAAATGCCACATTGTGGGGTCCCGTAAAAAAACCTAAAACCCAGTTCCTGTAAATAAAGGAGATGGCTACGATAACCGCATCACATGCAGCTTATTGAACTAGGGAGAAATCATAGCGAGACGGGAATGATAAAAAAAAAAATGGCATGTGACGATGGCCTCCCGTCGGGTAGACCGTTCGCCTGGTGCAAGTCTTTCGATCTGACGCCACTTCGGCGACTTGCGCGTCGATGGGGATGAAATGATGATGATTAGGACAACACAACACCCTGAGCAGAGAAAATCTCCGACCCAGCCGGGAATCGAACCCGGGCCCTGAGGATTCACAGTCTGTCGCGCCGACCACTTTTTTTTTTGCAGACGTTCTATCCGGCATTTTTTAGGACTATTTTTCGTTTTATGAAGGAAGGTAGGAGACACAGAAACCTTTATTATTCACAAAATAAACATAGTACGTCCTGACACATGATAACTGTCCTGGAAGGAACCTCGCTGCCGTCCTACCATGCAGCATGAAATAATAACAAAATTAAAGTGGGGCCACCTCTGGCACCCTAAAGAAAAGTATTTATAGATTTGAAAACAAAATTTGAAGTACATCCTTTTGCCAACTGTGCAAGCGTTAGTTTTTAGTAGGTCGCACACTCGCATATTGTCCTTAGCTGATCACTTTACTTGGTCGGTTTCACAACGACAGCACCGCCGCTCATCTTTGCGCACCCGGCACACCCCAAGTATATGGCGGGTCCACAAAAACCGTTACCAGGAAATTGGCATACCAATTCCTGTACTTTTGTAGCCGTAATAGTTTTGTGTGTCCCTCTTGCAAGTATTGCCAGTAATCCAGGACGCTCAGTACGTTCTGACGTGTGTCTCTATGGATGTAATGGACCGTCATACCTGTGATCCACGCCACTGCGTTCATCTTATGACGCGGAAAATACGTTTCCTCTGGAAAAAATACTATGTCAGAAGAGACTGCTATATAAATAGTGCGCCGCATGCACGCTATTATCTTTCGTGCGAGAGTCCAGACAACCAATGCCTCGCCGCAGGCCAGCCGATGGTCGTCCGTATCCAGCACGCCGCATTGCTGGCACAAGGGCGAATCCGCCACATGTATTGCGTACTTTTTATCATTCGTAGGGTATTTTCGGTTCACGACAATGTACCATGTGGATCTGACTGTTGTAGGCAGGTGGGGGTGGTGGACCGTGCGCCACACCACGCGCCAATTAACAGCTGGATGTTTCCGTTCCACCTTATTCCGGGCAATCTGTCGACCACTCAGCTACCGGGGGCGGACACGGCAATGATGAAGGTGTAACACAGGGCGATAAAACGAGCCTCGCTTAAGGTGAACGCCCATGTGTTGCTGTTGAGACTTGTCTCCGATGGGATGAAACGTATATAATCGAAAAAGTCAGGTCAGAGAATTTTGAATGTGTCTGCTTCTGGGCGGAACAAGATGTTTAGAACATCTCCGCGATACATTTACAGAAGCTGTTTCTAACCGGGAAGACGTCAGATGCTGGCTGAAAGTATTGTTTGAAAACTGTCACTGACGTTCTGCGTGTGACGGCGCGGATGTTTGGCCCACATCTCGTCGCCCCCACGCCTACTTTGCTCAAAATGAAATGTTTGCGGACAGGGCTGCGGAACAACCAAATACAGAGGCTGTCATAAAAAACGTGCCGGCCTGCGCACGAGGGACGTCAGTAGCTAAGAACGGCTCCAGGGAACTGCGCACTTTCTGATATATTCACAGCGGGCTGTCATATACTGTAGAGAAAAGTTACCACTACATTCAAAAATGCTCATGTTTTAGGTTCTCTGCTATTTTTGCGGCATCAGATGAATTTATAGATACTTACATTACGAATTTTCTTCGTAAAGGTGAGAATGTCATTAAATCTGCATACCTGTGACTGACTGCTAAGAATCGATTTGTTTCTTGGTTGTCTGTTCAAAAACTGAAGTAATGAAAGTGCGAAATTGTTCCGATACTCACTTTAGAGAAAGCCTACACGTGGATGGCTGATTGTGTATTTCAAGCCCGATCTTGCCGATTGCGAGATAAGAGTGCTGTGTGGCCCTTCGATTGGTTCTGATTCAATTGGTCGGACGGCAGTATGTCTGGAAATGTCAATTTTTTAAGACTTAGTATGAAACTATCGATCACCCTAGGCTGCACCTGCTTTTACACTCCTGATAACTGCGAACTAAACATTAGAATTAGTTAATTTGCTCGTGCTGAGTAATATGGGGCGCTCTGTAAACATTTAACTTGAAGAAAGACAACAACTCAGCCAAGATCGCATTCGTAAAACTTTCGTTTACGAAGACTGGTAAGCCGGCCGTTGTGGGCGAGCGGCTCTAGGCGCTTCAGTCTGGAACCGCACGACCGCTACGGTCGCAGTTTCGAATCCTGCCTCGGGCATGGATGTGTGTGATGTCCTTAGGTTAGTTAGGTTCAAGTAGTTCTAAGTTCTAGGGGACTGATGACCACAGATGTTAAGTTCCATAGTGCTCAGAGCCATTTGAACCATTTGAAATCGAAGACTGGTAAACAGACTTACCATCACCTGACCTGTGAATAGTGTATATAAAGTGTAAAACATAATACTTTATGAAAACTAGCTTACATATCAAAAATATAATACATAGATTGAATTATTCATACACATTCCTCAGTACAGGTTAATAACACATGTGCCAAGTTGTGCTGTAAATGTACTCCGTATATTAATTGGCTGGGTAGTTGACGTAAGATGCATTGGCGTGTCAAAGTTAAAAGCAGTATGTATAATATGTTCAAAGTTAAAACCAGTATTTACAAAAAGTTTTGCCAAGTGCAACCATCCAATATTACAGATCACAGACAATCTCACCGACGAAAGAGCGCCGCGGGTTACTACAGAACACGTTGACATTTGGTGCCGCTAGAGCTCGCTTATGTATTCATGTCATCGTCAATTGCAATTATAAATATATAATATTTAAAAAAAAATGTCGTAACTGGTATATAATTTTAAAAACTTTTGCTCCAGGTAGAAGCTAAAATAATTACAATTGACGATGACACGAACACAATAGCGAACTTTAGCGGCACTAAATGTCAACATATTCTCTACTAACTTACTCTACGTGCCAGTTCAGCGGCGTTCTTGTGTCAGTTATGTAACACAGGACGGATGCAGTTGGCTAAGCATGTAAATACTGGTTTTTAACTTTGAATATATTGTACATACTTATTTTAACATGCCAATGCATCTTAACATCAACTATCCAGCTAATTATGATATCGAGTACATTTGTAACTCAAATTGGGCGTATGTATTAACTTGTACTGAGGTATACTATGTGATCAAAAGTATCCGGACACCTGGCTCAAAATGATTTGCAAGTTCGTGGCGCCCTCCATTGGTAATGCTTGAATTCAATATGGCGTTGGCCCACCCTAACTACAGCTTCCAGTCTCGCAGGCATACGTTCAGTCAATTGCTGGAAGGTTTCTTGGGGAAGGGCACGCAATTCTTCACAGAGTGCTGCACTGAGGAGAGGTATCGATGTCGGTCGGTGAGGCCTGGCACGACGTCGGCGTTCCAAAACATCCCAAAGGTGTTCTATAGAATACAGGTCAGTACTCTGTGCAGGCCAGTCCATTACAGGGATGTTATTGTCGCGTAACCACTCCGCCACAGGCCGTGCATTATGAACAGGTGCTCGATCGTGTTGTAAGATGCAGTCGCCATCCCCGAATTGCTCCTCGACATTGGAAAGCAAGCAGGTGCTTAAAACATCAATTTACGCCTGTTCTGTGATAATGCCACGCAAGCCCCCTCCATGGAAAACATGACCACATCATAACACCACCGCCTCCGAATTTTACTAGCAGATGACCTTCACCGGGCATTCGCCGTACCCACACCCTGCCATCGGATCGCCACATTGTGTACCGTGATTCGTCATTCCTCACAACGTTTTTCCACTGTTCAATTGTCCAATGTTTACGCTTCTTACACCAAGCGAGGCGTCGTTTTGCATTTACCGGCGTGATGTGTGTCTTATGAGCAGCCCCTCGACCATGAAATCCAAGTTTTCTCACCTCCCTCCTAACTGTCATTGTACTTGCAGTGGATCCTGATGCAGTTTGGAATTATTGTGTGATGGTCTGGATAGATGTCTGCCTATTACACATTAATGCTCTTCAACTGTCGGCAGTCTCTGTCAGTCAACAGACGAGATCGGCCTGCACGCTTCTGAGCTGTACGTGTCCCTTCACGTTTTCATTTCACTATCACATCGGAAACAGTGGACCTAGGGATGTGTTAAGAGCGTGGAAATCTCGCATACAGATGTGTGACACAAGTGACACCCAATCACGTTCGAAGTCCACGAGTTCCGCGGGGCGCACCATTTTGCTCTCTCACGATGTCTAATGACTACTGAGGTCGCTGATATGGAGTACCTGGCAGTAGGCGGCAACACAATGCACCTAATATGAAAAACGTATGTTTTTGATGGTGTCCGGATACTTTGGATCACATAGTGCATGTGCAGTAATAATTCAATCTACGTATTATATTTATGGCAGACGCGCTAGTTTTCATAATGTAATATGTTTCACAGTTTATGTACACTATTCACAGACCAGATGATGGTAACTCTGTTTACGGAACCGGACATCATAAACAACAGTTTTACAGATACAATATTGGCTGAGAAATTGTTTTTCTTCAGGTTACAGATAAAAATATTGGTTCTGAACAACCAAAGATGTGAAAATCGGGCTCGTCTCTCTGTCGACAAAACAAGGTCACAGAGAGAGTAATGGTTCAAATGGCTCTGAGCACTATGCGACTTAACTTCTGTGGTCATCAGTCGTCTAGAACTTAGAACTAATTAAACCTAACTAACCTAAGGACATCACACACATCCATGCCCGAGGCAGGATTCGAACCTGCGACCTTAGCAGTCGCGCGGTTCCGGACTGCGCGCCTAGAACCGCTAGACCACCTCGGCCGACGAGAGAGTAATGAAACGCTCCGAAATACATATCGGATTCACTTTAGGGGTGGGAGGGGGAAGGGGGATGTGAATAAAGCAGAGTACTGACTTAACGTTTCAGTACTTTCTCCAGATCAAAAGCTAAGATACTTCCTGCAATGGATTCATGGAAATTTTTACTTCTGTTCAATCTTCGTCCTACTGAGACAACGAATGCTCCACCAGTAACGTAAAAAAAGGCAATTGAAGGCCTCCGTAATTTGTCATGTATCCAATGGTACAATAAGCCATTGCTACAACTACGGAGAGCAAGATGATCATATCTTGGCAATGTATTCGGACCGCCCCTTTCCTACGCGTGGTCGTAAGTGAACGCCAGATTCCGGGGGGCTCCGCTCTGAGATGTAAGTACCCCACGAACATAAGGTAAACTTTTTATTAGTGAACTGGGTCAACCAACTCCACCCCTGCGCACACCACATTGTTTTAATAATGGTCGTCTTGAGCCGTCAGACCGGGTTAAACAGTTGCCGCTCCGGTGTTAGTGATTTCAGCTCTGTTCTCAGTTTACCGAGATCTAACCATTGAACCATGAGATACGCGCCACTTGTCGTCTGTATTTGATCATCTCTTGTTTACATTACCATCGTTGTATATATAGAGATTAAGTGTTGGTTTACATTCATAAAAAAATGTTTACCATTAGTTTTCACAAAAACGAGTTCGTCTTGGCACCACATTTGAGCCACAGGAAATTATTGTTATCATCGATCAATAGCCAAGATATGATAAGAACGGTAATACGAAGTATCAACCCAGATACGCTACTGATTTGATGAATTGTTGACTAGTAGAACCTAGTGCGATATAGTGGACGGAGTACGTTCAGCACAGACGAAAGAGCACCAAGGAAACGTAATATGACGACTAATGTTTCTCATATGCGCAACGATTTATATGATAGAGTCTACAGAGATATCAAATTTTTCGCTGAAGATTGTGATGTCTAGGACAGTATTACCATCTGGTGTAATAAATGGCAGCCTTATTTAAACACGGGTAAATGCAAGGTAATGCCAATAAGACAGTGTCCGATTACAAGATTGATGGCGAACATCTGCCGCTTGCATCGTCGTTTAAAGATTTTGTGGCTATTTTAAGAAGACATATTAAATGGAATTACCGGTTTAGATCTATAATTGGCGTGGAGAACGGAAGATTTAGATTTACTGAAACGATTCTGCGGAAGTGCAGGCTTCGAACCAACTCAGAAGTGCGCTGCAAGGATCGCAACAAGTCGATGTTGACCTTATAGAAGAGTGAGGGAAATGTTCGGGGTACTAACATAGGAATCTCTTGGACGTCGATCTCGTGAAACCCCTTTGGCTCAATTTACAAAAACGAAATCGACAAATACAGTGTGACAGTTTTGTTGATCACATACTATATATCGAGTAGGGACCATGACGACGAGATAAGAGGGACCAGGGCGTTTACAGAGGCACTTACACAGTCATTTCTCTCTCACTCGATATGCCGATGTAATAGAAGAGAAAATCGCTAATGCTAGCACGAAATACCTTCCATCATGCAGTGCAGAGTTTTGTATGTGGCTGCAGATTTACAATGAGCCGGAAAATGATCCTGCGACACCGGAGCGGCAACTGTTTAACCCGGTCTGACGGCTCAAGACGACCATTATTAAAACAATGTGGTGTGCGCAGGGGTGGAGTTGGTTGACCCAGTTCACCAATAAAAAGTTTACCTTATGTTCGTGGGGTACCAACGACGACTGAAGTGAATCGTTCAACGTGACAGAAGTGCAATCCTTCCGCAAATTGCTGCAGATTTCAGTGCTGAGCCATCAACAAGTGTTAGCGTGGGAACCATTGAACGAAATATCATCGAAGCCGAAGGCCCACTCGTGTACCCTTGATGACTGCGCGACACAAAGCTTAACACCGACATTGGACTGTTGATGACTGGAAACATATTGCCTCGTCGGACGAGTCTCGTTTCAAATTGTATCGAGCGAATAGACGTGTAGGGGTATGGAGACAACCTCATGAATCTATAGACCCTACATTTCAGCAGGGGACTGTTCAAGCTGGTGGAGGTTCTGCAAAGGTGTGGGGAGTGTGCAGCTGGAGTGATGTGGTACCCTTGATACGTCTAGATACGACTCTGGTAGGTGAGATGTACGTCTAATCACCTGCATCCATTCTTATCCATTGTACATTCCGGCGGACTTAGGCATTTCCAGCAGGACAGTGCGACACCCCATACTCCAGAAGTGCTACGGAGTAGCTCCAGGAACACTCTTCTGAGTTTAAACACTTCCACTGGCCACCAAACTCCCCATTATTGAGCATATCTGGAATGCCTTGCAACGCGCTGTTCAGAATAGATCTCCACCTCCTGGTACTCTTTGCGTTTATGGACAGCCCTGCAGGATTCATGGGGTCAATTCCCTCCAGCACTACTTTTGATATTAGTCGAGTCCATGCCACGTCGTGTTGCGACACTTCTGCGTGCTCGCGGAGGCCCTACATGATACTAGGCTGGTGTACCAGTTTCTTTGGCGCCTCCGTGTATTATAACTAATGAAGTTTTGAAGGTAGTAAGCGTTTTGAATCTGTCCAAGGCTAAAATGTACGTGGGCCGTAGTGTACAACTTACTTTTCAACTTCCTGAAGAGTGCAGAGTCTCACTGTCAAGCAAGGTGTTATTCGCTGTGCAGTGAATTATGTTCATCCAGCATGTTAAGTTCTTTTCCTTCTTTTAAGTACCAGATAACTGTATAACGATGTTCACACAGTGTGACAGTCTTGAGACCTATAGACTACGGTAAGTCCTATTCACCGCCACTTCACAGTGCTGACACAGCACACTGTGAACTTGAACCAACCATGTCCCAAAGACTGCATCTTTTTCAACCATTTACATATAATTTGTTCATATATCCCCAGGTTTACGTGAAACGTTGATTTGCATGGTTTCCCACGCATTGCTGAAGGGCACTTTCAATTGCTAGTCAAATGCAGGCGTTTTTCGTTTATAATAATGCTGTGTCCACACGATCGCATGTCAGCTAACGCTCGATGTTTCCTTACGGCCAGGAAGCAAGCGTACTTCTCATTTACCCATACAAAGTTACCATCTGGTGACGCACCGCAATAATGTACAGTGGTCCAATATTTGTTAAGCATGTTCTGACAGTTACCATATCAAGAGTGCTGAACACAAGGAACACGTCAAAACCCGTTAGCATTTGGCAGCAAGTATCATGAAAGAACCTCGGGTACCTCTGAGTTGAAATGCGCGACACGTCGACTGCTTCCTTGCTGAGGAGTATGACATCATACGTTGGTGCTGGCGTCACCGTTTGCCAGCACAACCTCTGACTCACACAGAATACCTACGTGGAATAAACATCAGCGGAGAAAGCACGTCGCCGTAGGCATTCCAACGTGTAACTTCGTAGTCGTGGAAAACCTGGCTGGAAAGGGATGTTGGTAGAATGTGGCTGCTGGTGTCAGACTAGTAATAGGGGAAATATGGGTACTTCATTATCACATACCATCTAGATACGTATATGATGCCGTAAGAATTTTACCGGTTAGGCGACCGAAACTGAACATTTCGCAAAAACTGCGACGTTATATGCTCCAGCTCTTCACAAAAACTTTGCAAGAACTCGAACTAAACAACCGCTACTGGGTTAGTGAATACATTACAAGAAGCGAACCCTTAAACTTAAGATATGCTGCCTACCAGAAATCGACAAACTTGAAATCTGACCTGCACGTTCGTCATGAACTGCAAGTAATCGAAACTATTAGGACTTTTCTTTATTTACACATTACTTTTTTTTATTTTCAATGCAATAGCTACTGCGTCACCAATAGAAAATTTATTTACTTTAATAAGAAAAATTGGCTGCTGAAATCTGCCGCCTACACAGGGTGTTTCAGAACTCGACAGCATAACTTCAGGAGCTGATTCATCATGTAACAAGAAGGAAAAAAGTCTCGTAAACATGGGCTCTAAAATGCATACCTTAAGAGCTAATAGCACCTTCTTCGAAAGGAACTTCTTTGCTTTCCATATTTTGGGAGCAGGTAGTGTCTAAAACGCATAGCATCAGACCTATGAGCACTTGTTGATCTTCGCTACTGAGAAACTCATCTCTTCTATTGAACAAGTGCTCACAGCTCTTGAGATATGCATTTTAGAACCCATGTTTACTGGACATTTTTTCTTGTTTCTGTCATTACTACCTCTTCACAAAACTTGGAAATCAAAGAGCTTGCAGTAAAAGAGATTTGTTTCACAGTATCGAAGATGAAGTTTTTATAGCTCTTAAGGTATGCGTTTTAGAGTCCATGTTTACTAGACTTTTTTATTCTTGTTACGTGAGGAATCCATTTCCGAAGTTTTGCCGAAGAGTTCTGTGGAAGATCCCCAGTACCAATTGTTTTTCATCTGGTTCACATTTTATTTTACATTTTGAATTATACTTGCTTTTTTCATTTAAAAACATCAAATTCTGCGTACAAGAATATCGTGTAAGATACATAATTACTGTATAAATGTATTTAACTTTGTATTTTGTTTATTCATTTATTTTATACGACAGAGCTAGAACCGTAAGGCCCGTTCTTGTCGTATACAGTAAGATATCATTTGTTTTCTTCTAATATGACATGTGGCGCTGTAACTTGTTTACACAAATTATTAGGTAATTAAGAGATCTTAATATAATCGTAAGCTCAAATTACTGTCAACAAGACGAATTGTAACAACATTATAAAAAATATGTGGGAGGATTGAAGCAACAGATTCAGCTCGAGCAGTAATAAATGAAATGTAGGTTTGAGCTATGGCGGTAGTGGCATGTGGAAAGCGGAAGAGATAAGCCAAACATAAGAGTACAAGAATACGAACACTAGAACAAAGATGCAACCTGGTAAACTAGGATGACAGAAAGAGTAGAAGAAAGAAAGGAGAAAACTAATGAGAGAGAGAGAGAGAGAGAGGATTTTTCTTTTTCTATTGGATTTTCTCTACGCCTTTTTTCTACAATAATTATGAATAATTATTCGATAAAGACAGTAATCTCTTCGGCTTATTGTTGAATGCAGTAAAATGCCGTTGGGAAGAATATCAGTAATGAATAAGACGTTAGAAACCGTTGGTTATAGCCAAATACTGAGGATGTACCAGACTGGTCGTATAGTGCATTGTGGTTATGATGAGAAGATGACCGTTGTTCAGGGCTCGGTACTGAGGGGACTGCAGTATGAATAACATCACCGTCCCTATTGTATTAAGTGAGAGATTCGACAAGCGACTGTGCAAGTAACTTCCAGTTCCGGTGTAAACTTGTTCCAGAATTTTCGAAGAGTATAAATACAGAAAGAACTTTTTCTGCGCGGTACAACGGTGTTACTACACATTTGACGTATTAATTCCATATGACATCGACATCTTTACTTTTTATTAACTTTGTAGGGATGTCCTTCATAAGGATGGGAAGCAAACACCCACAGAAATGACAGCGGATGATGTTCTGGTGAGATGCTATGTTGAACGAGTCAGTTTACTTTCACATCGCAAATTAGTTTGTACATACGCTTACATTCCGAACATTTCTAAGTTTTATTTTAATTTATTTATTTTTTACAAAAAGAAAAAAGATATAGAGATGTGAGTTAGTAATTTCTACCCACCAACTTTTACGCATTATCAGTAATAGAAATTCTTCTACAGGATGAAACTTTCTCAGTTTGCTATCAAATTTTACTTTGTTGTCCGTCAGACATTTTATATCACTGGGTACGTGATCAAAAATGTTTGTTGCAGCACTGTGCACCCCTTTTTGTGCTAAAGACGACTTTAATGTGGAGTAATTAATGTCATTTTCCTTATGCTATTGTCATTATGTACCTCATTGTTCCTTTTGAACTGTAGTGGATTATTTACAACAAACGTCATGAGGGAATAAATACACTTTGAAGCAGTAGTCAGAATGCCTATCCCCTTAAACAGATATCTACAAGATGATCGTGGGTGAGCATTACATATTACTCTTAAGCACACTTTTGAGTATTGAAGCCTTTCTTCCTTAAAGGTGAGTTATCCCAGAACATTATTCCATATGACGTTATTTATCTCCCCCCCCCCCCCTCCCCCCAAGATTTGCAATGATTCTGAGCGCAAATGTGGCTGACCTAAGTTGTTTTAGGAATTCCAAAACGTGTTTTCTTCCAATTTAAATTGTCATCATTGTGTAACTCCAAGAATTCCACTTTGTTTATTGTTTCCTCACCATATGTTACACTTATCATTGGTGTAGTACTTCTAGAGGTACAAGCCGTAAGCAACACATATACTTCCGGTGAACGGTCTGAACACTTGGATGATGTCGTCCAGGATACTGAGCAGCATACATAGCACACGCCCGTTGGTAATTTTGATCACAACAGCCATACATCAACACGACATCGACCTTTTCCGCAATTGGTAAACGGTCCATCTTAACACGAGTAAGGTATCACGAAGCAAATACCGTCCGCACTGGTGGAATGTTACGTGATACCACGTACTTATACGTTTGCGACTATTACAGGGCCATCTATCACGAAACGAAAAAAGTGGTCCAACTGAAACATTCATATTTCTTTACGTACTACACGAATATGTAATAAAAATGGGGGTTGCTATTTAAAAAAACGCAGTTGATGATATTCGTTTGACCTATGGTAGCGCCATCTAGCGGGCCAACCATAGCGCCATCTGGTTTCCCCCTTCAAACTAGACAAGTTTCGTTCTTTGTAGTTTTTCCGTTTGACGCTTACTTCGTGAGATATTTGGCCCGATCACGATCTATGGACCATCCTGTATAATCCATCTGAAACCGTCCAGTGTCTCCAGGCCTCTTCTATGCATACAACCTATGTTCATGGTTTTTAAACCGAGTGTTAGCTGTGATTAAGTTATGCTCTGTGCAAAATTCTACCAGGCAGCTTCCTCTTTCATTCCTTCCCCTCATTCCATATTCACCTACAACATTTCCTTCTCTTCCTTCGCCTACTATCGAACTACAGTCCCCCATGGCTATTAAATTTTCTTCTCCCTTCACCATCTGAATAATTTCTTTTACCTCATCATACATTTCTTCAATTTCTTCGTCGTCTGCGAAACTAGTTAGCATATAAACTTGTACTACTGTAATAGGCGTGGGCTTCGTATTTATTTTGGCTACAATAATGCGTTCTGTAAGCTGTTCGTAGTAGCTCATCCACGATCCTATTTTTTTTATTCATTACTAAACCTACTCCTGCATTACCCCTATTTGATTTTGTATTTATAACCCCTAGAACCGCTCGGCCACGGCGGCCGGCTAGTAGTGGTGTGAAAGGCCAATGTACCTATATAATAAGATACATGGAAAAGTTGAATGGCCAGATGACTGTCTCCCGGTAGTAATTATACCGATTGGAAAGAAAAGCAATGCCAAGAAATGTGAGAATTTCGCTACCATAAGTTCGATTTCTCATGCTGCAAAAGTTCAACTATGGCTGATAAATAGAAGGCTTCACGAAAGACGGTAAAAAAGTATTTCTGAGGAACAGTATTGGGCTAGAAGAGGAAAAGGTGCAAGTGATGCAATTGGACTGCTGAGAATTAGAGGTGGGAGATACATTGAAAGAGAAGTTTATACTGTTTTCATTAACTTGGATAAAGCCTTTGATGGAGTATAGTGGAACAAATTAATGAACATTCTAAGGAAGAATGGTGTCGACTGGAAGGATAGGCTGATTAAGAACCTATACCTACAACAGAAAATACGAGTTCATGTTGGGAATGAGATGACAGAAGAAAGCACTACTGGAAAGGGACTGAGACAAGGCTGCTGTCTCTCCCCTACACTGTTCAACATATATTTGGAGCACATTATTCAGAAATGTTTGAAACGAAAAAGAGGAGTGCGGTTTGGTGGTAGAAGGACAGAATGTATGATATGAGGTTAAAAGAAATAAGACCTGTGAAAGATTCGGAATTAGAATAAGAAAAAGACAAAATGTGTGGTGATAAGTGTACGAAAAGTAAGAACAACTATGAAGTAAGGACAGGTAGATGCAGAACAAGATAGTGCTTTCAGATATGTGGGAAGCGTAAAACACGCATAGCAAATGCCAAGAAGGCATTTAATAAGAAGAGGAGGCTTCTGTGTGGGTATATGGACAGGGACCAGAGGAAGAAACTGGAGAAGTGCTTTTTATAGAGCGTAGCATTATACGAGCTGAGATATGGACACTAAGTAAAGAGGGGATATAAGAATAAAAGCATTTGAGATTTCGATTTGGAGGAAAATGGAAGATATAAAATGGCTAGACGCAGTGAGGAATAAGGAGGTGCTGAGAAGAGTGGTGCAAGTGAGAGAAATTTTTAAGGTAATCAGGAAGTGGAAACACTATTGGCTTGGACACTGGATGAGAAGAGATTGTTTACTGACGGATGCTATCTAGGGAACGATGAATAGCAGAAGAAGAAGACGCAGAAGATACCAGCTGGTGGACAGTATAATGATAAGAAACAGTAATGAGAAAACGAAGAAGTTAGCAAATGACAGGAGTGCATGGAGAGCTAGATGTGAAGACCTGCTCTAGGACAGAACACTGGTGCTGTTGCAGTTGATGATGATGATGTGCAACTAGTAGAAAATGCTTATTTTTATCTCCATTATTTTTATTTTATCTCCATAGGTGTTTCGTTTTATTTTACGCTTGGATCAGGAAGTGCGAGCAGTATGCAAACAAAAATCGGACGTAAAATACCGAAAGTATCATGCCTCAACATCTTTTGTACCGACTTGTTTTTAGATGTAGAAAACAAACTGAAATTGTAAATACATCTCATTACAGACCTCTAACGATTATTATATCAATTATATGCTACGCGCATGATGATATAAATACATATTTTCTAATAGTCCATAGACGGACCTTTAATAATTTTATTCGAATTTGCACTGGTAGTGGAAGCCAATGAACTTATATAAAGTTTATTTACAATACAATGTACAAAAACGTGTCAGTAGAAAAGTTCATACACTGTACACAATGAAAAGTGAAACACAAACACAAAAAATGTCTTCCAAAGCACAGTAGTTCGTAGAGCACTAGGTTTTTTCTCTTGGCTTCCACTCATTTTTGGCCGCGACTTTGAGTTGCGTACTATGACAGTTCCAGAGGCCATATTGGCAGGGGGTTTCATGCAAAAGAGATATGCGACGGCCTAGGAGATTCTTTGGTGGTGACTGGTTGGCTTACTGTCTCTCATTCCACACCAGACTCGTCATGTTTCACGACGTTTCTGTGATGATAAAAACCATTAGCTGCACTGCCATGAATAAGTATCTCTAGCTTATCGCAGAGTGAGTGGTGTGCAGTAAATCTATATTTTAATTTGCCTCTGTCATAGCGTGCTCATAATGTGACTGAAGCGAGAACATGGCACTGTTATCGTGTCTGTTTCGAATGGCTCATAGGTGATTTCAAACTGTATTTTTTTATTGTTTTATATGTTTATTTCTATGAACATCGACTCGGCCTGTCGTTTCATCGTTAATAAATGGTATAGTGGCTGGAAAGGCACAGGAAAGTAAATTAAAACCATAGGCATTCAGGAGAATAGTGCAGCAAGAATTACTGTAAATGTAATAGCCGTAGGGCTGAACTACCCCTAAAACAAGTATAATTTAAATTGAATAGTCAGTACTAGATAGTGTATGAATTCTAGCAACAACGTTTGATGTTTTTGATTTACAAGGTTATTCTGTTAACAGCCAGCTTTGAAGGATAAAGTTTTCATTTTGTAAACAGGATGTCTTGACACCTGTTATCAACAATGCTTCTGTTACACACGGTTTCTGCAAATAAATTAATGGGATTCATATTCCCAATAATGTATGAAATGATCCGTCATTGATCGTGGAAGCTAGTGTGAACAACCTCATTACTTTGTCGGTCGCTTGACACAGCGTCATGAATTTACAAGGAAACGTTAGTGCTGAAGAGTATTTGCGAAAGTGTGCGAACTTTAATTAAGGTATCGATACATGAATTTTTACTACTAGGCCTACTTTACATTACTGTCTCGCGTTGCGTGGATTCACCACTTGACTCGATATTTTACAGATCTTTCCACGTTGCACTATTTCATTTGCACCATAAAATATACTGTAGAATGTAGAGCACAACTAAATACTAGCCCGCATCTCGTGGTCGTGCGGTAGCGTTCTCGCTTCCTACGCCCGGGTCCCGGGTTCGATTCCCGGCGGGGTCAGGGATTTTCTCTGCCTCGTGATGGCTGGGTGTTGTGTGATGTCCTTAGGTTAGTTAGGTTAAAGTAGTTCTAAGTTCTAGGGGACTGATGACCTAAGATGTTAAGTCCCATAGTGCTCAGAGCCATTTGAACCATTTTTTGAACTAAATACTATAAATATGAGGACGTCGTACAGGCTGCCAAATAAGGTGCACGCGTTACAATTTACATTTCATTGGTGCATTTGTACGAGAGCAAAATAATCGTCACATTGTAAGTACTTAAACAAATTCTTAATTTATTATTTTTTTAGCTGCTGAGAACGATGAACATGTTCAGCTACAACATCAAGAGAAAACTAGTACTAATTGGTTTTTAAACAATTTCTAGAGACAGAAAAATCTGAGTTGTCTAATGTGACCCCATTCCAATCTTCAAATGGGTTGTCAGGCAGTGAAAACTATTTTTCCCACTGAAGGAAGTGATTATAGTTTTTCTTGTAATAAATGACCCGATCTTCTTTTGTGATCCGCAACCATGAAGCTTCTCTCATAGGAAGTCTCGTGTGTCTAGTATTTTACCGACGCCTTTTCAACATCTAACAAGGAGTGTCCTGCCATGTCTAAAACTTTAGTGCTGAGATGGCCTAGAAGAGGGGTCATTTTTGAGGTCTTTCAAGTTCTAAAGGTCGGAACATTTCACACGTTTCTTGATCAGTGTATCGTCAATATTTGACGTAGAGAAGGTGAGTGCAGACGTAGGGAACATGTGCTCCACATAATTAAAGATACCATTAATGACGAAATAAACGCACGGTATTAAAGGCAAAATATGTTTTCAGTTGCTTTTCATAATATTGTCATTATTCCATTCTGGATTTTCCATTGTTTGATTGTGTATGAAGTATCTGGCGCATGGAAGCCTAAGTTGAAACGAAACAATAATACGAAAACTGTAACACATACTACTGTCTGTAATTATGGGGAATACAAAACCCTTCAGCAAGTCTATAGTCAACACCTGTCTCTGCGTAGTACTGCCACTGCCATTTATGAATCAGCTTCCATTTCCGTTTCGCAGTCCCATCTTCTGATGCACTGAAGACTGGTACATCCACTTCACAAAACACACAAATCTAAAAGGAACGATATATTGAAAGAGCAGCAAAATGCGTTACAGTGAGACGTAGCTATCATTCGGAAGCTGGGAGCCTTTACCTCTGGATGTAATGGCGGGCCGTGCGGTTCTGGGCGCTACAGTCTGTAGCCGAGCGACCGCTACGGCCGCAGGTTGGAATCCTGCGTCGGGCATGGGTGTGTGTGATGTCCTTAGGTTATTTAGGTTTAATTAGTTCTAAGTTCTAGGCGACTGATGACCTCAGAAGTTAAGTCGCATAGTGCTCAGAGCCATTTGAACCATTTTTCGTAATGGCGGCACCAACTGTTAGTGTCACAAAAGAATGCGAAAGATGTAATTTTTCACTTGAATCGTATAGCCGTGTATTTGAGTTAGTGTATAGATTATTATGGATAAAGAACACCTATTACCCAACTGAGGCGCTTAGATCATTCAGCTTTTCGATTTGAGAGAGAACGTGTGCCTTGTGAAGAAGTGTGTCTCAGAAATGGCAAGGCTGAAGTATTTGTGTAGAAATGAGGAATCCACAGTGGCTGCAGCCAGGCTCATGTGATCTTGTTTGTCCCTTTGCAGGTAGTGCATCTCACCCTCCGCTCTGAAAGCTACGCCTAATGACTCACGCGAGAGGTATGCGCAGCCCCGTTGCTTAATGGCCCTGCACCCGAATATAATGGGGTCCCGGCAGATGGCAGAGGTAGATAAGGATGCTGCGCCCACTACGCTCCTATTGGCAAATGTATTCAGAATGTACCAATAGGGGGATGTTGCCGAACTTCACCCTGTAGTTGCCACTCAGTTCCAGTGGAGTTAAGCTGTAGAGCGGGTGTGTGCGGTGCGATTTCGAGAGTGCGGTGCCAGGAACCGGACATTTAGTGGAAAATCGTGGTAGCTTTATATTCGGTTTTAGTGTCGTGTGGCGCTAGAGCAGATTTACGATGTCGAGAGACTGAGTCTATTCTTTTTTACGGTTTTTTATGTCGGAAAGTAGATTCATTTCATCGAGCACATATTTCTTGGCACAAAGACGCGAATTTACAAAATATGTACCCGTAATAGTAATCACTTTTCTTCATATTGTGCGTAATGTTATGTTAATAATAAAATTAATTTCCATTGTCACTGTTTCCCGGGTTAAAAATCTTTTGTGGGGTATCAGAGTGTCTGTCAAGGTCAAATTTTTGACCACGCGTGTTCGTTAAAATAGTGGGTTCCTTCTACGTCGCGCGCAAAGGACTGACGCAAGACAGTTGGTTTTGTTACACCGGTGGATTTATGTACATAGTGCTCGTGGTATGGGAAGGCCGGTGAATCTTCTGGATAGCCCGGAGACGCAAGCCAGCCAGCCAACCAACCACTACAGCCGTCCACGTGGGGTTGCAGCCGTCCACGTGGGGCTGCAACCAGGCTGGAAGTCCGTGTGTCCGCAGCGTGAGGTTGGTAAAAGATGGACCACCTTTTATTGCACACTACCCAGCTGCGACTAGACCGAGATCTCTCACGATGTTCTACGTGTGCATGCCAGAAAACATTATGAAATTTCTGTTAAATTGTAGAGTAATACAATGTGTATCCTTGTTGAGTGGGAGTTCGTGAGAATGATTCAACCGCGTATTCGTGTCTTTGTTTCGCGACGTATGATTGTTGCCTGTGTAACTATTTATTGCAGATGTTTTTTGCTATGCAATCATACTTCTGTTACAATTACTTCCTGGTCGACGTTTCATGGAATCGAGTGGCAAGGGCCCGTTAACCCAGTTCTCTCTCGAGCGCCACGTGGTCGCAGTATGACCACCTTTCCGCATGTTTGTCAAGCGTTGATGGCTACGCGGCGGCAACCCCGTCTCTCACTATTACAAAATTTCAATTAAAAATATATTTTATTCGAGTTATAGAGCAAATCAGAGTGAAGAGTGACGAATACGATTCCTTAAGAATATATATTCTATTCATGGTTCCTGACTTGAAATTCTTCCATGCATATGTGACGTCAGGTACTTTCTAGAGCCATGTGCGCATGAACGATTTTTCGATCGCCCGGTCACAGTACCGCTTTGCTACGACAGTGATATTGTATTAAAGTAGGCGCATTGCTAATCGAAAAATCGACCGATAAAGAATATGTAGCAAGACGGAAAGTTATAGGCCGAGGGAGTGATGCATATGGTATTGCATTTTTCGACGCGCATTTGTTGTTTCCGCTTGCCCGATTACTGTACAGTGTGACAATTTCTAAAAATGGAAAATATTAGTACCGAGGATTTAATTTCTTTCATAAAATGTCGACTCATGCTGTACGACAAAACCTTGGAATGTTACGCTTCCACGGCTATAGTGATCGCCAAATAAAAGTAAGATAATGGCAGCACGTATGTGAAGCTTTGACATCAAGATGGACAGAACTAATCTCCATCGAAAAGATGCAAACATTTTTACTAGGCATAGCTGCAGTATATTTGAATGGAATTTATATACCGAATTGTTTGAAAGATCATTTTATTGTTATGTAGGGCAATGTTGAAATATAGTTATTTAAATATTTCTGAACGTATGTTATAAAAACATTACGTGAATTTTATCCATAGTGGATGCTGTTGAACTCCGTGACTGTTCCTTTGTAGGGTGCAGAAAAATATCCGCTACCAGTCACAATAAAAGATTATTTATTCGTCACATGACCGGTTTCGGGCTTGTGCCCATCGTCGGGACAAATTCATGTACATGTTTATATTGTTGGTGATCACTGTGTAAATACAAAGAAAATTATTTGCTGGTGACGAAATAAATACATGTGAAATAATTGTAAGTGGTACAGCAGCATTTGCCGAAAATGTATCTGTACTTACATAAAGATGAATCATCATTGATTATAATTACGCAGTGGTGTCAATTCTACCATTTAGTTGCACATTTGTTATCATTTTCACGTCCAATTTTTTAAAACTGGAACATGGACTTGAAAATGATAACAAATGTGCAACTAAATGTAAAAACTGTCACCACAGCGTAATTATAATAATGATGCTTTATCTTTATGTAAGTGCAGATATATTTTCGACAAATGCTGCCCTACCACTTACAATTATTCCACTTGTATCTGTTTAGTCACCAACAAATAATTTTCTTTGTATTTATACATTGATATCCAGCAATATAAATATCTACATTAATGTATAAACACCAGTCGTGTGACGAATAAATAATCTTTTATTGTGACTGGTAGCGGACATTTTTCTACACTCTATAAAAACATTACCGTCAAAAATTTCTGTAGATGGTCATATTGCCAAGGAACAGATCCTTCTGGCGAAGTAAGGTACTCAGATAAACATTAACCATTATCTTGAGCAGGTTGTGAATCATATTCATTTGTTGCAAATATCCAAGAAATAGTTGTCTGCAGGAATATTGTCCTCGTCTTCTGTTAGTTCACACTGTGGCATTTGCGAGATGTACACGGTCTGTAATTAAAGATTCGTTTCAGATGTCAAATTTCTTTTTTAAATAAGCCCTTAAAACATGTTCTGATAGACTAAATGCCTCATAATCAACCAAAACATAGGGCACTGCTGTTCCATTTGCGTAACCTGGGAAATTACTTCTGTCAGGTATGTTTAAATTTTTGTTTGAAAACCGTTCCCAAAAATTCTTTTTAAATATTTGCGAATCACTAAAACTATCACATACCGCACTGCCGTAATTTGGTTTCTGTAGATATGTGTGCTTTCTGTCTGTAACTCCAAGGCATTTTGGGAAACGAGCTCATTCATAAATATCCTTTTGCTACATTTCTACAATTTTTGGTAGTCTTTTCTGGCACGTAAATAGGTTGGAGACATTACCGTAACTTATCGCGCGTATCTCTTACTATTTCTCAGACAGTCATAGCGTCAAGTAAATGTTAGAAATGTAATGAATGGAAGCTGTTAATGCATAGTTTCCACACACGTCTAAATGTGTATAACTGAATTTTTCTAAACTGCACTGAATGTTTTCTTTCTTAAATGTATATATCCTACAATAGCTAATGGGGTGAAGTATTAGTAATTGCAAGTAACGTATTAAAAGTGTTGACAGACACTCTAATATACTTCCAAAATTTTTCATACGACCTAAAGAGTTTCTTCCTAGTGTTTATTGATAATTCTGACGACCGTTGACAGAATCGTTAATAAACGCTTTACGGAATTCAATAAGCTGCTGGTTCCATGTCAACAGAAGACTGGAACTGAAGAATTAATTTTTTTGTCTTGCACTTGTTAGCGCATGTACTCAATATTTAAGCCGCCGTTTCTTCTGCCTCTATTTTATAAAAAGAGCACAAACACTCGCAACTATTTGAGGGTCGAGTTTATGTCAAGCGTTGGCTGATTAATAAATCGATCGTGCGCTCGCACTGTTATCGACGTATTTGCAGAATCTCGAAGCTGGCTTTCGGCGAGCTCGATCGATTTTTCCATCCGCCGATTCTGCTCTGTCGATAGCGATCATCGACATTCTGCATGTTGGTCGATAACTGTGTGAGCTCATAATCGATTTATTAATCGGTCAACGCTTGACGTAATCTGGTCGTCTTGCGATTACACTCGCTCGTAACTGTCTGTTGCGTAAACTGGCGCGCGATACGTAATGTCACAGATTATTTACTTTCAATGAATAAAACAGATACTACGAGCTAATTATTACTCTAGTGTTAGGTTGGAAAAGAAGTTTGTTCGATTAAGTCAGAAAAATTAGGTGGCGGAAGGAAAAAAGCTTTCGCACTGGCATGTCTCAAATGAGGTCTGAATCAAAATGACCGTACGAGGATATGAACATCAGTACACTCCAAATTTTTCTGATTATTTTTCGGTGTTGATTTATTCAATGTCTGTTTTATAATCTCGCACTGTAGATGCGCGATACGAATGCGCATTTGAAACCTTATTTTTCACGTACATTTTTGGTGAATGTGGGCTCACGACACTAAATTTTTGCGTGAAGGACATGGAAACTGCGATGCCAACGCGTTTATCTAAAGTGGTTTCCAAATCTCATCCCAAACAAGTTCTTGTAGTGCTTCCTTATCAATCTCTGTTAAAGTTGTTGTCGATGAAAATCAGAAAGCAATCAATTTTAGCGTTGGTTGGAACAACGCAATATTTTACAAAGGATAGCTCAATTTGAGGTGCTACGTTACTCCGGCCTGCGAGCTGGTCCACCCATCTAGTTACAAGCTCACCTTTGGATCCAAAGCACACAGCAATTTGATGTTTGTTCGCAAAAGGTTTTGGCATAATCGAAACTCAAGTTAAATGCCAGAAAAATTGTGGGATTAAACCCAAAGTCTTAGGATTTATAATCTTAATCTTCCATACATAGCCTCTAAGCCGCAGTTACCAAATAGAAAAATGAGGAGTGCGTTATTTTCTGTTCTTATTTTTTAACCAGTACCTGGGCGTTGCCTGGATTTATTGAGGCAGCCGTTGTCGTTCACGATAAGGAGATCATAAGACACTTCTGAAGCAGCTAGCAACAAGAGACAAAAAATGGTTATCTTATGAAGACAAAAAGTACACAGTGATAGGCTACCATAGACATTTTCAACATCAGTCACGACACTGGAAAGTAAGTCTGACTTCACTTGAACAACCAGTAGTAAATGGTGAAAACCATTAAGAACCTCGTATCCTTCACTAGATTTTTGCCCTTAAACATGTATGTTTTTGCAGCGCAGCATAACGGCATTGATAAAAAAATGGCGAGAGGTTACTGAAAATATGCCCTTTTGTTGTAAATGTAAAAGTTCTGTGGTGATCCACCGTTGGAATTGGAATTTTCTTCGTCACTGGCAAGAGTTACGTTTTTCATATTTAATATACGATATTACAACATAATATAAACCAAAATAATCGTCAATAAATCCCCTGTTATGTCAACGGTCCCATCTGATTACAGAAGGATGGGGAAGGAAATCGTCCGTGTCCTTTAGGGAAATCACGAAAAACCTTTATGAGGACGGCCGGACGCGGGTTTGAACCTCACCCTCCCGAATGCGGGTCCAGTGCGCTAACCAATGCGCCACCTCGCCTGGTGTTTCTGACTGTAGCATACAATGTTTAATATTGAAACATTGTGTTAAATGTGGAGTGAAGTTGTCTACGACGGATTGTATACGCAGTTTGAAATGACTGAGCCAATCACGAAGCACAGCAAACTTGTTGTCATAATGATGTGCATTAAAAATGAGATAACGAGGAACATAGACCTCAGGATGGATGGAAATCAACTTGTTGCTACAACCTTCATTTCGCTTTCACATTTGTTGATAACGGTAATTCCCAACCAAATTCTCAACTTCTCAGCTAAGCTAGACCTCGGGCTACGCCACAGAGCAGCGTGTCACTGTAACTAAGATCTCGGAAGTCACTACGATATTCGAAGCCTCTTATTCAAACTGACTCTGGCAAATGATGCGTAAACTTGAGAACAAAACTGCAATATAACGCTGAACTATGGAAGCACCGATAAAAAAGTGGATGAGCCCGTTCACGGCTCGATGCATGGAGAACCAATCGCCCAGTTATAAGTGTTCCAATTTTTTATTTGATTACATTCTTTTCCTGAAAAAAGCATTGGAACTAGAGAGTTGACGTCATTTTCCTTCCTTTGTATACGTCAGGTGTACAGACAGAAGTTAACAAGCAATAAAAGTAAAAGAATGTACAAATAGGTGTAACATAGTAACACTACGATGTAATGGTATTTAGTGAACTGTAACGTGGGGGTCTGGCCAGTTTATCGGTCAGTACAAAATGCAGTTTTATTGCGACTGCACATACATAACAGCCTTACAATGTTCACTGCACTAAACAGCAAGCTTGTGGCTTACTAGCAAAAATTACGGCACTTCAGCTTCACAGAAATGTAAGACAACATGGCAGCCTTCTCTGGCTGCACTCACCAACCAACTACGCGCGTTCGAACGATGTTTCGATCACCCGATTTTACTCAGCCGATAGCGAGCATCGAGCTTTAGCACGACACATCTGTGAGGGAGACTTTTAGTGTCACACAATTTCCATCTACAGGAAACGCGGAGTGATATAACTGGCGAATATGCTTCTTATTGAGGAGTTGAAGAAACTCAGTTAATCTCACGATATTTTATAATCATTGACTGGCGTTAAACTGATTGTTCTGCACAGATAGTGCCACTTAATCGCGATCTATTATCAGTTTGTTTTATAAACTTAGTGTTGTTTTAGAGTGTGTTTTACTCCTTTTGATAAGCGATTTCGCTGTAGAGATAATGTTGTATTCCCAAGAAAAGGCTTGGAGGATACGCAGCCGTCATTCAAGACATCGGTTCATCCGCGTAAGGCGATTTACCATCAGCAAAACTATATTTAAATGAAAGATTAAGAATACAGAGGATCTAGGGCAAAATTTTGATTGGTGTATCGAATTATCCTGTAGCAGTAACATAATCTGCGAAATAACATCTTCTGCGAACATACTAGAGACGCATTTACGTCCTTTAATATTTCACCCAGCGAAGAGGGCTACAAGGAATGTAGTCAGGAAGGCAAGTATGCAAGGACCACACCGTTACTGTGTGGCCATGTAAATTATTTTAAATTACCTTGACTAATGTGCGCTTTAGTTTCTTGCCTCTTCAGGGATTAGCTCCACGTTTCAGAGTTTTTGCGTCCGCAGGTACGTATTGAAGGTATATGTGCACCATAGGTGCAATACGCCAACGTCAGTTTGCCTTCATCGATGCAAGGAGTGCGGCATCGATGCCAGGAGTGGTAACCTAATACAGATTTTGCATGTTTCTCTTCTAAAACTTTTTGGTGCCACATTCCTGTGATTTTTTTCTATCATTAACAATCTCTAACGTAAATTCAGTTATAAGTTGTGACTTCTCTTTTAGTTTCACTGTCAGTATATTCTGTGATTTCTCTGCACATACTTATATTGGTAGTTCTTCTGTTGTACTATTATATAACCGCTTGTATTATCAATTGCATGATTTAATATCAATTTTTGTGTAAATGGACACTAACTTTTATTGGTAGTTCTTCTCCATTTAAATTTATACACTCGCGTATCTTACCAGGTGCATGATTTAATATCATATTTTGTGTGGATGGAAATCTAATTGGAAGTAGATGTGACTTATTTTTATAAAATTGCGACTAATTTTCCTAAAACGTAAGTATGTCCTCGTGGTGAAGCCTGTATGCCACGCCTGCACGTATTTCCTATATGTCTAGTATCCCCTTCAGTAGTATGCATGTGGTTTATTGTCACACGTTACTGTTCACCTTCGTGGAATCATATTCCGTAATTTGGATTGTATTTTGTAGCCTCCTCGCAAGTCCTCGATGTGTTTGCCTGTAGAGTATCCTTTTCGTACGACGATAGTCAGTTATTCCCTTTTATTGGCTGGTTTTGCCGAAAGATGCCAATAAACAAGTCTACTTGTACATTAATACCTAACAGTTTTCCTTTTCCGTTATTAACCGCTTAATGTCTGAATTAATTTCTAGATGAAAGATCAAAATCGTGGCGCTCTAGAAGTACCAGAAACACTAAAGAGAATGCAACATTTGTCAGAAGGGTTGGTAGTTCGTGCAGAATCAGCATCTACCGAGCCAGGTGCTCAAAAATAGTTAACCTTGCAGTTATTAGCACACCATTGGTACGATGCGAATTCGCGACATTCGGCATTAAAGGGTTAAATATATCTTATTATAAAATCTTATTCATTTCATTGGATTCACTGATGGTATTAATTATGTATCATCTCGAAATGAAATGTCAACAAATGCTATAAAACACTAATGCGTGAAATAAAGAAGTATTTTTATGAAAGAGTGATAGTTGGCAGCTTGCCCTGATGGAATAGATTAGCGATTTGACTTACCAGAGGGGTGAAAGGGGGAGAAAACCAAAGTGCGATCGGCAGCTGGTCTGGTACGTCAGCTAGCCAGAACGGCGAGTATTTTAGTAGGTTTTCCATACTTGCCTCGGAAGAGTAGCAGCAACGCGAAACTCGTAATGCTAAAGTACGAACATGACTAAGTTTACGCGATTTTTGGTCAGACTGCTTAAGTGACATTCCTTCTTTGTTGTAATTTTCGTTTGTGGTGACATAAATGGCATCCGGTGACAAAACTAAATTAAAGTATTTGTCAAATCATGCTACATTATCAGAACCGGGACAGTAACCAAAAGAAAGGAAGAGCAGTGAGTGCTGGCTACGTGGGCGTCAGTACACGAATCAACAAGTTGTGTCCTCCCTACCAGTCATAATGTGACTGCACCTCTGATACTGCTGTGTATGTGTGAAAATGTCAAGCTGCACTGGAGTCCGGATTTCTAGTTAAACTGCACTTGGTGGAGTGAGACGATTCACATATCTTCGGAAGGACCACCACCTCAAGTATGACCATGTGCAACAAAATATTAGAAATTCTTCTTCAAGGAAGCCACGGATTCACGCTTTAACGACTTCTCTGTAGTCTAACTTCTCTTCGTTCTCTTAAAATTGTGGTAACTGGTTTTATTGGCATGGGTCCAATGACCTGGAATACTAGTAACAAAATTCGGTCTGTTGTACAGGTGGTTTTTTATTTTATTTATTTGTTTATTTATTTATTTGTAATACAAAGACACATTTATTCTGTTCGAATTCCGACGCTGTGTTGTTGTAGTCATCGGTTCACAGCTGTTTTCGCTAGACTGTCTTTTGAAAGTGTTATATTTTCATAACTTCTGCATGCTAGATCCATTTCATCTTGCTTACTGTATTCATTTCTAGGGGTCACTATGCAATTTTACCCCTCGAACTTTCCTAAATTAGTCAATTCGAGTTACTTCTTCTTCATCTGCTACTTCTGCCTGTCTCATTTTTTGCATTCTTTTCTTTAGTAGAACTCTTCCTAAAATTTAAATTTAAATTCGATATTAATATGTTTCTCTTTTTCAGGAAAAACTTCTCATGGTACTTCTAGTCTACATTTTATGTCCTATTTACTTCCACATTGTCAGTAACTTTGCTGGCCTAAATAATAATATTCGTCCACTACATTCAGCAACTCGTTCTCCATTCTAATTAGCTTACCATCACTTGAAATAATTCAGCTCCCCCCATTCACCTTACAATATGTCCTCAAGACACTACCTGTTTCGATCAACTGACCGTCCAAGTCCTGTATGGTCACCGAGATAACTTTAGTGTCATCGTTAAACGTTTATTTCTGCTCACTGAACTTAAATTCACTTTCTGGATTTCTTATTTTTTCCTTTGCTACTTGCTGAATGTACCATTGAAAAGAACGGAGAATGGGCTGTGCCCCTTGCTCGCACTTTTCCCAGTCACTGCCTCCCGTTCATGACCCTCGACTGTCAGAGACCACTCTGGTCTCTTTACAATCTTTCGCTCCCTCCATACAATCGCCTATAACTTCAGTCAACACCGTTATATCCAAGGGCCAAGAATTACTTCATGTGTTCCCTCATTTCTACAAAAAAACTGATCTTCACCAAGATTATCTTCGACCATCGTTCCACCATTCTGCAGATATTTGGTATTAGTGTTTTAAACCCAGACATATTAAATTCATGGCTCAGTAATACATCTCTCAGCACTTTCCCTTTTTTGGTATTGGGAACATTAGATTCTTCTTGAAGTCTGACTACTTCGCCTGTATCATGCGTCCTCCATACTAGGTGGATCAGTTGTGTCAAGACTGGTTCTCCATGGATCCAAAGAACTATGGGCCATTGTCTTCTGCTTCGATGCCTTCTTTCGGCTTGGGTCTTTCAGTGCGCTGTCAAGTTCTCCTCTCAATATCACATGTCCTGTCACACCTTCATTTACGTCCTCTTGAATTTCTATGATATTATATTCAAATTTCTTTCTTGTGCACATCTCTTCCATGTACATCTTCCACTTTTCAGCCTTGCCTTCTTTGTTAAGTACACTCTTGAACGACTAGAGACAGGATGTTCACAGTCACAGGACATGTACATTAGTATGTGCTGCAGAAATGATTAGCATGTCGGTCACCTCGGTTCAGCATGTGTTCTGTTGCCTAGCAGGCACAGCGACCGACATGGGCTCTGATGACTTGCTCCATGCGTGACGGCATCAACGAGCATAAGGCGGGAATGCCGTCCTGTGTTACAGCCATCCACGTTGCAGTCACCTGGTTCCAAAGTTCACCTGTGATGGTTGGCATCGGGTCACAGCACTGCACCTGTCGTTTCGGCATATTCACACACTTTCGATTGGTGACAAGTCTGGTGCTCTGGCAGGCCAGAACAAAAGGCTGACATTCTGTGACGCCAAGAAAGCACGTGCTCGTGCAGTAACGTGCGGTCGTGCATTGTCTTGCTAAAAATGGCTTCAGGGTTGTTGTGCAGAAAGGATATGGTTACGGGTCGCAGGAACTCATTTACGTAGGTCACATTTGTCACAGAGTCCTGGACACGCACCAGCCTGCGATTTGTGGTTGTACCCAATAGCACCCCACTCCATAGGGCACTGAGTTGGCGTTGTATGTCTTGTGCGAATGCAGACAAGCCCCCTGTCTGCGGCGAACCAAATTGAGGCCAACATTTTCAAACAAACAGAACCTGGATTCATCCGAAAATATTGTCTGATGCCATTCCTGTCCCCACTGACATCGATCCACACACCATTACCGCCAGCGTGTTTCTGCACATTCGTCAAAGATAGGTGGAGCAGTGGACGACGCGCACGTAAGCCCTGCGGATAGTGTACGATATGTTACACTGTTCCACTGTTGCGAAAGAGCCGAGGACGACGCAGATCTGTGCTGCAGTGCCAGTCGGATGAGATGTCTATCTTCTCGGGGGTGATCTATATAGTGCGACCTGACCCATCTCATCGTGTTCTACGGCCTTCCGTGAGCCAATCTGCACATCCGGTGAACTACCGAAACAATTCGTCCCACATCAGCAGCAATTTCCCGGCATTCTCTCGTGACAATAATGTGCCCTCTTTCAAACTCACTGACTTCACTGTACAGTTTGCGCATACATCTTCGAGGCATCGTGTAGGTCTGCTGAAGTCACACTAATCCATTACCTTCGGTTTATTGTGACAACAAGAGCCGCTAGCACATTTTCCCGAAGGTAGTGTTGCGCCACGGTATCGATGTTGACCTTGAACCCGCGGGCCGACATGGTTCAGATGCTAATCATTTCTGCAGAATACACTAATGTATACGTCTCGTGAATATGAACATCCTATCTCTAGTCGTTCAAGGTGTTCTGCTTTTTCTGAACGTGAGTGTATATGTTCGCCATTTTCGATCTTATTGTTCATAGAGATGCTTCTGTTCCTTCCGAGGTGCCCTCCTTTCTTACAGTCACGCACTCTTCTAAATCTGCGCATTTTCATCTAGTTTCTAATTTTCCACTTTGCACTTCCTGTCGGATTCATTTTCTATTTGTCTGTATTGCATTTTGCATGTTTGATTTCTACATCTAGATCCATACTCCGCAAGCCACCTGACGGTGTGTGGCGGAGGGTACCTTGAGTACCTCTATCGGTTCTCCCTTCTATTCCAGTCTCGTATTGTTGGTGGAAAGAAGGGTTGTCGGTATGCTTCAGTGTGGGCTCTAATCTCTCTGATTTTATCCTCATGGTCTCTTCGCGAGATATACGTAGGAGGGAGCAATATACTGCTTGACTCTTCGGTGAAGGTATGTTCTCGAAACTCCAACAAAAGCCCGTACCGAGCTATTGAGCGTCTCTCCTGCAGTCTTCCACTGGAGTTTATCTATCATCTCCGTAACGCTTTCGCGGTTACTAAATGATCCTCTAACGAAGCGCGCTGCTCTCCGTTGGACCTTCTCTATCTCTTCTATCAACCCTATCTGGTACGGATCCCACACTGCTGAGCAGTATTCAAGCAGTGGGCGAACAAGCGTACTGTAACCTACTTCCTTTGTTTTCGGATTGCATTTCCTTAGGATTCTTCCAATGAATCTCAGTCTGGCATCTGCTTTACAGACGATCAACTTTATATGATCATTCCATTTTAAATCACTCCTAATGCATATTCCCAGATAATTTATGGAATTAACTGCTTCCAGTTGCTGACCTGCTATTTTGTAGCTAAATGATAAGGAATCTATCTTTCTATGTATTCGCAGCACATTACACTTGTCTAAATTGAGATTCAATTGCCATTCTCTGCACCACGCTTCAATTCGCTGCAGATCCTCCTGCATTTCAGTACAATTTTCTATTGTTACCGCCTCTCGATACACCACAGCATCATCTGCAAAAAGTCTCAGTGAACTTCCGACGTCATCCACAACGTCATTTATGTATATTGTGAATAGCAACGGTCCTATGACACTTCCCTGCGGCACACCTGAAATCACTCTTACTTCGGAAGACTTCTCTCCATTGAGAATGACATGCTGCGTTCTGTTATCTAGGAACTCTTCAATCCAATCACACAATTGGTCTGATAGTCCATATGCTCTTACTTTGTTCATTAAACGACTGTGGGGAACTGTATCGAACGCCTTGCGGAAGTCAAGAAACACGGCATCTACCTGTTAACCCGTGTCTATGGCTGCATTTTCCCCCTTTAGTCAGTTAAATTTAATATCACCTGTGTTATCCAAGGGTTTCACGTGTTCCTTGTCTTTTCGCCCAGTTTTTCCTCGTCTGCCTTTCTGCTGTCGGTATCTCATCTCTCAAACCTTTTTCATAACTTTTTTGTCGCATTCCTGCCCTTTCTTTGAGTTAATTATTGCTTAATTGTCCCTTTGAAATGATTTCCAACCTCGGTTCTTTCGATTTGTGTAGGCTGCATCTCCTTAAACTCTTAACGTTTTGGAATTTTTTCAGCATTAATCTGCATTTCGTAATTGGTCATAATCCACATAATTATGCTCCTGCAGTCTCTAAAACACCGTGTCAACAGTATGTGATCTATTTGAAAGCTTCTGGTGTCTCCAGGGCTCCTCCGCATACTCAACCTGCTTCCGTAATTCTTCAGTCCAGTGGGTATAGTTATAACTACTGCAAACTTCTACAAGGAGTATTCTCCTTTCATACCATTCTCCCAGTCCACAAACTCATATGATTTTTTCTTTTAACCATTTCCTTACTATAGAATTCCAGTCGCCATCGAATTAAATTTTGATTTCTCTTAATGTACTGAGTAAGTTCTTTTATCTTGTAATACTTTTTTTTCAATCTCTCCATCACCTGGAGTCGAAAGCTATAACCAAATTCGTTCTGTCAACACTGACCGTAGGCCTTTTCTACCGCTAGCTCCTTTCTTTCCATATCTTTGGAGGAGGTTACACGGCCCAAAACAAGAAAAAATTGTCAAGTACACATGCGCCCTAAAATGCATACCTCAAGAGCTACGTGCACATGTTCGGTAGAGGAGATAGTGTTTCACAGTAGCAAAGATGAGCAAGTGCTCTTAGCGCTTAAGGAATGCAATTTCATGTGTACTGGACTTTTTTTTCTTCCTTTAGCCAATAGTAAGTCCTCTCAAAACATGGAAAGCAAAGAGTTTGCAGTAGAAGAGGTCCACTGTCAGAGGTATTAGAACAATTTTCGTTCGTAACTGTCGACTCGGTCGTTTTCAGACCAAGGTCGCTTACCTCAAATTGATTCATTTACCCTTACCCATCATTTCTCACATACTGTAACATCACCACGGAATTGCCCTGCACAAGACCCAGTCCTGTATTAGCCCTATTTGATTTGCTGTTGATAACGTTGTACTCACCCGACCACAAATCCGGTTCTTTCTGACACCGTACCTCACTGATTCCCATTGTAGCTAACTTCAATCATTTATTTCTCTTTTCACGTTCTTTAACTTGCTTACCTGATTGATAGATCAAGCATTCCACACTCCGACGTGTAAAACGCGAGTTTTAATTTTTTCCGAGTATGCCCGCGCGAAGGTCGGAATGAGGGACTATTTTACCTTTGGAATACTTTATCCAGGAAGACATCATAATTAAACCAAGCAGCAGAGCTTCCTACCCTCGACAAACACTACGGTAGTATACGGGGTTTACAGAAATATGGTAACACCAAAAACATAGCACATTACCACGCCTAATAACGAGTAGGAAGATCTTTGGCACTCAAAACAGCTTCCAGCCGTCTCGGAATGGATATGTTTCTCAATGAAATCTTATGCCACTCTTGCTGCAAATTAGTGACACATTAGGTAAAGATGACGGAGCTGGACAGTGATCATGCATGCATCTCGCAAAAGAAGACAACAAAGGCTGAATATTGAGATCTCGTGACTATGCTGGTCAGGGGAGATGCGACAATTCGCCCTCTTGCTCGCAAAACCAGTGCTGGACGATACGAGCTGTGTGAACAGGGGACGTATTATCTTTGAACACAGCACCACCATTGGGGAACAAACACTGTATCGTGGGATAGACCTGATCAGCCCAAATGGTCGCATAATTCTTGGCAGGAATGTGACCTCGCCGAGTAACCAAGAGGTCATGGAATACTACAGTATAGCTGCCCAGCCATCACCGAACCACCGCCATGTTTTACTCCTAGGACGTAAACTCGGCCAGAAGTTGGAAACGATGTGAAATAAGAGTCAGCCGAACAAATGACTTCCTTACTTTGCTATATAGTTCAAGTTTTAAGTCTTTGGCACCACGTTTTCCTGTTAAGGTCATTTGCGTCACTGGTGAGTGGTTTTGAAATTCAAGCCTCCCTGAAATTCCCTGCTTACGCAGCTCCCTTCGTGTTGTTTTGTTGCTGACGGGTTCGTGAGTGCGACATTCAGTTCTGCAGTGGCTTTTCAATCTATCGTCCTCTTATTTTTCCTCACTGTCACTGTCTGGATCACTCAGCGCACAGTCTTCCACACTGTGACTTAGTAGGTGATGTTTTTGCCCTTTCCCTGTAGGTGGTATAAATCTGCCTCTTTAAGCATGAAATACTTCGGCAACCTTGGTTACGTAAGCACACACCATACGAGCACAAACTATTTTCCCATGTTCGAAGTCACTTAGCTCCGACATAATGCATTCATTAATACGCAGAACATGACTGACCACTGTAACGTATTGAGGACGGGTGCCGTTTGTGGTCAAACACAACAGTGTGACCCGCAGGCTCGGCTACCATCTGCATTGCTGTTCAAGCAGACATTTCTCACGGTGTCTCCTTTTTTTTTGTCCAACCCCTGTATTTTCTCCATGCTTTCAGGCTTTCGCGGTACCCACACAATAAGACCATGCTGGATAAAGTTGCAAGGCCATATCAGACATCAATCAAACCGTTTGCCGATGCAACTGCTAAAATAGCTACTGCCTCTTTTCAAAAAACACAGGTTAGTGTGGCCTCTCCGCGGATAACATCCTCTACTGGTCGACTCTGTCCATATCGATGATTGACGGATTGACGAGGCTCACAAGCCACTCTGTAGTTGGTTATTAGGGGGGGGGGGGGTGATGCTAAGGTAGCAACATTTGCAAACGTTGTAAGATACCAACAGTTTCAAAGACTGTGACCTAACAACATACAGTATTTTGCTGTTTGTGATCAATGGGAACCTGCTTATATAGAGTTATGAAGTTCAAGTGAATTGGTCCTTCCCTGCGGTATTATTTCACACTTTTAGCAAGACTTCCCACTAAACTGCGTTTGCTAGATGCGTGTATTTTCTTGCGTTCGCACTGCTGGATAGCGAACTATACTGCAATCATTTTGGATGGCTTAGTTTGGTAGAAAATGTAGTCAGTGTTATGGGCCAGCAATGCGATCTCGAGAACACTCATTTCCTTAAATAGTTATCTTGGGATCTACATTTATAACCGTGAGCGTAAATTTATAAATTTGTCACTGCATGGGAAGCGGACATGTGTACAATATAGGCCGATATTTACGATGCACGGAGCTCCAGCAAGCATACCAAGAAAAAACTAAATGAAATAGGCCCTATCCGTATTTCCCTGTCTATGAAAGCCGCAACAGATAGATTTGAGCAGCAATTCAGTTGTTTCTTATTTCAGATTTCACCCTCTGAGTGGCAATGTTTGTGAGTCTTAATTGCGAAGTGACAGTTTATGACTGATTTTTGAACTTATGGAAATTCGCGACTGGAAAAAATCTCACTGCTCTTTCAAATCCATGCTTTCATGGTAGCGCCTTGTTGGCGTACTGGACATCTGCTGCAACGAAATCTCGTGGCGTATGCATATCTGAGAACGCGGTTCCGTACATGGTCGAGAAGTCTGATATGACTGTTGACTTTTTTTTTCCCTGCACCATAGCGGGGTACGCAGACATGGGTGGAGTTGCGTCCTGTAGTCGAGTACCGAGCGAGGTGGCGCAGTGGTAAAACTGCGGTCCGAATCAAGTATTCGTGCGGCGTGTGGTACTCAGCCGTATTTTGTAATGGTAAAACTAAAAGCCGAATCCAGAAACGTTAGCTAATCTTGAGACCTCGAGTGTGTAGTTTTTCTGCTCAATAATAAACAAAAATTGACAGACTGTAACATTTTAGGATGTGAGCTAAGTTAAGTCGGCCTCTTACATCAGAAGCAGATGTGAGAATGTGGAAGTAGTAACGTTTCATTGATTGTCTTCCAGTACTGACAGCTCACGGGCGTGAGCGACTTTCACCGAACAGCTACCTAGGTATAAATTTAGACAGGGAAATAGTATGGATTCGTGAAAGTGCATTATAGAGACAGTCGTCTTCAAATGCGACGCATAGTTTTATTGAGGACTATGAAATTAAATTAAGAAAGGAAGATTTGGGTTTAACGTTCGGTTACAATCAAGGTCATTACAGACGGAGCACAAGCTGGGAATGTTCCAAGGATGGGGAAGGAAATCCGGAATTCCTTCAAAGGACCGTCGCGCCATCCCCCTGTAGCGATTTAGGGAAACTACGGAAAATCTAAATCTGGGTGACCGGACACGGATTTGAGTAGTCGTCCTCCCGGTGAAATCAAATTAAAGCTGTTGTAGTACTACGCAATGAGTAGAAGAAAAATGACATTTAAAATATTTAGTAAGCATTTTTGTTAGTGCCTTATATTGCACAGCCCATTCAAAGATAAGTACAGTTACTGTTATTAGTCACTGAATCATCAGCTCACGCGGATTACACGACACTTCGTCAGGCAGGTATAGTGCCGCAACTTCGAGGTCGGTGAGGGTGGCAGCAATGTGATACAGAGAAAAGTCGACACGAAGTGTTCCGAATGGTGTCGAGATTAACGATCAGTCCTTTGGGGCCAGCGGCCAAGTGATCACACCCTTGCTGAAGCTAGCTTGTTGGGGTCTCATTACAGTATAATTTATGAGGTACCCAGTTAATAATAAGATCGGTATTTACGCGGGCCTAGGTGCCACCCCACAAGGTCAGCACCGGCACTTGGGTAGAAGAGGTTGACGAACATTGTTGTAGAGATGACGGCTGTTCAGATCACTCTCCAGCCCTCTAGAGTTAGGTTTTCCGTGATTTCCGTACATCGCATTAAGGCAATGCTGGGATGGTTCCTTTGAAAGGGCATGGTCGATTTCCTTTGGCACTCTTCCCTAACGGTGGACATTTTCTTCGTCTCCAGTAAGCTCGTCGTTGATGGGCTGTTCAACCATATCTTCCTTCTGTAATCAAGTACAGATAAACAGTGGTGGAGGCGATTACAACTATTTAAAGTGGCCAGTGGCCTGTAACACGTTTGTTCCAGACAATATAGCGGCTGTGGCGATTTCAGTGGTCCCGCTATACTGACCTAGTTACGTAGCAGGTGTGCATCCAGCTACCTCTAACAGCTTTCTCTTCAGATGGATTATTTCAAGTATAAAGTTTCCGTGGTGTAGTGGTTATCACATCCGCCTAACACGCGGAAGGTCCCCGGTTCGATCCCGGGCGGAAACATCATTTTTTTTTGTCTTTCGTTATTAATTTAACAATGCGATATCTGGTTGCTTAATTGATGAAGAAAGACGGGGAGGGTACTAGAGACGGAACACAAACTTCAGTTCTAAAAGAAGGGAAAAGAAATCCAATGTATTCATTTCAAAATAACCACTAGGCATTCTCCAATTTTAGAAAATCCACGGGGACCTGAATGCTTACTCTGTAAATCGTATGTGGTACTTACACCTTCGGGAGTTATGATAATGGTTTTAATAAATAGATGCACAAACAAAGCAGCGGCTGTTTGTACTTTAAAGAAACTAAGTTTAAAACTGATCCACGTCACAAAGTTGGCCGGCCGGTGTGACCGAGCGGTTCTAGGCGCTTTAGTCTGGAACCGCGCTGATGGTATGGTCGCAGTTTCGAATCCTGCCTCGTGCATGGATGTGTGTGATGTCCTTAGGTTAGTCAGGTTTAAGTACTTCTAAGTTCTAGGGGACTGATAACCTCAGATGTTGAGTCCCATAGTGCTCAGAGACATTTGAACCATTTTTCACAAAGTTGAATCACGTCCATGATGGATAAAGTTACTTTAAGTAACACCTGCATTTCCCCGGCATCCTTTCCAACTATGTACGTAACAATAAATAATGTATTTCTAATACAGGAAAGCTACTGTTGTGTTGACAATCCAAACTGCCCGATTACACATTTAGCCCGATGCAACTTCCGATATCATCTTCTGTCTAAGTTCTATGAGTAAACACGGCTGAATATTATCTACTGAAACAGTTGCGATAGCAGTGAAAATATAAAGTGCGGCACGTGCTAAATATGTATCTGTTAAGAATGTTCGTCGTTTTCTATACACTCTTCGAAACAAAAGCAGTTTTTGTCTACTGTAAAACTTTCAGTCGTAAAAAATGACTAAAACTGATTTTTAGTTATATTCATTTAAAGATATATTCGCTTTGTTACGTAGTTCTCCCAACGGATGAAGATTGATGTGTTACTATAGATATCTATTGCAATGTTACGAGAAACATCCATTTTTACATGAGTACGAAGTTATTATAGTTCGCTGCTAACAGGGTCCAAAATTGCGTACGAAATTCTGCTGCTCAAAAATGTTCAAATGTGTATGAATTCCTAGGTGACCAAAACTGCTGAGGTCATCGGTCCCTTGTCTTACACAGTACTTAAACTAACTTATGCTAAGAACAACACATTCACCCATGCCCGAGGGAGGACTCAAACCTCCGGTGGGAGTGGCCGCGCAGTCCGTGACAAGGCGTCTCAAACCGTGCGGCTAGTACGCGCGGATCGGCTGCTCTTATACGATTCCTTGTTTGCCTTAAATTCGCATTACTTCAAATTAAAATTTCCCCTGTAAAGGTACATCATATAGCAACGAAAGAAAAGAAGTAGGAAATAAGGATAGGAAAATAATCAAATAATGCGAACAAACATAGAAATGCTTCAAATCATAATTTCCAAAAATAGTAGTATATGCCAATAACGTATTGCCAGAGTACCTCATATGACAGTAGGGTTATTCTGTGTGAATTTTACCGGTGAGCCCCAAAGGCGTTAGGAAATATTCAATAAACGAAGGTTAAACCGGGCTTGTCAGTAGGGTTACCCATAGATCCACTGAATTTTTTAGGCTTCCATTTGGCTGATCCGTCTAGTATTGTAAAAAGGATTGAAATATTAATAAGAAACATTCCTGCAGCCATCACATCACAGTAATGCGTCATAGCAGTGGACAGAAAAAAATATCGCATGTTACAAATGTTGGTCACCGCATCTATTGACATTCAATTACAGTTCAGTATGAACAACTATTTAGTGTATCTCTACGTTCTGGGAAGAAAATCGTTTTGGTGAAAAACACAACAATGGTCTCACTGTCAGTGGAAAAGAATAGGTCCTGGTAAACAGAAGGAAACAATACTGGCGAAACATGGATTCATTCATATGAAGTATATAAATAAGCATGGAGGCTGTAAATGAAGGTAAATGTAATGAGATGAAGATAAAGCAATCTAATTGGCAACTGGAGTGACTGAAGGAAAAATTCGATCACAATTTCGTTTACTCAGGCCATCAGTGAGTATGGTTATACAGGTGGAAGCGTATTTAGCGACATCATTCGTAGGATGCACGATCACCACTTCTTCGATTCCCTTAGTCATATTAGCCCCCTAATACCAGAATAAAATTATAAATGAAAGAAAAAATGAAAAAATCACGTCGCTCTAGCAGTACACGAAAAGACACAAGAGATGGCAGCAGATGTGAGAAGCGTTGGTGTAGCTCCGTGTAGGATCTGCACCTGCATTTACTGGCGCTCAGTTTATTAGCGGCGCAGTGACGTGATTCGAATTCGCGACACTCGGAATTAAGGTGTTCGAGGGTTGTACCTATAGAACAACGGAATACTTTTTTTACTTGGATTATCTGAATCATGCCGCTACGACTTGAAACGAATACAAAAGCTTGCACATAGAAATAGCTCAAGGAATAAAAGCTGCATAGCAGTTGATAATATCATTGTTGACTGGCAGTACAACAGAGTTTGGTCTTTTGATAACAGCAAATTAGAAGGTATTTTGATTTCTCTGAAGACCAAAAGTTTAGAAGCGACAAAAGACATTAATCACTCTAAATTTTTTTTGCTGTGTTTCTTTATTCTACTGTGAAGAATTTCCGGTCTGGGAGAATGTGTCTTCTGTTAGGTTTACCTGAGTGACGTCATCGCTCTTACATAGAAAGGTTTCTTGTCTGCAAATTAACATCGGCGTGGGGTACAGTGCATGGTGTGGGTCATATGTTCTCTAGCATGTGGGGAAGAAGAAAACGAACACACGATAACATTCCATAACTTGATAAGCGTAATTTAACAGGAGATGCTTGGTTCGTTCTGAAAATGGGTTTTAGCCTAAAACAGAAGTGATCATATACACTGAGTTGGAAAAGCCGTGGGATACCTTCTAATATCATGTCAGACCTCTTGCCTGGCTTAGTGCAGCAGATTCACGTGGCATGGACTCTACGTCGTTGGAAGTCCCCTGTAGAAGTACTAAATCATGTTGCCTTTGTAGTTGTCCATTATTGCGGAATGTTATTGGTGAACGAATTGACTTGTCGATTATGTCCCATAAATGTTCGATAGGATTCGTGTCGGGCGATCTCGGTGGTCAAATCATTAGCTCGAACTGTCCAGAATGTTTTTCAAACCAACTGCGAACAACTGTGGTCCAGTGACATGGCTTATCGTTGTTCGGGAACATGAAGTCCATGGATGGCGGCAGATAGTCTCCAAGTAGACGAACATAACCATGTTCAATCAATTATCGGTTCAGCAGGACCAAAGAACGCAGTCCATTCCATGTAAACATAATCCACAGCATTATGGAGACACCAACTGCTTGCACAATGCGTCGTTGGTAACTTGGGCACATGGCGTTCAAATGGATCTGAGCACTATGGGACTTAACATCTGGGGTCATCAGTCCCCTAGAACTTAGAACTACTTAAACGTAACTAACCTAAGGACATCACACACATCCATGCCCGAGGCAGGATTCGAACCTGCGACCGTAGCGCCTATGACCGCTCGGCCACCCCGACTGGACACATGGCGTCGTGGGGTCTGCGCCACATTCGAACTCTACCATCAAATCCTACCGGGTGAAATCGGAATTCATCTGAGCAGGCCACGGTTTTCCGGTCGTCTAGGATCCAACCGATGTTGTCACGACCCTAGGAGAGGCACTGTAATTGATGCCATGCTGTTAGCAAAGGCACTCGCTTCGAGTGGGTGTCTGTTGCCATGGCCCAATAACGCCAAATTTCGCCGCACTGCCATAACGGTTACGTTCGTCGTACGTGCGCCACTGATTTCCGTGGTTATTTCATGCAGTGTTGCTTGCCTGTTAAGAGTGACAACTCGCAGTGCGTTGTCCGTGGTGAGAAGTAATGCCTGAAATTTGGTACTCTCAGCACTCTCTGGACACTGTGGATCTCGGAATACTGAATTCCTTTACGACTTCCGAAATGGATTTTCCCATGCGTCTAGCTCCAACTACCATTCTGCGTTCAAACTCGGTTAATTCTCGTCGTGCGTCCATAATCACTTCGGAAACCTTTTCACATCAGTCATCTGAGTGCAAATGACAGCTCTGCCAACTAACTGCTCTTTTGCACCTTGTATACACGATACACCCGACATCTACACTCCTGGAAATGGAAAAAAGAACACATTGACACCGGTGTGTCAGACCCACCATACTTGCTCCGGACACTGCGAGAGGGCTGTACAAGCAATGATCACACGCACGGCACAGCGGACACACCAGGAACCGCTGTGTTGGCCGTCGAATGGCGCTAGCTGCGCAGCATTTGTGCACCGCCGCCGTCAGTGTCAGCCAGTTTGCCGTGGCATACGGAGCTCCATCGCAGTCTTTAACACTGGTAGCATGCCGCGACAGCGTGGACGTGAACCGTATGTGCAGTTGACGGACTTTGAGCGAGGGCGTATAGTGGGCATGCGGGAGGCCGGGTGGACGTACCGCCGAATTGCTCAACACGTGGGGCGTGAGGTCTCCACAGTACATCGATGTTGTCGCCAGTGGTCGGCGGAAGGTGCACGTGCCCGTCGACCTGGGACCGGACCGCAGCGACGCACGGATGCACGCCAAGACCGTAGGATCCTACGCAGTGCCGTAGGGGACCGCACCGCCACTTCCCAGCAAATTAGGGACACTGTTGCTCCTGGGGTATCGGCGAGGACCATTCGCAACCGTCTCCATGAAGCTGGGCTACGGTCCCGCACACCGTTAGGCCGTCTTCCGCTCACGCCCCAACATCGTGCAGCCCGCCTCCAGTGGTGTCGCGACAGGCGTGAATGGAGGGACGAATGGAGACGTGTCGTCTTCAGCGATGAGAGTCGCTTCTGCCTTGGTGCCAATGATGGTCGTATGCGTGTTTGGCGCCGTGCAGGTGAGCGCCACAATCAGGACTGCATACGACCGAGGCACACAGGGCCAACACCCGGCATCATGGTGTGGGGAGCGATCTCCTACACTGGCCGTACGCCACTGGTGATCGTCGAGGGGACACTGAATAGTGCACGGTACATCCAAACCGTCATCGAACCCATCGTTCTACCATTCCTAGACCGGCAAGGGAACTTGCTGTTCCAACAGGACAATGCACGTCCGCATGTATCCCGTGCCACCCAACGTGCTCTAGAAGGTGTAAGTCAACTACCCTGGCCAGCAATATCTCCGGATCTGTCCCCCATTGAGCATGTTTGGGACTGGATGAAACGTCGTCTCACGCGGTCTGCACGTCCAGCACGAACGCTGGTCCAACTGAGGCGCCAGGTGGAAATGGCATGGCAAGCCGTTCCACAGGACTACATCCAGCATCTCTACGATCGTCTCCATAGGAGAATAGCAGCCTGCATTGCTGCGAAAGGTGGATATACACTGTACTAGTGCCGACATTGCGCATGCTCTGTTGCCTGTGTCTATGTGCCTGTGGTTCTGTCGGTGTGATCATGTGATGTATCTGACCCCAGGAATGTGTCAATAAAGTTTCCCCTTCCTGGGACAATGAATTCACGGTGTTCTTATTTCCATTTCCAGGAGTGTATATTGACTACCGGCCATTAAAATTGCTACACCAAGAAGAAATGCAGATGATAAACGGGTATTCATTGGACAAATATACTAGAACTGACATCTGATTACGTTTTCACTCAATTTGGGTGCATAGATTCTGAGAAATCAGTACCCAGAACAACCACCTCTGGCCGTGATAACGGCCTTGATACGCCTGGGCATTGAGTCAAACAAAGCTTGGTTGGCGTGTACAGGTACAGCTGCCCATGCAGCTTCAACACGATACCACAGTTCATCAAGAGTAGTGATTGGCGTATTGTGACGAGCCAGTTGCTCGGCCACCATTCACCAGACGTTTTCAATTGGTGAGAGATCTGGAGAATGTGCTGGCCAGGGCAGCAGTTGAACATTTTCTGTATCCAGAAAGGCCCGTACAGGACCTGCAACATGCGGTCGTACATTATCCTGCTGAAATGTAGGGTTTCGCAGGGATCGAATGAAGGGTAGAGCCACGGGTCGTAACACATCTGAAATGTAATGTCCACTGTCCAAAGTGCCGTCAGTGCGAACAAGAGGTGACCGAGACGTGTAACCAATGGCACCCCATACCATCACGCCGGGTGATACGCCAGTATGGCGATGACGAATACACGCTTCCCATGTGCGTTCACCGCGATGTCGCCAAACACGGATGCGACCATCATGATGCTGTAAACAGAACCTGAATTCATCCGAAAAAATGACGTTTTGCCATTCGTGCACCCAGGCTCGTCGTCGAATGCACGATCGCAGGCGCTCCTGTCTGTGATGCAGCGTCGAGGGTAACCACAGCCATGGTCTCCGAGCTGATAGTCCATGCTGCTGCAAACGTCGTCGAACTGTTCGTGCAGATGGTTGTCGTCTTGCAAACGTCCGCTGCAAACGTCGTCGAACTATTCGTGCAGATGGTTGTCGTCTTGCAAACGTCCCCATCTGTTGACTCAGGGATCGAGACGTGGCTGCACGATCCGTTACAGCCATGCGGATAAGATGCCTGTCATCTCGACTGGTAGTGATACGAGGCCGTTGGGATCCAGCACGGCGTTCCGTATTACCCTCCTGAAACCACCGATCCCATATTCTGCCAACAGTCGTTGGATCTCCACCAACGCTAGCAGCAATGTCGCGATACGATAAACCGCAATGGTGATAGGCTACAATCCGACCTTTATCAAAGTCGGAAACGTGATGGTACGCATTCTCCTCCTTACACGAGGCATCAAAACAACATTTCACCAGGCAACGCCGGTCAACTGCTGTTTGCGTATGAGAAATCGGTTGGAAACTTTCCTCATGTCAGCACGTTGTAGGTGTCGTCACCGGCGCCAACGTTGTGTGAATGCTCTGTAAAGCTAAACATTTGCATATCACAGCATCTTCTTCCTGTCGGTTAAATTTCGCGTCTGTAGCACGTCGTCTTCGTGGTGTAGCAATTTTAATGGCCAGTAGTGTATTTGCAATCGCTGTCCCATGACTTTTCTCATGTCATTGTAAGTCACAAAGAAAGAGCTACTTGGTATCTTTCGTCATCACTGCGTCGTCTAAACAGTCATGGATACAGCGAGTGAAATAATGATCTTCAGTTTCTCGGCATCTGGCAGAAGTGGAAGTATTGACTATTCGGAAATTATCCCCGCTCCCGTCTAATATAACAAATACGTGCCTGATTCGATACGAACAAACGGAAGAAATGTCGGAGCGTCTCATCTGTGCGGTAAACACATGAACGGCTGATCTTGACGACGTGTGAGGCCGCGCGTCCCTACTGGGCGAGGGTCCACGACGCGTTAGTGGAGCCGAGCACGGGCTGATGCGAGGTCGTTCGCCAGACGCCGGCGCCACAGTCTGTTTTCCCAGAGATGCATTATGTGAGGCCGCAAACGGGCGCACTTAACCCAAAGGTTGGAACACGGTCCACTTAGTGGCGGAGCGATAATTTAGTGTAATTAAGGAGCGGTGGCGCTTTTTTCGGCTGCACAGGCGTCCGCCGCTGCTCCGACGGAAGTGGGAATTACTGGCAGCAGGGGCGCACGGGCAGCACACTGCCGGCCTTGTTCAGTGTTCACGCACACGTGTGTCGGGGACACCACCCTCTGGCTTTGTGAGCGCCTGCTCCGGACCTCGTGCCAACCTTTGCTTTCACGGAAGGAGGAAGAAGGCTGTTACGTACTATCCGATCTTAGCGAGTCGGAGTTCTGTGGCGTCTTCAGGCGGTCATGAGCCTGCTTATGCATGCTGGGCGTAACACCGGTAGAATGTGCGCACTGAAGCTTCAGGACAGATTGAAAACGGCAAACATGGGACCATCAATAGCTGTCGACTGTAGTGGACGCTGTGCGCCACAGGGTTAAGGAATTGCATTAAATCTACAAAAGAAGTGGCTTACATAACACAACAGAGATAGAAAGAAATTATACAGATACCAGTACTACTCTCTGCCACACACCGCAGGGTGTCTTGCAGTGTGTAGATGCTGATGGTTCGTTAAATAAGGATAACGATCGATTCCTTGTACAGTCCAGGATTTATCTCTATTCGCTACAATGTTGGTGAGACATTAAGTGTTTCCACTCAAATCTCGGGAAGACAACCGGTACGCAGGGTTTGTTATAATTAATATCGAAAACTTATACGAGTGAAGGTATAGAAGTAAAAACGTACCAATAAACACAGGTCCGCAAACGAGCTATCTTGTTGTTGTTGTTGTTGTTGCTGCTGCTGCTGTTGTTGTTCATCTTCTCTTAAGGTATCAGGGGGAAGTGCCTGTTACAGTACCCATCTTTGGCAGGGTTTTCCTCTGTCTCTTCTTTCTTGGCACTTATAATTTTCTGGCTTTTAAGGGAAGTCTCTCACTCTCCATTCTTTCTATGTGTTCGTTCCATTGTCTTGTACAATTTATCATTTAGGCTAAAAAAATTTAATTCTTCTCTAATATCTAATCCTTAATCTTTATTCTCTTGTACATTCTTTAATTTCATTTATTTTGCCTAAATGTTGGTTTCTTGCATTTTGCTTATCACTCAGGCCTCGCTTCCATAGAGCAGTATGGAAGTAGCAACAGTTTTTTTGGAAGTCAAGTAAATTTCCTTGTTTCGTTTTTAAGCTTTTTGTTAATTGTTCCACATACCCCGCTGAAAGTACTAAGCTTAATTTCTATATCTTTTCTGTAGCCATACGTCACCTCACATCCTAGGTAACTGAAGTGGTTTACTTACTCTAAAATCTTCTGATCTAAACTTTTTGGTTGTAATGTGTTCTTTCCCGACGAAGACCACGGTTGTTTTTCTGTCGAGATTTCCTTGTGAAATTTCGCTCTTATTTGTTTCAGTAAGTAAATTCATTTCATTATGCCTTCTTTGTCTTCTAGGATCACTGCACCGTCAGCACATAGTAACTTATTTAAAAGAGTTCTTCTGGCTAGGTATATACGTTTTTGAAAATCTGATTCAATATATGCATTATTTCGTGTACGTAAATGTTGAACAAAGTTGGGAAGCTACAGCAGCCTTCTCTTACTTCTTTGTTAGGGGGTATCTCATTAGTCGTTTTTCCGTTGGTTTCCAGATTGATAGTTGTGCTCTGATATAAACTATCGGATAAAACTTGATGAGGTTCCAGACAAAAAGTGTAGTTTACCTATGGGGCCCCCTTCTTGGGAGAATGTGGGAGGCAACCACATGAGCCCTAAGTTAAGCCTGACATTGCTTCCACTTTCTTGTGTCGGGCTTCTTCTGTTTCTTTTTTCCGGATTCCCCCGGCCAGTTCTTGTTTTTATCGACCCCAATGATATTAGGTTTTTTGGTCCGAGGGTCTCTTTCGTTTTCCTTTTCTATCTACAACAGTCAGAGGTTGGCAAAGAATCTCTGAGATCCGCTTCGTTTTGAGAATAAAAACTCTGAGAAACGTCCACTGAAACTTTATGAACGAATCAGAAGAGCACAAGGCAGCTTTGCCAACAAACGCTACTCGCGTACCCAAGAAAATATGAGTTGCCTGACCCCTCGGATAATGCGTATCATACCGTGGCTGCACGTTGTGTAGCTAACGGGAGAAAATGAAAAGCGAGTTTTCCAGCACCTTGAAATGACCAGAACATATCGGCTAAGAGAGAGTGGTTGAGCAGATGGATGGTAACTAACTCTACGGTAATACACACTACTCCTTTATACCCCAAAGAGCAGCCGAGCTGTTTTCGAGATAACTGCAATTTCTGTTTACGAGCCGCCACTCGCTTCAGTATAAAAGATTGCCCTACTCTGTACAAATAAATTTCAAATGTAAACTTGCGATTAAGTCGCCATTTAATTATGCTCAAGATTCATCCACGGTTCATGGGTGGGGAATGTGGTAGATGCATAAAGGGGTAGTGGCACATTTTTCTGCAGATGCCGACTCGACCACCAGCTGAAGATCATAAACGATTTGATTTCTTACCATCACCCAGTTGTTAGCAAACTAATCAAAGCAATGAATCGGGTTTGCCCACCAGTAAGAACGACCACCAAATGGAACTACTATAAGACATTTCGCAACAAAAAGTCTGTCCTACTTCAGACATCTCTACGACTGACCTTACGCTCGACACCACGACGAGTTCTGGCGTCTTTACTCCAAGACTTGAATGCTCTTAGAAACAGAATTCGCAAACGATGCCAACGTTTCCGGAATTTGTAGGACCTACGAGAAGTGAAACGCCTCTCAAGCGAACTAGATCAAGATTGTTGACAGTTTTCTCCAAGGACAGCGCGTTTATGTCAAAATAAACGGACAACGCTCCAGCACAGCACAATTACAAGAAGGTTTACCCCAAGTGGTGGTCCTGTCGCCAATGCTTTTTTATTTGTACGTGAATGACATGCCTGTGCTCCCGCAGGTTGTTCTCGTGCATTTTGCAGACGACATCGCGTATTTAACAAATGGTCGACGCATCACCGCCGCCGTTTTGACGCCTCTAGAAGCAGCTGAACATCACAGAACAATGGGCAACGGCACTTCGTATAATACTTACTGCAGAGAAGATGTATGGAGAAAGCTAGTAACACCTTTTTTGACAAGTGCGAGTGTACAGTAAATTGTAACATATAAAGTGAAATCTGAACCCAATTAGGCGGGGACGGAGATGCTTAGATTTGCAATACAGGTGTACTAACTACAACAATATTTCATACAGAAGTCAGTGACGGCTTGTAATCACACATTCGCAGTTATCTCGTAAACTCTTACTTATTGCAGCGTTTTCGCTTCTACTATCGTACACTTTCAACAGTGACAATTTTCGCCATTACATGTTGTACACCTTGTGTAATAGCAGGCCATGTGTCGTGTTCTTCCCGCATGGGTTCTGCTTGAATGAAAAAGGCACCCAAAGGTGTGTTAGAAAGGCCGATCTTGTGAAGTGGCTTACTGAGGTTGGATAAATCCCACTAAATCCAAACTTAGCGACAAAGGATAAAGTTACAATAGTGTACAGTTAATCACATCTAAATAGAAGATTAATCTAGACTCATTTTATCAAGATCCCGTACTCTCCTTGACTACAGGGATTCTCTCCGCCTCGAAGTGCCCGACCGCGTATGCAAGATTCCAGTAACAAAACTTGCAATGTGACACTCGTGGAAACATATTTCAGAAAATCATTATTTGTATAATACTGAACACGGATCTAAATTCGAAGGATGAATCGGATGACTATTATTACAGAATATCAATTAGATCGAACTCCAATCGCCAGCCAAAAATTCGTAACACAGCTGATTGGCAGAAAAAAGCACTCCAAATAAATAACGCTGCATACTCACTGCTAAGCTAATTAACTTATGTCCTATTAAGAAGGTACGAAAGGATATATCAAACTATTTTGACCCAAGTAACTGTAGGACAACACAAGCATCTCCGAAAGTCGTAATCAAAAGTATTAACTGAGACAACACATACTTTTTTAAAAAACTGAATTGCCCAGTATTGATGTCCACAATAACATTTATCATAGTGGGACATCAATAATATTTATATCTGTTTTTATTATTCATATACTTCTCCTAGTACCAACGGAATATTCCAAAAAAGTCATATCTTTTTCTATTTATAAACTAAATATAGTGTTCGTTATTGTGACAGATCTCCATGGTTAATGTAGGAAATAAATCTGTACCCAACGAACAGTGAGGTACGCATTGTCTTGTAAAAGTTTTATTCCAGGAGTACCACGTGGGATGCGGCCAAGTGTAGTTTGACTCCATTTGGCAAACTGCGGCGGCGGTTGCTGTTAGCTGCTGGATGCCGGAAAGTGTCTTAAGACACCGAGGAATCTTATTTTAACGCAGACCGTCTTTTAATTGGTTTTTGCGATACTCAGTCTGTTCATATCTATTGCTCATCTTTCGTCTTTAAATACGTACTAAACATATGATTACAAAATCTATTTCTCATATTCTAATAGTTGCGTAACCTATTTCTATAATCTGTGGTAGATATCCTAGTAAACTCTCTGATCTTTTAGTAAGATTTTGGCGTACATTTCCGTACTCACCTAATCAGTCTGGCAACTCTTCATTTCGTGCCCAACCTGTCCTCTTAATCTTTAACAATTTTATGTAGCACCGCATTTAAAATACTTCTTGTTTCTTCTTCTCTGGCTTTCTCGCAGTTACGTTGCTGTTCATAAATTCTGTACTCCAGGCGTACAATCGGGGACTACTTACCCCATTCCATGTCAGTGTTAGATGCCATTATGGCTTTTTGTTAAAGAATGATTTCTTATTCTGCGCCAGTTTTGCCTGAGGTATGCTATATGATCGTACTTCGTATTTAGAAGGTTTTTTCATCTCTTCTACTACTGCGTTTTGCCTAACTTTCATATTAAAAGTGTCATTATTGTCTTTTCGTCTATTCTCTATTCTTCATCACGTCTGTCTTAGTATAGTATACCGGTCGCTGTGGCCGAACGGTTCTAGGCGCTTCAGTCCGGAACCGCGATGCTGCTACGCTCGCAGGTTCGAATCCTGCCTCGGGCATGGATGTATGTCACGTCCGTAGGTTAGTTGGGTTTAAGTAGTTCTAAGTGTAGGGGACTGATGACCTCAGATGTTAAGTCCCATAGTGCTCAGAGCCATTTGAACCATTTTCTGTCTTAGTTTTGCTTCAATGAAGCATGATATGGTAAGGTGAGATGCCGGTCTTAACGCGGTTTTTTAAATAAAAACGAAAAAAATTTAAAAGTAAAAACTTTTAACGCCTAAAACGAAGTTTAATTGTGATAGGAAAACTGCGATCTGGCCATTAAAAGTTTTTACTTTTAAAATTTTTTGTTTAATAAATCAGTTTTTCTTGTTTGTAATGTGCATGTCCATGTTACTCAAAAATTATTCTTTTCTGTCATCGGTATTTTGACTGGTTGGATGCGGTTCACCTCAACTTCATCTCCTGTGCCTATCTCTTCACCTTACTTATACCTACGGCCACGGTTATTTCTTAGGCATGTTACAATCTCTTCAACTGAATTAAAACCGCAACAGACGTGTCAAAATGACAAGTTTCATGATATTAATCATCTTAACGTGAGAAACTGTTGACCAATCAGTATACAATGTCCTTAAATTCTTCGTAAGGGAAAATAACGGAAGTTCCCTATCTTCCTGCACAAAACTGGCCTCATAAACCGTCCAACAGTCAAAATAACCAGAGGAACAAGAGCAGGATGTAACCCGGAGATATGACTTCAAGACGTACCGTGTAGCCGGCCGCGGTGGTCTAGCGGTTCTAGGCGCTCAGTCCGGAGCCGCGCGACTGCTACGGTCGCAGGTTCGAATCCTGCCTCGGGCATGGATGTGTGTGATGTTCTTAGGTTAGTTAGGTTTAAGTAGTTCTAAGTTCTAGGGGACTGATGACCATACATGTTAAGTCCCATAGTGCTCAGAGCCATTTCGTAATGTGTATGTCCGGGTTGTGTCCTGTGCTTGTTCGTCTGGTTATTTTAAAGATGACGATTGCGTACTTTATGTCGCCAGTTATGTGCAGGAAGCTAGGGGACTTCTTCTATTTTCCCTTACGTAGATTTTAATGACATTATGTATTGAGAGGTCAACAGCTTGTCACGTGAGGATGTGACAATAATGTCATGAAACTAATCGTGATTTATAAGCCATATTGAGGAAGCTGTTGTGGATTTCAGGAGTTGAAATGTATTATCACAGCTATGGCTGCCCATCATACCAAGTGATTTGTTCAAATGTCTCTCTTCCCATACTGTTTTTGCTATCTGTGGCTCCACCTGATACCATGGAAGTTATTTACTAATGTCTTAACACGTACCCTATCTTCCTGTCCCTTACTCTACTCACTGTTTTTCACGTATTCCTTAGCTGCCGATTCTGCGGATGTCCACATTTCGTAACTTGTTGGTTCATTTAACTTCCTTCTGTGATACATCCCAAACATTTCGCTTCTTATCTTTTCCGTTTCTCCCACAGTTCATGATTCACTTCAATACCATGCTGTTTTCCACGCGTGCATTCTCAGAGCTTTCTTCCTCAAATTAAGGTATATGTTTGATACTAGTAGACTTCTATTAGCGAGGAATGCCGTGTTTGCTTTTCCTAGTCCTCTTCTTATATCCTCTTTACTCCATCTGTAATGCGTCATTTTTCTTCCAAGGTAGCAGAAGCCCTTCGTCTACCACGTGTACCCCAATTTATATTCAAAATATCTTCTAGGTCTTCCTTTTTTTCACCTAGAAGGGCTCAACTTCAGTGTACGTTTTCCTTACACTGTAATACTTTTTCCAAAAGTTAATCACCTATTCCACTACTCTTTTCGCTCGTGCCTTCTACACCAATGTGATGTTATCACTTATCAAAATCAGATTTTTGTTTTTCTGTTACATCCTTTTTCATAACGGTTGAATAAGTTTTCAATTCCCATACTTCTCGTCGATTTTAGTAACATCGATTGTTGCTTACATTTGAATTCTAGTCAATAAGTGATATGTCAGGTTCTGCGTTACCAGATCCCCCGTTTCTTTCCTGCCAATTTCCTTCTCTCATCTATCGTGCTTGGGGTGAGGCCTCCCTCGTACAAACACTCGATCTGTTCACGCCATCTACCTGCTCTTATTTCTACTCTTAACAAAGGTTTCCATCAGTACTTCGTAGATTGTAACTTCTTAAATTTTACGAAATTGCGTTTATGCTGTTATATGCCGTATCATTTCTTTACCACGACACATCACTTTGCCGATTTATTTCTTCGTTCACCCTTTCTGAACGACCTCTTTTGGACTTCCTGTACCTTGGATTCCTCTAATTGTTTCTTATTTACTTGTGGATTATTTCATGAAGTATTCATGGGCTATTACTTCTCTGTTTTCACTGTTCTTATGGTGGTTTGCCGTATCTTCTCTATTTCCTTATTTATCACACTCCCCTTCTGTACTGATGTAGACTCAACGCATTTTCTTAAATCATCGCCCACTGCATCTGAAGTATTCGTCTTATTCTTTCCTGAGATTTCATTACCCAACCTTCTCATTATTCCTTTTTCGTAATGTTTTTAAATGTCATCCCGTTGTTCATAACTACTGGTTTGTATTAATCTAGGTGTGCTTTATATTCCAGTATTTGTCTAATTTTTTTAGTCATGTTTCAGTCCAGCTGAAGAGTTTCCAAATCGGTCATTTCTAAGGATATTTTCTTGTCCTTTAGTTTTAGGAGAGGGTGTGAATACCATAAGGATAGTCCCTCTCGTTTTTTACTTGTACCATATATTCTCCAGTAACTGGACGTTCCATTCTCTCTGAAATATAACATTCCAATTTATCAGGTCCATGATATTTTATCGTCCTCGACACATTTTAAAAGCTCTTTCTATTTGTCCATCATCATATTATAGCATTTGCATTGAAACAGCAGAATGGTCATTGGTGTAGGCATAGTTTTACACCTCAAAACGAAAATTAGTGCTTTGCTTATAGTAACCCATTCTTTTACCTATCTTCATATTCATAACAAAGCCACCAACAGGTATTACACCATTAGCTAACTCTGTTATTACCCAGTTACTATCAGCCAGCCCTTTCCTTTTCCCTTTCACTTCACAAACGGCGTCAAATCTAAATTCGACTTCCATATTTCTCTCTACAGATTAACAAGTTATTCCAGATTCAAACTTGTAACATTCCACACCCATCCTTGTAAAACTTTATCCTAATCCGTTCTGTTTGTGATAAGACATTCTTTCCCAAAGAGCGCCTCAGGGTTGGATTTGATTCTTTTTTATGTTCCCTGGACACATTTCATGTGTCCTTAGGCAAGTGGCAACACGCGAACTGTGTTCGTAGTTTTTCGTTATTTGTAGTAGTTCGTTATTCTGTCTTTCAGGGCAGCTTTACAACCAAAGAGCAAGAGGTTATTCTGAATCTCTATTCAGTCCTTTGACACCATTTAGTAAGGCCGTTATGTAAGATCAACACCCTCACCAAATTTCAAGTTTCTAACCTTATTGGCTTGGGCTGGGCGGTGATGCAGAATGAGTCTTTTTTTCTTGGTTTGCGGAGTATCTATGTAGATATAGATATAAGAGTAACGCAATCGAATGCATTCACCATTCTGTTCACAGTGGTGCGTAAAGCTTCTAAATATAATTGTGACACCGAATTCTTGTTCGTCGGGAGAGACTTCCCTTGTGAGCGTTTCCCGCGCGATGCCCGCACCTTATAGCCCCCAGGACCACAATAGCCACTCTGCACGCCGTAGCCACTTGGCCCGGTTCTTCACTACATGTGAGCATCGCATCGCGTGGTACAAACAGGTGATGGGTAGCAGATTGTCTTTGTTAACTGTGAGGAGGACTGCAGCTGTACACACAGCTCTCAAGGTTCCTCGCGGAGGAGATGAGGAAGTGTTCGGCTGGACGCAACACGAGGAGGAGTAAGAGTCAGAGATGGGGCATCGTTTAGTATTCCGGGAGGGCGGTTCGCGCGCTACGCACCTCGCCAGCTCCGGAAGTCGAGGGACGCGCATCCTGCGGAAACCGGTCACGCGCGCGGCCGTCGATCTGCACAGCTCAGCAGCTCAGGGCCCACTATGGACTTCACACCAGCCAACGGCCACTCCCCTATCCCCACTACACTGAGCGCCGGTTCCACGCCGTACCCCAAGCTCGACAAGCATGCATGTGCATGCTTCCTGCGCAAGTCGACCGAGTGTCTGCTGGAAAAGCTTGCGCGGGCATTTTAACCATTACAGCTGCTTCAAGGTAGAATGATTTTCGACTACGCAAACTTGAGTGTGTGTGTGTCAAATTTGCGATGTGCTCAAGAATTCTATACGAGCACGCGTAAACCTGTCTCGTTTATGGTGAGTAAAATTAAAGGAGTATCACAATGACCCTTCAAGAGTCACGACGCTCTTTTATCGCCTTCTGCTGTCCAGATACCAACCTATTAGCGTGACCATTCACGAAGTCGTCCTCATCAAGAAAATCAGTTCCTTCAGCACAAATTTTTAGAGAGAAATGAAAGAAGACGAGGATGTTTGTTAAGTGCGGGGAGCCGCATGGATCACGTACATAACCTCAGGCTGTGACGTTACTTGCATCTCAGGACCTCGTAGAAAGCGTGGAAGGCTTCAGGAAGTATGTGACCCCAATGCTTGTATCGAAGTGATAGTTCGATATCTGAGGTCTTTGTAGCTCCTTCCTGTAACTATAAATCGAAATGTCACTATCAGTCTTTCATTCAGCGTTGTAAGTTCTCTCGTAGTTGTTTCTTCCATTCCAATCTAGGGAATCTATTCTATCGAGGAGTTCCGTGAAAAATTAAGCTGATTCTTATTGTATTGCTGATAGCGTTTACTTAAACTTATGGACTGACTTTTTTCAGGTTCACGAACATTTATTATTATCTGTTATTACTTTTATGTTGTAAGTTCATGTAATGACACGTTCCATGACCTTGGAGATTTGCTCCTCACTTTGGTCCTATGGAACTTGACGTGTAAATAAATAAATAAAATAAATTCTATACGACCACGTGTAAACCTGTCTCGTTTATGGTGAGTAAAATTAAAGGAGTATCACAATGACCCTTCAAGAGTCACGAAGCACTTTTATGGCATTCTGCTGTCCAGATACCAACCTATTAGCGTGACCATTCACGAAGTCGCCGTCATCAAGAAAATCAGTTCCTTCAGCACAAATTTTTGGAGAGAAATGACAGAAGACGAGGATGTTTGTTAAGTCCGGGAGCGGCATAGATCACGTACATAATCTCAGGCTGTGACGTTACTTGTATCTCAGGACCTCGTAGGAACCGTGGAAGGCTTCAGGAAGTGTGTGGCGAAGTCATAGTTCGATATCTGAGGTCTTTGTAGCTCCTTCCTGTAGCTACAAATCGAAATGTCGCTACCAGTTTTTCATTCAGCATTGTAAGTTCTCTCGTAGTTGTTCCTTCCATTACAATCTAGGGAGTACATGGGACAAATTTTTCAAGACACTAGATGATTAAGCCAATCTCAGTTCAGCGAGAAAGCTAATGGGGGATTCATTTGCCACGTTCAGGTTTTCTCTGCCTCCCATCACCCAACACGTGTTCACATGGTTCAAATGGCTCTGAGCACTGTGGGACTTAACTTCTGAGGTCATCAGTCCCCTAGAACTTAGAACTACTTAAACCTAACTAACCTAAGGACATCACACACATCCATGCCCGAAGCAGGATTCGAATCTGCGACCGTAGCGGTCGCGCAGTTCCAGACTGTAGCGCCTAGAACCGCTCGGCCACCCAGGCCGGTTCCCAACACGTGCACAAACGCAGCTAGCTGAAGCGTCTGATCTCGACACACTGATTACACACACTGTAGTAGCATGCTTGAGATTGTGTGTGTGTGTGTGTGTTTGTGTTTGTGTTTTGATTAGAGGTAGGGATTTGCGCACAACGCCAAACATGCTGTAACGTGTGTGATAAACTTTAAAAAGTCCGCAAGTCGCGCGGATTGAAATTACAGACTCCTGCTCATCTTGTTGGGAACAAAAAAATGGCTCTGAGCACTATGGGACTTATCTGCTGTGGTCATCAGTCCCCTAGAATTTAGAACTACTTAAACCTAACTAACCCAAGGACAGCACACACATCCATGCCCGAGGCAGGATTCGAACCTGCGGTCGCGCAGTTCCAGACTGTAGCGCCTAGAACCGCACGGCCACTCCGGCCGGCCTGTTGGGAACACTTTCGTACTATTTTTCACTGGTCAGCTGAATTATAGTTTTTTGTAGGACAGTTATTTTATGGAGAGCTAAGTAGTTGCCAAATACGCAACGTACTACTAGACTCTAGAGCCTTGACTTTTTAGTTCATTTACTTGTTCTCGTTCATCCTCACTGATTCCAGTAAATATTCCGTAGACAATATTTTCTTTCGGTATATTATTTTTAGAAATTTAAAACTCTAGTGCATACAGTAAAACGTAAAAAGTAGAATTTTAAGTGAGATATCGTCGACCATACTCTGATATTAAATTCAGTGTTCTTTCTGCTTGAGAATTTGGAACTATTTTATAAAGACGATGTTCGTGTAATTCCTGCCGTAAATTCTCCATAATATTCGCTGTTAATGTTAAATCGCGGTCTGTGGGTTTTATTATGGATGACATCCACTACGAACTCATTTTTTTTAATACACTTTCCTGTTTTAGACCCTGATTGCTCCCAACACGATTCAGATCTTACTGTCGAAAGAAAAATGCAATTTCGACAACCTACTTGATATATCATTATTTCTACGACTGTGATGCGGGCTAGGGCTAAGTAAAATGTGAATCTTAATCTGGTATGCGTCAAGGAACATTTTAATATCAAGTTCGAGAAGATATTTAGTATCGATACCACTGCCTAAAATTGTATCTATATCAGCAGTATCGCAAGTTATTGGCTACAATTTCACTATTCTTAGATTTACATTAACGGAAAAAGACGCATTTAGAATGCAAAATGAAATATGGTATTGTGCTGTGTTTGCACGAAACAGATTTGGTATGAGATCAAGTACCGACGTAAGCAAAATGTGGAAATATTTTAAACAAAATCAAATATTGGCCTAGACATAAATTCCATGCTACACAAACGCGCCATGAAATATTTTTCTTAGACTAAGGCACTCAATTACAATAATGCTTTTTAATGATATGCACATAATATCTTGTTTTTCCTTCTGCAGTTGTGTTTCTTATATACTGAGTGAGTATTGCATACAATTTCTCACTTATGTAGTAGTAAAAGGCTATTATATTCGATACTTTCAGTACTGGTACTCAGATATTTGCTACTACATTATGATATTGTTTACTACTTGGTATATCTGTATATCTTATCTTTCAGCAGAATGTCAAATGCGTAATTTACAGTACGTACAATTGTATAAAAATAAATAAAACATTATTCTTGTTGTTTTCTTGTGTAACATATTCCATAAAATTTTCCTTAACATTAGCAGTCCGAAGCTCTCCTTCCTGCATTTACAAAATTGTCCTGACTTGCTCTTTGTATGCGAGAAATCAACCGCAATATGGCCCAGCGACGTGTCTAGGTGTAGGATTCCTCACTTACTTCGAAGCGGATCTTTAAAGTTCGCACAAGATTCGACTAATTCCAGCAGCAGCTGCCGCGTAACAGTGGGCACATTTTGCCAGAGTTGAGAATATACTAATAACCTTTGTCTACCGTAGGGACTGCAAATAGCGCCCTTCTGCCAAAAGACCGGCTTGATATCTTCTGAAAACATTGTCAAACACTAGTCGAATTTCGTCTGCCGAAATTCTTGAAATCAGAAGACAAATACTGCCTTCTGATTCTTCGAGCGTGTGACGACGCATACACCTCAACTGTTAACAGGGCTTGAGATAAAAAAAAAAAAAAAAAAAAAATCACACGGATTTAGATCTGGGGAAAAAGGTAGTCAATCAACTGTCCTGTCATCAATACAAGTCGTAGTACTGTCATAGGCTCGTTGATTCTGTGTGTGCGCTTGCAATTTCCTGCATAAAACAACAGTAGATTTGCGATAATGGTTAGTTCTCAGAAAAATATATGACGATCTCGGCTGTAAACAATGATACAACAAATTACTTGTTTTGAGAAACAGTGCAGTAGAGTTTCAGTAAAATCTCGTAAATACGATACATCAAGTGCATCCTTGATGTTTTAATTTTATGCAGTAAGTCAAAATTTTCAAAATAGTAGATTTTGGATAAATTTTATTCTAAAAAAAAAACATTAATAGGTAAGTAGCATTGTTTACTCGCAAAATGAGAGCAGTTAACATTGGCTAGCATTGACTTACCGCAATTTACTTGCTGTGCCAGTTATCAAAAAAATTAGTTTTTAAACTTGACAGAAATACAAATTTAAAGGTCCAAATTGTTCCAAAGATTTTTATTACCAAGTTCTGCAGTAATAAAACATAACAGTCTCAAAAATTAAACTGTGACTCAACACATTATAAAAATAATTTTTTTGTCCCCATACTACAGTACGTAAATAATGTTAAGGATGGTCCTTAACATTTCTGCCATCACACTATCACGTAAATTCGTGTAAACTATGGCAAGGAATACAACATTTTTACTTGCTTAAATAATTGTTGATATTTACCTAATTAGCCACACTTTAACGCGCATGGTCGTTGAGGAACATATTCAGGATTTTTATCGGAGACGTACTTATCCAAATCATCCTCGGATTTGTACCAATCGTTCTTGAAGAGAATTTTTGTAGCAGGAACATTGCACACGTTACTGCTGCTAATAGCCATGTATTTGGCACTTACCACTGTTTACAAGCACACGTTCTGACAAAGCTGCCGTTAGTGAGATTCTGAAGTTAGAGACAGAGCTGCAATTTCGCGGCTTATCGTGGAACAGTCATCTAATAGGTACAAAGCACATCATGTACAATGTTTTACATGCAAAAACTGTGTTTCTCGTCGACTGTACCTTACCACTACTGTTGCTAGCCGAGGTCGTCATACTGGAGTACATTGTTCGAGTGCCTGCGAGAAGTCAAGGTTTGGTAGAAAAAGATCGGTCCAGTAATTCATGTTGGACTATTTGCATACCACACTCCTGTTTCCAGTTAAGAGGATCTCGATGTAACTGATGAAGACTTTCAGAGCTCCATTGCCGATTATTCTGACGGTGGTTAGATGATAGTAAGCATTAGGATCAACTGTCCATCATGCACGGACTGCAGTAGCTAGTTGCAGTTCTCACGTCGATTTACATGAATTGCTCAGTCGATGTACTAACGTTACTTTGTAACGTTCTGCTTGAGTTTGTGCATAGCAGATGCTACAGGCACAGTAAACAGAGGCTCTAAACGGCGCAACGATTTTCTCGGACTTCTTTCCAAGGCACTCCTGACCCATTTAGTTTGTTATCCGTTAAAACACTTGGTTTTCTAGTCCGTTTTATGTCATATACGGATACAATTTCTTGAGATTTCTCTGCTAATCTGTGAAGACCAGCCGACATTCCACATACGGTATGGCTCTGCTGAAGCATACTTCAACACAAGATATGTTGACCCATCGAGTACCGACCGAACGGAAAATACGCACAACGACAAAGTAAAAACGTACTCAGTCGCATCGTAAACGACACACACATTAACACGCACGCACACACACACACGCACACACACACACACACACACACACACACACACACACACTGACGCACAGTCGCAACGTTTTAAAGTTTACATATTTTTGCACGTGCCCTATGTGTGTGCTATTAAATTCTCAGGACCTGCTTGAACACGCGCCTTTCTACGTTTTATGGCAGCACACATGCTTAGTGAAAACTGGCCCAGCCTCGCACAGGTAACAATTTAACAAAGACATTAGTTTCAAAGGAGTTAGAGTAGTAAAGATGTAAGTTACAGAAGCTGTGTAGAGTATATTGGCAAAGCAAAATATGTTTTTGCTACACCGTTGACATTAACTTAAAGGTCGAAAACAAGAGTAAAATTATGTAAAATAAATACGAATATGGTATTATATTGAATGGCTATGATTATAGAAGCAAATATTATATGTAAATAATGAAAGTCCATTAAACAGAACCGACATTGCACATGAACATTAGATAAACGACACTGTGTACAGTACGGGATCACAATTAAATTTGTTTTTGCTTTTTCAATTGCCGTTAGAGTGATGAATCTGGCGGTGGATATGTACAAGGAATCTAAAGTTAAATTCTGTATTATTAATAATACAGGATGTATTATTGTGATAAGCCTGTAAAGTAAGATATATTTTTTGTTACAGTGACAAAAATAAATTTCCAGTTACGATTCTGTTTGTCGTGTATCCAAAGAAATATGCAGGCTATTTGTAATATTCATCCTCAAATCCACAAATATCAATGCCGGAACCGGTTCAAATCCTTGGCCATCGATCCAGATTAAGGTTTTCCATGGTTTCCGTATATCGCCTAAGGCAAATGCCTTGACGGTTTCCTTTTAAAGGAAACATTCTAGTTCATTACCCAATCTTAGGTTATCCTCTAATAGCCTCGACGACTAGATTCTTGCGAGTCTTCTGTAAGAGAGGCAATTAAGTAGCATACGACATCCTATGGCGAGCAGGAAGCGACAGTATTGCACACACAGGCTGTACGTTATTTGGTAGCAAGTTAAACGGTTAATTTTGCATCTCAAGCGTGGTTTTGTTGTTAATTCACAGTCTGACATGTATTAGGCTGTGGTTAATAGTTTACTTGTTCCGTATTCGTATTATGAAGATGGCGCCTCGATGATAGCGCGCTGAGTGGTGGACAGAGAGAACTACAGAAGCGCGTGTAATCAGCTGTTGCGAGGTATTACACACATTCTACACAACATGCGCATTTTTCGCAAATCGGGCAAGACTACATGTAAACTGTTCTGATCTCAACCCGAAATGTAAATAATGAAACTGGTGCAGCATTAATCTTTCTAAAATGGGGCCAAGAAGTCTAAAATTTGTAGCGGAAGAAGTGCTATTTTTTAAAAAAAGTTTTATATTAGGCACGAATGCACAAAGAGGAGGAAGGACAAACCAAGATAAAAAAAAATGAATGTTTCCGCCCGGGATCGAACCGGGGACCTTCCGCGTGTTAGGCGGATGTGATAACCACTACACCACGGAAACATTTGAGCATCGTAAGCTATGTAATGGTATTATTCATGACGCTAATACTAGCATTGCTTGTGCAAACAATAATTTCATTGATAATTACTTTGTGAGTCATGTTTAGACTCAGTTCTAACTTTCTTTTCCTGAGTTTGACAGTATATTATTATGGAGGAAAATAATAATGAATTTCCTGCAACATACGTGTATATTATGAAACTAAAATGGTATGGATGAAATTCGTACAAACTAACAAGGCATCGAAACTGGCAATGTGGTTTGTACAAACGTAAACAGCTACAGAACCCCGCCCGCATCTTATTATGTAACAGCCGAACAAGGCGGTGCAACGTATTTTCTGTGTCCAATCTGCAGATACGTAGAAATCCCTACAATTGAAATTTGTGTGTTGTATCGCGTTTAAAATAAAAACTGGCGAAGCTGTGTTATCTGTATTGTATCTGTAAATACATGTAAGTCCTTAGAATTGAAATTTGTGTTGAACTACGATTGTGATAATGAGGTTGGGTTTAAGTTATACATGTAGCAGGGACTGTTATAGTGCACGCTTTTCATCTCTACTGCTTGAATTTCTGGCATAGGAACGCAAATGATTCAGATATAACCAAAGGTAAATGCAAAATTGATGGTACGCTTTTCGTAGATTATATTAATCGATCGGGACTATAACTGATTGCAATAATGATTAACATCCATTTGTAATTAATAAAATATAACATTAAGAAAGCTATATTCATATTGTATCGTACTCACACAGGTGTTTAATTTTTATCTAGAATGAGAAATGAGGAAACAGGAATGAAAGTGCAAGGGGAACATATAACAGTGCTAAGTTTAGCTGTCGTAAAACGATGAAAACTATAAATAGTTGAAGAGAATCAGAATTTTGGGATAACAGATGAAGCGACAAAATTTTCAAATCTAGGAAGATAGATAAAAACAGATCGCCAGAACAATTAAAATAAAGCCAGTAAATTGGTGTAGACAAGGAAACCTTTTTTTCACAGACGAGCTCTCTAGTGATCAGAGACTAGCATGGAATTGAAATCGAAGTACCCGAACTTGTTCATCTGGAGCATAGTATTGCATGGAACAGAAATGTTTATTACGGAAAAAAGTTAAGCAGAGAAAATGGGATGCAACTGACATGGGACACCAAAGCACGTAAGCACGTAAGGTTGAATTGAAGGGGTACTTGGAAGGATTGGGGAACAAGGGGGCACACTGAAAATCTTTTCCTGAAGAAGGAACACGTTAGTGAGAGGACTGCTAAGTCATCCAGGGATTATTTGGCACTGGAGGGTTGCAGTAGACTATACACTATACAGTGTTGTATCGCAAAAGGTTTAAGTAGTAAAACTAGACTACTATGCTTGTACAGAGGTAAATAATTAGCACAGGGTAATAGGAGGAGGAAGACAACATTTAAATAGCATGGAAGAAATTAGTTTCCGGCATTGAATGCTATTTACATTCTTTTTTTTTAGTCTGTATACTACCATGTTTTGGCTATGTAACCATTTTCAAGGTTAAATATTTCTTTCAAGGCGTTTACCTCTGCTGTGGACCCTGTCGCAACTAAAATGTTAATGCAGGCGACAGACTGATGACTTAAAATAAGATTTTAATTGCTAACATTTTTGGTTAGGCTTTATCGTAACTGTTATTGAGATAGAATGAAACAGCAAGTTTACTGTTGACCGTCGCAGTTTATTTATTTCGGAGATTTAAACCTCTATCATTAGCGTTTCTGAAGAAGATAAATTTGTTAACATCGAGTAACAAAGTGTCAGGAAGTCGTTTCTGAAAGTATTTGTATGGAGTGTAGCCATGTATGGAAGTGAAACATGGACGATAAATAGTTTGGACAAGAAGAGAAAAAATGGCTCTGAGCACTATGCGACTTAACTTCTGAGGTCATCAGTCGCCTGGAACTTAGAACTAATTAAACCTAACTAACCTAAGGACATCACACATCCATGCCCGAGGCAGGATTCGAACCTGCGACCGTATCGGTCGCCCGGTTCCAGACTATAGCGCCTAGAACCGCACGGCCATTCCGGCCGGCGACAAGAAGAGAACAGAAGCTTTCGAAATGTGGTGCTACAGAAGAATGCTGAAGATTAGATGGGTAGATCACATAACTAATGAGGAGGTATTGAATAGAATTGGGGAGAAGAGGAGTTTATGGCACAACTTGACAAGAAGAAGGGATCGGTTGGTAGTACATGTTCTGAGGCACCAAGGGATCACAGATTTAACATTGGAGGGCAGCGTGTAGGGTAAAAATCGTAGAGGAAGGCCAAGAGATGAATACACTAATCAGATTCAGAAGGATGTAAGTTACAGTAAGTACTGGGAGATGAAGGAGCTTGCACAGGATAGAGTAGCATGGAGAGCTGCACCGGACCAGTCTGAGGACTGAAGACCACAACAACAACAACAACATTAGGCGACAAAGAACGACAGATATGTGTTGGGTTACGACATTGGGGTAACCTGTGGCACAGTGTCCCGTCGTGTTACATCAAATACACTATCACACTGTCACTCTAAAATACTAACAATAGTGGTTATAATAATAGTAAGAAACATATTTACTTCGCAGCAAGAAACCTTTCCTCAGTAAAAGAGCTTCTTTCGCATATAGGCTACCACGTGACTAGCAGAAGATATGCTATCTATAGGATGGTGAGTCAGTGATATTAATAAGCTTAGCAATGAGCCTACTTTCCCGGCTTAGTTGGAACTGCACAACTGCGGTGAAGCAGGAAAGAGCGTGACATTAGAGAGGAATTGTCCCTACCTTCTTTGGCCACGGCACGTCACACTTGACGACCGTCACTAAGCTATTAACACCACACTACGTCATTCCGTTACAGCGCCCCCTGTATAACAGGATGCCGCACCCCACGTGCGTGCCTAGCCTCTGCAACACGGCACTTCGCCGTTCTGGAAGGAGCCGAGGTTACCCGGGTTTCTCCTGCGATGCCCTAACCTCAGAGGGGTTTTACCCACGTAGCACACGCCGTGGGGCCCGCTCATCTACGTGGATTCTCTGCAAATCACATTGAAGTGCCTGGCAGAAGGTTCATCGAACCACTTTCACAATAATTTTCTATTATTCCAATCTCGTACAGCGCGCGGAAAAAAAGAACACCTATATCTTTCCGTGCGAACTCTGATTTCCCTTATTTTATTATGATGATCGTTTCTTCCTACGTAGGTCGGCGTCAACAAAATATTTTCGCATTCGGAGGAGAAAGTTGGTGATTGAGATTTCGTGAGAAGATTCCGCCGCAACGAAAACGTCTTGCTTTTAATGATGTACACACCAAATGTTTTCTCACTTCAGTGACACCCTCTCCCGTATTTAGCGATAATACGAAACGTGCTGGCCTTCTTTGAACTTTCTTGACGTATTCCGTCAGTCCTGTCTGGTAAGGATCCCACACCGCGCTGCAGTATTCTAAAAGAGGGCGGAAAAGCGTAGTGTAGCTAGTCTCTTTAATAGATCTGTTACATTTTCTAAGTGTCCTGCCAATAAAACGCATTGTCTATGTGATCCTTCCAATTTAAGTTGTTCGTAAGTGTAATTCCTAGGTATTAGGTTGAATTTACGGCCTTTAAAATTGACTGATTTATCGTGTAATAGAGGTATAACAGAGTTCTTTTAGCACTCATGTGGATGACCTCACACTTATCGTTATGTAGAGTCAGTTGCCAATTTTCGAACCATACAGACATATTTTCTAAATCGTTTTGCAATTTGTTTCGATCTTCTGATGAATTTACTAGCCGATAAACGACAGCATCATCCGCAAAACAACCTAAGACGACTACTCAGATTCTCCTAAATCATTTGTGTAGATAAGGAACTGCAAAGGGCCTAATAACAGAGTACCTTGGGGAACGTCAAAAATCACTTTACTCGATGACTTTCCGGCAATTACTACGAACTGCGACCATTCTGACAGGAAATCGTGAATTCAGTCACATAAGTAAGAGGATATGCTGTAAGCACAGTGGTACAGTGTCAAAAGCCTTCCGGAAATCGAGAAATACGCAATCGACCTGAAATCCCTTGTCAATAGCACTCAACACTTCGTGTAAGTGTTTCACAAGAACGATGTTTTCTAAATCCATATTGATTATGTGTCAATAGACTGTTCTTTTCGAGGTAATGCATAATGATCGAATGCAATATATGTTCCAAAATCCTGCAGTATATCGATCTTAATCATATGTACCTGTAATGTAGTGGGTTACTCCTACTACTTTGGTAGTTAATTTGGAGCTGTCCCAGGACAGTCAGTAATGCTGGACAACAGAACTATGCAACGTTATTGAAGTACTTTTTAGACTGTCGGTAAAATGTGCTCTGATACGGTGCATTGTTTAATCCAGTTAGAAATGTTGGAAGACCTTGATACTATTGCTGAATGAAAAATTGGCGTAAGGAACGTTAAAAACTCGTGTGGTTGTTTCAAGAAAACTCATCTCTTAGAAATTCCATTGTGTTGATTCTACTATTTCGTCTGCGTCTTCTTTGAATCTCTTACTCGTTCAGTATGCTTCCCGAAATTTTTTCTTACTTATAGCTTTCTGAAAAAATTACCATCGTAGCTGCAGAATACCACTCTCCTTATTTAGCGAGCTACAATTCATAAGAATCATTCTTAATTTTCCAGTTTTCATATTGATCCACTTTAACATCTCATACTGCCGATATGCTTTAACGCGAATGATCTTTTTTTCTTGTTGAAAACTAATTTCAGTAGGTAAGGTGAACAGCGAGCAGTAGAAAGCCGACACGTAGAACTTCAACGAAGGACCTGAACAATGAATACTGTCAATACTACCCATGGTCGGTCCAATAATTCTGAGGCAGCGCAGTATGTTTCAGAAGTTTCTGATCTGCTCAATATTATCGCACAACTTCTCAGCATAACAAATGTTCAGTATTATTGCAGATCCTGAAATATTCAGCATAATGCTGAGAGAGTAGGTACCTCTAAAGGCATCTCAGTATTGAGTTGAGAATAATACTATTGTTTAGTATTATGTGCACTTCATTGTGTAATATTTTTTAATACACAACAAATAATAAGCTATTGCGATGAAATTCATGATTTTCGTCAAACTTTACAAAATTCCACTCCATCAAACCACACCTCACGTATTACGAATTGACACAAGAGTTTTCTCTGGATGTTTTGTTCCACTTTAGGCTGTTGTGTATTATTATGCATTATTAAAAGCCTGCGCTGCAATTTTGCCGGAGGTTCGAGTCCTCCCTCGGGCATGGATGTGTGTGTTTCTCCTTAGGATAATTTAGGTTAAGTAGTGTGTAAGCTTAGGAACTGATGACGTTAGCAGTTAAGTCCCGTAAGATTTCACACTTGCTGATATATCCACGCAAAAAACTAAGTAGGCCGCTAAGTGAAATATGGGCAACTAGAATACTCCCAAAGGCTGGTGGGTATTCGTAGAACTTATGATAATGTAGCTCAGTTCTGGCCGGCCGAAGTGGCCGTGAGGTTCTAGGCGCTGCAGTCTGGAACCGCGCGACCTCTACGGTCGCAGGTTCGAATCCTGCCTCGGGCATGGATGTGTGTGATGTCCTTAGGTTAGTTAGGTTTAAGTAGTTCTAAGTTCTAGGGGACTAATGACCTCAGAAGTTGAGTCCCATAGTGCTCAGGGCCATTTGAACCATTTAGCTCAGTTCTGGATTTTCGCTTACTGTCGATTGTCATACATATGACGTGAAAGTTTGATCAACATAAGGCTTTACAATTTTAAACGTTAATTTCAGGAAGCGATTCGGAAGAGCAGCAGCAGAATGCGGCGTCGCCGGGAGGGGGGGCCACACCTTTTCGGATTCCTGAGAAACGTCACATAAACTGCATCAGAAAACACCGGGTGCTATTAAACTATTTCACTGTCCGAACTGTGTTTTTTTTTCTTTCTTTTCGAACGGTCTAAAAAAATGTAGACGGAGCACTTCGTGAGGCATCAAGGAAAAATTGATTTGGTAATGGAGGGAAGAGTAGGGGATAAAAATTGTATAGCGAGACGAAGGTTTGAACACAGTAAGCAGGTTCAGATACATATAGGTTGCAGTAAAACAGAGATGAAAAGGAGGCTTGCACAGTGTGGACTAGCGTGGAGATCTGCACCAAAACCACTGAAGGCAGCTCAGCAAGAGAGTCGGTTGTGTGACAAATTTGTTTGTCTCAATCAAGTACCATTTTATGTCAGCTTCATGAGAGGCAAAATACTACTAGTTATCTGTAAGTGGAACATCAGAAACTGACACAGTATTATTAAAAACAGATATGCGTGAAACCTGTTACATAAAACACGTGATAGACCTCTCAAGGAAAGCTGACTGAAGGAACAGCATCGAGATCATTTCATATTATTTAATACCGTGCTAGATAAGTTTTATTTGTAATAGTCATGACTCACGCGTGAGCTATTCCTCTAGTTCTCGTGGAATAAACGAAACTGGGAGTCAGCTTGATTTCACGCACTTATCCATACTCGCGGCGATTTCCGAAGAAATACCGTAGGCGCGCCCTTTAGGAAGATTCAAACTGTAACAACTCTACGAGTTTTCCCCTCGCCAAAATTACTCTCATATACTGAGAATTACTCTTACCAATCACCAGCCCACGTATCTGGCCTCGACACAATATTTCTAATTTTGCAACAACCAGTGTATACAAACTATTGGTGTAGGCGGTGTTAAGCAGTTTAACCTTCGCAATACCAAAAGGGCTTGGTGGTACTTTATAGCCACCCTATCAAAATATTGTTATCAACTCATGTTCCTTATATTTTAAAATTCTGAAAAAAATTATCGCTTTTAATAATTTCTTCTATCTGTAGTTTCTTCTATCTGTAATTGTTTTAAATTTGTATGTAAAACTTAATCCAGAAATTTAAGTCTTTGTAGTGAATGCGACTTTTCACAACAAATGCGATATTCATACACTCCTGGAAATGGAAAAAAGAACACATTGACACCGGTGTGTCAGACCCACCATACTTGCTCCGGACACTGCGAGAGGGCTGTACAAGCAATGATCACACGCACGGCACAGCGGACACACCAGGAACCGCGGTGTTGGCCGTCGAATGGCGCTAGCTCCGCAGCATTTGTGCACCGCCGCCGTCAGTGTCAGCCAGTTTGCCGTGGCATACGGAGCTCCATCGCAGTCTTTAACACTGGTAGCATGCCGCGACAGCGTGGACGTGAACCGTATGTGCAGTTGACGGACTTTGAGCGAGGGCGTATAGTGGGCATGCGGGAGGCCGGGTGGACGTACCGCCGAATTGCTCAACACGTGGGGCGTGAGGTCTCCACAGTACATCGATGTTGTCGCCAGTGGTCGGCGGAAGGTGCACGTGCCCGTCGACCTGGGACCGGACCGCAGCGACGCACGGATGGACGCCAAGACCGTAGGATCCTACGCAGTGCCGTAGGGGACCGCACCGCCACTTCCCAGCAAATTAGGGACACTGTTGCTCCTGGGGTATCGGCGAGGACCATTCGCAACCGTCTCCATGAAGCTGGGCTACGGTCCCGCACACCGTTAGGCCGTCTTCCGCTCACGCCGCAACATCGTGCAGCCCGCCTCCAGTGGTGTCGCGACAGGCGTGAATGGAGGGACGAATGGAGACGTGTCGTCTTCAGCGATGAGAGTCGCTTCTGCCTTGGTGCCAATGATGGTCGTATGCGTGTTTGGCGCCGTGCAGGTGAGCGCCACAATCAGGACTGCATACGACCGAGGCACACAGGGCCAACACCCGGCATCATGGTGGGGGGAGCGATCTCCTACACTGGCCGTACACCACTGGTGATCGTCGAGGGGACACTGAATAGTGCACGGTACATCCAAACCGCCATCGAACCCATCGTTCTACCATTCCTAGACCGGCAAGGGAACTTGCTGTTCCAACAGGACAATGCACGTCCGCATGTATCCCGTGCCACCCAACGTGCTCTAGAAGGTGTAAGTCAACTACCCTGGCCAGCAAGATCTCCGGATCTGTCCCCCATTGAGCATGTTTGGGACTGGATGAAGCGTCATCTCACGCGGTCTGCACGTCCAGCACGAACGCTGGTCCAACTGAGGCGCCAGGTGGAAATGGCATGGCAAGCCGTTCCACAGGACTACATCGAGCGTCTCTACGATCGTCTCCATGGGAGAATAGCAGCCTGCATTGCTGCGAAAGGTGGATATACACTGTACTAGTGCCGACATTGTGCATGCTCTGTTGCCTGTGTCTATGTGCCTGTGGTTCTGTCAGTGTGATCATTTGATGTATCTGACCCCAGGAATGTGTCAATAAAGTTTCCCCTTCCTGGGACAATGAATTCACGGTGTTCTTATTTCAATTTCCAGGAGTGTATTTTAACGTTCAGGACCCTTCTTGCACATCAAAATAACCTTAAAAATTTGTTCTGAGTAACAGTCAGCAACAATTACCGGAATTAGTGCTTTTAAAATTTTTTTTGGTGGTTATGAAGTATCGCCACTTGATTGTGGAAGGTGCATTGGTATTCCAAGGGATGTAAAAGGTGTTGTCACATTCTCGACTCTACTTACTCACCAGTGCCTATTTAAAAATATGTTGTTAATAAAAGTTCACAACAATTAACGAGATCTGGTTTTTTTTTAATTTTTTGTGGTAAGCATAAGGAACCTCTCTCTTGGTAGTACAGATTATGGAACTCCATCATGAAATAAACAGTTTTACTTATTTTTATTTTGAATATCGATTTCGGTGGCAATCGGGCCACACATCGCCAAAAAAAAAACAAAAAAAAACCAATCCTAGTGCCTTGTCTAAGCCTTCATATACATTGATTCCACTCTCTCAGTTCACAGGCATAACTGGAACATTTTCTGCGACAACTTTCAGCTTTTGAGATAATTTGTTTCCGTTATGTTTCTGGCTGAAGCGCCTCCTAGTCCTTGGCAAAAACTAGCGTTTACCGTTGCCGACATCGTAATGTCTGGTGGGTGAGAACATCTGTAACGTGGTTCAACTGATTAATTTTTGAAAACAGCGAATGCACATAATCATCTAATAATGCTTCCTCCAAACTAACGTAACCATAGAATACTTTTAATCTTCACTGATAGCTGTCTATTCAAGTAGCTGTTAGACTAGCTTCATGGAGAAGGAACATGCAAATTAGAAATCCGTAAAGAAACAAACGTGTGTAATTAAAAAAAAACTGCACGTTTTCATGCCGTTCTTGTTGTTGTGTTCAGTCCGGAGACTAGTTTGATGCAGCGCTCACGCTGTGCTATCCTGTACAAGTATGTTTCACAGTAGCTAAATAGTTTTGCCATGGCTTTGTCTCTCAAGGATCTCAATATTTCTGAGGGAATGTCGTCTACTGCAGGGGTCTTAATTTCTGAATAGCTACTGCAAACTACATACATACGAAGTCTGTCCAGAAAATTCTGGAACGTTGTCCACAAAATTTTTCTACGCTCGCCTTTTTTTTTTTTTTTTTTTTTTTTTACTTAATGTGTATGGTCTAATTCGAAATACCCCCCCCCCCCTCCCCAGCGCTGTTTCCACCTCGGGAGCGGTCCTAGCACGACTCTTGCTGGATCACTGGAAGCGCCCACTGCGATTTTTTTTTATCTCGTCTGTCGTTGTTGCAAATCTTCGTCCTTTCAACAGGGTTTTCAAAAACTTTGGAAATAAAAAAAAAGGTCCGCAGGGGCCAGGTCTAGAGAGTACGGAGGATATGGCAGCGCAGTGATTTCATTTTTTCTGCATTATTCATGCACCAACAGGGATGAAAGTACGGGTGCGTTATCGTGATGCAAGACCATGAATTGTCTCGCCACATTTCAGGCCGTTTGCTTCTCACATCTTCCTGCCGGCGTCGCAACACGTCCCGAAAGTACCACCGATTAACAGTTTGCCCCTGTGGCACGAATTCATGATGAATTACTCCTTCAGAGTCAAAGAAAACTATCAGCATGGCTTTGACATTTGACCTGATCTGACGAGTTTCTTTTTGTCTTCGAGAACCTTTCCCAATCAAATGTGAAGATTGAACCTTGTTCTCAACATCATAACCGTAGACCCACCTCTCATCATTAGTTTATGATTCTCTTAAGGAGCATCTCCTACTCATGTAAGCGATCTAAAAGCTCTTCACAGAGTGCGAAGAGATCTTTCTGGTCTTGACTCATGAGCCGTGGGACGAACTTGGCAGCAACACAACGCATTCCAAGATGCTGGGTCAGGATTTCATATCATGATCCCACTGAAATATTATACACTTCTCGAATCTCTTGGACAGTCAGTCTTCTATCGGCACGCACAGTTTCGTTGGCGTTCCTGAAATGAGCGTTGTCGGTATACGTCGAAGGGCGACCTAAGGGAGGGTCATGTGTAACTTTCGTCCGGCCATTTTTAAACCGTGTGAACCATTCGTAACACCGAGTACGGCTTAAGCACTCATCAGCGTAGGTTTCCTGCGTTAACTGGCGTGTCTCTGGAAAGATTTTCTAGAGTTTCACGCAAAATTTAATGCCGACGCTTTCTTCCTCTAACACGCCATCTCGAAATTCGCAAACTGTGCGACACAACTTTCTACTCAATACAGCACCGAACGGCAGTTACACATTAAACACAGGCGCGTACAGGAATGCCAACTGCATTTCGCTCCAACACACCATTGGCGCGAAATTACGAATGTTTCGGAATTTTTTGAACAGATCTCGTACGTGCTTACAGTATTTATCCATTTGCCTCCCTCTATCATTTTTACCCCCTAATACAAAATTGATGTTTTCCTTAAGTTCCAAAATGTGTCCTGTCAGCCTTTCCCTTCTTTTAGTGAAGTTGTGCCATACTTTTCGTTTTTCCACACATTCAGTACTTCCTCATTGGTTATTCGAGCTATCCATGTAACCATCAGCATTCTTCTGTAGCACCACATTTCAAAAATCTTCTACTTTCACTCCCGTACAAGACTACTCTCCAAATAAATACCTCCAGAAAAGACTTTACATTAGATTTTAACAAATTCCTCTTTTTAACAAATGCTTTTCTTGTTATTGCCTGCCTGCATTCTGCATCCTCTCTATTTATTTTACTTTTGTTGATGTTCACCCTGTAATCTCTTTCCGAGACACTACCCATTCGGTAAAAATGTTCTTCCAGTTCCTTTGCCGTCTCTCCAAATTTCTTCTTGGTTTCCTTTATTGCTCACTTAATGTACAGATTGAATAACATGGGCGATAGACTGCCTCATTTCCTTCTCAGCCACGGCCTCCTTTTTATACCATTCGATTCTTGTAACTGCAGTCTGCTTCCTGCCCAAATTGTGAATAACCTGTCGCTTCATATATTTCACAGCTGCTGCTTACAGAAATTTTACAAATGCTATACATGTAGGTTTCTACCAGTTTTTGCATGTTTCTGTAAATAATTCGTGTCAATATTTTGGAACATGACGATGGTTCGCTACTATTCACATCTTTTGGAAATGGAATTGTTATATTCTTCTTGACGTCTGTCTCATGTATGTTTCACAGTAGCTAAATAGTTTTGCCATGGATTTGTCTCTCAAGGATCTCAATAATTCTGAGGGAATGCCGTCTACTGCAGGGGTCTAGGCCTGTCAGTGCTGCGTCAGATTCTTCTCGCAGCATCAAATTTCCCACCTCATTTTCACCTACTTTCTCTTCTCTTTTTATAATGATGTCCTCAAGTTTGTTTCTGCTATAGAGACGCTCTTTATATTCTTTTTGTCTTTCAGCACTCGTTTCTTTACTTAGTATTGGATTGTCATCTGTGCTCTTGACATTAATAACAACTGCTTCTCTTGCGTCCAAAGGTCTCTCCGATTTTTCTATAGGCAAAATCTCTCCCCCCCCCCCCTTCCCCCCTAGTCACACATGTTTCTACAGCCTTGTGTTCGTCCTCTGGCTATTCCTACTTAGCCACTTTGCGTTAACTGTCAATCTTATCTTTTAGATGTGTATATTCCCTTTCGCCTACATCATTTGCTGCATTTTAATATTTTTCCCTTTTCGTCATTTAAATTCAGTACCCCTTGTGTTACTCAAGGATTTATACTGGAGCTTCTCCTTTTACCTATGTTATCCTCAATCATTTTATCCTGAAACTCTTCCACTGGTTCGTTTTTGCATAACAACAATATGGGATTGTGGGTCCACCTTGATGCAAAACACTTTTGTTTTTATGTTCTTTCCCAAACTAGTTCCATTGATTTTGTATTATGGGGTAAAAATGATAGAAAGACACAAACGGATGAATACAGTAAGCACGTACGAGATCAGTTCAAAAAATTCCGGAACATTCGTAATTTCGGGCCAATGGTATGTTGGAGCGAAGTGCAGTTGGCATGCCTGTACACGCCTGTGTTTAATGTGTAACTGCCGCAAGTTTCGTTGTCATATGTCTCTTTAGTTATTGCTCAGTGCTGTATTGAGTAGAACGTTGTGTCGCACAGTTTGCGAATTTCGAGATGGCGAGTTAAGGAACAACGCGTCGGCATTAAATTTTGCGTGAAACTCAAGAAATTGTTTCCAGATACACGCCAAATAACGCAGGAAACCTAAGTTGATGAGTGCTTAAGCCGTACTAGGTGTTACGAATGGTTCACACTGTATTTTCGCTGAAACTAGTTTGGGAAAGAAAATAAAATACATAAAAACAACAATGTTTTGCATCAAGCCGGACCAACATTCCCATATTGTTATGTTACTCTCTACTGCTTTCACCATTTCATCTCGCAAAGTTACACAAGTTACTCAAAACATGTACTATATTCCTTCCCGTGTTTCAGTCCAACGTTGCCTGGTGTTCCCTCTGAAACTCTAAACAACCTTTGATTCTTTCAGTTTGTTTAATTCAGTAATTACATTGTGAATGCTGGAGTCGATATAAAAGGTGATACAATATAGCTGTACGGTTGTTGGCATATGTACCGTTTCTTACTTATTTAGTTAAGGATCTGCAGCTACAGAATTAATGGACTTCACTAAGCGAGCACTTCATTTCAAAAAAGAGCATAACGACTCCGATGCGTGTATGTACTCCCATTGAGTCCCATTAGGACAGTAGCAACTGAGTGTGAGCCGGCCGCGGTGGTCTAGCGGTTCTAGGCGCGCAGTCCGGAACCGCGCGACTGCTACGGTCGCAGGTTCGAATCCTGCCTCGGGCATGGATGTGTGTGATGTATTTCCCACAGTAAGGCCTAAACACCAGCATCAGTAAATCCCAGCTGCTAATATTTAAAACAACTGGCTCTCATGAGGTTGAAATAAACAATGTATGTGGTATTACACCATTAGAAACAGATAACATTAAGTGTCCTGGTGCACACCTGGACGAAAATCTCCAACTGGCAAAAATAGTTCCAAATCAAACTTTAAAAATTACATACTAAGGAACGCTTCATCCATTTGTTAATTATGGTACTGAACTGTGGGACTGCGCGGCAGATTTGCACCTGAATAGTGTACTGGAATTGCAGAAGAGAACAATTAGTTTAATGCATGGACTAAACACAGAATCCTGTCATGAAACCTTTGTCCAACATAAATATTTATCAATACTTATATTTGTACAGACTTAGCTATATTTTTTGTGAATATTAGAAACAAAGTAAATAGGTGGAATGATATAAGCAATTATTATACTTAACGTAAGCGTAACCGCTTCAGGCGGAGGACAAAATTAAAAATATCTGAGATAGTCATTATATTAATGGGCAGATTGGTTCAACAAGCCGTCACACACTTCGAAAACTTGTGAAGTAAAGCCGTCCCATAGGGAATTTAAAAGCTTTCCTAGCTAATAAGTGTTCATAATCACCTAGTGAATTTTAAACTACTTGTCTTCCGTTGCAACATGTGATACACTTAAAATAGTAAGATGAATATACGTACCACTACTATATGGAAGTATTATTTATATCAATTTATCGCTCAACCTGTGTATGATGTCTGCAAAAGTCATCAGCTTGATACCTACAAACAAAAAATGTAAATAAATAAACAGACTAAGTTAATTAACAGTTGTTTTACAGGAAAAGTTGGCAGTTGTTACAGACTTTGTCTATGTATGTGGCCACGAAAATCGCCCAAAATGTGGCGTATTAGTGGCGATGGGATACTCCTGGTCTTCAGGACAGTCGTAACAAATATGTGGAGATGTCTAAGACCAGACGTTAGCCATTCAGTCATGAATTTGTACGGGTGCAACTATTAATACTAAGTTTAATATTACGTTCTGTAAACGCGTCTACAATTCCTTAGTTTCGTACGTTTTAATGTCGTAGTTTGAACAATAATTTCGTTGCGCGAAAGTAATCAGAGCTTCAGCAATGCTGTAACATCGATACTAAAATAAAAAGAAAGATGCTCTGCATTATAAAAAACCATTGATGTTGCTGTTTACGGATAATGGGTGCCATGGTCTGTGCTCCACTGTTTGATCTGCCATTTGTTCGTTGATCTGCTTACTATTGTCACAGTTTACCGCACGAAAACAGGTTTACCTTGAAGTACTTCAGTACTAGAGAAATTCATTGAAGGGCAACTTGTTAATTATGCAATTATATTGTTAACGAGAAAAAGCTGCGCATTTTCATTTATAATTTCGGCTGAATGTTTGCAAAAGATTTACATTTACGCATTTATTCAGTCTTACGTGGAAGAATCTTAGTCATACCAACACTGTCGTTTATTGGATAAAAATTCACCTTATATGTATGTGTAAGAGACAATCAAAAAGTTGTCGTTCGAAGGTCATACAAACCCTTCTTATGTCGGGGCTTGCGTATACTCATCAGAGTAGCGCCGGTTTGCATAAGCACTGCAGCAATGCCCTAAAACGGAAACTCGTTCATCGTCCCTTATAAATTGGTAATTGATGGGGTTATTCCTCGCTCTTCGCACGTATAATACAGTATATACAAACGACTACGCTAACTCAGGTTTTCAGGAGCCATAAATAGTTTCAGCCACATTACGGTCAATGGAAACTGTGGTACACGTTCAAAATCTCTGTCGGTCGTTTACACGATTTAAGGCTGAAACCTGTAAGTATCTCGCGGAAACTTTTACGCAGGTAGCAGCTGCAACATGCAGACGCGGAATGAACTGTCCGTCTGTCCTTCGCTGTTAAAAAGAGAACTACAGTTTTTCCCTAAGACGTTAATCTTACGTATTAATGTAGTTCTATTTCGCATAAAATTGTCATCGCTGGACAAGTGTTTCCTTTACCAGTTACAAAACTCAAATATTAAAGCCAGTCGAAGCGCTGAAAGCGTGACGGAGCTGCCGACGTCGCTGCCAGCGAGTTCCTCACTGCTACGAAATGCGCATGCGCACTGCCGTTCTCGTGGAGTTGCTCTGTTCGTTATATCGAACGCCAAGAGATGGCAGTAGCAAAGCTTCGAACCACAATACTACGGGTCCGTGATGCAAAAAGAAAAGGGATTTGTAATGTAACCGTTCAAGTTAAAATTACGCGACTTCATTAGTGCAGTCCTGAGACGTGTTCGCTTCTTTTGAACTAAACTTTCTTTCTTGTCGTAGCATAATATACAGGCTATTTCCTGTAGAAGAACGTGCTTTTTACAAGCTTCTTTGTAAAGCATTTCCCAACTATATATACAAACTGAGAGCTGCATTCTGTTGGAAGTGTGTGTCATGTGATGGCACAGCTGAACATTGATCGCTCCTGGGTAGGCAGATCTGCTCAGTATTTGTGTTGTCACACGGTCGCTTCCACATCACTGTTAGCACTCCCGCTGCCTTGTCGCACGGTTGAGTGTTCACGTGGCTCCTCGAACGACCGCGATTTCCAAAATTGGGGGGCTTCGAATAGGTCAACGTGGTAATTTGATCGCTTCCAAATACCGGCCCTACAGAAGGTAGGATGCCTTCTTTTTCGCATTTTCTCCCTTCTTTCCCATTGCCAGTCTTCTTTTCCGCATTTTGTCCGTTCCCGTTAGCATTTCTTACGAAAGTGTACTGCGGCATGATAGTGAACGCGATATGCTTTTTCGCCAGAAATTTTGTAGCTAACAAACATACACGGTTAAATGAAGTTTCATTTCAAAGAAACGAAAATATTTAGCTTGCTGTCGTAATTTGATGGGCAATAAGAACTGCCAATTATCGATGCTGTTTTCCATTTTTTCGTGCAACCTTATCACTGGCGTCCGGAAACTGTCGCCACTAGATACCATTAATAGAAATTCTTTTACTTTGGAAATATAATACGATCAAACGTATTTTTAATTTCTATATACATTTTTAAATATGATGCAACATACAAAAACAGCAGCTGTTAACAATACACCAACAAGCGACAGGGAAAAAATGTCAGTGCGCAGATAAAATCGGCCGCAACACTCAAAAACAGCATTTGTTAACAATACACCTACAAGCGACAATGCGAACACCGTCCATGAAAAAAAGTCGATGTGCAAACAAAAAAATAATAGAAAAGAAACCTCATTGGCCTCGGGCAATGCTCGGTTCCGGCAGGAACCAACTGATGGAAAATCAAAAGTACACACACACCACTATAAAAAAAGAGTTTCTGCTGATAGTATGCATGTAAAACACGAGGTATCTAGAAAAACCGGAATAACTGCAATCTCTCCTGAAGCTCAGAGCTTGCCGAATAAACTGATAAAACAATAATGCAAACTCGAAATATATTCGTCTGTAATGTTCATTTTGACCTAACATGGACTGAAACTGATATTTACAGGGTATATCTTGAATTGCTCTTCAAATTTTTCATTGCACTGCGGAGGAAAGTGCTAAATCGGCCGTACTGTGCACAACGAGATTTATAGACAAAAAACGAAGCGCATTCAGTGCGTTTTTCGTTTACCGATTAAGCAGAAGGGCGCATAAAGGGATGCCACACTTCGTGAAATAATGCAAGTTGGAAAGCGTAGCTGCATAGGTAGTTCCAAACTTGCCCATACTTTCAACTACTCTGTACCAATACACAAATTTGTACCTTACTCCTTGCTATTGCTAAGGATGTTATTTCAAAGGAAAAGCACAAACCTTGAGTAAACAAGGCAAACATCTGCGCTGAAATGGCTGGACGAAGCTCCTGCAGCCGGCCGAAGTGGCCGAGCGGTTAAAGGCGCTACAGTCTGGAACCGCACGACCGCTACGGTCGCAGGTTCGAATCCTGCCTCGGGCATGGATGTGTGTGATGTCCTTAGGTTAGTTAGGTTTAAGTAGTTCTAAGTTCTAGGGGACTTACATACAGACACAATATTGCACTGAATGATATGTAGTAACGTAACAGTAGTGTCGATTCTCAAGTATCGCATACTGTAGTCAAGAGCTGCAAACCAAAGCTACATTCTGTGAAGAAACTTTTTCACGAATATTATTGCTAACGAAATCGTTTATTTCGTTTTTTAGGCCGTAGGATATAGAAACATTTGTATTACTTACGTGGCCGGTCTTTTGTTTTTTTCAGCTACAATTCCCCAGATGTGTAGGCTGGGGACCATAGTGTAGGTTACCCTATCTGTTAAAAATGCTCTGAAAAGAATAGCTGGATTTCAGGAGACAGTAGGATGTACACCACACAAATGACTCACTAACTTTTCCCTCTATGGTATAGACCGATCTGTCAAGGAGAGACAAATTTAATATACAGCTGGCAACACTTCTGGTATCAGCCATCAATTTATCTCTATGGGAGGACTGTTAAAGAGTTTTATAGCTGCACATTTCAGCCCTTTCTGAGCCACAGTTGCTAGCCGCTGTGGCAGAGCGGTTCGAGGCGATTAATTTTAGTTTGTTTTATTACTTTTAAATGTCAGTTGAAAAAAGGTCCGGAACCGCTCTGCTGCTCTGGTCGCAGGTTCGAATCCAACCTCGGGCATGGACGTGTGTGATGTCCTTAGGTTAGTTAGGTTTAAGTAGTTGTAAGTCTAGGGGACTGATGACCTCAGATGTTAAGTCCCATAGTGCTTGGATCCATTTGATTTGGGTCACAGTTATAATCATTAAAGAGTAATGCAGAGCATTTTTCCTGCTAGTATAGTATCTCCGAATATGTCCGATACTCTCAAACTGAGATGATCTGTTGACAACAAAATTTCAGAGGTGAATAAACGTTTGTTAGGCTGTGGTTAATATTTCCAGCTGCCTAAAGAGACCCCTGCATGATATGCGTGTGTGAATCCGACACATTATTCTAATTACTTTCTTTTGTGTAATGAATGCCAATTGCGTCAGTGGTGAATTATGTTAAATTATTACCCGTAAGTCACCGGTGGCTGGAAAAATACGAAGTTTATTAACTTATTGACTTCCATAACTCTTAAACTTACATTTATACATATTGCAAAAGCAGTCGAACGTGAACGTTTTAGTAGGTATGCTGTGTGGTCTTTCCAGTTTAAGGTTTCATCAATATGCACACGTAAGAACTTAGAACCTGTTTGTGATTGCTTGTTCCTATCAGTCGACCCCAATATTATCGTACCTGTGTGCTTTAGCCGGTTTATCGCCACTTTTTATCATGATATTGCACGAGGACATGCTGAAAATCTTGACTATACATGCACAACTCTCTTGAAATACTTCACAGTGGCATGCGTTTTCCTTACACGTCACTGTACTTGTTTACTGTAAAGTCACCGCTGGTTTCCCTTACGGCCACGGGATGCCAAGTGCAATAACACCTACTAGGTTAATAGGAGGGGAGCGTTTTTGAAGTGCAAGCTTGATGAGCAGCACTTTTTCCAAAGTTTATAGTCCATTCGTTTGTGTAAAACCAGTCAGTAACTTCCACAAAAACATCATCTACAATTTTGTTTGTTGTTACTTCTTTACTCGGCTGCACAAGGGTGTTTTATCATCTGTAAACAGGACTAATGCAGCTTCCCGATTCATATGAAATGGCAAATCATTAAGATAAAGGAGGATCAGTTGTGGGCTAATGATCGAACGGTGTAAGACTCCCCACTGCAATTTCTTCCCAGGCAGGTGACGTGGCGTCCCTGTTTGTATTTCTCGAACAGCCTATGGTAACTTGCTGCGTTCTGTTTCTTATGGGCATTATCATTTTCCGTTCCTTCTAAAATTGAGGTTGAACTTGATGTTGCACTGGGGCCACGCCCGTCAGCCAGTTTGAAGTGCGTCAGAATACGTGATGCATTATTTTGTTCTCCGTTTTTTCCGTCGTTAGTTACGGATCGTTAACACAGGTGTATTCTAGAAGGCACTGACTCCCGGAACCAAAGTACAGGTGTGTCTAGAAGGCTATGGCTCGAATGTAAACAAAGATCTGAGAACATATGATTTCGGAATTTCATACGCATGTGGTTTTCCTAGTTATTGTATGTTGTTTTGTATCTGGGTGTGTGTGTTTACTGTGCTACAAATGGTTCAAATGGCTCTGAGCACTATGGGACTTAACGTTTGAGGTCATCAGTCCCCTAGAACTTAGAACTAATTAAACCTAACTAACCTAAGGACATCACACACATCCATGCCCTGTGCTACTAATGCCGAAAGTAAATAAATTTAGCCCCAAACGAAAGTTTCGCTGCATCCAGTTCCAAACACAACCGAATAATACACATCAGTTGCTTCGAAAGTCGTCTGCGGAAACTGTGTCTGCAGACAGTGCTTCTAAACGTAAACCTTCGCTTTCTGAATGTAAGGCCGGCCGGAGTGGCCGAGCGGTTCTAGGCGCTACAGTCTGGAACCGCGCGACCGCTACGGTCGCAGGTTCGAATCCTGCCTCGGGCATGGATGTGTGTGATGTCCTTAGGTTAGTTAGGTTTAAGTAGTTCTAAGTTCTAGGGGACTGATGACCTCAGCAGTTAAGTTCCATAGTGCTCAGAGCCATTTGAACCATTTTTTCTGAATGTAAGAAGAACAAGCCTAGTAGTAATGTGAGCAGCAATAACGACGGAGATGATATTGTGAACCTAAATATGCTGTCAAGACTTTTGAAGAGTGCTGTGAAATGTAAGTACTACAATTGTGAAGATAGCATAGACGTTTCCGAGGACATTTCAGCAAGGGAGGGTCTTTCAAGTCGGTTAGTGATCGCTTGTAACTCATGTAAAATGCACAGTGACACTATGACGTCGCCAGTAACAGATAGTTGACATTACAGTATAAATATTCAGCTTGCTTATGCGGTGCGATGTTTTGGAAGGGGAAGGAAAGCTGCCCAGACTTTTTATGCAGTGATGGATTTGCCTCCACCTCCACTGAGGTTTGACAGATACAATAAATTTATACATAATGCTTTATGTGGTGTAAGTGAACAGAGCAGCAGAAGAAGCAGTAGCCTTGTCTGAGAATGCCGACATTGTAGCAGCATTTAATCGATCTTGGCAGAAGAGAGGTCATACTTCTCTGAATGGGGTCGTAACTGCCACATTTATTGAAACTGGTAAGATACCAGATTAAGAATGCCTGCCAAAGCACTGCTAGGGTTGTTCAAGTAAATTTATTGTCACACATGTTTGTGTAAAGAAATTTCGATGGCCGAAGTGGAAACATGGAAACGAAAGGAGTTCTAAACGTTTTTTGAAGATCAGAGGTCAGTCATGGTGCGAGGTTTGTAGGCTATCTTGGGGATGGAGACTGTAAATGACACACTATTGTTGTTAATGACAGACCATATGGGGACACTGTGATAGGAAAGGTTGAATGTGATGGGCATGTACAAAAAAGAATGGGAGCTCGGCTGAGAAAATGTCTTTACATGACTTCAGTGGAAAAAACTGTCAGACAGAAAACACATAGGTGGTCCAGGTCATCTTACAAAAAGTGAAATTGATTCTTTGACTCAATATTATGGACTAGCAAATGGTTCAAATGGCTCTAAGCACTATGGGACTTAACATCTGAGGTCATCAGTCCCCTAACTAACCTAAGGACATCACACACATCCATGCCCGAGGCAGGATTCGAATATGCGACCGTAGCAGCAGCGCGGTTCCAGACTGAAGCGCTTAGAACCGTTCGGCCACAACGGCCGGCAATGGACTAGCACTAAGGAGAAATGTAGGAGATATGGAGAACATGAGACGAGCTGTTTGGGCAACATGGTTTCACAGAGTGCTAACATATGAAACGCCACAATATGGCTTGTGTCCAAAAGGGGAAGATTCGTGGTGCAAGTACTGATTGAGCAATGCTATAGGCATGCAATATACCCACAAGCATTCCTTACCACTTGCTGTAATGGAGGCAATATATAGGGATCTGGTAAATAAAAATCTACTTAGGAAATGTATCCATGGTCTCTCTCAGAATGCAAATGAAAACTTCAACAGCTGTATATGAGAGAGAATATCCAAAACTGTATTTGTTGGGCTGGCAGTGCTGAAGATGGTGTAATGGATGCAATAATAACATTCAGTGATGATACAATTTCAAGGATCAATGTTATGAAGAAATTGAACATCCAGACGCGAAGGAATATGGCTTCAGTTCTAACTGCTATTGATAAGTTGCGGGTAACCGAAGCAGAGACAGCTGCAGAAGCTGCTACCATGGAGTCAAGGAAGAGAATGAAGAGAAAGAGTATGGAGGATAAGGAAACAGGAGGACAACTGGAGTATGCAGCTGGAATGTTCTCAAAGAGCATAGTGGTAAGTTAATAAATCTGTAAATCTTCTTTTGCGTTTTACCGAAAACTTGAATTTTCGTCATTCAGGTACACTTTTCTCCTAAATGATTGAAGTTAAACGCACAAAAATTGGTGCAGATATTTATAATGACCTCCTCTACTTCCGTTGCCTACTATTTACTGAAAAACCTATATATAACATCATGATGATGTCGGTGATATTTGAGCTATATTTTTAGATATTTGCTTGTCTTTTTGACACATCAGCATCAGGGAAGGAAATTGGATGCATAAAACACTTATGTGAATGTTGTCTGTACTCTGACTCTTTTTCCAAACTGTGTTGTCAGTGGTTCCAAAGAAAATGATACCGCAGTGAAATAGTGTTCCGTTTTTTATACTATTATAAATATTGTTGTCAGTACCAAAATATAATACATAGCTCAATGAATTTTCGGGAATGCTTTGACTAATAGCCCTAATTGTTTGTAAGAGTTTTGGGCTATCCCTCACGTATAGATCAGTTGCACTATGAGGGTGAAGATAACACTAAAAATGCAACCCGTTCAGAGGCGTGTCCCCTTAAATAAGAACGAAACCAGACATGTATTAAATAACGTACTACACAAAAAGTTCTCCAGTAGAATCTTATGACTGACACAATCTAACACCATCGAGAAGTCACAGAAAATTATAAATTTTGATTTTATTATCTGCTCAGTAAACGTAAAAATAGATGTCTCAGTAGATTGGTTCTTTTGAAATCCAAAGCGTGATTGACTGTGTATCCCATTATTAGGCAGGTCGATGCAAATCCTGGAGTACATTACCTTTTCAAACATGTTAGGAACTGATGGAAGGAGTGATACTGGGCGGTAGTTATTGACATATATGGGGAAACTCTTATTATAGAAAGAGATGTGCACAAAACTGATCACCTCTCACAGATTATGTTGTAGGCGCTTAAAATGACCTCCGGTGTTACCGCTGGCGAACATTTTAGCTGAATTTAACATGGGGACGCCACGACGTTGAAATCGCAGATTTACTTCAAACTTTCTACACCTTTAGTAGGCCGTTAAAACAACATAATGCACAAGTAGTAAGATGCACTACTCTGGCAATAACAAGAATATCGCAAGAGAAGTTTCACGCGTCTATTGCGTGCCTTATGTTTCTGTGCTTAGGTGCCGGTCGTAGGAATTCGTGGTGGTCAAGTTCGTAAGACGAATATATATAAGATGACGGTTCGACTTGCGCTCAAACTTAATTATTAATCAGTTTTTTCGTCACTGGCCACATTATTTATTTTGTGTGACATTTGAGAGGCAATATAATTGTTAAAAAATAACGTGCATCTGCATGAAGTTTGCTTCTATTTTTAATTAAATTTAATTATTAGAGCAAACATACTTATACCTGTAAACAGTAAACGAAAAAATGCATAGAGTTGTCCTGACAATGTGTGCTTGTCGTGATTTGCGAAATCCCTCATGCTGTGTGGTAAGTTACCCGGAACTACTTTGCACCTCGACGCGACGAAAAAAGAGAAATTTTTCGAAATGTCAACGAGATGTCTTTTCCCTTAGACACTCTGAACATTCCCTGTAGATGCGGGAAAACTGCATTCATTCGATGTAGTAGATACCGTTTCAAATTACGTTTTGCATGCCTGTATGACAAATATCATCCTGCAACGTGTGATGTCGAGAGCACATCCGACGAGTAATTGTACATTACCCTTGTAATGTGCCATCTGGCACATTGTGAGTCACTATATTACTGATTGCAATTGACTGCATTCACATCATCGAGGTTGGTCTTGGGCTTTCCAAGCCTTTAATTAAAAATAGTAAATAGTCAAGTAACATACGAAATTCATCACAACTTCATGAAAATGCACGTAGTTTTTTTTTCATTATATTACCTTTCAAAGGTCATATAAATTAAATAATGTCACCAGTGCTGAAAAAAATATAGAAGAAAAAATAGGTGCTAGCGGGATTAGAAGCGTGGCCCCGTCCACGACCTTCTTGCGAAACGCAAACGTTAATCACTTTTTTTTTCCTTCCCATTTTGTTCGGTATTCTTCGTCGCGTGTGGTCGGGCGAACGTCACATAACCTCCGTTCAAATTGGTCGCTGATTCCTTTACCCAGTTTTTTGTTACAGACGGCAGCCAGGCCTCTGGCCGAACACGCTGAGCTATCTTGTCGGCTGCCACTCCTCCACAACACCTACACACAGATACGTCACATTATAGACGCGTAAAACTTCTCTTGCTATTTTCTCGGAATTGCTAGAATAGTGCATCTTACTACTTGCACATTATGCAGTTTTAATGGCCTACTAACTGTGTACAAAGTTTGTAAAAAAATCCGTGATCCCAACGTCCTGACCTCGTAAGTATTGAGTCCTCTGTGCACTTACATAAAAATAAACAAGCTTCCTCATCCTTTGAGATTGTTTTTTAATATTTTATTCAATGAAGCTGTACCTGCGAGAAGGCTGAGTTGTACCTGTATATATTCTGGACGGTAACAATGGTATTCAGTTTGCATGACGTGTAGGTTGCACTTTGCGCACTCTGCTTTAACTATACATGAATAACATATTGTGAATGCTAAGAGGTGGACGTTTTTCTGTTAACGTATTAACATAAAGCCATAAAAATATAGAGAGTGCGATAAGTAAAAGATGCTTTAGTTGTGTCACTAAAAAGGTTCACATATTTTCATCACATTGTACGGAGAAATTGATGTTTTTTTACCTATTTCACCAATTTTGTCCTTGTAATCCGACATTTTAAAAATATATTTGGGCTCTTGTTTTAAATTTTTATTTAATTTAGTAGTCGCAGATCATTTCATGGAAAACGTCAAAAACTGGCACATTATGCAGCGAACGAATAATTCACAAAAAGTTTCAGACGACGACGCCAACGATGTTGCTTAAATTTCAATCCAGGCATGTTAGTTTTACAGAATTCGCTTGCATACTTATCAGGTTAAGTATTTCCTTTTTCGTGTTTAGTTAGAAATAGAGAATGACACCATGAACTTGATGTTCTTTTCAAATGAGGAACACCTTTTCCAGCGTTGCATCTCGTGGTTGGTGGAAGTCAATTGTCTACGAAACACTACACGTCTTATTAGTACCGGCACGACGTGCGCATCATTTGGTGCTGATTCAAAAGCGCTGTGCTACGGAAATCTTTATTGTAGCCATGGATCGGACAAAGGCGTGAGTTTCCTATTAACTTTTCCCACTCACGAACGCGATAACGTTAATGAGGGTTATGTACGATATGTGGGGAAACCATTACATGGCGCTCTGGTGGAAAACTGTCGACATGAACACTCCAGCAAATGAGAACGTGCAACAGTTTGTACAAGGCTCTTATCTGTCGATCTCTGCTTGCAAAAGCTTGCGGTTGCGGCACTCAGGTCGAAAGTAGTGACGGTTGTGGACAATGTTCAACAGCCTGTACACACTTTTTTAAAGACTTGATTTTTCTTGTAATTGCTTCATTACCTACTTGTGTAAAAATTCCAATTGGGATAAAACTGACACTGCCTGACTAAAGTTTGATGGCAATGCATTTAGAAATTATTTTTCGGAAGAGCTGGGATACGAATGCAGGACGTAGTGCATGGGAAGCAGGCACTCCACCGTTTCTTCCCCCCTCCTCCTCCACTCCCCCACTATCGCTCTCTACCTTCTTTTTTTCTTCGTGAAAAAATAACATAACGCTTAGATTCCTTCTTCGTGTGACTTTGGATTTTGGCCAACATTGCAGCCCTGTGACTTCCTGTTTGATGTACGTCGGGAAGACTGTGCTGAGTATTTCTGTGCCTTTTCTAATTGTGACATATTTGTTTCAATCAATTTACTGCTTTATTTTTTGTGCTAGGGCGAAATTTTTTCTTAGGTTTAATACCGCTTGCATCTATATGTTGGAACTTACTTTGAATTTTCTTCTGCCCCTGAGGACATGGAAGCCGTCTACTACTACCAAAATCTGAAGAAGTAGCGTTAGGATTATCTACCACAGAGGTCACACCAGTAACCTGAGAAGATCGAGGAGGAACAGCCGTCGCCTGCTTAATCTCCACCTAATTCGGACCATAGGAGCGGTCCGATTGTCAGCGACCAGCGATCTGAGAGGTTTGGCATTGTTTACTGGTAGTAAAATGTATTTAATTTAGCTTTTCCTTAGTTGCGATTTTCTCACTGACTAGCTTGTGTCAAGTGCTGTAAATTGTACCAAGCAACAGAATAGCGTGTAGTCACTCGTTTCAAAACTAGGAAAGAGATTTTCTAGGTAGCAGCCAAAACGAATGCCATATGCCGCTTCTTTGGAAATGATTGTGAGAATTTTAGCAACGTTTTCATTTACCCAAATGAACTACATATACAAATACGTGATTACTCTGCTATTCACAATAAAGTGCCTGGTAGAGGGTTCAATGAACCACTTTCAAGCCGTCTCTCTACTGTTCCACTCTCGAACGGCACGCCGGAAAAACGAGCACTTACGTTTTTCTGTGCGAGCCCTGATTTCTCTTATTTTATCATTTCTCCGTAATAGAACAAAAGATATATTTTCCTATTGACTTCCTTTTTTAAGACGACATTTTCACCTTTTCTGCGCAGTTTTAACGCACACACAATAAAAGTTACTTTACTCTTCTGTAGAGAGCTGCGCATTGTTTTACACCTAAAACTTGCCTACTCTAGATTTTTGCAATATCATAACTAAATCATCACAACAGTGGTGTAAAGCAGTCAGGTATCCCATCTACAAGCTCAAGAGTGTGACTACAGCCATCGCGAAGGAGCAAGTGTCACCAGACCGGAGGTTTGCCAGTTAGAGCTTACGTGTCTTTTCCCTGGAGACTCGTGGCCCAGCTAAGCATCTGGCTGTTTGCTGTGGTAGCAGCAGCGTAGCCAACGTGTCTTTCTCGGACAAGGCAAAGAAATTCGTACCCTTTGTGTAGTCATTCGACAGTAGTTAAGTTGGTGGCGGGAAAGCCCCCTCTGGTGTCTTCCGGCTACCTGGGGTGAGTTCGCTGCAGCGAGAGCGTGCTCTCGGACACGCGGGACTAGACCTTTGGCGAGTGAAACGGTACTCCTACGAGTGACTTGGCGCTGATGAGTGTATTAATGCGTTATGGTGTGTACCTACTGTGACTGATGTACACGTTTCATCTGCTAGTTCATTTGTAAGTTCGATAATCGAATTCTTATATTTTTCAGAGTGTAGTCACGGTATATTTTCTGTATTTAGTAAGTTTTTCCGATCCTTGCTTTGTGCGGCTAGATCACCAGAACACGTGTTGTGAGTAGGCCGTTACTCCAGCACAGATTTAAAATTCAGTTCTCTGACTTTTCCTTTAATTGGAATGCATGTGTGAACTTTTCACGTGTGTATGTGTTTTATTTCTCCTACTTTTAATTTCATTTCAGTTTTAAGATTGGGTAGCTTTGTTCATGCAACGTGGCGGTAATTTCACCGTGTGTAATTTCAGTACCATCTCGAATAAGTTTTATTCTTAATCCCGCGTGATATTTTACCGCTATTTGTGTCTATACGATTTACATTTGTGTTCTTGAAGTTTTCACGAGTGTTAATAATTTTGCTTTGTTTATGAATATTCACAGCAGTTGCGGGTGTTTCACGCCAGCTACCTAGCTTAATTTGATATGCAAGGTGATGTAGATAAGTTTCTTCGTCGGAAAGTGTTCCATAGTATTGTTATTCACATTAATTCAGTCGCAGCGACAGGATGGACCTCTGAGCCTCTGACTTACTGTGATGGGCAAAATTCTTTTTACCTCTGTTCTTGTGTGTGAACGGTGTATGTTTGTGTGAACTTCTCCCGAGCGCGCCGACGATTTCCTTCTCATTCATCAGCGCAATGAACCACAGCACTCAATATAATAATAACACAAGTGCGGTGAGTTAATAAATTAGGTAACGCACAATGACATCATAGTTTAGAATTATCTTGTGAACTGTTAGTTTGATGTTTTATTTTAGTAAACTATGTTAAACGGTGATGACTGTTTCTTGGACAGATCCATCCCCTTTTGTAAGATTATTTTTAATACATCTCACCCGGCGTTTCCGAAGCGCAAAACGCACGCCTTGTGTTTGTAGACTTTGTCTGATTATCTTATTCTATTTGTTGAGGCTTAAGCTCTTGCTTGCTCTGAATTGAATAGTTCCCATATGTCCATTCCATATATCCACTTGGATCTTTTTATTAATGTTAACACGTTAGTTATGCTTATCAATCCTGTGATTAATTCAGTTGTTATATTAAATTTCCCCAGTTTTAATTAAATTTGGTAGCGACCCAGAAAAGTTTTGTGGCTCACGAAACTTAACAGTAGAGTGCATAGTTTCACATTGGCCAACTTCCCCCAGTTTTTCTTTGCAAATCACGCTCCAGATAACCATTTATCCGTTAATAAACATTCACAACTACCTACGCTTGAGATGACCTAATCTGTGATAACAAACTCATTGTAACATAAGTCATCCAATCGATTATTTCTCTTCTTCTTATGTATTTTTCTAAATTGTTTCCACCTTACGTTCTGTTTTATTTCCCAGCTGCGTTTTTCTTATTTTACTGAACTTTAGATAAAGCAATTGCGGGACGACAAGAAACAGTAGAGTACATGAGATTTTTCTTTGCTGCATATGAAGACACTTATCTGAGAGGGGGGGCGGGGGGGGGGGGGGGGCACATTGTTCGAGGCAATGAACCTAAGGGGATAATAAATTCTTTCTTTCTCCCTTCTTTTGGAGCGTCTTCAACAGTGATTTCATGAAGATATCATCCATTCTGATCTTCAAAAGTGAACAGTCTCTGGGTTCAAAACACTGTGTTCAGACTGAACATGCAGTGCCGTTCAAGTAACACAATTGTGGAGATACACGGATGATCAGTTAATCGAACACTATTTACATTGTATTCGAAGCGAATTTCTGCTTTCGGAGGCATTTTAAAATGACTTCCGACTACCTATAGCGTAGACTGCTCAGTTTTGAAGAAAGGGATCTCATCATAATGAACCGAGCAAGGTGGCGCAGCGGTTAGCACACTAGACTCGCATTCGGGAGGACGATGGTTCAAACCCGCGTTCGGCCATCCTGATTTAGGTTTTCCGTGATTTTCCTAAATCGCTTCTGGCAAATGCCGGGGTGGTTCCTTTCAAAGGGCATGGCCGACTTCCTTCCTCATGCTTCCCTAATCCGACGGGACCGATGACCTCGCTGTTTGGTCCCCTCCCTCAAATCTACCAACCATCATATTGTTGGGAATTTTCACTTAAGCTCCTTATAAAGACATGGTACATATGAATGATTTTTCTGATGATCCGTGCCTCCCATTTTCCATTTTACGTGAAATATGTGAAGTTCGCTAACCCATACCGTACATGGAAACAAATTTCCAGTATAACTGCGATAAGCGTACCTTACAAGCTACACAATAAAAAAAGCTTTGAGGGTCCAAAATAAAAAGATTAAAACACTATTCTGTACAGCGTTATGTCTTACACCAAATTAAATGAAAACAGCATATAACTCTAAATTCGCTCTTAGTTGTATTCAGAAGCATTCTAACGATCTGGTTGTGTGATAATTTTGTATGAATCAGTGTACTAGAAATGTTTCGTTTCGGTACATATGCAGAACATACAAAGTTCCGAAAGATCGAGAACATTCGAAAATTATAAAGACAAAATTTTAGATTTAATGCGATTATGACGAAATTATTGTTACAAATCATTATGTTTCTGTGTCTGGCTCGGTGAATATCACCACCTATTTTTCTTCTCTCCTCTCGAGGGTGTTATCAAACATATCTGTCGTTGATATCGTAAACAAGTCTTGACATTAAGGCAGTTCTGTGGACGGAACTATAACAAGGAAGTTTGTGAGCTAAGTGTACGTAACTTGAACGTTGTTTGGTTGTGAAAAAAAGTGAGTATGGCAGCTTCGTTGGTCGTGGCTTTCTCTTCCAGTGTATGGCAGTTCAGATATTGCATCTACACTGATAATTTTAGACTTTGAGCTACTGTATAAGCACTAAATTCTGAACAATTCCTAAAAACAGTCTCTAAATTTGAGTGAATTATGACAGATGTTGGAAATCAAATGTTTTGTGATGATGCGTTTTAAAGTTTCACTTTATTACTGTTGCTTAATTTAACATATGTAAGAAATAAGTTCTGCATATATATTGCCATTAAATGTCTTTTGCCAAATGGCAAAGACTTTTTTAAGTTGGCATTTCACATTAAGTGATTAATCCTTACAGACATATAGCATATTACAGTGTACAAAAATTTAATACCAAATTAATAGGCCCCAAATTGAGCAAAATTAGCTTATGCTCCACAGCACTTTTTTGGTAAAAATTGGTATTTGTATGGTATTTTTTTACCAAATTATGATTCCGAAGCCATTACAGACCCGAAACCACGTAAAATTTTGAATTCACAAAATTCCCATAAATAGATTACTGAGACTCCATATTTTATAGTGACCAAAGAGTTTTTATTTTGTACTTGTACGTCTGAATGGGTTCAAGATGGTTGACAAACTGCGTTTCTGCTTCTTTTTTTCTGGATATCTGGCTGGTCAAGTTATTCCTCAGGATCTTCACTGTTACTGACTTGAGGTTCTGGTTCATGTTCTGGTTCTACTTTAGGACACAAAATGTCTTTTTATTTGTCTTTGAAATAAGTCCTGATGTTTCATTTTAAAAAGATATTCTTTTTGCTGTCTTGTCATCGCTGCCGGAATTACTGCAACAGGAAACCCAACGGGTCCATTTTCTTCGGGAAAGATGCAGTGCACAAATTCATTTTCATCAATGTCCATTTTGCAGCGTATACTACACTATCTTTGTAGCCAAAGAATGAACTCAGAAGCGGAAATGTTTATTTATGTGAGTTACTTTGTCAGCATTACTATACTGCAAGACATTTAACCAGTCATATGTGTTCAAAGCAGTTTCATCCTTTTTATTTCTACCAGCAGTGTTAATATGTGTTGTAGATGTAGGTTTTTGTTGCTGCAGTAATATCTATCGTTTTAGGACTGCCAACTGAGAATTGGTTACAATTGTAGGCATTTATAACAGTCATGTGAAAATGGACCACTTTTCTTCTTTGGCATTATTGTATTCACAAAACATTCTTCTATTATTCAAAACTACTCTGAGCTTCTTAAAATGCGTATTCAGATTTAGGAGACACTTGAAGTTTTAAATTCTTGAACATGGCTGCGTGGTCAGTGACTGTTTACAAAGTAAAATTAAAGCAATAGTAGCCCTCTGTCGCAAAAAGAAGTCTTTTTGAGCTAGCTTCATTGAGCTTCATCAGAAGTAAAACACTCAAATTGGCCTATAACCTAATTACAAAATTATAGGAAAAAATTTTAAGTGTAAGTACCAATCTTTAAACCAATAATAGTTCGAAAAAAAATTTATTCGTAATTTAAAATCGGCCTGTTCCACTTTGAAAAACTCTGGTGTCTATAAGATTTTTTGCGACACTTGCTCTTCTTACTACGTAGGACAAACAGGACGTGCCTTTACAGTCAGATACAAAGAACATATTTTAAGAACAAACGGCACTAGCACCCAGAATTCGTCTTTTGCCGACCACCTTCTGATTACAGGTCACGCGCCGAAACCTGTTCACGATATCAACATTTTGCACACTGAGAAGAAAAGTCGTAGATTAGATGTTCTCGAAGAACTAGAAATTTTTAAACATCTTTTCGGAATGATGGCCTCATTCTTAATGAGCAGCTACAATTACGTAATAAAAGCCGTTACTTGATCTTTGATTTCGTGTTCCCTCGTGCAGTTACCGAAATATTTTTTCTATCCAAGTCGACTCATATTTTCTGTTTATTAAATGGTTTATACCAACTAATTTTCATTTTATACCACGTTTCTGCTCGCTGAGTTATTCAGCTGCCTTTGCATTTCTAAAATGGCCTTTAAACTGTATTTATGAGCTCTTATGTAGACAAGTTGTTGCTATGTCTGCTGCTGTCAGATAAAATTATTGCCTTTTTCTTCATGTACTAAATAATGTTAATCGTAACATTCGTCTGTCTGTGTAACGTTCACCTGCCCGCAATATTGCTAACGTGGGCGCCTCAGTCTGATGCTACCGTAGCCCGACACGTGTGTGCAGCACACAGTGGCTTCCCTTTGCCTCCTATGTTTTCTGTTTTCAAAAATTTGTGACTAAAGCTTTATCGGTTGATATTTAGTTTTATACGTGACGTGTAAGTACTGTTTCGTTTTTGTACTACTAGTTAGCACTCTAAATTTTTTTCCTAAAATTTTGTAACTATGTTATAGGCCAGTTTGATTGTTTTACTTCTGATGAAGGAACTCGTAGCAGTGCCGAAAACTAGGTCAAAAGACTTCTTTTTTGCGACCGAGGGCTGCTATTGCTGTAATTTTATTTTAAGAGACACTATTTTGTGGAGCATTGCATACGCAGCTGCGAGGTTTAGAAAGGCCTCTCGCCCGGGCAATTTTATATCCCCATAATCACAAAAGGTTCGTTTTCAGATGACTGACATCGATTGCTTTCGAATGAGGTTATTGAATCCTTTTGGATACAAACAATTTTCAAATCGATACGAGCGTATACAGAATGAAATAAATTACTACACTATACAAAAAATGAAAATGGAACCTTTTTACTTGTCCGACGAGATGTCCCTTTTTCGCTTTCCATCTCATAATCACTGTGAAGTGCATGGCAGAGAGTATTTACCATTGTATCACACGCTAGAGTTTCTTCCTGTTCCATTCTCATACTCTATGCAACACACGAAACCAAAGAGAAAACTGTCAGCGCAGCAGTACAATTTTGTGTTTCTCAGGTAAAAATTGCATTTATATACCACCAAGCCCCTCTTAGGTCGATGCACTTGTCCTGCGTTTTCCAAGTGAGTCTCCATCCCTGAAGTGCCATTGCGGAATATATGCGAAAAAGCTAATCTACTGCATCCACAATCTCTGCATCTGCCCAACACGTGCGAACAGCTGTAAAAGCAGAAGAGTGCCAAATCCTGTAAACGGAATGGCTTTCGAACAGTTATCACTTCAGGTCAGTCAGTTTACCCGTTACTGAAGCAACTTAGTGAACAGGACAGTCCTGGCGCTTTTTCAGATCCATTCCTCGTCTTACTCATTTGATCCATTTGGTCCTGAAGACTAACTTCATATTCGCCGTTCATTTTTTTCTCTTTAAAACGTAATCAGTAAGAGGAGTCGCTTCTGAATAACAGAAAACTGGCTTTAACCTTCTTGCAGAATAAGGTGACTTAGTCTTGCTTTGACGCAGGGCTACTAGCTCCCATCCATTGCTATGATCACCGTTTCATTTCTGGCGTGAAGTAGTGGACCTTAGTCCTATAAACACAAAGTGGGCAATAAAATCAGTTGCAATTTTTTGAAAAGTCTAAAAATTATTATTAGGAATATCGTTTTCGGATTTAGTCTTGGTTAGCATTAAACAAATTATTGTCTAAATCTTTTTCACGTTAATTTTTCTTGTGAAATGTACCTACCCTTTCTTTTAAAGTACCAGTGATATATGCTACTTCTGATACCTTTAATCCCCAATAACGAAGTACCGTATGTACATTTGCTAAATGTTTTCACCTGTGGCCCCAGTTTTGAGACACGTTTCGCTAGGTTCATATACAAGGAAAATAGAATAACGTGTAGTCCATTTCTTACTGATTTTAATTGTTGAATTAGAAAGTTTATACCGTATGTAAATGTTCACAAACTGTGGATGAATGTCTTTTGACCATCAATTGTCCAAACCAGCACATCAAGTTTATACGTTAATGCGTAACATTAACAACGAAAACAAAATTGCATTGTTATCAACATGATTTCTATGCGAACGTACCACTATTTACTAAAGAACACTGTCGTTTCTACCTGGTACGATATAAATCGGAAAACTTAATAGCTCATGTTCTGGAGTACCAGAAACAATTGAATTACTGTAGCTAAGTTGCACCTGTTGTTTAACTCAGTCATGATTCTGGAATTAATTAATGTATAGACTGTCTCCTAACGTTACTCGTCTTTCATTGTTTTGTTGCAGAGTGGGACGAACTGAAAATTCCAACGCAATAACAGAAGACCAACACCTGAGTGCAGAAAGCCATTTACCGTTCAGTGATATCGTGATCAGTATGGAAGAGGTCCTCTACATCTGAACTCAGCACATTATGTCGGGTGAAGAAATATTATGAAAGACATGTACTTTACAATTACAAATCTGGATTATTCCATGTCTAAATCTGGCTGTAAAATAAATGTCTTATCTAGAAAACTGTTTAAATCATTTTATCATAATTATCAGTTTTTGCCCTAAAAGTAAAGAATTAATATATCAGCACAGGAAAACCAAACAAGACAGAAATTATAACTAATAAAGAAACAAAAATCAAGGAATCAAATAAGTTAAAAACATTGTATATTGTTCCTAGTGGTGCTCTTCCGTACCAGTGGCTGTTTTAAAGTGACTTCTGATTTGCTATTTCCGAGTGGAAGACACTATACAATACTATCCACTTCTACTCCGCTGTGGTATCCAAACTGTGCTTAATGTGTTATCTCAGCACTAATAGCCCTGTAGCTTTTTCCCTAGTACAAAACTTCAAGCAATGTATAAAAAAAGGCTTTGAAGATTAGACGCATTATCCACTTTCTTATTTCAATAAGTAGAATGAACTGAAATGTAATTACGTACATTTATGTTGCATTGAACACATCTAGGATGTGACCGAACGTGGCGTCAAAGCTCATCGGCCCCCTTCCCGTAACTTACGGAAATTAGGTGATTTGTGTATGCCAACTCCCTCCAGCAACCTAACAAGACCTCATTGCTTCCATGCCACAACGCGTTGCTGCTGTCTTCCGCGCCAAAGGTGGACATACCGGCTATTACGTTGATGGTCGTAATATTCTGGCTGATCAGTGTGTGGCCATCCGAGTGGAGGAATGGTCCTTTCGGAGAATTGCCACACAAGTTGGACGTTGTGCAAATTTATATAGCAATAATGAAGGGTACATAAATAAAGAGATTAATAGAAATCAATTATTTTCAATTAATGCCCAAATTTCTGGATTTTTATAGTTTCTCTCCATGGAGTCCGTTTTAACGTGAACTTCTTCCATGTAGTCGAATTTACACTCTCCTGTTAGGTGCTTCTTCTTCCGACGCCGCTAAACTTTTCATTCTTGACCGTGTAGGTAATGTAGTTTTCATTTATCGGACTTCTTCCTTATATACAGGCAGCACTCGTGACATGACGTTTACGTATTGCGCGGAAAATAACTGAATAGCTTCTTGGTTTTGTTCCAATAATAATTATTATTCAGACAACACAAATGGCTCCCACACACATCTTACAAAAAATACGTCTTCTCAACTCGAGAACTAAAGACAGAGTCTTTCTAATGAGCGATAAAAAAAAGATTGAAAGGAATTTTTTATCATTTGTTTTTCGCCTTCTGGCGTAGAAAAATATATCTTTATCGACGTTTACAGCGGCCGCTCTAATAATTATTATCATTGGTTTTAAATTTTTGTCATAGCTTGTTGTGGATTTCCCTTATGTACCTATACAACGTGCTACGTCAGTTGTGCAACGATGCCGGTGTCAGTGGTCACGTGGACATTCCCGCACCTGTAGACCAGAATTGGACGTCCATGCAGCACAGGCGTCCACCAGGACCTTCGCGTTGTAAGGGCAGCAGTGGCAGATCGTACAGCTACCACAGGACAGATAAGAGGATTTGTGAGCCCAGACGTGTCAACACAAGCTGTTGCGCACCGGTTATTAGTAGTAGGACTACGGACACGCACGTATCTAGTCTGACTTCCGCTCACGCCACAGCATCGACATGCACGGGTCGACTGGTGCCGTCAGAGGATCACTTGGAAGATACAATGGCGTACCGTGGTCTTCAGCGATGAAAGCAGACTGCCTGCACGCAAGTCATGGTCGCTTGCGCGTACGATGTACACCTCGTGAGCTCTGTCTCGTAGAGTGCATTCTTTAAGACACAGCGGCCTCACCCGATCTCAGACAACACTCGTTAAGCTTTGGTGTTTCTGGAGAGGACCCTAACCAGCGCTCGGTACGTGTAGAATGTCATTAGACTCGTTCTTCTGCCAATATTGTGACAGGAAGTTGATGTATCGTTCCAACAGGATAATGCTCGCCCACACACAGCCAGTGAAAATCAATGTCCTCTGCAAGGCGTGCAACAACTTCACCGGTCAGCACGTTCTCCCGACTTGCCTCCAGTGGAACAAGAATGGGAAATAATAGGACGAGAAGTGACTTGTGCGACTCATCAACCAACAACACTCTCTCTCTCTCTCCCTCTCTCTCTCTCTCTCTCTCTCTCTCTCTCTCTCTCTCTCTATATATATATATATATATATATATATATATATATATATATATATATATATACTGAGTTATTTGAAGGTACATATCAACTTGAATTTTTATATATATATATATATATATATATATATATATATATATATATATATATATATATATATATACTGAGTTATTTGAAGGTACATATCAACTTGAATTTTATATTTATATATATATATATATATACTTGACTTATATATGTAATTGAATTATATATACATATATATCAGCTTGACATATATACAGGGTGTTACAAAAAGGTACGGCCAAACTTTCAGGAAACATTCCTCACACACAAATAAAGATGTTATGTGGACATGTGTCCCGAAATGCTTAATTTCCATGCTAGATCTCAATTTAGTTTCGTCAGTATGTACTGTACTTCCTCGATTCACCGCCAGTTGGCCCAATTGAAGGAAGGTAATGTTGACTTCGGTGCTTGTGTTGACATGCGACTCATTGCTCTGCAGTACGTGGCATCAACAGGTTAGTGTTCATTTGAAAGCTCTTGTCTACGCAACCCCGGTACCAAATGTAGAGACTGTTCGTGCTCGTATTGTGGACGGCTGTGATACAATACGCCATTCTCCAGGGCTGCATCAGCGCATCAGGGATTCCATGCGACGGAGGGTGGATGCATGTATCCTCACTAACGGAGGACTTGTTGAACATTTCCTGTAGCAAAGTGTTTTAAGTCACGCTGGTACGTTCTGTTGCTGTGTGTTTCCATTCCACGATTAATGTGATTTGAAGAGAAGTAATAAAATGAGCTCTAACATGGAAAGTAAGCGTTTCCGGACACATGTCCACATAACATATTTTCTTTCTTTGTGTGTGAGGAATGTTTCCTGAAAGTTTGGCCGTACCTTTTTGTAACAATATATATATATATATATATATATATATATATATATATATATATATATATATATATATATAATTCAAGTTGATATGCATCTTTCAAAGAACTCAGAATCAAACTTTAAGCGAGTTAGAGACATTTCATTCTTCAAATTAATTAATAACTAGTTAAACGAAGAAACTGTGTGTAACTCTGTGGCTTTCCTTACAGGCTTTCTTGTTGACTGTAGGGAGTTTTGGAAAATCCTGGGAGAAAGCAACACCCTAGCACACATCATAAAAGTAATTCAGAACATATACAGCCAAAATGCAATTGTAATCAGAAACAGACAATATCTGTCGGAACGGAATCACATTGAATTAGATCCACTACTGTTTGCAGATAACTGGCTGCTTTTTGCAGAATTCAAGGATGATCTACAGATTTCAGTATATTATCTGCAAACAATAGTAAAATTGTAGAGTATGGAGATTTCCCTCAATGAAATCAAAATTATGGCCCCCGTCGGGAAATCCACAAGAGAACCAAAATTTTAATGGGGCAAGTATCGACACCGAGCGAGGTGGCGCAGTGGTTAGCACACTGGACTAGTATTCGGGAAGACGACGGTTCCAAACAGCGCCCGGCCATCCTGATTTAAGTTTTCCGTGATTTCCCTTAATAGGCTCAAGCAAAGGGCACGGCCGACTTTCTTCCCTATCCCTAATCCAATGGGACTGATGAACTCCCTGTTTGGTCCCCTCCTCCTAATCAACCAACCAACCAACCAAGTATCAACGTTTAGATATCTAGGATACAACTTCGGGTACATTCAAAAAATCGATATGCAACACAAAACCACAGACTTCACAAAAGTCAGTGGAATAGTAAATACTATCTGCAGACCATCCCTTGTTCAGCATCACGTTAGAGTAAAACTATACAACACTGCTCAAACCTACCCTTTTGAATGGCAACGGACCTTGGATACTCCGTACCGACAACGAACGGTGATTAATGAGCACCGAGATGCGGTTTATGAGAAGAACACGATGGAACAGGAGAAGACAGTACAGAACTACAGAACATCTTGCAAAGACCATATGCTACAGATGAAGACCAGCCTGATACTCCGAAAAATCCTCAAATACCAACCCAGAGGTAGAAGAGATGCAGGAAGGCCTGTAAGGAGACGGACTGAGACCTTAATAGGCCGTCGGACCTAATATTGTTGAGAATAAGAAGAAGTTAAGGTACTTGATTTGTACTCGTATATGTTCACTCATAGACGTATACACGTGTATGATTTTGTAAGAAATAAATCAAGTTTGTTTTGAAATCTTTCACTTCTCGGATTATGGATCTAGTTTTTCAATTGCGATGTCAACAATAATTACAAATTTTCAAATAGTTAGATTACTTAAGCACCCTGAAACGACAAATTGTGCGCATGAAGGCTAATGCGTGATGTGAAGCAACTACATTTATCTGACGACGAAATCCTCGTGAAACGCGACGTGATGAAATAAAAAGATGCAAGAAAATAATTGATTCCTGTGTTAATTGTATTTCAGTTATCAAAAAATTGTTTACACATTTAAGGTTATAGACCGGTTATTAAATGACTGTGTTTTGTTATACAATAAAAAATTTTGCTCCCGTTGCACATTTGTAATGATTCTTAATGAAAATTACTGAATCATATCCCAACAGAAAAAGAAATGAATAAACGGCAGGGATAGACGGAGTCAGATGTCAGAGCCTCTACAAGCCTACCAGTCTAAACAAAGAGAAAGAGAAGTTGGACGACCGAAGAAAATGTGATTGCATCAAGACTTCATAGGGCAGAACAAAACCAGAAATTTACAGTTTTATCCTTGATACTGCTGCTGAGCTGTTGATGGTTAGTAACTGCAGCGTCTTTCAGGAAAAGACGACGTAAATCCGTTGCGGAGACAACAAACAGAGGAGTCATTTATAGGCAGAATTCTTAGGAAGTGTAGTGCAAAGCAAACAACAGGCTAAATTCGTGCACTCTCTTCATAGGTGTCGCTCAAGTGTGTGGAATGCCCACAAGACTTTTGACCTTAATAGAGGGGGTTGACGGGTTCATTCGGCACTAGAGTGTTACGGAGGTACTCAGCGAACTGAAAAGAACTCTCGTCGTGAAAGGTTGTTGGGTAACTTACGACGCCCAGCAGACGGAGCAGTCTGTAGAACGACTCTGCTTCTTCTGTCGTATATTTACAGATATGGCAGCAACAACAAGATAAGACAATGACGCGTGGAGACAGACAAGCAACAATTTTCTCCCTCCATTCACAACTGGAAAAGAAAGCGGAACATCGTACGCAGAAACGAACTGCTGTCTGTCAAGCGTTGCACAATCATACCTAGGGGCTCCAAAAACTGATTCATTATCTCTTTTCGCGGATGCAACAGGAAAGAGCATGTCTAATAACGATACCACTAACACTTCGTCAAGCAGTTTTGCGGAATATTTAAGTAGATACAGGTCAGTTCACTGGGTGCAGTGGTATATACATACAACGACTTTGGAGTTGGTATTGGCTCCGCTCACATGGTATATGAAATTTGGTATGAAATTGCTTCATTTAGAATAACTGAATCAGTGGAAAATGTTTAAAACATTTATTTACAACTTGATTTAAAAGTAATAACAGTGTTTCGTAATTTAGACAAATCCATGTTCTTGTTGTGGTCTTCCGTCGAAATATCGGTTGCAGTTCTCCGCGCTAGTCTATCCTGCGGAAGCCTATTGCTGTAGATTCACTTGACTCCTACTACACGTTTACCTCCCACACTTCTGTCAGTACCACTTCTATTCCTTGAAGGCGCATGACGTGTCCTACCAACCAAGCCCATAATTTATTACTGTTTTTCCATAAAATTCATCCCCCCCCCCCCCCCAAAGCGATGCAGTACCGTCTCGTTAGTTACCCGATCCATCCTCTAATCTTAAGCTTCCTTCCGTAACACCACTTCCCAAAAGCCTCTATCCTCTTCTTGACTGAACTTTTTATCGTCCATGTTTCACTAGTGCACAAGAATATATTCCAGACAAATACCTTCAGGATGGACTGCCTAATATTTAAATTTATTCCAGATGTAATCATATTTCTCTGTCCTAGAAAATTTTATGTTGTTATTGCTACATGGACTTGAAAGTACCCTTTAAAAATTTTTAATACACGTATAATTGTGAAGTCAGATGGTAAAATATGCAAAGCCGAATAACGGAGAAATGTTGACTGAAACTATATGAAGCTTATTTGAAACAAATATGTGATACGCTACATGATGTGAACTCCAGAGTAACCGGTGGATAAAATAATACGACTGCGAGAAAGAAATCTGTTCTCAATAAAATTTACATACGCTATCTGACCGTGACAAAATGACTTTGTGTTAAATGTTGGCCCTGAATGTTGCGGATCGTTTTAGTTAATAAAACAACTGCTGTACCAGAACTAATATCGTAATTACACAACAAATGATCACTGAAATACGCAGCTACTTTATCTCTTAAATCTCATTGAAATCACATCAAATATTTCACTCACATTAAACCTCTGAACTTTACTGATATTCTCGTAATGCACTCTGACAATCACGGTGCCTAACGGAATATGAACTGCAGTGATAATGAAGCTTATGGCTTACCTGTGCGCAACGGCTCTGCAACCTTGTTTTTTTTATATATAAAATAATTATCTGACTGTCAAAAATAAGTTTCATCAATAATAAAAATTAAATTTCATCAATACTCAAAAACGGTACATGTAATGCGCAATGCTAGTGTGCATTCAAATAAAACCATGAATGCAAATGAAAAGTCGGATACTAATCTCACCGACAAAGAAATAACTGAATCGACACTTTTAAGTTTAACAGAGCTCCATTATGTCATAGCAACAGTACAGCTTCCCACACTTCTCACACATGAACTAATCCGCAAAATGTGTCCTTAGTATTTATCACTGCAGCGAAAGACATAACCATACAACTTCATTAGAAAAACCTTAGAGAAAATCTAAATCATAATCACTGTTATAACAATGAGCGTACTAATTAATTACAGATAAGACCAGGCCCCCACAACCGCACGAGTGGTCGACTGTGAAGAGCGGACAAATTGAATAGCTGGGCGGCAGCCATTAGAGTGGTAAACTGACGCGCGGAGTTCGAATATTTATACATCGCTTTTGGTTATAAAATGCCTTCCCTTGAGTTAGGTCACAAACATAATGCCTCATTTAAATACGTTACTACAATACACTTTTTAATTTATGAACACGCAGCAACTAGTCACTGTTTATGAATTTATCTTACGTACTACATGGAATCTGCCGTAGCTAAAAGTTACGTACTGGACCCCTAGCATTTTTCGTAGTTCATTTACGATAGATGTACGCAAAATGCATCAAAATACTCGAAGATTTGCCCACTATATTAATAGATATTTTCTGCTTTAGATTTTATGACGAGAAGTGCGTTATATATGGCATAGTGCTTTGGCAACTCACGACCAAATTACGAAGTTTCAACCTAACCTAGACCATGAAAACACTACTGATCAGCCAACTTTCTTCAAAATGATCAGAACATATAAAATGGTATTCTGTCGGTCGGAAATGTTGCCTCCTGACAGCGTGTAACCATTTTTGTAACAGCTATAGTTTTGAGAAAGGAAACCTGCAAATAGATGCACAGACATTATACTAATACTGTGTTACAAAAACATTTATTAAGCAAGTGCACTGACATACAAAACAACTTAAAATATTCACTTACCTGTGAAATGTAATATTCGTTCCTTTCTCGAATTTATTTGTACAATTAATCGCTGCACGACTCTTCACCATTGTACTTCTTTTGATTGGAACGTACAGACAGTAGAATTACGAGTAACAAATACTGTATGTACGTCCCAACAAATATACAACGTTGAATCAGGGTCTTCATAAACAACAGTACTACACACCACATCAGACTACAACCACTATAATGGCGTCCAGCCGAAGGTTCAAATTATCCCGCGACTGCAGCGCCATCAGTGAGTCTACTTATTTTTTACAAGGTCTTTGGATAAGGCAAACCATGTTGCCTTTAAATGTTACCTTTCCTCATTCATACAATACCACAGTTCTTCTGCTTAACATCTCTCTTTAAACATCGTATTACAAAAATTGCTCCAAATAATTCTGCCTCCACTCCAGAGTAGGGCAGCTTCCCTCCATTTCAAATCAAGCACGTTACCACACAGTTGGTGTTGCCACACTCTGACAAAGTACAGCTAACCTCTCTGACCAACATCTCTGGCCTCTAACATAGTTCCAAAGTTATAATTATAAAGGCAATGTCAAAGCGATATTTCAAGGCTTGAGAACACTTACCAGATTTACAAATCATCTCCTATTAGTGGCCCATGACACACTCAGAATTATCATAGCACATAGGACAGCCACTTTTCACTCTAAGCCGACTGACGTCATAAGATACCTTCTAATATCATGTCGGACTATCTTTTGCCCGATGTAGTGGAGCAGTTCGACGTGGCATGGACTCAATAAGTCGTTGGAAGTCTCTGCAGAAATACTGAGCCATGATGCCTCTATAGCCGTCCATAATTGCAAAAGTGTTGCCAGTGCAGGATTTGTGCACGAACTGACCGCTCGATTACGTCCCATAAATGTTAGATGGGATTCATATTGGTCGATCTGAGGGGCCAAATAATTCTCTCGAATTGTCCGGAATGTTCTCCAAACCAATCGCTAACAACTGTGACCTGGTGACATGGTGTATTGTCATCGATAAAAACTGCATCGCTGAATGGCTGCAAATGATCTCCAAAAAGCCGAACATAACAATTTTCAATCAATGATCGGTTCAGTTGGACACAGCCTACACCGTTACGGAGCCACCACGAGCTTACACAGTGCCTTGTTGACTACTTGGATCCACAGCTTCATGGGGTCTGAGTCACACTCGAACCCTATCATCAACTCTTATCAACTGAAATTGGGTCTCATCTGACAAGTCCACGGTTTTCAGTAGTCTAGAGTCAACCGATATGGTCACGAGCCCAGAGATGTGCTGCAGGCGATGTCATGCTATTCACAAAGACAACCATGTCAGTCGTGTGCTGCCATAGCCCATTAACGCCATGTTTCGCCTAACTGTCCCAACGGATGCGTTCGTCGTTCGGCCCGCATTGATGTCTGCGGTTACGTCACGCAGTGTTGCTTGTCTGTAAGCACTGGCAACTCTATGCAAGCGCCGTTGTTGTCTGTCGTTAAGTGAAGGCCGTCGGCCACTGCGTTGTCCGTGGTGAAGGGCAATGCACGAAAGTTGGTATTCTCGGCACACTCTTGACATTTGGGCCACGTAATACTGAATTCCTTAACGATTTCCGAAATGGAATGTCCCAAGCGTCTATCCTCAGCTAACACTACCGCTTTCAAAATTTGTAAATTCCCCTCGTGCGCCCATAATCACGTTGGAAACTTTTCACATGCATCATGTGATACAAATGACAGCTCTACCAATGCAATGGCCTTTTATACCTCGTGTACGCGATGCTACCGCCATCTGTATATGTGCATATTGCTCTCCCATGACTTTTTATCCCACCCTCAGTGTTGTTTGTCGTCATCTCTGCTATTGTTAGAAGCGTCTCATTTCGTAATCTAATTCCCTAACATCACATGGCATAAGACGATAACGCTCCGTATTTTCCTTTTATTTACGTTGTTCTTACAACCCCTTAGCAAAACATTATCATTTTTGCTCAAAAGATATTCTAAGTCTTTTATCATCTCTGAAAGAATTACAATGTCATCGGCAAACCTTGAACTTTTTATTTCTGCTCCCTGAGCGTTAATCACCTTTCCAAAAATTTCTTTTGCCTTCTTTTACTGCGAGCTAATTGTGCAGACTGAATAATATGGTGGATAAGCTACAACGCTGTCTCACTCCCATCTCAACTTTTGCTGCCCTTCAATGTGCTTCGATCTTTATAACTATAGTTTGGTCTAAGTACAAGTGATAGATAACCTTTTGCTCTTTGTATGTTATTCTCATCATTATCAGCGTATAGAAGCATCAATTCTACTACGATGCAGCCTTATACTGTGGCATGAAATCTAAGGGACGGAGGTGAAATTGCAGAAGAAATTAAGAAATGTAGTAATAAACAGGTGAAAAGTTTTCCAGTACCAGACAAAGTAGTTAAAAACAAAAGTCTTTCAAGTAGACTGAATCACAGGATATAAGGCGCTGCAGTTGAACGTGTAGGCTGTTTACCGTTATGGAGCGTGCACTGACACAAACGTGGACAGGCAAGAGCTTATGAGCTCTGAGAATAGAACTCTGGAAGGAGTGCCACGCTGCGTTAGTGATAATGACCGTGGATAATGTTGCCGTATAGCAGGCAGCAGACAGGAGATGAAAGTATATAAACAGACTGTCTCACACTTTGTTGTGTAAATTGAGCTTAATGTCATGAAACTAAAAGAACAACGAACAATGCAATTATGGAACAGTGGATTCGTATTTAGAGGGAGCGTGATGCTAAGCCCGGTTTAGCTAGCACGACCCGATTTTTGAATATTTTCTAAATTGCTGTAGCCTAATTCTTTACATGGTTCTTCGAAAACAGAAACCAAATCCAAAGTTAGTTAGAGACATGTTCCATAGACCAGTTGAACGATTCTTTTATCGAAATGACGTGGAACGACTCAGTTTACAAGTTTTGTGTAAGATAACTGATTAGTTTCTAACATTAACGAACAAATTTTTTTGTCCCCATGCAATTTCAATTAAAGCCATGTTTTACAGGCTGTTAGTTTTCAAACGGAAATTCTTACGTGGATTAGAGGGAATTGTCAAGAAAATGTTTCTATATTAGATTTAAAACTCGCTTTGCTACCTATCAGATCCTTACGTCATTAGGCAAATAGTAACAAAAATGGTTGCTGTGTCTTGAACTCGTTAATAATTTGCAATATAAATTATTTTTCCCTCTAGTGTTGTAGCTATGGACATCACCATTCCTCTCAAATTGTGATGGATTATTTATGATGAATTTCACTAGCGAATATATGTAATGCGTCGGTGCAGTTGAAATGCCTAACTCCTTGAATAAGTACCTACACGATGACTGCAGGTGAACACCACATATTATTCTTGCTGCTTTCCTTTGTATCTTCTCTCTTTCTAGGTGGTGAGCTATCCCAGAAAATTATGCCATAAGACATTATTGTGTGGAAACGTGCAAAATGTGTCAGGAGGTTAATTCGTTTGTGTCCAGGCTAGGAAATATACAGAGTCTGAAGAGCTCTGTAATATTGCTTCCAGTTAAAGTATTCATCCTTATGTACACCCAATAATCTGGAGCATGCTACCCTATTTACTGACTTCTGTTCATGTGCAACAACAATTGTTGATATGACTGTTTGTTGTACGTAACTGAATGTAGTGTTTTTTCAAAATTTAGGGAGAATCCGTTTTCAAAGTATATCTTAACAATTCTTTGTAAGCCATCATTATCAGTATCTGCTCCGGTTTTCCCTCTAATACGATATAGTATAACGCTGTTACTATCTGCGAAAAGTACCCATTCCTCTTGTCGAATGTTAAGTGGAAGGTCATTCACGTGTATAATAAAAAGGAGTGGACCAAAAATTGAACCCTGTGGTACACTCTTTGTGATTTTTCTTTTTTTTAATCCCAGTCATTAAAGTTTTCTAGGCTTCCGATAATTTTTTAATTATTCAGCACGACGTTTAGCATTCTTTTTGTAGGTGTTACTCAAACCAGCTGCATGTAAAACCATCAGTTCCTTAAAACATGAGTTTTTCTAAGAGTGTAACATGATCTACACAATCAGACGCCTTGGAAAGATCAGAAAAATACCAATGGGCGACGTTTTACTGCTTAAGGAAAGTAGTATTTGGTAAGTGAAAGTATAAACAGCATTCTAGGTCGAACAACACTTTTGAAATCCAAACTGTGATATGTTAAGCAAATTGTTTCTTCTTAAATGTGATACTACTCATGAGTACATTACTTTTTCGAATAATTTGGAAAAAAATGTCTGTAAGGGAATTTGAAAATAATTTTTAAGACTTCCTTTTGACTTTCTTATTAAGAGATTAAACAGATGCATATTTTAGTCTATCTGGAAAAATTACCTGTGCCAGTGATTCAATAAATGTATCACTAAGAACATTGCTTACTCATTAGAGAAAAATGTGAGAATTGTGTTTGAAATTCCATCAACACCATATCTGCTTTTTCTGTACAATTTTTATAATTCTATTAATTTCAAGGATGTTGGTGATACTTAAAAGTGGTTAGAATTCTGAGGAATGACGTTTTTATCATATTGTCTTGCTTCTTAAACTGAACCATGTAATCCTATTTTTGCTGCTACATGTGGAAAGTGACTGTTAAAAGTACTTGCAACTTGTAAATTATCAGTCACGACACAATTATTTAGTGTAATTTTTAAGGTATCTGTACACTGACAGGATGTCCTGTCTCCCATCTGACAATATACCAATATAGTTTTAATCTTATTATCACCATTATTAATTTCTTTCAGGCCATACATTTTTCTTTACATTTTAATAATTTCTCTTAAAATTTGACGATATTTTTTATACATGCAAATAATGTCAGCTCTTGTCTTATTGTAGCCTTTATATAAATGGCTAATTTTCGTGGGTTAATTATCACTTAATGTCCACATTCTACACAACTGAATAAAAGAAACCTACTGACGATGGCACAAAGCTGGCGCCACGTGCAGACAATGCATCACACATCAAAGCGGCTGCCACATGGGCTTTTGTATCGGTGCGGTGGCTTGCCTCTGTCTTTATTATTTATAGATTTTATTATTAATAATTATAAGCAATGGCCTGTATAACAAAATACAAACTTAAGAGTATTTGAGACGAGATTAAATTGCAGGTCTCTCCTACGTAGGGCGCAAAGAAAGCGAAAAAGTTTGAATTTTATATAGATTTATTCTGTTACAATGAATACAAATATACTGATCATATTCTCATTGAAAGATAAGTTTTTCCATTAATTAACCAAACTAAAGAACCAAGTAAGTAAAACTTTAAATTTTTATTAAGTATCGCTATTACAAAACCTAATGAACTGAACAAATGCATTTACTGGCTCAACTGTTCAAAGCAAGGACTTCGAATTAGACGCAGGGAGAAGTACGCCTAATGAACAATTCTTGTAGCGTTTTGCCAGGATTTGTTAATACTTTATACACGCTTCGTCGCTGGAAATTCTCCCGACTTGTAATTTCTATCGACCAATGATTCTTCTGCTCATAGAAAATGCTACGTAACACTGTGTTATCAAACCTTAGATATGCCTGTAACGTGTGTTATAAAAGACACTGGATGTATCACATTTCACAGGAATGTACGCTATTGCTTCATGTGCGATACAATGCTCTACTTTTTAAGAGACATCACAGTCGCCACTAACGGTAGAAATTATTTTCGATGTTGCAACATTAGCTTTAAGGCAATTATCAAGCGATACACTGGAAAAAAAAACTGTGTTCTGACCTGACGATGACATGTATACATGTCAGAAATTTTTTCAAGTTTGGCATGCGATAGGGCACAGTCTTTTGCAGTACCGGTACATGTCAGAAAATTTGTCAAGTTCGGCATACGCTAAAGCACAGTCTTTTGCAGCACACCACTTAAGGCCGAAACTGCAGTAGTGGAAATGGATAATTTCTACAGTCAATGGCGACTATGATGTCTTTCAGATATATTACACGACTGTGAATCCGAAACAAGAGAAGTTAAACAATGTAATGCGTTCTACAAATCATCAGGTAAATCACAATCATAGGTAAAAGTCCATGTCAACTTGATCCAAGGACTGAAGCCGAAAGACGACAAGGTTAATGACTACTGTTTTTAGTGACGTAATTCAAACATAAATTGAATGAATGGTGGAGGGAAAAAGGGAAAGAGGAAAAAGAAGGTATCAAATGCGGAACGATATCAAAGGAGACAAATATTCAGAAATGAAAAGACTGGCTATGGACAGACCAAAGTGGAAGAGGCTTAACCCATGACAGGACCTACCGAAATGCAGAATACCATACTACTACTACTAATACTACTACTACCTCTCATAGTCGATTATTTGTTGCTTCTTCATCAGTACCAGTTCATTAAACACAATGGACTGAGATGTTACTATTCGTTTATTATATCTTTGTTGAAACCTGTTATTGAATTATAGCAACAAATTTTTACATGATATTCAAATAAAACTTCAACTTTCATGAATGCTTCCATTTTGAACGGCATTCCGTACCTGCGAATTACTGTTAGTATTATTACACTTTGCGCAACGCGATGCGATGTAATTCAGATCCATACTTAATCGGTTAGCATTCGACTGCTTCCTCCGACCGACTGTTCGCGACCACTCATACTTATGGACTATGGACTGTTGCGCTAACGCGCGTTGAAGAAAAAAGAAAACACAAAACCCATGCAAAGTTGCTTTACCGCGCGTTGTCGCACTTCACAAAGGTTGAGTATGTTCTCGTATTAATAAGAGGTGCAACGGAGACCTTGTAAGTAGGCTGTTTAGGTTTTTATGTTGGTAACGCCACGTAGCGCTCTATATGAAAATCACTGACTGTGCTGTGTGAAGGCTGTGGTTGGTTTGCATTGTTGGAGTATATGCTATTGTAGTGTTGGGCAGTTGGCTGTTAAAAGCGCGTAGCGTTGCGCAGTTGGAGGTGAGCCGCCAGCAGTGGTGGATGTTGGGAGAGAAATGGCGGAGTTTTGAGAGCGGTTGATCTGGACGTGTGTCCATCAGAGACAGTAAATTTGTAAGACTGGATGCCATGAACTGCTATATATATTATGACTTTTGACCACTATTAAGGTAAATTCATTGTTTTTTCTCTATCAAAATCTTTCATTTGTAGTTAGTGCCTTCAGTAGTTTGAATCTTTTATTACCTGGCAGTAGTGGCGCTCGCTGTATTGCAGTAGTTCGAGTAACGAAGATTTTTGTGAGGTAAGTGATTTGTAAAAGGTATAGGTTAATGTTAGTCAGGGCCATTCTCTTGTAGGGATTATTGAAAGTCAAGATTGCGTTGCGCTAAAAATATTGTGTGTCAGTTTAGTGTTAATCAGAATAGGTAAAGAGCAAAATGTCTGAGTGCGTTCAGTTGTGCTCAGCTGTTTGAAAATCAACTAATGTAAGAGGTTTATCAGCACAGTGATTCATTAAATTTTTTAAGGGAACGTTTCAACCTCACAGTAGCCAACAAAATTCAGTGAGATTGGCAGATTTTGATTATAAATTATGATGGGATAAAGCGTAAAATTTCTGCCGTGAGTTAGGCCAGTTCATACTGACCGTCACGGTATTGTCACGTCAGACTGTATTCACACTGTCCGTCATGTCACGGCACATCAGTTCAAGTCACGTGATCTCAACTCGCGGGGCTGTCCTCGGTTGTTCTTTCGCGGGAACTGCGATTTCGGAAAATGATTTTCAACTGTTTTTGCGCATAAAGTGTTCATACACAACGCGGTAGCTTAAATATCCAGAGGGATCCAGAAAAATGTACGGAGTGGCCGTGCGGTTCTAGGCGCTACGGTCTGGAGCCGAGCGACCGCTACGGTCGCAGGTTCGAATCCTGCCTCGGGCATGGATGTGTGTGATGTCCTTGGGTTAGTTAGGTTTAATTAGTTCTAAGTTCTAGGCGACTGATGACCTCAGAAGTTAAGTCACGTAGTGCTCAGAGCCATTTGACCCATTAATGGAACAAAATGACACATCGTTACAATTCTTGTACGGGGGAAGGTTATTTTATGTGTTCAAAGTGGCCCCCGTTAGCAGTCAAACAACGTCAATGCCGCTGAACTGTTGACCGAACTATGACTGTTAGTGTTGCCGGTGTGACAGCCGCACAAGACGCCTCGATGGTTTCTCTTGATTCGTTCAGTGTAGCTGGCTTCTGTTGATCATTTTTCGAGGTCCCCCCACAGATAGGTGTAAGGTCTGGAGACCGTGGTGGGTACTCAACAGCTTATTTTCGACATATCCAGCGCCCAGGTAGATTTTCATCCAAGTAGGCTCTGACATCTCTTGCGGCAGGGGGGTCGGAGCGTCATCTTGTTGTAGGCAAAGTCTTTCATCCACACACCTCTTGGATGGCAGATAAAATCAATATTTGCAGCATATGAATATATACCTCACCAGTTACGATACCTTCAAAGAAGAATGGGCCAATCAGACCGCACGATAACACATCACCTCGCACATTAACACCTGGTACATTAACATGATTGTCCACGTGAACGTGAGGATTTTCAGAAGCCCAGTACGCACACTTGTGGCGATTTACAGTACCGTTCTGTTTGAATTACGCCTCGTGAAACCAGATAACCATCGCTGCAAGCCGTTCATCCTCGCGGAGCATGCCTTCAAATCACTCACAGTACTCCATCCTTTGTTCCAGGTCGCCCTCGTTCACAGCGTGCAGCGATCTTGCAATGTCCACTTTGCAGCCTTCAGAATTAGTCGTACGCTTGATCAGCTTAGCCCGCTTTCACGTGCAGCCTGATTTTTGAAGTGACTTAGTAAAATGTTGCAGCACAGCAGCGCAGGAAGCTGGAATCGATGTTTTTGGCCGGCCAGACCTTTTATTACGCTCATCCTGAACAGTACCGTCGGCTTCAAATTTATCACGAATACGATAAATTGTTGTTCGTGTTGATCGGTGAGTTCCGTACACATTATGCCATTGCCGTTGTACCTCCATCATATTTTCGTACTTCCAGTACCACTTCAATACAGTCTCGCCTTGTTCAACGACAACCTTATTTCATTCGTTGCTGCACAATCATCTGCCGGAAAGCGCGCGCCAAGATTTGCCGAGAAAAGAACGGACTACGTTACCGCGCAAAATTCTGTTCCAAAGATAGGAACTATCAAAGAGAGTTTACATTTTTCTGGACCCCTCTGTAAATGATGAAGTCTACATTCACACGAAAATAACATTGTACGCAAATCCTTTGCAGTTTGCAGCTTATAAATTCGAGAAGAAAAACAGAACTGCAAAACAACACAAAAAATTAATGTGAGTACGAAAATTGTCATTACGTGGTACAGAAGGGGAATTCCACACACTATACAAGGAGCTCGAGGTACAGGAATTTTCACATTTTATAAATATTTTAGAAACTCGAAGCATCAGTTTTTTCGTTTGTCACGTCAATTTGCACCCAGCATGACTAAAAGGAATAGTGTTACGAGCTGCCGTTACATCTCATGAAAAATTGGTTTGTTTAAAATTAGTTCCACTCCAGTGAAAATTTTTTGGCAATAGTCATTCTGTATCTCCCTTAATACCTTTCCCTTGAAGATTTACAGATTTTCTTTGTGTCTTGTATTTGGATTTTAATGGCTCAAGTGCCTTATTTTAACTGGGGTTAGCTAGTAAAACCACATAAATATTGACCTCTGATTCTCGAAAAACTGTTTCACAAGCACTTCAGAGAGCTACTTAACAACAAGTAAATCTGTCACAAATACACGTTTAAACAAACAACTCCTATACAATGTTGCATACTCCACAAAAACAGCATTGTTGCAGTGTCTGAAGGTTTCAGTTCGATTTATTTAGAAAAATTACAAATGTCTGAGAACCTACAAATAAGTTCCAGTTACTAGTCAGTCTGATTCTACCCACAGCAATTTTTTCATTCGAAGTTGCGCCCATATTGCAGTTCATTTCATTGTAAAATACTAAATACGGGCCGGCCGTTGTGGCCTAACGGTCCTAGGCGCTTGAGTCTGGAACCGCGCAACTGCTACGGTCGCAGGTTCGAATCCTGCCTCGGGCATGGATGTGTGTGGTGTTCTTAGGTTAGTTAGGTTTAAGTAGTTCTAAGTTATAGGGGCTGATGACCTCAGGTGTTAAGTCCCATAGTGCTCAGAGCCATTTGAACAAAAATCCACTTTGTAAATGTACTAGAGGGCAAGTAGTTTAGTATGCTCATGTAAAATTCAAACTGATGCTTCACTGCTTCAATTAATCTTTCGTCATTTATCAAAAAATAATAAATTTTAACAAAAGAAATAGTGAAACGAAACAATTTATAACAAATAACAGAAATAACGAACAACAAACAACTGATATTAACCACGATGAAATGAAACATGGAAATGTGTGCATGGCCATGTATCGAGAGGAAATGCGAGGCGTGATCAAAAGCGGATGCATAATGTAAGCTGTCGGAACGTTCTTCCCGAGAAACCTAGCCGACCAGTGTGGATTCCGCCATGTTTTGACGTGACGTGATGTGACGTGAAGGCCAGTGTGAATTGGCCTTGTTTTTATTTACAACTTGTAGTCTGGAAACAACTGTGAATAGAGTTCTTTTTGGTATTTCTCCCTCTGGTCTATCCTGTCTAGGAACCATTGTAAGTAAAGCACACTGCGGTTGCCTTTCTATCCTGTCACCTTCTAACGTGTGTCCTTTTTTTTCTCGTGAAACGCTACTCGTAGACTTGACCGGATGCTGATTCACTGCGGGGACTGCAAGGTAGTTCCGGCGGTACCCGCAACAGTGCGGCTCGGCGCTGCGGTCGCGGCGCCCTGCCACAGGTCGCGCAGCGCGACCGGGTGGTGGGGGTAGAGGCCGGCTGGCGCGCGGTTCAGTTGGCACGCCTACCCAGTCGAGCTGCAAACGCCGTGCGCTTAGCTACTTGGCAGTCATAGCCGCAGACGCGCTCCGCGAGTGATCGTTCAATTGCCCTCAGGAGTCTCACCAGACCAGACCGCGACCCCGTGTGTTGGATCTCCTGCTGACAATGACCACCTCCGTCAAGTTCGTCCTGCTGCTGTGCGCCGTGCTACTCGATACAGGTGAGCGAGCGGCACAAATGTGCTTTCTGTGTTGTGTTGTGCCCCGGCATCGAACTCATCCTTGCAATAAGCTGACTCCCATCCACTGGGTACTTTAGCGCAGAGTTGCCTCGGAAATCTTACCATACGGTCGTTGCAGTGCAGAAGTGGAAGCGAACAAGGATGTACCATATGGATGACTTAGACTGGATATGAGCGCGACGTAGGACGGAGACATTAGCTTATAACATTATTAGTATCAATAATGACCAACCACACGTCTGGTAAATACTATACAAAGTTCTAGCTACTATGCCGACACATACACCAACGTTTACAATCAAATTATTACAACGGCGATTTATGCCTATACAGCGCGTCTGTTGGTACCACTCCCGAAGGGACTGTGAAAATACCTTTAAACTAATAACATTTCGCAAAAGGACAAACACGAGACGAAACAGGAACAGGAGGAATCCGTAACACATGTTGTAATTAAAACGTACCCTTTGCCACGCACTTCGCAGTGATTTGCAAGGTGTACGTGTCGGAGGGGTACTTTTCACGCAAACACTTAAAACGTCAGTACAATTACGTAGCATTCTGTGCTACTTAGTACCGACTCTTCATCAGTATAAAGAGCAACTACACACTGCCGTGTTACCTTCAGTGCGAACTTCCGTTGTCAATTTTTAGAAAAAATCAATTAAGGTAATGTTCAGCTAAACGTCTTAGTCATTTTCAGCTATATATATCTTGATATTCGCGAAATTTTCGTCTGGTTTCTAAATCTTAAAGGAATTCTGATAGGGAAACTCAGGTGACAGCATCATTTTTCCATACATGGAACACATTATCCGGGTGTCTCTGTAAACAAGACTTTTTTTTTATATCTGTACGACGTTAGTGCCGCACGCCGTTGAACAACTCGCGTGCTGACAGGGCGCCGGACAGCTGTTATAAATAGGTGCATACTTAATGAGATACGTGACAACCACTTGCACAATCGTGTCCCACTGCGTAAGCAAGCGACGTAGCTATTCATAGGAGAAAGCGTGAAAAGAGCGATTCAGTTAGGCTGTTTACTTTTTAAATGTATGACTTCAGTGATGGATGCTACGGAAGTCACCGATTAATGTTGGGTGAATATCTTGTTGCAATTCGAAAGCTCTTTCAGTGATACCTATTGGGGTCGAGTACGGCTGTGCACACCTCCGTCATAACATTTATGAAAGACATCTTTCAGGCTTTGTGTCAGATTTAACCCACGGGATGCGGTATATCTCGTGCGTTATGGTAACTTGTCTGTTTTCTAGCGGTTAATGACAGAGTACTGAAGAACAAACAGTCCAGTAATTTCGAATTGTTGGCTCAGCTTCCGTGAATCTGCCATGAAACATATCATCCGCACGTCGTTTACTGACCAAAGTTCTTGTTCTGATTTTTGACGTATGACTGAATTATTAGAGGCCAACATCGTATGCCATAGTACTATGATGAAACGTCCACTGGACATCACAGCTGTTTCTTCCTTTGGTATTTTTTGCAACTCAATGGATTCATCCCGCAATTATTTGTTTCTGCAGCGTAGCAACTGGCTGCAGCAAGGGAAAAATGGAAGACTCTAGGAGCAGTCGTGCAAATATTTCCCGCATAACACAAAGTAACTCTGAGCTTAATTCCAAAGATGTACATTCTTCTGAAATCCAGAATTCCGGGCGTGCGGGAACTTCTAACTTGTAGGTTCATATAAGCTGCTCGGCCATGGGAATAAAATATCACAATATTGCACTCGCTGAACTCTTGCTGAACTTCTGCGCGTTCTGCCGCAGCACCTGATTTGCAACTTGGGACCGACGCCTTGGAAAACGGGACCGACGCCTTGGAAAAAGGCGGAATATGAAGCGCAGGCTACTCGTCCAGGATACCTCTACGTAAATCGAGCCTTACCGAAGATATTATTCGGCAGAGATCCTTACATTGTTCCTGCATATGCTGCGATTCAGATTCGCTCGATTACTATGACTCTTCGGAGCTAATGAGCGCTTCTTTTTTATATTACACGACATATTAGCTGCACGTGCAAAGTGTGTAACTGTCGGAGTATGCAGTTGGGCTTATCTCGGCTGATCGATACTCGGGCCGTTGTGTACCTTAAGATGAGTTAGAAGAAGACACCATGATCACAAGCCCCACCTAAGGGTTTAAGTCTGGGTTAACAGTGCGCTTGCATTATGTACAAAATATTGGCATCTATACACTTCTTACATCTGCTAATTTGGGGAACACGGTGACGATCATAGTCTTTAGTTGCCCTTGTGCACAAAAAAACCCACAACAAATCAATTTTTTGAAAAGTCTAATATGTTTTCCTAGACAAGAACCACTAAGAAGTAGCTTTCACCATGGGAGACCGATCAGAGTTATGCAGTAGTTGGAGGCTGTGGCCATGTTTCCGAGAGGGCTGTGATTCTAATCCTAGTCCGGACATCCTGACTCAGATTTTCCGTGCTTTCACCTGGAAACCACTCCTGGACATCATCACGATAGTATTGGACAAGAATGGAGAAGCATTTATGTAAATTAAATTACATGAGAAGCAGCTAAGGGGCGAATATTTTTGTTTCTAAACAGTTATATAAAATATGAACAAACTTGTAGCGAAGATAGGCACGATCTGAAAACGTAAAAACGCAATAAAAATATAATAAATAAACACCGTCAGCTTTTCCAGTATAGTTGTATACTGTTGTAATGGTCCCCCTGATAGATTTGCGTATTCTTTGTGTTAACTTCTTTAGGCATATCGGATTTGATCACATACCTCGAAATCGGTGATAAAAATTTTTAAAAAATTGCGATCAGTGTGTGTTTAATATTTGCAAAAGTGTTGCTGCGTCCAATGTGACAGTGTCACCCGTCATCAGCTGGTCTCGATGTCGACATAACCTTTCGCACCCAACCTCTCTTGTTTCAAAATCGTTAATAAATGTTGGCTTCGGCTGCTTCTATTCCTAAAATCCGTTAAATTAAAAAAAATGAAAAATTAAAAAGTAATATTGTGCTTAACGTAGGCCTAATGGGTATTATAAATGGTCATAAAGTACGCCATGATTTTAATTGCTGACGGATCACCAGACGATGAGCTGGGCCCGAAACATGCTGCGAATGTGAAAATAAAAAATAAAAAATCTCCAAAAACAACTACGAAATTTTTTTCAGCAACCAAGAAGCTTTTTAGAGTCGTTTTATTAGAGTACACCAGATGCCAATAAAGACACGCCGAATGCTAATATTGGGAATAATTAATTTTATTTTTTGTTTCACAATATAGACAATTTTCTTTTACGCCAGAAGTATAGATGTGCAACGAAATATTTGACACATCGTTGATTCATTCATTACATGATTTATTTGTATCGAAAATTAGTCTGTATTTTCCCCAGGTATTTCGGTGCACACAGATGAAGGGAAGTTAGCCCGTCGACAGCGTGATCATTACCGACTATCCTACTCGGACAATGTTGGGGAAGGTTTCCGACCGTGGCCTTTTCGATAGGTCCCCTTCTGCTTTCGTGTGAAGTGATTCAGATAAACTACAGACAAACTGCCTACCTACCGCGAGATAACCTGAAGAAACAGCGAGGCCGGACGCAGATTCAAGCCCTGCGACTACCGAGTAGAATTCATTGTCTCCCACACTGCTTCGCTTCGGTGCAGTGCATAAGATGAATCGTAGCCATAACGCTTGCCGCTAAGGAAAATAAATAGCGAGTTAATTTTGTTTTGAAACACGATTGGCTAGCATTAGATTTTTTCATGACCATGAAATATTTGGCTATGTGAACGTGTGGTATTTGGTTATTAAAGAAGTACAGCGTCAAATGTTCAAAAATGTAATGATGGAAAAGTTGGAAACTTTCGCCAGTAAGTGACTGTTTTAGGAGTCTGTGGATGATTAGAAAACCTGCTTCAGTACCACGTTTTTCTCGTCTGCTACGCTTTTCGGTGATCATGCCATTATCATCAGGTGGAGTTCATTGCCTTTACATTTTATATTCCATTCCGTACACCTCACTTTCTCCATAAATAAAATAAGCTGATTTACTGTTTCAGTAATCGATTGTAAGATGTGAAGTAACGATTTCATTACATGTACCACGTCAACCTTTAAATTTTTGATGCTACTATCAACATTTCTGTCTTCTGTTCTCCTTAAGACAGCATGGACAACAGTTCCCTGCGCTGTGCCTCCGCGTTAACCTGGTGGTAGCTTCGTCCGTTTTTAATGTCATCCACGATCACGACACGGTGTCTTCCCTTTTCCTCTACGGTGTGGTTACCATACTGGACTCGTGTAGGTACATCTACGTCTACATGCACACTCCGCAAGTCACCGTACGGTGCGTAGCGGAAGGTAACCTTTACCACTACTAATCATTTCTGTTCCAGTCGCAAATAGAGCAAGGGGAAAACGACTGTCTATATGCCTCCTTCCTTACGAGCCCCAGTCTCTTATATCTTCTAGGACGGCAGTTCAAATCTGCGTCTGGCCGTGCAGACTAAGGTGTCCGTGATTTATCTACACTACTAGCATTAAAATTGCTACACCAACAAGAAATACAGATGATAAACAGGTATTCATTGGACAAATATATTGTACTAGAACTGACATGTGATTACATTTTCATGCAATTTGGGTGCATAGATCCTGAGAAATCAGTACCCAGAACAACCACCTCTGGCCGTAATAACGGCCTTGATACGCCTAGGCATTGAGTCAAACAGAGCTTGGATGACGTGTGCAGGTACTGCTACCCATACAGCTTCAACACGATACCACAGTTCATCAAGAGTAGTGACTGGCGTATTGTGACGAGCCACTTGCTCGGCCACCATTGACCAGACGTTTTCAGTTGGTGAGAGATCTGGAGAATGTGCTGGCCAGGACAGCAGTCGAACATTTTCTGTATCCAGAAAGGCCCGTACAGGACCTGCAACATGCCGTCGTGCATTATCCTGCTGAAATGTAGAGTTTCGCAGGGATCGAATGAAGGGTAGAGCCACTGGTCGTAACACATCTGAAATGTAACGTCCACTGTTTAAAGTGCCGTCAGTGCGAACAAGATGTGACCGAGAGGTGTAACCAATGGCACCCCATACCATCACGCCGGGTGATACGCCAGTATGGCGATGACGAATACACGCTTCCACTGTGCGTTCACCACGATGTCGCCAAACACGGATACGACCATCATGATGCTGTAAACAGAACCTGTATTCATCCGAAAAAATGACGTTTTGCCATTCGTGCACCCAGGTTCGTCGTACAGTGCACCATCTTAGGCGCTCCTGCCTGTGATGCAGCGTCAGGGGTAACTGGAGCCATGATCTCCGAGCTGATAGTCCATGCTGCTGCAAACGTCGTCGAACTGTTCGTGCAGATGGTTGTTGTCTTGAACCCTCCTGAACCCACCGATTCCATATTCTGCTAACAGTCATTGGATCTCGACCAACGCGAGCAGCAATGTCGCGATACGATAAACCGCAATCGCGATAGGCCACAATCCGACCTTTATCAAAGTCGGAAACGTGATGGTACACATTTCTCCTCCTTACACGAGGCATCACAACAACGTTTCAGCAGGCAACACCGGTCAACTGCTGCTTGTGTATGAGAAATCCTCTTCCTGTCGATTAAATTTCGCGTCTGTAGCACGTCATCTTCGTGGTGTAGCAATTTTAATGACCAGTAGTGTAAATCGCTCCAGGGAGCTGCCGGGATGGTTCCTTTGAAAGGGCACTGCCGACTTCTCCATCCTTAAAAGAAAGAACACTCATCAAGCGCCCCGTCTCTAAGGACCTCATTGTCGACCGGACGTAAAACCCTAATCTTCTTTGCATTTTTTTCCTGTCTCTCTCTACCCTGCAACCTTTCTGTCGATCGCTCTCAGCAGCAGATGTCGCAGCCAAGATATTTCTTCATTCTTAGCTAGCTTCCTTTACTCTTCTATTCTTGGAATTCCCTGGTCACTCACTGCATCGCTACATTTCACGTAAGCGTTTTTATCCACAAGAATTGTAAAATGTAGTTGTATGAGACTGTGTAATAGCGGACCTGTGGTGCCTTAGGGCCACATTATTGCCGGCCAGGGTGGACGAGCGGTTCTAGGCGCTACAGTCTGGAACCGCGCGACCGCTACGGTCGCAGGTTCGAATCCTGCCTCGCGCATGGGTGTGTGTGATGTCCTTAGGTTAGTTAGGTTTAAGTAGTTCTAAGTTCCAGGCGACTGATGACCTGAGAAGCTAAGTCCCATAGTGCTCAGAGCCATTTGAACCATACACATTATTGTAGCAAGTTAAGTTATCTTTATTGAATGCTGCACTACACTTACAAGTGCAGAAATATACGATACTGCATGTAGTACATATATCGCCAGAACGTAACGGTGAATATCTCTGCTATTTAGACGTTTTCTCCCGCAAGAATCGTACTATCCCGTGTACTTCAACTTTGGAGTGCGATTTCAATTTCCGCGTAACTTTAGTCGCACCCTTTGATACACCTGTTATTTGTGCCGCAGCAGAACTGTCTGCAGGATATCCGTAACATGTACGCTCTTCTGACAATGTGCCACTCTTGTTGCGCATAGCGTGGGACGATATGCGAAACTTACTTTCCGAAACCTCAACCCCCAACTACTTGTCCCTCTATCATTCACTAAATTGTACTTTAGCCGTTTTTATCCGCGAGAACTGTGAAATGTAGCCATATGAGAGTGTGTAATGACAGGCGCGTGGTACATTAAAGTGTCATTCTACGACTGATTTACTTCTATTTGGCAGTAAATACAGATGCTACATATATGTGTAGAAATGTATACACTGTTCATTGCTGTGTTTTAGTATTAGGATTTCACCATTAGCGCAGGACGACATACAACCCCTCCCCTTATACCTAGCTGTACAGAAACCCACCTAATATACTTACCATATATGAAGCTCCAAATGTAAAACACGACGAAATCATATACATAGTGACATAACTTACACTGATCTCAGTACTGCACTGGATGCGTACAGAAATCAGATTTCACATAGCACCCACGTTATTTGATATTAATAACATCAAATAATCTGTTGTGTAAAATATAGTCTGCACATTTTCATTGTTACAATGTGGTAATTGTAAATAAATATTATAAACTTAATTGCTGTATCACCAACGCCTGACAACTTTCTCATTGGAAATAAGGCGATATAGGGTTCAGCACTAGTTCCTATTTTACGAAAAAAAAAAAATAAAAAAAGTTATGACTACAAGTTTATTTTCCTCCATTATTAATTGGCAGGTTAGGGGGGTCGCTGGATTACGCGCACACCAGAAAGCACCCTGACAAATGGACAGCTAATCATTTTACAAATGAAGGGAACGGGCGGAGGCGGACGAGACCCGCGCGGCGGCTGGTGACGTGCAGGTTGGTTCGCAGGGCCACCGCACCGCCGGCGTGGCGCTGGCGAGCCCGCAGTCTGCTGTCGGGTGGGACGTGGCGGGAGAGGCGGGCGCAGTTAAATTTACTTTCACCGCTGTGCGGCGCGCGTGTTTACGCTTTTTCTGGGACGGAAGCGCGGGCTCGGGTCTCCACAGCTGCCGGCCCGGTCGTGGCTAACCGTACCGACTGCCACTGGCTGGCGTACTGGCAGCGGCGCGCTGTGGGCGACGAACTCTGGCACACTACTCGCTCTACTAACTTGGATGCTTCTGTTTTATCACAGGGGGTAGCTTCGCAATGCTGTCAACTGTGTATACAATAGTGGCGGGTACCGCACGACCTGAAGACACACGAATTTGCTAGAGCTGCGCCTTCGCATTGAGTATCTCCCTAGGGCAGCGTTTTAATGTCTGCATTCGATCCATGCAAGTACGAAGTCTAGAGTCAAGCTGCCTCTCCGTAATGTACTGTTGAATTAAATTGAAATGTTACTTGTACAAATTAACAAGTATAAGAATGGGCTGAGATACGTCATTACATGCTGTACGTCGTTTGCAACAGCAATCGTTCCTTATATATATTTTTCGTTGCATATATGGTGTTGATGCTTTCGAAACACGTCACGCACAAGGAAATAGACTTAAAAATGTAAAAATTGGTCGATTAGGAGAGAGAATTTAATAACTGAAACTAAGTCATGTGCAATAGTTTCAAAACCAAATCAGTTTTTGTCTTGAAAGTTATTAAACCATTTCAAACGACTAACAAGAGTAATAGTTAACAAATGCATCGTTACTAAAAAAAAAAAATTGTGAATAATTTTAAAGGAATACGTTCAGCAATAAATGTGAGTGGATTTTGTATGAAACGGCGGAAAGAAAAGATAAAAACATTGATTAGGGTTTTAGAACGTGAAACACGATTAAATCTAAGTTGTGAATTAGTAAGGTTTTACTTTGCATTAGGAACATTTATAATTTTTGCGTGATTATTTTCCACGTTAATTGGCTCTTAAATTTCCGTTCATTGCCGTCAATAATTTCCTGTTCAGTTATTAACAAATGAATTGTAGGACTAAGGACTGCTGTGTTTCGTCCTGCTTGTACCAAGGCAAACAGGAAGGCTATCAAAGTCCACTGCATTGCAGTGCTGTTGCTGATGTGTGGAAGTGTATACAGAGGTCAGCTTCATGGAGCATAACGTGGCTTATTGCCCATTAATCCAAAAGTCCCTAATCTTTCTCAAAAGGTCCAATATGTTGTTTCTGATAATTGCCAGCTTCAATAGAACGATTAGCTAGACATGTAGTCAGTACTTGTAACGTTTGTATCTACTGATACGCACAAGAATGTATTTTTAATGGCAGTACCTGGTTTTTAAAGGTGATCCAGATGTCTTAAGAGAAGTGTTATTATGATATCTCACTTGTCAAGATTTGCTGCGAAACATTTCGAAAAACTACGCGGGGATTGTGCTACTTGCTGTGCCAAGACAGCTGACACACCAGTTTCGCATCATTTGCCGCGTGAACATCGGGTAACGGAACCGAAACGATGTGTTGGTAGTTTCGTACTTTTTATTTTTTCCCCCCTCTTGTTGCGAAACGGTTCAATGCAAACCGCAAAAACCGACATACCTGTAATTCTCTTCTCGACGTCTCTCGGATGGCGTTTTTCAGTACCATACAACAAGAGAACCACGCATAAGCAAGTACAATGACATTAAATTGAAGTTTCATGTTGAATATAAGGGAACCCTTTGTGATCCATCCAAAAGAGTTACTAATTCCAGTAAAGTTTGTGTCACACTCACTCTTATTAAAGGCTACCGGTTTCTAAAAGTTGGCGTAACATCTTGAGCCACCATGGACTATTATAGCTATGCGGCGTATCATGGATTTGTATTGCATTGTATGTTAACCGGGGACCTAGAAACGACGGAGAAGCTCCGTCCCCGCCGCAGCTGCAGTGGTCCACAAACCCACGACGACTAACGCAGTCCACTTCACCCCAACGCTGCCCCACACCGAACCACTCTTTCAGGGTTATTATGCGGTTCGGCCCCCGGTGGTCTCTTCCCCCCCCCCCCCCCCCCCCCCCAGGGTGGTAGAGTAATTGTGGTGTACGCGTACGTGGAGAACTTGTTTGCGCAACAATCGCCGACATAGTGTAGTTGAGGAGGAATAAGGGGAACCAGCCCGCATTCGCTGAGACAGATGGAAAACCGCCTAAAAACCATCCACAGGCTGCCCGGCTCACCGGACCTCGGATTCGTGCCGGGGACCAGGCGCTCCTTCCCAATCCGAAAAGCCATGCGTTAGACCGCACGGGTAACTGGGCGGGCGTATCATGGGTTACCAGCCTCCTAGTGTATGGGGTGTGGTACCGGTAGGAGAGTTATGACACTACACACCATGCATACGTCTCTACATGCCATAGCCTATGGATCTCCAAAACGGTCTTTTGAGACTTGTTCCCCAGTTGTTTTGAGTATGTTCTGTGGCGCCTAAACGTATCATGTCTTATACTGCTCTGTCTGCAGCAAATGAGAAAAGGCAAAATTGAAGGGTACTCCCTCGAACTATTGCTGTCAAAGAAATAATTTCGTGTGTTACCATGGCCGACTGCAAGTCTTTCAACTGGCCGCCATTTCAGCGACTTGCATGTCCCTAACCTATCCCAGTTATCCCAATGGGGTAACGGGACCTGCAGTTTAACGTGTACTCCGAAGCACTTGTCATTCCTGACGACTCCCCACATCGCTGAGAGGTGAAGGCTAGATTAAAGGCTGACTAAAGACTTCAGTGATCCGACTGGGATTCGAAGCCGCGACCTTTCGGTTTCCAGGCACGCAATAAGGAAAGTATATGAGTGGAGCAGAGACGAATTGGGTATCATTCTACCGACTATACGACATTTTTCCTGTGTGAGGGCAAGCACTGTCCTCCAATGACTCCATTTCCCTAATGGTGCTATTCGCACATACCCGCTATGGGAGATCTGTGGTATCAGTGTCCGGAAATCATAGATTTGAATATCAGTGACAATGAATGAGATATTCACTCTGCAGCGGAGTGTGCGCTGATACGAAACTTCCTGGCAGATTAAAACTGTGTGCTGGACCGAGACTCGAACTCGGGACCTTTGTAGAGCACTTGCCCGCGGAAGGCAAAGGTCCCGAGTTCGAGTCTCGGTCCAGCACACAGTTTTAATCTGCCAGGAAGTTTCAGTGACAATGAAGTCGCCCGTTCATTGGCCGACTGGCCCGCCGACTCGCTCGCCGATCCGTCCGACCGTGTGTGGACACCGGCGACTTCTAGAGGATCCTACTCGTCTGCACTGACTTGAGTGTGGGTTGGCAGGTAGCTGTCGGAGCTATCAGGTAAAGGTTCGCCGGTCAAACCGACACGAACCCATGGCCCACACACAGCCGAACAAGTCGCGGGGAACTAGTTGGCTGACTGGTTCGCCTGTGTATGAGGACCTTTTGGGTTTGAGTCACGTCTGGAAACTTGCTCGGCTAGCGCAGCGGTGACTGTGCGCGATAAGTAGGACATCCGGGCCCCCATCACAGTCTGGCAACAAATTTTCAATTGCTACTACAGGTTTCCCTAATAGTTCGACTGAACTGAATATCAAATGTTGCATCCACATTCTCAAGTGCAATCCACAAAGTCCTCTCACGAGTCACATGCAGGACCATTGAAAAATAAGATGGCCACTGAAACCTTCACCTTTCAGGTAGACTGGGACAAAACATCTACACCGGTAGTTTTAAGCTATCAGAAATCTTCCAGGTATTGTAGAGTTGTGTTACCTAAGTAATGGGGTTTCAACACCGTAATGCTTCAATATTGGCATTCTTATGGACAATATGTTCTTGGCTTCCTTCAACCTGACGCAGTTTAACCTGTAGCTTAACGTTGAATTCGAACAACTGTTTGACTCTATGCATGCAGAAACGGGAAATAACAACAAATGAAAGTTGTGTTACCTAATACAAAAAATATCCCTATGACCAATTGAGAATCCAACCACCAGTCACCGATGTTTCCCGAAACCAACAATTGCCTAGAGATGTCCGGATGTTAATAACTGTACAGTGTAATTTGATTAACTGTAAATCTCACAGGCAAATGGTTAACGAGAAGAAGACTGTTTTCACCCTGCTATCATTCACCTGTAAGGGAGGAATGGAGCTTAGGATTCAGTATCTCGTCGACATCGAGATCATCAGAGACGACGCTCTTGCTCCGACGAACAAGGAGAAATGGATGACCTTCTTAATGAAACCGTCCCTGCGATCAACGAAATCGCTTTAGAGAAGCCACGGAAAGACTAAATCACGACCTAGCTGGGGTTTGAATTCTGTCCTTTCCGAATAGGAGTCCAATGCCTTATCCACTCAGCCATCGTGCTCTGTGGAATCTGTACAGGGTTAATAAATTACAAAATAGAGCATTATAACGAATGGGACATTTCAAACATTCCTCTTTCAGTGGATGAAGACTGTGTGTGTGTGTGTGGGGGGGGGGGGGGGGGGGGAGGTTCTATTGCTGCAGTTCCAGTTTTCTTATGCCATCGTTTATCAGTAACTTGTTACGGCAATGGTAAACATGGATCCTGTGCAATCGTGCAGAGAGATCTTGTCCTACATTCCAACACGAAATCACTGACCGCCAGATTTGTGAGAGTTGAAAACATTGCCAACTCGCTTGAAGAGAGTGACGGGCTGTTTAACCCAGGTCCAACTGTTTACCCCTCCATCTGGAAGCACACAAAGCTTCCATCTGGACGCTGTAATGATCCTCACACACTCTTGCTCAGAACAGTACTGAATTTTAGGTTAGGTTAACCCCATGTCGTTTGTATAGCTCCGCAGCGAACAGATTAAAGATAACTCGCTTAAGTTTCAGAGAGGAACAGCCGATTTTCCAATCATTGATTACAAGTTCGACGATTTTGCGCTGATGACATCAAAAATTTTTAGAAATACACCTACGGCACAGTGCTTGCAGTCGTAGTTAGTTAGTAGGACATCGAGTAAGGAATGAAAAACTTAGAAATCATTTTCGAACATTTACACTGACGAACCAAAACATTGCTAGCACTTGCCACCTTTGGAACGCTATACAGCGGCGATTGTGCGTGTCACGGTTCAAGAAGTCCTCGGTAGGTTTCCGAAGGTATCTGGTACCAGGTGTCTACGCAGTGGTCACGTGACACCCGTACATTACGACCGCTGGTTTGTGGGCGTGGAGCTGGCGCTAGGGGTGGGGAAAACCGACCGTTTAAAACCGATACTGGGCTTTTAGTTCTGAATAAACGGTATTTTCGGTATTTGTTTGGTCTCTAAAAGGTGTTAATGTTTACTAATAACCGAGATTAAAAAAAAACGAAATATGAATTAGCCGTAGCAGCTGTGCCAAAATTTTTCGTTTTTAACTAAACTCTTTTTTTTTAAGTTGTGGTTATTCGTAAAATTTGCATTGGTTTGAAATATTGGCTTATTATGGAAAATAGTAAAAGCTATCAGTGCTACTTATAAACAATGCTGACAGAAACGAGAAACAAACAAACGACGTAAGAACTGGTACTGCATTGCTGACACAATACTGTCCATTTGCTGTGTGTCATGGCTTAAGGTGCGCGTGTATATACAGTATACAAGACTTGCCCAACCTGGTATATACGGTAGTTTCTCACTGTCGTCGCCGGACCTCCGCTGTGTTACAGAATGGCACCAACCTAAGTCAGAAAACATTTTTACGAAGTGACGTAACAATGCAGTACAATGCCTCATTTGCTTAAAAGCTTAAAGATGTGTCTGCCATTTCTATGAAACAATAAAAGAGGAAGGAAATTATGTTAACAATCATAAATTAAAACATTAACAACCATTCATAGTATAAAGTAAAAATAGAAAATAGATGATCTGCGGTCTGTGCCTACGTAATATACCATTATCTGCTTGTAGTCCTTGAAAGCGTACAAGAAACACGAAAAACAGGGTTCTTCAACAGTGGTCTTCACCCTTTAGCACTGACTACCCGTAATGTCCAAAGAGTGGCATGATCCCCGATTACGATATGATTTTTGAGCATAATTTCGAAAAATCAGAATCACTGGGAGAATATAGGTGATTTTTTGTAGTATTCAACCACTAATCACTTTTCGAGAAAAGCAGCAAATGACTGACGTACAAAGATTTCTTTTATTTGCGTATTTAATTTAATATTTTGATTCTGTCTATACTAACACCAAGGGAGTCGAAATTTTTTTAATCTTTCTTCCATTTCTACGTTATTACAGGAAATAATAGGTATAAAAAACCGAAAATCGATTCTTTCATAAACCGGTTATTTTGAGCGTTTTTAATAGTCAGGTTAACCTGATATGGAAACCGTTTGTTCCAGTTATAATAGGCCAGCGTAGCTGGGCTCCCTTGTATTCCGTCGGGTTCATATAAAAAGAATTTGGTGGCCAAAACATCAGCTTGAGTACTCTTCAAACCAATGTACCACGATTTTGGGCTTGTGATATGGACAATTGTACTGTTGAAATATGCCGTCGCTGTCGGTGAAGACATCACTCATCAGGAGATGCCCGTCTTCACGCAGTCCACAGCTATCAGGGTGCCTTCGATTACTACCACAGGCCTCATGTACTGCAATCCCAGGAGTAAGTCCCCCCTGCCACAATAGATCCGTGGCGCAATGCATGTTTCAAGCAGCCATTCGCCGAGATTAGGGCACACCTGAAAACGACCGCCTACCTGGTGTAGGGAGAAACATGATTCATCCTATCGGGCGACACGTTTCCATCGATCCACGGTCCAATGTCGATGATTTCGTGTCCATTGCATTTGTAATTGACGGGGTCGCTGAGTTAACGTCGAAACACCTAGTTGTCATTTGTATGCTCCGAAACACGAGTGTCTGCTCCGGTACTGTACTTTGCCTTTAGATCTGTCACATCCCGCTTTACAGAGTCTTGTTCATCAGAGACGAGACGGTACCGTCAGGAGTGCCCCAGGGAAGTGTGATAGGACCGCTTTTCTTCTCTGTATACATAAATTATTTGGCGAACAGGGTTGGCAGCAATCTGCCGTTGTTTGCTGATGATGCGGGGGGGGGGGGGGGGGGGGGGAGGGGTACGGTAAGGTATCGTAGTTGAGTGGCTGTAGGAGATACAAGACGATTTAGATACAATTTCCAGTTGGTGTGACGACTAGCAGCTAGCTCTAAATCTGGAAAAGTGTAAGTTAAGGCGGATGAGTAGCAATATAAAACCTGTAATTTCTTGAATACAGTATTACTCGTGTCCTCCGTGAAATAGTCAAGTCGTTTAAATATCTGGGCGTGACGTTTCAAAGCGATATGAGATGGAACGAACTGTGGTAGGGAGGCGAATGGTCGACTTCGGTTTACTGGGAGAATTTTAGGAAAGAGTGGTTCACCTGTATACGAGACAGCTTATAGGACGCTGATGTGAGCTATCCTTGAGTACTACTGGAGTGTTTGGGATCTGTGCCAGGTCGGATGAAAGGAAGACATCGGAGCAATTCAGAGGCTGGCTGCTAGATTTGTTACCGGTAGGTTCGGACAACACGTAAGTGTTACGGAGATGCTTCGGGTACTCAAATGGGAATCCCTGGAGGGAAGGCGACGTTCTTTTCGAAAAACACCACTGAGAAAATTTAGAGATGCGGTATTTGAAGCTGACTGCCGAACGATTCTACTGCTGCCAAAATGTCTTGTGCATAAGGACCGCGAAGATACGGTACGACAAGTTAGGGCTCATACGGAGGCATACAGACAGTCGTCTTACAAGATATGAAACTTCCTGGCACATTAAAACTGTGTGCCGGACCGAGATTCGAACTCGGGACTTTTGCCTTTCGCGGCAAGTGCTCTACCATCTGAGCTACCCAAGCACGACTCGCGACCCACCCTCAAGGCTTTACTTCTTGCCAGTGCCTCGTCTCCTACCTTCCAAACTTCACAGAAGCTTTCCTGCGAAACTTGCAGAACTATCACTCCTGGAAGAAAGGATATTGCGGAAAGATGGCTTTGCCACAGCCTGGTGGATGTTTTCAGAATGAAATGTTTTTCACTCTGTAGCGGAGTGTGCGCTGATATGAAACTTCCTGGCTGTATTTGCGAGTGGAACAGGAAAGGAAGTGAGTAGTAGTGGTACATGGTACCCTCCGCCACGCACCGTACTCTGGCTTCTGGAGTATCTATATTGATGTGGATGTTACAGAGGGGGCAAGCGTCCGACCTCCACGTTCTGCGATCAGGCGTGGACGTCCATTTTCATGAGTCTACTCGTGGTTTCAATTCCTGCAACCATTATGCACAGAAGCTCACGACAGTAGCACGCTAACGACCGACCACCTTCGCCGAGATCCTCGTTCCCAGGCGCCATACCTTAATAATCTGTCTTTTGTCAGTGGATTTTCCCTTTTCCGTGCCGTGTCGTGACTCTTCCCTGTTCATCCTTGCTACGCTAATGCACTTACCTTTCCGCATCACATGTCCTCGCCACCAGGCGGCGTTCGTTCTCGCTGTGGGCATTGGCCGTACTGTGTCGACTCATCAGTGTATGTTGGGTATGAGCTCAGCATTGTCATGCAAAGAACGTGGTTTTTACTCAGCCCACGTTGGACGATTCTACGCTGCATTCATTCGAAAAGTCCTTGGTATATTTCTGGAGGTATGTGGTACCAGATGTATAGGCCTATGTACAGGGAACCCAATTCCAATAAGTTACTGGCTGGAGATTTGTGGGAGTAGAGCTGGCGATCAATACCGTCCCAGATGTGTTCCATCGGTTTCACGAATTTTATGGCCTAGCTACCTTCATTGTCGTCAGTCGGCTTTTGTGGAGCATCTACGGCGCTTCTTTATACATGTCCATTTTTTGTTTTTTTCACTTGTATTAGTTATTACAGTGTTTCAGAAGACTACATAGAATACCTTCACCATTTCTGATTTGCTCTGCCAGGAAATTTCCAAATGGTACACACGGTCCTGCACCCTGAAATAGTCATTCTGGAACGTAAATTTATCCATGTCGTGCGAAACTGTTTGAGGTCAGCGAAATAATCATAAATGAATGAAACAATTTTTACTTTCTGTATAGGGTTAAATTTCGGCATATAACCTCATTGGCACTCCCAGAAAATAATTCTCGTCATACTTCAGATTAATGTAATGTACATGGTGCACCTGACGACGGCAGCGTGCTAATAAAAATTAATAAAACGTGACTGAAGCAGCAAATATTATTTCGTAAATTTATTCTGAAAAAAAAGTCAAAGTTGAGGCTCCGCCATTCCTTCAGTACTAGGAGTACTTGTCCGACGGTATGGAGGATAGCATCTATGAAATTTGAAAGATGTTTGAGGGACACTGGCAGGATTGAATCTGTGAGTCAGGCATTGCACGTGGAATGCCTGGTTCGTTTCCTGGTTCGACAGGCAATTTTAATCTGTCACCAAGTATCAAAACAAGGTACACTCAGCTGCAGAGATAAGGTCCATTCAGATATATCTCAGTTGCTGAAAGAGTCTTATCTAGAGCCGTAAAACTACCGTAGGTAAGTGTAGGATACGGTAGTTTTCATAGTAGCTTTGGTCATTTAAGGCTGTATCTGTGTTACGAATATGTTCGGTGTATTGCAAACATTTCGAGCGTTATCTCAAGTAGAGCATTTCTTTACGTATGCGATCAGTGTCTCGCTAGATTCCTCTAAATACGGGAAGCGGTGAACCGCCTAGAACCTGACGGAGGCTATACAGGGTGTTACAAAAAGGTACGGCCAAACTTTCAAGAAACATTCCTCACACACAAAGAAAGAAAATATGTTATGTGGACATGTGGGTAACTTAAAGAACATTTTTGTTCTACATGGTTATCCTCCGCTCTGGTACTTAAGAATAAGCAGTATGTAGAGAAACTGAAATTGTCAGTTGAAGTTTTATTCGAAAATTATTTATTTATAACGTGAAGCAGAAGGATGTTTTAATAAAAATAAAGAAAACAATATAGATTTATCATATAGCGCTAGAAAACTCAATTTCCTCAAGAAAAAGGTAAAATAAAAATAAACGCAAAACAAAAATGTATCGAACATCGCTTTATACTTCGTCGAACTTATATGAAACACGTCTCTGTTATTCATAAACAACTTTCGCACTTGTCAATAACGACAGGAAACGCTTGCCTGAGATCTCTCTCTCTCTCTCTCTCTCTCTCTCTCTCTCTCTCTCTCTCTCTCTCTCTATATATATATATATATATATATATATATATATATATATATATATAATGTTTGTGCATGTAAACTGTACCTGCATCAAAAGTAACTGCTTTGGTAACATAAAAGCGTAGAATTTAGAAGAGCAATTAATATTTATTATGATAAAATGCTATTTACATTCTGTAAGGATATAAAATATACAGTGGATTAACATTGAATGAAGTGCAGTTCTAATTATATGCAAAACAAACAACCAGACAAACAAATAAACAAAGAGAATTTGTCAGCCTCAACTTTCTCCCTTACACATTCAGTTATGTTTCGTTACCTACCAATTCTATCAATACTACCGGTAATGCTACCACTTTCCTACGTCATTTATGCAGTGTACCAAAACTACCGAACTGTAGTTCGCCCGCCGGCCGGAGTGGCCGTGCGGTTCTAGGCGCTACAGTCTGGAGCCGAGCGACCGCTACAGTCGCAGGTTCGAATCCTGCCTCGGGCATGGATGTGTGTACGTCCTTAGGTTAGTTAGGTTTAATTAGTTCTAAGTTCTAGGCGACTGATGACCTCAGAAGTTAAGTCGCATAGTGCTCAGAGCCATTTGAACCATTTGTAGTTTGCCGGAGCGCAACTCCAGTTATCTCGGTTACTAAACGGAATTTGTTGCTCTATCCTTCGGAATGCGAATCCGGCGCCTTCACCAGTGACGTTTGGTCTGTTGAACGGAGGCAAGTTCCTTTGGTCCCTGAAACTGCGCTGTGAGAGCTAAGTGGCGTTTGCCTGAACTGCGGCCAAGAAAAGCACGCGCTTCCGCGAAAAGAGCGCAGCAATTGCCAACTGGGATCTGACGGCAGGCCCCCAACACCTGCGGCTCTAGCCGGACGCAAATACGCCCGTGGCTGCAGCTGTTGCGTCACTAGGAACACAGTCGTTGCATCACGGCCTATGGGGCTGACAGGTGTGTGTGTGTGTGTGTGTGGGTGGGTGGGTGAGAGAGAAAGAGAGAGAGAGAGAGAGAGAGAGAGAATAAATTCTATATTAGATGTAAAAAGGAAGTAAAGTTCGATTTAGAAGTCCCGTCAAAGGCAACGTCGATACAAGGAAGAAAGGTAGATGAGGCTTGACTTCGTGTTGACAAAGGAACAGCTCCAGATCTCACGTGATGTGATCTACGGAAAGTAGGGAAAGCAATGCACCCGAATAACAAGCTGAAACAAAAGACAGCAGACGTAAATAAAAAAATTTAAATTTCTCATTTAAATATTTGCGAGAATATTGTCGTATTGTTTTCTCTCGCTCGATACTTGTTTGCGATAGGACAGAAAATCGATCATGTAGGTTCTCTGTACCCTCCGCTATACCCTGTGCTGTGGGATGCGGAATATGTAGGTAGATGAAAAATGTAAATGAAGTCTGCAAGCTTTGATGGCCGTTGTCATTGAAGGTCAGACCTTTCACAATGTTTAGGCCACATCATGTTCAATTTCTTACACACGATTGACGTTTCGATCCCTCTATTGCGTTCGTCTTCAGGGTCTGCTGGTGTTCACAGTTAGCCGAGTGTTCAGCTAACTGTGGACGCCAGGAGTTAGATAAGATCCTAGTAGAGGGGTGGCAACGTCGATCGTGTAGAAGAAACTGAAGAAGAACAGGACGCGGCCTAACAACGTAAAGTATCGATGTTTGTTTTGTGGGGCGCTCAACTCCGCGGTCATCAGCGCCCGTAGAGTCCCAATTTTTTTTACACAGTCCAGTCTAGCCACTGTCACGAATGATGATGATGATGATGGATGATGATGATGATGATGATGATGAAATGATGTGGACAAACAAGCACCCAGTCCCTGGGTAGAGAAAATCCTCAACTCGGCCGGGAATGGAACCTGGGACCCGTGATCCAGAGACAGCAAAGCTAGCCACTAGACCACGAGCTGCGGACACAACGTAAATTTTTTTACCGTAAGTAAATGAAGATGACTTAATGTACACTTGAATCCGTCCGACATTTTAAAAGTTACTTCGCTTCAGCCAATCGGGTACTCTTCATTTCTCGCATTACGTAAACGAAATAGATCAATACAGCAAAGGCCTCCAACAAAACGAATGCTTGGAGCAACACTCAAGGGTTACTTACGTACCCCGCTTTCAATGCATTCGACCACATTCCTCAATTTAAAGCCAGTGTATAAAAAGGATGGATTGAGAGTGGGAAGAAAAAAGATAATAGAGAAACTGTAACGGGCAATTTCCCCCCCCCCCCCCCCCCAATCCCCGCACAGAGAAGACTATGGTTTACGCCAGGGTTGCTCAACGTTTTAAGTTACTTGGTCCACATTGGAAGAAGACGGGTATTTTTGGGCCGCACGTAATATGCTTAACATAACAACCGCTGAGCAAAAAATAAAAAAATACCTATATCGTGTGATGGTAGCTCACTTCTTGGGCTGCACCGATACTTCCTCTGGGCCGTGGGTTGGACACCATTGGTTTAAGCATTGCGCATCCGGCAGACGACACCTGAGATCATTGCAAGGATGCTTCTCCATCAGCTCCACAGCTTAGAGTTAGTGATTCCTCATCTTTTTAGTGCGATGGAAAGTTTTAATGATTTGAACAACATACACTGCCAGGCGAGCGGCCCGCAGCTCGTGGTCGTGCGGTAGCGTTCTCGCTTCCCACGCCCGGGTTCCCGGGTTCGATTCCCGGCGGGGTCAGGGATTTTCTCTGCCTCGTGATGGAGGTTCGAATCCTGCCTCGGGCATGAATATGTGTGATGTCCTTAGGTTAGTTAGGTTTAAGTAGTTCTAAGTTCTAGGGGACTGATGACCTCAGATGTTAAGTCCCATAGTGCTCAGAGCCATTTTTCTAAGGCGCTGCAGTCATGGACTGTGCGGCTGGTCCCGGCTGAGGTTCGAGTCCTCCCTCGGGCATGGGTGTGTGTGTTTGTTTAGGTTAAGTAGTGTGTAAGATTAGGGAATGATGACCTTGGCAGTTAAGTCCCATAAGATTTAACACAAATTCTCACTCTGACTTTATTACAATTTTTTGTGAAGATCATAAAATTATATTTTTACTTGCCGATCCAAGCATAGACTCTGACTAACTATCTTACTTAACTGCTCGAAACTTATAAGTACGCTTTGACAACATGTCTATCTAAAAAGCAGACTACTATCATGTCATTTCAGTTACAATTTTTTAGCCTTGAAATATTTACATCCGATAGTCAAAATTTATAATTAATCGGTATATATTTTCCTTCCTGTTGTTTGTGCGTTAGTGTCTGTAGCCTACTTTCCTCCAAATAATACCCTGAAACATTTCAAAGCCGCGCGGTCTTGGGCGTCTTGCCACCGTTCGCAGATTCTCCCGTCGGAGGTTCGAGTCCACCCTCGGGCATGGGTCGGTATGTTGTTCTTAGCATAAGTTAGTTTAAGTAGTGTGCAAGAGTAGGGACCGATGATCTTAGCAGTTCAAAATCCAAGCTATACAAGAGAAATACAAGACCATCATGAAGCGTATCTTCTAACAGGGCTGTCAACTTGACAAACGATTGTGTAGTGTATGTTTCTCGAATATGAGTCTAATGGCAAAGTTGGCACATGAAAGCAGCGGAAGCATGGGTGTCGAGATATCTGTAAGTTGATTTTCAGACAACGTACTGATGTACAATTCAGTTTCTTTAACCGTCATTTTGTTGCAAAACTCTAAACATCGATTTAAGAAGAAAGACAAGAAAAGATTTCTGAAGTGGATTCATAGGCATATACGTCTACGGTTAATGCTGTTTGTGGATCATGCTTGAGTTGTCGTTCAAGTGATGTCCCATATGTGTTCGACTGGAAGCAGAAGAACATCCTCGTTGCTCGCAGGATGTGTGACAGAAGAAGGCGGTCAGTGTCGATGGAAGGGCCATAGCCTGGCAGCTGCGGCTCTTTCGACACGCGGCCGTTAGCATTAAGAGATGCGCGAGCTTTGTGTGGGCTGGCGGGCCAGTGAAAGTGAAGTGCTGGAGGTTCCGCAAGGCGCCCGATTTGCCCACTGGCCCACTACTCCGTCTGCCCGCGCCCCCACACCGTAGCACACAGCAGACACGCGGCAGGCGTGCCGGGCCGCGGCAGCCGTGCATCCACAAATACGCTGACGTAGAGAAATGAAATTTAGAGAATACATTCTTCTAGGTAAAATATTTATGTGATTAACATCGCAATATCACAGGTTAATGTAAGCGCTAGATAAGCCATTACAAATGTGAAATTCTGGTACATTAGTAACCTCCAGAATGTTGAATGCAAGCATGCAAACGTGCATTCATTAAGTTGTACGGGTGCCGGACTTCAGTTTGTGGGCTGGAGTTCCACGGCTGTTGCACTTGGTCGGTCAATACAGGGGGCAGTTAATGCTGTTTGTGGATCGTGCTTGAGTTGTTCATGTCCCATATGTGCTCGATTGGAAGCAGATCTGGTGATCGAGCAGGCTAACGCAGGATGTTGACACGCTGCAGAGCATTTTGGATTACAACAGCGGTATGTGGGCGAGCGTTGTCCTATTGGAAAACACCCTCTGGAATACACCTCCCGCCGCCTTGATCCACCCATCCCCTGGTTACTCCTCTCCTTTCCAACCCCCGCCCTCTGCCATGCTTTCACTGTTGTGTCCCCCCTACCCTCCATCTCTACACCCTTCATCTCCTTTCCCAAGTTGGCTTCCGTCAACTCCCCCCCCCTCCCCCCCCGGATGATGCCCTCTCTCCCTCCATTTATCCCTCCTATCAACTCTGATCCTCACCTCCCCCTCCCTTCCTCTGTCCTTTTCCTGGGCTCCCTCTCTCTCCCTTCCATCCAGTTTTTTCCCTGACTACCCTCTCTCTGCCTCCCTTCTCTCCCCTGAGTCCTTTTGCATTTCCCCTCCTCTGCCTTTCCCCATTCCCCATTCCCTCTCGCGTCTTCCCTACCCCCCCCCCCCCTTATGAGTCCTCTCACTCCGTGCCCCCCCTTTCCCCCTTTCGTTTTTTCTCTCCTCCTCCCTTTTTGTCCTCATCTGTCCAGCCCCCCCCCTCCCAATCTGCCCTAGGCTGTGGTGTGTCATCTTCGTGATCTTCGTGCCGACTTTTTAGTGCAGTGTTTCCAGTGATTGTTAAGTGTTGTGCGTCTTTTCCGAAGTGTTACGAACGGACGTCAAACTGTCGCTGGGTGCGATTTTTATATCTCTTGCGAAAAGAAACCAGACTGTCGCTGTGTTTTTTAATTGTCTGCCTACTATTTTTCCTGTCTGCTTCCTGTGTATTTTATTAGCAGCGCCCACCCTTTGTTTTACGTTTTAACTTTCCACAATTTTCCGCCGGTTTACAATTTAAGTCACCCTTTTATCGCCTGCATTTATTGTTTCTTATCTTCTCACATTTTAAAAATTCTGTAGGCTGATGAGCAGCGTACTGAGTTACTGACAGCCCGCCCCCTTCGGGGGGGAATCGAAATTCAGTAAAGTAAAAAAATAAAAAAAAAAAACCTGTGCAGTGCTGTTCACGGATGGCAGAACAAAAGGGCGAATGACCAGACTGACGTACAAATTTACAGGCAGGGTGCGTAGGATAACCACGAGAGGCACCTGTTGCTATACGAAATCGCACCCCAGACCATAACTTCAGGGGTAAGTCCAGTGTGTCTAGCGCGCAGACAGCTTGGTTGTATCCCTCGACTGGCCCCCACATTCTGAAGACTAGCACCGGGCTAGAACCGACTTTCATCAGAAAATACAACAGATCTCCACCCTGCCCTCCAATGAGCTCTCGCTTGACACCACTGAAGTCGCAAATGGCGTTGGTTTGGGGTCAGGTTGTCTCGCTTTGAGGTCGCCTTGAAGTAACCGATTTGTAACAGTTCGTTGTGTCACTGTGGTGCCAGCTGCTGCTCAGATTGCTGCTGCAGATGCAGTACGATGCACCAAAGCCAGAGCCTGAAAGGTATTCTTGGCTAACATCAAGCTGTGACGTCCGGTCTCAAAGTTAACTAACGCCCATAACCGTTACAACGTTTGTTTGTAAGATTGGCGCCAGATTTGAACAAACATCATTGAGCAGAGGTAGAAACACCCCTACCAACTTTCGTTTATGTCGCACAACTCCTTGATGTTCCGATTTTTTTCCTTCAGCTTATTATTTATCTTGATTCGTCTTATGTAAAAGCCCCTTATAGGGCGAGGGGAATGAAATAACAACAAAGGAAAAATAAAGAAACAGAACTTCGCAGGTTGCTATTTTATTTAAAGCATACTACCATAAATATTCTCCCAGTAATGCTTCTCTGTCTTTGTACAGTGAAGAGCCAAAGAAACTGGTGCACCTCCCTAATGTCGTGTAGGGCCTCCACGAGCATGTAGATATGCCGCAACACGACGTGGCATGGACTCGACTAATGTCTGAAGTAGTGCTGGAGGGAACTCACACCGTGTATCCTGCAGGGCTGTCCATAAATCCGTAAGGGTACGAGGGGGTAGAGATCTCTTCTGAACAGCACATTGCAAGCGATCCCAGATATGCTCAATAATGTTCATGTCAGGGGAGTTTGGTGGCCACCGGAAGTGTTTAAACTCAGAGGAGTGCTCCTGGAGCCACTCTTTTGCAACTCTGGACGTGTGGGGTGTCGCACTGTCCTGCTGGATTTGCCCAAGTCCGTCGGAATGCACAGTGGACATAAACGGCTGCAGGTGATCAGACAGGATGCTTACGCACGTGTCACCTGTCAGAGTCGTATCTATACGTATCAGAAGGATACTTCTAGCAATCCAACTGCACACGCCCCACACCATTACAGAGCCCTCATCAGCTTGAACAGTCCCCTGCCGACACGCAGGATCCATGGATTCAGGAGGTTATCTCCATACCCATATACGTTCATCCTCTCGATACAATTTGAAACGAGACTCGTCCGACCAGCAATATATTTCCAGTCATCAACAGTCCAATGTCGGTGCTGACGGGCCAGGCAAGGCGTAAAGCTTTGTGTCGTGCAGTCACATGGGTATACGAGTGTGCCTTAGGCTCCGAAAGCCCATATCGATGATGTTTCGTTGAATAGTTTGCACGCCGACACTTGTTGACGGCTCACCATTGAAACCTGCATTGCGGAAGGGTTGCACTTCTGTCACGTCGAACGATTCCCTTCAGTAGTCATAGGTCCCGTTTTTGCAGGATCTATTTGCGGCCGCAGCGATGTCGGAGATTGTATATTTTACCGGTTTCCTGATATTGACGGTACACTTGTGAAATGGTCGTACGGGAAAATCCCTGCCTCATCGCTGCCTCTGAGGTGCTGTGTCCCATCTCTCGTGCGCCGCCTATGACACCACTTTCAAACTAACTTAAATCTTGATAACTTGCCATTGTAGCAGCAGTAACCGATCTAGCGCCAGACACTTGTTGTCTAATATAGGGGGTGCCGACTGCAGCGCTGTATTCTGCCTGTATACTTACCTCTGTACTTCAATACGCATGCCTGTACCAGTTTCTTTGGCATTTTCAGTGTAGTTGTTCAGTTATTCTAAATCTCCATCGAGATGAGGGCAGCTGTTATTATTATTATCGTATGGATCAATTACAGTAATATACATTTAGCAAAATAAAGAAATATACAGGGTGTTACAAAAAGGTACGGCCAAACTTTCAGGAAACATTCCTCACACACAAAGAAAGAAAATATGTTACTTGGACATGTGTCCAGAAACGCTTACTTTCCATGTTAGAGCTCATTTTATTACTTCTCTTCAAATTACATTAATCATGGAATGGAAACACACAGCAACAGAACGTACCAGCGTGACTTCAAGCACTTTGTTACAGGAAATGTTCAAAATGTCCTCCGTTAGCGAGGATACATGCATCCACCCTCCGTCGCATGGAATCCCTGATGCGCTGATGCAGCCCTGGAGAATGGCGTATTCTATCACAGCACGAAGAGTCTCTACATTTGGTACCGGGGTTGCGTAGACAAGAGCTTTCAATGCCCCCATAAATGAAAATTAAGAGGGTTGAGATCAGGAGAGCGTGGAGGCCATGGAATTGGTCCGCCTCTACCAATCCATCGGTCACCGAATCTGTTGTTGAGAAGCGTACGAACACTTCGACTCAAATGTGCAGAAGCTCCATCGTGCATGAACCACATGTTGTGTCGTACTTGTAAAGGCACATGTTCTAGCAGCACAGGTAGAGTATCCCGTATGAAATCATGATAACGTGCTCCATTGAGCGTACATACTGACGAAACTAAAATGAGCTCTAACATGGAAATTAAGCGTTTCCGGACACATGTCCACATAACATCTTTTCTTTATTTGTGTGTGAGGAATGTTTCCTGAAAGTTTGACCGTACCTTTTTGTAACACCCTGTATACAAAAATGAACATGTGAAATTATATATAGTACACAAGTTTTGAAATGGCTCAGACTACACTCGGATGTTGATGGACTCGATCCAGCGGGTGCCTCGTGGGATGCTTGATGGAGCTTCTCAATGCCACGAGGGAAGCGTGTGATTGGACAGTCATTCACAGTGTAGCTCATTGTTTGGGTGTCACCACAGTCACACACACTGTCACTTGAAAAACTCCACTTGTGCATGTTGTATTTGCACATACCCTCTGTGGTCCGATATCTGTTTAACTGCACCCACACCTCCCTTGGTTGGTGGAAGCCTGGAACTAGAACTGTTGGATTGTTTACAAGTTCGTGGTTTCGGGTTCTTGTAGCTTACCACTCACGTTTCCACCCTGCGTCCTGGTCGAATCCTGTGGATATCATTTGGACTCCCATTTCATATGCTGGTCTTCTAGATTTGAGGCGTTTCCTGGGCAGTGATAGCAAATCGTCACGGAGAGGGATCGAGTTGTTATCAGAAACTTGGTGACAGAGGTTGTAAAGAGCAGCCTTTCGACGGAGGTCTGGTGGACAGATGTTTGAAAGCTCTGGTAGCCAGCAAGTAGGTGTAGACCGAACTGTACCACTAATTACTCTCATAACTGAGTTCAGTTGGACGTCTACTTTCGCTACGTGGGTGCTTCGGAGCCAAACTGGTGCACAGTCCACGGTAGCTAGACACAGGAAGAAGGTGCTAGGAGGAAAGTACGGTTGTCCGGCGTGCGTGGCCGGCGCGGTCGGGTCCGCCTGGGGCAGGAAGTGGTGAGCGTGGGCGGTGGGCCGCCCGCCCACCTGGTGTGCGAACCTGAGACCCCACGGCGCCCCACCTCTCCTCCTGGAATCGCCGCCACCTGCTGTCAGCGCTGATAGGCGCCGGCCGTCCTTCCTGCACCCTTTCTCGGAATCCGCCGCCTCTCGGTGGTTCTGCGTCTGATTACGTTCACTTTCCTGCCGCTCTGAATATGCATTCGAGCGCCTCTGCGATTTCCGCTTGCCCACTAAAGCAGGAAAAGTTCTCCGTGCGGTACGGTTTTTTATCTTTCAGGGCGAGGCTAACTTCGTAGAAGTACAGGTAAAGGATTTTATCGCCTCATTAACTGTCACCGACTCGAAATTTACCGCCGACGTTTGCGTCACGCAGAGTAACTGGAACTTTTGATAAGAGTGGACGAATGTTCTGAAAAAACAGAGCGTGACAGCAGAATTTTTGAACAATTTATGAATTTCTAACTTTGTCAGTTATAGCTATGTGTAGATTAATCGTGGCTAACAAGGGGAAGGCCTCAGACAAGGCCAACCCATTCAGCTCAGATTTGGCAGGTCGCTTGTGTACAACCTAAAACGAAGGAATCTAAGATTTTTGGGTCAACACTCCCGCAATTTTGAGAAAATCGCCCCTAAAGATTATGACGAGCAATCGACTCGAAATTGGCGGGATCGATAGATAATTGTAAATAGAGCATTTTTCATCATCAGGTATAGGGTCCGAAAATGCATACTTTTCCAGAAATCGAGGTAAGAAACATTTATAACTGCCGCTTTTGTACCCACATGGTAAACGCTTTTCGCTGACATCACCGATAGCGCAACGGCCAAGATAACTGGCTGGGCCTTGGAGAAGCCGGGTTCGAATTTCGAAGAAACCTAGCGGATGTTGTTCTTTTCGTTTGTATTTTTCCATATCTCAATTAATAGGGATAGGAGGGTTAATAAGGTAAGTATTATTAGCATTCCTTATTGATTTACTTACCTTATTAACCTCCTATCCCTATCAACTGAGATATGGAAGAATACAAACGAAAAGAATAACATCCGCTACTTTTCTTCGAGATTCGAACCCGGGTTTTCCGATTCACAGCAAATTACCTTGGCCATTGCGCCATCGGCGCTGTCGGCGAAAGGCGTTTACCGTTTGGGTACAGAAGCGACAGTTGTAAAAGTTTCTTTCCTCGATTTCTGCAAAAATTTTGCGTCTGCGGACCCTATACGTGATGATGAAAAATGCTCTATTTACAATTATCTATCGATCCCTCCAATTTTCAGTCGATTGTTCGTCATAACCTTTAGGGGTGATTTTCTCGAAATTGCGGGGGTGTTGACCCAAAATATCTTAGAGTCCATCGTTTTAGATTGTTCAAAAGCTACCTGCCAAATTTGAGCCGAATCGGTTGGCCGTGTCTGATGCCTTCCCCTTGTAAGCCCGTTTCTCGTCTTTTTAGTACCAGACTAACAGTCATCGTGTCGCAAGTGGTGTTATTCTAGAGCGGGCTCACTCAGCTGGTTATAAAGAAACGTAAAATTCAAGTTGGTGTCAAATCATTGTACTAGTCGAATTTTACGCATTTGCAAAGCGTTGCCGTAAGTGGACCTTTCCAAACAAATGTAATGAAAAGTTCTACACACACTCAGAAACTGAACCTCGAACTTTCGGGTTTGTTGTTCGAGTTATACGCATGTAGCCAGAAAATTATCAGTACATTTAAATGTACAAGTGGTTGGAAATACACTCCTGGAAATTGAAATAAGAACACCGTGAATTCATTGTCCCAGGAAGGGGAAACTTTATTGACACATTCCTGGGGTCAGATACATCACATGATCACACTGACAGAACCACAGGCACACAGACACAGGCAACAGAGCATGCACAATGTCGGCACTAGTACAGTGTATATCCACCTTTCGCAGCAATGCAGGCTGCTATTCTCCCATGGAGACGATCGTAGAGATACTGGACGTAGTCCTGTGGAACAGCTTGCCATGCCATTTCCACCTGGCGCCTCAGTTGGACCAGCGTTCGTGCTGGACGTGCAGACCGCGTGAGACGACGCTTCATCCAGTCCCAAACATGCTCAATGGGGGCAGATCCGGAGATCTTGCTGGCCAGGGTAGTTGACTTACACCTTCTAGAGCACGTTGGGTGGCACGGGATACATGCGGACGTGCATTGTCCTGTTGGAACAGCAAGTTCCCTTGCCGGTCTAGGAATGGTAGAACGATGGGTTCGATGACGGTTTGGATGTACCGTGCACTATTCAGTGTCCCCTCGACGATCACCAGTGGTGTACGGCCAGTGTAGGAGATCGCTCCCCACACCATGATGCCGGGTGTTGGCCCTGTGTGCCTCGGTCGTATGCAGTCCTGATTGTGGCGCTCACCTGCACGGCGCCAAACACGCATACGACCATCATTGGCACCAAGGCAGAAGCGACTCTCATCGCTGAAGACGACACGTCTCCATTCGTCCCTCCATTCACGCCTGTCGCGACACCACTGGAGGCGGGCTGCACGATGTTGGGGCGTGAGCGGAAGACGACCTAACGGTGTGCGGGACCGTAGCCCAGCTTCATGGAGACGGTTGCGAATGGTCCTCGCCGATACCCCAGGAGCAACAGTGTCCCTAATTTGCTGGGAAGTGGCGGTGCGGTCCCCTACGGCACTGCGTAGGATCCTACGGTCTTGGCGTGCATCCGTGCGTCGCTGCGGTCCGGTCCCAGGTCGACGGGCACGTGCACCTTCCGCCGACCACTGGCGACAACATCGATGTACTGTGGAGACCTCACGCCCCACGTGTTGAGCAATTCGGCGGTACGTCCACCCGGCCTCCCGCATGCCCACTATACGCCCTCGCTCAAAGTCCGTCAACTGCACATACGGTTCACGTCCACGCTGTCGCGGCATGCTACCAGTGTTAAAGACTGCGATGGAGCTCCGTATGCCACGGCAAACTGGCTGACACTGACGGCGGCGGTGCACAAATGCTGCGCAGCTAGCGCCATTCGACGGCCAACACCGCGGTTCCTGGTGTGTCCGCTGTGCCGTGCGTGTGATCATTGCTTGTACAGCCCTCTCGCAGTGTCCGGAGCAAGTATGGTGGGTCTGACACACCGGTGTCAATGTGTTCTTTTTTCCATTTCCAGGAGTGTATGAATCATTAACAGTAAAGTATTCCATCATTGCAGCACTTCGACAAAAAAAAATCCACCTCATTAGTTTAGTAATGTTATCTTTCAGTCCTGAAAGAGCTGTTTTTCGACAAAAGTTTTCATTTTGTTTTATGTGTATGTGAAGATACAGCTTATTTTTCACATCATGTGGGAATGATACTAAAGATGACGCCACAGTTCGTGCTTGGTTACAGAGTCTGTTGTTGTTGTGATCTTCAGTTCTGAGACTGGTTTGATGCAGCTCTCCATGCTACTCTATCCTGTGCAAGCTTCTTCATCTCCCAGTATCTATTGCAACCTACATCCTTCTGAATCTGTTTAGTGTATTCCTCTATTGGTCTCCCTCTACGATTTTTTCCCTCCACGCTGCCCTCCAATTCTAAATTGGTGATTCCTTGATGCCTCAGAACATGTCCTACCAACCGATCCCTTCTTCTAGTCAAGTTGTGCCACAAATTTCTCTTCTCCCCAATTCTATTCAATACCTTCTCATTAGTTATGTGATCTACCCATCTAATTTTCAGCATTCTTCTGTAGCTTCACATTTCGAAAGCTTCTATTCTCTTCTTGCCCAAACTACTTCGTCCATGTTTCACTTCCATACATGGCTACACTCCATACAAATACACCCTGACACTTTAATCTATACTCGATGTTAACAAATTCCTCTTCTTCAGAAACGCTTTCCTTGCCATTGCTAGTCTACATTTTTTATCCTCTCTACTTCGACCATCATCAGTTATTTTGCTCCCCAAATAGCAAAACTGTTTTACTAGTTTAAGCGTCTCATTTCCTAATCTAAGTTCGTCGGCATCACCCGATTTAATTCGACTACATTCCATTATCCTAGTTTTGTTTTTATTGATGTTCATCTTATATCCTCCTTTGAAGACACTGTCCATTCTGTTCAGTTGCTCTTCCAGGTGCTTTGCTGTCTCTGATAGAATTACAATGTCATCGGCGAACCTCAAATTTTTTATTTCTTCTCCATGGATTTTAATTCCTACTCCGACTTTTTCTTTTCTTTTGTTTTTTTTTCTTTTACAGAGTCTGTACTGATTAATTACAGCATGTCACGAGTTAGCTTACTTCTGCAGCTTCACGCCGAGGTCACCAATTTCACTCGGCGTTACAGCACTGATATCGTTGCACTTAATGTCTCACGTATGATTGGTCCATGAATGACTTTAAAATACAAATACCACAGGTAATAGAGAACATTGTCAAGTCTGTTTCGCGAAACATTGAGTGTGGAATCAGTTCGATTTTCATTCTAAAATATTTACTTCTTCACAGTTTTCCTTATAATTGCAAACTTTATTACAAACTGTTTGGTTGCGTTTGCTTAAATAAGATCGATTCACCTAGAATGGCTATCAGCCATCATGTATGCAAAGTGGCCCAGAGGTTAGGGGCTGCACAAGTTAGAGGTAGCGTTAACTGCTTCCTACCATCGAATTATTCGTCGTGCTGACATTGCGTGGTAATACGATCGGTTGCAGACTCGCTAACTGTAGCTTGCACGTTTTGCGAGGTATACATTTGTACATAAGTCTCATCTGTCGAACTGCACCTCCCCCAGCGCGCAGACGTCGTATACAACGGAAACCCCACCACGACCCTTGTCGAGATTTCTCCTTCGTTGCGGATGAGACCCTAAGGCATTGCCGAAACCTCTCCAGTGCATTTTGGCAAATCGTTTCCAATGACCCTCTTGTCGTTCGGACGTTAAACCCTATCTTCCATTTTTTCTGTATGTGGCCTCTAGTGGCAAGCGATAATATTTTTGCAACACATTGTACTGCTTGAAAACCAAGTAATAGATAAATAGTTTACAATATAGAAATTAATATTTTTTTCCCTCTAAATAGCGACGCCGTGGTAGCTGATAGGCCAAATAGCGAACTTCTGAAATTAGTGGATGTCTCGTTTTTTTTTTTTTTAATTTATTACCTTTTGTCCGAAAATACTCATGACGCCATTAGAGGCGTTTTTGCCGTTAAGAAGATGAGTCGCTGCTTTATGACTCGGGTAGCGATACGAAGGGCGTCTGCGAAAACCGGCGGCTCGTCACGCGACACAAATTTCGCAGCGCGCGCCACACTGCCCGGCAAAGTAGCGCCGTCTCCTCCCATTATTACGCGGCGGCTGTGGAATTGGGTTAACGTCTAGTGGCGCTTAACAGCCTAGCGAGAATGCGGCTGCTTCCCGGCGCTGTGAAACGGGAGCGGAGCTGGTCGCAGAAGTTGGCGGGCGCGGTTTCAGACGTGTTCTGCGGGTAGCAGGGCCGTGGCCGCTCGCTTTCGATTGTGAAAAGATTCCTACTGCGCCGTGGAACTATTGACCGCTAGTCATCAAAGACGGTGACTGATCATCAGAAATAACTATAACTCATGACTACCACAAAAAATCCTCTCGACACTTCTCTTATAATGACATACACCGGTTGAATGTGACAGGATAATTGGATCGTGTGATAAGAAATGATCTCACACGCATAATTTTTTAACGCACTTGTTGGACACTGTATGTGAACATAATCACGTACGGGCAGATTATCATGGACAACGACAGCGGTATCCCGTACAGCTCCACTAGAGACAATGTTTTGTGAAAAGCCGCTTCCACACTATTCGTCCTCTTGTAGAATATGGCCAAAATATTTTACGATAATGCAGAGCGCTCCGTCGATGCCCTACTCACTCTCAATGCACTAGTCTGGCAATCGCCTTGGCTAGTGCGCCTTGCGTTTGGGTGCAATTCTACGAGTTACAGTTTATTCAACATGCGACCTACCTCACAGATTTTGATGCAGTATTTACCTTATTTTTGAGCGTTTCAATGAGAAATTACGCCTTGCCTTCTTTTTTAAGAAACTTCTCCTCATTACTGTGGCTCGTACGTGGAGGGGCCAAAAATATAGGAACACCAAAAACGCAATACTTCACGATTTCTAATACGGCGCAGGAAACCATTGGCATTCAAAACAACTTCCAGTTGTCTCGGTATGGATAAATAGAATTATTCTTGCAAAACAGTGGCAAGTTAAGGTAACGTTTATGGAGGTGTTCAGTGATCACGCATCCTTCTCTCGACAGTAGGCTATAAAGCCTCGATAACATTCAGATCTGGTGGTTGTGGTGGACCTGCCAAACTTTATCTTCGTGCTCACAAAACCAGTCCTGGATGATGCATGCTGTGTGAACACGGTCCCTGTTCTCTTGGAATACAGCCTCACCATTGGGGAACAATCCCCGTACCATGAGATGGAGCTGATCAGCCAAAATGATCACATAATCTGTGGCAGTATTGCGACCTTGCAGACTACCCATCGAACCCATGGAATACCACGGTACGGCTCCCCAAATCATCACCGAACCCCCGCAACGTTTGACTCTTGGGACGTAAACTCGGCGAGAAGTTGGAAACAGCGTGAAAAAAGACTCATTCGACCAAATGACGTTCTTACATTGCTCCACAGTCCACGTTTTATGGCTTCGGCAGTTCATTTTCTTGTTACGGAAATTTGCATCACAGATGGGTGGTTCTGGAATTGCATCTTTCCCTGCAGTCCTCTGCTTATGCAGCACGCTTCGTGTTGTTTTGGTGCGGACAGGGTTCCCGAATGCGACATTGAGTTCTGAAGTGACTTTGCAGCTGTTATCCTCTTATTTTTCGACAGAATTCCTCTTAGGTGACCGCCTGTCACAGTCACTCAACACAAACCTTCGTCTGCGTTGTGTCTCAGCGGATGATGTTTTGCCGCTTTCGCTGTATGCGGTATTACAAATCTGCGATATGGTGTCTCTTGAAACATCAAACACCTCGGCTGCCTTGGTTGCGCAAGCACTCACCATACGAACACCAACAGTTTTCCCACGTTCGAATTCACTTAGATCCGACATAATGCACTCATAACCACCCGGGACAGCGACGTTGTTCTGGCCACGACTGACGCTTGAGGCGTATTGAGAACATCGCATAGGTGCTGTTCGTGGTTAAATATAACAGCGAAACCTGCACGCTTCGCTAGCATCTGCGTTGTTTTCAAGCACGCATTTGTCGCGGTGTTTCATATTTTCGTCCAACCACTGTACGTTTCAGCTGTTACCTCCACTCATTCAACAATAAAAGGACGTATATCATACAAACCTAGACGTATGAAAATGTGTCGATAACGGTTCAAATGCATCACGCAAACTAAAAAGTTGCATGAGACTTCGATACTACTCTATATATTTTATGAATAAGAATTACAGACTGTAATAAAGTTTGCAATATGATTACGTTACATACGTTGTTACCTACTTACTTTGTGTTCTGCCTTACGGCAAGTGTTGTCACGGGGGAAGCCTCGTCTGAGAGGTCCACCGCATGAGCGTCAAGGGAAGTGATTCCAGTGGTGGTTTCCCGTTGCCTTCCACTTATCATCATGAAATGATAATGAGGACAACACAACACCCAGTCCCTGAGCGGAGAAATTCTCCGACCCAGCCGGGAATCGAACCCGGGCCCCTTGGTGTGACGGACCGCCGCGCTGACCACTTTTATTTTTCACTCACAGCAATTTCATATTTTTTTACCACTCAGCTATCGGTGCGGACACTTTTTTGCTTATAAATAGCTAAAGGTTACCTACCAGTGTCGGTTTGAAGTCATTGCAGTACAGCTTCCACTACCTGGTTCACGTCTTCTGCCAACAGCAGTTTTTTCTTATAAATTGTTCGGAAAGAACGACAACTCGCTGTGACTCACCAACTATTTTGCAACATAGTAGGCAGATCCAGTAAGTAATTTTATGGTGTCACGAGTCGGGGTTTTACGTTCACGTGGCGAGATCATTTCCATAAACTCGAAAGTAAGAGAAGTAATTTGCGGGGCACCCGACGTTTTCATATGAGCTTGAAGTGCGTCTCTTTACAGCTCCAACTAAAACGAGAAAAATCAGAGCGTCGTCCATACTGGATACTTTTTACGATAGGAAACCAAAGATTAGAAACTGCTGTTTCAAGTTGAACTGAGAAGGAATGAGAAATAGAGGGGAAGAACATACATAAGCATTGTTTATCTTTCATGGGCGATAACCCTTGACAGAAAAACAAACATAGTAACATGGTTTCGGAGGCGTCGTTCAGACTAGAAGACATTGCCTGGTGCCGGTGTGAGGCCGCGCTAGCGCAAATCTCTGATTCCGCTAAAGAGATGGTCAAAATAGGTGAGGCGAACTGTTCATTCTCTAGAGTTAACTTGGATGCTGTGGGAAGCTCACCATCAGGAATCTCACTCATTGTTCGTGCTGTACGCATTGCTATGCAGGGTGAAGCGGAATTCCCGCACTCGGGCTTCGCAGCGTGACTCCTCACATGCCAGCGATAAAGAAAATGTCTGTCACAAAATTTCGTCCGGCGAGTACATCCGGCAGAAAAAGGACGCTAAAGAGTGGCAATCTGGCAACCCTGTAACCAACCACATGTATAGTAAGTAGCTTTGTCAAGACGGAATCTTATACTGTACAGTTTGTGCAGTGCATGGAGTTTTGGGTTAGCATGCAGGAGGTCGAGGGTTCGATCCTGGGTTCAAGAATATATTTTTAATTTGGTAAATGTAGTCCAAGTGGTACGGTATCTGGCATCTTAAACCGTCAACAGCAATTGCAGCGGGTCCTCTGGAAAACATTTGCACTTACATGCGACAATTGTAGAAATGGAACATTGGCCAGCTTTGAAAGATGCCCTTTCCCCGTCGTGGGCTCGAACGTATTCACATCACTTCCTCTAATCGAAGCGAAACCTGTTTTCTTCGTACCATCCTTTAATGGTGACATAGATTAGTACCAACTACTATTCTTGCCTCGCTCAGGTCGATTACATTTCGTTAGGACCTTACGTTACCAGTAGGACTAGCAACGTGCTTTGCGAATAAAGTCCAAACTCGGTTACTATTTGTATGTGTTATCACCATGGTCCCATTAATTGTTTCAACTGTCTATATCTTATTTATCTAACCACGTATTTGTTGTGTTCAGCGTTATAAAATGTTGTAAATTTAGGGTTCATGTGACATAAGAAACGATGTATTTACAGTATGAAATGTCAGAATGAAATTAACAAATAAAAAAAAAAATGCACCCCAACGTAGGACTGAACCCTCAACCTCCTACATGCTAACCCAAAACTCTATCCACTACGCTGTCAGAGATAGTTACCATACGTGTTGTTACAGTGTTGCCAGATTGCCACTCTTGAACGCCCTTTTTCTGCCGGATATACTCGCCAGACGAAATTTTGTGAGACTTTTTTTTTATCGCTGGCATGTGAGGAGTCGCGCTGCGAAGCCCGAGTGCGCGAATTTCGCTTCACCCTGTATATGAACCCTCGTATCGCCCAGTATCGGTGCCCACTTTCCCCACGTGTCTCCGGGTACACGAGCTGCAATTGTTTCTTTAAGCGAGCGCCAGTTGTTCGTGTCTGATATTAAAAAGTGAAGCGCTGTTTTTGTTCGTTCCTCGTTGCACGTTCCGACGTCGTTGCGCCTGAGCTGAAAGTTTCTCCTCTGGAGCGCAGTGTCACCTGCCTCGCTTTGACCCAAGAGGTTAGTGACACAGTGTGTGTGAGACAGCCTGCAAGTGCTGTACGGGGGTCTCGAGTGTGCCGCATTCCGTGCCCCTGTGTCAACAAGGGGGACAGCGGCTTGTGCCGGGGGGGCGCGAGATCCGTGGCGGCTGGGGTTGGAGCGTGCCACGGCCCCGGGCTGTCAGCTGTACCCTGTGCTACCGCACCGTTCTGTGTACCTACTGTCAACGGGTTAATTACTCAGTCACTTGTATACTAATAGTTTCTAATTACTTTTAGTGGTTTTGTAATATGCAAAACGCCAAGTTGCATCGCAGTTCAGAGTTCCGTACAAGCGAGTGGGTTAAACAGGTAAAGAGGCCGCTGAAAGGCAAGCGTCAGTGCATACTTTCTCCTGTTGTAGGCTTAACTCGCGTCAGTGTAATTTTGTTTGTTCTTTTTTTTCTTTCCTCTTGCGTATTTTGAAATTGAAAGGGAATGAGTTGTGAATGAATACTCCGAAATTTTATAAACAAGATTCAATTTTTTTTTTTTCCTCGGTATGTGTGTGTGTATAAATTGCCAACAGATGAACTGTTAGGCGATGGGGTTGCCCTCTATGGACAACGTGAATTGCATTCTAGATTTGGTTATCTTCTTACACGTGAAAATTTGAAAAAAAACCGCTAATTTTTTATTAATAACGAATGTTAAATGATACGAATTCATTCTGGTTTTCATCCATGCAGGTAAAGTTCTGCATCTTGGTCCCACACGGATCAATCGTGCCAATGTCGCCAACATATGGGGAATGTGTTCAGCACACCGATCTCACGATCGTTATCGCTTTTTTTTTACCTTGGAATACTAATCGGTCAAGTAGCCACTCAGTTGACCTCATGGGACTAACTGCACCCGTACCAGTCTTCCTACCAAGGAAAAAACAAAATCCCTGGTTGCACAGGGCTTCGAACCCGGGTCCCCCGCATGGCAGTCAACTACCTGACCACTTTTTTTTTCTGATCTCACTTTGTTCGTTGCATTTTTTCAGGACGGACGTCCCATGACACATGTTGAAGTTCATCGTTGATCCGTTCAGTCAGTTTTTTATTACAGAGGGCAGCTAACCCTCTGACCGAACACGTTGAGCTACCGTGCCGGTTGTATAAGAGCAGACATACGAAATGCGACGTCTCCTTGAGGTTATACAGGTCGCCTATGAACCATGGACCTTGCCGTTGGTGGGGAGCCTTGCGTGCCTCAGCGATACAGATGGCCGTACCGTAGGTGCAACCACAACGGAGGGGTATCTGTTGAGAGGCCAGACAAACATGTGGTTCCTGAAGAGGGGCAGCAGCCTTTTCAGTAGTTGCAGGGGCAACAGTCTGGATGATTGACTGATCTTGCCTTGTAACATTAACCAAAACGGCCTTGCTGTGCTGGTACTGCGAACGGCTGAAAGCAAGGGGAAACTACAGCCGTAATTTTTCCCGAGGACATGCAGCTTTACTGTATGATTAAATGATGATGGCGTCCTCTTGGGTAAAATATTCCGGAGGTAAATTAGTCCCCCATTCGGATCTCCGGGCGGGGACTACTCAAGAGGACATCGTTATCAGGAGAAAGAAAACTGGCATTCTACGGATCGGAGCGTGGAATGTCAGATCCCTTAATCGGACAGGTCGGTTAGAAAATTTAAAAAGGGAAATGGATAGGTTAAAGTTAGATATAGTGGGAATTAGTGAAGTTCGGTGGCAGGAGGAACAAGACTTTTGGTCAGGTGATTACAGGGTTATAAATACAAAATCAAATAGGGGTAATGCAGGAGTAGGTTTAATAATGAATAAAAAAATAGGAGTACGGGTAAGCTACTACAAACAGCATAGTGAACGCATTATTGTGGCCAAGATAGACACAAAGCCCATGCCTACTACAGTAGTACAAGTTTATATGCCAACTAGCTCTGCAGATGATGAAGAAATTGATGAAATGTATGACGAGATAAAAGAAATTATTCAGGTAGTGATGGGAGACGAAAATTTAATAGTCATGGGTGACTGGAATTCGTCAGTAGGAAAAGGGAGAGAAGGAAACATAGTAGGTGAATATGGATTGGGGGGAAGAAATGAAAGAGGAAGCCGCCTTGTAGAATTTTGCACAGAGCATAACTTAATCATAGCTAACACTTGGTTCAAGAATCATAAAAGAAGGTTGTATACCTGGAAGAATCCTGGAGATACTAATAGGTATCAGATAGATTATATAATGGTAAGACAGAGATTTAGGAACCAGGTTTTAAACTGTAAGACATTTCCAGGGGCAGATGTGGATTCTGACCACAATCTATTGGTTATGAACTGCAGATTGAAACTGAAGAAACTGCAAAAAGGTGGGAATTTAAGGAGATGGGACCTGGATAAACTGAAAGAACCAGAGGTTGTAGAGAGTTTCAGGGAGAGCATAAGGGAACAATTGACAGGAATGGGGGAAAGAAATACAGTAGAAGAAGAATGGGTAGCTCTGAGGGATGAAGTAGTGAAGGCAGCAGAGGATCAAGTAGGTAAAAAGACGAGGGCTAATAGAAATCCTTGGGTAACAGAAGAAATATTGAATTTAATTGATGAAAGGAGAAAATATAAAAATGCAGTAAATGAAGCAGGCAAAAGGGAATACAAACGTCTCAAAAATGAGATCGACAGAAAGTGCAAAATGGCTAAGCAGGGATGGCTAGAGGACAAATGTAAGGATGTAGAGGCTTGTCTCACTAGGGGTAAGATAGATACTGCCTACAGGAAAATTAAAGAGACCTTTGGAGAGAAGAGAACCACTTGTATGAATATCAAGAGCTCAGATGGCAACCCAGTTCTAAGCAAAGAAGGGAAGGCAGAAAGGTGGAAGGAGTATATAGAGGGTTTATACAAGGGCGATGTACTTGAGGACAATATTATGGAAATGGAAGAGGATGTAGATGAAGATGAAATGGGAGATACGATACTGCGTGAAGAGTTTGACAGAGCACTGAAAGACCTGAGTCGAAACAAGGCCCCGGGAGTAGACAACATTCCATTAGAACTACTGATGGCCTTGGGAGAGCCAGTCATGACAAAACTCTACCATCTGGTGAGCAAGATGTATGAGACAGGCGAAATACCCACAGACTTCAAGAAGAATATAATAATTCCAATACCAAAGAAAGCAGGTGTTGACAGATGTGAAAATTACCGAACTATCAGTTTAATAAGTCACAGCTGCAAAATACTAACGCGAATTCTTTATAGACGAATGGAAAAACTGGTAGAAGCGGACCTCGGGGAAGATCAGTTTGGATTCCGTAGAAATGTTGGAACACGTGAGGCAATACTAACCTTACGACTTATCTTAGAAGAAAGATTAAGAAAAGGCAAACCTACGTTTCTAGCATTTGTAGACTTAGAGAAAGCTTTTGACAACGTTAACTGGAATACTCTCTTTCAAATTCTGAAGGTGGCAGGGGTAAAATACATGGAGCGAAAGGCTATTTACAATTTGTACAGAAACCAGATGGCAGTTATAAGAGTCGAGGGGCATGAAAGGGAAGCAGTGGTTGGGAAAGGAGTGAGACAGAGTTGTAGCCTCTCCCCGATGTTATTCAATCTGTATATTGAGCAAGCAGTAAAGGAAACAAAAGAAAAATTCGGAGTAGGTATTAAAATTCATGGAGAAGAAGTAAAAACTTTGAGGTTCGCCGATGACATTGTAATTCTGTCAGAGACAGCAAAGGACTTGGAAGAGCAGTTGAACGGAATGGACAGTGTCTTGAAAGGAGGATATAAGATGAACATCAACAAAAGCAAAACGAGGATAATGGAATGTAGTCAAATTAAATCGGGTGATGCTGAGGGGATTAGATTAGGAAATGAGACACTTAAAGTAGTAAAGGAGTTTTGCTATTTAGGGAGTAAAATAACAGATGATGGTCGAAGTAGAGAGGATATAAAATGTAGACTGGCAATGGCAAGGAAATCGTTTCTGAAGAAGAGAAATTTGTTAACATCGAGTATAGATTTAAGTGTCAGGAAGTCGTTTCTGAAAGTATTTGTATGGAGTGTAGCCATGTATGGAAGTGAAACATGGACGATAACCAGTTTGGACAAGAAGAGAATAGAAGCTTTCGAAATGTGGTGCTACAGAAGAATGCTGAAGATAAGGTGGGTAGATCACGTAACTAATGAGGAGGTATTGAATAGGATTGGGGAGAAGAGAAGTTTGTGGCACAACTTGACTAGAAGAAGGGATCGGTTGGTAGGACATGTTTTGAGGCATCAAGGGATCACAAATTTAGCATTGGAGGGCAGCGTGGAGGGTAAAAATCGTAGAGGGAGACCAAGAGATCAATACACTAAGGAGATTCAGAAGGATGTAGGTTGCAGTAGGTACTGGGAAATGAAGAAGCTTGCACAGGATAGAGTAGCATGGAGAGCTGCATCAAACCAGTCTCAGGACTGAAGACCACAACAACAACAACAATGAATAAAGTGTGATGACACAGGGTGAGGCAGTGAAACGGCACGATTTTGTAAAACCACCAAAGATTTATTTACAAGTAAAATCATAATAGTTGAACATGGATCTCAAGTACAAGAGTGGAAATTAAAGATTTAACTTAAAAACAATCATTTTTTAAATATGGTGTCAGTGAGGTGTCGTCCTTGGTTTTGCACGCATTGTCTAAGCCTGAGATGAAATTGTCCCATGACGTTTCGTAGCATCTGTACTGGAATGTTGTTAATTTCCTGTCGAATTCGCTCCTTCAGGTCTTCTTTTGTTCTTGGTGGATTTTCCTGGAAGACTTTGCACTTGAGGTAGCACCAAAGAAAAAAGTCTGGTGCCGTCAGATCTGGTGAACGGGCAGGCCAGGGGAAATCGCCATTCCTGGTGATTAGACGTCGTGGAAATGCAAGTCTGAGCAATTCCATTGAGACATTAGCAGTATGGCTTGTTGCACCATCTTGCTGGAAGAGTGTTTCAGCATCTGGATCATGTCGATCAATTCCAGGCAGACCAAAAATGGTCAACATGTCAGCATAACGTCCAGAGTTTACCGTCACTGTGTTGCCATCTTCATCTTCAAAAAAATAGGGCCCCACGATTCCACGAGATGACATTGCACACCAGACTGTTACTTTTTCAGAATGGAGAGGTTTTTCATGAAGTTCGTGCGGGTTATCTGAGGACCAATATCTGAAGTTTTGCTTATTTACGTACCCACTAAGATGAAAGTGGGCTTCATCACTCATCCATAAGTTATGCACTCTTTCTTCATTTCGTTCAATAACGTTAAGCATTGACTGGCAAAAGCGTATACGGTTATTGTAGTCATTAGGTTTAAGGGCTTGCACTACCTGAATTTTGTATGGATGATAGTGAAGGTCACTCTTCAAAATCCGTCTTACTGATCGATTGCTGAGACCAAGTTCTGCGCTGTGCCGTCTCGCGGATTTTCGCGGACTTCGTCCCAACGCTTCGCGCACACGATTAATGTTCTCGGGTGTCCGGATTGTTTTTGTGCTGCCGCCTCTTTTCTTTGTTGTGCTAGCAGTAGCTTCAAAGGTTTTAATCCAAAGGAGAATTGCTTTCCTTGATGGCACGGGAGCCCGTGGCGGCAGGTTGAATTCACGACGATAGGCGCGTTGAGCACCAACCACACTATCCGCGTTTTTGTAATATGCCTTTACGGCATATGCACGTTGCGCACTCGACCAACGCTCCGTGGCTACTGAAACTTCCACCACTCTAGACGCCCAAGGTCACTTCCCCCACTCTCGCAACCCCCCTCCGCGCCCGACAACCACTATCGAAATCGTGCCGTTTCACTGCCTCACCCTGTACTACCGTCATGATGGATAATTTGAAGCAGATTCAAGGGCACCCGTGATTTCATAGAGCGCATGCGCAAGTAGCGACAGTGTTGAAGGGATATGTACGTCCGCGCAAATGGTAAACCAAAAGTTGCGTTTCCAAAGTACGATTAGTATCACGATTTTCGTTTTTTCGTAACCTGACTTTAACTATCTTGTATGTACAAAAATTAGCACCGTAAACCGCATTCGGGCTTAAGCTGCAGGTTAGTCCATGACTTTGAAGGTGAAAACATCTCAGAGGGGTAATTTTACGCACTCCCAAAAACAATACAGCGTCTAATGTAACACTGTCGTATTCGACTTACCCTTCTGGTTTATGTTCGTTGTGCTTAGGCATTGAGCCATATCCTTCTTGCCATTCCCAATATGCGATCTCCGTGGCATCTTCCGCGTGACACTGAAGTATTTAACTGAAGCCCTGTATGGAGCTTGAACGCCAGACATTTCGAAACTTGCTACAGTTGATTATCTTCAATTGACAAGTCAAGCTTTGTCTTACTACAGCTCATAAACGATCTCGCAGTTCAGCTGCCTACTCCATAGATCTGCATCAACACTTATACTCTGACGGACACTAAGCATTTGTTGTGTGACGGAGGCTATGTTTATTAATGCCTATGTTATTCGTATCTTCCATGAATTGAGCAAGAGCAGAGGCACTGTTCGTATATTTTTCGAGCTGTCACTATTCTAATCTTTTTTCTGTGAGCTATTAGGCAGTGGGCTGTATCATATCACAGATTTCTCAATTAATGTCAAATAGGGCATCATTCTTCGAATATCTGACAAGATATTTCCCTTTAGCCGGCCGGAGTGGCCGAACGGTTCTAGACGCTACAGTTTGGAACCGCTCGACCGCTACAATCGCAGGTTAGAATCCTGCCTCGGGTATGGATGTGTGTGATGTTCTTAGGTTAGTTAGGTTTAAGTAGTTCTAAGTTCTAGGAGACTGATGACCTGAGAAGTTAAGTCCCATAGTGCCCAGAGCCATTTGAACCATTTTATTTACCCTTAATAACAGAATATTCATCTTAATTGTATACTCCAGACAGTTCGTATTAGCATCTTATGTGCGGCTCCTTCGACAGAAATAACTGCAGTTCCCGGGTATCTTTCCAGTGCATGATGTCTGCTTCTTTCTTTATCCACGACCAAACTCGTGCAATACAGTTGACCAACGAGTCTTCCACTCTGTAGCAGAGTGTGGTTGCAGTGAAACTTCCTGACATTAGAGCTGTGTGCCAAACCGGGATTCGAATCCGGGCGCTAACCTTTCCCTTTAAGGGCAGTTTTCGTATCAGAAAAGCTTTGCAAACACGCTTCATAGCTTGATTCATAGCTTTGATTAACCCTCCCACTTCCCCAGATCTGCACGGTTTCTTGTGTATTTCTCGTTGGAGTAGCGCAGTTGGTAGAAAGAGTAAGGAAGAGAACAGGTTGGAAGCAGCCTATGGAGTGTTCCCAGAGTCAATATTTCAGGTTGTACAGAGAAATATTCGCTATAAAGAAAATTCTGGACTAATTAAAAGTTTATGTGGGGTGAAACTCGAAGCGAATCATGTGTGTTCGCACGCATGGCCTCTATATAATTTAGTCATTGCGAGAGGGACGGTGGAAGAGCAAGCTTTGATTTAGACTATTAGATATGCGTGTATAGCACAGCTAGTAACAAACGTTGTCCATGAAAAGGGTGTGGTTTTGATAGCGACCCTGGCATTCATTTTAGATTACTAAAACATTTGACACCGCTCCTCAGTCGCATAAGTTTTGCTGTCAGGTATTTGTGCCCCTGTCAGTCCAAAATGTTTCGAGACTGGATTGACAAAAAGTAGAGAAAACTTAGGACGATGCTTCAGGTGCTCAACATAGTCTCTCTTCACGTGAGTACAACGTACAGAACGTTTGTACAACCGTGTGAAACTGGCACGACAGGACTCCTTTAGGATGTTATTGGCTTGAATGTTGGTTATGTAGTCGAAGTCTTGACTCTTCAGATGAATTTCTGCACTTTCAAATTGGTAACATGAAGTCTCGTCTTTCTAGAAGAGAAATATCCACGTTTTGCATCACAATAAAATGGTCGCTTTTTTTGTTTGGCAGTCAAGGTGTGCGAGAGAAACTTCACACACACTTTCTTCTTCTTCAAAACATTCTGGGGGATGTCTTGAACACTTGATTTAGAGATGTTCACTTTCTTGTTCCATGGCGATTTATGACACAACGATATTGGTAGACTGCAGTTACATGTCCACTGCTTAACACAACCTGCTCACAACTGACTGGTCGAAAACATATCTGATATTTACAGTTATTAATTCAAGCTTCCGCCATATTTACTGCACTGACGTGGAATAAAATCGGTCTCTGAACTTTTTCGGCGGACGTTATATGAAAAGAAGGAAGCTCGATTAATATTTAACGTCTACGTCGATGAGGTAATTAAAAATGTAGCAGAGCCCGGGGTGAAGAAGAATGAGGGATGAAAATTAGTTGCGTTCTTTTCAAAGGAATCAATCTGGTGTTAGCCCTAAGCGATTTGAAGAAAGCGCGGGAAACCTAAATCTGGAGGACCCAATGGGGATTCGAGCCATCTTCTTCCTGAATGCGAGTCCAGTGTTTCAGCTCCGTACCACGTCGCTCAGTGTGTTTATCTGGCGAATGTGACTCCATTTATGTGTTCAGTAACCGATCATGGGCATTCTTATGGTGAGAACAGTGTCTTCCATACACCTTTACTCTGGTAACGTATGAGCTGATTGTAAGCATGTTACGACTGGTCCTAGGGCTGAGCCCTGTGGTACGCCGGCAAGTGTTCAAATGGTTTTGAGCAGCTGGTCGCCGGCCGCTATTTGCAAGGGCCTAGGTAACGATAAGCACGTACACGCGCGTTCCGTGAAAAGAGCGCTTGTTTGCGGTGCCGGAGACGCCACTGTGTCGGTGAGGACTCGGCAGCTGCGGCGCACGTGAGTACGCGCTCCCCCGGTGCAGCGACGAATGGAAACCCGATCCCGCTTGAGAGGCGCCGGTACGACGTCAACCCGTCGGCTACGCCGGCCCATCCCCCTCTCTCTCTCGGTCTGCTTCTTTCTTTCTTTGCTCCTCTGCCCTAACTATTCGACCTTGTTGTAATCTGTCAGGGAACAGGCAGAGCTAGCGAGGCGGGAGCCCTCCGCTCGAAACTCATTTCCATATTCATCGGCGTCATCTGAGCACGCCTACCGGCTGCGGCGCTTGACCTACCCCGCCTACCGCGCTTGTTTCTCGTCACAGTGTGAGGCGCTGTCACGTGCGGAGCTTCGTTCTGTTAGTCGAGAACCACACAGCAGGATATAAAAATTGAGAATTTTACGAAATCCACGGTTTCTCCAGATTGATTAGCTGGATGCTGTGGAACCTTTGTGGCAGACTATGAGAGCATGTAACGATGAAGGAAGCCTGTGTCTTTGACGTCCCTTGCTGCGATTTTTTTTTTCGATAACGGTATGTGCGGTCACGCCGTGAAAGATGGCGCCCGGAGGAAGATGGTCAGTCGTCAATAAAGTATGAGGATAGCAACAAGTCAGCGAGCCTAATTATCGCATCACCTGGACGACGGTACCCAGCTGAATTCTCAAGAATAATACATACTTACTGCTGTCCTGCCAATCTTCTTCCGATAGACTTGAGACTTCACATGGCTTTGCTCCTTCGCCGTGGCGGAAACGAGCTGAGCAAACACTGCGGCCATTGTTGCTCTTCCATCAGCCGGACGTGTTCATACAACCACAGTGCTCGAGCATCTGCCCTTTCTGTGACTGGTTCCACCGCATCCATCTCCATTCATACGTATTCATTCCTCAGTCAATCCCAACGGCTCGCTCTCATGCTCCGCCGTAACCCGTATATTTCGACAGCCTTCATTTTCCCCGTTTGTCTCTCGTTCAGTGTCCTATACTCTGAGCCATATGTCAGAATGCTTTCAACCACAGCACGTAAAACTGCTTTCTTTGTTGGCTTGGATATATGCCGTCTCCAAAAGATACCATTTAATGATCTAACAGCTTCCCACGCTTGACTTATCCTGTGGAATCTGTCCAACTCACATTTTGCAGTCACATTGATTAGTGCATCCAGACACAGTTCCACATTTCTTACCCAGCCAAACTCAGAATCCAAATCCTCACCTTGCCCACTTCCCACTTGCCATATTGACTGTTAGTCCCCTTTGTTTGTAAGCATCCTTTAACTTTCTCATTTGATACATGGCATCATCCCTAACCAGAGCCATAAGTACTTGATCGTCGGCAAACAGTAATGCATGTAAACTTCGATACTGTACTATCACAGCAACCACGAACAACTCCTACATACATTTTCCAATGCTGTCCGTAGCAATCTCTCGACACAAAATCATAGACCTTTTCTAAATCACGAACACCAAATGGAGATATGGATTTTTGTGATCATTTTCTGACAAATCTGGCATACGCAAAAGTTGTTATCAACACAGCTATTCCCAGCCATAAAATGCGATCGTTCCTGCAGTACAACAGCCTGCGCAACCTTTTGCAATCTTTATTATACGACTGAACAGCCTACTCGCCGAAACCATTAAACTTACTCCCCTGTAATTATGGTTGTTGTGATCTTCAGTCCGGAGAATGGTTTGCTGCAGCTCCCCACGCTACTCTATCCTGTGCATTCGGGAGGACGACGGTTCAATCCCGTCTCCAGCCATCCTGATTTAGGTTTTCCGTGATTTCCCTAAATCGTTTCAGGCAAATGCCGGGATGGTTCCTTTGAAAGGGCATGGCCGATATCCTTCCCCATCCTTCCCTAACCCGAGCTTGCTCTCCGTCTCTAATGACCTCGTTGTCGACGGGACGTTAAACAACACTAACCTAACCTAACCTCTATCCTGTGCCACCCCTCCCTCCCCCCCCGTAATTAGTCGGATAAAAAAAGCTGTAGCAAGTTTCGTTGCAACACGGCGCGGCTGGTATCGTCTGTGGTGATTGCGTTAGTGATCTCTTGCCGAAGCTCGTGTCTAACGCTTCAGTAGCTGCCGCACAAGGCGCACTGAAGAGAATCGTCAAATCAGCCGACTGCTACTGAAACGCTTGACTTCTTTCCTGGGCAAGTCAGTGCCATTCGTACACCTAATTTCTAAGAGACACCATAAGACTCGTTACTGTTTTAATTACTGAAGTTTGCGTAACGGCTCGCCCATCTCCATGCGTTCACATATGTGCGTACGATTTCATTCTACAGTTAACAGCTTTTGTTAGGTCTACAAAAAATTTCGTGGTTTCCTCAGTGCCAAAGATCTGACTGCCACCATAAATAAACTGACGATGTATTGCTGACTGTTACTTGTTAATTAATAGTTTTTGTGTAGTAATATACATGCTTTGGTTTACCAATCCTAAAGAGAAGCTAATATCATCTTGTGACCCAAGATTGAGGCAGTCATGATATCCGTTCCGAGATGTGGAACATGAGTGACTAAAGGTCTACTGCAATATTGGATCAGGAGCCTACACAAAACCAGCCTGGTGTTCAAGTCGCCGCTCAACACAGAATTGGTTACTAGTGCTACTGTAATATGTCCGCAGTTTTCGCGGCACATTTCTCTATGGTTCTCATTGCATAGTTTTGTGAAACGATGCCGCAGCAAGTTGTTTCGCAGAATCTGCTTCAGTAGCAGATCTAGGATTTCGGGATAGGGTTACTAAAGTCTATTTCTTTGTAATTTGTTCCGCGTTACAGGCTTCAGCGAGTTTTATCTAGTAGGTTACGCATTCCTCATTTGCACCGGCAAAGGCATTTCCCACACCTCTTAATTAATTCCGCCACATTCCACAGTACATACGAGAAGTATTACAAGAAAGCAGCGAGAAAAATAAGCGACCATCAGCTCAAAGAACAGAACAGTCCTTTACTAAGCTGTCTCGTCCATCCTCGGAAGCAGGTCTTGAAAAGTACTGGAATGAAATCCAAAGCTCCATGCACTTCAACATGAATTACTCCCAAACATCCTAAGATCCATTGAGGATCGAACTGTGATCTTTCGAATCTTTGTCGTGCTGATCACGAGTTACTATCCACAATTTAGTAAACAGTAGGCACTATCTTCGGATACTGAGAAGAAAGTCATTTAGGAGTCTTGATTTTAATACTGATAAGATTTCCAGTAGAGACCACCAACGCTTATACTAGAGCAACTGTAAAACTGTTCACTGAATCTTCTTTTTACCAAATCAAAGTTCCAGTGTAAAGCACGATGATCTTAAAAAAGGACTGAGACTTCAAGTAGGATTAAGTTATCAGATTTCGTACCTCCATAGAAAGGGATGTCAGACGATGCCAGTAGATTTGAGTTTCAAAATATTATTTAAAGCTGAGGTACTTTGCTCAGGATGAGCACGTGATTATTTGCAATCCAGAAATTATCTGTAAAAGACTCTAGGTATATCGACGTATGTGCCAGTAAGTATAAAAATATTCTATTAAAAGTATAAGAAGAGGTAAACGGAGAAAGGTACAATTTCTTATGTTTTTCTTTACTTTAGCCTCAAAATCCACATACCTGCTTGCGGTTTTCTACTTACTAGTCGTGCGACCGTAATGTGTCAACGTTGTTGTGTTAGAATAACTTCTCTAAATCAAGTGTTTAAGGCATTCTCCAGGATGCAGAGTTGTCCCCCACACTCCGGCTTCCAAACAAAAAACAGCGATGCGTAGACGCCTGCCACAACTTGATTGAAACACAACGTGGACAGTTCTCTTCTGAAAAAAATCACCACGGGTGACGAGAGTTGGTGTTATACGAAGTTATCACAATACGACAAAGCGTAGAAAATGATATAAGGAGTCAACACTGTCACAACATAACCGACATCAAGTCGTGCGGGGTAAGAACATGCTAAAAAATGACGTTTCTGACAGTTTTACATGGTTGTATGAACGTTCTTTGTGTATGGTGGTGGTGGTGGTGGTGGTGGTAGGGGGTGGGGTGGGGGTGGGGTGGGAGGGGAGGCTATGTAGAACACTTCAAGCATTAAAACAATCATCTTAACTTTTTTATGCTTTTGCTTGATCCATTCTTGAAACTTCCTGGACTGACGGGAGGTGTAAATATCACCATGTATCTATAACAGGATAAGGTAATGCTATAATGCTGCAGTCACATGTTTTACGTAAGTGGTATCTCATCTTACTTAATTGCTGTAATTTTTTGTTTATCTGTCTCGGTGAACACTTTTTGTGCAGTAGGCGAGTTTTTGAACATTGCAAGAAGAGCCTGTATTACATCATCTAAACGACCGTGCTACACCAACACGATGTTGGGACTGACTCTCTGAAAGAAAAGTAAGCAGATAAATGACTATGGCTTCTTACAACATTATGTTGATAATTTTCGAATTAGGTCCTTCAAGTGCAAATTGAATACAGTTTGTTTTACTATGTAATGCCCATGTCGCCATTGGTGTTCGAAAGGAGCCATCAGTGGAAAGTTTTGTGGATGCTGTTTGACATGTGTGCTCGCTTTGATAGCTTTAAATCTGTTCTTCTGACTCCAGTCTTTCGAAATTTCACTAACACAGCACTGACAATATGAACACTCATTTTCTTCTTATTCTCGGTGCTGTTCTAGTGAAATTTCAACAGACCGGAGACAATAGGATAGCATTCAAACTAGCAAAACAAGCACACAATAGAGCAGCATCTACAACCCTTGCACTGATGATGAATTTGAAAAGAAAATGCGAGACTCACATGTTATGATAAAACAGTCTTTATTCAGTTGCATGTAGACGAACCAACCTGAAAATTATCGCGATGATGTGAGCAAATGAGAACGATAGGGCACCAAAAGTTAATTGTTCCATTGCTCCTAACAAGGACGCATCCAAGTATTCCGAATGTAGAAGTATTTGCATATGCCCAGAGCAGTACAATATATGTTTGCAACCTTTTTAACGATAGCGAGAATCACTGATGCCTACGGCGTGATCAACAATGTCGGAACTCCATCACGCGAAGAAAATGTGTGTGTGTGTGTGTGTGTGTGTGTGTGTGTTTTCAGTATCTCCTCCAGAACTACTAGACTGATTCAAAACCAAGCTTGATACACAACGTTGCTGTCCAACAACAATCGCTGTGGGAGTAAGAACCACCTACCTATCATTGTTCAGGAGATATGAAGGTAAAAATGATCAAATACGTGAACATCTGCCGATTTGTGCATAACGTTTAAATTTATTATTTCTTTTCTACTAACTCTATTCGCAACACATTCTGCAAACAATACCCACATATTCCGCTGTATGTACCTACACAATTATATCATTGTACGACATATAGTTCAAGAGATACACTACTGGCCATTAAAATTGCCTCACCAAGAAGAAATGCATATGATAAATGGGTATTCATCGGACAAATATATTATACTAGAACTGACATGTGATTACATTTTCACGCAATTTGGGTGCATAGATCCTGAGAAATCAGTACCCAGAACCTCTGGCCGTAATAACGGCCTTGATACGCCTAGGCATTTAGTCAAACAGAGTTTGGATGGCGTGCACAGGTACAGCTGCCCATGCAGCTTCAACACTACACTACACTTCATCAAGAGTAGTGACTGGCGTATTGTGACGAGGCAATTGCTCGGCCACCATTGACCAGACATTTCCAATGGGTTAGAGAGCTGGAGAATGTGCTGGCCAGGGCAGCAGTCGAACATTTTCTGTATCCAGAAAGGCCCGTACAGGACCTGCAACATACGGTCGTGCATTATGGCTCAAATGGCTCTGAGCACTATGGAATTTAACATCTGAGGTTATCAGTCCCCTAGAACTTAGAACTACTTAAACCTAACTAACCTAAGGACATCACACACATCCATGCCCGAAGCGGGACTGGAACCTGCGACCGTAGCGGTCGCGCGGTTCCAGACTGAAGCGCCTAGAACCGCTCGGCCACACCGGCCGGCCTTGTGCATTGTCCTGCTGAAAAGTGGGGTTTCGTAGGGATCGAATGAAGAGTAGAGCCAGGGGTCGTAACACATCTGAAATGTAACGTCCACTGTTCAAAGTGCCGTCAATGCGATTAAGAGGTGACCGAGACGTGTAACCAATGGCACCCCATCCCATCACGCCGGGTGATAAGCCAGTATGGCGATCACGAATTCACGCTTCCAGTGTGCGTTCACCGCGATGTCGTCAAACACGGATGCGACCATTTGATGCTGTAAACAGAACCTAGATTCATCCGAAAAAATGACGTTTCGCCATTCGTGCACCCAGGTTCGTCGTTGAGTACACCATCGCAGGCGCTCTTGTCTGTGATACAGCGTCAAGGGTAACCGCAGCCATGGTCTCCGAGCTGATAGTCCATGTTGGTGCAAACGTCGTCGAACTGTTCGTGCAGATGGTTGTTGTCTTGCAAACGTCCCCATCTGTTGACTCAGGGATCGAGACGTGGCTGCACGATCCGTTACAGCCATGTGGATAAGATGCCTGTCATCTCGACTGCTAGTGATACGAGGCCGTTGGGATCCAGTACAGCATTCCGTATTACCCTCCTGAACTCACCGATTCCGTATTGCCGGCAGAAGTGCCCGTGCGGTTAAAGGCGCTGCAGTCTGGAACCGCAAGACCGCTACGGTCGCAGGTTCGAATCCTGCCTCGGGCATGGATATTTGTGATGTCCTTAGGTTAGTTAGGTTTCACTAGTTCTAAGTTCTAGGGGACTAATGACCTCAGCAGTTGAGTCCCATAGTGCTCAGAGCCATTTGAACCATTTGATTCCGTATTCTGCTAACAGTCATTGGATCTTGACGAACTTGAGTAGCAGTGTCGCGATACGATAAACCGCAATCGCGATAGGCTACAATCCGCCCTTTATCAAAGTCGGAAACGTGATGGTACGCATTTCTCCTCCTTATCCGAGGCATCACAACAACGTTTCACCAGGCAACGTCGGTCAACTGCTGTTTGTGTATGAGAAATCGGTTGGAAACTTTCCTGATGTCAGCTCGTTGTAGGTGTCGCCAGCGGCGCCAACCTTGTGTGAATGTTCTGAAAAGCTAATCACGTGCATATCACAGCATCTTATTCCTGTCGGTTAAATTTCGTGTCTGTAGCACGTCATCTTCGTGGTGTAACAATTTTAATGGCCAGAAGTATATATAATGACATAAAAAACATCTTCGTGGTGTAGCAATTTTAATGGCCAGAAGTGTATATGATGACATAAACGTCGCAAATGGTGAAAAAATGTCATCGCATCATGCATGAAGTTTTAAAACATTAATTTATTCTGTATTGTAAGACATTGCTACAGTTTAGTCGACTTAAGGAAATCCGTAACACCTAATAGTGGTTTTGACAGTTTTCAAGTGCGAAGCGCAAACGGCTGTAGCCGAAAACAATAGGCATGTATAGAGCAATGAAGAGGCGTTGCCATAGGGACAGTGACGAAATCGCATAAGCAATTGCGCCCAGCATACAGAAAATGTCGGGAATCATCTCACACCAAGTCTACTGTAGGAGTATATATGTGGTTTCGTTTCTGACAGAAAACTGAGAAAATGAGTACCCTGGCAATTCTAGTTTGTCATCTAGACTAAAAATATTCCTGAGGGGAGAACTGTTTTCTGTTGAGAGAACATTGTCGTCTCTAAAAGTCTCCGGCCACAGTGTTGTGGACACGTAGTGCTGTGCGTGACGCCTCCAGCTGCCAGTGTTCGCCCTCTCGTTAATCCCCGGGCGGGGTGGACGCCCGCCTGTCAGATGTGAGGCCATTACTCAAGCCTTAAAACGCACCGTTCGCTGCTGTCAGGTGGCCCGCGAGATATGCTTATCAGCCCATTTGCGGCAATAGAGTACTCTGGATACTGTATCTTCTGTCGTAGCTCCTCAGGTGCTGTGTGGACGTGACGCGACCCGTGTCTTACTTTTGGTACTGCCATTCTGTGAATGTGAGTATTTACACTGAAGAGCCAAAGAAACTGGTACATCTGCCTGATATCGTGTACGAGCACACAGAAGTGCTGCAACACGACGTGCCATGGGCTCGACTAATGTCTGAAGTAGTGCTGCAGGAAACTGACACCATGAATCCTGTAGGGCTGTCCATAAACCCATAAGAGTACGACGGGGTGGAGATCTCTTCTGAATAGCACGTTGCAAGGGATCCCAGATATGCTTAATAATGTTCATGTCAGGGGAGTTTGGTGGCCGGCGAAAGTGTTTAAACTCAGAAAGTGTTCCTGGAGCCAGCCTGAAGCAATTCTGGGCGTGTTGGGTGTCGCATTGCCCTGCTGGAATTGCCTAAATCCGTCGGAATGCACAGTGGACAGGGTTAGATGCAGGTGATCAGACAGGATGCTTACGTACGTGTCACCTGTCAGCGTCATATGTAGACGTATCAGGGATCCTTATCTTGATAACCAGCCATTGTAGCAGCAGTAACCGATCTAACAACTGCATCTGGTATTGGCGTTGCCGTCCGCAGCACCGTATTTTGCCTGTTTACGTATCTCTGGTTCAAAATGGTTCAAATGGCTCTGAGCACTATGCGACTTAACTTCTGAGGTCATCAGTCGGCTAGAACTTAGAACTAATTAAACCTAAATAACCTAACGACATCACACACATCCATGCCCGAGGCAGGATTCGAACCTGCGACCGTAGCGGTCACGCGGTTCCAGACTGAAGCGCCTAGAACCGCACGGCCACACAGGCCGGCTACGTATCTCTGTATTTGAATATGAATGCCTGTACCAGTTTCTTTGGCGCTTCAGTGTATCTCGTGCTATGTTATCACGGTAGACCACCAATCATCACTTTACTGCCATTACTCTCCAGGCGAAAATCCCTTGTGACAAGTGGTGACGCACATGAAGTATGCTTCATGAATATTCAGATGGATCATCATGCTCATCAGGCGTCTAAAAGAAAAGTTGTTTAATTGCTTTTCTTCGGCGTCAGATATTCAGTACAGTATCTATATCTTGCGTTAAAATTCTGTACAATCCTTAACGACAGGAAGGAAGGACTTAGTATGGAGATATATGCTAACATTCCATCAGCTTTTGGATTTCCATTCCTATTGCGCGTGGTTCTGAAGCGACATGAGACATACAGTTGTAATTGCGACTTCCTGATTCAGTGTGAAAGAAAACTTGTATACCAGTAATTACGTACGTCTTGCACATTAATGTTGTTGAATTATCGCTTACTGTGAACGTCATCCACATAGATAAATTGCATGTCATTCGTTCTTAAGTAAACATTACGCATTCTCTTTCAGTCGATTTTATTTCCAAAACGACTTCGTATGGCGCGTTTCGGTAACAAACGTTTCATCTACGTTACAACACATTCACACTCCCGGAAAAAATATTCTCCGTGTGACTACTGTCACGAAAGCTAAGGTCGTACAAAGTCATAGTTGTTTGCTGAATGAGTGGGTTTGCATCGTTAAATCTGCTATGTTTCTAGTTATGTTTCCACCGAGTGAAGTAACTCAGTACGTAATGCAATGGCAGAAGCAGGATTAAACTCCTGTTACTTATTACTGTACAAAAGACTGCAACCAGTCACTATTTTTGAAAGATTGATTTATTTCTCCGTAACTAGTTCCGGGCCTGTACTGATCATCAGACGGCAGTGACAATTTCTGATACAACAGAATATCCATGATTTTTTTATTTTCAAAAGGTTTGACAATTGACATGCTGACATATTCAGCATATCACTTATCAATGATGCAGACCGCTTTGCTGTAACATATCAATGATGCAGACCGCTTTGCTGTAGCGTAAAATCTTTTCTCAAGTAAGCAAAATGTAAAGATTTTGTATATAATGCAAAAACTATTGTAAATAAGAAAATCATAAATATTCTGTTATAGTATGGGACCAAAACGTGAAATTTGTACGAGAATTTCTCCCTGCGTTCTGAAGATGGGCCCAGGCCCGAAACTGAAAAAAAAATCCTTTATTCAAAAAGTGTGACTGGTTACAGTTTTTTTCAGTGAATTCAAACTATCATGTATTACATAATGATACTATTATTTTCTTAAATCACTTCGGATGGATGCAAGGATGGCTCCTTCAACACCCACGGCCTTTTCCGGTCTCACTCTCTACAACAGAGCTAGTGCAATGTCTATTACAATTTCGCCATCTAACACTGCTCCCTTTTCCTTTTTTACTTCTACTGTCCTCATTTTGCAACATTATATTCTATGTTTTATTTTAACATCCGCTTCTGTTTTCAGCTAGAAGTTTCGTAGCTTCGTCTCCTATGAAAAAGACTCTATAACTGAAATAGTAAATACAGAGACCACATTTTTCTGTTTTTGTAAGTCGTGTTGTTGCCCAAGGACCATAATTTAGTTTGTTATCCATAGAGTAACTGTTCAGGAAGCAAAAATTTGGGCTTTCCTTCCGGCTACCGTAAAATATAATGTCCAAAATTTTGTGTTTTAAAACTCATTTTATTGGGGTCTTAATATAAACTTATTAGTGATATTAATTGATAATCAGTTATTTGGTACATCATATGAGAGGAGAAGTATGTAGAATTTTTAAATGGAATTTCTTGCAATTAATTCCAATACTTATATTGAATGGTCACCTCGTTGTATTTGAATCCCGCTTGGTCACTTCGGAGAGGGGACCAGGTACTTCCATAAACTACCGAATGAAACATCGATTTTCTATCACTTTAACATGTATAAGATCACACACACACACAAATATAGTTTTTGTGCAGCAACAACATTACACAGACTGACATGGGCTGTGTGTCAGAAACCTTCCAAAGGAGCTGATTCTCTTGTGCGAACAGCATTACCAGTTAAGTATTCAAACAACTGTCACAGAAACATGCGTTATTGTCTTGGATACTTTTAGAAAAGTATGAGGAAAAATTAAACGTTTACATGAATCTGTGTGTGTTAACACGTTCCGTATGAACGAAGAAAAAAATCTGAAATAATAATTTTGGTTAGACATCTTTTACTACCCAAAAATTTGTAAAATTTCGTATGTGAACGATGGCTCACAGAATATTAATTTATATAAAAATACTCAAAGGAATTAAGTGATTCCATTTATAGATAATCCAGGATTGACGTACTGTTAATTCATAAGCAGAAATGTTTTTTTAACTAAATTAAAAGTAAAAAAATGGCTCTGAGCACTATGGGACTTAACATCTGAGGTCATCAGTCCCCTAGAACTTAGAACTAGACTGAAGCGCCTAGAACCGCTCGGCCACACCGGCCGGCTAAACTAAAAGTAGATGACACTTTAAGAGTTTACATAGTAGATGAGTTTAAATGATTTTAAGTAACATTTAATGTGTGGGAATGTAAGAAACATGAACACAAAATGCAGGTAGACACAATAAAACGTGATGTATCGAGTACTGATGTAGACGCAGGTCTCGAACACTGTGCTTGCGTAGACAGGAGTATCGCATATTGCAATTGAGAAGTGTACCGCGTGCTCCCATGTGGACCCGGTATCGTCTATTGCATGACTAATTTTCCTGACCTTGCAGTTACATCTGATGCTTCACAGAGCGCTTACAATGTTCTCAACTTTAAGGCTGCGTCCTACGTAAGCGACCGACAGCGCGCGACAGCTTCAGACGACAAAATACAACCGCAGGTATGCGGAAGTGTCCCAGGTAGCGACGTCCTTGACGCTGCCTGTCCTCTGCTACAACTTGCAACGTTTGCATTCAAACGTGTTTGAATCTTATCGCTGCAGCATGCGCGACAGTGAGAGCGGCAGCTACGAGTCTTCTCGGCAAAGCACTCGAGCGGACGTGGCGGCTGCTATGAAATGCTTATAATCCGATTGTAAGAAAACTATTCGGTGAAGAAATTTGATTCATCCGCATCTAACAGCGTGATATCTTCGCTAGATGACTGAATTTTTTTTTCGTTATTCGTCGTAGTTACGGTGCTGCACGAAACTGAGTAAATGAGTGAACGAAATTTTTAAGAGTTTGCAGAGGTAAGATCGCATTGTGTGGACTTCGCGTATAGTTCATATTAGGTCATACGTTACTGCTATTAGAAATACAGCCAACATATCGAAATTGTATTTAAAGTTGAGAGCGGAATACTATCTCTTCATTGTCGAGATGTTGGTTGTTGTATACGCGGACTAGTAGCTAACGGCACACTCGAATCGTTTCCTTCGCATCGGGAATCAAATGGTTGTAGTAATCGTCCTGTTTCAAGAACGGTTCAAGATATCTAAACGTAGTTTTTTGGAAATGACAGCACGCAGAAAGGACGTATTTTGTCGAGTGATTAACACTCGAAATGTTTTGGTAAAATGTTTGAGTGGAGCAAAAAGAAAACTCCTTATAAATTACATAATTACTTTTTTTCCTAATTTTCAAAGCCAAACTAAGAGTCAGAAATGGTCAAATGGGAGGTATAGTATCTCAAGAAAATATTTAATTGCTTGAAAGTAATCAGGGTAGTTAAGGAAAACTTAATTACTGATTTGAGGAAAAATTTAAATATTTCACGAACAGCTGCTGCTAGCAGTGTCAAAAAGTTCATTTCTTCTTTCACATAAAAAGATACATTAGTGTGATATTTAACTGTCGAAAAGGTTTGCATCGAATCCAGTTCTAAAATTAGGAATTTCAAGAACAGAAGACTCTAGAAAGGCAAATGAGGTGTTAATAAGATCATGCTAAAATGGAAGAAATCGGTCAAGTATTTTGTGAAATGATTTGTCTAAAACAAATAAAATAGATCAGAGGAACAGTTAACGTGTGTCTGAACGATGCTCGAAATCGTGTATAGAAAATGAAGTGCATCAAATGTTTCTCTAATATGTTTTATTTCGTACTTTTAAACAAATCATTTCACAAAACGTTTGACTTTCTTTTCAAACATTTTGTCTGCTTAACTTATGCGGACTATTTAGACTAATTGAAATGCTTGGCCTTAACATTGATGCTGATGAATTACGTTCCGAAAAATCAAATATCAGTAAACTTTCATGGTTGTTCATTCTGTTTTACTAGGAATTTAATGTGCGTGATATTCTAGGATAGGTGGTTATACACTTAAAGGTCAAGTATTTTGGTAAGACCTTAAAAATATACTCTGAGATGCGGTGTAATCAGTACAGATAAAACTTAGTACGCAGAACCTGTGACAAGATTTAACTGGTATAGTTAAAATATAAGAAGTAGCCGAGTCCAAACAATGAGGCTAATTACTAGCCAAAGGTACCACCATTACGCCAGGGTAACCGAGAGCGCTAACGCACTGCTTCCTGGACTCGAGTAGCGCGCCGGCCCCGGATCGAATCCGCCCAGCGGATTAATGACGAGGGCCGGTGTGCCGGCCAGCCTGGATGTGGTTTTTAGGCGGTTTTCCACATCCCGCTAGGTGAATACGGGGTTGGTCCCCACGTTCCGCTTCAGTTATACGCGTCACAGACATTTGAAACACGTTCGCACTATTTCATGATTTATAGTGGATGCAGACAGCTGGGGTACACTTATTCAATCCCTGGGGGTACGAGGTGGCGGCAGGAAGGGCTTCCGGCCACCATTCAAACTAATCTTGCCCAATCTGTTGTAACCACGTCGACCCTGCGATCTGTGCGGGACTATGGCGTAAGTGGAAGAAAGAAAGAGTCATTCTTCCACACTTATCAGCTGCTGAAAGTTTGTGGTCATGTAACATTCTTCTTTAATGTATTGATGGGATAGTCGATAGTCTCTCTGTTCGTCGACGTATATTCGAGGAATTTGTCTGGTGATCTTCGTAACTGATGAATTCTCCATGAAGATTCCCCCCTTGATGAATTTCATGCACAGCGCTTCATTATCGCCTTATTTTCCTAAGTAAAGCTAATTTTGTTTCACGGTTTAGGGACGCCGTTTTATAGAAACAGCTGGTCGGCAATAATAGCTACCCTGTAACGGGAGATCGTCGCTCGCACGCGGGACACCCGAACGTATCGCCGGATGTTGCCGTTTGTTGCTGGAATTTCGCGTATCCGTACGTCCCTCGAGTCGGCCGCTTCTGACGCTTAAGTAGGGCGTGGCCTAACATGAAAGCGAGACATTTGGCCCGTCGATATTCACTACGAGTTTCAAATTAGAGCTTAGGGAGCGGGCTGGACAAGAGTAACAGAGCAGCGGCGCGCCGGGTCTGTAGCGTGAACAAGTGGCCCTTGTGAGGAGGCGGGCGCCTCTGAATGGCCAGTAATTCTGGCCAGGAGCCGCCGGGGGTGGTTGGGCGACGGGGCAGGCTAATTGAGCGGACCGGAGGAGCAAGTGACTCAGGCGGCCAGGGGGTGGCGCGCCTACAGCCGCGCACAGGAAAAGTGCACCACACACCCTGTAGTCCATCTCCTTCATGCGTGCCTTACGTACAGGCAGTGGACACAAATACTGAAACACCAAAAGCACAACTCACTGCAATGCCTAATAGCTTGTAGGAAGACGGTTGTCATTCAAAATAGACTCATGCTCATAAATTAAGGATAATTGCAGAATGTGGTGCCACACAACGTGGCACTACACAAAACTGGCGCTAATAGCACAGACACATAGGGAACACACACGACACAGATCTGTAAGTCCACGGTATTGGTAATAAGTTGAGAAAACCGTCCCGAAATACATGTGCTACAAAACACCCCTGTTTCCTGCGCATGTACCCCTGGGATATGATCACCATGCACACGTACACAGGCCGCACAACGGGTTGGCATACTCTGGATCAGGTGGTCGAGCAGCTGCTGAGGTATAGCCTCCCATTCTTGCACCAGTGCCTGTCGGGGCTCCTGACGTGTCGTAGGGGTTTGAAGACTTGCAGCGATATGTCGACCGAGAGCACCCCAGACGTGCTCGATGGGGCTTAGGTCTGGAGAACAGGCCTGATATCTTCTGTTTCAAGGCACTCCTACACGATGGCAGCTCGGTAGGGCCGCGCGTTATCATCCATCAGGAGGAAGGTGGGACCCACTGCACCCCCGCAAAGGCGGATATACTAGTGCGAAATGACGTCCCGATACACCTGACCTGTTACAGTTCTTCTGTCAAAGACGTGCAGGGGTGTACGTGCAACAATCATAATCTCACCCCACACCACAATCCCACCCCACACCATAATCCCACCCCCCACCCATCCAGACTAGGCGCTACAGTCTGGAACCGCGCGACCGCTACGGTCGCAGGTTCGAATCCTGCCTCGGGCATGGATGTGTGTGATGTCCTTAGGTTAGTTAGGTTTAAGTAGTCCTAAGTTCTAGGGGACTGATGACCTCAGCAGTTAAGTCCCATAGTGCTCAGAGCCATTTGAACCAATTTTGAACCATCAAACCATGACCTCCATACAAGTCCCTTTTAAGGACATTAATGGGTTGGTATCTGGTTCCTGGTTCACGCCAGATGAAAACCCGGCGAGAATCACTGTTCAGACTATACCTGGACTCACCCGTGAACATAACCTGGGACCACTGTTCCAGTGGCCATGTACTGTGCTCTTGACACCAGGCTTTACGCGCTTTCCTGTGACCAGGGGTCAGTGGAATGCACGTTGTAGGTCTCCGGGAGAATAAACTATGTCTGTTCAGTCGTCTGTAGATTGTGTGTGTGGAGACAACTGTTCCAGTGGCTGCGGTAAGGTCCTGAGCGAGGCTACCAGCAGTACTCCGTGGCCGTCTGCGGGCACTGATGATGGGATATCGGTCTTCTTGTGGTGATGTACACTATGGACGTCCCATACTGTAGCGCCTGGACACGTTTCCTGTCTGCTGGAATCGTTGCCATTATCTCGAGATCACACTTTGTGGCACACGGAGGGTCCGTGCTACGACCTGCTGTATTTGACCAGGCCCCAGACGCGCTAGTATTCTACGCCTCATAACGTCATCAATATGTGTTCTTTGAGCCATTTTCAACACACAGTCACCATTAGCACGTCTGAAAACGTCTGCACCCTTACTCGGTGCACCGTACTCTGACACGCACCAACACATTTCTGCGTATGTACGCTGCTGCCAGCGCCACCGTGCGACGATCGCAGGTCAAGTGCACCGCATGGTCATATCCCGAGGTGATCTAAACCCGCAAACCGCCCACCAGAGCGTTGTTTCACCATGTATCAGCATTATCGTTAATTTATAAGCATGAGTGTAGCTTCCAGTCGTCTCGGAATGGATAAGTAAAGTTCATATATGATTTTAGAGGGAATCTCATGACATTCTTCCTGCAAGACAGTGGCAGATGGAGGTGGATTACGACCACGCACCCTTCTCTTCAAAGTAGGCCACAGAGTCTCGATAATATTGAGAACTTATATGAGTGGCGTCCAGAAAAAATACGACAATGCATCCTCGTGTTCACAAAACCAGTCATGGACTATGCAGTCTGTGTGAACAGGGGCCCTGTCGACGTGGAACACAGGGTCATCACAGGGGAACAAACACTGTATCGTGGGACGGTCCTGATCAGCCAAAATGTTCACATAATCCTTGGCAGTAACGAGACGTTTCAGAATAACCATGGGGCCAATGGAATAGCACTATGGCTGCCAAAATCATCTGTGAACCCCCATCATGTTCCACTCTTGGGGCGTAAGCTAGGGCAGCAGTTGGAAACAGTGTGAAACAAGACTCATCCGACCAAATGACGTTCTTCCGTCGATCCATAGCCCAAGTCTTATGGTTCAGCACCACGTTTTCCCGTTACGGACATTTGCATCACTCAGGTGTGGCTTCCTACAACTCCTTGATTATGGAGCTTCCTTCGTGTTGAACAGAGTTCATGAGTGCGACATTTAGCTCCACAATGACTTTCGCAGCTGTTGTTCTCTTCATTTTTGTGTCACAATCCTCTTCAATAACGGTCTGTTACGATCACTCAACAGACACTTCCGTTCGCGCCGTAACTTAGCGAATGATGCTTTTCCGCTTTCTATATATGCGGCATATGGTTCAAATGGCTCTGAGCACTATGGGACATAACATCTGAGGTCATCGGTCCCCTAGAACTTAGAACTACTTAAACCTAACTAACCTAAGGACATCACACACATCCATGCCCGAGGCAGGATTCGAACCTGCGACCGTAGCAGTTGCGCGGCTCCGGACTGAAGCGCCTAGAACCGCTCGACCATAGCGGCCGGCGTATGGGGCATAAATCTTCGATTCGATGCGCCTTGAAACACCAAATCCTTTAGTTTTGTTGTTTACCGGAGCACCCATCATACGAGCACCGACAGTGTACCCATGTTGTGAGTTACTTAGCTCCGACAACATTGCACGCGTAACTACACATAACACTGTTCTGACCACAGCTGACACTTGCAACATACTGAAGACATTCCACAAGTCCTATGCGTGGCCAAATACAACAGCAGACTTGGCTAGAAATTGCATTTATTCGCAATGTTGCCGTATTTTTGTCGAATCCCTGCCGACAACATTGCACGCGTAACTACACGTAACACTGTTCTGAACACGACTCACACTTGCGACATACTGAAGACATTCCTCAGGCGCCGTTCGTGGCCAAATGCAGATGCAGGCTTGGCTAGAAATTGCGTTTACTCGCAATGGTGCTGTATATTTGTCGAATCCCTGTATTTCGAGGATGAAGCACAGTGGTGTATGTAGAACCGCTCAGCGACCGACAATGGAAGATGTCACAGGATAGCGTTGTCCATACTGCAGAGCATTACTTAACAAAGTTTCGAGAACCTGCGTTCCAAAATGACTCATAAAGCTAGGAAGGAAGATCTGGGTCAGTAGAGACCGAGCACAATCTCGGTTCAGGGAAGGATGGGGAAGGAAATCGTTAATTGGCAGTGTCCATTTGAAAACGAACCATCGCAGCATTTTACCTTGAGCTATTTATAGCAACAACGGAATTCATAAATGTGGATGGCCTGTAGGGGATTTGAATTTTCGCCCCCTCGAATACGAGTCCGGTATCGCACCACCAAAATGAGTCAAGAAACACGTCACTTTCTCCAATCGCGTAATGAACATGACGCCAAACTTAAGAGGAATTGACGGAGTTTCCGGTAGTCATCCTTCCCAAATACCATACGAGCGAGAAATCGGAAGAAACTAAAACGACACCGCTACACCATGTATCGTCCGCTATACACTGTTTGCAGAGTAGAACTGCGGGTGTAGATGTCAAAGATGGTATAAAAGTAGATATCGCATTGCTAATACCTATTGTTAATGGGAATCTGTAAGTCTTTAGGTCGTGGTGGACACCCTAGAGCTGCAAATCAATTTGAAACAGAAAGTAAATGCGCTATCGAACCGAAAACTAGATCAGATACAAAACCGGATTTTTAGACTGCTGATATACACCATCAGTATGTGCCACAGTGCGTACCCAGCGTACATTCACCCTGAGCTGTGCAGTATTGTTGTGGTCTAGATGCCAGACTCTGATTTATTGAAAGAATCTCAAGGAAGTGTAGTTCACGCACGAAGGAGTTCGCTTACAAACTCCTCTTTCGGTCAATTATTTAGTGTTTTTCATCGGCGTGGAACCAGTAAGAAGTTGGATTAACGGAAGAAGTAGACAACATTCAGAAAAGAGGTATGCGATTCGTAACGCTTTCGATAGGGGCGTGGAGTGTAGAAATCATCAAGGAACTGTAGTGGGAGGCGTTATACGAAAGCCGGTGTGCGCCGCGGAGATCCTTACCGCAAGATTCCGGCATCCCACGTTCCGAAACGACTTAAGGCAAATGCGTACAAGGTGCTCCAGTATACATCCGTGTTGCGTCATGACCACGGCGGTAAAGTTATAACATTTCGGGCTTATACAGACGGATGTCGACAGTCTTTTTCCCTCGTGGCATCCGCGACTGAAATAGAAGTGTGGGAAAATGGAGTTAGTATAACGTCTGTCTTTCACCACACACCTAACGTAATTTCGGGAGTACGTTTGTCTAGGTAACATATTTAAGTGATTAATGTTGCAAGATCACGGGTTACTGCAAGCGTGAGAAAAGCCATTGCAAATGTGAAATGCTGGTGCGTTAATAATTGGTTTAACCGCCATAATGTTGAATGCAAGCATGTAAACGTGGGTGCACTGTATTGTACAGGTGACAGGTGTCAGTCTGTGGAACGGAGTTCCATGCCTGTTGCCCTTGGTCGGTCAATACAGGGCCAGTTAGCGCTGTTTGTACATGACTATGGAGTTGTCATCCAACTGATGTCCCATATGTACTCGATTGGAAACAGATCTGGTGATTGAGCAGGTCAAACCAGTATGCCGACACTCTGTAGAGCATGTTAGGTTACAACAGCGATATGTGGGCTAGCGTTGTCCTGTTGGAAAACACTCCGTGGGATGCCGTTCGTGAATGACAGCGCAACAGGTCGAATCACCAGACTGACGTACAAATTTGCAGACAGGGTGCGTGGTTGGTTGGTTAATTTGGGGATGGGACCAAACAGAGAGGTCATCGGTCCCATTAAGGAAGGATGGAGAAGGAATTGAGCCATGCCCTGTCGAAGGAACCATCCCGGCATTTGCCTGAATGGATTTAAGGAAATCACGGAAAACCTATATCAGGATGGCCGAACGCGGGTTTTAACCGTCGTCCTCCCGAATGCGACTTCAGTGTGCTAACCACTGCACCACCTCGCTCCAGGATGCGTGGAATAACCACGAGAGTGCACATGTTGTCATACGAAACGGCACCCCTGACCACGACTCCTGGCGTAGGTTCAGTGTGTCTAGCACGAAAGCAAGATGGTTGCAAGCGCTCACCTGGCTCCTCCTAACCAACACAAAGCCATGACGGGCACCGAAGTAGAACCAGCTTTCACCAGAAAAAACGACAGACCACCTCTTTTCCCTCCAGTGAGCTCTCGCTTGACACGGAGGTGGTTTCGGGTCAGTGGAATGCACACAACAGGGCATGTGACTCGGAGCTGTCCTGGAAGTATTCTAATATCTTATATCACTGTGGTGCTAACTGCTGCTCAAGCTGCTGCTGCGGATGCAGTTCGATGCGCAAGAGCGGTAGGCAAAAGATGATGGTCTTTCCTCTCGGTAGTGCTACGTGGCCATCTGGAGCTCGGTCTTCTTGCGACGGTACTTTCTCGTAACTACCGTTGCCAGCAGTCATATACAGTGGGTATATTCCTATCGAGTCTTTCTGCAGTATCGCAGAAGGAACATCCAGCTTCTCGTAACCTATTACATGTCCTCGTTCAAATTCAGTCAGATGTTGATAGTGGCGTGTTTGTCTCCTTAAAGGAATTCTTGACTAACACAAACTCACTACGTCCAACCTGAAAGCGAACTAATGCTCACGGCCGTTACAGCCTGATTTGTACAATACTGGCCATTAAAATTGCTACACCAAGAAGAAATGCAGATGATGAACGGGTATCCATTGGACAAATATATTATACTAGAACTGACATGTGATTACATTTTCACGCAATTTGGGTGCATAGATCCTGAGAAATCAGTACCCAGAACAACCACATCTGGCCGTAATAACGGCCTTGATACGACTGGGCATTGAGTCAAACGGAGCTTGGATGGCGTTTACAGGTACAGCTGCCCATGCAGCTTCAACACGATACCACAGTTCATCAAGAGTAGTGACTGGCGTATTGTGACGAGCCAGTTGCTGGGCCACCATTGACCAGACGTTTTCAGCAGGTTAGAGATCTGGAGATTGTGCTGGCCAAGGTAGCAGTCGAACATTTTCTGTATCCAGAAAGGCCCTTACACGACCTGCAACATGCCGTCGTGCATTATCCTGCTGAAATGTAGAGTTTCGCAGGGATCGAATGAAGGGTAGAGCCACGGGTCGTAACATATCTAAAATGTAACGTTCACTGTTCAAAGTGCCGACAATGTGAACAAGAGGTGACCGAGACGTCTAACCAATGGCACCCCATACCATCACGTCGGATGGTATGCCAGTACGGCGATGACGAATACACGCTTCCAATGTGCGTTCACTGCGATGTTGCCAAACACGGTTGCGATCATCATGATGCTGTAAACATAACCTAGATTCATCCGAAAAAAATGTCGTTTTGCAATTCTTGCACCCAGGTTCGTCGTTGAGTACACCATCGCGGGCGCTCCTGTCTGTGATGCAGCGTCAAGGGTAACCGCAGCCATGGTCTCCGAGCTGATAGTCCATGCTGCTGCAAACGTCGTCGAACTGTTCGTGCGGATTGTCTTGCAAACATCCCCATCTGTTGCCTCAGGGATCGAGACGTGGCTGCACGATCCGTTACATCCATGCGGATAAGACGCCTGTCATCTCGACTGTTGGTGATACGAGGCCGTTGGGATCCAGCACGACGTTCCGTATTACCCTCCTGAACCCACCGATTCCTTATTCTGCTGTCAGTCATTGGATCTCGACCAACGCGAGCAGGAATGTCGCGACACGATAAACCGCAATCGCGATAGGCTACAATCCGACCTCTATCAAAGTCGGAAACGTGATGGTACGCATTTCTCCTCCTTACACGAGGCATCACAACAACGTTTCACCAGGCAACGCCGGTCAACTGCTGTTTGCGTATGAGAAATCGGTTGGAAACTTTCCTCATGTCAGCACGTTGGAGGTGTCGCCACCGGCGCCAACCTTGTATGAATGCTCTGAAAAGCTAATCATTTGCATATCACAGCAACTTGTTCCTGTCGGTTAAATTTCGCGTCTGTAGCACGTCATCTTCGTGGTGTAGCATTTTAATGGCCAGCAGTGTATTTTCATAGTGACCCCACTAGTGCCATTCTTAACGACTGGTGCGAAATTTGAGAGGTAGAAACCACTCCTACAACTATCGTTTATCTCTCGTATTTCTTTTAGGCGGTGAAACGACTCGTTCTATTTTTTTGTGATTGAAATGCTGTAATTTAACAGATATGGCGTAGTACCCCGCTCGCTACCTTCTTTTGTCTGACCGCGCCTTACGTCAACAGTGCTCGGTCGTCGCGTAGCAACAGTCCCGTATCCGCTCAGAAGTGACGTCGGCGGCTTGGCCAGCCCCTGGCAGCCCGTTTCGCGAGCGGAGCTAGTTTTTTGCGCGGAGGGCAACCCGCGGGCCGGTGGCTGGCGCAGTGAAACGCGACGCTGCGCGCCAGATGCGGCCGTGAGGGAGGTCGCGCGGCCCAAGGTCTGTCCGTCCCTGTCTCAGCCGTTATTAATAAGCAGCCAGCCCCTCACAACCTCTCACCAGCTGCACACCGCCTGCTGATAGGAACAACCTACAAAACACGTTCACAACGCCGTCAGGTACCTTATCATAACTTCGCGACAACTACTGATAGCGGTGCTGGAAGCAAGAGCAGTGTCAGTCGGAAAGTGGTCCGAGTAAAAAGGCAAATGTTAACGCATCCATTTTTTATTACTCTAAATTCATGTTATTTTTTGGCTCAAGAGTAACATGCATTAATAAACGTCGTCTGTGATCTTCGAGGTAATGCTAATGCTTTCTGTGCCGTCACTGTTTGATGTGCATTTTAATTGGATTACATTATATTCGATGTCGAGAGAAATTATATATGACAAACACTGTCTCTTATTTTCGGGAGGGAATTATAATATTTAGTTGATTTATGAATCTGTTTGTCTTTACGATAATATATATTTTTTTAATTCCTACTATTCATCGTAGTCCCCACAGCAGCAATAGAGCTTATTTTTACGATATTCAGTTCTTTTTCTTTCCGATAAATAGTTAAAATGCTTCTTGTGAAAATCATTGTGATTTACTCAAGATAAATACATATATTCGTAAACGTGTATTCTAGTTTTCACTTGAAATATACACCTAGAGAGTTTTTTCCGAGCCGCGCGGGATTAGCGGAGCAGTCTGTGGCGCTGCAGTCATGGACTGTGCGGCTGGTCCCGGCGGAGGTTCGAATCCTCCCTCGGGCATGGGTGTGTGTATGTTTGTCCTTAGGATAATTTAGGTTAAGTAGTGTGTAAGCTTAGGGACTGATGACGTTAGCAGTTAAGTCCCATAAGATTTCACACACATTTGAACTTTTTTTTTTAGTTTTTTCCGACTTATTTGCGGCAAGTATATTTTGTTAGGTCATTGTGTGTCGTGATGTCAGTTACCGTACTCTGTTCGTTTTCTTCCCAAGAAATGTTTCTTTTGTTTATATATGACTGATCATAGTAAGCGTAATTCGACCTATTTTTACTCACTGTAGTAACTTCTCGTAATTAACGCTGTCAGTGCCGCTTATGTTTCAAAATATCGTGAATGTTACAATGTTATGGTCACCATGCTGTTTACGTCGTATGTGGTATTTTCAGTGCGTCACTGGAGTCGTAGTTCCCTCTATTCTTGTTTTGTTGTTTTCTTTTTTTTTAATTTTCTGAATGAAAGTAAAGTAAAAATTAACAGTTGCAGGCCCCAGGGAGTCACTGAAAAAGCTCTTAGCAAATTTTGACTCAGAATCAAAGGAAATTAAGGCTGCTGTATTTGATTGAGGGTCTCATTTAAATTATTTAGCAGATAACGTTTTTCTAAGGGTTCCCTTCTTTTATGTACAGATCCGTGATGAGTATAGTGTGTTCTGAGAATGAAAGGGAGACTGGAGTTGACTTGGCATCCACATCTGTAGTTCGAAAACACACCATAGGAAATGTGGCAGGGAGGGGGGATTTAGTGTATCAGTGTCGCTTCTTATTACCTTCATGGATGACAAGAGGAGAGCAAGACCGTCGATACCCTCCGTCCGCGCTCACATTTCTCTACTCACACCGTCGTGATACATCGCTGAGTGGCCAATACCCCTGTCCTCTCGACACTAGTCGTATGGGGCCACTGAGATTCTTTATTATACAGTTACACGAGCTGTGTGTTGGATTAAGGGGGCTTGAAAGTTATACAATTACACGAGCTGTATGTTGGATTAAGGGGGCTTAAAAAGAGGGGGGGGGGGGGAGTGTTAAGTCTCGTCGGTGACGAGATTATTAGAAAATTGAAGGTACGTTTAGGGTATTTTTTGATCGTTGCGGAACGTGCACTCTCTGAATTTTGTGAGCAAGATTTTTTGCGATGCATATTCCCCCCTACCCCGTACAGGCAAAATGCGTTGATAACGCTATTGGAGAAGATATTGTTCACCCTTCTCTCCATGAAGAAATGTTCATTTTGTGATTCCCCGCGACCGCTGCGGTCGCAGGTTCGAATCCTGCCTCGGGCAGGGATGTGTGTGATGTCCTTAGGTTAGTTAGGTTTAAGTAATTCTAAGTTCTAGGGGACTGATGACCTCAGAAGTTAAGTCCCATAGTGTTCAGAGCCATTTGAACCAATTTTGTGATTCGCCTTTACGCACTCGTTGAAACATAGCAAGTAGAAAACTAACGTCATCTATACGCCGGACGATTCTTGGTATGTTCTTTTGTATTTTCTCTTGGTGTAGCTATTTGTGTCTTTTACTCTACACTGTTCAATGCCTTTTGTTTTCTTGTTTTAAATTTTGTTTGAGCAGTACTCTGTATTTGAAATGTGTCTCTTTTTCACTTCCTTTCACTTTCCAACAAATTTTGCTTGCAGAATGTTTATTAATATGTATTCTCTTCTGTTACAGGTAAAGATGAATTTCACACACCTCTGCCTCATTTGCGTTTGATTTACGAGCACGCCAGCCAGTCAAATCTCCAGGTATGTTAACGAGCCGTTTATTTTGCCCTTCTGGCAATTGCTGGTGTGGGGCAAAAACTGTATTTACTGGATTGTCAAGCATCCGTTCTGTCACACAATTTATATTATTCCACTCGATGCGTTTCTAAGACAGATAATGTCGTCATCATAGCCCATGTATAACTGAACAGTACATGGAACAGCAGCCAATTATACTATTACTAAAAGACTGAATAACGGACTGCTATGCAGTATTCGCTGTCTTTATGATAGAAAAGTGTCGCGGAGACTAAAATAGTTTGTAATTGTGTGAATGAGTTGTCTGTATATGCGTCTCCTTCAGACCTGATAGTTTTAATCGTTGTTTACGACAGAAACTTCTCAGATGTCGTTGACATCAATGAACGTTTTTGTTTGAGTGTATGTTGGCAGTATTACGCAGTAAAGTGAGACACGATCCCAGCTGTGAAATAGTTTAATTTGCGTTTGTCTTACGAGGCGTGCTGTTTGTTATCTTTTAAACTGTATGCGAGATGTGGCTGCAAAATAACGGGGCTATCGCTGTAAAACATTTCTTTCAAAAACATACATATTTAGTTATTGTCTTCCTCAACGTACCTATCTTCTCTGTTCATACAACGCTCCACACGAATTTTCCATTGATGGAAGGAGTGTTGGAAATTTGTGGAAAGTTCCTATGGTACCAAACTGCTGAGGTCATCGGTCCCTAGGGTTACACACTTACTTAATCCAACTTATATTAACTTCCGCTAAGGACAACACGCACACACCCGATGGAGGACTCGAACCTCCGAAGAGGGGGCGGGGGGGGGAGGGGGGGGGGGGAGCTGCGCGAACCGTTGCAAGGCGCCTAAGACCAAGCGGCTACCCCGCCCGGCCCAAACAGTGTTGGAAGTCTTCCTCTGTGAGCTCCTCGATGACGCGTGCCATTTTTTATTCCTCTGTTTCAACGGACTGAAATCTTGTTCCTTTTAACGCAGATTTGATCTTGGGTAATAGATAAAAGTCACAGGGAGCTCGACCAGGCGAATAAGGTATGTGGTCTAACACTGGGAAGCTGTACTTCGCTGGAAACTTCTTTTAACAGACAATGCGGTATGGGCTGGTGCGTTGTCTTGATGCAGAACCAATGACTTGTTCTTCCACAGTTAGGATCCTTTTTTTTTCTTATTTATTCACAGAGATGAGCAAGAACCTCAAGGCAGTAATGTTCATTAATAGTTGGACGTTCAGGAACCTAGTGAAGATACACAATATCGAAAGAAATAGTCATCATCGTTTATAATCTTGATTTGCTCATTCGAACTTTTTTCGTTCTCGATGAGGTTGGGTCCTTCCAGTGCATGGACTGGCGCTTAGGTTCTGGATTATAAGTGAAAAACTAAGACTTACTACGTGTTACCATTCTTTCCAAAAAATCAGGATCATTTTCAATGGTATTCAATGTCAGTACAAACATATTCTTGAGCTTCTTTTTGTTCGATCGTGAGAATTCTCGACACCAGTTTTGCCCACTCTTTTCTCTTGTTGAACTGGTTACATGAAATTTGCCTTACGCATTCTTTGTCAATTACTACAGTTTCAACAATCGATCGAATAGTCAACCGACGGTCATATTGCATCAGATTAGCTATTTTTTTCGATATTTTCGTCCGTTTTTTATGTTGAAGGGCGTTCCAGGTCTGAGTCATCTTCAATGTGTTCTTGACCGTCTTGCAAATGCTTGAACCACTCAAAATCTCGCGTACGTGATAAACAGCCTTCGCCATACAATTCTTTTAGTAAAACTTATTTTTCAGTAGCCGTTTTTTCAAATCTCATGTGAAACTTCACGACAGTTCAAAAAAAAGTTCAAATGTGTGTGAAATCTTATGGGACTTAACTGCTAAGGTCATCAGTCCCTAAGCTTACACACTACTTAACCTAAATTATCCTAAGGACAAACACACACACCCATGCCCGAGGGAGGACTCGGACCTCCGCCGGGACCAGCCGGACAGTCCATGACTGCAGCGCCCAAGACCGCTCGACTAATGCCGCGCGGCCACGACAGTTCGTCGCTCTATTATTACACTTATCATTTTTCCGGCAAAACAGAGTAACAGCTCTTACACAAAGCTATGCCACGGCCACACTGATTTGTGTAGAGACATCAAAGATGCCGCAATCGACTGAGAAAGGTTTCACGCTTCACCCTTTTAGTCCTTCGTCTGATCCCGTAAACTCCTATACTGTTCGTCCTAAAACAGCCTTTCGAAAAAGTAGCGCGAACGGAAATTAATCAGAAGTTAGTGAAAATTCATAATAAGTCGGCTCCCACATTTTCAAATCTGTTTCTGAAATTATGTACTGAATATAACAAACTCAGATGTAAACCTCAAGAATGTGCACAATATGTCATTGGTCGACTGAAGAATAAAGGCGTAAGAAATAAATGATGATATAGGTACGCCAGAATAAAGAACATGTTACATTTTACATGAAGAATTTACTAAGAGAAAGCGTTATGTAAGATGGTGTCATTTGTGGAACGCTGTCCGAACGTAAATGATGGCGTTAAGTTCTCAGAAATATGTGGAACGTTTCAAAACAGTTTAACTGATTTTGTGTGTGTGTCGTTGTTACTTCAAATGAGATGCGGACTCTATACTTTACGGTACGAACTAAACAGCAGTCAAATTAGGGTGGTATACAGTAGATTGGGCACTACACTTTGCGGTACAAACCAGACAGCATTCAAATTAGGGTGGTAACCTCCAGATCCAGACCAAGACATGCGAAATTCATTTCATCTTCCGAAAAATAGTGGTTCGCGTTTGCTAAGCTTCAAAAATGGTTCGAATGGTTCTGAGCACTATGGGACTTAACATCTGTGGTCATCAGTCCCCTAGAACTTAGAACTACTTAAACCTAACTAACCTAAGGACATCATACACAACCGTGCCCGAGGCAGGATTCGAACCTGCGACCGTAGTACTCGCGCGGTTCCGGACTGAGCGCCTGAAGTTTGCTAAGGTGCGAAAGAATTTTTGAAGTATTAAGTAGCTTGCATATGGTAAAATAACTTTTGGTCACCATGCAAGCCTTCCGGGTCAACCGCATGAATAAATGCAAAAGAAGGATACCTAACAGCCGGCCGATATGGCCGAGCGGTTCTAGGCGCTACAGTCTGGAACCGTGCGACCACTACGGTCGCAGGTTCGAATTCTGCCTCGGGCATGGATGTGTGTGGTGTCCTTAGGTTAGTTAGGTTTAAGTAGTTCTAAGTTCTAGCGGACTGATGACCTCAGAAGTTAAGTCCCATAGTGCTCAGAGCCATTTTTGATACCTAACATGCTAACAAAACAAAACATTTTTTTCATCAGGATGGTGCATCAGCCGCCAAAAGATTTTGGCAATTGTAGATTTAAGGGGTCTGAAGTACGATTTTTTGTGAAATATTCATCTGACACCATTGGAAAGGAATTTGTGGTTTGAGTCGAGTGAAGAGATTATACATTATGATAACCATAGATGAATGTTTTACAGACCTGAGAACTGCAATCTGTTCATGAGAAAACGTGCGGTAAAGTGCGTTTATTTTAAAGGTCACTACATCAAAAGCACTTGAATTTTGCAACCTTAACGCCCAAAATTCCATTGCCGGACAGACAATTGTCACTTCATCATCGTAACAATTTGTAAAACAAACTTCACAGTACGTACACGTTCAGTAGTAGCTTCCAACAAAATCCTGAATTTACTCTAGACTGATCTAAAAAGGAAAATACCAAATACCAACAGCAAAGAAAAGTGGACCAGTGGAAGTGCACCACGTTCAGCAAAGTTTTTCCGTGTGTTGTGAAAATCCGAACAAAAACGTCCATTGATGTCAACGACATCTGAGATTTATCATCTTGAGGTCATATATTTACTCCCAAAGGAAGAAAGGTATGTAGTTAGTAATATATATGCCCTTCCACGAAGGAAGTTGGTTATTGTTTTAATGTAGAGAATGTGAAGATGTGTTTGGCGTGTGGGCACGGCACCGCTGTCAACAGACGAGCCTTTGTGGCAGTGAGGGGGGGGGGGGGGGGGGGGGGGGGGCAGTTGCCAACGCTGCCCCAGCGATCGCGATCGACCAGTGCCGCGCGCAAATATTTGCCCTTCCGCGCGGGAATAATTGGGCTAGCTGACCCAGCGCCGCCCAGGGCGGTCTGGCTGGGTCATCGTCCCGTATCTGCTCTGCTGCGACTGTCAGTCTCAGGAAGGCGATCCCTCGGCTGACTGACAACTGTCCAGAACGTGCAGATTGACTAAATATGGCACGTTAGAAAAAGGCAAGCCATCGTCATGTATGAATCACTAATAATGATTGCTAAGCCGTTTGGTGTCAAAGAATATTTACTTTTGTTCTCTTACGGTATCTGTGATCATCTTAAGCACTTCTGGAACTGATCATCTGTCTTGTGCTGGTGTCCAGGTAACTGGAGTGTCTCCAATGAGTGTAGCCGAGTGGTTCTAGGCGCTTCAGTCTGGAACTGCGCGATCGCTACGGTCGCAGGTTCGAATCCTGCCTCGGGCACGGATGTGTGTGATGTCCTTAGGTTAGTTAAGTTTAACTAGTTCTAAGTTCTAGGGGACTGATGACCTCAGATGTTAAGTCCCATAGTGCTCAGAGCCATTTGAACCATTTATTGTCTCAAATGAGCTACTGTCTGATACCGAATTGAGTCTCCGACCAAGGTTGATACAACTACAGACAAGCGAAAGCATCTGATTCATCTGCTGTGATATAGGCTTTCTTTTATGCCTACTTTACAGTGTCTTGAAGGGAGGATATAAGATGAACATCAACAAAAGCAAAACGAGGATAATGGAATGTAGTCGAATTAAGTCGGGTGATGCTGAGGGAATTAGATTAGGAAATGAGACACTTAAAGTAGTAAAGGGGTTTTGCTATTTGGGGAGCAAAATAACTGATGATGGTCGAAGTAGACAGGATATAAAATGTAGACTGGCAATGGCAAGGAAAGCGTTTCTGAAGAAGAGAAATTTGTTAACATCGAGTATAGATTTAAGTGTCAGGAAGTCTTTTGTGAAAGTATTTGTATGGAATGTAGCCATGTATGGAAGTGAAACATGGACGATAAATAGTTAGGACAAGAAGAGAATAGAAGCTTTCGAAATGTGGTGCTACAGAAGAATGCTGAAGATTAGATGGGTAGATCACATAACTAATGAGGAGGTATTGAATAGAATAGGGGAGAAGAGGAGTTTGTGACACAACTTGACAAGAAGAAGGCACCGGCTGGTAGGACATGTTCTGAGGCATGAAGGGATCACAAATTTAGCATTGGAGGGCAGAGTGGAGGGTAAAAATCGTAGAGGAAGTTCAGGAGATGAATACACTAAGCAGATTCAGAAGGATGTAAGTTGCAGTAAGTACTGGGAGGTGAAGAAGCTTGCACAGGATAGAGTAGCATGGAGAGCTGCATCAAACCAGTCTCAGGACTGAAGACCTCAACAACAACAGCAATTCTCATTGTGCCGCGAGAATGGAATAGGCCGTTACGCTCTGCTATAGTATAATAGTTATAATAATAATGATGATAATAATAATAAGAATTATTATTATTATTATGCCAAAGCGTATCACATTAGCATACTGAAAATATTTGTAACCACGTCTACTTTTTGGTATAATGATTTGTTTTTAATTGGTAGGAAAGAAGAACTGGAATGACAATCTTGCATATCTTCAGACGAATACTGAGCATTTTAGGAAAGAAAAAGGGAAATAAGGGCTTTACTTGTACGTGTCCATGGCTTCATAGTCCGTTGGACGAAAGTGGCCCTGGGCACGTTGATTGAGCAATCTTGCTATTCACTTGAAGTTATTTGTGGGACTCATGGGAAGCGTAAACCAAAGTACTCAGCCAAAGAACTGCATTTTGCTCTTTCCATAAAGAGCAATCATTGCACTACCTCGCCCAATCTACATGACGATTCCAACGGTTGTATTTCTCAGAAAAATATTGCTGTCACATCTATAGCTGAATAGTGCATTAATTATTTGCGTATATTTTAATTAGGAAAAACAGGAAAAACGTCTCAGACAGCTTCATCGTAGTAGAGGACTTTCGAACCATTTGATGTGCGGCGACTTTCTTAGATACCTTGGGGGATGTAACACTGTACTTAACACTGAATGTAGTTTTGTGTAGCTCTGTTGGTTATCATGACATCACACAGAAAGTTCATAGAAACATGTGCCATGTGTGGACGACCATTGTCCTGTTGTGGACGAGCATTGTCCTCTTGAAAAATGGCACCACGCTACTGTAGAATGAGAGGTAACACATTAGGACGAAGGATGTCCACGATGTACCGTTGTACCGTCACAGTTCACTCAATCACTTCCACCCGTCAACTGAAGTCATACCCGATGGCGCCCCATACGACGATACCAGGAGTAACACAAAAAATGGTTCAAATGGCTCTGAGCACTATGGGACTCAACTGCTGAGGTCATTAGTCCCCTAGAACTTAGAACTAGTTAAACCTAACTAACCTAAGTACATCACAAACATCCATGCCCGAGGCAGGATTCGAACCTGCGACCGTAGAGGTCCTGCGGCTCCAGACTGCAGCGCTTTTAACCGCACGGCCACTTCGGCCGGCGGAGTAACACAGAAGGGTCCCTAACATTGGAAGAATTCGATCTCTCCTGAGATCTCCGCAAACTCGCCGACAGTGGTCATCGAGCGTAGGGCAAAATCACGTTTCATTGCTGAACACAACGCGGCGCCATTTATCAGCAATCCAGACTTCCCGACCGTGGCACCGCTCTAAACTCAGCCGTTTGTGATTTGGTATTATCGGGAATCTACGCGTTGGACGATAATTCACTGGTCCGGCTACTGCTAATCTCTGACCAGTGGTCACGGTATGACCCAGGAGTCCAATACTTGTTCTCGGATGGCAGGCGGAGATGTGAAGGGCTTACGATGTGCTTGGTGCACAATACGGCGATCCAACCTTGTGGTGGTCAGACATAGTCGACTGACCCTTGACCACGACTGTGCCCTCCCTTACGTTCTCGTTCAGGCCACCATTAGGCGGCTGTCATGTGACCTTGCAGATCTGTCTGTTGCTGGACTTGAACAGTCGGCCGACTAGAGATCTACAATGAGACCCCTTTCAAACTGCGTCAGGTGCTGACAACGCCACCTCACGCTAGTACGCGGCATCTCCGTGTTGTTCACAAAGATCACTCCGTGTCTGACGCTGTCCACTCCCCTTTATAGCGTACCAGGCATAGTAACAATATCAGACGCGAACAACACTAATGCGCTCCTACGTAGATGCTATTTTCTTTGACTTCCGGAAGGCGTTCGATACAGTTCCGCACTGTCGCCTGATAAACAAAGTAAGAGCCTTCGGAATATCAGACCAGCTGTGTGACTGGATTGAAGAGTTTTTAGCAAACAGAACACAGCATGTTGTTCTCAATGGAGAGACGTCTACAGACGTTAAAGTAACCTCTGGCGTGCTACAGGGGAGTGTTATGGGACCATTGCTTGTCACAATATATATAAATGACCTAGTAGATAGTGTCGGAAGTCGCATGCGGCTTTTCGCGGATAATACTGTAGTATACAGAGACGTTGCAGCATTAGAAAATTGCAGCGAAATGCAGGAAGATCTGCAGCGGATAGGCACTTGGTGCAGGGAGTGGCAACTGACCCTTAAAATAGACAAATGTAATGTATTGCGAATACATAGAAAGAAGGATCCTTTATTGTATGATTATATGATAGCGGAACAAACACTGGTAGCAGTTACTTCTGTAAAATATCTGGGAGTAAGCGTGCGGAACGATTTGAAGTGGAATGATCAGATAAAATTAATTGTTGGTAAGGCGGGTGCCAGGTTGAGATTCATTGGGAGAGTCCTTAGAGAATGTAGTCCATCAACAAAGGAGGTGGCTTACAAAACACTCGTTCGAACTATACTTGAGTATTGCTCATCAGTGTGGGGTCCGTACCAGGTCAGGTTGACAGAGGAAATCGAGAAGATCCAAAGAAGAGCGGCGCGTTTCGTCACAGGGTTATTTGGTAGGCGTGGTAGCGTTACGGAGATGTTTAGCAGACTCAAGTGGCAGACTCTGCAAGAGAAGCGCTCTGCATCGCGGTGTAGCGTGCTGTCCAGGTTTCGAGAGGGTGCGTTTCTGGATGAGGTATCGAATATATTGCTTCCCCCTACTTATACCTCGCGAGGAGATCACGAATGTCAAATCAGAGAGATTCGAGCGCTGACGGAGGCTTTTCGGCAGTCGTTCTTCCCGCGAACCATACGCGACTAGAACAGGAAAGGGAGGTAATGACAGTGGCACGTAAAGTGTCCTCCGCCACACAACGGTGGGTGACCTTTGGAGTATAAACGTAGATGTAGATGCACTTCAGCGGCCGTTCTACCTGTAACGGCTAATTTCATCCCTGCCGATGTTGTGTACGTGTACGAAGTTACATTGACATTCGGGCATGCCCTCTGGATGCTTCACCTTTTCTTGTCAGGCGGTGTACGTCAGCCCAGTTAGGGCCATTTGAAGTAGTGGTCGCAACATTGCTCTGTAAAACAACATGACGACGTGCCCACATACCCGGAAAAGTTCCGTTGAAGAAATAAGTGTTGCTTAGCGCTTTGCAGTGAGAGGGCTCTTGGCACCCTTTGAGACGTAGCAGCGCTTACTTGAAGCTTACGTTGGCCGCGGCGAGTATCGGTCCGCCGACTCGCGGGACCATGAATGGTGCCTCTGTGCTGAGCTGCCGGATCCCGCGTGCCGCCACCGCCCCCCTCCCCCTCCCCCACTAATTGAATTTTTCAGGCGAGGGTCCGCTGCTTGTCTTGTCTCGTCTCGTCTTGTCGGCAGCCACCTCTTCCTCCGCAGGCGTCACGCTGCGTAAGTTATACTTCACGTCGCAGGCTCCGGGGTAAAGCCGTCGGCGCACGGAAGCATTCGAACGTTGGGTGTTGAGCGTGCCGAGTTTCTGACATCACGACGTGGAAGAAACACGTTGGGGAGTCCTTCCGAACGTGCAGAACAATATCTAACATGACACACATTCTGAACGTGCGTCTGAACGTTGACCAATGAAATGGTAGAACTCCACCGCCGTCACATGCATCCCATCTCTCTTCAGTACAGGCTAGCGAGACGCCGTATTGGCTTTCAGTTGAAGCCCATATGTATATACACCGTTTTTAAGCATCAGAAAATTGAGGAACTTTCGAAAACTCGTCGTTAATTGTGATTTGTTGTAATCAAATGACGGATAACGTCAAACTGATAGTTAAATAAAATAAATAGAAAAATTGTAAGCTGTGTATGAGTATGCCGATCCCAGGCAACGCCACACCGAGGATCCTCATTTTTGATTCAATTTGTTATAATTAAATGTCAGTTAATAAAATATCTACAATTAAACTTTCTATAGACGATAAGATGGAAAGTATGACCATACAAAAGTTTTGGTGGGTATAGGACAGTGAGTAGTGTCGCAGATTGCTAAGATAACGGTGTATGTTTTGCTGGTTCGTGTCTCGCTAAATCCAAATATTTTTATAACTAGCCTTCACGTTTTCTAATAGGTTATGATACTTTCTCATTAGTTTAATAAAAGTATGTTCTACAATACTCAATGTTATGGTAATACGTGAGGCGTGAGTTCGTTTAGCTTAATTTACAAAACAGCAGGAACTGCTTGCAGTAACAAAAATGGTTCAAATGGCTCTGAGCACTATGGGACTTAACATCTGTGGTCATCAGTCCCCTAGAAATTAGAACTACTTAAACCTAACTAACCTAAGGACATCACACACATCCATGCCCGAGGCAGGTTTCGAACCCGCGACCGTAGCGGACGCACGGTTCCAGACTGAAGCGCCTAGAACCGCTCGCCCTCTCCGGCCGGCAGCTGAATCGTCCTGTGAATTATTATCTCTAGGGTATTCAAATAATTAGGTATTAAAGCTAGAAGATATTCACAATAGATTTTTAATACAAATACCATTGGTGTTAGGTTGACGCTGAAATTTAAAAATATGAAACTGGAAAAATAATGAGAACCTCAAATTGCGCTACATGTCACAAAGATAAATTATGGTGTATAATACTTCGTTTACTTACAAGACTTCATATCTGATCACTTTGCTTGCTGAAACTTCATATCTAATTATATTGACGGATTTTTTGTTCTCTCGCGTTCTGTTTTTAGATGTCGACTGCCATAAATAAAGCTTCTCCAAAATGGCTCAAATGGCTCTGAGCACTATGGGACTGAGTTCATCAGTCCCCGAGAACTTAGAACTACTTAAACCTAACTAACCTAAGGACATCACACACATCCATGCCCGAGGCAGGATTCGAACCTGCGACCGTAGCGGTCGCGCGGTTCCTGACTGAAGCGCCTAGAACCTCTCGGCCACTCCGGCCGGCAAACCTTCACCAACAGTGTTTTTGAAGCAACACCGTATTTGTTTCCCCAGTTTGGCCACGTATTACGTAGAGACGAAGAAGGTATTAACTTCTGCAGAGGGCTTCTTTTCGACCCTAAAATTTCAGTTTTTTTTATCTTTTCTTTTTCGCTTTCTGACTATTGCATTTGGATCCACAGATGAAACATTGATGAGCACACTTGCTGAATGACATGGCCTTTTTTTCAAGGCGTGTTACAGTTTCTCTGCCGTATAAAACTGAGTGTAGTCTCAGAAAGCCATCCGGTGTCTAGTTCGTCCACGGACAAAAGGTAATCACCACAGCAACTGTTCAAAGTTGGTTGAGGCCGTGTCGTTGCGAGATTTTAGGACGGCTGCCTATCAAATGCCTCTGAGTTAAGGTAACAGCATAATTTACCGCGAACGGCAGTACAACTAAATAAACCTGTATAGCGACAGCTGAATTCACAGCGCCGGCCGCTGTGGCCGAGCGGTTCTAGGGACTTCAGTCCGGCACCGCGCTGCTGCTACGGTCGCAAGTTCGAATCCTGCCTCGGGCATGTATTTTTGTGATGTCCATAGCTTAGTTAGGTTTATGTAGTTCTACGTCTAGGGGACTGATGACCTCAGATGTTAAGTCCTATAGCGCTTAGAGCCATTTGAACCTTTTTTTTTTTAATTCACAGTATTTTTCTTCATCCTCGGTAGCGTCAAATGCAGTTTTTTGTTAGAATCACGGACAATCGAATCTATAAACTGCCCGGAATACTGAAATGAATGAAAAGTATGTACCCCAGATTCCCGCCCCACCGTCGTACAGAATCCTATGCAACAATTGGGGTTCGGAGCGGACTGGCAATATGTCTCGGCACTGGCCTGTGCTCTCTGCCAGTAGTGATTGCACAGTGCAGAAGGCATTGAGACTGAGGCCAGCCGTCGCAGAGACGTCTTAACTCTGCAGAGAGTGAGCGGCCCGTCATCACGTCCAATGAAACCGCGCGTTCTCTGGCCAAACTGCCCATAAAGCTCCAGATACGAGCGTCTCATCGAGCAGACTTTATAGCGCAGCGACAGCCGGCTGTAACCGGCGAATGCTTACATAATGTCAAGCTTGGTTACTGTTCAGTGTTCCATCGACAACTGACGCCCTATAAACAGACCACTAGCTCGGTTTTTACAAGCCATCCCGGCGGAATCTGGTACGACCACGCTGTCAACAGTTATACGTACGGGTCTACCTTGATTGTGCACTGCGCGAGCTTCTGACGGCAGGTACTTCATATTGTTCACGTCCTTTCTCGCCCCGTTCGTGAACGGATATTACAGATGTCTGTTTCAGCATGCGCGCTCATAGCGCACACTTTCCTGCTATTTCAGTGAACCTGAAGTGCACTCAATTAGCAGACAAGTACTAGTGAAGATACCTATTTTATTAGTGACAACACCGTCATTTCATTATATACTGTTTTACTGAACCGCGCCTGTCATAGCAAGGAAGGTCAACCTCGACATTTATGTGAGGCAAAATGGTTCAAATGGCTCTGAGCTGTGCTATGCTGTGTGAGAGCAGTTACATGTGTTGGAATTTATCAGCTGTACCATATATCATATAAGTTATAGAGCTCGTGAAATAACAATGTCAACACAGAAGTTTAAATTTCATGGTTAACTGGTGACCCACGCCTACTACATGGCTCTAAGTACTACGGGACTTAACATCTGAGGTCATCAGTCCCCTAGACTTAGAACTACTTAAACCTAACTAACCTAAGGACATCCATGCCCGAGGCAGGATTCGAACCTGCGACCCTAGCAGCCGCGTGGTTCCGGACTGAAGCGCCTAGAACCGCTCGGCTACAGCGGCTGGTTATGTGAGACACTCTATAGTGGCTTGGCAAAACAATTTTAATTTTCTTCCGCAATAAATTTCCTTTAAAATGCTATTTTTTACTTGGAACAGACATCTTAAGAAATGGGTATAGAAACGTGTAGAACACATCAGCAGACTTCGGAAAAATACAAGAGATGTGTTTGGCCACGCATTATTATGGAGCGCGTAAAGTAAAATTGTCAGTTAGTGTTGTAAAACATCCTTAGAATGTTGTAGCTCATATATTGTTGGCAGTTGATGCTTTTTTGTGGAGGAAGGAAGATAAGATTCTTCGTTTGTATGGCCATATTATGTTAGCAACACCACAAAACACAAACCACAATACATACTTAGAAGTATAAAAACAGACAGAAAACAGTGGTGTTCGAAAAAGTGTTGGGTTGGGTTGTTTGAGGGAAGAGACCAAACAGCGAGGTCATCGGTCTCATCGGGTTAAGGGAAGGAAGTCGGCCGAGCCCTTTCAAAGGTACCAGGAGCGATTTGGGGAAATCACGGAAAACCTAAATCAGGACGGCCGGACGCGGGATTGAACCGTCGTCCTCCTGAATGCGAGTCCAGTGTGTTAGCCACTGCGCCACCCCGCTCGGTCCAAAAGGTGTGCTGTGTAAAACATGAAAAATTCACAGTTCTGCAGGGCAACTAGAAATTAGACTACAACTATCAGCGTCTAAAGAAGAAAAAAAAAAAAAACAAAAAAAAAACGATATGCCAGCAGACGGCATTTCCCGATGTAGCCGAGAAATCGTCCGCAGCTCGTGGTTGTGCGGTAGCGTTCTCGCTTCCCACGCCTGGGTTCCCCGGTTCGATTCCCGGCGGGGTCAGGGATTTTCTCTGCCTCGTGATGACTGGGTGTTGTGTGATGTCCTTAGGTTAGTTAGATTTAAGTAGTTCTAAGTTCTAGGGGACTGATGACCATAGATGTTAAGTCCCATAGTGCTCAGAGCCAGCCAGCCAGCCGAGAAATCAAGTGGAAATTGCCGTAAGTAAAAGCCAACATAAAGTTAACCAACTGTTTTTCGATTTTAAAGCAAATCAAAATGTAAATAACTTAATTACAGACCACTGATGATGCTTTACCTCAGTAAAGCGAAACCCTTCAGGTGAAAAAATACGCATTTTTTGTAGCTACAACGACACAATGAAAATACCCTCAAGAAAAGGAAGATGAGAATCTACCGCCCCATCAGCGAGGTCTCTTAGCGACGGAACGCGAACTCGTATTGGGGAAGGGCTGTGTGCTTTCCAGAGAATCATCGCGGCATTCGTTTTAGTCGATTTAGGGAAGCCACGGAAAATCGAACTCAGCGTGGCTGTGTATAGATTTGAACCGTTGTTCTCTCGAATATGAGTAGTGTCTTACACTGCACAAGCACGCTCGGTGTTTTTCCTTTTTCGCAAAAAATATACATCCTGTTATTATAGTCTTCAACAGAGAATAAACTATGGAACAGAAGATAATTTTACAACTTAGTTCAAATCTTGGTTTTGTACATATCTGATTACATTTTCTAATTTCAGCCTGACATTAGCTGTTGTGGAACAGTCTTGTCAATGACGGCTATGCAGCAGTAATATCGATGGCGCTTTTGGTAGATTTCTGGGACGAATGACAATTTGGCCTTAAAAGATCAGCAATATTGATGCCAAGAGTTCCGAGTTCCGTAACAGGCGAGGAGTATGGCGTCGGTATTCCAACATTTGTCGAATAATTTCCTGTGCATATCAGTGCACTGTCATCTTCACGCAATTTTTGATCTGAAGCTCTCAGCAGTCTCACTTTGTTTCATCAGGGTGATTTGTCCAGGCAATGGAAGGGGGCTGGGTCTGGACATTTGGCTTCTGGAAGTACGTTTGCTTCATCGTCGAAGCACTTACAACGTTCTCGTCACTGACTATGAAGGCGATGAAAATGTTTTAGTCATGGATGGAAACAAACATTTCTTCCCTTATCGTTGTGCGTTGTGTTATGACTACAACATACAATTTGAGAAGCAAAGACAAAAAAAAAAGCTTACTACTGAATGTCACGGCATTTTAAGACATCCAAGACGCTCATAATTACTTTCCAAAATATCTCTGAATGGCTTTCAACCAGTCCCTGACATTCAAATATCATTGTTTCAATATGTCCATGTAATCTGCTCCTGTGTGAACTTCCTTCAAAAACTGCCAGGAACCAGCTGGGAAGGAGGTGCAGATGCTGCTGCCCATAGCGGCTCACGACCTTGTTTATCACTGAATATTGCGCTCGTGTGTGGGAAACAGTTTCCATGTGGCTGAGATTGATTTTCAGCCAAACAAAGGCACGAAAACCGTCAGTGACATTGACAAGCCAGTCCAGCTCATGTTTGATCCTGCATAACCTAGAAAATAGATAGCTTAGGTATTAATTTTAACTTCAGTAATGTTCCGAAAATATAATACAACTTTGTGTGAAAGCTCTGTTAAGACGTGCCAACAACGTGTCCTAAATCTCATAAAGCAACCAGCAAATCTTGAATCAAGATCTTCAGTATCCCCGGCCAGTGGAGAAAACGTTGAAATGAAATTGTGCTCGATAAAGAGCGTCTGTTCCAGTACCCAATGAAAAGTGTTCAAGGATTTAAGGTTCCCAATCGTAACTGATCGTGGCTCAACCGAATAAATAAGTCGTCATGGAAGTTGTGATTACTCATTAAAAACGAGGATCTCTTCAATTTGTAGTCCGCAGCTCGTGGTCGTGCGGTAGCGTTCTCGCTTCCCGCGCCCGGTTTCCCGGGTTCGATTCCCGGCGGGGTCAGGGATTTTCTCTGCCTCGTGATGACTGGGTGTTGTATGATGTTCTTAGGTTAGTTAGGTTTAAGTAGTTCTAAGTTCTAGGGGACTGATGACCATGGATGTTAAGTCCCATAGTGCTCAGAGCCATTTGCACCATTTTTTTCAATTTGTAAATATTATTCTTAATCTATTTACACTGAATTACATTACAACAATACTTGTAATGATCGAAATGTTAGGTGTTAGTCTCACTGGAGTGTGCGCTGAGCTGTGGTGTTATCGTAACGCTGTTGTGGATGAGACTCTATATCACGTGGAACCTCAAGATTTTAATTGCTGTTTCATATACTGGAAAGCCTGATATGTGTTCTTCTAATCGATGGTTTTCTCTGTTTTTAAATGTTCAAATGTGTGTGAAATCTTATGGGACTTAACTGCTAAGGTCATCAGTCCCTAAGCTTAGACACTACTTAATATAAATTGTCCTAGGGACAAACACACACACCCATGCCCGAGGGAGGACTCGAACCTCCGCCGGGACCAGCCACACAGTCCATGACTGCAGCGCCTTAGACCACTCGGCTAATCCCGCGCGGTCTCTGTTTTTAAAGGTAAACGTTAGTGATGATTAGAAATAAAAATTGCTCGAAGCTGGTTCCCCACCACCTGCGTATGTCGGATTTGTGTGGCCTCTTAGATTCAAGGGCAACAGGGAATGAAAGAAAAAGCCTCTTGAAACTAAAATAATAACTTAATTGTGAAGTAAAAAATATTGATAAAAATAAAGGCAGACTGGTCGAAAGTGTACATATTTGCGCGTCAGTGAAATCAAAATCTGCTGCCAGGTAACATGAAGTACCGTATTAATAACAGTTCTTGGGTTTTGTTACAGCGTCATGCTTGCCCGAATGTTCAGATCCGACATTTCAACCTTGATGTGAGGCCTCCTTCCACGAACGCTGTCCGTGTTGCTCCATCCCGTGCATTTCAACATGTTGGCATCCTCCTTGGCATACTGTTTAATCGGCCCATGTTTACTGTCATTAATGGGCCCTTGATTACTGTCACTGGAACCCAAATTTTTAGTCCTGTATGAATCCGCGATTGAAGATATTTTTAGTCGAACAATTCAATACAGTTCCTTTGTAAGGCGCCCAATACAAGCCACTGAGCCCTCTCTGCATGCAGGCAATACAACGGCGAAGTCTCAGGTTTACCACCCTTCCAGGCGTGTTATAGACTGAACGGAGAAAAACGCCGTATTGCCGCTTTCACGGATGACAACACAGCATGCCTTCGTGAAATACCCTGAGAATGGAGGTTTATATCCGTTACACCGGTGGCTGTACGTAGCCATTTCGTGTAGTCAGAAGAGTATTCAATAAGAAGTTGCAGATTCCCAAGTCAAGTGGGTGTTGTAAAACGTTTTTAGGCATTTTATTACTTCTCTTTCAAATTGTAAAGGGCGCAGGGGGTATAATACAGAAAGCAAAAGGCTATTTACAATTCGTACAGAAACCAGATGGCAGTTATAAGAGTCGAGGGACATGAAAGGGAAACAATGGTTGGGAAGGGAGTGAGACAGGGTTGTAGCCTCTCCCCGATGTTATTCAATCTGTATATTGAGCAAGCAGTAAAGGAAACAAAAGAAAAGTTCGGAGTAGGTATAAAAATCCATGGAGAAGAAATAAAAGCTTTGAGGGTTCGCCGATGACATTGTAAATCTGTCAGAGAGAGCAAAGGACTTGGAAGAGCAGCTGAACGAAATGGACAGTGTCTTGAAAGGAGGATATAAGATGAACATCAACAAAAGCAAAACGAGGATAATGGAATGTAGTCGAATTAAGTCGGGTGATGCTGAGGGAATTAGATTAGGAAATGAGACACTTAAAGTAGTAAAGGAGTTTTGCTATTTGGGGAGCAAAATAACTGATGATGATCGAAGTAGAGAGGATATAAAATGTAGACTGGCAGCGGCAAGGAAAGCGTTTCTGAAGAAGAGAAATTTGTTAACATCGAGTATAGATTTAAGTGTCAGGAAGTTGTTTCTGAAGGTATTTGTATGGAGTGTAGGCATGTATGGAAGTGAAACATGGACGATAAATAGTTTGGACAAGAAGAGAATAGAAGCTTTCGAAATGTGGTGCTACAGAAGAATGCTGAAGATTAGATGGGTAGATCACATAACTAATGAGGAGGTATTGAACAGAATTGAGAAGAAGAGGAGTTTGTGGCACAGCTTGACTAGGAGAAGGGATCGGTTGGTAGGACATGTTTTGAGGCATCGAGGGATCACCAATTTAGTATTGAAGGGCAGCGTGGAGGGTAAAAATCGTAGAGGGAGACCAAGAGATGAATACACTAAGCAGATTCAGAAGGATGTAAGCTGCAGTAGGAACTGGGAGATGAAGAAGCTTGCACAGGATTGAGTAGTATGGAGAGCTGCATCAAACCAGTCTCAGGACTGAAGACCACAACAACAACAATTACTTCCCTGGAGATAAGTGGTCCATAGCACGGTGCTGACACGTGCTCGTGACGCAGTAAATCCGATGCAAGTTGGACATCGGAGAGACACAGAGGGCAGGGCTGACGGCGGCGTGGGCGTGCTGGGCGGCGGGTTTTAATTCGCAGCGGGCCGCCGCCCGCCACATCCGCCAGCGCACACAGCACGGCACAGCGCAGCAGGGAGGACCCTGTAATTACCGGCGGTGGGCAGTCGCTCGTCAGCCCGACGCGCTCCGGTGGGCATCTGAGGGCCACCGCGTCACGCTCACTGCCTGCCTGGTCCATCTGCTCCACCTTATCAATTCACTACTCCTCCAACACATCGTAACTCCGTTATCGTCCATAACAGAAAAAGTTTCGAAGAGAAACGGCAAGTTTCGTCATAGGTCGGGGTAACACACACTCAGGTGACACAAAAGTCATGGGACAGCGATATGCACATACACTACTGGCCATTAAAATTGCTACACCAAGAAGAAATGCAGGTGATAAACGGGTATTCATTGGACAAATACATTATACTAGAAATGACATGTGATTACATTTTCACGCAATTTGGGTGCAGAGATCCTGAGAAATCAGTACCCAGAACAACCACCTCTCGCCGTAATAACGGCCTTGATACGCCTGGGCATTGAGTCAAACAGAGCTTGGATGGCGTGTACAGGTGCAGCTGCCAATGCAGCTTCAACACGATACCACACTTCATCAAAAGTAATGACTGGCGTATTGTAAAGACCAGTTGATCGGCCACCATTGACCAGACGTTTTGAATTGGTGAGAGATCTGAAGAATGTGCTGGCCAGGGAAGCAGTCGAACATTTTCTGTATCCAGAAAGGCCCGTACAGGACCTTCAACATGCAGTCGTGCATTATCCTGCTGAAATGTAGGGTTTCGCAGGGATAGAATGAAGAGTAGAGGCACGGGTCGTTACACATCTGAAATGTAACGCTCACTGTTCAAAGTGCCGTCAATGAGAACAAGAGGTGACCGGGACGTGTAACCAATGGCACCACATACCATCATGCCGGGTGATACGCTAGTATGGCGATGACGAATACACACTTTCAATGTGCGTTCACCGCGATGTCGCCAAACACGAATGCGACCATCATGATGCTGTAAACATAACCTAGATTCATCCGATAAAATGACGTTTTGCCATTCGTGCACCCAGGTTCGTCGTTGAGTACACCATCGCAGGCGCTCCTGTCTGTGATGCAGCGTCAAGGGTAACCGCAGCCATGGTCTCCGAGCTGATAGTCCATGCTGCTGCAAACGTCGTCGAACTGTTCGTGCAGATTGTCTTGCGTACGTCCCCATCTGTTGACTCAGGGATCGAGACGTGGCTGCACGATCCGTTACAGCCATGCGGATAAGATGCGTGTCATCTCGACTGCTAATGATACGAGGCCGTTGGGATCCAGCACAGCGTTCCGTGTTACCCTCCTGAACCCACCGATTCCATATTCTGCTAACACTCATTGGATCTCGACCAACGCGAGCAGCGATGTCGCAATACGATAAACCGCAATCGCGATAGGCTACAATCCCATCTTTATCAAAGCCGGAAACGTGATGGTGCGCATTTCTCCTCCTTACACGAGACGCGACAACAACGTTTCACCAGGCAACGCAGGTCAACTGCTGTTTGTGTGTGAGAAATCGGTTGGAAACTTTCCTCATGTCAGCACGTTGTAGGTGTAGCCACCGGCGCCAACCTTGTGTGAATGCTCTTAAAAGCTAATCATTTGCGTATCACAGTATCTTCTTCCTGTCGGTTAAATTTCGCGTCTGTACCACGTCATCTTCGTGGTGTAGCAATTTTAATCGCCAGTAGTGTATACAGATGGTCGTGGAATCGCGTACACGAGATATCAAAGAGGAGTGCACTGGCGGAGCTTAGTCATTTGTACTCAGATTATTCGTGTGAAAAGGTTTCCGCCACGATTATGGCCGCACGATGGTAATTAAGAAACTTTGAAAGCGGAATGGTAGGCGGAGCTTGACGCATGGGACATTCTATTTCGGAAATCATTAGAGAATTCCATATTCTGAGATCCACATGGTTAAGACGAATATACGAAATTTCAGGCATTATCTCTCACCACGGACAACGCAGTAGTCGACAGCCTTCACTTAACGACCGAGAACAGCGGCGTTTGCGTAGAGGTGTCAGTGCTAACAGACAAGCAACAGCGCGTGAAATAACCGCAGGAATCAATGTCGGACGTACGACGAACGTATCCGCGAGGACACTGCTACGAAATTTGGCGTTAATGTGCTATCGCAGCAGACGATCGACTCGAGTACCTTTGCTAACAGCACGACATCGCCTGCAGCGCTTCTGCTGGGCTCGTGACAATATCGATTGGACCCTAGACGACGGGAAAACTGTGGCCTGGTCGGATGAGTCCTGATTTCAGTTGGTAAGAGTTGATAGTAGTATTCGAGTGTTTTGCAGACATTACGATGGCATGGGTCAGAGTTGTCAACAAGGCACTTTGCATGCCGGTGGTGATTCCATAACGGTGTGGGCTGTGTATAGACTGAGTCCTCTGGTCCAACTGAACCTATCATTGACTGGAAATGGTTATGTTCGGCTACTTGGAGATCATTTGCAGCCATTCGTGAACTTCATATTCCGAAACAATGATGCACCATGTCACCGGGCCACAGTTGTTCACGATTGGTTACAAGAACAAGGTGGACAATTCGAGCTAATGATTGGTGACGCAGATCGCCTGACATGAATCTCATCTAAGATTTATGTGACGTAATCAGATATCAGTTCGTGCACCGGCAACTCTTTCCCAGTTATGGACGGCTGTAGAGGCAGCCTCGCTCAATATTTCTGCAGGGGACTTCCAACAACTTGTTGAGTCCACTCCACGTCGATTTGGTGCAGTACGCCGGGCAAAAGGAGGTCCGACACGATATTAGGAGGTATCCAATGACTTTTATCACCTCATTGTATTACTTTCTCTCACGTTTGTCTCGCAGAATGACTACGACGTGAAAATACAAGGGATCAGCACTAATACGGGACCAAACTGACATTCGTACACAGTGGCAAAAGACGTATCTTCCGGAACACACCATGTGGTGGCTTGCGGAATATAGATGTATATGCAGATTTATTTCACAGTCACACCAACAGTGCCAAGACGGTGACAAAACAAAATTGAGACAAAGACTAAGACAGTCCTCTGAGCGCGTGATTAACAATTATTTCAAGCTATTACATTGCCAAAAATAATTAACTGAAATTATTTTTAAACTATTAAGTCACTTCACAAGGTTTTTTACGTTTTTGGAATTTTCTATTTCCTCAGTTGATTCAATGACACCTCGACATTTAGTAAATTTTGTGTTTCCTTTTTATGATCGTCATTTCATTACCTGACAAGCACGTAGGCTTGCATTAATAATTTCTTCACTAGTTTTGAATCACAGTAGTATCGTGCTCCGAAATTGTCAAATTACTGTACTAAATTAATTCCTGCCTTAATTCAACAAATATAGAAAGGGCGGGAAAATGCAGTTGCCAACGATGTTATATGTATGCCAATCCTTCTATTTAATGTATACGTACCAATCCATGCTCATTATTCTGCTATAACCTAAATTTGTATAATGAAAATAATTCACCCACATTGTATCGCAGGTACTCGATAGTGCCAATTTAGGCGAAACAGATCTGTAGTGAATATGAAAGAAATATAAATTACTATCACACAGCAGCGAGTCAAGACACTCCTTTTAAAAAAAGTGCATAATGTATATATATAATATGGTTTTTCAACAATTTATTTTTTGTACAAAAAAATTCACTCTAAACAATGACTTATACGGTACCAATGTGTTATTACCGATTAAAGAAAATAATGCAAAATTACATTTTGGATTTGCAGTAAGACAAATAACCTCTGATTTACCACAATATTGCATCTTGTTCCCGAAAACACAGTGTTTTAGAATACAAAAAAGGGGGTATCATATACCTTACTAAATCTTAGTATCGAGTAGTTTACTAGTCCCTCATCGTGACAGTCATACCTCAAACTACGAGATGACAGTGCAGAGTATAGGAAAGCGGAAATATCACAGAAATATACGATCTATTTTCAACGATTTTCGAGAGACAGCTATTTCAAACTCCCCGAAGTTTTCATACCAAGGAAGAAATAAAGATTTGGGTGTAATATGGTATCGACGACGAGGGCAATACAGAAAGACCGCAGTACAGACTATACAAATATGGGTACGAAATCTGCTGCCAATGCTGGAGGGTAAGCCACGGATTCGAACCTGTCTCGTCCCAAATGTAAGCCTAGTCCCGTAACTACTATCCTAACTCACACAGTGTTTACCAAGTTGGCCTCTTGTATGAGGACAGTAGAATCTATCACTGAAGTATTTGGAAAACGTCCCATTGCCAACAAGTGCTAGAACAATCTGCGACAGGATGAAGTCGCAACCTATTCCTCGCGACCAGTGCTGCAGTAGCTCAATGAAATACGTTCGGAACGTTTCACTAGTCCCTGGGGTGTAACTGCACAGTCGCCAGAGCCCCAGGATATTTCTCCGGTAGGTGGGGTTACTTAAAGAAAGACGAAACAAGTGAAAACTGCAAACAAGGAAGATATTGTTTGGTCGCGTTTTTTAATTGTTTTTGCACACATTGTACTAGAATGTAGACATCAGCTGCGATTAGTAACACAAAATTGTGTACATAAGCTGCAAAACGTGCCGGAGATGCCGGGAAAATTTTTTAACATATTGATGATGCAAGACAAATAATAAACCGATAATAATTTATTAGTATCAGCTGCATCATTTCCTTTCATAACAGTTTAAATCAATGGCGTCTCGAACGCCATTCAAAACAGCATGTGTTTTCCGTCAAATCATCTACAACATCAGCTCGTACGTGTCGATTTCCTGTTAAAAAACGCTGTATGGATGCCAGTAACAACTTCATCCATTATAGGCTAATCTGTAAGAACTTTCCCTTTCCGTATTAAAGAATTTTTTTTTTCATGAATGTACTATTCTGCTCTGCTGACTTATTGTGGTACCCCTGCAGTTTAATGAAGAATCTGGACTACGCTGCAATTTTTACCCACTCTACAGTGCCGTAAGTTAACTCTGACAATTTAAAGCATGATATTATAACTATCGTATTAGGTAAGAAGAAAATGTAAGACTGCTACATTAAAGCAAATAGTCTGCAAAGATTTAACTGCAATGCTAATGTTACTACAGGGAGCGATTGAAATGAGAATGACAACCGACCATTTAACAAATCTTGTAGTTGACCGAATACGTTTCGTCGGTCGTGATGTGCATCCATAAAGCTCAGTGTTGCGGCAGGGCGCGTCTTCACTGTAACTGACCGTGGAGGACACGGGAGCGCCGACCTCGGAGAGGCTCGTTTAACGAGCTGAGCGGTGACAGTAAATCCTGCTCAACTGGATGATCGCTTCTTGTGCCGCCGCGGAAGGTTACGTGTAAGAAACGGTCGTAAACTTGCCAGTGAATGAGTGTACTGTGCGGCAGAAGGCTCGCGCTTTCGCAGAACTGCGTCTGAAACGACAGGCGGGGACAGATGTAAACGGACTTCAGAGTGGGCGGAAGCAACAGGTGGAAGAGGCAGGCTTACAGCGCCTGTCGACCCACTGGGAGAAGCACTCTCTTGTGTTTTGGTCCGATACACGAAGCGCGAAATGCAACACCAGTCTCCGCTGTTTGTCCGCAGGAGTAGTTCTTCACGTGCAATAAGATATGCTGCTCTCCAGCCCGTTGGTGTCAATACGTGTTGGGGTCCAAAAGTAACCGAAATTTGATTTTTGCGCGGAAATGGTTACGAGTACACTGAAGTGCCGCTAGGTGTCTCCCTTTATGGCTGTGAGCTAAGTGATTTGGTGAGATGTTCGTGATCATATTTCCGTAGCTGTGTGTCCGTGGCTTTGCGGTTTTGCCATGGCTGACCTGAAAGAGACTCGTGTGTGCATGAAGTTTTGTTTTAAACTTGGAAAAACCGCAGCAGAAATGTAACAGATGTCGCGACAAGCCTTTGGAGAGAACGCCTTAGGCTTGTGACTGGTATAAGCGTTTCAAAGCGAGTGAGCGTCCATTGATTAAGACGACGGTTCCGTTCGGGCATCAACCAGCACCACGCCAGGAAATGTTCAGAAAGTGAGGGATCTGATTCTGCAAGGTCGTGGACAGACTATCCAAGATCTCTCCAACACTTTGGGAAAATCTGATGGTACGTTTGAACGTATTCTGCTAGAATAATTGTACATCACATCATCGTCAAAGGTACAGCATGCAAACCTCTCCTGCAAGTAAGTAAGGAGGTCTATGTGGATTGCTTGTGGAACGAACAGACTACAATTATTCTCGTCACCATCAGTTCCACCTTTCCACATGACCTCGCCGAACTATACCTTTTGCTATGGGAACAGGAGATTTGTCTCTCTAAACAGTTGCTTTCGAGTTTAATCCCACGTTGTTTCGTTTCCGCTGTTTCATAAGAGGAAAAAAAAGCACTCCGTCTTCAGGCCACAAGTGGCCCACCGGGACCATCCGACCGCCGTGTCATCCTCAGATGAGGATGCGGATAGGAGGGGCGTGTGGTCAGCACACCGCTCTCCCGGTCGTTCTGATTGTTTCCTTTGACCGGAGCCGCTACTATTCAGTCGAGTAGCTCCTCAATTGGCATCACGACGCCGGTATCCACTGCGGCAAGTCCGTTGCCTTTCATAAGAGGAAGGGCATATAATATTTTGTAGTGTGCTGGATGTTTCCACTATATATACTCAACGACATTTATGAGGACATGAAGACAAAAGTTGTAAACCCTGCATATGTCAGCGAAGAAATCGAAATAAAAGTTGTGGTCCGCCAAAGGTCTGTTAGGAGTCCACCGATATTGAGTCTGATCATGAACTGTGTCACAGAACTTCTGCAAGAACTAACTACATGGACACTTTTAAAGGCTTACAACATAGTTCTAATAGCAGAATCTTCACAGAAGACGATCTTGATACCTAGTGAACGGAGTTAGATCGTAGAGATCTTTGAGTAAATAAGAGCAAAACGGATCACAAGTGTTGCAGCTTCTCAAGAATGACCACAAGCTCTAAAATCGCAAGTAAATCTAGACAGTGCCGTTTCAACATCAATCGACAACTCAGGCACGCCAGATCAGTAATAACATCCATAACTTTCACCGATAGAGCCATGACGGTTGAAATGGAGTCCACAATGCGAAAATGTCCACTGAAGTCGAAGGGAATATAGACAAACGAGCGATAAGACCAGCTCTGACGTACTATTTAGAATGTTGAACGATGCGCAAATCATACGAACCGAAGCTCCAGGTTACAGAAAAGAGGACGTAATGCTGATGTGGAGAAGTGACAATATACGTGCAAGTAGAGGCACGTGTCTCCCCGTCTGCTATGGGAAGACTCCTGCGCCCCCATACGCACAATTCTACATCTACATCCACACTCCGCAAGCCACCTGACGGTGTGTGGCGGAGGGTACTTTGAGTATCTCTACCGGTTCTCCCTTCTATTCCAGTCTCGTATTGTTCGTGGAAAGAAAGATTGTCGGTATGCCTCTGTGTGGGCTCTAATCTCTCTGATTTTATCCTCATGGTCTCTTCGCGAGATATACGTAGGAGAGAGCAATATACTGTTTGACTCCTCGGTGAGCCGGCGGCGGTGGTCTCGCGGTTCTAGGCGCGCAGTCCGGAACCGTGCGACTGCTACGGTCGCAGGTTCGAATCCTGCCTCGGGCATGGATGTTTGTGATGTCCTTAGGTTAGTTAGGTTTAAGTAGTTCTAAGTTCTAGGGGACTAATGACCACAGCAGTTGAGTCCCATAGTGCTCAGAGCCATTTGAACCATTTTTTTGACTCCTCGGTGAAGGTATGTGCTCGAAACTTCAGCAAAAGCCCGTACCGAGCTACTGATCGTCTCTTGCAGAGTCTTCCACTGGAGTTTATCTATCATCTCCGTAACGCTTTCGCGATTACTAAATGATCCTGTAACGAAGCGCACTGCTCTCCGTTGGATCTTCTCTATCTCTTCTATCAACCCTATCTGGTACGGATCCCACACCGGTGAGCAGTATTCAACAAGTGTACTGTAACCTACTTCCTTTGTTTTCGGATTGCATTTCCTTAGGATCCTTCCAATGAATCTCAGTTGGCATCTGCTTTACCGACGATTAATTTTGTATGGTCCTTCCATTTTAAATCGCTCCTAATGCCTAATTTATGGAACTAACTGCTTCCAGTTCCTGACCTGCTATATTGTAGTTAAATCATAAAGGATCTTTCTTTCTATGTATTCGCAGCACATTACACTTGTCTACATTGAGATTCAATTGCCATTCCCTGCACCATGCGTCAATTCATTGCAAATCCTCCTGCATTTCAGTACAATTTTCCATTGTTACAACCTCTCGATTTACTACAGCATCATCCGCAAAAAGCCTCAGTGAACTTCCGATGTTATCCACAAGGTCATTTATGTATATTGTGAGTACCAAGGGTCTTACGACACTCCCCTGCGGCACGCCTGAAATCACTCTTACTTCGGAAGACCTCTCTCCATTGAGAATGACATGCTGCATTCTGTTATCTAGGAACTCTTCAATCCAATCACACAATTGGTCTGATAGTCCATATGCTCCTACTTTGTTCATTAAACGACTGTGGGGAACTGTATCAAACGCCTTGCGGAAGCCAAGAAACATGGCATCTACCTGTGAACCCGTGTCTATGGGTCTCTGAGTCTCGTGGACGAATAGCGCGAGCTGGGTTTCACACGATCGTCTTTTTCGAAACCCATGCTGATTCGTACAGAGTAGATTTCTAGTCTCCAGAAAAGTCATTATACTCGAACATAATCAGAGACATGTGCGACTGTGCACCGGTGCATGCGCCTCGTTGCCTCTTCGTGCAACGGCTGTGTGCACCTAGTGGGCGCGGAAAGTCGCACAGTTGTAAACGCACCTTAAGACAGAGTAAGAAACGAGAACACCCAGAGGGTCTGGCCGCCCACCGAAAAGCACGGAAAGACAATATTTCCAGTTTTACAGATGCTTATTTGTCACGGACAGTAGGTCGGCGTTTTGAGGAGCCACTTCATTGCCTTCATCTGAGATCCCTGTCAGTTTATATGCACGCTTTAGCGGTCACGAGTGTGCGAAACTTGCAGATGTGCGACTGCCCTCCTGTGTCGGCTGCAGAGGTGCGACATCCGCTCGCTTCTCGCCTCCCCCCCCCCCCCCCCCCCTTCTTTGTATTTCCTTACGGCGGGGGGCCGCAAGTCGTAGCAGACGTAGCTAAGCTGCAGCCGGAAGGAAGCGGGTCGGCGGGCAGGCCGCTCTTCATTTTCTTTTTACTGCTCCGCAGTGGGCGGCGCAGCGCGGCGGGCCGTTGGTGCGCCAGCCCAGCGCTAACTGTCACCAACCGACTCTTCTCGGCCTTCCCCTTCTCGCTCCTCGTACCACATCCTCATTATGAAGCATCCTTGGCAACACACTCTCGGATCTGGAGTTTCTTGACAGCTTCAGGCTAATGCCAAGGCGGTTACGTAAGAAGACCAAGCCTTTAAAATAGGTAACAACTGGTCAGTGGTCACTGATTCATTACGGTCCATTTCTGTTTTGAGATGCAAACGAACATCGTCCACACCACATGCCTCTAGTGATATGAACTGTACGTACAAGGGAACCTCCCCATCGCACGCCCCTCATATTTAGTTATAACTTGGCACAGTGGATAGGCCTTGAAAAACTGAACACAGATCAATCGAGAAAACAGGAAGAAGTTGTGTGGAACTATAAAAAAATAAGCAAAATATACAAACTGAGTAGTCCATGCGCAAGATATGCAACATCAAGGAAAGTGTGAGCTCATGAGCGCCATGATCCCGTGGTTAGCGTGAGCAGCTGCGGAACGAGAGGTCCTTGGTTCAAGTCTTCCCACGAATGAAAAGTTTACTTTCTTTATTTTGGCAAAGTTATGATTTGTCCGTTCGTTCATTGACGTCTCTCTTCACTGTAATAAGTTTAGTGTCTGTGTTTTGCGATCGCACCGCAAAACCGTGCGATTAGTAGACGAAAGGACGTGCCTCTCCAATGGGAACCGAAAACATTTGATCGCAAGGTCATAGGTCAACCGATTCCTCCACAGGAAAACACGTCTGATATATTCTATACGACACTGGTGACGGCATGTGCGTCACATGACAGGATTATGTTGTCGACCCACCTAACTTGTACACTTGGCGAATGGGTAAAAAGTTTCTTCTACCTTGCCCGATTTAGGTTTTCTTGTGGATGTCATAATGACTCCCAAAAAAGTGATGAAAACAGAAATGTTTGTCACATAAACTGCAACAAATGAATGCAACAGTTTCACAGTCGCACAGTTTTCCCTGTGCTCTGTCAAAACATATTTTTTCAACGTTTTCAATTTTTTCCGTGTGTAGACCGTCAAATCCTGCATATGTCCAAGCAAATCTGAACATGTCCTGGAATTTTGGAGAGCGAAGTTGATTATGTGTGAGTGCCTGAACTTTGATAACTGTCTGAAAATAAAAAATTAAACTTTTCACTCGGGGGACGACTTGAACCAAGGACCTCTCGTTCCGCAGCTGCTCACGCTAACCACGGGACCACGGCGCTACTGAGCTCACATTATCCTTGATGTTGCCTGTCTTGCGCATGGACTACTCAGTTTGTATATTTTGCTTATTTTTTTCATAGTTCCACACAACTTCTTCCTGTTTTCTCGATTGATCTGTGTTCAGTTTTTGAAGGCCTATCCACTGTGCCAATTTATAACTAAATATGAGGGGGGGTGCGATGGGGAGGTTCCCTTGTTAGCAGCGTATGACAGATAGCACAGGGTAACGTAACTCGTTCCACGAAACACAACTTTTAATTGTTTTTAGGCTTAGCCCAATAACTGCACATGAACCAAAGTTCTTACTCTTCATTCCTAGCGTTAGCGATGGTACAGTTGCTGCTTTTTTTTTTTAATTTTATTACCTCAGCCACATCATGAGCTAGTATAAAACTACGGAGAGGGTATCTTCCTCACGCTATGCCTTCGCCTTATGTACTATCGATAATGTAGATAGGCTCTTGCGCGTTGCATTTATGTTGCAAATATGGGGGACTTTAAGGTCTTGCTAGAAGTGTGTGCGGAAACCGCTTAAAAGCAACACCCATACTGCTCGTTGTACCAGACCAGTGGTTATTAGCCCTTTGAACACACTAGCACACGTCGCTCTTTCGCAAGGTAACGTTCTATGGCGTTCGATATACCGGCAAGGACCATGAACCAACAATTTTTGTACTTTGGAGAGAAACGTGCACGATTTCTTAATGTTGTAATATACAGGATGTCTGTTTTAACTTCAGACAATTAAATATCTCGAAATAACGCATCGTACAAATAAAAAGAAAACGTTCTGCCTCAAAAGTTAATACAAGTAAGGGGAATACCAATCCGTGCTGCACCCGCCCACCTCTTAACCATCCCTCCTGCGCTGGTGGGATCGACGTCGTGTTTTCAAATGGGAACCCCAAATTTTTGCTCCATATTCGGATTCTAAGCCAAAAAATATGTACGATTTAATGAAGCCATTGTTTTGCATCCGTGGTAGATGGCGCTGTAATCGATAAATAGCATTTGTGTCTATTTTTCCAAGTAAGAATCGATACACTTGATTCTACATTTCACTTACGATGTAAATGTAAACCTTTGCGTTCTAACGGTTGATATTTATGTTCGTAATTTACTTTAGTGTTGCAATATGGTTAGCCGTTTCAGCGTCTAGTTAGAAACTACATTTAACGTGATCCAGGAACAATGACGTGGATGAACAGTTTTCTGTTCCCACCGGCAATATTAGTGACACCCCTTACATGTCAACATTGGGCTGCTTCATTTCGTTGATCCCCTTTGCCTCTCAGGATTGGGGTGCTTGATTTCGGTTAGTGTCCATGGCACGTGCGCCTGTCACTACCACTTCGTTGACATTGTACGTTATTACAAGTAACGGGTAAGGCGAACTCTAGATTGCGGAATATTAGTAGAATCCTGAAGTGATGCAGTCCTCCAACAAAGGAAATAGCTTACAATACGTTAATTCGTCCAGTCTTGGAATATTTTTCGTCTGTATGGGACCCTTACCAGTTGGGTCTGATTCAAGAGATTGCGAAGGTCCAAAGAAGAGCAGCAAAATTCCTGACTGGTACATTTAGCCATCGCGAGAGCGTTACAAATCTCATAGAAAGTTTGAAGTGGGACACACTTGCAGATAGACGGCGCGCTGAACAGAAGGGGCTGCTCACTAAATTTTGAAATCCGATCTTCACCGAGGATGTAGAGCATATATTATGACCACCAACGTTCAAATCGCGCAATGATCACCATTCAAAGATAAGGGAAACAAGAGCTCATACTGAGGCGTTCAGGCAGTCGTTTTTCCCTCGCGCGATCCCCGAGTAGAACAGAGGGGGGGGGGGGGGGGGGGGGGGAAATATGAGTTTGGCGCGAATTGTGCCCTCCGCCCACACACGACTTGGCGGCTAGCGGAATATATATGTAGATGTAGATATGTAGTTGTTGAGTGATTGTGGTTTGTATTCCGCCGGTAGCAGCGCAGTGGCCAGCGCGAGAGTTGCGGTGCGGTGGTTGGATGGAAACCCACCGACATCATCCACCCTGATGGCGGGGGTCGACGGCGGCCACTGAAATCAAGCATTCCGATTGTTGGGGACTCAGCATAACCAACCCCGTAGAAGACAGAAACTACGTTGCCATACAAGTAGCTTATTTACCAGAAATGTCAATGATTAACCATATTATTTGTATTGTACAATCAAATTTTCAACACCAAAGTAAATTTCAACCGTTAGAGCACAAAGGTTTTTACGTATTAAATAGAATTTAGAATCAAATGCGTCGGCTCCTAACTTCAAAAACGGGCACACTTGATATTTGTCGATTACAGCGCCATCTACCACGAATGGAAAACGATGGTTTGAGTAAACGGTACATATTTTTTGGCGTAGAAACCGAATATGCATTAAAAATAGGGGGTTCCCATTTGAAAAAAGGAAGTCGACCGCGCCCACATAGGAGGGTGGTTAGGAGGTGACCAGTTGCAGCGCAGACAGATGTCCGCCTTACTACTAATTATTCACGTAGAAAATTTTATTCGTACGATGCGTTGTTTTCGAGATACTTAGGTGTCCCAAGTTAAAACAAACACCTTGTATAGCAAAATACTAATGACGTCGCGGTTGGTGGCATGCAGACTTTTAACAAAAGCGAACAGTTTTTATAAAATCTATGTTCGTCGAGTCCTTGTGTTCAGCCATAAGGTAAAAAAGCGAAGATTTTATATTTTTGATCACTTTTGTATGAGACACCACAGTGAATTATGCGATTTACGCAAATGAGGTGGAAATTAAATAATTCGTGATGACTGGGTGTTGTGTGATGTCCTTAGGTTGGTTAGGTTTAAGTTGTTCTAAGTTCTCGGGGACTGATGACCATAGATGTTAAGTCCCATAGTGCTCAGAGCCATTTGAGCCAATTAAATAATGTAAACAAATGGGGAGCCTAAACTGACCCTTTAAAATCTAACCTAGGCAGCAACGATAAGCTGAGGTTTGGGATGTATTTTTTGATTTCTGTTTTGCACTGTCGTGTTGGCTTTGTTCAGAAATCGTGCAGATTGCGTGCGTAAACAGTTCTCTATCATCTGCTTCACACAGACGAGTCAGATGCCTTAATCAAGTGTTGTCAGACTCGAACGGAAATGCTCTATGTATTGTTAGATCGATAACATCGTTGAGTCAACGACCATCAACTCAAACTGTGTTCTGGCCAAGTGCAGCGAAGTACACACGTCGGGCGCCTCCTCGAGTTTTTCATTCTCATCCGGCCAAAGACTGCTGAAAAAAGCTGAGGAGAAAAGCAGAGAGCAAGGTTACAGATATTCCCTTTACAGTGCTTACGCATCATGCAACACAGTGCTTTCCAGAAGTACAAGTTTGCTGTATATTTTCTCGTAGCTTTTTTGTTCACACACTTTCGTGTATTAAAGGAAAGAAATAGTCATTTCACTTGGAAAACTGTGAGAAAATATGCAGAACATATTCACGACCCATGCTTTGGAAGGATTTCGTCCGGTGTTGTGTAAGAGAGTAGCGTCAGCGCAATAAACGTAGAAGTATCGTGTAAAGAGTTGTAGCTCTCTATTTAATCAAGAAGAGACTAACGAAGGGCAGAAGGAATCGAAAGAAGCATGGATGCAGGCCAGCACAATTTTTTGTATATTCTACAATAGTTTTGAGCAAAAACTATTCGGTAGCATCCGGTCCTTTGTAACCACTATTCCCAAAAGAGATGTTCTGTAACCATAGTAGTTCCCATACACCAAGGTAAAACAATCATGAGATACCTCATTTTGCCAGGCGTAGTGCATCATCTCGACGTGATATGGACTCAAAAAATCGATGGAAGTCACCTACAGAAATACTGAACCATGCTGTCTCTACAGCCGTCCATAATTGCGAAAGTGTTGCCAGTGCAGGATTTTGTGCACGAACTGACCGCTCGATTATGTCCCATAAATGTTCGATGGGATTCACGTCGACCGATCTGAGTAGCCAAATTATCCGCTCGGATTGTGCAGAATGTTCTTCAAACCTTTAAAACAGCACAGTGTCATCCATAAAAACTGAAACCCATGAATGGCTGCTAAGGATTTCCAAGTAGCCATTTGCATAGTGCCTTGTTGACAGCCTGGCTCCACGGCTTCGTAGGATCCGCGACACACCCGAATCCTATCATCAGCAGTTAACAACTGAAAGCGGGGATCATCTGACCAGGCCACGGTTCACCAGCCGTCTGGGGTCCACCAGATATGGTCGCGAGCCCAGGAGAGGCGCTGCAGGCGACGTCGTGCTGTTCGCTAAGGCACTCGTGTCTGTCATCTGCTGTCACAGCCGGTTAACGACATATTTCGCCGCACTGTCCCAACGGATAAGTTCGCCCTTCGTCCCACATTGGTTTTTGCGGTAATTCCACTCTTATCTGTAAATACTGTCAACTCTACGCAAAGGCCGCTGCTCTCTGTCGTTAACTGAAGGCCGTCGGCCACTGCAGTGTCCGTTGTCAGAGGTAACGCATGAAATTTGATATTCTCTGCACATTCTTGACACTGTGGCTCTCTGAATATGGAATTCCCTTACGATTTCCGAAACGGAATGTCCCATCCGTCTAGCACCAACTACCACTCCGCGCTCACAGTCTGTTAGTTCCCGTTCTGCGGCCCTAATCAAGTCGGAAACCTTTTCACATGGACTATTTGAGTACAAATGACAGTTCTGTCAATGAGGTGCCCTTTTATACCTTGTTACGCGATATTACCGCCATCCGTAAGCGTGATATCGCAATGACATTTCTTTTCATCTCATTTTAATGTCAGTAAAAGACATATTCCACCTTGTCCATCTGATGCGATTCAGAACTGAATAATACATGAAGAATGTCCTCAACATTGAACGTTGTTTCGTGGTGTCGCAGACACAAAGATAAATTGGCTTGTTCTGTACGGTCGGTTCAGTTAAGACTGCCGGAGCATTATATTAGCGGATAGACAGTTTCATCACATGCTACATGAGCAAATCTGGATGGCTGAATATAAAGTTAATATTGTCAACTCCGAGAGAATACTGTTATGATTGCAAATGGAGGCAAGTGTAAAAGAATAACTAGGTCATAATACTGGTATCGATATGACGCATTACAAAAGGCTTAATACAGGACGCAAGAGCTTAGCCGTTGTGTGGTCCCGATAAATATATAGATGATTACTAAGTGTTTTCACTCGCTAGATGAATTGTCTCTGAACGGATATCGGAATCAATATCTGGCAATACTAAAACTACCCCTTATTTCACCGGCAAAAGGCGGAAGGAAGGTTGGAGTTTAAAGTCTCCTCGACGTCGTGGTTTCTAGAGACATAACGCTTGCACAGTTCAGACTGTTAGCAGAAGAAAGTGGCCAAGGGATGTTTGAGAAATCATCAAGACGTTCACCGTAAACGATTTTTAGATACCACAGAAAACGCAAATCAAGGTAGTGTGGTGGAAATTGTAATCCTATTCCTCCCGAACGCAAATTAGTGTCTGACACATTCTACCTGCTACAAATGGTTCAAATGGCTCTGAGAACTATGGGACTTAACGTCTGAGGTCATCAGTCCCATAGAACTTAGAACTACTTAAACCTAACTAACCTAAGGACATCACACACATCCATGCCCGAGGCAGGATTCGAACCTGCGACCGTAGCGGTCGCGCCGTTCCAGACTGTAGCGCCTAGAACCGCTCGGCCACCACGGCCGGCCTACCTGCTACCTGCACGTAGTTTCCCTTACGAGCAAATGCCAGATTATCCCCAACCAACACCATGCGAACACTACGACGTGGTCTAACTTCGCTGTTCTGGAAGACTTCTGTCTCGACTTTTTTTTTTTTTTTTTTTTTTCAAGAACTGACATATGTTATAATTGACCGTATTCCCTTTTCATTAAAATGATACAGTATACATTTCGGTTTAAAAAGCATAGTAGCTAAGCATGTAAGCAGATAAAAAGTGTACTGAACAATGCGCAAGACACATGTGTTTGCTGAGCATGTCTCTTTCTACATACTCAGTCGGTTGTCATACGTAATATTATGAATGTCCATGATACTCCATGTCACTTGGGACAACCAGTACTTTGGGGGGTTTATGTTTCGAATAACTGTCTAGACATTATGCTCAGGTCATCAGTTTTCTGCCGTGCAATAAAGCTGCACAGAGTATGTAACCTTCGTTACAGATATGTCAGCATAGCGGGGATGTGGCTGCGCATTGGACAGGCAGTACCCGCTACGTGTGAGATCTTCTTCACGTCGATGCTTTGTTCCCATTTTTTCTGTTACCATTCACGTCCTCGTTCATCCAGCTCTAGTGAATTTTCGTCTGAAGGTCTTCTGAGGTGATGATCTGTATCAGACGCGAACCCTACGTTGGTAAGCTGGAAGGAACTCTACCATTCCGCCACTCGTCGTGGTCACCTCGTCGCATTGTGTCACTGGGATCAGGTGCTCTTGCATCTGTCCGTTCTGTGACGTTCAGCAGTTCTCGTAGTCACCGATCGATTCCCTTGAATCTCTCCCGGAGCCAAGTTATTCCGAATCCCTAATATAGTTATGACGTCGGAAAATCCAGAGATAATTGCAATGCGAGTCTTTAGAGATCAATTTTTCAACCTCTGTAGGCGATAGGTATGTGTAGCGGCCGAGTATTCCCAGGAGGCAAACAGGGAGATTGCTGTTTAACGTTCCGTCGATAGAGACAGATCACCATGTAGCCACGGTTATCTGAATCAAAGTTTTATAATATTGCTTTTCCATTTATCTTTTGATATATTTTTTAAAAATGAGACTCAGTATTTAACTAAAGCAGTTTTAACATCCATGTATATACACTACTGGCCATTAAAATTGCTACACCACGAAGATGACGTGCCTATACACGCGAAATTTAACCGACAGGAAGACGTTGCTGTGATACGCAAATTATTAGCTTTTCAGAGCATTCACACAAGGTAGGCGCCGGTGGCGACACCTACAACGTGGGTGACATGAGGAAAGTTTCCAACCGATTTCTCATACATAAACAGCAGTTGACCGCCGTTGCCTGGTGAAACATTGTTGGGATGCCTCGTGTAAGGAGGAGAAATGCGTACCATCACGTTTCCGACTTTGATAAAGGTCGGATTGTAACCTATCGCGATTGCGATTTATCGTATTGCAACATTGCTGCTCGCGTTGATGGAGATACAATGACTGTCAGCAGAAAATGGAATCGGTGGGTTCAGGAGGATAATATGGAACGTCTTCCTGGATCCCAACGGCCTCGTATTACTAGCAGTCGAGATGACACGCATCTTATCCGCATGGTTGTAACGGATCGTGCAGCCACGTCTCGATCCCTGAGTCAGCAGATGGGGACGTTTGCAAGACAACAACCATCTGCACGAACAGTTCGACGGCGTTTGCAGCAGCATGGACTATCAGTTCGGAGGCCATGGCTGCGGTTACCCTTGACGCTGCATCACAGACAGGAGCGCTTGCGATGGTGTACTCAAAGACGAACCTGGGTACACGAATGGCTAAATGTCATTTTTTCGGATGAATCCAGGTTCTGTTTACAGCATCATGATGGTCGCATCCGTGTTTGGCGACATGGTTCAAAATGGTTCAAATGGCTCTGAGCACTATGGGACTTAACATCTGTGGTCATCAGTCCCCTAGAACTTAGAACTACTTAAACCTAACTAACCTAAGGACATCACACACATCCATGCCCGAGGCAGGATTCGAACCTGCGGCGTAGCAGTCGCACGGTTCCGGACTGAGCGCCTAGAACCGCGAGACCACCGCGGCCGGCTTGGCGACATGGCGGTGAACGCACATTGGAAGCGTGTTTTCGTCAACGCCATAGTGGCGTATCACCCGGCGTGATGGTATGGGGCGCCATTCGTTACACGTCTCGGTCACCTCTTGTTCGCATTGACGGCAGTTTGAACAGTGGACGTTACATTTCAGATATGTTACGACCCGTGGCTCTACCCTTCATTCGATCTCTGGGAAATCCTACATTTCAGCAAGATAATGCACGACCGCATGTTTCAGGTCCTGTACGGGCCTTTCTGGATATAGAAAATGTTCGACTGCTGCCCTGGCCTGCACATTCTCACCAATTGAAAACGTCTGGTCAATAGTGGCCGAGAAACTGGCTCGTCACAACACGCCAGTCACTACTCTTGATGAACTGTGGTATCGTGTTGAAGCTGGATGGGCAGCTGTACTTGTTCACGCCATCCAAGCTCCGTTTGACTCAATGCTCAGGCGTTTCAAGGCCGTTATTACGGGCAGAGATGGTTGTTCTGGGTACTGATTTCTCAGGATCTATGCACCGAAATTGCGTGAAAATGTAATCACATGTCATTCCTGGTATAATATATTTGTCCAATGAATACCCGTTTATCATCTGCATTTCTTCTTGGTGTAGCGATTTTAATGGCCAGTAGTGTAGCTACGGTTATGTGAATCAAAGTTTTATAATATTGCTCCTCCATTTCTCTTTTGATATTTATTTTTAAAATGAGACTCATTATTTTACTAAAGCAGTTTTAACATCCAGGTACATATGTTAACCAACTTGTTCTCTCGGTGCTTGGTCTTTCCCTGTTTTTATTAGTGGTTAGCCACACGTTGTGCCAGGGAATTACCAATTACCTTCAGTACTTCTTTCACGTTACTCTCGTTTTGTTTATTTGGCAAAACACCGTGTCCTGGTGCGTGAAGAAGTCCGTAACTGCTTGCTGCACGTCGTTGTCCGACATGAATCGCCGACGCTTGAAGGGTGCGGGTGTTCGAGTATGTTCCTTTTGACCTAGTGCAACTTCTGCATTACGACATTTGGGGTATGGGGGCGTGTGTTACCATGAAGCAGCAGCACGCATCGTCGCAGGGAACTTGGCGCACCATTCCACAACGGTTCTTTATGACACACATCCTGCTGCATACATATTCTTTATTCACCGATAGATGGCACCCAGGAAAAGAGTAACACTAGGTTGGTCCTGTTTGGGCGCATCTACGCCGCCATAGTTCACGTTTCCGCATTTGCCACGTACACTTCGGAAAGACACGAGTGTCGCACATATCCGTTGCCTACATGTTGGTGCTTTTATACCCGCATCGGAGTCGCGCTATATTGCGTACGCGCTGCAGCAACGCCCTTACAGAGTCACAATCAACCACTGTCTATGTTTTCATTGCCAGACAGCCTTTCAAGTCTCCAATATGTGTTCATCTGCTATTATCTCAAGAAGACTGCTTTCTCGTATTCTGAAAAACTATGATAACCATGCTGCTAATTATCCTGAAACCCATATAAAAGTGATCGGCATGGTCATCACAAGTTCGGGCTGGGGAAGGAGTGGACTAAATTTGGCCGTGCTCTTTCGAAAGAACCATCCCAGCATTCACCTTGATCGATTTAGAGAAATTGCGGAAAACGTAAATCGGGATTTCTGCACAGGGTTCTGAACCGCCGTCCTTCCGAATGCGAGTCGAATGTGCTAACCACTGCGCCTCGCCCGGTCGTTTCACGATACAGCTGCCACATACTACAAGGTGGGAGCAGATGGGGGGTACAGTAGGAATCACTGCTGCCGCTAACAGTATAATCTATCTTTAGCTGCGCAATGTTGGCGCCCTTTAGACGTCTCATTCACTGTCGTAGGAATGCACGGACAGTATTCCTTGAAAGAGACAGAATTAGCATCATCATAACAATTGACGAAACGTGACTGTTTTATGCAGCTCCGACAGAAACAAGAGTCAAAGTGTAGCTGTTTGTAGTAGATCATGTTCCAATCAATTCGGGAAGAGTGTTATGGCTTCTCCAACTGGCTGTCCTTTGAAACAGATACACGAAACGACTCGTGTCCATTATCTTGTCTGTGACCATTATGTCCAGGTGAAACGAGACATTTTCGTGAGGTACGGATGGACTTTGTGTGACGTTGGTGTATGCTCTCCCTGGTGAAGGTACGCGTGTTAGACGGAGCTAGGAACTCATAGGCTGGTAGAATGGCGAATATACCAGTCAACCTGGTGAGAAACGTCAGAAGTATTTGTCGATTAGTTGACTTGTGTGGAAAACAGCACAGTTTCAGATTAAAAAACCAGCCAGCCAGCCACAGCTAATAATGCAATTTAGCGCCGTTACCGATTTCAAACTCTATCCTGGTGGTCTAGTAGTAAAGCGCGTGCCGGAAAACCGAGAGGTCGCAGGATCGAATCCCGATCGATTTTCACTCTGCCTTTAATCCAGCCGTCGCCTCTCGATGAAGTGAGGAGTCGCTGGGAACGGCTCATAGTTCATGTTGGGTCCTGCCCACTCGTCTCGTATAGGGTGCCTAAAGGATGCTGCGTTCTCGGAATGCTATACAACAATTCAAGCAAATCACATTAATAGTTTTTATTACAATAATGAAGCTTGACAATACTTAATTATGAATGCACAACGGTGTGGCAAGCGATGGGTAACATGGAAACGAAGTCGTTTGCTATGTATGAATGCATAGTCTCTGGGCGATAACATTGAATAAAATGAGATTATCGTTCTGCAGCGGAGTGTGCGCTTATATGAAAGTTCGTGGCAGATTAAAACTGTGTGCCCGACCGAGACTCGAACTCGGGACCTTTGCCTTTCGCGGGCAAGTGCTCTACCATCTGAGCTACCGAAGCACGGCTCACGCTCCGTCCTCACAGCTTTACTTCTGCCAGTATCTTGTCTCCTACCTTCCAAACTGTACAGAAGCGATCGCGCGGTTGAAGAGGGCACATCGAACGCCGACTCAAAACATGTCCATATATGGCAATGTCACGGGCACCAGTGACGTCACAGCCGGAAGCCAGAGTATATAAGGGCGCACCAACAGCCCACTGGCAGTCATATCACTTGACAATGGCCAAGGCATGCTTGGCCGAAAGCTCGTGTAGTTTTAAGCAATTGACGCGGTTGGAAACCCGCGAACATTTTATTCAAAGTCCTGTGCTGTGTACGAGGTCCATGTAGGCAACTGATATGGATCACACGTGACTGCTATCGTAGTGCGGCCGAGGCTGGCAGGATCGGCGCTAATATTCTCTTCTTGTAGAGGCCGCTCCTGTCGTGATGCGGTGCTAGTCATTGGGCATTTGGCTGACGTCGTCTCACCGCCTTCTCTCCTCTTGTGTTCTTCATCTTCGTGATGGCGCTTGTCGATACGCAGGAACAGTTCAGATAGTACGTTAAGCTGAAGGTCCCCTTCCACCAGTTTGGTGTTTGGGATAAGTTAGCGACATACGAGGGTCATTCCAAAAGAAATGCACACTATTTTGTTAATAAATCCATGTTTTATTCTACATTTGTAGATACATCCTTTAGGAACAACATTTTCATTTCTCCACTTAATTTCCATCCCTCTCAACTGCCTTACGCCATCTTGGAACCAGCGCCTGTATACCCGCACGGTAAAATTCTGGACCAACCTGTTGGAGCCACTGTTTGGCAGCGTGCACAAGGGAGTCATCATCTTCAAACCTTGTTCCACGAAGAGAGTCTATCAGTTTCCCAAAGAGATGATAGTCACATGGAACCAGATCAGGACTGTAAGGCGGGTGTTTCAGTGTTGCCCATCCGAGTTTTGTGACCGCTTCCATGGTTTTTTGACTGACATGTGGCCGTGCATTGTCGTGCAACAGCAAAACATCCTGCTTTTGCCGGTGTGACTCAGTCACACTCAGTCGAGCTTGAAGTTTTTTCAGTGTCGTTCACATATGCATCAGAATTTACGGTGGTCCCACTTGGCATAATGTCCACAAGCAAGAATCCTTCGGAACCGAAAAACACCGTAGCCATAACTTTTCCAGCAGGGGGTGTGGTTTTGAATTTTTTTTCTTGGGTGAATTTGCATGATGCTATTCCATTGATTGCCTCTTAGTCTCTGGTGAAAAATGATGCAGCCATGTTTCGTCACCTGTCACAATTCTTCCAAGAAATTCATCTCCACCATTCTCGTACTGTTCCAAAAGTTCGCTGCATACCGTTTTTCTTATTTCTTTGTGAGCCACTGTCAACATCCTGGGAACCCACCTGGCACAAACCTTTTTAAAGCCAATACTTTCAGTATTATGCAGACGCTTCCTTCCCCTATCCCAACGCAGCGTGACAATTCGTTCACTGTGATGCGTCTGTCAGCAGTCACCAATTCGTTAACTCTCTGCACATTGTCTGGAGTGTGTGCAGTACGAGGCCTCCCGCTGCGAGGACAATCCTCAATATTGCCGTGCCCGCTTTCATCACGTAACCTGCTTGCCCACCGACTAACTGTACTGCGATCGACAGTAGCATCTCCATACCCCTTTTTCAACCTCTTCTGGATGTTTCCCACTGTCTCGTTTTCACAGCACAGGAATTCTATGACAGCACGTTGCTTCTGACGAACGTCAAGTGTAGCAGCAATCTTGAAGACATGCTCGGCGCCACTCACGGGAACAGGTTAAAGTAAGTTCGAAAACAAGCGGGAAGGACGTACCTACACATTGTAAAACTTTCACACATGCAGAATGAAAGCTGTATTTTTACAAAAATAGTGTGCATTTCTTTTGGAGTGACCCTCGTACAAGTCTTCGAAGTGGCGTCCCATCGGAAGATTGCATCCATCCATTGAAACATACGAAATTACACTACTGGCCATTAAAATTGCTACACCAAGAAGAAATGCAGATGATAAACGGGTATTCACTGGGCAAATATATTATACTAGCACTGGCATGTGATTACATTTTCACGCAATTTGAGTGCATAGATCCTGAGAAATCAGTACCCAGAACAACCACCTCTCGCCGTAATAACGGCCTTGATACGCCCGGCCATTGAGTCAAACAGAGCTTGGATGGCGTGTACAGGTACAGCTGCCCATGTAGCTTCAACACGATACCACAGTTCAACAAGAGTAGTGACTGGGGTATTGTGACGAGCCAGTTGCTCGGCTACCATTGACCAGACGTTTTCAATTGGAGAATGTGCTGGCCAGAGCAGCAGTCGAACATTTTCTGTAACCAGAAAGGCCCGTACAGGACCTGCAACATGCGGTCGTGCATTATCCTGCTGAAATGTAGGGTTTAGCAGGGATCGAACGAAGGGTAGAGCCACGGGTCGTAACACATCTGAAATGTAACGTCCACTGTTCGAAGTGCCGTCAATGCGAACAAGAGATGACTGAGACGTGTAACCAATGGCACCCCATACCATCACGCCGGGGGATTCGCCAGTATGGCGATGAAGAATACACGCTTCCAATGTGCGTTCACCGCAATGTCGCCAAACACGGATGCGACCATCATAATGCTGTAAACTGAACCTGGATTCATTCGAAAAAACGACGTTTTGCCATTCGTGCACCCAGGTTCGTCGTTGAGTACACCATCGCATGCGCTCCTGTCTGTGATGCAGCGTCAAGGGTAACTGCAGCCATGGTCTCCGAACTGATAGTCCACGCTGCTGAAAACGTCGTCAGACTGTTCGTGCAGATGGTTGTTGTCTTGCAAACGGCCCCATCTGTTGACTCAGGGCTGCACGATCCGTTACAGCCATGCGGATAAGATGCGTGTCATCTCGACTGCTAGTGATACGAGGCCGTTTGGATCCAGCACGGCGTTCCGTATTACCCTCCTGAACCCATCGATTCCATATTCTGCTAACAGTCATTGGATCTCGACCAACGCGAGCACCAATCGCGATAGGCTACAATCCGACCTTTATCAAAGTCGGAAACGTGATGGTACGCATTTCTCCTCCTTACACAAGGCATCACAACAACGTTTCACCAGGCAACGCCGGTCAACTGCTGTTTGTGTATGAGATATCTGTTGGAAACCTTCCTCACGTCAGCACATTGTAGGTGTCGCCAACGGCGCCAACCTTGTGTGAAAGCTGTGAAAATCTAATCATTCGCATATGACAGGATCTTCTTCCTGTCGGTTAAATTTAGCGTCTGTAGCACGTCATCATGGTGGTGTAGCAATTTTAATGGCCAGTAGTGTATTATTACCGGTTTCGAACCGACATGTTCCTCATCAGACAGCGGTTTTCGTTTGTAACTAAATTTATCTTACCGTGAACACTCGACGTGTTGTAGTTTTCGTTGTGGCCAAAGTTCCACTGGATGGCTGTACTACAGACAATCTTGCGACAAAACAGCAAACGGCACAGGTGTTAGTAGGGTATTGGTACGAAACGCGTGGGCACATTGGAAAACGTTGCGGTGCTGCGGACGTTCGCCCCCTATAGGACGTGACGGCGTGGGAGTGAGGCTGCAGCCGCGCGTGCCCTGGTGCGCTGCCAAGGAATTGGCGTGTCCTGCCGCTGCCACCGGACGCAGCTCATCGCAGCTTATCCTCACGTGACGGCTGCAGCCGATGAATCTCGCAACAGCCGTCCGACACCCGGGCTCACCACCAGGGCCGCTATGCCTGCTGCGTGCCGTATCGCCGGCTTACGGCGTTGCGCAACTCGACGATGCGAAAAATTTGCTGATCTCTAAAAGCAGTCCTGTTGGCCGTTCGTAGAAGTGAACAAACCACAGACTTGTATGCTGCAAATATTGCTGGAAAATGAACACGCAAAGAATGTAGTGAGTTAGAGAGGGTGAGCAAAATAAAACTGGCTCGGAAAATATTTCATGCGCCTTAAGGTTGACAGCGAAACTTTCACCATCCATGATGTAAGTTGAGTTGCCTATCTTAAGGGGTTTCTGGCCCCAGCGGGACCAATCTGGCCCGATAGCCGTTTTGTCATTCTCTGCCAGTGACGTTATCGGATGCAGTATGGAGGAGGGGAGGGGGGTATCTTGATCTTGAAACCGCTACTACTTGGTCAAGTCACACTTCGTTTGCCCTTACGAGTCCGAGTACACTCCGTTCCAGCCCATCTCCAGGGAGGAAAATTTCCTCGTAGTACCAGGAATCGAACGCAGGTCCCTCGCATGGCAGTCAGCAGCGCTGACCACTCATCTGAGGAGGACCAGCTGTCTTACGGAGCATGAAATATTTTCCGAGCCAGTCCTATGTGCTATCTAATGTAAGGAATGCAGCGTATCACACACAGCGTGTTCCAAGAAGATTCATCCGATTTTGCAAGACTGTATCTCCACCACATGAAGAGAAACTTAGGATAAATTTAAACTTAATCATACAGCTACAGAGTTTTTACTTTCGAAAGAACCATCTGATTTTAGAAGGGTATGTATTTTACGTGCATGCACATGCAATTTTGATGGTACTTTCTATAATTAAGTTTAGGATCAAAGCTTTCGTTTAATTTTCTCAAATGTTTCACCGTTTGCACAGCACACATGCAGACGATAGTCAGACTCGTCTCATACTTTTCCCGCAGTGTCTGAAATTACTACATTCATTGCTGTTGCTATCCATCGTTGAAATTCACGCCAAGTTGTTGGAAGGAAAAGAAAAAAAAATCACGACACTATATGCCAGTGCTGTGATGTGAGATCCATACGGCCGGCCCGTACTTGAGGCACCTCTCGACAAGAATCACGCTGCATCGTTGTTACTGAATCGCACCTGTTGAAACGGAGAAAGTAAAACGCCTTTTGTGCGGATTTATCACCATCCCTACTCCACGCACAGTGGTAATGAACGAGCCACTGAGCTGGGCCATGTAGATCTATATCCGCGACCACATGGATTTACAACCTGCAACTGGCGCCAAGTTAACCATTCAGTTTCTGTCGTCATTCATATGTAAAACTTAGTCTTCTGAAACCGGATGAATCACCTTGGAACACCGCTTAATATTTCTTCGGTGATGGACAGCGGTGAGATTTCTGCAACCTACTCGTAACATACGACTGAAAATTATTCAGTGTGTTATTCTCTGCCCCACTCTACTGCATTTTTCGACTGTTACGCCATAGCCATCAGGCGAATTACTTTGGATTTTACTCATGAAATATGGTGAGGCGGGTACTGACGTGACAAAGTACGAACAGAAGCACTCTCATTACTGTTTGCTGTCACAGCGTACTAACCGTGTCTGTCACTGAACATTCAATATAAGAACAGTCCGACGTCCTTTGGTAACCCTCCCGCCACACGGATGGCTACCGAAAAGCAGCGCACGTTTATTCCGTATCGCATTGCAAGACGTAAAATACATGGTATGTAGACTGCGAACTGAAACTTGAAATGGCTAGAACAAGAGAAATTCTGAAGGAAGAACGCTGCTTAATGGAGACTATATAGGATGCTGTAAAAAAATTATGGAGGACGTTTCGTTTATGGCGCTGGCTTATAGTCTACTACATTATTCCTTGAACCAAAAAGAAAAGATGGAAATAAGGGTACGGTAAATTACTCGCTATAGATAACAAAGGAATAAATGCAAAACTATAATCGCTTTAGCAAATGTGGAAACCGAACCACCGTTTAGGACAACATTTTCACATACCAGTATTACAAACAAATGAAGGTACTTTAGGCCTTTGTAGAAGTCTCTGACTTTGCTATTCTGGTGCTTGACCAGTTCAACCACGAGCCATCAAACCTTTCTACGTCATGCTGAACTTATGGAGGGACAGTGAAATGCAACCATTATCAACCCAAACCAATTCTGAGAGTTTAGTGGCCCTGGCTCCCCACAACCTGGGAAGCAGCTTAGCTAGCCAGTTTATTGTGAGATGCATACGTTGGCGCAAACTGACTTTTTGGTTCAGATACGCGAAGCATTATCGAAGGTGGAAAGCACATTCATTTATAGGAAAAAACCAATAACCGACCTAAATTGAAACCCACACTTTTCTGTGATGGCTAGAGAGTTACAGACTCAGCCTTCTTATCTGAACAGCATAAAATTAATAATAATTAGAAAAGGGACCACCATATGACACGCACGATGCGTCCGCAGATTGGTTAAAAAAAGGCAAGTGACGGTACTCCACAATCTAGGTGATTGCGTTGGTGGACGTTTGCGTGACTGAAACCAGTTTATTATAGTGGACGGCGAATGTTCGACAGAAACACAAGTTACGTCCAATGTGTCCAAATGAAGCACAGTAGCATCCCGAAGGTTCTGAAGTGATTTAGCAGTTAGGGTCAACAGTAATCTAGAACTGTGTGCAGCGAAGCGGCGCTTTAATATGCACGACTATCCGGGCGGGAATGATAATCAGTTATTTTTTATTTTGTACGAGGTAGTAGCCTAACTTGTGTGTATATAGACTGGTGTACAATCTTTTTTTAAGTTCTGTTAGCGAGATGCCCCAGCATTCCACGGATATGGTTGTATGACTTGTCTAGCGTAGAGGTAGTAAATTATAGACACAAAACGACCTCCTGAATCAGTCTGCCCGTTAATGAAAACAGTATCAAGATGCCTACAATAGTTTTCTTCAAGTAAAGAAACAAAAATATTTGGTGGGGGGGAGACTTTATTTTCTCATATTTCAGTCAATTTGTACGAAATATTTATAAACTAAACTACATACACCAATCTTCCTCGAGAATCAGTCTATCTAGTCGTGAAAATCGTATCAAAATCGCTACAGTTGTTCCTAAGATTAGCCTTCTCTTACAGACAGAAAAACGCAACAGTAGACATCAATTTATAATTTGCATAATTGTGGTGAAGCTTCGCTGCCCTCTGGAGTTGAGGCTTCCATTTACTCCATAGCTTTTCCCGCCAGATACCGCCTCCTCTGCATGACCAGCTCGTAGCTCCCATCACTGCCACGAGCTGTCACTCCAAACGCCAATTAAATATGGAACAGATAATAATATATATATTATACACTCACTCTTACTACAGTTATAAATTATGTACACAAACCGTTCTCATGAATCAGTCTGTCTATTAATGAAAATTGTCAAAATCCTTGCAGTAGTTCCTGAGGTTAGCCTTCACATACAGACTGAAAAACGCGGCAGGTGACTTTAATGTAGTAATACGCGTATGTATGGATTATCTCCATAAATGTTGGTGTATTAAGATTCCCTAGCATTGAGGTATGTGAACATTGTAAAAGCATCGTAAAATTATTGTTCAAACTACTGTATTTATATTCTTATTTACATATGTGTATGATTTTATATTGGTACAAAGCTGTTGCTGTATGGTTCAATAAACCCAAACCAGTTTAAAAAATCACATTAACGTCACTGAATTGCCAACTGTCTACATTGACGATAAACGCTGGAAATTCTGGCTTTAAATTAGCGCAAGTTTGATAGTGCGCTTTAGGATCTACTCATTTCCTGGAAGAAGATCTCAAAATGAAACCCGGAATTTCGGGTCGAACATTCTACAAGAACGACGTGTCAAATATCAGTAGCCAAGATCTCTGAACACAATTGACAACGGCCGTGACAAAAGTAATAGAATACCTCCTAATATCGTGTTGGGCATCCTTTTCCCGGCATAGCGCACGGACTCAACAAGTCGTTGGAAGTCCCCTGCAGAAATACTGAGCCATGTTGCCACTCTAGCCGTCCATACTTGCGAAAGTGTTGGCGGTGCAGGATTTTGTGCGCGAACTGACCTCTAGATCATGTACCATAAATTGTCGATGGGATTCGTGTCGGGTGATCTGGGGGCTAAATCGTTCTCTCGAATTATCCGGAATGTTCTTCAAACCAGTCGCGTACAATTGTGGCCCTTGACATGGCACATTGTCATCCATAAAAACTGAAGTCCATGAATGGCTGCAAATGGTCTCTAACTAGCCGAAGATAACCAGTTACAGTCAATGGTAGGTTCAGTGGGACCAGAGGACCAGGCCATTCTATGTAAACACAGCCCACACCGTTATGGAGCCACCACCAGCTTCCACACTGCCTTGTTGACAGCTTGGCTCCTTGGCTTCGTGGGGTGTGCGCCACACGCGAACCCGGCCATCAGCTCTTACCAACTGAAACCGGGACTCATCTTAAGAGGCCATGGTTTTGCAGTCGTCTAGGGAACCGATATGATCACGAGACCAGGAGAGGCGCTGCAGGCGATGTCGTGCTGTTAGCAAAGGCACTCGCGTCGGTCTTTTGCTGCCATAGCTCATTAACGCCACATTTCGCCGCACTCCTCAAACGGATACGTTCGTCGTACGTCCCACATTGGTTCCTGCGGTTACTTCGCGCACTATTGCTTGTCTTTTAGCATTAACAACCCTACCCAAACGAGGCTGCTCTCGATCGTTAAGTGAAGGCCGTCGGCCACTGCATTGTCCGACCTCCCGACTCAGCAGCATTAGTGGCAGAACAACTGAGAGAAAATTTGGAATACATTTCACATAAATTTTCTCAGCATGTTATAGTCTTAGGTGGAGATTTCAATTTACCGGATATAGACTGGGACACTCAGATGTTTAGGACGGGTGGTAGGGACAGAGCATCGAGTGACATTATACTGGGTGCACTATCCGAAAATTACCTCGAGCAATTAAACAGAGAACCGACTCGTGGAGATAACATCTTGAACCTACTGATAACGAACAGACCCGAACTTTTCGACTCTGTATGTACAGAACAGGGAATCAGTGATCATAAGGCCGTTGCAGCATCCATGAATATGGAAGTTAATAGGAATATAAAAAAAAGGGAGGAAGGTTTATCTGTTTAGCAAGAGTAATAGAAGGCAGATTTCAGACTACCTAACAGATCAAAACGAAAATTTCTGTTCCGACACTGACAATGTTGAGTGTTTATGGAAAAAGTTCAAGGCAATCGTAAAATGCGTTTTAGACAGGTACGTGCCGAGTAAAACTGTGAGGGACGGGAAAAACCCACCGTGGTACAACAACAAAGTTAGGAAACTACTGCGAAAGCAAAGAGAGCTCCACTCCAAGTTTAAACGCAGCCAAAACCTCTCAGACAAACAGAAGCGAAACGATGTCAAAGTTAGCGTGAGGAGGGCTATGCGTGAAGCGTGCAGTGAATTCGAAAGTAAAATTCTATGTACCGACTTGACAGAAAATCCTAGGAAGTTCTGGTCTTACGTTAAATCAGTAAGTGGCTCGAAACAGCATATCCAGACACTACGGGATGATGATGGCATTGAAACAGAGGATGACACGCGTAAAGCTGAATTACTAAACACCTTTTTCCAAAGCTGTTTCACAGAGGAAGACCGCACTGCAGTTCCTTCTCTAAATCCTCGCACAAACGAAAAAATGGCTGACATCGAAATAAGTGTCCAAGGAATAGAGAAGCAACTGGAATCACTCAATAGAGGAAAGTCAACTGGACCTGACGGGATACCAATTCGATTCTACACAGAGTACGCGAAAGAACTTGCCCCCCTTCTAACAGCCGTATACCGCAAGTCTCTAGAGGAACGGAGGGTACCAAATGATTGGAAAAGAGCACAGATAGTCCCAGTCTTCAAGAAGGGTCGTCGAGCAGATGCGCAAAACTATAGATCTATATCTCTGACGTCGATCTGTTGTAGAATTTTAGAACATGTTTTTTGCTCGAGTATCATGTCGTTTTTGGAAACCCAGAATCTACTATGTAGGAATCAACATGGATTCCGGAAACAGCGATCGTGTGAGACCCAACTCGCTTTATTTGTTCATGAGACCCAGAAAATATTAGATACAGGCTCCCAGGTAGATGCTATTTTTCTTGACTTCCGGAAGGCGTTCGATACAGTTCCGCACTGTCGCCTGATAAACAAAGTAAGAGCCTACGGAATATCAGACCAGCTGTGTGGCTGGATTGAAGAGTTTTTAGCAAACAGAACACAGCATGTTGTTCTCAATGGAGAGACGTCTACAGACGTTAAAGTAACCTCTGGCGTGCCACAGGGGAGTGTTATGGGACCATTGCTTTTCACAATATATATAAATGACCTAGTAGATAGTGTCGGAAGTTCCATGCGGCTTTTCGCGGATGATGCTGTAGTATACAGAGAAGTTGCAGCATTAGAAAATTGTAGCGAAATGCAGGAAGATCTGCAGCGGATAGGCACTTGGTGCAGGGAGTGGCAACCGACCCTTAACATAGACAAATGTAATGTATTGCGAATACATAGAAAGAAGGATCCTTTATTGTATGATTATATGATAGCGGAACAAACACTGGTAGCAGTTACTTCTGTAAAATATCTGGGAGTATGCGTGCGGAACGATTTGAAGTGGAATGATCATATAAAATTAATTGTTGGTAAGGCGGGTACCAGGTTGAGATTCATTGGGAGAGTGCTTAGAAAATGTAGTCCATCAACAAAGGAGGTGGCTTACAAAACACTCGTTCAACCTATACTTGAGTATTGCTCATCAGTGTGGGATCCGTACCAGATCGGTCTGACGGAGAAGATAGAGAAGATCCAAAGAAGAGCGGCGCGTTTCGTCACAGGGTTATTTGGTAACCGTGATAGTGTTACGGAGATGTTTAATAAACTCAAGTGGCAGACTCTGCAAGAGAGGCGCTCTGCATCGCGGTGTAGCTTGCTCGCCAGGTTTCGAGAGGGTACGTTTCTGGATGAGGTATCGAATATATTGCTTCCCCCTACTTATACCTCCCAAGGAGATCACGAATGTAAAATTAGAGAGATTAGAGCGCGCACGGAGGCTTTCAGACAGTCGTTCTTCCCGCGAACCATACGCGACTGGAACAGGAAAGGGAGGTAATGACAGTGGCACGTAAAGTGCCCTCCGCCACACACCATTGGGTGGCTTGCAGAGTATAAATGTAGATGTAGATGTAGATGTAAGAGGTAATGCCTGAAATATTGTATTCTCGGCACACTCTTGATTCTGTGAACCTCAGGATATTGAATTCCCTAACGATTTCCTAAATGGAATGTCCCATGTTTCTAACTCCCAACTACCATTCCGCGTTCAAAGTCTGTTAATTATCGTTGTGCGGTCACAATCACGTCAGAAACCTTTTCACGTCAGTCGCCTGAGTACAAATGACATCTCCGCCACTGCACTGGCTTTTTATACCTTGTATACGTGAGACTGCCGCCACCTGTATATGTGCATATCGCTGTCCCATTACTTTTGTCACTTCATTGTATAGCACCTATGTATGGAGTGTTTTAATATTGCTGCTATGTAGTGTGTAGGTGTTTGAACAGTCAAGGTGCTGTCTTTGGAGGACCAGCCACAGCGCCCGCTGTCGCATCACCCCTAAGACGGGGAGGTAGACAGGGACGGGAAGGCAGCTGCATAATTATAAGCAGGCACCTCAGAGGTTCACCCCTCTGCTAAATTACAGCCCCGGGCCAGGCACCCCAATCCAGCGCGCCGTAGCACGTGGTTTGGTCGCCGCCACACCGCCCCTGCTCACACTCATCTAGGGACATACAAATTACAGGCCAGCTCATTTCCGTACCAGTCGAGCCCCGCCGCTTAATACACGCTGTTTTTGCCAATTTCCTTGCTCATAAATTCCATATTTGTAGGGCAGTGGCGCATTTCGTACTTGCGTCAACTCATCGCTTCAAATTATTTCCATTTGTGCGGCCACTGAGACAGACTGTGGTGCATCCCCCTTCGACATCTGCCCATGTATTTCTGCCTTATCGTGACTCGCAACCAGTCTCACCTGCACTTCAGTGCAATTCAGGTGACGTTGATATTCAAAATGAAGTACTGGTCATGTTGATGGCAATAGGACCAACAGTCGATCACAAGTCATCTTCCACGTTTTCATGCAATGTTTGTCTGAATATGCCTAGAAGTCTTGTCCCAGCAGCAATGTTATCGATTTTCTTTTTTTTGTTTTGGCTATGTACTGAAACGGAATTGGTACCATTTTTTAACGACGGAAAGTAGCCTGGTTTCTGTCAGGGGAAAAAAGCTAGTATCAGTCCCATAGAGCTCTTCGGCCACCTAGCTGAAACCTATTCATCGTGTACAGTTCTTTCGTAGCCCAAGTGTAAGTGAAGTATCCAACCTGGTCCAAGTGCTGTGTTGATATATTGTGCTCGGTTCACAAGAACAAAACAGTTTATTACAGAAATGAAGGTTCGTTTAACAGTCTGAAAATGTAGGTACTTAGCACTCTTTCTCATCGCAAACATTAAACCACTGTATCTAGTGTAGTACGTAATAATGATTTTCTATAATATATTTTTTAGCGAATGGTACTCACATAAGTACGTATGATTCGCTATCGAGGGTCCACAAACCTTTTTTTTTTTGCTCGTGCCGTTCATATTTGCGTGGCAAAACATCTCAACTTTTTATGCTCCACATGACTGATCAGCTCTTCGAAATTACGTTTGCTATGCTGTACAGTATACGGATATAGCGTAAACCCAAACCATTTGTTCCTTCTTCTGTAGCTTGACCATCCGTTATTTATTTCCATTTGTGTTATACACAAGTCACTGTTTCAGTTTAATAACAGCGATGTTAATTCAAGATCGTAAACGTTACTCCAAGGAAATGTGGCCGGTTATTCGCTAGAATTACAATAGAACCGATTGAGTCAACTCCAGAATGAATGTAATTCGTGAACTTTGCTGGCTGTTGTCTTGGAAACATAATTTCAGGGATGATTGTGTTGTCATTTTTCCATATATCAAATTCTCGTGAGTCCCGTAGTGTCTAATGAGAGTAAGTTTGGTGTGTATGGAATTATGGCATATTACGAGACGGCTTGAGGAAAGAAAGAGAAAAACACTGAGAAATTATGAGTCGAAAATCCTACCACGTGACTGCGAGTGGAGTACCAGGCACGCTGGGCTAAAGAATGGTTGCTACGTAACATTTGGAATCTGCTGCCCGCGGGTCTGAAATCGCTTGAACAGTATACAGTATTTGGTGTTCACAAAGACAATGCATTACTAAAAATGTTGAAAAGCTCTAGAACACTGTTTCAAATTCTATTATCTACCGAAAGCCATTCCTGTTACATTTCAACTGGTAGTGTTTCGCAATAACAGATATGTATTGTGCCTTTTGAGGTTCAATTTCGTATTATTTTCGTTTAAGTTTGGTTTTTTTTTAAAAAGAATCCTGTTGTTTAATGGATTTACATCTACATCATAGTCCGCGAGCTATCTAACGGTGTGTGGCATAGGATACTTCTCGTACCACTAACTGATGCCCCCTTCCATATTCTACTCGCGAATGGCACGTGGGAAGAATGATTGTCGGTGAGGTGCTGTATTAGCTCTAATTTCTCGAATTTTCTCTTAGTGGTAACTTTGTGAGACGTATGTGTGAGGAAGTAATATGTTGTCCAACTCTTCCTGGAAAGTTCTAACTCGAAATTTCTGTAGCAAACCTTTTCGGCCGGCTTCGGTGGCCGAGCGGTTCTAGGCGCTTCAGCCTGGAACCGCGCGACAGCTACGATCGCAGGTTCGAATCCTGCCGCGAGGATGGATGTGTGTGATATCCTTAGGTTAGTTAGATTTAAGTAATTCAACGTTCTAGGGGACTGATGACCTCAGAAGGTAAGTCCCATAGTGCTGAGAGCCAAACCTCTTCGTGATGCACAACGCCTCTTCTACCAATGGAGTTTGTTGAGCATCTCTGTAACGCTCTCGCGCCGACTAAACGATCCCGTGACCAAACGCACCACTCTTATTTGTATCTTCTCTCTCTGTCTTCTATGAATGCTACCCGGTAAAGATCCCAGATTGATGAACATTACTCAAGAATCGGTAGAAGAAGCGCCGTGTAAGCCACTTCTTTCGTGGATAAGTTACATTTCGTTAAGATTCTTCGTATGAATATCGGTCTGGTACCTGCTTTTCCTACTATTTGTTCTATGTGATCATTCCACTTAAGGCCGCTCTGCGTAGTTATTGCTAGATATTTTACGCTAGATACTGTTTCCAGCAATTTGTCATCAGTAGTGTGGTTGTACGGTAGTGGAAAAAATGGTTCAAATGGCTCTGAGCACTATGCGACTTAACTTCTGAGGTCTTCAGTCGCCTAGAACTTAGAAGTAATTAAACCTAACTAACCTAAGGACATCACACACATCCATACCCGAGGCAGGATTCGAACCTGCGACCGTAGCAGTCGCTCGGCTCCAGACTGTAGCGCCTAGAACCGCATGGCCACTCCGGCCGGCAGGGTAGTGGATGTCTTTTCGTATGTATGCGCGGTATGTCACATTTATTCACGTTCAGGGGCAGCTGCCAATCCTCTGCAGGTCATTCTGCAAATCGGTACTGACGACATCGTATTGTTACGTGCGTTTATACTTGTTTGTAGAGATACATGACTGCTTATGAACAACACTGCCTATATGTGGCGCATGATTACGTTTTATTTTAATATTGTAATATCTACTCTAGACTTTAAAATAGTTTTGTGTAGAATAATTAACTACTTTGTAACGAATTTTTTTTTTAAACAGAAGGCAAATATACTTCTTTCAACGTTACCACGGTTATCTGGCAACGTTGTAACGATTACCATGTCCATCGTGGGTACCAGAGCAAAGAGACTTTTTTTACATGTTATTGTATTCGACTTCCTATTTTGAACCACTTTCGTAGCAGCACTCGCTGCGGATTTCGAGGTAAATTCTTCTCTGTCTCTTCTTCTTTTTTTCGCTTATGCCGCCACGCGTCTGTGCGTCACAGTTGTGACTCATTCGTCTCCGCAAGTAACGGCTGACTGTAGTTTCTTGGGACTAGTGAACAACGAGTCTGTGCTGAAGTTAACGTTTTTCCGTTCTTACGTTAGTGCTTTATGAACTGTGACAGAGTTGGACGGTGCCCCTTGGGCTGTGCAACTGGCGCTGAGTTTACGACGCTTGTCCACTCTGGGCTGGTGGCACGTGGACTGGGTAGGGGCGCTTTGCGCCGCCGCACGCACTGACGCCATAATCCCACCGCTCGCGTATTTCTGGACTTCGCAGAGTCCTCACAGCTGTCCCAAAGCCACGCTATATACGCCGTGACACCGCGGTCCGCCCTATATCCTCTTCCCAGTTGATCACTCCGTCACTACATCAGTTACTTCGAAACGATAGTAACTCTTCAAACAGTATCCCACATGTGTCACTATTCCACCGTCAAGAAATGATTCTCATATTATAATTTTAAACCAGATTTTATGCAGCGATTGTCTTCTATCGAAGCAGTATCATTACTCTGGGGCAGAGTTTCTTACGCTGACAGTGGTATCTTTCTGTTCCTGATGCTCCGCTTTTCCACTCAGATTCTGAACCGAAGTAGGAAGCAATTGCATACTCCTAACGGTTCCGCTGAGGGATCAATTTACAGTTGCACTTTTGCAAATAATATGGCTGTCCAGATAAAATGTTGATTTTTTTTCGGTTTGTGGAAAACTTTGCAGAAAACAAGAAAGGACTTACACGTTATCATGGCTGGCCGTGTGATTTTTATTGAATGCTGCACTAAACTTCAAAGTAACGCAGGTAAATGAAACTGCCAGTTGGTTTCTGTCTCGGGTTCTTTGCGCTATGTCTGTTTGATGATTTTTCTGACGTTTCGCCAGCACGAGTGGCTGGCATTGTCAAAGTTTCACCCTCCATTGCTGGTGGTGGACTAGGATCGAGCTTGGCACGGGGAGTGGTAAATGTAACGTACTGCGAATACGATTACAAAATTATAGAACAATCACTGGAAGCAGTTACCTGCATGAAATGTCAAGGAAAATGGACAAGGAGCGGTTTGAAATGGAACAAGCGCATAAAATTAAACCGAATAAGACAGAAAACAGATTCATCTTAGGAGTCCTAAGGAAATTATTTTATCGGTAAAGGAAGCAGCTTACAAAATTTTCGTTATTGCCGTCAGAATGTGATCATTACCAGTATGACTGATATTTATTTCTTCTTCGCGTTACTACCCATTTTCTATAAAGCTGAAATAGGCCATATACTCACATTTTTGTGGATAGTAACAAATTTATGTATTAATTATTTCTTTCTGGCACTTACAAGATATTTTTAAAAATGCTAATTCTACCAGATTAGGTACTTAAAAAATGCTGATTTTACCAAAATAGCCTACGGCTACAATTATTCTCTACCACTACAAAATTACAGTTAAAAAAGGAAAACATTAGCCAATTACCCAGCTATTAGCACTACTTAAAAGCTACAGATTCCATTCTGTGTATGTTCATTTATTACCGTGCATCTAAACAGTTCGTATTTGTTACCTCTGTTGGATTCGTCCTCATAATGCCCCGGTCAGCAGCTGGATTCCTTGGGCTTCGGACAGTGTCAGCAACATTTCCACTTTGCACGTGATTCCACGTTTCTCTGTAACGTCTTAGAAGTCGCACTTCCGTGATCACTTGCACCATCATATTATATATTCTTGAAAAATCATTTTGTTTTCTCTCCATCTCCGCCGCGCGGGATTAGCCGAGCGTTCTAAGGCGCTGCAGTCATGGACTGTGCGGCTGGTCCCGGCGGAGGTTCGAGTCCTCCCTCGGGCATGGGTGTGTGTGTTTGTCCTTAGGATAATTTAGGTTAAGTAGTGTGTACGGTTAGGGACTGATGACCTTAGCAGTTAAGTCTCATAAGATTTCACACACATTTGAACTTTTTTTTTCTCTCCATCTCCGGAGTATCTCGTCTAGCCAGCAAGGCAGCATACACCCGTGCGGTTGAGTGCCTCGTGAAGTCTTTCTAGGCCTTACTGAATACCGCGACTGTAGTATCGTACAAGACGCGCCAAGTTGGCTCCCTTCTCAGTGCTGCTCTGGGATCCAGCATCCTTAATGTCCAACGACAGTTATGCGCTGCATCGTCGTAGAGCTCACCGTCCCACATTGTGTGCCCTGCGGTGTCCACATTGCCACAGGCGCAACTATCAATAATTTGCCTTTTGATCTTGTGCAGGTGCGTAGTGAACGGGCCATGACCTGGTAGGCAACGTATCAGTCTACTCGATGGCTAAAGAAATCTCAATTTTAATCTCTCCCTGATTTTAGGGAGAAATTCGTATGACCTCCTTCCCGTGTTACATGGGACTGATAGAGGAAACGGAGAAGATCCAAAGAAGAGCAGCACGTTTCGTTACAGGTTCGTTCAGCAAGCATGAAAGCGTCACGGAGATGCTCGGCCGACTCCAGTGGCAAACACAGCAAGAGAAGCATTCCGGATCACGGTCTGGCCATCTGTTAAATCTGGAACCGCGCGACCGCTACGGTCGCAGGTTCGAATCCTGCCTCGGGCATGTATGTGTGTGACGTCTTTAGGTTAGTTTGGTTTAAGTAGTTCCAAGTTCTAGGGGACTGATGACCTCAGCAGTTAAGTCCCATAGTGCTCAGAGCCATTTGAACCATCTGTTAAAAGTCGCGAGAGCTTACGTTCGTAGAAAAGTTAGCAAACGTCTTGTGTCCTCCTCCTTGTATCTCACGAAAAGACCATCAAGATAAAATTAGAGCGATTCGAGGTCACACGGAGGCTTACCAGCAGTAGTTCTTCCTGCTAACGATAACGACTGGAACAGGAAAAGGGGGGAAGTGACACTGGTACAAAGTAACCTCCGCCACACACTGTAAGTAGCTTGCGGAGCATAGGTGTAGGCACAGATGTACGTAGATATTGTTTACGGACGTATTCTGCGCAGAATGCATAAACTATAGAACTGACTAGAGAAGACTCTAGAAAGTCCTCGTGCAGCGTAAAGGCTTTCCTTCTCTGCTCGGCTGCGTTGCACCTTGTGCCTCCACAACCACGGAAGCGAAGCGACACAATTCTGTTGCAGCTCCTTCAGACAGGCCTTGTGTAGTGGGGGGAGGTGTTGGCGGACGAGCCCGCACCCTGTCATACTTCAAAGCGGCTGCCTGCGGGGATGTGAAAACTTCCGCCCGCTGAGGCAAATCTGTCCGCACGGTAAGCAAACTCAGCCCGTTAGCAGGGTGGGCGGGTGCCATGCCCCGGGAGCTCCGATGACACACGGCAGCCGAGCGGGAGGAAAAGGCCGAGCAGGCAGCAGCTGAAGCGAAACCGAGGCAACTGCAGTCTGACTCAAGAGAGAAAATACGCTACTGGCCATTAAAACTGCTACACCAAGAAGAAATGCAGATGATAAACGGATATTCATTGGATAAATATATTATCTAGAACTGACATGTGATTACATTTTAAAGCAGTTTGGGTGCATAGATCCTGAGAAATCAGTACTCAGAACAACCACCTCTCGCCGTAATAACGGCCTTGATACGCCTGGGCATTGAGTCAAACAGAGCTTGTATGGCGTGTACAGGTACAGCTGTCCATGCAGCTTCAACAAGATACCACAGTTCCTCAAGAGTAGTGACTGGCGTATTGTGACGAGCCAGTTGCTCGGTCACCATTGACTAGACGTTGGTGAGACATCTGGAGAATGTGCTGGCCAGGGCAGCAGTCGAACAAATGACGTTTTGCCATTCGTGCACCCAGGTTCGTCGGTGACTACACCATCGCAGGCGCTCCTGTCTGTGATGCAGCGTCAAGGGTAACCGCAGCCATGGTCTCCGAGCTGATAGTCCATGCTGCTACAAACGTCGGCGAACTGTTCGTGCAGATGGTTGTTGTCTTGCAAACGTCCCCATCTGTTGACTCAGGGTTCGAGACGTGGCTGCACGTTCCGTTACAGCAATGCGGATAAGATGCCTGTCATCTTGACTGCTAATGATACGAGGCCGTTGGGATCCAGCCCGGCGTTCCGTATTACCCTCCTGAACCCATCGATTCCATATTCTGCTAACAGTCATTGGATCTCGACCAACGCGAGCAGCAATGTCGCGATACGATAAACCGCAATCGCGATAGGTTACAATCCGAACTTTATCAAAGTCGGAAACGTGATGGTACGCATTTCTCCTCCTTACACGAGGCATCACAACAACGTTTCACCAGGCAACGCCGGTCAACTGCTGTTTGTGTGTGAGAAATCGGTTGGAAACTTTCCTCATGTCAGCACGTTGGAGGTGTCGCCACCGGCGCCAACCTTGTGTGAATGCTCTGAAAAGCTACTCATTTGCATATCACAGCATCTTCTTCCTGTCGGTTAAATTTCGCATCTGTAGCACGTCATCTTCGTGGTGTAGCAATTTTAATGCCCAGTAGTGTAAATTTCCCTCACTCACTCATTACTATTATTTTCTGTCCCATAGCGCGCGACGTTTTGTAATTATCTCAGCTCTAACGAAAGGTGATCTCTAAGGCTTTCTCGGCTACATTTATGTTTGGTTGGTTGGTTTGGGGAGAGTGGACCAAACGGCGAAGTCATCTTTCCCTCAGCATTAGGGAAGGATGTGGTAGGAAATCGGTCGTGCCCTTTCAAAGGAACCGTCCCGGCATTTGCCTGAAGCGATTTAGCGAAATCACGGAAAACTTAAATCAGGGTGGCCAGACACTGGTTTGAATCGTCGTCCTCCCGAATGCGAGTCCATTGTGCTAATCTCGCTCTGTGAAACTTATGGATTACGAGTTTTAGGGTTTGCATAGGAGTTGTCATTTCCTTTTGCGGGATAATTCGAGAGCTTCCACAGTTCTTTTTGTCTGATGTTACTTGCTATTTTGGCTCGAACCAAACTGTGAAGGGCACGCAGTGCACAGTTAGATTGGAGGTCAAAGACGAGTAAGGAAGTGACACAAGAATACGACATTGTCCACTGACAAATAGTTTCTTCCTCCGGCGGGATACTCACTCAATGTGTGAAACCTGTGGAATACGACTTTCCATGAATCATTTTTTAACTACCTGTGTTTCATGGGCGATAATCAGCTTGGTTGGAGACCTACCAACCATCCTAGTTGACAACGGCATGAGCATACCAAACAATTTAAAATGATATGAAGTGTCAGGCATCCTATTTGAGGTGTAGGGGATACTGAGGTAATGACAAAGACAATTAGCAGTAAGAGAACCCCCTACCACCGAATGTAGACTGTGTTATGAAGTGCCTTGCTTGCACGCAGCAACTATACAGCCTCGTCACAGGGCCAGGTGGAATTAGGCAACAACTAAACAAAATTTTGTGGCAACATAGATTAGCAACAATTTGCAGTAATTTATGAAAAGAATACTGTACTATTCAACTTTATGTACAACTGGTGCATGGCAACAGGTCATCATTCAGTTGTGCTGATCAGCTTTTGATCGCTTGTAGGATGTCCAGTTTGGGTCTTCTTGGCAACGACTTGAGACACGGTTCTGATACAGTGTTGAGTTACTGTTGCTGCTCCGGATACGGATGACACGAGGGGCGTTCACTAAGTAATGCACCACTTTCCTTTTCTAAAAGCATGTTGGTTTTATTCGGAGTTCCAATACAGCATATTATTCCTCACTCTTTTGGCTACAAAACCCTATTTTTCAACATAATCTCCATTCAGTACGACGTCACAGATGTACATCAGCGCACCTGATGATGGCAACGTGGTCGACTGCCGAAATATTTTGTGTCCTATGCACACTCATACCATGCTTTTCACCCGAGATTTATTTCGTCATAAAGTACGCCTCGAGGCCCACTAGAAAGACAGGCCGCGGCGCATACGTCACGAAGGTAATCCTGAACTCGCTCGCTCGCTCAGCTCAGCAGACAAAATGCGTTTCCAAACTTTTTAACTCGCAGCTGGGCGTTTAAGTACTAACGAGAATTGTATCTTCCACTGGAATCTGCTATTATGAAGTCTTACTGATTAACTCTACTACAGCAAAATTTAAGATCTATACTCGATATAAATGGAAATAACGGCGTGTTTATAGCATTTAGTCTCTTCTGCTTAACAGTACTCATTACATTCTGGAAGTGGTGCCTTATGCAACTGATAATCATTTTAGCATAATTTTATTTTATTGTACGCCAGTGCAGCCATAACATAAGTAGGCCCATGGACTTCCCATCATTATAGGACAAATAACACTAAGATTCCATAATAGCCGATTCCAGTAGAAGATTCAGTTTTCGTCTGTATGGACACGCCTAGTTACGAGTTACAAGGTGCAGAAACGTAATTTGCCCGCTGATTTGAGGGAGCGAGCGAGCGCAGGACTACCTTCGTGACGTACCCGCCGCGGCCTGTCCTACTTGTAGGCCTCGATTCGCGTGGAGAAATTGAAGAATCACACCCTTTATATGCGTATTACGAGAGCAATACATGTGGCTAAATGAAACGAGAGACGGCAAGCACTGCAGGACCTTGACAGAAAAGAAAATGGTAGTAGAGAAAGAAAACCTACCATATTGATAACGTATAGCATCACATGTTTACGAAGGTGACCGCTTTTAATTACATATTTTTGCATTGTGTACTTATCTCTGATACAAAACTTTGTGCTGGTTTCATCACTCCATTGACGGTTGCGTAAAACCATCACGCAAGAGACGTATCTCCGGTCACTCCATGTTCACCAGTGGACTTTAGCCTAATCTACACTGAGGCGCCAAAGAAACTGACATAGGCATGCGCATTCAAATACAGAGGTAAGTAAACAAGCAGAAGACGGCGCTGTGGACGGTGGTTCGGTTACTGCCGCGCGGTGCCGGCCGAAGTGGCCGTGCGGTTAAAGGCGCTGCAGTCTGGAACCGCAAGACCGCTACGGTCGCAGGTTCGAATCCTGCCTCGGGCATGGATGTTTGTGATGTCCTTAGGTTAGTTAGGTTTAATTAGTTCTAAGTTCTAGGGGACTGATGACCTCAGAAGTTGAGTCCCATAGTGCTCAGAGCCATTTGCACCATTTAAACTGCCGCGCGGTATTAGCCGAGCGGTCTAGGGCGCTGCATTCATGGACTGTGCGGTTGGTCCCGGCGGAGGTTCGAGTCCTCCCTCGGGCATGGGTGTGTGTGTTTGTCCTTAGGATAATTTAGGTTAAGTAGTGTGTAAGCTTAGGGATTGATGACCTTAGCAGTTAAGTCCCATAAGATTTCACACATTTGAACATTTGTTGAAGATCGGTTACTGCTGCTGCAATGGCAGGCTATAAAGTATAAGTAGCTTTGAACGTGATGTTTTAGTAGGCGCACGAGCGATGGGACGCAGCATCTCCGAGGTAGCGATGAAGTGGGGATTTTCTCGTACGATCATTTCAACAGTGTACCGTGAATATCAGGAGTCCGATAAAACATCAAATCTCCGACATCGCTGCGGCCGGAAAAAGATCCTTCAAGAACGGGACGAACGACTGCTGAAGAGAATCGTGACGGAAGAAGTGCAATCCCCCCCCCCCCCCAAATTCCTGTAGATTTCAATGCTGGGCCATCAACAAGTATTAGCGTGCGAAACATTCAACGAAACAGCATCGATATGGGCTTTCGGAGTCGAGGGCCCCACTCGTGTACCATTGATGACTGCACAACACTAACACTGGACTGTTGATGACTGGAAATATGTTGCCTGGCCGGACGAATGACGTTTCAAATTATATCGATCGAATGGAGACAACCTCATGAATCCATGGATCCTGCATGTCAGCAGGGGACTGTTCAAACTGGTGGAGGCTCTGTAATAGTGTGGGACGTGTGCAGTTGGAATTACATGGGACCCCTGATACGTCTAAATAAGACTCTTGACAGGTGATACGTACATAAGCATCCTCTCTGATCACCTGTATCCATTCATGTGCATTGTGCATTCCGACAGGGTTGGGCAATTCCAGCAGGACAATGCGACACACCACACGCCCAGGATTGCTACAGAGTGGCTCCAGGAACACTCTTTTGAGATTGAATACTTCCACTGGCCACCAAAGTCGCCAGACATGAACATTATTGAGCATATATGGGATGCCTTGCAACGTGCTGTTCAGAATAGATCTCCACCCCCCCCCCCCCCCCTTCTTACGGATTGATGGACAGCCCTGCAGGATTCTTGGTGTCAGTTCCCTCCAGCACTACTTCAGACATTATTCGAGTTGCCGCACCTCTGCGTGCTCGTGGGGGCCCTACACGATAATGGGCAAGTTGCCAGTTCCTTTGGCTCTTCTGGGCAGAAGTCAGCTCCCGCCTGCCGTCAGGTGCCTGCTCGCCTGTATTTGAACCTCCGGATTAAAGCTAAGTGTCCATCACTGCCTAACTGGACACGGAAAGAGGAATTTGGTCGTGGCCCTGATTAACGAACCATCCATTGATTTGGGGGAACAACGCAACAATTATCCTAAGGGGTCAGACGGGAATTTGATAAGACAACGGCCGATTCCATCCTCATCAGACGACATTTGTAATAAAAAAAGACGTTCATCCCTGTCCCTAGTTAGAATCCTGGAACATCTCCAAGGCCTATCGAGTGTAAAATATTCGTTTTAGTTACTTCCTCCGCTGCAAGAGGAACCGCCCTCCTGCCCTACTTAACGTACGTGAGCGGCGCTTACCTCATCGTGGAAACTGGGGACGACGTTTGAAGACTAGGTGAGGCGCACGTGTGCTCTTGTAGCTCAAAGCAGCGGTGGCTGTAACTGAAGAAATGGAAGCTTTTGTGTCGTAACGCTGAACTTGCTTGTAATCTTTAGAGGGTGGTGAGAAGGTTTGAAGGTGCCCTCGGAGACTGTAGCGTAGGAGATGGGTGTGACGTACGCGGTCGCTTTTGGCGTCCAGAAATACCGGCATAAACAGAGGCGAGGTAGGCCAGGCCGCGCAGCTGCGGCCTATTCCGTACTTGCTTCCTGGAGGCGTACCACCAGCTGCCGCCTTCCATGCCTCGGTGCCGCCTCCAGATGAATCCAGAAGTTTGCTGGTAGCTGGGTCCATAGCCTTTGTGAGGTTTCCAAATGAAATCATTTCCGCTTCTGGGTGTTAAAACATTATTTATCGCGATTGCAATTTCGACGTATTATCATTTCATGCATTGTGGGATGTTGTAACCCACTCAGTAATATAAAGCTGTGCTATGCTGTGTAAGAGCAGTTACATGTGTTGGAATTCATCAGCTGTACCATGTTCCATATACGTTATAGAGCTCGTGAAATAACGATGTAAACACAGACGTTTAAAAAAAATGGCTCTGAGCACTATGGGACTTAACATCTGTGGTCATCAGTCCCCTAGACTTAGAACTACTTAAACCTAACTAACCTAAGGACATCATACACATCCATGCCCGAAGCAGGATTCGAACCTGCGACCGTAGAAGCAGCGCGGTTCCGGACTGAAGCGCCGAGAACCGCTCGGCCACCCCACGCCTACTACATGAAATTTAAACTTCAGTATTTACGTTATTAAATCACCAGATCTGTAACGTATGTGGTATATGTCACAGCTGATAAATTCACATCTCATGCAACTACTCTTACACAGCATGGGTCAGGTTTATGTTGTTGAGTGGGCAACAACATCCTATTATACTCGAAAGTGACAATACCTCGAAACTGCAATCACAATAAATGATACTTTAACAGCCAAATGCGGAGATGATTTCAATCCAAATTAATCGCCTTGTAACGCAAGACTGCCTGATGTTTCTCCTGGCGTTGGAATTCAGTCTGTTCCCCTAATACTCGGGGTCGTAATGACCTTCAAAATCACGTCACACACTGAAGAGAATAGCACAGAGAGAGAGAGAGAGAGAGAGAAGAAGAGCGAAGTATATGTGGACTGGAAGAATGGGGGTGGTAGAATAAAATGGGATCTTACTGATTTTGAGAGGTGTAGAATTGGACTGTCAGGAAAGAAGTTGAATCAATATCTTATACGAACAGGATCAGTAACAACAAATGGAAGATCGACAGCCGGCCGCCATGGCCGAGTGGTTCTAGGCGCTTCAGTCCGGAACCGCGCTGCTGCTGAGGTCGCAGGTTCGAATCCTGCCTCGGGCATGGATGTGTGTGATGTCCTTAGGTTAGTTAGGTTTAAGTAGTTCTAAGTTCTAGGGGACTGATAACCTCAGATGTTAAAGTCCCATAGTGCTTTGAGCCGTTTTTGAAGCTCGACAGTGACAGGTAATCAGACATGGATGTTGTCTTTTGTCTTTTCAGCCTGTTTAATATATGCGTACTGAAAGGGTAATGCAAAAAATTAAAACATTGTGATGCAAATAAAGGAGTTCTGCCGGTGATGAAACGTTTTTAATGTATTACATTTTCTAATACAATACTACGGTAATTTTAGCTGAAGATAATCGAAGAATGGACACCGTGGCATGAAATCGGAATGCAACGTATCGAGAAATGAAAATTAATGAAGACAAGACGACGAATTATCGCCGCAAGGGAAAGGAAGGGAAATACAAAAAAGGAGCTAGTTAAACAGGTAGGTAACTTGGTCAACAAGGACATCGCATGTACTCAACAAAATAAAAAGCACAATTGGAAAGGCCAAGAAAGCACTTTCTAGGGAAAAAAAAGCTACCGAGTGGGAAGCTGAATCCTGTTCTTTCGGTCACCAGGCTGAAGACTGGTTTGGTGCAGCTCTCCACACCAATTTATCTAGTGCAAGTCTTTTCATATCTACATAAATATTGCAACATGTCACCATTTCACCCAGCATATTCTGTTCAATCTCTCGTCTCCCTCTACAATTTTTACCCTCACACTTCTCTCCGTTAGTAAATTAACTACCCGCTCGTGTCACATGTCGTGTTTTAGCAACTTACTCTTCAGTCAAGTAGCACCATAATGCTTCTTGTTACCGCTACCTCTAATACCCAGTAGCACTTCCTCTTGCATTTGTGCATGCCTGTATTCGTCGTGGCATACTATCCATAAGTTCGTCAAGGCACTGTTGGTCCAGATTGTCCCACTCCTCAACGGCGATTGGGCGTAGATCCCTCAGAGTGGTTGGTCGGTCTCGTCGTCCATAAACAGCCGTTTTCAATCTATCCCTGGCATGTTCGATAGGGTTCATGCCCGGAAAACATGTTGGCCACCCTAGTCGAGCGATGTCGTTACTCTGAAGGAAGTCTTTCACAGGATGTGCACGATGGGGGTGCGAACTGTCGTTTATGAAGACTAATGCCTCGCCAACATGCTGCCGATATGGTTGAAGTATCGGTGGTAGGATGGCATTCACGTATCGTACATCCGTTACGGCGCCTTGCATGACCACCAGCGGCGCACGTCCGCCGCACAAATGCCACCCCAAAACAGCAGGGAACCTCCACCTTGCTGCACTCGCTGGACAGTGTGTTTAAGGCGTTCAGTCTGACCGGGTTGCCTCCAAACATGTCTCCGACGATTGTCTGGTTGAAGGCATATGCGACACTTCAAATGGATCAAATGGCTCTGAGCACTATGGGACTTAACATCTGAGGTCATCAGTCCCCTACAACTTAGAACTACTTAAACCTAACTAACCTAAGGACATCACATACATCCATGAACGAGGCAGGATTCGAACCTGCGACCGTAGCGGTCGCGCTGTTCCAGACTGCAGCGCCTAGAACCGCTCGGCCACACCGGCCGGCTATGCGACACCCACTGGCGAAGAGAACGTGATGCCAATCCTCAGCGGTCCATTCAGCATGCTGTTGGGCCCATCTGCACTGCGCTGCATAGTGTCGTGGCTGCAAAGATGGACCTCGCCATGGGCGTCGGGAGTGAAGTTGCACGTCATGCAGCCTATTGCGCAACACGACGTCCTGTGGCTGCACGAAAAGCAGTATTGAACATGGTGGCATTGCCGTCAGTGTTCCTCCGAGCCATAATCCGTAGGTAGCGGTCATCCACTGCAGCAGTAGCCCTTGGGCGGCCTGAGCGAGGCATGTCATCGACAGTTCGTGTTTCACTGTATCTCCTCCATGTCCGAACAACATCGCTTTGGTTCACTCCGAGACGCATGGGCACTTCCTTTGTTGAGAGCCCGTCCTGGCACAAAGTAACAATGTGGACGCGATCGAACGGCGTTATTGATCGTCTAGGCATGGTTGAACTACAGACAACACGAGCCGTGTACCTCCTTCGTGGTGGAATGACTGGAACTGATCGACTGTTGGACCCCCTCCGTCTAATAGGCGTTGCTTATGCATGGTTGTTTACATCTTTGGGCGGGTTGAGTGACTTTTCTGAACAGTCAAAGGAACTGTGTCTGTGATACAATATCCACAGTCAACGTCTATCTTCAGGTGTTCTGGGAACCGGGGTGATGCAATTTTTTTTTATGTGTGTGTGTACATTTCCGTTCCTTACTGCTGGTGCAGCTAATCACATTTTGCATTTATCCTTCTACAGCCAAGAGATGTTAAGATTCATTCACTAGTTTAAAAATAATAATGCTAATCGATATTGTCATGACTCCACAATAATATGCGTTACATCTCAACATGTAACAAAATCAATATGTTTTTGTTCCTTCACTACAGAACAGCATTCCCCGTAGATCCCGCGCTAACTGTCTGGTGAGACATTTTAAAGGTTGGAGGAAGACAGAGGCATACCATCTCAGATAAAAACCAACCCTCGGGTCGACCACAATATTACTAATGCTATACAGTGGGTTGTCCAAAAGAAGAGGCACATGGGGAAAAAGCTCAAATTTCACTCAGCTGTGCGTTTGGGAGTTGCTAGGGAGGTACTATTTATGGGCCTGCAGAAAAGTGGCGAGAAAATTAATGAGTGGTGAGTCACGGTAGGTTCTACTTTCGCCTCGCGCAATAACTTGCGAAATTTTAGGGTGCCATTCTGTAGGCCATTAGCCACGCCCACAGCAGGTGGTGAGCGAAATCCCATCTCGCCACACCCGGCCGCTTTAATCGAAGCTCGTTAGCAAAATTTCGTGCGAACGCACACTGTGGGCGGGCGACACTGTTGCATCATGTATGGTAGCGAGAGGTCCGGATATTCGACGTTCTGCTTGGTACTGATTGCAAAGAGACAAAAACGTGTCGCTTTTCAGGCGTAGCACACTGTACTGTTAGCTCGCTGCTATTTGTGAAGATAAGCTCATTGTAGTCTTAGGCTGACTGCTGTCTCCTAAACATGAAAGCATCTGAGAGTAAATTCGACGCTAACAGTTCAAGTATGGGCATACACTGGAGACGCAGACGAGTAATATAATTTGAAAAGTCAAGTGGGAGTAATGAAAATGAAAGATTATAAACGGCGAGGTTACTACATGCACTAGCTGTAATGAAAGAATGGAAAAGCGTTTCTCAGCAGTATAAATCGGAGAGAGAGCAGATGTCAGCTATAAGGTTCATGGACTTTGGCCGAAAGTAATCAAGCTTTCAAAGTACTGTAGAATGGGTGAAGGCAAAACAAAGCTAAAACGTACACACAAGGCCGGCGAACGACAGCCAGTGGAATAGATCGCATGCTGGTCGCCAAGGAATTGGATCTCGGCCTCTCATACTTACCAAACAAGTGGGCCGGGGCCAAAGCATACGGCCGTGTGGATCGCAATTGGCTCTGATGACTTGTCGCGGTTGCTCCCATTCTGTTATTATTATAAAGTAGCGTTTCGGTTACAATTTCACCAACAGACGTTATGAGGAAGAAGAGGATTTAGCAGTCGCCGGATGCGCAGAAGTTAATATTGCGTAAGAAATTAATGTTTCGTTCATAAGGAACGTCATTATGAGGACTGCAACTGTTGATCAATGCAAATAAAACACTTTCTGCGTTAGTCACTTGTTTATTTTGCCTCTACGCGTTTCGTTAGTTTACACCATCTCCTTCAGGTGGAGAATTGTTTATTTACACGGCTGGTGTTGGTGAAGAGTACAGAAGTCTTTTCACAGTCGCAGATCCAGTGTAGTGTAGGTTATTTTGCGTTTTTTGAGGGACAGTAGAGTTGTAAAAGGTCTTCGCACTGTTGCCTTATAAAGAAACAGTTCTCCACGTAAAGATGATGGTGTGAACCATCGAAGTGCGTCGTGGCAAAATAAACGAGTGACTGACGCAGAAACTGTTTTATTTGTTTCACTGCAAGAAGTTGATCATCAGAAAAATAATGAGAAGAAACGATGCGAGTGGACGAACTCTCTTTTGAAAGTAGGGAGCAGCGTGGTGGGACAAAATAGTGTGACTTAACGTCAGCTGAATTTGAATATGGGTTATTTCATAATTTTTTCCCGAGCGAAAGCGTTACAGATTTCGAACTGCGAAGACCCTCAAATTTCTCCTTTAGCAGGGCTTTACCAGCAGCAGAATGATCAATAATGACGCAGTGATATTTAACTGCTGGGGTTCACCGTCACTCCCAGTATTATTTGTTTCTCCCAGTCGTTCACGGCGAAAAGATATTAATTTCTAACAGCCCACTAATTTTCCTCCAAGCGTCGAATCTCTTCAGCTTGTTTTTATATTCGCAGTTCACAGGGTCCCAGAAACATTTCCTTTCACAATAAAACTCTGTTAACTTTAATACTGCCTCTCTATTCCTCTACATATTCCAATATTTTTAAACACAGTAAATACACACCCATTCAGCAGACACAGGAAACCGCTAATGAGCCAAGCAACTTTCGACCCACACTAGGAGAGAGGTCCCACGGCCAAATGACTACCAATACTCCGATATTACCGCCGGCAGACAGAAGCATAACCAAGGCCGTCCGTTTCGTTGGCTCCGATTTTGCGGATTTACGCACTAAGCACATCTCGGCCAACGAAGCGGTTGGTCTAGCGTGTACGCGCCGGAACACATGAAGCTCGCCGATCGGATTGGCCGCGCGTTTAGAGGCGCCATGTCACGAGTTGCGCAGCTCTTCTGCCGGAAGTTCGAGTACTTCCTCGGACATGGGTGTGTGTGCTGTCCTTAGCGTAAGTTAATTTCAGTTACACTACTGGCCATTAAAATTGCTACACCAAGAAGAAATGCAGATGATAAACGGATATTCATGGGACACATATGTTATACTAGAACTGACATGTGATTACATTTTCACGCAGTTTGGGTGCATAGATCCTGAGAAATCAGTACCCAGAACAACCACCTCTGTCCGTAATAACGGTCTAGATACGCCTGTGCATTGACTCAGACAGAGCTTGGATGGCGTGTACAATTACAGCTGCCCATGCAGATTCAGCACGATACCACAGTCCATCAAGAGTAGTGACTGGGGTATTGTGACGACCAGTTGCTCGGCCACCATTGACCAGACGTTTTCAATTGGTGAGAGATCTGGAGAATGTGTTGGCCAGGGCAGCAGTCGAACAGTTTCTGTATCCAGAAAGGCCCCTACAGGACCTGCGAAAAATGGTTCAAATGGCTCTGAGCTCTATGGGACTCAACTGCTGAGGTCATAAGTCCCCTAGAACTTAGAACTACTTAAACCTAACTAACCTAAGGACAACACACACATCCATGCCCGAGGCAGGATTCGAACCTGCGACCGTAGCGGTCGCGCGGTTCCAGACTGTAGCGCCAGAACCGCTCGGCCACCGGCGGCCGGCAAGGACCTGCAACATGCGGTCGTATTATCCTGCTGAAATGTAGGGTTTCGCAGGGATCGAATGAAGGGTAGAGCCACGGGTCGTAACACATCTGAAATGTAACGTCCACTGTTCAAAGTGCCGTCAATGCGAACAAGAGGTGACCGAGAAGTGTAACCAGTCGCACCCCATACCATCACGCCGGGTGATACGCCAGTATGGCGATGACGAATACACGCTTCCAATGTGCGTTCACCGCGATGTCGCCAAACACGGATGCGACCATGATGATGCTGTAAACAGAACCTGGATTCATCCGAAAAAATGACGTTTTGCCATTTGTGCACGCAGGTTCGTCGTTGAGTACACCATCGCAGGCGCTCCTGTCTGTGATGCAGCGTCAAGGGTAACTGCAGCCATGGTCCCCGAGCTGATAGTCCATGTTGCTGCAAACGTCGTCGAACTGTTCGTGCAGATGGTTGTTGTCTTGCAAACGTCCACATCTGTTGACTCAGGGATCGAGACGTGGCTGCACGATCCGTTACAGCAATGCGGATAAGATGCCTGTCATCTCGACTGCTAGTGATACGAGGCCGTTGGGATCCAGCACGGCGTTCCGTATTACCCTCCTGAACTCACCGAGTCCATATTCTGCTAACAGTCATTGGATCTCGACCAACGCCAGCAGCAATGTCGCGATACGATAAACCGCAATCGCGATAGGCTACAATCCGACCTTTACCAAAGTCGGAAACGTGATGGTACGAATTTCTCCTCCTTACACGTGGCATCACAACAACGTTTCACCAGGCAACTCAAGTCAACTACTGTTTGTGTATGAGAAATCGGTTGGAAACTTTCCTCATGTCAGCACGTTGTAGGTGTCGCCACCGGCGCCAACCTTGTGTGAATGCTGTGAAAAGCTAATCACTTGCATATCACAGCATCTTCTTCCTGTCGGTTAAATTTCGCGTCTGTAGCACGTCATCTTCGTGGTGTAGCAATTTTAATGGCCAGCAGTGTTGTTTAAGTAGTGTGTAAGTGTAGGGACCGATGACCTCAGCAGTTTGGTCCCGTAGGAATTGACACACACACACACACACATATGAAGTTCACAACGAGTGAATGACGAACTTCCCTCTTTGAGATGCTGATTCGATACGTATTTTCTTTCAATATTGGTGGAAATGTAGGAGATGGTCCAATAACTTGTAGTCGCTGTACAGAAAATTCGGATGAATATTTCCTAACTGGGCGTTACAGGAAGCCACCTACTGTCAGTAGGACAAGTCGAGCTGTTTGTGAAGCGCAGCGTAGCGCAGTTTAGGAGTACTTTGAGTGCGCCGCCGTGTGCGTCCGGCGTCGGCTCGCATGAAGAGGGCCCTGTGTCCGGCGAGGGCGGGCGGCGACAGAGTCGGTGTCAGCGAGGGACCTGAAACGCCGCCGGAATGCGGGCCCCGTCTCGCTCACATACGCACACGCGCAGCAGCAGGCGCTCAGGCACGCACTCACACGCGCCCTGCGCCTCCTTTGAAGTCTGCCGCCAGCTGGCGATAGCACTGTCCAGTATACGGCGCCTCCGGAGGGGAGCAGACCGCCTCGTCCGACGGCACGCCGCTTACCTTCGTGTGCTTCACCGAAGCAGTATCGAGCAAGTCAGATGTTATGAACGCACTTTCTAGCGTGGGGACGAATGAAATGCAATACGACACTTACGTCACGGGCAAGTCGTTTCTCGTGTCAATACAGAGAGAGAATGTCACGGCTGCTCAATTATGTCATCTGTTCTGAAGGCGCATTCGAATGCGGGGAACATTAAAATTGAATACAACACTTACGTCGTTTCTTCCATCAGTGTTGTTGTTGTTGTGGTCTTCAGTCCTGAGACTGGTTTGATGCAGCTCTCCACGCTACTCTATCCTGTGCAAGCTTCTTCATCTCCCAGTACTTACTGCAACCTACAATCTTCTGAATCTGCTTAGTGTATTCATCTCTTGGTCTCCCTCTACGATTTTTACCCTCCACGCTGCCCTCCAGTACTAAATTGGTGACCCCTTGATGCCTCAGAACATGTCCTACCAACCGATCTCTTCTTCTAGTCAAGTTGTGCCACAAACTACTATTCTCCCCAATTCTATTCAATACCTCCTCATTAGTTACGTGATCTACCCATCTAATCTTCAGCATTCTTCTGTAGCACCACATTTCAAGGGCTTCTGTTCTCTTCTCGTCCAAACTATTTATCGTCCACGTTTCACTTCCATACATGGCTACACTCCATACAAGTACTTTCAGAAACGACTTCCTGACACTTAAATCTATACTCGATGTTAACAAATTTCTCTTCTTCAGAAAGGCTTTCCTCGCCATTGCCAGTCTACATTTCATATCCTCTCTACTTCGACCATCAGCAGTTATTTTGCTCCCCAAATAGCAAAACTCCTTTACTACTTTAAGTGTCTCGTTTCCTCATACATCGCCCGAGTTAACTCGACTACATTCCATTATCCTCGTTTTGCTTTTGTTGATGTTCATCGTATATCCTCCTTTCAAGACACTGTCCATTCTGTTCAACTGCTCTTCCAAATCCTTTGCTGTCTCTGACAGAATTACAATGCCGGCCAATGTGGCCGAGCGGTTCTAGGCGCTTCAGTCTGGAACTTCGCGACCGCTACGGTCGCAGGTTCGAATCCTGCCTCGGGCATGGATGTATGTGATGTCCTTAGGTTAGTTAGGTTTAAGTAGTTCTAAGTTCTAGGGGACTGATGACCTCAGATGTTGAGTCCCATAGTGCTCAGAGGCATTTGAACCATTTGAGAATTACAATGTCATCGGCGAACCTTAAAGTTTTTATTTCTTCTCCGTGGATTTAATACCTAGTCCGATTTTTTTTTGTTTCCTTTACTGCTTGCTGAATATACAGATTGAATAATATCGGGGAGAGGCTACAACCCTGTCTCACTCCCTTCCCAATCACTGCTTCCCTTTCATGCCCCTCGACTCTTATAACAGTCATCCGGTTTCTGTACAAATTGTAAATAGCCTTTCGCTCCCTGTATTCTACCCCTGCCACCTTCTGAATTTGAATGAGAGTATTGCTTCTATCAGTGTGAAGATAATATCACGGCTGCTTGGATACATGGAGGATTGCATATATTGATAAATGAATTTAAAGAAGAACAGTGCCTGTATAACATCCATAGCACAAACTGCAGTAATAAACGTGGGCGCTTGAAGGTTTGACAATGTCTACTAAAATCTGTTTCGACAACTCGTATATAGTTCGCGCACATCAGATGTAGCCGGCCCGCAGCGGCGTGCTGCGGTCGAATCTGATCCCGTCGCGGTACACGTACCGTATGACAAGTCCGATCGCATCTGAGTCTTTAGCAGCGTGGTTGACACCACGACAGCCAATTGCACGCTTTAAAAACCACATCCTGTGTAAAGGATGCCGTAGGCTTGTTTCCGATCTCCGGCTGACCCAAGGTTTCGTTTTGCGTCATACTTTGTATGTTTAAAAAAGGCAAAGTTTCAAATCAAATGGTTCAAATGTCTCTGAGCACTATGGGACTTAACATCTGAGGTCATCAGTCCCCTAGGAGTTAGAACTTTTTTAAACCTAGCTAACGTAAGGACATCACACACATCCATGCCCGAGGCAGGATTCGAACCTGCGACCGTAGCAGTCGCGCTATTCCGGACTGAAGCGCCTAGAACCGCTCGGCCACAGCGGTCGGCGTGACAAGTTTCTCCTTAGTTCGGATTTCACACTAAAACCTATGTTCTGGTGGATGTCAGCGGCTAGTTTCCACTTTTCGTTTCAGGCGACGACGTAACCGTCTAATGATACAAATCCCCGCTGCGCCTAACTTTTCCAAGAGATGTAGTACCATTATAAAGTACACTGCACAATTTCGCTTTTTGCCACACTAAAACCTATGTTTTGGTGGATGTCAGCGGCTAGTTTCCACTTTTCGTTTCAGGCGACGACGTAACCGTCTAATGATACAAATCCCCGCTGCGCCTAACTTTTCCAAGAGATGTAGTACCATTATAAAGTACACTGCACAATTTCGCTTTTTGCAATTGCGTAGCAAGTTACATTTTTCTCCATTGTGATATTCAGGAATGACTGCAGCTTTTTATGGTCGCTATATGCTTTTCTAATGGCAAACAGTGATAACAGCCACTCACGAAAGATTTACGCTGAAGTTGCTAAAGACAACATCTTCTAAATAAGAGAGTAAAAGCACCGTAGGAAGAACTTTCTAAAGCGCAAAGCTTCCGCTAGTATTAGAGTAGCTATACCGCCCAATGCCGATGAGAGATATCGGAAATGATAGGCAACTGGGTTGCAGACTTCGTAGCTTACGGAACCCAATACGTAATTTTTAATGGAGAGCCATCACTACACGTAAAATTACCGTACGGGGCACCAAAAGGAAGTGTGATAGGATCATTACAGTTCTCGATGTACAAAAAAAACCACCTCGCAGACGCCTGACTTAGTTTCCTAAGGCTGTTCTATTTGTACGCCCTGCGGATGTGTGCAGTTGCGTAGAGGAAGGTCATGTCGTTAGTAAACTGTTCCGAAGTACACCAAAATTTTAAGAAGACCAGCGCTTGTGAAAGGACTTGGAGCTACGCTAAATATAAATAAATGTAAAGTAGTAGGAGTAAACAGACCAAAACGCTCGATATCACTTGGCCACAATATCGACGATCAACAAGTCACTAAAATCAATCACAGCCGACAAATATGTGGCAGTGTCTAAACCAATCACAACCAACAAATATGTGGCAGTATCTGTCCGGAGTTATTCAACGTGGGACGAACATAAACCTAACGGTAATAAACTGGATGTCAGGCTAAGCTTTATTGAAAGAGTCCTAAGAAACTGTGTTTCAGCCACGAATGAAGTCGCCTAGAAAACCCTTGTCTACTAAGTCTTAAGGAATGTTCTCCACTTTAGGGCCATCGTGAAGTTGAATTAACAGGTAAGATGAGAAAATTCAAAGAAGTGAAGTGCACTTCGTCACATGTTTGTTTAGTCAGGAAGAGAGCGTCACAGATTTTCTCGGCAGTTTCAGATGGGTTATCAGTATACCATAGTGCAGAGGACTGAGGCGTGGAGTTATGTTGTCAAGTGTAGTAGGTTCGAGTCCTGCTGTCGGCACGGTAACTCACCGTGTTCTGTCAGGGGATGGGTCATGAGTGCTAATACAAAAAACTGAAAAGATTTCAGCGATGGAATTTGAGAGGTGTCGTGGTACATCAGCACAGAATTGCTGAAGAAAAAAGACGAAGAAACAGCAAAAAGGTGGTTTCACTACAAGAAAGGCATTGGGCTAGCTCCGAGACTTTCTCTTAAATCTCTGAGAGTCTACTTTGCAATACGAGTCAAGGAACGCTTTACTTCCTCCAATTTACCCCGCGTAATGGCCACGAAAGAAAAATTAGAGAAATTTTACCCTGCTGTCATCTGGAAATATAACAGGAAGAAGGGGGAAAGATTCTGACTCACTATACGGCTCCGCCATATAATGCACGGGATCTTGCTGAGCAGTGATCTTACGTACCACAGAGCAATTCTGCTGGTTACGGAGTGCAGTTGCTGCTCCTCTGTTTGCTGGCGCACCCTCCGTGAGGTGATTGCCGCCACGCGGCCTCGGGATGCAGTCACGTTCTGGGCCCGCGAGGTGCCACTCAGTGTGTGAATCACAAGACGCCTAGTCAAGCGGTGACTGTGGCCGAGTCACGCCACAGAGTTTCGCCTATTTGCAGGTACTCACTGTCAGAGGACTAACCGCAGCTGCGCAACAGCTTTCGCTCCCATCCAGGTAGCTTCTGTGGTCAACTGCTGCAATTTTCAAGCAGCACTATGTGATTCTGTACATTCTCCATAAGAGATTTCGTGTACGTACTATATGTCTCATGTACTATGAGAGTTCATACGGAAGGAACGAAACACAAACCTATAAATTAATTAAAAGTTGCGGTATAATGTCAGTTGCAATTAAATTTTTTATTTTAAGCTTTCTGCAAATTTACGCATTACGGTCTAGATGGTCGAAGTAGAGAGGATATAAAATGTACACTGGCAATGGCAAGGAAAGCGTTTCTGAAGAAGAGAAATTTGTTAACACCGAGTGTAGATTTAAGTGTCAGGAAGTCGATTCTGAAAGTATTTGTATGGTGTGTAGCCATGTATGGAAGTGAAACATGTACGATAACTAGTTTGGACAAGAAGAGAATAGAAGCTTTCGAAATGTGGTCCTACAGAAGAATGCTGAAGATTAGATGGGTAGATCACATAACTAATGAGGAGGCATTGAATGGAATTGGGGAGAAGAGGAGTTTGTGGCACAGCTTGACTACATTAAGGGATCGGTTGGTAGGACATTTCTGAGGCATCAAGGGATCACCAATTTAGTATTGGAGGGCAGCGTGGAGTGTAAAAATCGTAGAGGGAGATCAAGAGATGAATACACTAAGCAGGTTCAGAGGGATGTAGGTTGCAGTAGGTACTGGGAGATGAAGAAGCTTGCACAGGATAGAGTAGCGTGGAGAGCTGCATCAAACCAGACTCAGGACTGAAGACCACAACAACAACACGGTCTAGTATAATAAGCGACAGTATTAAATCGCAAGTACCGCACATCCCATGGCCATGAGTAATTTGAGGTCGTGCGCACTGAAAACAATAACTGTAGTACGTGTGGTAATTTTGTTCCTCCGAAGCTGTTTCTCTTACAAGAGGAAGGCCATAGACATGGCGAAACGATTCAACTCATATTTGATTGGTCGCTTGTGTACAAACTAAAATGGAAGACTAAGATATTTTGCCGGCCTGGGTGGCCGAGCGGTTCTAGGCGCTACAGTCTGGAACCGCGCGACCGCTACGGTCGCAGGTTCGAATCCTGCCTCGGGCATGGATGTGTGTGGTGTCCTTAGATTAGTTAGGTTTAAGTAGTTCTAAGTTCTAGGGGACTGATGACCTCAGAAGTTAAGTCCCATAGTGCTCAGAGCCATTTGAACCATTTTTAAAGATATTTTTGGTAAATACCTCCCCGTTTTTGAGAAAACCGCCGCTAAAGTTCATGACTCGCAATCTTCTCAAAATTGACGGGAGGGATGGATAACTGAAAACTAAGCATTTTTCATCACCACGCATTGAGTCCGCAAATAGAAATTTTCCGAGAAAACTAGGAAAGAAACTGTTACGACTTCCCTCGTTGGTTTAAATTAGCCACACGATGGCGGAGCGTCAGTGAATGTCAGTTATTCGAAATCAGTTTTATTTGCTGTGTGGTCCGCAAATGACCTACGACCCTGCGTCTCCATCTATATTCCGCAGTTCAGCGTACGTTGTGTGATGGAAGATACTTCCGTTGCTATTATCTCTCCTCTGTGGCGCTCCCCGCCCGACCCCACTCCCTCAGTTCTACTCATTCAATAAGAGTGCATGGGAAGAACGACTTTCTATAAACCTCCGTATGAGCTGTAGCTTTTCTGATTTTCTCGTCTTGGTTTTTTTCGCAAGACATGTGTGGGAGGAAGTAATATATTGGCCGACTGTTGTTCGAGCGTTTGCTCTCGGAAATTCAACAGCAAACTTCTCCGCGAATCACAAGGCCCTTCTTGTATCGTGTCCCAGTGGAGTTTGTTGAGCATCTCGCTAACCGTCTCGCTCTCACTAAACCATCGCGCCACGAAGCACGCCACTCTTAGCTGGATCTTTCCGATTTTACCTAACTTGGTAAGGATTCCAGACTGGTAATCAATACTCAAGAATAGGCCGAAGAAGTGTTATTTGAGCCACGTCTTTTGTGTGTGAATTACGCTTCCTTAATACTCGGAGAAGGAGAAACACATAAAACAACAGCGTTCGAGATGTGGTACTACGGCAGAACGCTCAATATTTCCGGCGTAGACGATGTATCAGGCGAAGAGGTGTTCCACAGGTGGTGGAAGAGAAGCCTTGTCTCCTGAAGATAATGCGACACAGAAGGGACACAAGGGTCGGTCATCTACTAAGACATGATGGTATTATAAAAGTATCAGTGAAGGAACAATAGAAGGGAAAAATACAAGAGCCGGCCGAGACTACAGTACATCAATCATATCATGAAGGATGGCAGCTGCACCACCTACAATGCTCTCAAGAGAAAGACCGAGGACAGAAATAAATGGGGAACTGCTACTAACCAACCGATGGATTGGAGATTTAAGAAGAAGAAGACTCATTGGAAGAGTTAAGGGGATACGGAATCACCTATCCCCGCAATGTTAATATATGCCTACTATAGGGAACATTTTCTCACAAACTACTGGAGACAGAGAGGTAAAAATTTTACTGTATGTGCATTCATATGTTACAACAATACTGAAACAACAGTTTATTGTCAAAGTATTTTCTTACAGAGATATTGTACATTTATTTTTAAGTAAATTTTTTCCATCGCTTTTTACTAGACTATCACCCCTAAGTCTTTTGTAAATCAAGTAATTAAAAAATCGTTGTTTCAGTATGTAATAGGGACCTATGTCACTACGTCATAAAAATTTCAGACTTCTAGGTTGACCAGTACCTGAGATAATGTTCCTAGATGAAGTAAAAAGTAAACTTACGGGAAACGGAGAAAGAAGATTAAAACATTCCTGATCCGTAGCTAATACCCCCTTCACAGTCTTCATAATCACCTTCAAGTCTTCTTTTGGCACCCCTCTGCACCTGTCTTGCTTTTTTCACTAATGTCTTGATTATATTATCAGCATGCCTTAGTCTGTGCTGATCTAAAAAGAACATAGCACGTACCGTACGGGAACCAACACACATACCCAACTTTTGAAGGACCTGGCATTTAGTTATATTTCCAAGATTGAGGGTTGCCACAGCATCATACACACCAAAATGTAGTGTATTAATTCCGACAAACACTGTTTTTGGGAGACGATGCCATATCACACTATTCAAGCACTCGTTGGGGTTCTGCGTTTTTCCGTGAAGACATTTCAACAGAAGACTTCTGTCAGCCAGATCTCTGAAAATGGGCTTTATTTCTGCCATGATGGCTGATGGTAGACTGTGGTGGTGAATGTATTTCTCTCCTGTTGTTAGTCCCCTATTGTATTTACACCAGCTGTTTTCACCTTTGGGGCACAAACCATGTTGTGGATGCTTATCCGTGGATGCGGTGTGGAAATATAAAGCCCATATAGCTCTCCTCATTTCTTCAAGATTGCCTGTATTTTGCCTGATTGCAAGGCCATAGCAGTTCTGAATGTGGTCTATTATGGAATCAGTCAATCTTCCTCTGCCATCCAAGGTTTTCCCATCATCTAGTTTTTTCCCTTTCATAACTGATTTTAACCTTCTCAGCCTGGCACCCATTCTCTTCTGCACATGTCCTATACATTCAAGTTTGCTTATATTTACACTGTTCCCATATGGTTTGCTTTCCAAAACTTCTTTGAATGCTTTAGAGTCACCATCTCCCAGATATTTGACATAGCGAACATTATACCACTGTGAAGAGCGATGAAAAATTTTCTTCACCCCAGCAACCTCCATGCCACCACTACTACCATAATAATTAGCAATACAGTCATCACTGTGTTCATTTTTCAGCCTGCCTGTGCACCTGCAGTATTTAGACATTATTGCAACATCAATAACCTTGCCAGTATCAACACTAGTTGCTGTTACAACACCATTGTTGGAGGTGTGGCCCCTTTTCTGCCACGTGCCATCAAACGCCACTGTGAGGTCACGACTGCCGTCATTTTCTTCCACTGCTTCTTCCACAGCAACCTGCATTGACTTCTGTGCTACATCTTCAACTGCAGATCCTAGTACATAATTGTAAGCTTCAAACTTTGAAGGTGCACTTGGAAGATTTAGAACACCACATAGCATATCACCAGCTGCTTTGCCCTTACCAATTGCTCGCAATCCATAAACTAACCTAATATTTACACTATAAAGTTCAGTTTTCTTGTATCCATTATTTACAGTTACTGAAACCGAACTTGGAAACTTACAGCTGTATTTACAAACACTGCATATTAAATTAAACTGGGCAGCCAGGCCAACATGGGATTCTACTTTCAGAGAAACGTTTCCATGACATTTTTTGCAGCACAAACTGTTTTCAAGAGCTTCACACAATATATTCGTATCAATGAGTTCAAAAACTTCATTCCCTCTATCAAGTAAATTATATTTCTCTTCCAAATCTCTTAGTTTTTTATGAGAAGCACTGTTTTCATTTGGTGTAAGTTCGTTCGGCAAATCAGTAATAAGTGGATTCACATTTTCCAACAGTGATGATGATGAACTGCTTTGCTTTGCTAATGAATCATTATTTCTTTTCTTTTGCCAGTTCACACGCTTTTTAAATACTTTTGCTTTAGCTCTAGGCATTTTCACTGCGAAAAATGAAGCACTAAATACGAAATAACTCAACAACAACTACTTTCTTATATCACACTGTTTACAAAACAGTCCCGCCACAAAGTCAAAGAGTAACTTGAGGAAACCAGAGAGAAACATTTTCGGGCAACTAGTGTATAAATAGTCGCTGGAAACCGGGATATTTGAATTCATGTCACTTTAAAGGTACTGCCAAAAAGTTCATGGTCAGCCACGAGAGACGTGTATAACTAAAGCGCAATACCCGATCTCACAAATATATAAAAATAAAATAGTTATAATTGTAGTAGAGCTATGTATGATACGTCATTTTAAAGAGGAAACATGGCAGAATATAATACGCCAATAAAAAAAATCGATTTTTTAACCCAAAATCCGATTCCGTATCCCCTTAAGCTTGCTGCTGCTTTTCCTACAATTTGTTTTATGTGGTCAATTCCAGGTTATGTCGCTCCGGACGGTTATTACCGGGAATTCTACAAACAAATAATGAGCGTATGGCATTGGTGGCCGGGAGACCCCTCGCGGGGCGGTTCGGCCGCCGCTCCACAAGTTCTTTAACGCCACTACGGCGATTTGCGAGTGAATGAGGATGAAAGACACACAACACGCAGCCATCTCGAGGCAAGAAAATCTCTGACCCCGCGGGAAATCGAATCCGGGACCCCGTGCGCGGGAAGCGAGAACGCTACCGCAACACCACGAGCCGCGGACGGGCATTTTACAGTTGTTCCTGTTTACACTGATTTTCCACCAATAGCGTAATCTAAAAGTAACAGATCTCGTCGCTCTATTTATGCGTAGTATGTTCCTTTCAGAGCCTTTTGGGGTATTATATCATCACGTATGAACAAAAGCTAACCAGCAGCTGCATGTTCAGCTGCGGAAGATTAGTGAAGACGGCGTCCCAGACGGATCATGAGCCACAAGGGATGCGCCTGTCTGAAGATAACACAGCCCTCGAAATTGGTTATAACTGTTAAAATTGTTTGCAATTGTGATTACCTATAATCTTGTTGTGTTTCTCTTAAGTCATATATTTCGTCCTTGCTGTAAGGCTCCAATTTTTCCGCGTCTACTCGGAGACGAACAGGTAGCGTTCATCCTTCTGAGAATTAACCAAATTGTTTCTACAGCTTCATTTCTTTTCCTAACGTTTACGGTCCATCATAGAAGCTCTATGACCTGTTTGATAGAAGTCCCGACCCTTATCCGTACATCAAACGAGCTGACAGAAGGTAACCACGTGCTAGTGTCCTTCGCTGTAGTCGCGGTTGTGCCCAAGTTCATCCTGCTTGCACTCGACTCACACTTCTGGAATGAAACGCAGTAGTAACCTGCAGGCGAAGGAAAAACGTGAAACAAAGTTTACCAGTACGGTGAGGAAATGCCAATCGCTCTGATACGAACACCTGCTAGCCCAGGTGTGCACGTGCCGGGAGGAGGATCTGACGCGCATTTCCGCGTTGCGGAGACACAGCTGTAGATCAGAGAGGCCGGGCAGGCCGCGCTGTTTACGAGTCCCGCCGCAGGACTCTCGGCAGCTGCTCGCGAGCTCCGGACCACCCGGTTGAGTCACAGCACAGACTGGATGCCGCGGCTCCCCACATCACCCGGCGTGCAGGCAGTCATCACTGGGAAAACTCCACCGTGCCCCCTGCCCCTTCCCAAAGTGATGTAGAATCTTCGGCATTTCCTCTGTCCAACGAGTTCTCCTCTCGCAACCACAGTTGTCTTCTGGCTGGCGGGCATCACCAGACTCTAGGCACCTCGCCCAACATGAACCTCCGGTGGCCTATAGCGGTACAACATGTCACATTCCAACCACAAGCTCAAGCTTTTAAAATACAAATACAGACGAAACAAACATGATGAAAAGGTGAAAAATTTTACAGGTGTTTTTAAAATCTTAAGAACAATGAAGTTTGTTGGTGTTTACTTAACGTTAAACCGCTGATTTTTGTTGTTGTTTAAATTAGATGGTTCAAATGGCTCTGAGCACTATGGGACTCAACATCTGTGGTCATCAGTCCCCTAGAACTTAGAACTACTTAAACCTAACTAACCTAAGGTCATCACACACATCCATGCCCGAGGCAGGATTCGAACCTGCGACCGTAGCGGTCACGCGGTTCCAGACTGACGCGCCTAGAACCGCACGGCCACACCGGCCGGCTGTAAATTGGACTCGGAGGACTAAAAGGTAAAGACAAAAACAAAAGTATATATTTAAAAGACTTTGCAGAAATTGTGACGTTCTTTTAAAAGGAACACAGCAAATTTCACTAAAACTTAGAAGGGCCTCCACTGGGAAAAAAGTGATTTTCTATGAGGGGAGGGGGGTGGGATATTTTCTGTTAGACTGAAGGATGTGAGAATAAATATAGAGGTCAGTTGGGTAGTAACTGTGGAGATAAAGGTAGGTGTTGGGGAGAATAGTGTGAAGTTAGAAATCGAGGAGGAGTCTGGTGTGTAGCCAGGGTCGTTGTATCAAGGGGAGAAGAGATGAGAAAAGATTGAGTGGAAACAGGGAAGATGGGAGCTCTGATGTGGAGTAGGGATAGGTGGAGAATTATAGTTGGCAGGACGGATAAATACCGGGGCGGTTTTTATCGTCGGAAAGAGGGAGTCGGGCGGATAGGTTGTGGAGAGTACGTAGGTGCAGGAACTGGGGTGGGTGAGTGGTTGGTACAGTTGCAGCAGCATACCAGGAATAATGAACAGAGGGGAAACAATAGGGCTGAATCAAACTGCCCGTGCCTCATTTTTGTGCAGTGCAATAGGCAACGAAATCATCATACCCTGTCTCAGATTTCTCTATCAACGACTTATTCATATGGAACTGTACTATTGTTTGTGAAATTTGATGTTCCCAACAAGAGTCGCACCTATGTTTTAAACTCTGAATTTGGGTAGAACGATACTCCAGCAGGGCGTACACATAGCAGCGATGTCCTCTCTCGTTTCAGCGGAAATAAAAGGGGTGAAACCAAGTCAACGGATGGAAAGCCATCAAAGCGCGGTCGTGGACACTAAGACCATGGTGTCATATTGACGTCGAAGAAAATAATCTCAGCAAGTGAGTAAGTTAGATTGGTATGCAATGATCAGTCTCCGCGAAATGGTATTTCGCATACCGTGACAATTTGTCTCGTATACTGCTGAGTTCTACAAGGATGTACATGTGAGCATCCAGGTCAAAGATGTGTCGTAAGCAGCGACGAGTGGGTAACGAACCAAGCCTGGGTTGACCACAATCTCCTCCAAATGGCCGTAACAGTTTGTGCTACTTTGTCCACAATGTTGGTTCGAGCACTACAGTCGGTACTTTATCAGGTAATATTAACAGGACAGATAGAAAAAATCAAAGAAAAACTTGCACGTTTTGTCACGTATTCGTTTCATAGGCGCGAGAGAATCACGAAAGTGCTCATCACACATCAGTCGCAGATGTTACAAGAGAGGCGTTGTGAATCACGGAGAAGTTACTGTTAAGCTAAAATTCAGGGAGCCCACGTCCCAAGAACATTCAGGCAACACATTTCTTCCTGTCACGTACATCTCGCGAAATGGTGGCGACGGAAAATCAGAACAGTTTGAGCACACTCTACCACTCACCAACAGTTGTTCTTTTCATGCGTTGTTCATGAATGGAACAAGAATGGGAGGAAATGATAGTGGTACCAGGCTTTTGGGGCCACGACTGAATAAATATTTATATCCTTACAGTTCCCAGATACGTCAATACACAATTGAAAGGGATTCTAATAAAATGAAATTGTACTAGAAAGTAACTGACGGTTGGTTAATTCTCGTGGGCATTTTGTCTCAGTAGGTACAGTAACTATCACCGTCTGTGCGACATATTTTCGGAATATGATACATTAATTGAATCACGCCTGCTCTCTATTATCATACATCGATAAGTCCGCAGCTCGTGGTCTAGTGGATAGCGTTGCTGCCTCCGGTTCACGGGGTCCCAGGTTCGATTCCCGGCCGAATTGGGGATTTTCTCTGCCCGCCGATTGGGTGTTGTCCTCATCATTTCATCATCCTCATCATCATTCGTGACAGTGGCTAGATTAGATTGTGAAAAACTGGACTGTGTAAGAATTGGGACTTTGTACGGCCGCTGATGACTTCATCATCATCAAACACATCGTTAAGTGCCAGCGATCTTATTGCGGCGTGTGTATCGTTGCGCCAACTCGTCTTGTGGGAGCTTGAAGTAACAGACGTATTCATGAGAATACCCAGAATGAAAGCCTCGATAATATTTTATCCATCGGAAGTGTCTAAAACAGAGCGACTGTGCTAAAAGGCTTGTTGCCCATCATAGAAGGGAACCTCTCCTTGGGTATATATTCTTCTGACTCGCCAACAAACTATAAATGCGCCAATCAGCTTGATAGCCAGCTGTAGCACCGTGTTAAGAAATTTCCCAAAATATTTCTTTCAGCAGCATACCTTTGAGTTAGAGAGTTGGAGATACAGACCCTCAGGGTCACAAACTATTAGAGCCTTCACGTAGCAGGAAGCTCCACGCCTCCTGTGCCTATATCTGCCACCGGTCCACCAGAGACTCTGTCTCATTAGTTTCCTGGGTCTATTTCTAAGTGCGGTCATTTACCGAGAAACATTTTTTCACGTCATGACAAATTTTTAAGCTTCCTTATGGAAGTCCGAGATTCGTCACCGAAATTTGGGTTTCTGGCATCCGAAAAAGTTTTCGTAACACAAAACGTCATATTCTTTGTTCAGTTATAGCACACCTACTTTATACTACTTTATACCTATTAGCTAGATAAGCACGTTACAGATTCTTTTCAACATACTTGCATCTGCTCCTCCACAAATAGAGTATTAGAAGGAACATATTTGTCGCACTTGGACAGTAACTTAAACGCTCCCTTCCGAAATCTTGCCGTCGGCTGCCGATTTGGCTTATCTGAGTTCGAAATCAGCCACACGGCGCAATTTCGGCTATAGCAGTACGTGGTATCGCGTAACGGGATTGAAACTCTGATGTGTTGACAGACACTGGTGACGTCAGAGGTTGCCATACTGCCCATTTTCGAAATAGACAGGTTGTAAAAAGTGGCCGCCTTGAGTTTCTATCGGGTAAGAAGCGGGTCCAAGACCTCAGGACTACAGTCCAACCAATTTACGAACGTTTCATTATTAAATTCATGAACGTCATGTTACGGTGCTTCTCATTTCACGGGAATCGAATAACATAGAAATAAGTATACGACTCCATTAAGAGTTAGTCGTATATAGCAGAAAATAAAAAAAAGTAACGAAAGTACGACGTTTGCCCAGAAACTATTGCACCACGTTTTTTTTTTCCCTCAGCCGAAAACAATGCTACGAATGCGAAACGTTACGCATGTATTATTTGAAGCTTCCTGAGTGAGCGCTCCAGGTTACCGTCACTTCCGACAGATAGTTTCAAAATGATGATGTACGTTACAGGCAACGTCCCATCTGAATTTCTCACTGCAGGGAAAGAAACTGCAGGGAATATTGAGAAACGCTTGTTCAAAGTCTATGGAGCATCTGCTGTCGACAGAAGTACAGTTAGTCGCTGGGCACGGAGGGTGAGGTCATCAGAAGGCGGTTCGGCGGAGCTCCACGGTTTACAGCGGTTGAGAGACCGTCCATGGGTGTCACAGCTGACATGTTGCAGCGAGGTCATTCGCGAGGACAGACGCATTACGACCCTGCAGTCGGCGCTGCATCTGTCAGTCAGCAAAGGAAGTGTGGATGCAATTATTCGCACTCTTGGATATTCAAAAGTGTGTGCAAGGTGGATCTCGCGGTGTGCATCACAAAACGCACAGAAATAACATTTGTCTTGATTTGTTGCAACGTTTCGAAGCTGAGGGGGAGGCCTTCTTGTCCCGGATTGTGACAGGTGATGAAACTTGTGTTCACTATTTTGAGCCCGAAACAGAACTACAGTCGATGGAAAGGCGCCATTCCCGCTTTCCAAAGAAGAAAAAGCAATTACTTCCGCCGGTAAGGTCATAATCACCACGTTCTTGGTCTGTGAAGGTGTGATTCTCGTTGATGTAACGCCAAGAGGCGGCACCACTAATTCAGAAGCATGCGTCAACATATTAACAAAACTCAAGACTCGCTTCCGGCGAATTCGGTGCCACATTAGCCCAGGAGATGTTTTGCTGCAACACGATAACGCTCTGCCCCACCCATGTCTGAGGGGAGCTGAACACATCGCAAAACAGTGTTGAACAGTGTTACCCCATCCACCCTACAGCCCTGACCTGGCCCCCTCGGACTTCCACTTACTTGGGTCATTCAAAAAATGGTTCAAATGGCTCTGAGCACTATAGGACTTAATTTCTGAGGTCATCAGTCCCCTAGAACTTAGAACTACTTAAACCTAACTAACCTAAGGAGATCACACACATCCATGCCCGAGGCAGGATTCGAACCTGCGACCGTAGAAGTCGCGCGGTTCCAGACAGCCGGCACTTGGGTCATTAAAGGACGCCATTCGTAGAAGACATTTTGAGGACGATGGGGTGGTGATTCACACAGTGAACCACTGGCTTGGTCACCAGGACAAGAATTGGTAGCAACAGGGCATACACGCCCTTGTTTCGCGCTGGAGGAAGGCCATAGAACGGGATGGAGATAACGTGGAAAAATAGAGTGTGTAGATAAAACACCATTCTTTCGTCTGTGTAATTCTGGTTATGTTCAATTAAGAATTGTTGAAGAAGAAAAATGAGGCGTATTACTTTCTGGACAACCCTCGTATGGGTACACCAGACGCCGACCCCTTTTTTTTAGCAATAGTTCTCAGGACGTTTTCAGTGGTCCACAATAATTTTACAAGCGTTCACAATCAGTTTTAAATAGTTTTGAAAAATTTTTGAAGCTGAACAACAATAATTTGAACGCATTTTTGTACTCTTAGAAATGGAAATGTCGTGTGACGAGGGCCTCCCGTCGGGTAGACTGTTCGCCTGGTGCAAGTCTTTCGATTTGACGCCACTTCGGCGACTTGCATGTCGATGGGGATGAAATGATGATGATTGGGACAACACAACACCCAGTCCCTGAGCGGAGAAAATCTCCGACCCAGCCGGGAATCGAACCCGGGCCCTTTGGATTAGCATTCCGTCACGCTGACCACTCAGCTACCGGGGGCGGACCTGTACTCTTAGAATAACCTATTGCGTGCCTTGTATTTGTGGGTCTCTGTTTTATTTCATGGGAGATACCGTGTGTGTAATTCGGGCTAGCAAGTGAACTTATGCTATATTTTCCGCACTCAGTTATCGTCATTCAACACTATAAATTATGATTAATCTATCGAACATGGAAACTAAGGTTTAGAGGTTGGCTCGTACGTGCTTCGTCATGTTGGAAGTACGCTGCATTCCATGTGGCTAACGAAACGTACAGTAATTGTTAAAATATAAATAAAATACAAATGCAAGTAACAGCGGTCTGTCATTCGTTTTTTAAGAACAAGAGTTACGGAAATATCACCGATTATGCTCGAACTCACGTTGACGGACAAACGAACTTGGAATTTGTTTTCCATTGTATTATGTAGGTTTTCCTACGAACATCGATGGTTATTTCGTTTGTATTCGTGATTTCGTCCCGTGTAAATATGGTTTCATCATTAAATAGCGTCATGGGGAGTTCGTCCCGATTGCTATTTAACTGATGCGCATTTTATACGTTACTGATAGATTTGTGATTCAAAGGACTGTTTATGTGACTTCTCGGAATACTGACGTTTCCTCTCTTGACAGGGTGTATATTGAGTGAATGGCTGGTCCTGCAACGCTTCTTCGAGATACCTTCTGTGTACAAGTAATATTAGCCCTCAGTGACAGCTAAATTAGATACTAGTTGGTAGCTGGCCGTGTGACCGAGCGGGTCTTGGTACTTCAACGCAGAACCGCGCTGCTGCTACAAGGTCGAATCCTGCCTCGGGCATGGATGTTTGCGACGTCTTTAGGTTAGTTAGGTTTAAGTAGTTCTAAGTCTAGGGGACTGATGGCGTCAGATGTTAAGTCCCATAGTGCTCCGAGCCATTTGAACTAGTTGGTAAACTGTGTATTATACCAAGCGGGATATAAGCTGACAAAAATTATTCGGCTGGTCGACGTAGTGAAATGCATTTCGGAAATGTAGTAAGATCGAACTTGGATTATACGTGCCTCAGGAGCACGAAGATTCCTGGTACCAATAATAGTCCAGCTTCAGTAATAGTGACATGAATTTTCAAATTCAGACTTTTTTAATCACGCTTAGCAAAAACTTTGAAATTATTAGAACTATGTAGACAGGTTTAATTTTTTTTACTGTTGTCAGCGTGGGAGACATATTTGCCATGAGAATGGATACCACCCGCAGAGACAGAAATTGGTTCGCCGCTGGTACAGTCCTCTGTCTCGTCCCGAGAGGCAGTCACTGAGTAGGGGCCTTGGGCGACCATAGCTCTGTTTAAACCTCTCTATTAGCAGCGTAATGCAAATGACCTAGAAAATGACGCAAGTAGCCCGGCCCCGGCACTGAGCACGCTTAAAGAGGATGGCTTAGCCCTTAGCCTTTGCTGCATGCCGTGCCCGTGAGACTCGCCACGTTTGAGTGAACCAGGGGCTCGGCAGTCCTTCAGCAGGATTTAACTTGAAAGGGGAATCTGTGTGCGGCCTCTCGCGAAGACAGAGGTGCCGCGACCAGCGTACGGGTCCTAAGTGTTCCGCCAAACAGTGGTGGCGAGTGCTGGGCAAACACCTGTGGCTTCGTCACTGGCCATGAGTCGCAGGTGGCGGCCGGTCCCGCTAACCTCGTTATGTACGAGGGGCTAACAGCAGCGCCACCTGTGTCCCACTGATGCTGGCTGGCTTCACTCTGTCTGCTAATTAGTGGTTTTACGGCACAGACCTCATGGCGTCGCGATCAGTCCGAGAACTTGGACTGCGGTCGACCAGCCCTGACGTGACGGACTCTGTAGTTCAGAGAGAGACGCGTATTCCATGAGCTATGTCCGTAGCAGCCTCCTGAGCGAATGCCGGACATTTGCCACGCCGGACATTTGCCACACTTTCCACTTCGCCATGTAGCTTGAGTAGCGATCTCTCAGGTAAGGGACGTCCATCCACGTACTTCTGTCCGCTATCAAACCGCCGTCTCCACATCTTACTCGATACAAGGGACCTTCTTCTTCGACATCTTGGCGAAATACAGAACTTCTTTTCCGAAATCGAAATATTTATAACTTTTGGGAGACGAAAGCGATACCGACGATAATGTCAGTATGTAATTAGTTCTGCCAAGTATAAATATAGATCCCTCTGTCTGTACGGTAGCTTCCTTTCACGCTTACTGATTGCGATTGAATCACTCCCTCGGCAGGGGAGCAACAAGAAAGCAACGATGTAAAGAGAATGCGAATGTACGCTAATCATTTCTTTTTGATCACTGCATTTGTGCCTCCTTTAATTACTACAACTGCATACCCAAAAGACAATAAGGAAAGAAGAAATGGGAATGGGAATGTTTGAAAAGAAGAACGACATACTCTATATTAATTTACTCTCTAAAATCCGATATCCGTTGCGGCAAAACATTAGTTAATAAAGTGTAGCGAGACAATGTTCAAAACATGACTGGAAATACGTTGATTGACATGTCATCTAAAGTCGACATACAATTTTAAAATGTTAGAAATAAGGAAATGAAGTGATACAGAATGCTATGCTTGTAACGTACGTTGTTGTTCTACATTGTTTAGCTCTGGCATTTACGGGGTTACAGAGAAAGCATCCTAGGTTTTGGAGGGAAAAGCCGTAATTGTAATGATCTACACTACAACAGAAACAAGAAGCACAACTTAAGGAAAAGTAATGTAATGTGTGTTTCAGCTCAGAAGCGACATTGAAGCAGATAGTTCCTGTGACTTGGCATGGGCAGAGGTTATATTCGACAACCGGAATAAATTAATAATTGGCTCCTTTTACCGACCCCCGGTCTCAGATGAGACAGTTGCTGAACAGTTCAAAGAAAACTTGACTCTCATCACAAATAGGTACGCTACTCATACAATTATAGTTGGCAGTGATTTCAATCTACCTTCCGTATGTCGACAAAAATACTTTTTCAGACCCTATTGTAGATAGGAAACAACTTCCGTAATTGTTCTAAATGCTTTTTTTAAAATTATTTTGAACAATTAGTTCACGAGGCCATTCAAATTGTAAATGGTTACGAAAACACACTTGACCTCTTTGCCACAAATAATCCTGAGCGTCACGACGGATACAGGGATTAGTGAATTCACAGTCGTAGCGAGGCTCAATTCCGTAACAAAGAAATTCACCAAAACTAAACGCGAAATATATCTATTTACTGTATAAAAGCAGCTAAAAATTCGTTGACGTCTTTCTAAGACACAGTCTCCAATCCTTCCAAACTATGTAAATGACGACCATATGTGGCTTAAGTTCAAAGAAATAGTGTCAATAGCACTCGAGAGATTCATACCAAATAAATTAATTAGAGACGAAACTCATCCCCCATGGTACACAAAACACGAGAGAAACTGCTGCAGGAGCATCGAAAAAGGCACTTATAAGTTAGACGAACGCAAAATCTCCAAGATTGGTGTAGTTTTACTGAGGCTCCAAATTTGGTGCGGATTTCAATGCGAGATGCATTTAACAGTTTTCACAACGAAAGTCTCTCTAGAAATGTGGCGGAAAATCCAAAGAGATTCGCAACTTTTTAAGCAAACCAGCGGAAAGGCTCAGTAAGTACCTCTACTGCGCGACAGCGATGAGGAGGAGGAGGAGGGGGAGACAAGGGACGCAAATGTCCCTTGCAAATGTCCGGCGTGGCAAATGTCCGAGCACCTCCTGAGCATAGGTGGTAATGCAAGCTGCTATGAAGTTGCGTTTCTGGAGGTAGCCGTTTGAAACCCTAATTTTGTGCACACAGTTGATTATCACCTGTTGTTGTTGTTGTTGTTGTCTTTAGAACGAAGACGGGTTGCTGCAGCTCTCCAAGCTACTCTATCCCGTGCAAGACCCTTCATCTTCGAATAACTACTGCAACCTACATCACTTAGAATCTGCTTACTGTATTCATCTCTTGGTCTCTCCTTACGCTTTTTACCGTCTCCCACCCGCCCTCTCACACTTCCCTTCAGTACTAAACTGGCGCTTCCTCGATGTCTTAGAATGTGTCGTACCAACCGATCCCTTCTTCTAGTCAGGTTGCGCCACAAATTTCTTGTCTCCCTAATTTTGATTAGTACCTTCTCATTAGTTGAGTGGTCTACCCATCTAATCATCAGCATAGTTCTGTTACATCACATTTCAAAAGCATCTATTCTCTTCTTTTCTAAACTGTTTCACATAACCTTTGTGAATAATTACACCTCAATACCTTGTTGTTGTTGTTGTTGTGGTCTTCAGTCCAGAGACTGGTTTGATTCAGCTCCCCATGCTACTCTATTCTGTGCATGCTTCTTCATCTCCCAGTACCTACTGCAACCTACATCCTTCTGAATCTGCTTGGTGTATTCATCTCTTGGTCTCCCTCTACGATTTTTACCCTCCACGCTGCCCTCCAATACTAAATTGGTGATCCCTTGATGCCTCAGAACATGTCCTGCCAACCGATCCCTTCTTCTAGTCAAGTTGTGCCACAAATTTCTCTCCTCCCTAATTCTATTCAATACCTCATTAGTTGTGTGATCTACCCATCTAATCTTCAGCATTCTTCTGTAGCACCACATTTCAAAAGCTTTTATTCTCTTCATGTCTAAACTGTTTATCGTCCATGTTTCACTTCTATACATAGCTTCACTCCATACAAGTACTTTCAGAAAAGACTTCCTAATACTTAAGGCCATAGTCGAAGTTAACAAGTTTCTTTTCTTCAGAAACGCTTCTCTTGTCATTGCCAATTTACGTTTTATATCATCCCTACTTCGGCCATCATAAGTTATTTTGCCGCCCAAATAGCAAAACTCATCTACTAATTTAAGTATCTCGTTTCCTAATCTGATTTTCTCAGCATCACCTGATTTAATTCGACTACATTCCGTAGTACTAAGTTTGTTGATTTTAATCTTATATCCCCTTTTCAACACATCATCTATTCCGTTCAACTGCTTTCCAAGTCCTTTGCTGTCTCTGACAGAATTACAGTGTCATCGGCAAACTTTTTTTTCTCTCTGAACTTTTCAATTCGTACTCCAAATTATTCTTTGGTTCCCTTTACTGCTTGCGCAGTGTAGAGAGAATAGCATCGACGATAGGCTACAACTCTGTCTCACTCCCTTCTCAAACATTGCTTCCGTTTCATGCTCCTCGACTTTTATAACTATCGTCTGGTTTCTGTACAAGTTGTAAAGAGCCTTTCACTTGCTGTGTTTTACCCCTGCTACCTTCAGAATTCCAAAGAGTGTATTCCAGTTAAAGCTTTCTCTATGTCTGCAGTTGATAAACATAGGTTTGCCTTTCCTTAACCTGTATTCTAAGATAAGTGCTAGGGTCAGTACTGCCTCGCGTGTTCCTACATTTCTCTGTGGTCGAAACTGATCTTCCCCGAGATTGGCTTTTATCAGTTTCCTATTCTTCTGTAAAGAATGCGTGTTAATATTTTGCAATCATGACTTATTAAACAGACAGTTCGGTAATATTTATAGCTATCAGCAACTCCTTCTTTGGAGTTGGAATTACTACTTCCTTTTCGATGTCTCAGGGTTTTTTCGCCTGTCTCACACAAAGAGTATCACCTACATCGACCAATACTTAAGAACAGCTTGCAGTCTGGTTCCCTTAAAAGAAAGAACTTCCAGTGAAAATAAAGAAGACATAAAGAAGAGCAACACCACTCTTTACAGATTCATCCAGTGAGCGCAAAAGCATCACCGAGTTGCTCGTCCAACTCCAACGACAGACGCTGCAAGAGAGGTGTTGTGCATCACTGTTCCTATACTATTGAAATTCCGAGAGCCTAAGTTTTTTGGAAGTCGACCCTCTTACTCCCGTAGGGTAAAATTAGAGAAATTCTGTATCACAGGAACGCTTACCAATAATCGTTCTTCCTGCGCTCCGTTCGCGAATTGAACAGGAAAGGAGGTGAGTAACACTGATACATAGAGTACACTTTGTCATACACCATAAGGTGGCTTGCAGATTATACGAGTAGATGTAGATATAATAGGAACAGGCGCGGATCCAGGATTTATTTCTTGGAGTTAATTTCATAGAGTTAGCAGGACTGGATAGATTTTATTGTGTGACATCCTACGCCAATAGGATAAGAAAAAACACGCAAACATGACTCGCGCCCAACAGCTGTCCTGTGGTAAGTGGTAAATTAGGGAAATAAATTAAATTAACGTATAATTACTGTTACGTGGACTAGCAAGCTGTATCATAAAAAAATTCAACCGCCGTGTTGCCTTTTTCTTTACAAACGTAACTCCTAACACACCCCGACCACATTTCCTCTTTACTAACGTATCTGTTACTCTGAAGCTTATCTTTTACATTACATTACAGTTATCGTTTTCCATGGATCCCTTGGAGAGGAGTCTCTGGGATGTGGAAAGAGTCAAACGCGTTTTTTTTTTATCTCAGATACTTGGATATTGTACAATTCTAATGCAGACAGAGTTACGAGCTATAGTCCTTGTGAAGATATTTATCAATGGAGTAGAAGGAGTTGGCCAGCAGTAAGTTCTTTAATTCACTCTGAGACCGATCTTTATCACTTACAAGACCTTTGATATGCTCTGGTAAGTTACTGAATATATGAGTATCTATATATTTGACTCCTTCTTGCGTATGTGTGGCTGAGGAAAGTGCGGTTGCAGTATATGGAGAGCAAATACACATCGTTGTCAACGATAAGAGAGCTATTAGTAGTTCTGAGGTGTGGGAAGAAGTGTAGAGTTTTTGAAATGTAGAAGTCACTCGCTGCATGCGACTCGCTTCCACAGCAGTACTCGACCTGCAGTATTGTAATCCGGCCTGCCAACCGCACGTCTATCCGAGCATCGTCGCCAGTTATGACGCTACATCAGTATCCAATCGATCGCATGTAGCGCTCGATACGTGAAGGCATCGAAGTGGTATCGACATTTCTTTCCTCATAAGGTCTCTCACGCACAAAGAGTCTTCAGCTGGTTTTACGGTGGTTATTATCTGAAACAGAGGCATAATTAAGTGGGAAGAACGAGTTCCCATATTAGAGCTGGTGCCTCACGACGGAACCACAAAGCAGGACAGTCGCAGCAGCGAATAAGAGACGTCGACGCAGACACGCCCTCAAGACGTTCCATACGCCGCCGCTGCTGGAAGAGTACTTACGATGACAGCATCGTCTTATTTGAAATCCAGCAGCGCGAGTTGTAGTAGGAGTCTGAACTATATCAAATTTTATAGTCAGTTGTACACTGAGATGAGACTGTCATTCTGTTTTGTGTCAAGTGATAATTTATAGAGTACAGTGACAGTAATAAATACATAAGTGATATTCCTATGGACATGATTTGTTTCCAAGTTAAGTATATTATGTTGTTCAAACTTTAATAAAGTAAGTAACGAGTTCGTTTGCGTGACCTTTCTCCGCAGAAAGCACAGAAAATATCTGTTTCGTGAATAATAAACGCGTTCTCTTGCTGCACTGTATTTTATTCTCCCAGATGCGTTTCGCCTTTTTTTCACTTTAAGGCATCATCGGTGGGATCTGTAACGATACGGTTGCGATATACTTATGTTTTGATGTGTATTATTCGTAGATTATGAAACAGTTCACTTCTCGCTTTTTATGTAAATATGTGATTACTTATAGTTATTTATGTTTTTAGTTGGCATCGGTGTTTCCCCTCATCTGGTCGAAAAGCGGGATGAAAAATGTTCGAAACACAAAAACATACTTATGTTTCGTAAGTAGAGCGATAGTGTGACCTCTATGTGACCAGATGAGAGGAAACACCGATGCTAACTAAAAACACGAAGAACCGTAAGTAACCACTTGTTTACGTAAAAAGCGGTAAGTGAACTGTTTCATGATCTACGAATAATACACGTCAGAACAAAAGTGTGTCGTAACCGTATCATTATAGATTTTACTGATGATCCCTTAAAGTGAAAAAAAAATACAGTCCAGCAAGAGAAGGCGGTTTTTTATTTACAAAACAAATATTTAATAAAGTGATACAATATTTTTTGTATCTTGTACCCTCCCGACCTCCTCTAGAAGTAAATCTAGGCTTGCTACAGCCCAATACAGTGCCGACGCTTATGTTTAAAGCGGTTCTTTCGTCCAGCGCTACATTCAAAGTTAATCCGAGGACATACTAAGTGACAAGTTGAGCAGAACAAAGAGAGTCAGAACGATCGCGTTGACGTATGAAATATCTCCTGACAAAAATACATTAGACTACGCTCCCCTTTTTCCCATTTCCATGTTCAAATTGCCTACCACTCTGTTTACTTTGTAAGTTATCACATACCCGCTTCCTGAGGTCAACTGTTCCGCTATAAAGATAGTACTTATTACATTAAATTTTTAAAATTTCCTGTTTTATCTTCCGGATGTAGTATAATGTGTTCACTCTTGTTTTTTGAGTCCATTTAACTGCTCGTTCTCGTTTCTCAAGATACGGGGTTCATAGATTACGAGAGCTGTACGGCCGTATTGTCAGTATTTAGGCGTCATTGACATAGATCGGTTAGCCTTAAGTGTGTTAATGGGGACGAACATCACTCGTTTGACTTTATCTAATGTGAAGTCTAGCGTACACCCACTAGTTCTACAAAGCTGAAGTGCGGTTTATGTGTACATCTTGAGTAATAGACGTTTGAGTAATAGACGTACGAAACTATGGAAATTGTATGTTTGTCGTTTCCACCGGTATTCAGTTGCTGGAAATGGCGGGGCATTGTTTCAGAAATTGTGTTACTTCAATAACAGTCATACGTAACACGGACATCTTTGGCAGTACATTAACAGTTCAAGACAGTGAAAGAAAATCTTTAACGAGTTGCAGAGGCCAAGAGTTAGAGAGCGTGGGATTCTATGATATGGTAAATACTTTTTTATATATCTACTGAGATATTTTGCTAAAATACCAAGTAAACGTGCTTATGGTGAGTGTAAGGTTATCGATAAGGCGTAGTTGTGCCCGACACGATACTCGTTATGAGTAATTAACGAGCTCAAGTCTCGTTACGTTTGATTTGCTGTGCTCTCTCTGCCAAATTCCACGCTTCTTTCAGTGAACATTACCTGCATTTTTCAAACTTTTCGAATATTTCTTTCCTGTTGTCACATCACGGCGGAAATACCGTGTACTTGTTTCTGTCACGACTGTATTGGTTACTCGAGAACAGTAGATGGAAAAGTTTTTACGTCTGATTTCAGTGATCCGGTTGACCATTCTAGTGCTGTGATGTCACTTTATGCCGTTCTGTCACGGACACAGCTTAGTTTTTTTATCAGTCTTCTGATTGGGTTTGATACAGCCCGCCACGAATTCCTCTCCAACGTCAGCTTTTTCATCTCAGAGTAGCACTTGTAACCTACATCCTCAATTATTTGCTGGATGTATTCCAATCTCTGTCTTCTTCTATAGTTTTTAGCCTCTACAGCTTAAGCTACGAAACTATTTGACTTCGTGTGCCATCTTTCGGTATCCTTGCCGTATTCGTACATGATATACAGTGCCATAAATGTACGGAAACTTACTGCAATTTTAAAATTCTATTGATATTTTCTAGACGTGAACAAGTGAAAGAAACTTTAAAAAATTGTCTCATTTCACCAAGTGTACTTGAGTCTCCAAACTAAATGTCAGTGTATTAAAAGGAAATCACTAGGGCAAACAACCCCTAATAAAGTAAATTTTTATGTTTCAGGTATGTTTTTTCTTCAATTGCGACGCTAACTACCCGAACCGTGAGTACACTTCTTAGGCTAACGTTGTTTACATTCATAAGTATATACAGTTGATGCTCTGACACTAGCATTTGTTTCTGAAACTTAACTCTTATCGGTGAGGGTAATTCATCATTATTATGAGAAGTGCCTTGGCAAACATAGTGTATATATTCCTACTCCTGTCACTTGCTATTGTTTTTCTTCTTAATTGTAAATAAGACAACAGCATACAAATCAATCGTAGTATATCTCCATCTAGATATAAGTGCGGCATCTGCAGGATTCTGAGCATGCGATTTTAGATTTGGGGTGATAGCTCACTATTGATGACAAGGCTTAAAAACAATGAATAGACCGAAGAGCCAACGTGCGTGGACCGGAGCTGCGAACATTCTTATGGGACTGTGCACAAAAGACACCTACAGCAGTTCTAACGATGCTTACGGAGGTATTTGTTGTGTAATTTGGCACATTTACAGGGAAGAGAAGGGCATGAGAACTGCGCAGGGATAAATCAGCTTCATACAAGCTTTGTAAATGAAAAATTTTTGGGAGAGTGCAACAGACTTACGTCTAACATTTAACAATAACACAGCAACCAACAACTTCACTAGTAATGTTTAGAAAATGTTGTTACACAAGAAAGCATGGTTAAACTGATGTAGTAGATGAATGAAACGAATGAAACTTTAGCAGGTCTATAATGGAACTACTGGTGTTGTTATAGCGCTCTATTTTACGTAAGTGGCAGTCAAATGGAAACGAGACAAATGGAAAAGTAAGTTAACTGTTTATTATTTCAAAGGTAATAACAATAACTGGTAATACATTCATCCACGGTGAACAAGACGGTCATTGTCTTCGTGGCAAAATGTTTGTGGTTGTCTACGGAACTGTGGTTGTACCCAGACCCCTTCGTCCGAATCAAGTAAATCGTATGGGGAGAGATCAGGATTATGTGGAGGATGTGTAAGGACTTCCCTGAGAAACTTCCGCAGTTTAATCGAAACAACAGATGCTCCAGTTCCGGGAAATTCATGATGAAGTTTCTGTTGGACTGCAAGGGCCTGCTGCTCATTGAAATTCTGGAACACGGCGCCACAACTAACGTACAGCGGTACATGGACACTATGCAAAAACTAGAGCGTGCCATCAAGTCCAAACGTCCACGAATGTTCACGGACTGCATCATGCTGATGCAGGATAGTGCCCATCCACATGTTCCAAGAGTATTTCGAGTTCGTTGCAGAAGTTTCGTTGCGAGACCCTTACACATCTTCCATACGGTCCCAGTCTCTCTCCATGCGATTTGCATATTTTTGGAGCCCAGAAGAAAGACATTCGTCGCCGTTGATTTGCTTCGGACGGGGGTACAGTCATGGTTTAGCAGGCAACAGCAAACATTTTTCCATGAACGCAGTGACCATCTTGTCTCACAGTGGGGTAAATGTATAACAGTTACCCCATAACACTTTTGAAATGGTTCTAGGCGCTACAGTCTGGAATCGCGCGACCGCTACGGTCGCAGGTTCGAATCCTGCCTCGGGCATGGGTGTATGTGATGTCCTTAGGTTAGTTAGGTTTAAGTAGTTCTAAGTTCTAGGGGACTGATGAACTCAAAAGTTAAGTCCCGTAGTGGTCAGAGCCATTTGAACCATTTTACTTTTGAAATAATACGAGGGCAGTTCAATAAGTAATGAAACACATTTATTTTCTCGGCCAATTTTGGTTGAAAAAACCGGAAATTTCTTGTGGAGTATTTTCAAACATTCCCGCTTCGTCTCGTATAGTTTCATTGACTTCCGACAGGTGGCAGCGCTGTACGGAGCTGTTAAAATGGCGTCTGTAACGGATGTGCGTTGCAAACAACGGGCAGTGATCGAGTTTCTTTTGGCGGAAAACCAGGGCATCTCAGATATTCATAGGCGCTTGCAGAATGTCTACGGTGATCTGGCAGTGGACAAAAGCACGGTGAGTCGTTGGGCAAAGCGAGTGTCATCATCGCCGCAAGGTCAAGCAAGACTGATCTCCCGCGTGCGGGCCGGCCGTGCACAGCTGTGACTCCTGCAAAGGCGGAACGTGCGAACACACTCGTTCGAGATGATCGACGGATCACCATCAAACAACTCAGTGCTCAACTTGACATCTCTGTTGGTAGTGCTGTCACAATTGTTCACCAGTTGGGATATTCAAAGGTTTGTTCCCGCTGGCTCCCTCGTTGTCTAACCGAACACCATAAAGAGCAAAGGAGAACCATCTGTGCGGAATTGCTTGCTCGTCATGTGGCCGAGGGTGACAATTTCTTGTCAAAGATTGTTACAGGCGATGAAACATGGGTTCATCACTTCGAACCTGAAACAAAACAGCAATCAATGGAGTGGCGCCACACCCACTCCCCTTCACTGGGACACTGAAGGGGTTATTCTGTTCGATGTCCTTCCCCATGGTCAAACGATCAACTCTGAAGTGTATTGTGCTACTCTTCAGAAATTGAAGAAACGACTTCAGCGTGTTTGTAGGCACAAAAATCTGAACGAACTTCTCCTTCTTCATGACAACGCAAGACCTCACACAAGTCTTCGCACCCGAGAGGAGCTCACAAAACTTCAGTGGACTGTTCTTCCTCATGCACCCTACAGCCCCGATCTCGCACCGTCGGATTTCCATATGTTTGGCCCAATGAAGGACGCAATCCGTGGGAGGCACTACGCGGATGATGAAGAAGTTATTGATGCAGTACGACGTTGGCTGCGACATCGACCAGTGGAATGGTACCGTGCAGACATACAGGCCCTCATTTCAAGGTGGCGTAAGGCCGTAGCATTGAATGGAGATTAAGTTGAAAAATAGTGTTGTGTAGCTAAAAGATTGGGGAATAACCTGGTGTATTTCAATGCTGAATAAAACAACCCCTGTTTCAGAAAAAAATGTGTTGCATTACTTATTGAACTGCCCTCGTAAACAGTTTATTTCCTTTTTCTCATTTTTTTTCTTTTCACTTAACTGCCTCTTATATAATGACGAGCGACTGAATGAGAGAAACACTGCCAATCAGCGGCTCCTCATTTGATCGGCTCGAGAAAACACGGGGAACGTTGAATAGAGATGCTGATCCGTTCTACAGCAACTCACAGACACTGCATCGAGCAGAGGCGAAAGTGTGGATCTCCCTCTCGACTGCATCCCACGCGTATTCCGTATGAGTAAAGCCAGATGATGTAGAGGCGAGGGCAAAATGTAACAAAGTAGCCTCATGTCTGTGAATGTGCATTGCATTGTTGAATGCACATGTCTTCATCATTGTTACTGAACAGAATGGTGCATATGGTCTACCATCCACTCACTGTACCGTTCGGCTGCGAGATGGGAATGGGAGAAATCGACCGGTTAAAACCGAAACCTGTATTTTACTTTTGAATAGCCGGTATTTTTCGGTCTAGGTTCTAAAAGGTGTTTTGTATTTTTACTAATAACCGACTAAAAAAAACGAAATATCAGTTAGCAATAGCGGAAGTGCTAAAATTTTTCGTTTTCCTGTAAACCTTTTTTAAAAAAGGAGTAATTTTTATTCGTAAAATTTGCATTGATTTGAAATATTCCGTTATTACAGAAAATGGGAAAAGCGGCCACTGCTATTTTAATAACAAAGCTACAAATACATGGCGTAAGACCTGTTACAGCACTGCGGAGACAGTACGTGCCTGTTGCCGTGTGTCGTGCCTTAAGGTACGCGTGTGCGTCCAGTGTGCAAGACTTACCCCCACGTGGTCTGTACGGTGGTTTCTCGCTGCAATCGCCGGACATCCGTTGTATTGCAGAATAGCACCAACCCTAGTCCGGAAACATTTTTGCAACTTCATGTAGCAATGAAGTATAATGCTTCATTTGCTTTAAATGATTAACGATTTGTCTGTCATTTCCATGAAATAACGAGAGGATGGGAATTATGGTAACAGTAATAAATGAAAAATCTTACAACGATACATTTATAGTATAAAATAAAAACAGAAAGTAGCTGATTCGTTGCCTGCGTCTACATAACATACCTTTATCCTTGAAACGGATAAATTAACACGAAAAACGGAGTTCTTCAACCTCAACTTTTCACTCTTTAGCACTGACTATTTGTAATCCCCAGATAGTAATATGATCCCGTATTTACATGATTTTTGAGCAGACTTTCAAAAGAATTTGAATCAGTAGGAGGATACTGGTCACTTTTTATAATATTCAATTACCTACCACTTTTCGAGAAAAGCAGCGAACGGTGGGTGGACCAAGTTTTCTTTTATTTGCCTGTTTAATTTAATATTTTGATACTATGCATCTTGAATGAGTCAAAATTTTTCAATATTTATTCGATTTCTGTATTTATTACAGGAAATAATAGGAATAAATAATCGAAAATCAGTTGTTTTTAGCGGTTTCAACAGTCCGATTAAACTGGCATAAAAAGTGCTATAACGGAAAACCGATTGTTTCAGCGATAACCACCATTCCTGCAACGAGATATGTAGCAGACGTAACAGAGTTTGCGTTTAATTCCTATTAACCTTTCCTCCACCTCCTTTTAAATGAACTAGTGACATGTACTGCGTGCGTGTGTTGGCATGTAACAGATTCGCCAGTCTAGGCTTACATTATTCCATGCATCAAGCTTCAACAACCTTTCCAATCTCATTACCCTGCGACGTGCGTACTGCACCGACAGTCAAAAGGGAAAATTGTTTCTGTAACGTTTGCATTTAACCAATCTTCGGGCTGAAGACCACAACAAGAGCAACCTCCGAAACTTAAGGAGATGTTTCTGGGTAATATGGTTGCTGAACGTTTCAGTATCCACTATTAAAGTTGCGAGTCTTATACTGTAGTGACTGTTCACTGCTACAGTGCGATAGAATCGATGACCCGCAATAGTTTTATTTAGATGGATGTACTCACGACCTAATGCCTACGAAAAGCCCGGTGTCTAATTGCCGGAGATGATAACGCTGTGAAAAAACACAACATAACAACGCGTAGGATTGTGTGACAATCAGTCTAACGTCATATCACATATCAATCTCATCTCACGGACTATACAACCGTCAAGGTGACTGGAGCAGCTATTCCATGACTTGAAAGCAACGTCTAATCCAGTTGCGCACCAGTACTTCATTATCTGAACTGATGCATTCGCTTCTGATAGCCAGGTGGAGCTGACTACCCAATTTGATAAAGAACTGAGATCATAAATTTCAAACACAAATGATTGTATATTTCTTTTATAGTTCATGGTAGACAGACGGTAGACAGACATATAACAGTAACCTGTTTAGATTTACTGTTTTGCATTCTCAGTCAAGACACTTGCCGTAATATTGTCATCAACGTCAGTGATGACACAATTACTGAAAGACTGAAAGGTTTTTGTTTGATTGGGCTATACTAGTATGGACAAGATCTTCAATGCCATGTACAGTATATGAATGAGTGTAATTCATTTAACATGAAACTTCGGTTTGAGAAACAAGTACTCTTAGCAGACCATCATTGAGCTCCTGGTAATGCACTGGTGGTGTATTCGGTAGAAGTGGAGCTCGAATACCCCTCCGATCATCCGCATTTCTTTTTTCCTTTGGTTTGAGCACACAAAGAATCAAAGGAGACTTTTAGCATGTCATATATTATCGCTTTAAATATTGTTTCACGGCGGGAGACAAGTACTTGTGATTGCCAATAAATGAAGCGATTCAGCAGCAGCACCTTTTACTCATGTGTAGTTTTCCGACTTGCTTGTCCAGTTTCGAGGCGTAGCAGGCAGGCTGCAACGCTATCGGCGGGCCCCCATCTCTGCTGTAGCGGCTCAGCTGGCTGCTTAATGTTCCCCTTCATGCCACCCCCCCCCCCCACCCCTCCTCATCACTTACGTCACTCTCTCGTCCCCGCTTGCTCAGGAATGCTGCTGTCATAGTTCCACTGACAGAGAGACCACAGGGTCAACTTTACGTTCATTGGGGACAGCTTGGCAAGTTCATCTGATATTCCGATGTAATGCTACTTAGGAAAGAAGTCATCTGAGTTGTTGATGTCTTCAGACTGTTCATTCCAAGTGCCAGTATTCCTTTACCAGTGTTAATTATTGTGTATTTTACCATTTATGAATTGTCCATCCGGGGCTTACTGGCATTCATTCGTCTTCAACGTAGCGCATGTATTTCCAAACGTAATCGTGCTTTCGCATCTTGATACTAGCACGGATTTCAGGCCTAGTTTGAGCGTTGATTCTTCATTGCTGGAATTTCGAAAAGGATTTCTTCTCTATCGTGGTTTGAATGTTACTTCTCTTTGATACCTACATTAGGTTAAGGCAAATAGTGTAAAATTTATAGACCCATCTTCATCTAATTCAATGTGTAATGATATATTTAATACCTTTTGTGTACTAACGAAGATAAAGACAAATTCTTGCATGTCTACTTAACATCTTTCCTGTTTTGCACATTCAGAAATAAAAATTTCTCTGTTCGTGATCAAACTTTTCCTGACTTATATCGATACAGAACAGATTGCTATTATTCATACGACACGTTTGTGCATTGTCTCGCGCACATGGTTCTCCGAGAACATATTCGGCAGTATGCGCTGGCAGTATCGTGTCTCCGCGACTCGTGCACCTCTTCATGGTGCTTCAGAATAGCGCCCCTGCTTCTAAGTGCCGCTGACTCTTTTTGCACTGGTTTCCACGTCCCCCGTCTACGTCTACCTCTCAAACCCTCCGAACCACCCTACTGAATCCACAGGTCCCACAAGGACCTGGACTGGTTGATGCCAATCTCGTTGCTCCACATTACTGAGCCATATAGTAGAGAGTGAAGCATTGTGGTTATCAAAAGCGATATCTCAACACTGCCTCTGAAGCCTGCCCCCTTTAGTGGGTGTTTTCTAGAGAATGGGTTCTTATATGACTCCTGAGCGTGTAATATAAACATAATCGCGAATGACATCTTTTGTAGCCTTAGGTTGCCACTGAAGAGCTTGAAACTATTTTAGTAAAAAGGGTCGTTTCCTTAACGCAATTTGCTCAATGCCTTCTCGGTGGCTTGTACAGGGTGGTAACGGGAAAGAATACATTGGCAATCCTGCCGAGATGTAAATGTGCTCTCACCATCTACTGCATCTAGTCAGACACACCTAGTTCAGTATGGAACGTTGCTCAGCGGAGGTACTTATTGAGACAGTGGAGGACTTTGTCGTGTGCAAAATGTTACGGCTGTCCAACGCGCAACGTACTGTAGAAGAGCCCCCCATTCCCGTGTTCCGGACAGAAGAGTAACATCTAGGTGATTAGAACAATGGCGTGAGACGAAATCTGTGACGAAAGTGAAGTACATGTGTTCTGAAACGACAGTTCAGACGATGGAAAATATCCGGCGAGTTGGTGCACCTCTGCAACGAAGCCTACAGCAGATATGTTCATCGCCATTCCGGAACATTACAAATCGCAAGCACGTCTTTACACAGGAGAGCGAAACAGGATTTAAAGTTTCATCTTTGTAAGCTGCAAGTGGCTCAACAGTTACGGACGGGGACAAAGTGAGTAGCCGCAATTCCACACAAAACTGCTAGACCGATTATTGTTGTCTAAATGCAATATGGTTTCAGCAAAATAGAGCTACAACCATGTGGCTCGTAATTCAATGAATAAACTGAGGCGCCCCTTTCCACATCGAATACTCTCATGATTTTGTGATATCCCACAACCGGTGAGATCACCTAATCTTTTCAGCTCATGATGTTCTTCTGTGTGGTCATCTCAAGAACAAAGCATTTTGACGGCGGCTTCACAATACGGTTTGTCTACGTATCGGCAGTTACAAACACATTTAAATAAAACATCTTGACGTAATCACGCTTTTTTTACTTCTTAGCAGTATTTCCCATATCATGTAATGTAATGCGTCGTTTCAAGTAAAGTAACGTGATAACATTTGTCATGTCGTGCTGTATGACACAAGAAGTCATTAAAGTTTAGGGCGCATGCATGTTAACTCTGCGATACTTCCTGTTATACATCACCAGAAAAAAATAGTAACACCACGAAATAATTAATGCGGAGTAATTAAATTCCGGGAATACATTTGACTGGATAACATATTTAAGTGATTAACATTGCCAGATCATAGGTTAATGTAAGTGCGAGGTAAGCCATTGCAAATAGGAAATGCTGATACATTAATAACTGGTGTAACCACGAAAATGCTACATGCAAGTATGCAAACGTGCATCCATTGTGTTGTACAGGTGCCAGATGGAGTTCAACTCCTGTTTCACTTGGTTGGTCAATACAGGGACGGTGGTAAATGCTGGTTGTGAATGACGCTGTCATTCTCGTCCGATGATGTCGCATATGCGCTCAATTGGAGACAGACCTGATGATCGAGCAGGCCAAGATATCATGTCGACACACTGTAGAGCATGTTGGGTCACAACAGCGGTATGAAGGCGAGCGTTATCCTATTGGAAAATACCCCTGGAATGCTGTTCATGAGTGCTAGCGTAACATGTCGAATCACCAGATTGGCGTACAAATTTGCAGTCGGGTTGCGTGGAATAACTACGAGAGTGCTCCTGCTGTCATACGAAATCGCACCACAGACCAGAACTCCAAATGTAGGTCCAGTGTGTCTAGCACGCAGACTTGTTGTTTGCAGGCCCTCGACTGGCCTCCTCCTAACCAAGGGCACCGAGGCAGGAACAGTTTTCAGCAGAAAACACAACAGACCTCCAGCCTGTCTTCCAATGAGCTTTCGCTTGACACCACCGAAGTCGAAAATGAGGTGGTTTGGGGTCAGTGGAATGCGCGCTACAGGGCGTCTGGGTCGCAGATCTCCTTGAAGTAACCAATTTATACAAATAACAGTTCGTTGTGTAACTGTGGTGCCAACTGCTGCTCAAATTGCTGCTGCAGATGTAATACCATGCGCCAGAGCCATACTCCAAACACGAAGGTCTTCCCTCCTCACGATAACACCACGTGGCCTTCTGGAGCTCGATCATCTTGCGTCTGTACATTCTTGTGACTACCGCTGGCAGCAGTCACGTACAGTTGCTACATTCCTGCCAAATCTTCCTGCAGTATCGCAGAAGGAACATACAACTTCTCGTAGTCCTATTACATGACCTCGTTCAAATTCAGTGACGTGTTGATAATGGCGTCTTTGTCGCCTTACAGACATTCGTGACTAACCTCAACTCACCACGTCCAATCTCAGTGGTAACTAACGCTCACAAGTTTTTTTTTTTATTTTTAAAATTTTTTTTTTATTCCCCTGCCCCATATGGGCAGGGGAGGGCTGTCAGCGGCACAATCCGCCGCTCTTCAGCCGAGTGACATGACAAATGTTACATATATAAGGCGATAAACGCCCACAAGCGTTACAGCGGGCATTTCAAGCAAACCTGATAAGCAGCTTCATCGTGGCGCTAGCAGCGCCAGTCTTACGCGTCTGGCGCGAAATTTGAATAGGTGTTGCGGTTCTATTTCCGTCAGTGCAGATGCACCCCCACTCTTGGATACGTCCTATTGTAGAAGCATCCTACTTTCTAGCAGCACAAAACTTGTGTCCTTTTGTTCTTACACCCTTCACCATACGTGTAGAAGGAGGAGGATCTAAGAGCTCGCTGCGCTGGGGAAGTATGGTCAACTCATAAAAAAACCGAATATGTCAAGATATTTTTATTTAAATCCTTTTGTAGCTGGCAAATAATTCTAAAAGCAAGTTCCCTTCTTTTACATCCCAAACTCTGCCCAGGACATATTCGCCTTTTTTCGTGCTATGATAGGAGCATTTTTCATTTCGATTCCCAATATTACTCTAATTCTGACTTTTTATCCGCTATAACTTGGCAACCGATATTGACGGGCATCTACTGATGTGGTATAGGCTCTCTTTATGTTTTTCGAGTCATGTCGTTATATCGTGGCAACGGATAAAGTTTTCACAAAGCAACAGGGCGACTATCAATTACATGTATTTGTCTAGCTTCTTAGAAAATTCGAGCCGATCCGGATTAAAACCAAGAAATGGCGCGCGTAAAAAAGAAAAAAACTGACAAGAATCGTGTTTTTTGCAAGTAAAATACGAATGAAGCTAGATTTTTGAAAGCGAGTTTGTCGTAAGAATGCATTTTTTATTTGTCTGATTCATTTTAAATCGTTTCCGCGCATTCAGTTCTCGTAAAAACGAATTTTTCATGCTACATTTAACTCGAACTTAAACCAACGGATAAAGATTACGGGATGAAAAAAATTCAAATTTTGAATACCCATTTATCTCCCTTCGCCCAACGTTTTCAGCCGATTAGTTCAAGTTTAAAATATAGAAGAGGCACGCTTCAAAAACCTCCCAGAGGAACAGTTTTTTTTACCCAAAAAATCGTAACGAAGCAAGATTTTTTCAAACGGTTAAAACTTATGTCAAGGTCGGACACACTGGTGGATCAACTTTGAACCACTAGTCCCGCCACAGACCTGAGTGATTTATGGATGACTGCTTTTGCACGTAAAATCTGAACGGTGCGCATACAAATAGTGCCATAGCTGACCATTAATTTCAGCCCTATGAAAATCTTTTGCAAGAGAAATTAATAGATTCGCAAAATCTGCTTGGGAGGCAGCTCCGATTCGTCGTTCAAACCTTTCTTAACATACTGTAACGTAGCTACAGTGAAAGTGCCTTTATACCTGTGCGCCTTGGCGGCTAGTCGCCCTGCGGCTGTAGCTTGCCCTACAAGGAAGTAGAGGCGCCCAGTGTGAGCACAGGTGTGAAAGGAGTCACTCTGACGCGTATGTGGAGGAAGAGCTGTGCACCTGTACGCGAGCCTCTGTTTGCAGCTACAGCTGCACGGCGACTAGCAGCAAAGCGCTCAGGCGAAAACGCACGTTGAGACATATTCGAATGTATATACAAATTGCCGCTTTTATGGGCTAAATCAAAAACGTTTCACCCCATGTTTTGCTAGTCCAAATAGGAACCGAGCACCAAGACCCCCAAACTAGGGATGGTAAAAACTGCCCGGTTAAAATACACTCCTGGAAATGGAAAAAAGAACACATTGACACCGGTGTGTCAGACCCACCATACTTGCTCCGGACACTGCGAGAGGGCTGTACAAGCAATGATCACACGCACGGCACAGCGGACACACCAGGAACCGCGGTGTTGGCCGTCGAATGGCGCTAGCTGCGCAGCATTTGTGCACCGCCGCCGTCAGTGTCAGCCAGTTTGCCGTGGCATACGGAGCTCCATCGCAGTCTTTAACACTGGTAGCATGCCGCGACAGCGTGGACGTGAACCGTATGTGCAGTTGACGGACTTTGAGCGAGGGCGTATAGTGGGCATGCGGGAGGCCGGGTGGACGTACCGCCGAATTCCTCAACACGTGGGGCGTGAGGTCTCCACAGTACATCGATGTTGTCGCCAGTGGTCGGCGGAAGGTGCACGTGCCCGTCGACCTGGGACCGGACCGCAGCGACGCACGGATGCACGCCAAGAGCGTAGGATCCTACGCAGTCCCGTAGGGGACCGCACCGCCACTTCCCAGCAAATTAGGAACACTGTTGCTCCTGGGGTATCGGCGAGGACCATTCGCAACCGTCTCCATGAAGCTGGGCTACGGTCCCGCACACCGTTAGGCCGTCTTCCGCTCACGCCCCAACATCGTGCAGCCCGCCTCCAGTGGTGTCGCGACAGGCGTGAATGGAGGGACGAATGGAGACGTGTCGTCTTCAGCGATGAGAGTCGCTTCTGCCTTGGTGCCAATGATGGTCGTATGCGTGTTTGGCGCCGTGCAGGTGAGCGCCACAATCAGGACTGCATACGACCGAGGCACACAGGGCCAACACCCGGCATCATGGTGTGGGGAGCGATCTCCTACACTGGCCGTACACCACTGGTGATCGTCGAGGGGACACTGAATAGTGCACGGTACATCCAAACCGTCATCGAACCCATCGTTCTACCATTCCTAGACCGGCAAGGGAACTTGCTGTTCCAACAGAACAATGCACGTCCGCATGTATCCCATGCCACCGAACGTGCTCTAGAAGGTGTAAGTCAACTACCCTGGCCAGCAAGATCTCCGGATCTGTCCCCCATTGAGCATGTTTGGGACTGGATGAAGCGTCGTCTCACGCGGTCTGCACGTCCAGCACGAACGCTGGTCCAACTGAGGCGCCAGGTGGAAATGGCATGGCAAGCCGTTCCACAGGACTACATCCAGTATCTCTACGATCGTCTCCATGGGAGAATAGCAGCCTGCATTGCTGCGAAAGGTGGATATACACTGTACGAGTGCCGACATTGTGCATGCTCTGTTGCCTGTGTCTATGTGCCTGTGGTTCTGTCAGTGTGATCATGTGATGTATCTGACCCCAGGAATGTGTCAATAAAGTTTCCCCTTCTTGGGACAATGAATTCACGGTGTTCTTATTTCAATTTCCAGGAGTGTAGATACCGGTATTTATGTTCCGAATAGCCGCCATTTTTCGATATTTTTTTGGTCTCGATTACAATAGGTTCAAATGGCTCTGAGCACCATGGGACTTTTTAACTTCCGAGGTCATCAGTCTCCTAGAACTTAGAACTACTTAAACCTAACTAACCTAAGGACATCACACACATCCATGCCCGAGGCAGGATTCGAACCAGCGACCGTAGTGGTCGCGCGGTTCCAGACTGAAGCGCCTAGAACCGCTCGGCCACCCCGGCCGGTCGATTATAATAGGGGTTTTAAATTTTTAAATCGAAGTATCAATTAGCCATAGCAGCCGTGCTAAAGTTTATTGTTTTAAATAAAGCTATTTTAAAGTAAGATCAATTTTTATTCGTAAAATTTGCATTGGTTTGACATACTATGTTATTATAGAAAAAGGAAAAAGCGATCGATGCTATTTTAATAACAATGCCGACAGAAACGAACAACAATTACATTGCATACGAATTGGTACAGCGTTGCGTGGACAATAGTGTACATGGGGCGTGGCCTATTAGATGATACGCGTGTACAAGCAATGTGCAAAACTTGCCCCTTGTGGTCTGCATAGTAGTTTCTCACTGTCGTCATCGGACATAAGTTGTATTACAGAATGGCAGCATTCCTGGTCCGGAAGCATTTTACAGCCGGCCGCGGTGGCCGAGCGTTTCTAGGCGCTTCATTCCGAACCCGCGCGACTGCTACGGTAACAAACTTGCGAGAATATATAAGGAGAAAACTTAATAGTTCATTCGTAGTCTCTTTATCTGCTTGTAACCCCGTGAAAACCGACAAATTAATACTAAAACTAGAGTTCTTCAACCTCAGTTTTCACTCTTTAGCATTGACGATTCGTAATGACCAAATACTGGTGTGATCCCCGATTACAACGAGATTTTTGAGCAGAGTTTCAGAAAATTAAAATCAGTAGGAGAATACTGGTGATTTTTTTGTAGTAGTGAACCACTTATCACTTTTCGAGAAAAGCAGTGAGAAGTGCACGGATTAAGTTTTCTTTTATTTATTTTTTATTTCTGTTTAGTGTAATATTTTGATTCCATGCATCTTGAAACTGAGCCAAAATTTTTCAGTCTTCCTTCAGTTTCAACGTTTATTACATAAAATAACAGGAATAAAAAACCGAAGGTCAATTGTTTGAAAAACCGGTTATTTTGAGCGGTTTTAACAATCCTGTTAAATTGGAGTTGAAAAAAAAGAAAAAAGATACAATCGGAAACCGATTGTTTCAACGATAACCGCCGTCCCTACCCCAAAACGCAGCTTCTTCAGATATATTTATTAAGTGCTTCCGCACTATAACGATTGGTATCAATATACGCTAATACTCACAATAAACAAATGAAAATCCGCTACTTCCCGTGGACTACCCTGTACTTGTAACTCCCATGAAGAAACGCCCGAATGGGCGGGGCGGTTTAGGCTTTCTTGTGACCCCAGAAAGTGCTATCGCACTGACGCATTGCCGCGCGGGGTAGCCGGCCGGTCTCAGGTGGCTTGTCACGGTTCGCTCGGCTCCCCCCGTTGGAGTTTCGGATCCACCCTCGGGGATGGGTGTGTGCGTTGTCCTTAGCGTAATTTAGATTAAGTAGTGTTTGAGCTTAGGGACCGATGACCTCAGCAGTTTGGTTCCATAGGATCTTACCACAAATTTCCAAATTTCCTTGACGCATATTAATCCGCGTGTCACACAGATTTCCGCTGTAAAAAAAGTCGGGAGCGTTCCCGCGGGTGTGGGTGTGCGACTGTCTGGCTGTGACGCGTACAAAGCGAGGCGGAGGGCCGCGCTGTGGGAACGGTTTCAGCGTCTGGCCCGGTCGGCGCGTGTGGCTCATCAGGCGGCTGATGAAGCCAGCCCCGTGCCACCCCTAATTGATGAGTTCCCGGCGACGCGCGGGGTGCTGCCTAGCCACCCCTCCAGGCTCAAAAACGCCACAGGGAGGGCGCAGCACGCCGCCGGCTTTATACGGCATCGCGGCGGATCATCATTGTTTGGCTTGGATATCGTGCGGCCGTATTACATTACAGATCACGCTATTCTCTTTTTACCCCCCCGAAGAAATATCGAGTGGGGTGGCTGCGAAGGAGGGTTGAAGATGATATACAACCAGCTCGCCAGCTGCCCTTGGCCGTTGGATCGTGATGCATTGCAGCTGGTGGCCTGATTTAATTTAAATCTGGCGTACGGCGTCTGCAATCACCTATAAACGGTGGTGGGAAGTGTTTAATGAACCCCTAAAGACAGGGTATAAATACATAAAATTTTAGTGCGGCGCTTATGGAGGGCAGTTAAGGCAGTGAATGAAATCGCCTTGTCGTGGAAGGAATAGGGACAACACACCGATCACTAACGCCGCACAAGAACAGTGACTTGCTGTAAGAGTGTCTGTTGTTTTAATAATTTCCTCATTCATTCATTCGTCGTGGTCAAGAAAGATAACCTACATGGACGTGCAGCGGGCGAAGATATACAGGGTGATTGTAATTTAACTTTCGCTACTTGAGCTTGTTTAGACGAAAAACTATTTACAGTATGGGTACCCAACTTCATAGGAATGATGTTCAGACTTGCACTGCAGGATTTCCATTGGTGCCATGACATGCCGTTTGGTGGTGGTGGTGGTTAGTGTTTAACGTCCCGTCGACAACGAGGTCATTAGAGACGGAGCGCAAGCTCGGGTTACGGAAGGATGGGGAAGGAAATCGGCCGTGCCCTTTCAAAGGAACCATCCCGGCATTTGCCTGAAACGATTTAGGGAAATCACGGAAAACCTAAATCAGGATGGCCGGAGACGGGATTGAACCGTCGTCCTCCCGAATGCGAGTCCAGTGTGCTAACCACTGCGCCATCTCGCTCGGTCATGCCGTTTGGCATAAGACTAATACGGCGATGTAGTTTGAAACGCAGGCACCAGTGTGCATTACAACTGCAGACAGTCAACAATGATCTGGACAACGTGTGGAGGGCTTTACTCGTAAAGCTGTTTTATCAAAACAACAGCAACAGTGCTGCTGTTTGTAACACGCCCGGGAGTACGAATGGGTGGGGGATACTTTTTACTGGTTGTCGTTTCTGCTTTTCTTGACCGCGCGCCCTGTCCACACAACGTACCTGGTAATCCCTCGGCGGTCGTATTGTTCTGCTCCACACTGCTGCTGGCTTGCCTGAAATTATCTATCGAAATATGCAAGCGGGTTTACGGGGAGCCACTCAACGTTAAAACGCAACTCTGTTCGACGTCTGGTATGAACAACTATATTTTGAGACGATTAAAGAAGATCGCAGGTTGCACTGTTCACATTTTAATTCATAAGTGTTTATCCCAGTTAATGGATGATTACCAGTCCACAATACCACTCAGCGCGTGTACGCGTCACTGACACGACGCGGGTGATTGTTGATGATGCGGAAACCGAATGATCGAACGAAAGTTCTTACGCTCGTCACACATACAGATATCTGGTAATAGTTCTACTTGACACTAGTAATGATATAACACTGTTCGTAAAGTTAATTTTTTCAGTTCTCAGTTCTCACTTGTACGAGCGTGCGCGTAACCGTCGCGGCGCGGCTCATTGTTGATAATGCGGGAGCGCGGTGATCGAACGCACGTCCTCACGCTCGCAACAAGACACTGGCACTTGTTTGCACTCTTTTATAGTAACTAGTATTACCGATTCACATTAGTTCCTTCTTGGAGACCGAACACGGCGCGGATGATTGATACTATGCGGTACGACATGCAACGAGAGGATACACAAAATACGTTATCAGCAGCACTGCTCATTTTTAAATTACATCTTGACGCACCTTCCTCGGAATCACTTCCATATTTCATCACTTTACTGTAATAGCACTTGTAGCAACACTTCGACTTCCATACTAACAATGCTTCTTACATGCAGAACTATCCACAACACAACATACAGTTCGGTGTCCCGCGCTGGACTCTACAGACGCGGCTGCCCCCAAAGATACTCCACAACTGAGCCAGCGATATGACAATACGCTTACATGCTTTTGCGAGCATCGACGCATTATAGGAATGCGGAGAGCTCCTCTTTCCGCACCTGGGTTGAAGAACATGATTCGGAAGTTCGAATTAACTGGCGATTTAGGCTTCTGGGAATGGCCGACGGTCAATAGCACCACAAGTTGTTGAAGAAGTTGCTGCTGCCATGGCTGGGAATGCTAAACATAGTGTGCGATCTTCAAGCAGTGCACGAGCTGTGCCACGACAGCTGAAGGTTCCTTAGTCGACAGCTGTTTCGGGGAGGAGTAAAGCTATCTCTATTGCAGTTGCAGGCTATCGGGAATACAGATGGTGGTCACACTGAGCAAACGTCTGTAACTGGAAACTAACACTGTTACCGCCGGCCAATGTGGCCGAGCGGTTCTAGGCGCTTCAGTCTGGAACCGCGCGACCGCTACGGTCGCAGGTTCGAATCCTGACTCGGGCATGGATGTGTGTGATGTCCTTAGGTTAGTTAGGTTTAATTAGTTCTAAGTTCTAGGGGACTGATGACCTCAGATGTTAAGTCCCATAGTGCTCAGAGCCATTTTAACACTGTTACCCCCTCACGTGGCAATTAAAACGTATTTCTTTCAATGGTTTAATTGTTATTTCTCTTCTCTATGTCCTTACAAATGTTTCCACTCAGTTTCATTGTCCTACGATCACTCGTTTGTCATGGGGCACCTCTCAAGTAGCGAAAGTTTAATTATAATTATCTCGAACAGTTGCATTTGATATTACGCACCGATTAACTAAAGTTGCAACAGGCATCTTCCTGGCGATATTGGAACTGGAAGATACTTTGGTGAACAGTGCTGCGATGTGGAAAAGACTGCTAGTAATGTGAATCTGCTGGAATCTCAATCTGCTTAGTCCCCAAAAGACTAGAAGGATCACTACCCAGTGGGCGGAGAGTAGCCTACAGCTGGCGCCGGTGGGTGGACGGGCGTAACTGTGTAACGGCCGTCCGTCCCTGGGGGCCGAGTTACGCCTACTGAGTAAGCGATACCGCCGCCGTTTATTGCTCTGCTCGGCAACACAAGGCAGCAGGCGTGCTACGGCTGGACGTGGGCGAACTCGATAGAGTCGCCACGTTTCACTACACGTGATGTGTCATCTAGGCACGTATTTAAGAAACCTTGATCATTTCCTTAAACTGAATTGTAACAGAGTCCTCACGAACCGACGTGTGCTTTCTTACCGTAGCAATATTAACTGTACAGCAGGACGAGTACTCGTTATGTGTATAATTTTAATTAATATTGTGTTTATACTGGTTGCTGGTGAGGAGGAAAGTTAGTTACTAGTATTTTGTTAATGATCTCATTCATAAGCAGCCATATCACAGTCATCACAGTCGCTCAAGAAAGTTATAATTAAGCTTTACTTGTTTAATCAGAATCGGACGATGACTCACCTTGTCCGCAGTCTCGATGATTCGAAGCGATCTGAAATCCTGTGTAAATAAAATGTCTTGGTTTTCTTGCGTTGCGTAGTCAGTCGGGAAACCTCAGATCAAGCGGAAAGTTTGCTTTGATAGAGTTTAATTATCCGATGAAGTAATGGAGCTCTTGGATCTAATAATTGCAGGTTCGTTTCCAATTCATCGGAAGTCCCCTTCTGATTAACAACGAAACGACACCTCCGTGCAAATTTCCAATTAGAGAATACATATATAATGAAATTCCTTATACACCTTTGATGTAAATGCTCAGTATATATTTTCTTGAGTAGCATACAATACATTTTCAATCTCTTTCTTCCAGTAATCTCGATAGCAAAATTACAATTATTCAGTGTGGCTATTCGGCACGGAGAAGATTCTAGAAGTCCTCTCAACACACCAGAGAGAATATTACAAAGAGTAATTATGCGCTCATGGAATAGTAATAGTACTGTACTACTTTGCGCATCGATTCTGTGAGTATATAGATGGTCAAGTAGGAAACGTAATTCACTCATAGAATTGTGCAGGGATAATTAGTAGAATATAAAGAGATATTACATGTGTACAAATAGCAACAAGCACTTGATCATTTTTTTTGATGAAACGACCTAGAGTTCACGATAGCACTGTCGATCTGAAAGCCAAAAATTTAATGGCGTACCGGTAGATAATTTCGTGGTAATTGAAGTACTTAGGCAATTTTTTTCCGTTGTGAACATTCAAGTGACTGGAACAAATGACGAACACTACCGAACAGAATTTAATGATATCTCTCTCTCTCTCTCTCTCTCTCTCTCTCTCTCACACACACACACACACAACTTCTAATAAGACACCAGAGTAATTCTGCCGAAAACTAATGCTCAGGAATTCGAATCCTCCAACAATGAAGATGATTTGACGTAAACGAATATTGTCTTAACGCAACACTAGTGGTGGCGCAAGTCAGTACGCACCTCGAACGACCTGTCACTACAATATTCACCAAGTGATCACCCATTACCCAATCTGCGGCTCTCTCTCTAACATCTAGACAGTTGTAGAGCAATCTCTATTGTAGTTCCAAGCAGATGGTCGCCATATTGAGCAATTTTTGTAACTTAGAACTTAAATATGGTACGCAGTTAACGGGTGTTACCCTGTCGTGCGGAAGTTAAAATGCTTTTCTTACTGTGTCTCATTCGTTATTTCTCTTTCTCATTCGTTATTACTCTTTCGCATGCCCTTACAAATATTTGTCCGAATTTTCATTGTCCTGCCATCACTCATTTCTAATGGTGGTTCTATCAAGTGGCGAAAGTTTAGTTATAACCACAGTGTTCGTTAACAAAAGACAAGAATCTAAAAAACTCAGCGGTGTATTGTACTAACAATAAACTGTCAGTGCTTTGCTTAATACTTTTCACATTTCTGCTACTTATATTTAATCGAGTAAGTTACAAAAAGAACCTGCTGTTTCTTCATTTATACTATACGATTGTTCTTTATCTGCTATTTCTACTGTAATATTTACTTGAGTAGACAATATTTTTTAAAATAAAATATATACCAATATTCGTAAGTAGTGAGTCCTGTTTACAGTACAATACTGCTACTTATATACGTTTAGTGTAAGAACTGTTACTTGCCATGTAGCTAACAGACCTTTTCAAGCCCTCAATCTTGAGAAGTGAGTGTCAAGAGTTCCGAGATCCTTTGAAAGGCTCCTGCTAGATATATGACTGTCTACTTTACTCATTATTATTACTGCTCGCTTCTACCGAACATATAAAAGACAACATGGAGTGAAAATATGCAGAATACATCAACATTCTTTTCTTTAGGGCAACACAATGTGAGAATCACACTGGCTCAGCTGATATTCTACGTTATCCTCGTAGAGTACAATTCGTGCTCTTAACTAAATTACGAAAGGGTCTTTTGTGGAGAGCGGCTGGATGATACTCAACAAATAACTGCACAGCACGTCAGACGTGAGGCCTTAGATTTGTGATAATACCCGCTGCATTTTTTAGGGATACTTGGTGCTCTATAAGTCGCATGTCTACAACAGAAAAAAAAACGTGAACATTGTTCTTGCTAATTTAAGACACTTTCCCCATTTTATACGTCCTCGAAAGTAGGTAGGATGTAAGAAGCATTCTCAAAGACACAAGATGTTGCACGGCGTACTCCTGCGAAGAATAGCGTGCCCATCAATTAACTTTAGAACTTTAGACTCCAATAACTTCAAAACTATACTAGATAAGATTGTCGACAAGTGACAACATAAAACAATGGTTCAAATGGCTCTGAGGCCAATGGGACTTAACTGCGGTGGTTATCAGTCCCCTAGAACTTAGAACTACTTAAACCTAACTAACCTAAGGACATCACACACATCCATGTCCGAGGCAGGATTCGAACCTGCGACCGTAGCGGTCGCGCGGTTCCAGACTGTAGCGCCTAGAACCGCTCGGCCACTCCGGCCGGCGACAACATAAAACATGACGTTTTGTCTCATTCTGTAGAAGTATGACATCTGGTTATAGTCGTGATAAATGTGCAACAGAGGATTCTTATGACATGTCCAGGTAAACATCATTTTGACGTAAACTCGATGAAAAATAATGAACCTATGCTGCAATTGTACATAATTCCTCACTACACATTGAGCTTCGGAGTGTCTCTCTTCATTTCGCGTGTAAGATGAGGCTACTCTGATCCCCATATACAAACTTTATGATCGTTGAGTTTGCCGGATGAATGGAAGGTTGACTCATAGAGAAGGCAAATATTTTCCAACATGTCATTGTTTGCGTCAATCCTGGCTAGCATATGCACTGCCAACTGCTTGCGCTGAGGTTTGCCCCATCGGCTTTGTTGCCTGACACAGCTGCGCCTTGCAGGTATCAAGACGTAACCTCTTATGCAAGACTGTGGAGTGAAGGCCCTTTCACAACTCCCTAACACGTTATGATGAAGCTGTGAGAGATAGAAATGTGCTGTAGAACACACTATATGGACTTTGTTGCTGAGTTTTCTATGTTTATTTTTCATTTTTAACGCCGTATATAACGGCAACCAAATGGGGAAAAGCGTGCATTCCCAGCAGCCTACATGGAAGCATATATCAACTTTATGTCCGTGAATGATACGCAGCAGAAATATAAGTGAGGATGCTGCCTGCTTGTCTCAGCTCACGTATGGTATAATTGAGTTATGTGTGTACGTAAACATCATATACAGGGTGTTACAAAAAGGTACGGCTAAACTTTCAGGAAACATTCCTCACACACAAATAAAGAAAAGATGTTATGTGGACATGTGTCCGGAAACGCTTAATTTCCATGTTAGAGCTCATTTTAGTTTCTTCCACCTACGCACAATGGAGCACGTTATCATGATTTCATACGGGATACTCTACCTGTGCTGCTAGAACATGTGCCTTTACAAATACGACACAACATGTGGTTCATGTGCGATGGAGCTCCTGCACATTTCAGTCGAAGTGTTCGCAGCTTCTCAACAACAGATCGGTGACCGATGGATTGGTAGAGGCGGACCAATTCCATGGCCTCCACGCTCTCCTGATCTCAACCCTCTTAATTTTCATTTATGGGGGCATTGAAAGCTCTTGTCTACGCAACCCCGGTACCATATGTAGAGACTCTTCGTGCTCGTATTGTGGACGGCTGTGATAGAATACGCCATTCTCCAGGGCTGCATCAGCGCATCACGGATTCCATGCGACGGAGGGTGGATGCATGTATCCTCGCTAACGGAGGACATTTTGAACATTTCCTGTAACAAAGTGTTTGAAGTCACGCTGGTACGTCCTGTTGCTGTGTTGCCATTCCATGATTAATGTGATTTGAAGAGAAGTAATAAAATGAGCTCTAACATGGAGAGTAAGCGTTTCCGGACACATGTCCACAAAACCTATTTTCTTTCTTTGTGTGTGAGGAATGTTTCCTGAAAGTTTGGCCGTACCTTTTTGTAACACCCTGTATATGTCACATACAAATAGTGTAATTTCAACCTCGAAATTTCTAAGCAACAAAGTGTGCCTATTGGAGGACACCATGCGCCCTGTAACGTGCATATTGCAACGCCCTGACTATCTGTGCGGAGCGGCGAACCGTGTCTCCGCGAGTCGGCGGCTGTGAGGTCAGCCGTGCAGCGCGCCTCGCGTTTCCAGCTTGGCTCGTGTCCCAAGGTCGCGCCCTATCTCCTACTTCTTACAACGTCTTCATTAACAGGCCCGATAAGCCAGCAGTCGTTTCCCGGAAGAAATGGGTCACTTTTCGGTCTCCGAATAGACCGCGGCGATCGTTTAACTGGTTTGTTCACTTTACAGGAGACCGTAGCGATCGTTTTCAACTATCTGAGGCAGTAAACTGCGGAAGGAAACCGGCCGTCGTCTCACGGAAAGCTACCAATACAGTTCTATCTCACGGTTATCGCTGGGGAACCTAATCTTATTTACAGGCGCAGAGCAACTTCCCTGCACTTGCTGCAGTTGTGAGGCAATAGAATCTCCAAGCAGCGGACATGTTCTGATAACGAAACGTAATAGTCATAAACAGCGTCTACCACGTTCCTAAACGTGGGGCAAAAGTTACAGCTGTAGCAGTAGCTCTAGTAACTGTGTCTTAAACTCATTCTATTTTCCAGTGTCCGATTATGCTGTCCTCTTCGAGAGAAGATATTTTAAACTGTAATCAATAAATGAACGCTGTCGAAATGTAAGCTAAGATGTGTTTGCTTAGTCTCGGACCTTGTTGTTACATAACCGACTACCAGTCATACTCCACCGCCATACACCTGCTAAACTCACTACCGTGTCAAAGATATCCTATGTGCGTCAGACTTCGTTGTACCCGACGCATGTGTAAGTTGATTTAAGCATTTAAGCACCCATAAACCAGATGATTATTTGAACGCGACGGTTGTTAAATACGTGAAATCTCAATGTCAGGGAGGGAGGTGGTAGTGTCGGTTTGAGGCCACCAGAGGCAGAACACTGTCTTGTTTTTAGGACTGCGAAGACATGAATCGTCCTAGCGTTATCAGTACTATGGAAAAACTAATTCTTTCGAATTTATTTATATACTGTTACTTATATGTGATCTGTCGTCTGATAGTAAGCTAGGACGTAATTATCGCTGTTTCATATTTAAAATTTGCATTACTTCATACCACATATTAGGTACACAATTATGCAGGTCTTTAGAGTAGAAATAAATAAATATTGCTTTAGAAAATTGAAATGAACGAACGCCTATCTCTGCGTCCGTAGAAGTTACGTTGACACACACAAATTTTAGTACAGAGCACACTAGATGGATTCAAGCGCGTCCGTATACACAGAGTGAGGTCCAGCATTCAGACGAATGTATCAGTTGCATCGCCGCGTTAAGGCAAGGACGTGCTGGCAGTATCTATCTTGGCGCTATTCAGTCTTTGATCAAGCAATTAAAGACGTAAAGACACAGTTATTGGAGTAGAAGCAATGATTTTAACCTTGATGAGATGCTAATGTCTGTCATCTCGAAGCACGTAAGGATTTTCGTAACGTTGACGTCCTATGAAATTACCCAGATGTAGATGAAAATGAGACTGGAGCGAAAGCTATACAGACTGGAGAGAAACTTATACGACAGAGGATTTGAAATGAGTATTGATAAGGATGAAGAGGCAGTATATAAATGGTAGGATGTAGGTACGATTAGAGTCATGCAGGGATAGGGTGTGTCCGTGCGTTCATTTGGAAAAGGAAGAGGCAGGGTGAGGCATCGTTAATAGGATGGGTCGATCCGACAAATGATTTTACGTTCTGGGAAGAGAAGTGGTTTGAAGTTGTCCTGCGAAAGGGCATGGAGCGTTTGGAGATAGGACATCTACATTTAAATGGATACTCTGCAAATCACACTTAAGTACCTGACAGAGGGTTCATCGAACCACCTTCACAATAATTCTTGTTATTCCAATCTCGAACAGCGCTCGGAAAAAACGAACACCCAGATCTTTCCATGCGAGCTTTGATTTCCCTTATTTTATTATGATGATCGTTTCTCCCTATGTAATCGGCGTCAGCAAAATATTTTCACATTCGAAGGAGAAAGTTGGTGATTGAAATTTCTTGAAAAGATTTTGCCACAACGAAGAACGCCTTTGCTTTATTGATGCCCACCCCAAATCCTGCATCATGCCAGTGACACTCTCTCCCCTATTTCTCGAGAACACAAAACGTGCTGCTGTTCTGTGCACTTTCTCGATGTGCTCCGTTAATCCTATCTGGTAAGGATACTACACCACGCAGCAATAATCCAAAAGGGAACAGACAAGCGCAGTGTAAGCAGTCTCTCTAGTCGATCTGTTGCATCTTCTAAGTGTTCTGCCAATAAAGCGCAGTCTTTGGTTCGCCTTCCCCGCAACATTTTCTGTGTGTTCTTTCCAAGGTATTTCCTAGGTATTTAGTTGAATTTAGGGCCTTTAGATTTGACTTATTTATCATTTAATCGAAGTTTACGGATTCCTTTTAACGCTCATATGGATGACCTCACACTTTTCGTTATTTGGGGTCAACTGCCAATTTTCGCACCACGCAGATATCGTTTCTAAATAGTTTTGCAATTATGTTTTGATCTTCTGATGAATGTTCTAGACGATAAACGACAGGATCATCTGCAAACAACCTGAGACGGCTTTTGAGATTGTCTTCTAAGTCGTTTATATAGATAAGGAATAGCAGAAGGCTATAACACTACCTTGGGGAAATCCATAAATCACTTCTGTTTTACTCGATGACTTTCCTTCAATTACTACGAACTGTGACCGCTCTGACAGGAGATCACGAATCCAGTCACATAACTGAGGCGATCTTCCATACGCAGGCAATTTGACAACAAGCCGCTTGTGAGGTACGGTGCCGAAAGCCTTCTGGAAATCTAGAAAATGCAAAATCATTTGAAATCCCTTGTCAATAGCGCTCAGCGCTTCGTGTGAGTAAAGACCTAGTTGTGTTTCACAAGAACGATGTTTCCTAAATCCTTGTTGACTATGTGTCAATACACTGTTCTCGTCGAGGTAAATCATAGTATTCGAACGCAATATATGTTCCAAAATGCTGTTGCAAATCGATGTTAATGATATGGGCCTGTAATTTAGTGGATCACTTCTATTGCCTTTCTTGAATATTGATGTGGCCTGTGCAACTTTTCAGTCTTGAGTACGGATGTTTCGTCGAGCGAGTGGTTGTATATGATTGTTAAGTATGGAGCTATTGCAACAGCATACTCTGAAAGAAGCCTAATTGGTATACAGTCTGCACCGGAAACTTACTTTTTTTAAGTGGTTTAAGTTGTTTCACTACTCCGAGAATATCTACTTCTAAGTTATTCATGTTGGCAGCTGTTCTTGATTCGAATTCTGGATTATTTACTTCCTGTACTTTAGTAAGGGATTTCGGAAGGCTGTTTTTAGTACCTCTGCCTTAGCAGCACTGTCAACGTTAGTATTTCCATTGCTATCGCGAAGAGAAGCCTAGCATACTTTAGGTACGACCAGAATATCTTTGGATTTTATGCCAGTTTTCGAGACAAAGTCCCGTTGTGGAAGCTATTATAAGCATCTCGCATTGAAGTACACGCTAAATTTCGAGCTTTTATAAAAGATCGCCAATCTTGGAGATTTTGCGTTCGTTTCAATTTGTCCTGCATTTTTCGTTATTTCTGATACAGTGTTCTGACCCGTTCTGTGTACCATGGGGGATGAGTTTATTTGGTATAAATCTCTCAATTGCTGTCGATACTACTTCTTTGAACTCAAGCCATATTTGTGTACACTTACATTGGTGGAAGTCGGTGATAGAAGCATTGCGGGAGACCAGAGTTAATAGGGGACACTGTGGCGTATTGTGATTCGTTTTGCAAGATACATAGACTTGGGAAGGTATTCTAGAAGTTTTAAACGACGCGGCAAATTAATAGCTTGGTATACGTTGTGAGTGAAGGAGGGTAAACAGATACAGAATTTGAGGCAAGTGCATCATGGATTTAGAGGGAGTGGTGAAATTTGGAAGAGGCGAACATGGGACGTGCCCTCTGCCGTGAACTTCATTATGATTTGCAGCGTATAGATGTAGATGGAGATGTAGAACATCTCCGTGACTTTATCTTTGCGATAAAACTGATTTATCTTTTTTTACTAGGGAATTTTAAAATGGTAGTTACATGTTATTATGAGTATATGAGATCAGCATAGATGAGCGCCTGTTTTAGATACGTATGATAATCGAGTTCAGCCGGTTAGTAGTTTCGTTAGTTTTACTGTAGTGTAAGGTTTGTTCAGGATCGTTGGTGAGTGATATTTCCAGGTTAGCCAGTTATGGAGTGTTAGTCCGAAGTATTTTAGTGTTTTAGTTATACCAGTGGGATATTTGTAGCATGTGGGGCAGAGGCTTCAAGGTCAGAATACCCAGCCGCCGGTGTGACCGAGCGGTTCTAGGCGCTTCAGTCTGGAACTGCGCGACGGCTACGGCCGCAGGTTCGAATCCTGCCTCGGGCATGGATGTGTGTGATGTCCTTAGGTTAGTTAGGTTTAAGTAGTTCTAAGTTTTAGGGCACTGATGACCTCAGATGTTAAGTCCCATAGTGCTCAGAGCCATTTGAACCATCAGAATGCCCGGGTGGTTTTACCTACAATTATTGCCTGGATCTTAGAGAATAGATTAAGGAAAGGCAAACCTACTTTTCTAGCATTTGTAGACTTAGAGAAAGCTTTTGACAATGTTGACTGGAATACTCTCTTTCAAATTCTGGAGGTGGCAGGAGTAAAATACAGGGAGCGAAAGGCTATTTACAATTTGTACAGAAAGCAGATGGCAGTTATAAGAGTCGAGGGGTATGAAAGGGAAGCAGTAGTTGGGAAGGGAGTGAGACAGGGTTGTAGCCTCTCCCCGATGCTATTCAATCTGTATATTGAGCAAGCAGTAAAGGAAACAGAAGAAAAGTTCGGAGTAGGTATTAAAATCCATGGAGAAGAAATAAAAACTTTGAGGTTCGCTGATGACATTGTAATTCTGTCAGAGACAGCAAAGGACTTGGAAGAGCAGTTGAACGGAATGGACAGCGTCCTGAAAGCAGGGTATAAGATGAACATCAACAAAAGCAAAACGAGGATAATGGAATGTAGTCGAATTAAGTCGGGTGATGCTGAGGGAATTAGATTAGGAAATGAGACACTTAAAAGTAGTAAAGGAGCTTTGCTATTTGGGGAGCAAAATAACTGATGATGGTCGAAGTAGAGAAGATATAAAATGTAGACTGGCAACGACAAGGAAAGCGTTTCTGAAGAAGAGAAATTTGTTAACATCGAGTATAAATTTAAGTGTGAGGAAGTCGTTTCATGGAGTGTAGCCATGTATGGATGTGAAACCTGGACTATAAATAGTTGAGGCAAGAAGAGAATGGAAGCTTTCGAAGTGTGGTGCTACAGAAGAATGTTGAAGATTAGATGGGTAGATCACATAACTAATGAGGAGGTATTGAATAGGATTGGGGAGAAGAGGAGTTTGTGGCACAACTTGACTAGGAGAAGGGATCGGTTGGTAGGACATGCTCTGAGGCATCAAGGGATCACCAATTTAGTACTAGAGGGCAGCGTGGAGGGTAAAAATCGTAGAGGGAGACCAAGAGATGAATACACTAAACAGATTCAGAAGGATGTAGGCTGCAGTAGGTACTGGGAGATGAAGAAGCTTGCACAGGATAGAGTAGCATAGAGAGCTGCATCAAACCAGTCTCAGGACTGAAGACCACAACAACAACAACATTGCCTGGATTGTTGCAGGATTTATGGACAAGTACTACTGGTTACACCAGAAGATTAAGTTATTGAAGTGTAGTTGGGAGGAATGGAGAGTGGGATGAACAGCGTTGTCGCCAGCATACTGCAGTGGACACACGAGAGGGGATGGTTTAAGGACATCGGCAGTCTGCTGGCGACGGTTGTGGCCAGTCTGCTCTGCGTCATTCGCGGGAAATAAGTTGCAAGGTTCGCTGCTGGTGTGGCACGTTGCCGTCGGTCCCATTCGCGATGATTTTCACATTAAGGCACCGCTGTCTGGAGACGTGGGCCTCTACTCCGCATTGCCATCGATCAACAGGAGTACAGCACAGACAGCAGGAACTCGAATTTTGGAAAGTGTATGTGTGGGCATAGCTAAACACAAACGGATTGAGTCTTGTCCACCTGGAACTTCCCTCGTCTCTTTGTATTCGTAGCACTGTTCCCTCAGCTAGCTGTAGCGAAGAATAAAAGGACTGAGATGAGGGTGGTCTGCTCGCAGCACCTGAGTTGTTGATTATGTTATTCAGACACGCGTATCATACATAGGTTAATCGGAGACCGGGCCGCCTCCGTATCTTATTTCCACGCTGCGGACCCCGGGACTCGCCTCGGAGGGCCTCCTGCGGCGTTATCCGCCGGCAGCCGACCCGGGCCTCGTTAGCTGCGTGTAAGTAGCCGGCCTGCTCGCTGGGCATTAATTAGGCCGAGCAGAGCCAACAGCCAGCCACCAGTCGCGGGCGCTGCCGTCGCCCGCCACCCACGGCGAACGCAGCCGCTACCCACCCACCCACCCACACACACACACACACACACACACACACACAGAGAGAGAGAGAGAGAGAGAGAGAGAGAGAGAATTACGAGCGTACATACAGAGTAGCGATTGGGCGCCGAGGATGCTTCGTGACTGCGGTACATTACGCACGAAAAATGGGATTCATCACATCAATTAATCTGTAGCGGACTGCGCGAGATATATATGGAAGAGGTGATTAATACTTGTGTCACAACTATGCAGGTCATCCGTACACTCCGGCTCACCATGGGGTCGAGAGCGAGGTCGACTGTAGACGTTCCATTTGCGAAGAAATGTGTGTCAGTACAGTTACGGCTCCATTCCGAGATGTGCCATTAATTTCCAGTCGAAAGGCTTTGCAACCGGTCACAGCATGCTTCCAGTACAGACAGAGATGGAATCTTACTCAAGTATGTTAGACCGTACCATACACACTGAAGCGCCAAAGAAGCTGGTATAGGCATGAGTATTCAAATACAGAGATACGTAAACAGGCAGAATACGGTGCCGCGGTCGTTGTTGTTGTTGTGGTCTTCAGTCCGGAGACTGGTTTGATGCAGCTCTCCATGCTGCTCTATCCTGTGCATGCCTCTTCATCTCCCAGTACCTACTGCAGCCAACATCCTCCTGAATCTGCTTAGCGTATTCATCTCTTGGTCTCCCTATACGATTTTTACCCTCCACGCTGCCCTCCAGTACTAAATTGGTGATCCCTTGATGCCTCAGAACTTGTCGTACCAACCGATCCCTTCTTCTAGTCAAGTTGTGCTACAAACTCCTCTTCTCCCCAATTCTGTTCAATACCTCCTCATTAGTTACGTGATCTACGCATCTAATCTTCAGCATTCTTCTGTAGTACCACGTTTCAAAAGCTTTTATTCTCTTCATGACTAAACTATTTATCGTCCATGTTTCACTTCCATACATGGCTACATTCCATACAAATACTTTCACAAACGACTTCCTGACACTTAAATCAATACTCGATGTTAACAAATTTCTCTTCTTCTGAAATGCATTCCTTGCCATTGCCAGTCTACATTTTATATCCTCTCTACTTCGACCATCATCAGTTATTTTGCTCCCCAAATAGCAAAACTCCTTTACTACTTTAAGTGTCTCATTTCCTAATCTAATTCGCTCAGCATCACCCGACTTAATTCGACTACATTCCATTATCCTCGTTTTGCTTTTGTTGATGTTCATCTTATACCCTGCTTTCAGGACGCTGTCCATTCCGTTCAACTGCTCTTCCAAGTCCTTTGCTGTCTCTGACAGAATTACAATGTCATCAGCGAACCTCAAAGTTTTTATTTCTTCTCCATAGATTTTAATACCTACTCCGAACTTTTCTTCTGTTTCCTTTACTGCTTGCTCAATATACAGGTTGAATAGCATCGGGGAGAGGCTACAACCCTGTCTCACTCCCTTCCCAACCACTCGACTCTTATAACTGCCATCTGCTTTCTGTACAAATTGTAAATAGCCTTTCGCTCCCTGTATTTTACCCCTGCCACCTTTTGAATTAGAAAGAAAGTGTACCAGTCAACATTGTCAAAAGCTTTCTCTACATCTACAAATGCTAGAAACGTAGGTTTGCCTTTCCTTAATCTTTCTTCTAAGATAAGTCGTAGGGTCAGCATTGCCTCACGTGTTCCTACGCCAACGGTCGGCAACGCCTATATAGGACATGCCTCTGGCGAAGTTGTTAGATCCGTTACTGCTGCTACAATGGCAGGTTATCAAGATTTAAAGTGAGTCTGAACGCGGTGTTATAGTCGGCGCACGAGCGATGGGACACAGCATCTCCGACGTAGCGGGGATTTTCCCGTACGACCATTTCACGTGTGTACCGTGAATATCAAGAATCCGGTAAAACATCAAATCTCCAACATCGCTGCGGCCGGAAAAATTTTCAGTGGGCTTTTATTTTTCATCTTTTTACCACACCATGTGCCAAAAAGATGAAAAATAAAAGCTCAGTGAGATGCTGCATCTGCAGTGAAACATATTTTGGTTAAAAAACAAAATTGTGTTTTGCTAAAGGCAGACGCTATCCAAAAACATACGTACTGTATAGTTAAGTTTGGTGACAAGTTCAAGTGGCGTGACTGAAGATTTCTTGTCCGTAACTGATACAGTATTGCAAACCAGTGAAATGTCTAGGTCGCTGCAGTCATGGACTGTGCGACTGGTCCCGGCGGAGGTTCGAGTCCTCCCTCGGGCATGGGTGTGTGTGTGTTTGTCCTTAGGATAATTTAGGTTAAGTAGTGTGTAAGCTTAGGGACTGATGACCTTAGCAGTTAAGTCTCATAAGATTTCACACACATTTGAACATTTTTGAAAAAAGCAAGTGAAACAGCTGTAACCAAACAAAGCAAAATTTTGATAGAACAAATGAATATACAGTAACCGAAATAAAAGGAAAACGGAGCATATGAGTGGGAGAGGTAATTTACAAAGTGGTCTGTATGGGATTCCTAGCAATGTCTGTAGTTAGAAGTGTGGGCAAGGGAACTGTGACCGATCATTCAGCACTAAGCTTGGACAAGCAGAGATATGTTTATTAACTTTCATTGTTTCAAGTCCCTCACCTTTCTCCCTTTGTGGATGTCATCTAAGACTCCAGGTTGCTCTTGTGTCGTCTGTTTCTTTATTCATAATGTATAAAAAATTCTACGAAAAATCAACGGAACGGACAGTTAATGCATTTCACGTAAGTGCAGGGTCGTTCCCTTGGACGAAATCAGACCACCTTGGTCCCCCACTCATTGCTCAGCTGAGCGTGTGCACCATCTCTAAGGATCTCACACCGATCGAGGTGGCGCGATAACCAACACACTCGACAGGCATACGGGAGGAGTGAGGTTCAAACCCCTGCTCTGACATCCTCATTTAAGTTTCTCTTCGTTTTACTAAATCGGCAAACAACGAGGCGGCTGCTTTGAAAAGGACCTATAATCATGTAGTTTTTATTGCTACCATATCTACGGACTGAACGCTGTTGGAATCTCATAAAGCCAGGTGGGTATTTTGAAATGTTAATAAAAGCTTCACACTTATCTTGATAGCTTAAACATCTTAATTCGAGAATATTTTTTCGAACGTTTCCTCGAGATACAAGATAGGGACGCTTATATCACGCACCGTTCATGAAAAGTGTGCAGAGCGCCCACTGCTTAGCGCGACCCTGGCCATCATGAAAATGACGCCTGAGCAGCCATTCGCTTATCCTGATTTCTGTTAAAAAATGCACACTGTTGGTATTTCTTTTAACCTTGGGCGCAGTTCCAACACAACGTATCTAGTATGTACTTAGCTGACTCGTATTTCACGCTTCATGGACAGCAAAAGATACGAAAGGACAAACTTACGTAAGCGTTACTATCAAAAGCAATGCACTCAAGCGACAACTTGCGATCATGTTCCTCTGTCCAAATATCTGTCAGTGCCACATGTGGCGAAGAACTGGTCTCTGACAAGGCACTGAATGAACGTTATTAATTTGAAGATTTACAGCAACCCGTCACTATTCTTGTTTTGCAACGCATTTTATTGCTCTTCAGGGGTTCCTAAGTTTTGACGTCTGTCTTCGAAAGGAGAACTTATATTTAGAGAAACTGTGCGCAATGTCGTTGAAAGCTCTAACGTTGTATTCTCAACCAGTTACTTGCATTCTTTTACCTCTCATTGTTGTTTTGCTCGCAAAATTGATTTCGGGATGTGTACTTCGCACGCTTTATGTAACTTGTTTTGCGGAATCGTGCTGCTTGACTGTAAATGATTTTATGGCCTCTTAATAGTGTTGCTAAACCGGTCTCGGCAAACTTTCGTAACGTACCTTGTGGCAACGGAAATTCAGTACTGCTCGAAAGTGGTGTATGTTAAAATGCAGCGTAGCAGCAAACCAGTTAAAGGAAACCTCGCCCAAGTGCAGTGCATGAAAAAGCAGCTATGCTAAGCACATCGTATTTTAAGCTTTGAGTAACTGAATTCCGCTAAGTGCAATGCGAAGACACAATATTAAAATTTAAAACTTTAGTGAAGGGACAATGAAAGAAATTCGACTTACTGAATGGTACAGAAGAGACTCGCATTTAAGAACTGTATTATGAAACTTACTTTTTTCTATTACAACAGTCTACAAAAAATTCACTTCTTATGAAAAAAATATAACTCTGCCATGTAATTCTTTGATGAAATGGTCAAGGAATGGTAAATCTATAACTGTGAGTCCAAACGACAAAATAGCCTACCTAATTCAATAAATAAAAACCTTACTGAAAATTTGGATTCCAAAAACTTATCATAAAGTACACGCGACCAAGCAATGCAGCGACATCACCCCGTAGTTATTCCCAGACTGGGTTCAGCAGCGTGACCAACGGCAGACTCTCTCACTTAATGCTCTCAAATGCTACACAGGAAAATGCTACTCTCTGGCTCTGAGCACTATGCGACTTAACTTCTGAGGTCATCAGTCGCCTAGAACTTAGAACTAATTAAACCTAACTAACCTAAGGACATCACACACATCCATGCCCGAGGCAGGATTCGAACCTGCGACCGTAGCGGTCACGCGGTTCCAGACTGAAGCGCCGTTAACCGCACGGCCACACCGGCCGGCGAAAATGCTACTACTGACAACCAAAGATCATATGGCTTGTACTCCAGTGAACTCTGTACGATCTGGATGTCGAACTCCAGCTGTCTGAAGGGTCGGCCAAAGTGCTCGTTTTTCGTTTCTTGCCTAATTACAACATGGCTGACACGAAATGTCACGAGAACGCAAAATGAAAATACTCTTCGATCCTGTTTCCACATTATCAAGTTCATAGCAGGTCAGTATACGAGTAAAATTCAAAGCCAGAAATAAGTAAAGAATTCTTTATCGCGTAAGACCGGTGGATTCTTTTGCCTAATTATAACATGGTGGACTGTGCAGATCACGAGAAACTGCAGGCACGTGGAAGTTCCATGCAGTGAGATCAGAGGTCTACATCCGGGTAGTATACAGATTTTCGTAGTCTTATTACACGACCTCGTTCAAACTCAGCGAGGTATTGATAACGGCGTCTTTGTCAGGCATTCTCGACTAACTTCTTCTCACCGCACATAGTCTCGAAGGTTACTAGCGCTCACAACCGTTACAGCCTGTATTTAAAGGAAACCTGGTATGCATCCTGGTAATGGCGCTACTAGATCCACTCTTACGCGGCTAACGTGAAATATGAATAGACATAATCTTTCAAATGTAGAAACACGCCTACCAACATTCGTTTATCTCGCACAACTGCCTGGTGTTGCGATTTTCTTTCCGTCAATGTTTTTTCCTTCCGTTCTCCTGTGGAGCTTGGAAACTGCTTCCCACAAATCTGTAGGGGTGGACGACGCGGATGGAAATATTGCCGGTGGCGGCGCCGGCGGTGGTGGGCTGTGTTGACTCAGCTGGCGCGCGAGTACACAGGTGCGGGGGTCACGGGGTCGCCACTCTCTCCTGATGACGTCAGCGGCGGGGCGGCGCGATCCGCTCTGCGCTGCGACCGCAATTGTGTCTGCGCCGCCGGCCAGCCCCCTCCCTCTGTTCCCGGTCATTCCGAGTGTTGCGCGGTCGGTAGCTTCTGTCACCGTCTATTTGAAGCTGCGGTTTCGTCACAAAATGACATGGCTGAGAGGAATTCGCCGGCCGGTGTGTCCGCGCGGTTCTAGGCGCTTCAGTTTGGAACCGCGCGACCGCTACGGTCGCACGTTCGAATCCTGCCTCGGGCATGGATGTGTGTGATGTCCTTAGGTTAGTTAGGTTTAAGTAGGGGAGTGATGGCCTCACATGTTAAGTCTCATAGTGCTCAGAGCCATTTGAACCATTTTTGAGAGGAATTCGGGATCATGTAGCTGTTGGCGCTGTGGTGATTTTGTTGTTATTTCATTGAAAAAAACTGGAAATTTGTGGTAAGGTCTTATGGGACCAAACTGCTGAGCTCATCGGTCCTTAAGCTTACGCACTGCTTAAGCTAACTTAAACTAACTTACGCTACGGACAACACACACACCTATGCCCGAGGGAGGATTCGAACCTCCGACGGAGGGAGCCGCGCGAACCGTGACAAGATTCCCTAGGCAGGGCGGCTATTTTATTGAACTAGTATGATTACGAAGTTGTAACTCGAGAGAAAGTAGTCATCAACCTGCCTTGTAACACTACAGTTCTGTCTAGGCATGTTTCCTATTAGAGTAATAAGATATTGTTCGCATCGGCAGTGTGAACAGACGCACCTGGCTCGATGTCGGAGCACGAAGGTACATCATATCCATGAAGAAGAAAGCAATTCTGAATCAACAGTCTGTCACTGGAATATTTGATTCAACTCTTAACCTCTGTTAACCACTGTGTCCCGAAAGTAAATAGTTCCCATTTATTTGCATCTGGACAAACATAGGTGTCATTTCAACTGAGAAGGAATTTCGCTCTTGCAATGCATGGAATTGAGGAAGTGCGTAGCCAAAAGCATTATTTTACTTATAACCACGGAAAGACATTGTGTGTCATATAATTTATCTGTGTAGACCATCTGAAATTCGAGGTAACGAAGTAAGAGTTCAAATAAAGAGGACATGGTATCTGAAATTTTGAGAAATAGTGGAAATATGTGATGTATGGACTGCCTATGAGCACAAAATTTTCAAAACGTTTTTCATCTCTTTGAATAAACTTTCTTGTGCACAAAATTTTCAAATTGTTTTTCATCTATTGAAATAAAATAACTTCTTTATGCCCTCCATAAGAACGTGACTTACGCAGTGGTTTTTCAACATAAAACATTTGTTCTTTATATCATACTTTTATACATGTGCGTAATATGTGCTTTGAGGTTAGAGTTATCAGTATCAGACTAGTTATCATTTGAGAACAATTGTTGCGTAACTTAATTCCCAATGATCTGATTTTATTTTTCAGTTTTGTTTCAGAAATACTATCGACATGTCGAAAGTATATGTATTGTTGTACCATGATATTGAAAAGACGAGAGTTCATATGTACTTAATTCTCCATAGAAAGAAAGGTTGTTACGGCTATTGTCATTTCGAGAGTTCATTTTCTCAAGTTTGATCTCATAATACTGCACAAAATCTGTTCACAGATATCTTCTGCCCCGGCTACGTTTGTTTCCTCATTTCTTCATACGTGTCATTTCTTTCCTATTTTTAAATTCAGTTTTTATGCTCTGCATAAGTTTTTGCTAATATGAATTATGTGAGACTTGTTTATGGCGCTGAAACTGTGATAAATGAGATGAATTAAAGGTGTAAATTACGCGTAATTTCACGTCAGAAACACCAGTCCTTAACAAATGTTCGTTTCGAATTATAATTTTCACCTTGCAAGACTTATCATAAACGTTCACTTAATAGATGGCCCGCGTACTCTCTGTGCGCCTACTGGTGAGGGGCGTCTTCTAAACCGATCGACGTCTACTATCAAAGCGCAAAAATATCATTAGTGGAATAGAAAATGCTGTCAGCATATCAGAAACGGCAATAATGCAATGTTCCCGGACACATTAGTGTATCGTGTATGAACAAATGGGACTACAGCAATGGACACGGGTAGAAACTGTGGAGATAGTGCTCGCAGAGTGGACTGGTCGGGATCGATTCACGCACCTGGTGTTCGCCAATCCCTCTCATTTCGCTGTTTACGAACCAGTGAGCTACCAAAATCTGTAGATCGATGTTGCAGCTGACTCCTCGTTAAACTACCGGACCACACGTGGGTTCAAATGAAACAACTTGCGAAAAGCTGTCGACCGTCGTGGAGTTGTGACAAGGTAACGTTTACGTGATTACCGAGAAGTAATGCATCAAGAAGATCGTGACGGACAAGGCGCGTTCTGGGGAGTCTTCAATTCTTGTGGACGTCTACACCCCTCCGGGTAGCGATGGAACATGCACGCTAACTATTCTCCCCCAATTGTCAGATGCAGGTTGGAACAGCAATTTCATGATCGTCCATGGTTCTCAAGATCTCCAGATCTTAACGTCTTCGAACATCTTTAAAATTACCGCTGTCGCCATGCACTGTGCATGGAACTTCTGCAGCAACTTCTGGAAACTAGTTTCTGTACACTTTCATGTTTCAGTAACACCATTCCAAAATTTTATTGTTCCGATGTCATCGCGTCTCGTCAGTAACTGGAAGTGCAACTTCATTTTGGGCTTTTTTCTAATAATGTGACTAATATGAAAGTGTTTAAACGTTAGATAGCGTAGAGGCTTATGGTATTATTACCGTCGTTATCGTGGCCATTGTATAATCCCTTCAATTAGCGATCGAGCCTTATCTATTAATAGTAGACGTATTTATTTACTTCTTGTTCTATCAACGCCTGGCTGGATTTCATCGCTTTAGCCAATTCTAGGTGCAAACTGCCTCCTACCGCAACAGATTTCTCAATCGCACTCCAAACACAGCTGCCTCAGCTATAAGAGCATTTAATTAGTGGCTAAAAATACACTGCGTTTCAGTTAGCGCGAAGTCTGTTGCGTCAGACGTGGTTGGATTGCGGAATCGCGCCCAGTGGCTAGCGGGCGCATTTACGTTATTGCCTCTGGAGTACTGGGACAGTGTGGATAGAAATAGACCGGAAATATAACTGAGAATGTTGGCGTGCGTGCTACACGGATAAGAATTCGCACATCTCTTGTCGAACTACGTGTAGTATGCGATACGTTAATCACATTGTGAATAATAATACATGTAAAATACGAAAGAATAGTTCGTGTCACGTGTTTCACTTCAGAATGCTATAATTACGTCCAGAAAAGTGGTACATACTATTCATAAACCGGTAATTGTATACTGTTGTTTCCATAATTGCATTAGAAATAATGTTACTGCTGTTGCGTAGAGATAGTGAAAAGAGGACCATTATTCAGCTAGAAAATTATTTACGTCTTTCAGTGCTTGTGATACACACAAATCTTAAAACCGATATGTCCTTGTCCATCAGTTTATCCTTGTATAAATGCAACCACTTGTCTAAAGTGTACGGTGTTCTTCGTTCTATCTACTTTAAATTTGTCGTACGATCACTTTTTGTTGTTCTGTTTCGTCACCAATTCTAGTGTGAAAAAATGCAGCGCATCGCGCACGTATTGTCACAGAATTTTTCAGCTAGGTAGCCCTCAAAAGAATTGGTCTGTTCTTTAAAAATAGCAAGCGTTTGCTATAACACAATTCAAATTTGAAACACATTTCAGTGCTACAGGGCAGCATTTAAAAGAAGATATTTTTAAAAGATTTAAATTTGATGCGCTGGTGACAGCTTTCTGCGTAGACGTGCTGGTGACAGCTTTCTGCGTAGACGTGTTTTTCCAGACAATAATTCGCACCCGAACATTGTGACTTATCTTCACGCATATTCATGGGATGTGAGGATGGGTCAATTTTTAGGGTACCTGAATCGGTAAAGAAGGCAACCTTTTAGGATCACTTTATTGTCGCCTGCCCGGCCGTCCGACTGCAAAAAATTCTTTTTCTGCGGACTGGGTGGACGTAAAAAGTTGAAATTTATGTCACATATTAATGTCTGCGGTCCCTTGACGTGTAAAAACTGAAGCTTGTAAGTCAATGTAATCAAAGGATAAGGTCATTTTTGTCACATGTTTGATACTCGCTAACTCACTTATCATAATCTCCAAGGTACTTCCCGCTGACCTAGAATCATGAAATTTGGCAAGAAGCGAGTTTTAATAGTACAATTAAAGGGAAAAATGCGAAAAGTGTTAATTTGTAATTATATCACACGAATTTTTTCGTAATTTGTTGTCCGATTGTCAGACCTGTCTTTCTGTTCAAAAATGGTTCAAATGGCTCTGAGCACTATGGGACTTAACTGCTGTGGTTATCAGTCCCCTAGAACTTAGAACTACTTAAACCTAACTAACCTAAGGACACCACACACATCCATGCCCGAGGCAGGATTCGAACCTGAGACCGTAGCGGTCGCGCGGCTCCAGACTGTAGCGCCCATAACCGCTCGGCCACCCCGGCCGGCTGTCTTTCTGTTAATTTGTAATTATATCACATATTAGAAAGTATTTCTTTTGCTATTTGTTATCCAACTTCAAATTTAAAATTTTTATTCTCGAAAGTCTTGGAATTCCCGGGACCGATATCTTGCAAGTATCGAAGCCGGTAACAGGCAGAAATCGTCGAGATTCTCAATTCCCGGGATGGATGAACTGTATTTACGTATGCACAATCAAGTTTGTACGAAACTGTCTGTGTAGGAGTGTTGTTCGCACCTAGCCAACATATTTTACCTTCATCGTATTATGTCAACCGTGTATCTGTTCGACGTTGGTGACCGTAAGGAGTGTTCGTACAGATGAAGCTGGGTTACGTTGTTATAGATAATTACGGAATGGAAAGAATAGAATGAAACTCAGTGTCGCTTCCTTGCGTACTCCACTCGAATCTAACTCAAAGTGGACTGTCAACCTAAACATTTCCGCCCAGTGAACACACCGCCGTGCGGCTAAAGGCGCTGCAGTCTGGAACCGCAAGACCGCTACGGTCGCAGGTTCGAATCCTGCCTCGGGTATGGATGTTTGTGATGTCCTTAGGTTAGTTAGGTTTAACTAGTTCTGAGTTCTAGGGGACTAATGACCTCAGCAGTTGAGTCCCATAGTGCTCAGAGCCATTTGAACCATTTTGAACACACCGCCACAAACAATGTTACTGTATCTCTCAGCCAATGAGGCGCTGTGGATAGATTTGTGCCATAACCCAGGATATTGCGGTACAGTCTAGTGGTGAGGAACTGTATACTGTATCATACCATGGTATTCTCCTCCAAACAACATGCTCTAGCGACTCTGGCTTCCGGGGATTGGTGTGTCAGTGTGTTAGTCCTTCTGTGTTGTAGTGTTCGTTCCCTGTTCAGCCTGTTCCTTTGTTACTGCTTAGTGTTCAAGTGACTAGTTCGCCTTACGGTGAAGTCGTCACAATCTCTGTTAATGTTATATTGCAAGTAATGGTGTTAAAGTTAAATGCCCATTCAAATAATTAAACTGGAATATCAAAATGGTTCAAATGGCTCTGAGCACTATGGGACTTAACTTCTGAGGTCATCAGTCCGCTAGAACTCAGAACTACGTAAACCTAACTAACCTAAGGACATCACACACATCCATGCCCGAGGCAGGATTCGAATCTGCGACCGTAACGGTCGCGCGGTTCCAGGCTGTAGCGCCTAGAACCGCTCGGCCACTGCGTCCGGCCAAACTGGAATATCGAGCGACAATAAAACTAATTGTTTTCGGATGTTTACCGCCACCTGAATTTTATCCTAAGTCGGTGTGAGCCAATTAGGTGTTTACTGCTTAATAGTCAACATTTAAGGAATGAGCGACTGAATAAAAATACTTAGAGGTGATCCTTGTGACTCCGAAATCTGTAGGTACACATGAAAACAACATGAGAAACTGTACAATAACACAATATTATGATAAGCATAATTGCCACTCAGCATATACTGACAATATTGCGTTGCATAAAGCCACAACAGCCGGACGCTGTGGAAGAGCGATTCTAGGCGCTTCAGTCCGGAACCGCCATGCTGCTACGGTTGCAGGTTCGAATCCTGCCTCGGCCATGGATGTGCGTGATGTCCTTAGGTTACTTAGGTTTAAGTAGTTCTAAGTCTAGGGAACTGATAACCTCAGATGTTAAGTCCCATAGTGCTTCGAGCCATTTGAACCATTTTTTTTTTGAAAGCCACAACAGAGAGACTGCTAAAGAAATAAGCTTTCGGCCGAACAGCCTTCTTCAGAGTTAGACAACACACACGCACACACACGCGCGCGCGCGCTCTTATACACATTCACGGAAAATGTGAATGAGCGCTTGTTTACTTGCCTGTTTACCAGTCTTTTTGTTGTGCCTGCCTACTACTCAATATTTCCACTATGTGGTGAGTAACAACCTATCCTTTTCGTAGTATTGTCTTTATTCCATCCTGAATTTTCTATTGTTCAATAACTTGGACGATCGAGGAAATGAATACGGCGTATTTTGCGTGAAAAATTAGCTATGAGGCCGTTTAGTGCAAACAAGAAACTATTGCATTTGCTCTATGCAGATAAAAAGCCAAAATGAGTTTTTCTGCTCTTGTAGGTTGTTTACAATTAATATTACACACCGATTTGTTGCACTAGTCGAGATATGAGTTCTTCACAACGCACTAGAAACAAAATAACAATCAGAACAGTGCCAAAAGGTTTCTTCGTTTTGATTCCAGCTATATCTACGTTTAATGTGTCTACAGCATCGCCCACAAAAGCCTTATGGAACTTCCGACGTACTGCACTTGGTCATTCATATTTTTTAGTATAAAGTAATAGTCCTATAACACTTCCGTGAGCTTCGCCTGAAGTGCTTTTATGTCTGAAGAATTCTCTCCGTTGAGAATGACATGCTGTCTTCTTTTTGCTAGGAACTCTTCAATCGAATCACTCAACTGGAGGTTCGAGTCCTCCCTCGGGCATTGGTGTGTGTGTTTGTCCTTAGGATAATTTAGGTTAAGTAGTGTGTAAGCTTAGGGACTGATGTCCTTAGCAGTTAAGTCCCATAAGATTTCATACACATTTGAACACTCAACTGTTGTGATATTCCGTACGCTGATATTTTGCTGATTAGGTGACGGTGTGGAACTGTGTCGAACGTCTTCCAGAAGTCAAGGAATAGGGCATGTATCTGGGTGCGTGCCGGCCGGAGTGGCCGTGCGGTTCTAGGCGCTTCAGTCTGGAATCGAGCTACCGCTACGGTCGCAGGTTCGAATCCTGCCTCGGGCATGGATGTGTGTGATGTCCTTAGGTTAGTTAGGTTTAATTAGTTCCAAGTTCTAGGCGACTGATGACCTCAGAAGTTAAGTCGCATAGTGCTTATAGCCATTTGAACAATTCTGGGTGCGTGTATCTGCTGATTTCTGGGTCTCGTAGACGAACAGAGGGAGCTGATTTTCACATGATCCTATTATGTAAACTGGAGGAGGAGGAAGAAGAAGAAGAGGAGGAGGAGGAGAAGAAGAAGAAGAAGAAGAAGAAGAAGAAAGGGAAGGAAAGGAAAGGAAAGGGAAGGGAAGGGACGATTGGTATCAGCAGGACTTTGTGTGACAATACCGGCGACGAGTAAAAAATGTGTGCTGGGCTGGGATTCGAACACGGGATCTCCTGCCTACTAGGCAGTTGAGTTAACCACTATTTATTGCTCCTGCGCGCAATATCTCGGCACGCCACCTGTCTGTAGTCCCTGTCTATGTCCTCCGTGCTCGCTACTTTGACATTCCTGCAGGAAGTCGGACGTAATTGTGCTTCCGCACTGAATCTGGTGGATGCATTGTCCATCGAGGAGAATGAATTGTATGAATGCGGTACCTGCATTCATATAATTTCACACGATCGTTGTTTTCGGAACCTATGTTGATTCACATAGAGGAGATTTTCTGCCTCCATAAATATAATAATACGCGAGCGTAAAACACGTTCCAACGTTCTGCAACGCCGACGTCAGAGATATACGCCTATAATTTTGTGCGTATGTTCGAAGACTCTTCTTGAATGCAGAAATGACCTGCACTTTTTTGCAATCAGGAACGCTTCGCTCCTCCAGCGACCTACGGTTCACTGCTGCTTGAAGAGCAGCTATTTCTTTCGCATATTCTATGTACACTCGCACTGATATTGAACGACTCTGTACCACGCAAACCACCTTACGGCGTGTGGCGGTGTGTACGATTAGTATTTTCTTGTTTCCCTTGTCCTTTTCCGAATGGTGCGTGGGGAGAACGACCGTCGGTGAACCTCCGTACTATCTCTAAGAATCTGATTTTCTCGTGGTCATCGTTTCGTGGTCTGGGTGTGAGAAGAAGTACTACGCTGTCCGACTTTTCCTCTAGAGTACGCTGTCGTAATTACAGTGCAAATCGCTGCGTGATGCATAGCACTTCTCTTGTAGCGTCTGGCCGGCCGTAGTGACCGAGCGGTTCTAGGCGCTACAGTCTGGAACCACGCGACTGCTACGGTCGCAGGTTCGAATCCTGCCTTGGGCATGGATGTGTGTGATGTCCTTAGGTTAGTTAGGTTTAATTAGTTCTAATGGACTGATGACCTCAGAAGTTAAGTCCCATAGTGCTCAGAGCCATTTGAACCCATTTTTGTAGCGCCTGCCGGTGGAGTTGGCTGACCATTTTCATGACACTTTCTCGCTGACTAAATAAACCTGCCACGAAACGCGCTGCTCTTCTTTGTATCTTCCCTAGTTCCTCTACAATGCTATCTTCTACGGATCCCAGACTGACGAGCAGTATTCAAGTATGGGTCGAACAACCATTGGAAAACCAAGGTAATGCCATTGAATTCGTTTTACCGCTGGGCCACTCTATGTATGCTTGTTTTTCTGTAGGAGGCGTATCATTTAAGTTCTGCTACCCACGTCATGGCAGCCGTTCTCGGTATGATGGTTTAATGGGACGAATGCTGTTCCTTCGCTGGCGGCTGTGTGTTCGCCGAAGATGAGGCAGGGGGAAGCGGCCCAGATCCGAGGACTTCAGAAATAGCGCGCCAGCTGCCGGCCGACCCGCTTCTGTCTCTGGCTGCTTGTGCCGCAGTGGCAGGCCGGCCGGCCGGGCGCTGTTTACTCCGGCAGTCGCGTATTTCGGAGCGGCAACAGCGCCGTTGTGCTCACACCTATTCCTCCACGCTGGTGTCACGGCTGTATTGGACCGGCCTGGTCCTGCTATTCTCTAACGCGTCCCGCCGTGTGCCGCGGAACACGTGTCAGCAGATGATGCGGCGCCTTCTGCTAGAGACGTGACGACAAGAGAGTGTCGTTTGTTTTAACGCGACGTGCAGCGCTTGCTTGTCCACAGGGCGCATTTAGCCTGCATTAACACCGGGGACTGTTTACTGCCGCCGTTAAACATGTGTGGGTTTCCCATTCTCACCAGGAGCCGGCGTCAGCGTAATAATAAAAGCCACCGCCGGCAGCCACCTGTGCTAGATGGCTATCCCTCGCGACGGAGTGCATTTCGTAACGTCCTCGCCGTACCGTCCGCTAAGTGAAACAGGGACAATCTGACCATCTCGCTTTACACTTTCAGTTTATTTGTGTCTCATCCGAGATGTAATCCGCATACGATTACGGAATGGATATCACATTTTCCAAAAGACGTACAATAGCATGCGTTTTCTTGGGGATGCGGATGATGATTCAGTAGAAGCTGTAAAAGGCCACTACCCTTGTAACATTTCATTTCCTAGCCACGCGTCTATCCTCATCCTGTTCGCTGTTGTGGCCACGTAAAGGGGTTTTACATTGCGCAACACTTTTTCGAAAGCCCATAAATATTTCCCATTGCGATGTGTAAGTTTGAAATATAGTCTTAGGTGCCTACAAGCCTCCTCTGTAATGGTATAAGAGCGTGGTGCCTTGTGACGTCATCTTCGGGCTCGGTGACGCCTCAAATCGTCCCAGGCACTGCAGGTAGGCAACCCCTTGACACCTCTCCGGCCTGCATGCCTACTACACTAATGGCCATTAAAATTGCTACACCAAGAAGATGACGTGCTACAGACGCGAAATTTAACCAACGGGAAGAAGATGAGGTGATACGCAAATGATTAGCTTTTCAGAACATTCACACAACGTTGGCGCCGGTGGAGACACCTACAACGTGCTGACAGCTCCCACACAAACAGCAGTTGACAGGCGTTGCCTGGTGAAACGTTGTGATGCCTCGTGTAAGGAGGAGAAATGCGTACCATCACGTTTCCGACTTTGATAAAGGTCGGATTGTAGCCTATCGCGATTGCGTTTTATCGTATCACGACATTGCTGCTCGCGTTGGTCGATATCCAACGCTGTTAGCCGAATATGGAATCGGTTGGTTCAGGAGTGTAATACGGAACGCCGTGCTGGATCCCAACGGCCTCGTATCACTGGCAGTCGAGATGAAAGGCATCTTATCCGCATGGCTATAACGGATCGTGCAGCCATGTCTCGATCCCCGAGTAACAGATGGGGACGTTTGCAAGACAGCAACCATCTGCACGAACAGTTCGACGACGTTTGCGGCAGCATGCACTATCAGCTCGGAGACCATGGCTGCGGTTACCCTTGCCACTGTATCACAGACAGGAGCGCCTGCGATGGTGTACTCAATGACGAACCTGGGTGCACGAATGGCAAGACGTCATTTTTTCGGATGAATCCAGGTTCTGTTTACAGCATCATGACGATCATGATGGTCGCATTCGTGTTTGGGGACATCATGGTGAACGCACATTGGAATCTTGTATTCGTCTTCGGCATACTGGGGTATCACCCGGCGTGATGGTATAGGGTGCCATTGATTACACGTCTGGGTCACCTCTTGTTCGCATTGACGGCACTTTGAACAGTCCCTTTCGGACAGAGTTTGTGTTTTAAAATCGGAAATTGTGACCTTTCGGACAGAGTTTGTGTTTTAAAATCGGGGATTGTGATGCTTCGTGATCAACAAAGTTACTTTTAAAATACCTAAAAAAAATGCAAGCAATCGAGAGTGCGTATCCCTGCGCAATCGTGGAATTCTTTTCACGCACTTTCCTTCTTTTCTTGGCAAGCGTTATGGCTTAATGAGTGTGGAATTTTTGTCAGGTAAGAAGAGACTTCATAACAGACAATGGACCCATTAGCTATCTGAGAATGGTGTTTGATAATCGAGAGGGACTTGGCGAGGTCAGCTGCGTACATATTCCAATGCAGTGGTCTGTCCCCGAATCTTTCTGAAGGTAGTTTGATTGCTACAGGGTATTAATTATTGAATTTGGAGACGATTAATCCTGTCTTGCGGTTCAAAACCACGCTGGCGACTCTTATTGAGGCTGGAGAGTGTTACAGTGTGGAGAATCATCAGCAGTAAACGCTTCCAACTACATCAGCGGAGCGGTACATCGCGTCAGTTGTCTCGTGCGTCGCAGATCGTTAGGAGAGCGTGGATTATGGACGCTGGCGCGGATGGGGCGGATAGAAGGAACCTTTCATTCTGTTTCAGTGCCGTATGGCAACAGAACTTGAGTCTAGATTTACTGATCATAATGCCATAGCAGGTACAGAGTTAACACTAATCTCGGAATTGGGAGTACTTATTTCAGTTTTCCAGGGACGCGTCGCAGAGCACGCTCAAACACGAGCTAATGTCCTCGAGAGGCAACATCAAACTCTTAACTAGCCAACCAATGCGCTTAACCTCCTTAACAAATCACAGACTGGCGAAATAGTAGTGGGGTGAGGTTACATGAAGTAATAGGAATAATATTCGCCGTACTCAGGAAGCAAACTTGGTAGCAATCGGCGAGTTCGCTTACCTAAGTAAAAGATATCTTGCACTGACATAAAATACACACTTTATGGACTTTGTGAATTCGACTTCATGCCAGTGGGCACTTCGATGATGTCTACTTTGTTCTTGTTGTACTATTTCAGATGTTACGCAGTGTGTTCTGAAATAAATTTACTCGCAGAGCCAGAAAAAACAGAGATCGATGATTTTGTTAAACTAACAGATATAATGACTCTGATAACGTGAGAAGAACATACCCAATTAAACACCGCATTTGTATCGTTTTGATTGGGTTACCCTCAAGGCCATCTCATTCATGAAGTGTAAACAGAATGAATATTACGCAGTAACTGAAACAGTTTTGTTATAGTGTACACTGCTCTGCAAAGTAAAACGTAGAGCAGGCCAACACAGATCATAGGATACGAAGTCGAACAGGCCTTGACGCCGGACGTATGTTGGACAGTTGCCCGTCTCGATTCAGCCTGCTGCGAGATCGCTACCCGAGGCTAGGACGTGCGCGAGTCGCTTGTAGGCAAGCAAGAAACGTAGGCGTGACTTCCTCTACCCGATGCAGAGATTGTGCTCATCACTGCTGAGCTTCTCTGCCCCAGACACTGGAAAACCGGCCCTCTTCTGTGTGGGCTGGCCGGGGTGGCCGAGTGGTTCTAGGCACTACAGTCTGGAGCCGCGCGGCCGCTACGGTCGCAGGTTCGAATCCTGCCTCGGGCATGGATGTGTGTGATGTCCTTAGGTTAGTTAGGTTTAAGTAGTTCTAAGTTCTAGGGGACTGATGACCTCAGAAGTTAAGTCCCATAGTGCTCAGAGCCATTTGAACCATTTTGAGCTCTCACGACTGATCCATTCTGCCGTTATTGCTTCTCTACTGACAACACAATACTCTCCACTTCGTTTTATAGCGGTGTGTCCGACTCTAGTGTCATCTAGTGGTCGATCCCGCATTACATAGAGGAGTCCGTATACTTTTGATCAGATAGTGCATATTCCTGGGTAAAAGCAGGCGCTGGAACTGTCCGTGACATGAACATATGGGTTAAAAGGATGTTGTTGTTGTAGCTTCCCGTGTAGCACCGCCGTGGCACCTATCTTATGCGAGTTTCGTCGCCGGCCCGTCTAATTGGTGGACGCGGTTTGAGGCGCCGCTATCTCGGTATGGTACCCTGCAGCGCAGCGCCGCACAGCCGTGTGCGATACGGCGGCTCGTCCCTGGCCCACATCGTGGGAAACTCGCGCTTGGCCTTACGACACCATAAGCATTGGGCCTGCCACCGTCTCACCGCTGTTGCTTTCGTCAGTGGGTAATGTGGCACAATACTAGTATCGCTCTGGCACACCGACACTATCAAGGAATTTAGCGCAAGTTACGATCGCAATTGCGACCGTGTTTTGGTTTGCATTTAAGAGAATTACATGTACATTAAAATGTGCTCTCAATATTTGCTATCGACAATTAGACTGCACTTGATCGTCATGCGAATGTTCAGTCACCCAGTTCAAAAAATGGGTTGTTGAAATCTCTCGGCAAAAGATTCCGAGGATGAACATGGCCACAGAGTATAAAGTTCCGGAAACAGAATTGCTTATCACAGTAGAAGCACTTGATGAATGCCTGTATGATGCAGTCTTCCGAGTCACACGGCTTGGATATCAAAAATACCTTTGGGCGGTGTTTGAAACGTCTGTGGTCCCGAACTACAGTCCGGGAGTTCCGAACAAAGACTGCGAAGACTGGAGAACAGAACTGACTGTGAAGAATACACATCAGCAACGAAATGGAATCCCTCGACGATGGCGTAAACTGATTTTTGATAAGGGTACCGTAACCTTCAGTCCGCTTCAGCACCGCCCTGAACTGCCGGAGGAATAGCACATCGATTGGCTGAGCGTAAGGTGTTCACCCAGGAGGGATGGTCTCGACAGTACACACCGTGTCTTGCGATCGGATAGCATCGAGATGTGTCCTGTCACGATATCTCCCTAGCGAATCAACCAGAAGAGACACAAAAGTCTAACGTCAGTTAAGCGAACTGGCATGAGATATTGATGTTACACCGTTTTTAAAGTGTCACGATAAATTTGTATCTATTTCACATATCTTCCTGTTTAAAAATTTCCATTGTCTGCGAAAAGTGTGCAATTACAAGGGATTCACTAAGTGCAGCCGGCCGGGGTGGCCGAGTGGTTCTAGGCGCTACAGTCTGGAACCGCGCGACCGCTACGAGCGCAGGTTCGAATCCTGCCTCGGGCATGGATGTGTGTGGTGTCCTTTGGTCAGTTAGGTTTAAGTAGTTCTAAGTTCTAGGGGACTGATGACCTCAGATGTTAAGTCCCTTAGTGCTCAGAGCCGCGCAGCACGATGCTGCACAGAATTTTTAAAATACCTATCTGGTACACATGTAACATTTGTGTTAGAAACTCCAAAAGACCACTTGGTGCTGGACGAGCTTTGCTCATCGAGAAAGTGTCCAGGGGAGGTAACAGTCTGGTTTACAAATGGAAAGTTCTTTGTGAATTAATTATAAAATGATTCAAATGGCTCTAAGCACTATGGGACTTAACATCTGAGGTCATCAGTCCCCTAGAACTTAGAACTACGTAAACCTAACTGACCTATGGACATCACACACATCCATGCCCGAGGCAGGATTCGAACCTGCGACCGTTGCAGCAGCGCGGTTCCGGACTGAAGCGCCTAGAACCGCTCGGCCACAGAGGCCGCCCCAGGTCAAGGGACCATCCTGACTTTCGCATGAAAAAACTGAACGAAGCCGACTGAGCGAGTTGGCTCAGTGGTAAGACAAAGGACTTGCAATCGCGAGGGAGGCGGTTGGGATCCCTCTCCGCCATTCACATTTACGTTTCTCGAGATTTTCTTAAGTCACTTAAAGGCATGTACCGGGATAGTTCCTTTGAAAAGGAAACGGCTGATTTCCTTCTACGCCCTTTCGAAATCAGATCTCGTACTCCGTATGACTACCTTTCTGATTGGATCTAAGAGTTCCTAGCAAACAGGACGCAATTTATCACTCGTGACGGAGAGAAATCTTCCGACGTAAAAGTTACAATGGAAGTACTCCAAGAAAGCTTGTATGACATTTAATGTTTACTCTCTGTCTCTCTCTCTCTCTGGACTGTGCGGCTGATCCCGGCGGAGGTTCGAGTCCTCCCTCGGGCATGGGTGTGTGTGTTTGTTGTTAGGATATTTTAGGTTAAGTAGTGTGTAAGCTTAGGGACTGATGACCTTAGCAGTTAAGTCCCATAATGTTTCACACACAATCCAATATCTCTCTCTGTCTGTCTGTCTGTCTGTCTCTCTCTCTCTCTCTCTCTCTCTCTCTCTCACACACACACACACACACACACACACACACACACCTATACATAGATTCATATTACATGGTGGATAACAGCGGAAGCTCTACGAATCTGTTCGTGGATGGTGCTGTTGTATACATAGAAGGCGCAGCGTTAACAAACTGTATCAGAATGCAGGAAGACTGTGACGGATCGATGCTTGGTGCAACGATAGTCCGTTGATACTCATCATAAAAAATGTAAACTACACTACTGGCCATTAAAATTGCTACACCAAGAAGAAATGCAGGTGATAAACGGGTATTCATTGGACAAATACATTATACTAGAAATGACATGTGATTACATTTTCACGCAATTTGGGTGCATAGATCCTAAGAAATCAGTACCCAGAACAACCATCTGTGGCCGTAATAACGGCCTTGATACGCCTGGACATTGAATCAAACAGAGCTTGGATGGCGTGTGCAGGTACAGCTGCCCATGCAGCTTCAACACGACACCACACTTCATCAAGAGTAGTGACTGGCGTATAGTGACGAGCCAGTTGCTCGGCCACCATTGACCAGACGTTTTCAATTGGTGAGAGATCTGGAGAATGTGCTGGCGAGGGCAGCAGTCGAACATTTTCTGTATCCAGATAGGCCCGTACAGGACCTGCAACATGCGGTCGTGCATTATCCTGCTGAAATGTAGGGTTTCGCAGGGATCGAATGAAGGGTAGAGCCACGGGTCGTAACACATCTGAAATGTAACGTCCACTGTTCAAAGTGCCGTCAATGCGAACAAGAGGTGACCGAGACGTGTAACCAATGGCACCCCATACCGTCACGCCGGGTGTTACGCCAGAATGGCGATGACGAATACACGCTTCCAATGTGCGTTCACCGCGATCTTGTCAAACACGGATGCGACCATCGTGATGCTGTAAACAAAACCTGGATTCATCCGAAGAAATGAAGTTTTGCCATTCGTGCACCCAGGTTCGTCGTTGAGTACACCATCGCAGGCGCTCTTGTCTGTGATGCAGCGTCAAGGGTAACCGAAGCCATGGTCTCCGAACTGATAGTCCATGCTGCTGCAAACGTCGCCGAACTGTTCGTGCAGATGGTTGTTGCCTTGCAAACGTCCCCATCTGTTGACTCAGGGATCGATACGTGGCTGCACGATCCGTTACAGCCATGCGCATAAGATGCCTGTCATCTCGACTGCTAGTGATACGAGGCAGTTGGAATCCAGCACGGCTTACCGTATCACCCTCCTGAACCCACCGATTCCATATTCTGCTAACAGTCATTGGATCTCGACCAACGCGAGCAGCAATGTCGCGATACCATAAACCGCAATCGCGATAGGCTACAATCCGACCTTTATCAAAGTCGGATACGTCATGGTACGCATTTCTCCTCCTTACACGAGGCATCACAACAACCTTTCACCAGGCAACGTCGGTCAATTGCTGTTCGTGTATGAGAAATCGGTCATAAACTTTCCCCATGCCGGCCAAAGTGGCCGTGCGGTTAAAGGCGCTGCAGTCTGGAACCGCAAGACCGCTATGGTCGCAGGTTCGAATCCTGCCTCGGGCATGGATGTTTGTGATGTCCTTAGGTTAGTTAGGTTTAACTAGTTCTAAGTTCTAGGAGACTAATGACCTCAGCAGTTGAGTCCCATAGTGCTCAGAGCCATTTGAACCATTTGAACTTTCCTCATGTCAGCACGTTGTAGGTGTCGCCACCGGCGCCAATCTTGTGTGAATGCTCTGAAAAGTTAATCATTTGCATATCACAGCATCTTCTTCCTGTCGGTTAAGTTTCGCGTCTGTAGCACGTCATCTTCGTGGCGTAGCAATTTTAATGGCCAGTAGCGTTTTTGTGTTGTGGTCTTCAGTCGAAAGACTGCTTTGATGGAGCTCTCCATGCTGCTCTATCCTGTGCAAGCCTCTTCATCTCCTAGTAACTACTGAAACCTACATCCTTCTGAATCTGCTTACTGTGTTCACCTCTTGGTCTCCCTCGACGACTTTTACTCCCCACGCTTCCCTCCAGTATTAAATTGGTGATCCCTTGATGCCTCTGAATGTGCCCTACGAACCGATCCCTTCTTTTAGTAAGCATACAAACAGACGAAAAGACCGATTGTTGCATGATTACGAGATCGCCGAGCAGTGAGTGGAAGCAGTCACAGCCATTAAATAACGGAGAGTAGGCCTATGCGTTGTAACGACATAAAGTGGATCGCCCACAAATAGCCAATCGCAGACTAAGAGGCAGTAGGAAAAACCCTCAGGAAGTGTAGCCCAACCAGGAACGAGGTAGCATACGAAACGTTCTCCTGCCGGTGCTCGAATATTATTGGTCAGCTGGGGATCTGTAGGACAGATTTGCTGCTGAAAGACAGAAGACCCAACGAGCAGCGCGTTTTGTCGCAGATTCTTTTAGAGATCGTTAGAGATGTTCATCCAGTTCCGGTGATAGACGCTCAAAGAGAGGCGTAGTGCATGACGGCGTAATATGTTGTTAAAATTCCGAGAACGTGCGTTCCTAAGCAAGTCAAGCAATGTATTGCTTACTGCTACCTGTGCCTCGCGAAGTGATCGTGAAGAGATTCGAGCTCACAGCTCACACGAAGGCTTATCAACAATCTTTCCTCCCGGCACCGTTCGTGATTGGACCAGGCAGCGCAGAAGTGACAAGGACACATAAGCACCTGCCGCCACACACGCTTGCCGAGTATTAGATGTAGTTGTAGCACTAATACTGTATGACGCTACGTGCTTTGAACACCGCTCTTGCAGAACACTAAATCGAATGTCGTTACCTGCCGTGGATCTTTGCTCGCGCAGTAGCTTTGATGTATGCGCCATCCTTCCTATTTAAACGGACTGCAGGTGGCATAGAAAGATTATTGTTTTTACGAGAAGATTGGCATTGGCGTTATGGACAGCGGGCCTAGTTCCAACGGGCGCCGCGCACGTGTAGCTGGACGCGGACAGAGGGCGGGTGATTGAGAGCTTCCGGCGCGAACAGTAGCGCCGCCTGCCGGCTCCCAGGGGCCGGGCGGCCAGCTAATCTCATTGCGGGCCGCAGTTCGGGGAATTCCCCGCGGCGCGCGTCTCCGTAGTGCTGGCCGCTCAAAGGGACCGCCCTCCCCGTGGCCTCGCCTGTCACTCTGGCCGCTATCACAAGCCGCACCTTCCCGCTTGGTCATTCAGCCTTCTCGGGCTGCCCTATTTACTCCTACGCCAATGCTGCCCCGACATCCGCTCCACGAAAATTCTGCCACTTCCTCCAAATCCTTCTACGCCGCGCACTCCGTCATGTCTTCAGTATCTGTTTACCTGGCCGCGCGCGGAACCTTTACCATTATCTAACCGAAACTCCCATCACTAACATTCTTACTCCTCTAATTTCTAACCCTGGGTTGCTGGCATCCGTACACATCCCACAAACCCTATACCTGCACACATTCCGGCGAAACTTCAACCGACTACCTCTTCCTAGCAAACAATTCATTTCTCTATCATGTTGTCCTCTCCGCCCTTCCCCGCATGGCATGTCTTTCCTGCGATTCCAGACCCCTATGTCACCTCAGTTTCTTGTCTTTCAACCCCATATCTGCTCTCATACCCACATTACAATACACCCTACGACACTAAATAACGGCGTCTGGCCATCCTGATTTAGGTTTTCCGTGATTTCCCTAAATCGCTCCAGGCAAATGCCGGGATGGTTCCTTTGAAAGAGCACGGCCGACTTCCTTCCCCGCCCTTCCCTAATCCGATGAGACCGATGACCTCGCACTTTGGTCTCTTTCCCCCAAACAACCGAACCCAACCCAACTACATACGGTATAACCTTACCCCTACTCAATCTGCCCTTTCCTTATTCCTTGTACATGCGTAGTGGTCTCCTAGAACTGCGCCGTTTTCTTCATTACAAAACATAAAACGTGAAAATTCTACGTTTTTTAAAGAACATTCCGCTGATGAGCGGTATGATTTTACAACTGACGAGGTGTGATGCTTTGATCTGTTGCACATCAACAGGCAGCTGCAGCTATTTTTTATACGTACTTCACCTTGATGCTTCCACTCATCTGCTTCAGTTTTCTAAAATAGATGTGTATCTCACCTCATTCAGAACTACACTGACTGTAGTTATACGTCGTATAATTCACAGCCGTGGCCACATTTTATTTTACCTGAACAGATAACTGTCATCAGGTTCTCTAAGGTACTGAAATGGAGAACTTGTAGTTGCTAACTGAATTTTTAACAATTTACGTTACAGTGAAAACAGCCAAAACTGGTTCAAATGGCTCTGAGCACTATGGGACTTAACATCTGAGGTCATCAGTCCCCTAGACTTGGAACTACTTAAACCTAACTAACCTAAGGACATCACACACATCCATGCCCCAGGCAGGATTCGAACCTGCGACCGTAGCAGCAGCGCGGTTCCGGACTGAAGCGCCTAGAACCGCTCGGCCACAGCGGCCGGCGCCAAAACTAGTAATCTTTTTAAATAAAGGAAAATGCGACCATACTGGGGAGTCTGTGATTTATTTAGATGTCACAGTCACTGGTTTTCTTCAAAAGTCAAAGCTATCTCATTTCGTCAAATGTTACTAGTAGCGATAAAGTTATTTGCAAAGGTGTCCGATGAACTGTAAACGTCATACAGTTATCACAACAAGAAATTCGCGACACTGAAGTCTATGCAACGACAAAACGACAAAATTAAGATCTTAAAAGTAAAATGAGCATGGCTTGTAAGTATTCTTTGATATACAAGAAATTTGCATATCTACCAATGATATCTATGGAGTATCGAAGAATTATATTGTCATCTACAAATATTTTGAAAAATTGCGTATCCTGTGATTTTACATCCATACTCGCTCTGCGTCAAATAGTTAGCCTCAGGTGTGTTCAGAGCGACCTGCCCGTAGTGGTGAACGCCTAGAGCGCTGCCTTGCGAGAGAGGGAAATGAGCCAGAATCCAGCAGAAGTCACGTGTCGGGTTACTGAAAGATTTATATAAAACATTCAGAATTTCAATTCGCTCTCTTTTTATCTCCAAGAATACTGTTACATTACGGTGCAGTATAGAAGTGAGCACATTGTTTGCTGTCTGAAAGTATACTCTCCAAATAATTTCGTACTTTTCGTTGTACTTCACCAGATATGTCCCCATCCTTTGCTGACTGGCGTGTACGTCTGATCGCCAGGTACGTTATCCGTTCCACCATCGTCTTCTTTTTCTTCTCACATCCATTTGAGGACCGCTGAGAAACTGCTTGCACGAAAAGTAGGTGCTCCACTTTCGAAAGTCAACACTAACGGCATGGAGAGCGCTGTATAGGAGATATGGTTGTTGTTTGTTCTCCTGTGGTCTTCGAATAACCACTGCAGCCTACATCAATTTGAACCTTGTGTTCCATCTATAATTTATACCCGCCACACTTCACTCAGGTACCAAACTGACGATTTGTTCATGCCTAATGATGTGTTCTAATAATCGATTCCTTCATGCCAGCCGTGGTGGCCGAGCGGTTCCAGGCGCTTAAGTCTGGAACCGCGTGACCGCTACAGTCGCTGGTTCGAATCCTGCCTCGGGCATGGATGTGTGTGATGTCCTTAGGTTAGTTAGGTTTAAATAGTCCTAAGCTCTACGGGACCGATGACCTCAGATGTTAAGCCCCATAGTGCTCAGAACCATTTGACCATTTTGATCCCTTCATTTAGTAGAGATGTATCATAATTTTGTTCTTCCCAATTCCATTCTGTATCTCTAGTTATCTAATCATGTCCAAACCTTCTATTCTTTTCTTCTTCTATTCTTTTCTTGGCTGAACTGTTTATCGTCGATGTTTCACTTCCGTTCAAAGCTTCGCTCCAGTCAGATCCCTCATAACACTTAAATTTATATTAGATGGTAAACAAATTCATCTTTTCCAAAAATGCTTTTCTTCGTATAGCCAGTCTGCATTTTACACCTTCCGTACTTGGGCGTACAGTACAGCTGTATGCCCTCGGAAAAAAATAACAGCTGTAGTTTCCCTTTGCTATTAGCCGTCTACAGTACCAGCATATCAAGGCCAGATTGAATAATGTTGCAAAGCTAGATCAGCCAATCACCCAGACTGTGACCCCTGAAACTACTGGAAAGGCTGCTGCCCCTCGTCCGGAAACATCGTGGTAAGAGCTGCTTTGCAAATCATTTGTCTTTTTTTAATAATTGGAAACGGGTGCCTGTGGTTTGGTGCACCCAGACGGCGAAAGTAACGCTCGTAAGGCGGCATTATTTTCAGCAGATGAGCGAGGTCGAGTGCCTCGGATTGCGCACGTCGCCCTTGCACTGGCGCACAGTGAGAGCGTCGCGGCTGCACGGGCAGCTGGCACACACGGGCCGCTGACAATTGTGGCCAATGAATGCGCCACCGTCACACATCCACTTGCCGCCCTGATGGCCCACATCCTGACACCAGAGTCGCGGCGCTGACGCATCGCTCAGCTGCACGCCGGGAGCCAATGCAGCTGCTCCACTCGCGTCCTTTCGACGGCTTCGATTGTCGGCCGATGTTAGACTTCCAGCTACGTCAGGAGAAGGTCTTTCAATGGTACCCACTACTGCTGTTTGTGTATCACAGTACGGATCTGTGGATGACACTCCAGCCCGCCGGCCGGACTGGCCAAGCGGTTCTAGGCGCTACAGTCTGGAACCGCGCGACCGCTAAGGTCGCAGGTTCGAATCCTGCCTCGGGCATGGATGTGTGTGATGTCCTTAGGTTAGTTAGGTTTAAGTAGTTCTAAATTCTAGTCCTCAGAAGTTAAGTCCCATAGTGCTCAGAGCCATTTGAAACATTTTTGAACTCCAGCCCGTGCACGATAACTGGGTTATAGACTCAAGCGCCAAAGAAACTGGTATAGGAATGCGTATTCAAATACAGAGAAATGTAAACAGGCAGAATACGGCGCTGCTATCGGCAACGCATATATAAGAAAACAAGTATTCTAGCGCAGTTGTTAGATCGCTTACTGCTGCTGCAATGGCAGGTTATAAAGATTTAAGTGAGTTTGAACGTGGTGTTACAGTAGGCGCACGAGCGATGGGACACAGCATCTCTGAGGTAGCGATGAAGTGGGGATTTTCCCCTACGACCATTTCAGATGGGTACCGTGAATATCAGGAATCCGATAAAACATCAAATCTCATTCACTGTTATTCTTTCTGCGGCTGAGATAACCCAAAGCACAGCATTGCACTGAAGTTGCAAGTTCCTCCCGTCAGTCCTCTCGGTGGATAACATTCTGGTCCTCCTATTCCTAACGTGGGAGCTGCATAGGAAACGAGCTCAGAAACTCTAATTGAGGGCAAGATCCCGTGCTGTGAGGTTCGAGAAAGATTTGTGACGCTTGCAGGTTAACAAAGAAGTCCTCAGGTAAGGAACAAATCGATCTTCGCAGTCATTAAGTTTTTTAAAGACCACGTGCCGTTCATATAGTGACAACCCAACAAGGAATACACATCTTACTAGAACGTAGTATCCAGTTAACGCGCCAGACCAGTGCGGCCATCTACGAATCCTGAACAGCTTCTGTCAGGCGTACACCAACTCAACAGTAGCGGCAGACCTATTGGTGTACCCAGAAAAAATAGTAACACGATCTTATAGTTAAATAACAATACATAATTTAGAGAACTGATCACAATGTTTCATACAGGATGAAACAGAAAGGTATGACCAAGAATTCAAGAAACATTCCTCACACGTAGAGGATTAAAATACACTGACGAGGAAAAAATCTGAACACCAAAAAGTATTTAATGTGGAGTAATGAAATTTAGGGAATACATTTGTCTACGTAGCATATTTAAATGATTACCATTGCAAGATCACAGATTAATGTAAGCACCAGATAAACCATTGAATATGTGAAATGGTGGTACATTAACGCCCGGTCTAATCGCCAGACCGTTCAGTGCAACTATTCAAACGTGCAGGCATTGTGTTGCACAGGTGCCCGATGTCAGTTTGTGGGATGGACTTCCATGCCTGTTGCACTTGGTCAATACAGCGACGGTTAATGCTGATCATGGATGGTGCTGCAGTTGTCCGACGATGTCCCGTATGTGCTCGACTGATCCGATGATCGAACACGACAAGGCAACATTGTCGACACTCCTTAGAACACGCTGCGTTACAACAGCGGTATGTGAACGGGTGTTATCGTGTTGGAAAACACCCTCTGAGATGCTGTTCATGAATGGTTGCACGACAGGTCGAATCACCAGATTGACGTACAATTTTGCATTTAGTGTGCAAAGGATAAACACGAGAGTGCTCCTGCTGTCATATGAAATCGCAACCCAGACCATAATTCCAGGTGTAGGTGCAGTGTGTCTAGCACGCAGACAGGTTGGTTACAGGCCCCCAACTGGCCTCTGTCTAACTAACAGACGGCCATCGCTGACACCGAGACAGATCCAGCTTTCATCAGAAAACACAGCAGACCTATACCGTGCCCGTGAGCTCTCGCTTGACACTACTGAAGCAGCAAATGGCGGTGGTCTGGGGTCGGTGGAATGGCTCGTAGCTGTTTTGAAGTAACCGATTTTTTAACAGTTCGTTGTGTCACTGTAGTGCCATCTGCTGCTCAAATTACTGTTCAGATGCAGTACGATGCGCCCGAGCCATAAACCGAAAACGACGGTCTTCCTCTCCATAGTACCATTCGGCTGTCTGGAGCCCAATCCTCTGGCGGCCATACATCTTCGTGACCACTGTTACAGTACTCAGTGGCTACATTCCTGCCAAGTCTTTCTGCAGTATCGCATAAGGAACATTCAATTTCTCCTAGCCCTGTTACATGACCTCGTTTAGACTCAGTGAGGTGTTGCTAATGGCGTCTTCTTCGCATTAACGGTGTTCTCGGCTAACAGCAGCTCACCACATCCAATCTCAGAGATAACTAACGCTCACGACCTTTATATCATGTATTTAAAGCAAACCTCATTTGCGTCCTCGTAGTGGCGTTACTAGCGCCACTCTTATGTGACTGGTGCGAAATTTGAACAGACGTCATCTTTCAGATGTAGAAACACGCGAAAAACTTCCGCTTATGTCGCACACGTCCTTCTTGGTGTTGCGATTTTTTTTCCGTCAGTGGATATTATATGGACATGAGTCGAAAACGCTTTATTTCTATGTTAGAACTCATTTTATACTTCTCTTCATAGTCACATTAATCATGAGAAACGCATAAGGAGAGAATGTATCAGCACGGAATGAAACACTGTCCTAAATGAAATGTTCAAAACGCACTCTGTTAGCAAGGATACGTGCATCAACTCACCGTCCCCGATGCGCTGATGTATTCTTGGGGTACTGCTTATTGTTTCAAAGTCTTCTGCAATAAGAGCACGAAGACTCTGTACATCTTGTACCGGTGTACCAGTGTTCCGTACACAAGAGCTTTCAGATGTTCATACAAACAAACAAGTAAAGGTGTAGCGGGTTTAGGTCCGGAGAGCGTGGAGGCCAAGGAATTGGTCCATCCTTACGTATCCATCTGTCACGGAAACTGATATTTAGAAACCTACGCATGCAACACAAACAATGAAATTAGTTGCATACTGGTGCAAGCAATGAATTTAGTCGCGTGTCAACACAGCAACGAAATGAGTCACATGTCAATACTACTTTCGTTCAGTTGGAAAAAACGACCACTAGCAGTGAACCTAACAATTACAAATTACTGCACATTCTAACCAAACGTTAACAAGAGGGACTTTTGAACATTTAATGTAAGAAGACGTTTCGCGTAATGTTGGTAGGTCTGTTTCTGTGTGTTTCCCGTGATCAGTGTGACTATGAAGAAAAGTAGAAAATGAGCTCTAGCATGGAATTCAGCGTTTTCGGATCCGTATCCATACAACATATTCTCTTTCTCTGTGTGATAAATGTTTCCTAAAACTTTTGCCATAACTTTTTCTTTCACCCTGTATATGTGCACATTATGCAATAAACTCATATTGTAAATACATATATACATGAGACAAGTGACACACTTAATTCCACAGTTCGCTTGTCAATAGGCAATACCAAGAAAGCCTCAACCAGCACTCCACAAAAGGAGTTAATGAAAATGACGCACAGTTGGCAGAGATCGCTAAAGCACACCTGTGCGATGGCAATCGACTCTTGAGTTAATGGTTCCAATCCAAGTGGAAGAAGATATTTTATGGGATATCTTTGATTAAATAGCATTCCCAGATTAATAACACGAATTTTGCTCGGTGTCTCACCTGAGGATAGCGATCCGGTGGATTGGTGATATATGTTTCGTTGACTGGCGGCAAACCACACAGCAATAGTATTAGAAATCTACCTAGCAGACAGTATGCCGTATTACAGACCCATGAAACTATCGTAGGTGCATAAGTCTAAAAATGTCGATGGTGTCTTGCCGTAAGATGTAAAAACGGTTAATATTTTCTGAACTGGGTGACGAGAACGCAGTTCAGTATAGCATTTGCATTATAAAAATGAGAGATTGTTAGAAATAAAATACGTTTTTGAGAAGTAAATATCCTAACAATTGTCGTCGAGTCGAGTATCCAATTACGTTTTATGAGCAAAACAGTATAGATCACGCACCTCCTCGTTTCAAGGTCGTCGTGAAAGGATGAAGCAGGTTCTGCGACAGGTTTCATCAGCTCTTGCCGCGCGGAATTAGCCGAGCGGTCGTAGGCGCTGCAGTCATGGGCTGTGCGGCTGGTCCTGGCGGAGGTTCGAGTCCTCCCTCGGACATGGGTGTGTGTGTTTGTCCTTAGGATAATTTACGTTAAGTAGTGTGTAAGCTTAGGGACTGATGACCTTAGCAGTTAAGTCCCATAAAATTTCACACACATTTGAACATAGCTCTTGTGTCTGGAGCGCGATGCCATCTATGTTGACATCTTACTCAGAAATAGTGGCACGTTCTCTCTCTCTCTCTCTCTCTCTCTCTCTCTCTCTCTCTCTCTCTGTGTGTGTGTGTGTGTGTGTGTGTGTGTGTGTGTGTGTGTGTGTGTGTGTGCGCGCGCGCGCGTGTGTTTCTCTCTCACACACTATTACTCTCTGTACCTCCCCTTCCCCCTTTTCCTTTGATAAATCCCATTCTCTCCTTCTCTTATTTATTTCTAGCAGACCAACTTAATGATACAATTTCATTTTTTTCCAACGTGCAGTTTGTTTTGACTGTTTAATATGATATAAGAGAAATTTCTTAAGCGCTAATTTAGCTCGCTCCGAAATGGTAGCGCCCATTAGCTATCACTGGTAACGGTTTGTTTCAATAAAATTTACGGCCACTTTAACCTTCCGAAGAAGTACCGCTGTGGCATCGTTCCCCAATTAGGGAAAGCCGCAAGGCTCAGTTTACGACTCGTTAGGAAGATACGGCAGTTCCCCTGCGCCTGTTCCCCTAACCAGTCTACAGCGGGTCAGCACGCCGATGTTAAATGTCTGCTAAGCCCTGCCTCTCACGTTTTGTCAGCAAGTAACACAGGTAGGTATCCGAGGAGCTCCCGCGCCGCGGTGACGATGATATATTGTAGAAAAGTAGCATACAAACCCGCACTTCAGGTCACTTTTTAAATCCTTTGGAAATACGCCACGGAGTCTTCGTAGCAGCACACAAAACGACTGCAGTAACTGTGACCACTCTTCAACATAACATCTTTCCAAATTTAAGTGGTGTATGGAAATGAGAACAAAGGTATTATCACTTCTTTCAGAGATATGCTCATGTTTCAGTGAGTACAATAAATGCCGCCTTGTTTGGATTTTGCTAAATTTCGCATAGACGCACAAACCCACGCGCCCGCTTACTCTTCACCGTAAACTATTGGCATCCTCTACAGGAGTAAAGCCCCCACTAGGATCTCAAATGCAGTGCGATTTTCAGCATTCGTGTTGCTCATCGGTACGCACTCTGTCTCGTGTCTGATTATTCGTAGCCATCCTACCAAAGCCAAAACACCACATTATTTACTAGAAATAAAATATTTGGTTGCATGGCCTAATTTACTGTAGACACGAATTATGCATTCATTTTGCTCCTCCGTGTTTTTTTAATATCATCAAGCCGCCATCCATTAGGTGATCACCTCGGTGTCTTCAAATCTCGTCGCTTCCGCTACCCATTCTTCTGGTTACATGTCTCCGCCGTTTCTATTTCATTTTCATTAGTCATACTTACACTTCCTATGCGCGCCTGTTTCCTGCTTTTTCCATTCTTAGCGTTCATCTCTCAAATGGTAAGATTGTTAGTATGAAGCGTATCCGAAAACGCATGTGGTATTGTACTGTGTATAACATGAGACTGATTTTGATATACACTCATTTTCAGAAAAAACAGATCGCCTTGAACGACGTTCATATTTACAGGAGATGTACAGTATTATGTTCTGCAGAAATAATTAGCATTTCAGTCAACTCCAGTATGTGTCCTGTTGCCTAGCAGGCACAGGGTCCGCCACGGGCCCTGACAACTTCTTCTCTGCGTGAAGGCATCGACCTTCTTCTATGCGTGAAGGCATCGACGCGTGTAAGGCGCGAATGGCATCCTTTGGTATAGCCATCCATGCTGCATTCACCTGGTCCCAAAGATCATCTCTGTGGTGGTTCACATTGGGTCACAGCGCTGCACCCGTCGTTTCAGCATATCCCGCACATTTTCGATTGGCGACAACTCTGGTGATCGTGCAGACCAGGGCAAAAGACTTACATACTGTGACACCAAGAACTCAAGTCTTCATGTAGCAACATGTGGTCGTGCATTGGCTTCCCGAAAGGATATGACTACGGTTACCAGGATGTCATTCGTGTAGGTCATACTGGTTACAATGCCCTAGACACCCACCAACTGTGATTTGTGGCTGTACCTAACAGCTCCCACACCATAAGGCCTTGAGATGGCCCTGTATGTCTTGTGCGAATGGAGTCATTCTGATGTCGCGACAAGGAGAGTCGCTAGCACATTTTACCGGTAGGTGGTGTTGCGCCGTGATATCGATGTTGATCTTGAACCCGCGGGCCGACACGGGACAAATGCTAATCATTTCTGCAGAACGCTCTAATGTACATTTCTTGTGAATATGGACGTCCTATCAACAGCCGTTCAAGGAGTCCTGTTTTTTTTTCTGAACATGAGTGTATTAAGGCTAGGAATACATGAGACGTAAGACAAGCGATGCGTTCAGTATCAGCTCTCTAGTTAAGACTGCCGTGTAGACTTGGTTCATACTTCGGCAGGGCAATGAAAGCTGTTGTATGGTTCACCTTGAACTGCCCATTCTTGTGAGCCACGAAACGTGTAGAATCTTGTCTACTGGACCACGGTGTCTCTCGCCTTTAAAACACGACGCAGGCAGTTTTCAGTTTCAAAACATCGTCAGTGTTTGTAACACAAGGACACCGTGTTTTCCTCTCGTGTCAACATCTCCCTTCAGAAACAGTGCCAGAGCGAAATATACAAGCCATTGTTGTTACGCACAACTAACAAAGCTGTGACACGTAACAGAGCGAAAAGTGTTTCGTAGCGAATGAAGGTATACATTTTGTGCTGGTGTTCTACATCTACATTCACTCTCTGAAACCACTGTGAAAAACATGGCGGTGGGTACGTTCCATTGTACCAGTTAACTGGGCTTTTTCCCGTTCCATTCACGTACGGAGCACGGGAAGAATTATTGTTTAAATGCCTCTGAGCGTGCTGTAATTAATCTGAGCTTGTCCTGACGATCTCTATGGAAGCGATGTGTTGGGGGTTGTAGACTACTCCTGTAGTCATAATACAAAGCAGGTCCCTAAAACTCTGTAAGTGGGCTTTCTCGGGATGCTTTTAAGTCTGTCTTCAAGACTTTGGCAATTCCGTTCTTTCAACATGTAAGTGATACTCTCCCGCGGGTTAAACATACCGGTAACCAGTGGTGCGGCGCTCGTCTCTATGTACGTTCATTATCCTGTGTCAGCCCTATCTGGTACGGGTCCCACACACTTGAGCAATATTGTAGGATGGGTCGTACGAGTGATATGTAAGCTATTTCCTGACTGCATTTGCCTAGTATTCTACCAATAAGCAAAAGCCTGCTACCAGCTTTACCTGTGTCTGAGTTGATGTGATTGTTGCATTTTCGTGTCCCTACAGTGTTGTACCCAAGTATTTGTATGAATTTACGGATTCCAGTTGTGACTGATTAATATTATACGCATAGGTTACAAAGATTTTTCGTTTTGTGACGTGCACAGTTTTACAGTTCTGAACATTCAAATCAAGTCGCCAATCACTGAACTACTTGGTAAAGTCAGCATCTGGCTGAATATTTGTACAGCTTCATTCAGAGTGTACTACGTTGTCTGCGAAGAGTCAGCAAGGTTATTAACTGTTCAGCTGCCGATGACTCTCCATTCAAGATAACTTGCTGCATCCTCCCTACCAATAAATCCACCCAGTCACAAATTCCGCTTCATACTTCGTACGATCATAGTTTGATAATAAGCATAGGTGTGGTACTGAGTTAAACGCTTTTCGGAATCGAGAAATACTGCATCTGCCTGACTGCCATGATCTATGGCTTTCAGTACGTCATGTGAGAAATATGGTTCCATATGATCGATGTTTTCGAAGTCCGTGCTAGTTGGCCTGGAAGAGATCATTCTGTTCGAGAGCTTCTTTGTGTTTGAGGTCAGAGTATGTAAATTTGAAGAAAGTTTTATCGTCATATCCGCTTAGAGCTGGTGATAAAATAATTCCTTCTTTACAACGGGTTTAAATTATCCGATCATCTTCGGGTATCATAAAAATATTTACAACAGCCTACATGGCAACATTCTTGTTGTGGCGTCAAAGTAAAAGTCATCCTGCGCCACTACTGTCAAATGTGGAATACCTTACACAGTTAGTTGGCAAATGTACTGATGCAGTTAATCTTCATATACTATCATAATGAAATTACAATTTTTCATACTGAGGCACTCTACATACTTAATGAGTACAGAGTGCCACCACATACTGACAATATGTAATGCTCCATAAGAAAAGGTGGAACCTGATTATGAGATGTACGACGAGTCTACAAAAACTTGGGAAGTGTAATCCAACGGAAAGGATAGTGCCTTGACAAGAGGTTGAAGTAAAACAATGGTAACGGAATATAATTGAATTAAGTGAGTTGATACGCAGAGAATTAGATTAGGAACGAGGAACTATAAGCGGTAGATGAGTGTGTTATTTGGGCAGCAAAATAATATAGCATTGCCAAAGCAGAGAGGGTGTAAAATGCAGTCTGACAATAGCAACGTATGCGTTTCTGAAAAAGATAAATTAACATAGGTTATAAATTTAAATGTTAGGAAGTCTTATTTGAACGTATTTCTCTGGAGCGTGGACTTGTGCAGCAATGAAACGTGGACGAAGGCAGTGCGGATAAAAGGAGAAGAGAAGCTTTTGAAATTAGATGCTACAGGAGAATGCTGATGATTAGATGGACACATCAGATAAGTAATGAGGAGGTACTGCGTCGCACTGGAGAGAAACGAAACTCTTAACACAACTTAGCTAAAAGGAGGGATCGATCGATGCGACACATGCCGAGGCATCAGGCAATTGTCACTTCATTAATAGAGTGTTGGGGGTAAAAATTGTACAGGGAGCACGCTCCCTTCGCCAAGTGGTCGGTGCATCTGACTGCCATGCAGCGGGCTCGGGTTCGATTTCCGGCCGGGTCGGAGATTTTCTCAGCTCGAGGACTGGGCGTTGTGTTGTCCTCACCATCATTTCGTCATCATCATCGACTCGCAAGTCACTCATTGTGGCGTCAACTGAAAAGACTTGCAATATGGAAGCCGAACTTCCCTTGGTGGTGTCTCCTGGCCATCAATGCCATACGATCATTTCATTGTACAGGGAGATCAGGGTATGATCATAGCAAGCATGTCTAAAAAGATGCTCGTAAGTTGCATTGGTTATACAGAGATGAGATTTGGGCCGCAGCGCGGAGAGCTACAACAGGCCAGTCTTCGGACTGAGCAATACACCAACAACACAAAGACTGTGTTAATTCATTTTACGACTGAATGAAGTACGTTACTATTGACAGCAGTGATGCAGGATGGTCTTTAGTTTTACTGACGTCTCTGCAAGAACTTTGCCGTGTAGACTGTTGTAAATAATTTTACCATACGTGAAGAGAGGATCGAAGCGGATAGTAAATAAAGCATTAATTTATTAGCAGCTCTTGGCGTATGACTTGTTTTGAAGTAGACATTCATTGTAGATGGCACAGAATTCTTCAGTTTCTGTCAGTACACCTACACATACGCACTGTACCTGAAAATATGTTAGTTTACACTGTTTGGCGATGCGTAGCTTGACCATGAAATAGTTTTAGACCCTTTGTATGTGTTTTAGAACTGATGGAGGGCGTGCGTTTGTGTGTGTGAGGCCCCTATAAGCTCGCTTACGGGAGCCCGCAGCGTGTGAAGACCTTCCCCCCCCACCACCTTCCTCCACAACCTTGCCTCTCCTGTGTTTACCGCCCGGCGCTTCTGCGTCCCGTAAACAGAGAGCTGGTAACAATTGAGCGCCGCTGCCAGCCAGACTCGCATTCCCCCGCTAAACTGCCGCTTCCTCCCCAGCTGCCGAAAAAAGTCCGCCGTCTTTCCCACTACTCTCCACTGCTTTGTTCAGCATTTTAGAACGTACCCAGAGAAAACGGCAAGTATGGTCAGACGAGAGCAAACGGATGGGAATCAAAATTGTTTAATTATTAATAAATTATTCGTTTCAAGCGCTAAGTAACTTGTGTTCATAGAAGCCATTTGCAGACAAATAAACAAACAACTGAATTAACAGGATGTGTGGAAGAGTTAAGAGACTTTAATCGTGTGCTGTCGGCTGAGTTTTAGAATCCATTTTATGCACGATACTGGACAACCGACCCAGAGCTTATCTTCAGTTGCTGCGAGCTGTGTTATGTGTAATGGCTGTCTGGATTCAAGACAGAAGGCAATCGGTAATCAGACTGCAAGGCCATTCGAGCAAGGGATGCCGGAACGAACGTTACCAAAGTCGAATATCGTCCCCAGTGAAATACTAAGAAAAGACTTAAAAACAATATTTATAGCCGGCCGGGGTGGCCGAGCGGTTCTAGGCGCTACAGTCTGGAACCGCGTGACCGCTACGGTCGCAGGTTCGATTCCTGCCTCGGGCATGGATGTGTGTCATGTCCTTAGGTTAGTTACGTTTAAGTAGTTCTAGGGGACTGATGACCTCAGAAATTAAGTCCCATAGTACTCAGAGCCTTTTTTTAAATATTTATAAAGAAGAAAAAAAAATGGTTCAAATGGCTCTGAGCCCTATGGGGCTTAACTTCTGAGGTCATCAGTCCCCTAGAACTTAGAACTACTTAAACCTAACTAACCTAAGGACACCACACACATCCATGCCCGAGGCAGGATTCGAACCTGCGACCGTAGCGGTCGCGCGGTTCCAGACTGTAGCGCCTAGAACACCTCGGAAAATCCGGCCGGCTATAAAGAAGAGACATTTAAAAATTGTAATAATTTCTCTGTGTAAGTTTCGAGGGCAAAGAGATGTACGGAGCGCTCGAAACAAAATGATCCAAAGAGACGACAAGGTGCGCTCTTTTGTTAATTTTTTAGTCGTCTTCACTTCTTGTCTTATCTTGGTTGCGTGTAGACGTACATCTCGCGAGTGCTGGCAAATGTAAGCATATTTGTACTAATTAAGCAGATAACATATTGATTTCATATTATTGTTCACTTTTAATTTGTAAGAGGTGTCCGCCGTCCTTGAATTAACCTGCATTCGAGTAATTTACAGTGCAACAATCGCAGCGGCCGATGCAGCCAACGACGCCATTACGTGGCGATATTAACTTATAGAAATTAGCGGAAGCGAAAAACTCGCCCGCTATTAATATAAGATTCATTTTTCTCCACAGCCGCCCGACGTTGCAGAAAATACGTAGCTTTAAGACAGCCGAGAGTCAGAGCCAGGACTCCGACTACATTGCAATGGTTAACGGAGATAAGAAAAAAATACTCTCGCGCGTGTGTGGGCCGCAATTGTAATTAGTAACTAAAGATTTTTTCTTTAAAGTGAACTGACTAGCCGAGGAAATTAATATGAAAAGTTTATTCCATTGTTCAACTTATATGCTCATGTTTTAAGATGCAGTGAGTCTTACGTCATTAACGTAACAAATAATTACCATTGAAGATTAATATTGTTAAAAAAGACAACTTCACAAAAGCATTTAACTATAAACCAAAATTGAATGAAATATCATTTTGATTAAGGCCCACCACGTAAATCGGCAACAGTCACCATTACCCATCAATTTCTATAGTAAATAATAAATTAAATTACGACGGCCGACGGACGCGAGAAAGGCCATTCGAGCATGGGCTGCCAGAACGAACGTTACCAAAGTCGAATGCAGTTGCAGCCAGCGTCCATAGCGGCAGAATTGACATTGTTGAAGGAATATGACAACCAACGAACTATATAGATTGAGAGTAGCTAAAGCTAAATTCTTGAAGTGTAGCAGGAATTACTAAACATCAGAATTACAAAAGATGCTACAGTGAAGCTGAAAGTACACAAGATGGCAGAAGAAAGCAATAGTTAAGTAGACTGGCAAGGAGAAGTGATCTCTTTTGAGGGAACAGCTAAACTTATATCAGATATTGACCGGTAATTGAGGAAGGAGATCGTCATGTCCCTAAGGAGAACTGCAGTGTACGGTAGATACGCGTGGACCGAGGGAGAACTGGAGGCCTTTGGCGAGAATTGTTGTAGGAGGGTGTGGTCGGAGATAATACCATTCGAGGAGGTGCTAGAAAGAGATGTCAAGGAAAGCTGCTACAAATGAAGCCACTAGGCTGTGGAACACCTGCTGACGCACCGAGGACAGCTAACTTGACACGGAGAATAGTAGTAATAGAGGAAAAATATTGTACACGTTGACCAATGCTAGAACACAAGTCTAACTTACAATGACAAAGCATAGCTTTTAGAAGGTAATGATGATGAAGTATATCAAACAGATCACAGGGTACGTATGTAAATGTGAAACTCTTATTGTCAGACAGGAAGCACTATGGGACTTAACATCTTTGGTCATCAGTCCCCTAGAACTTAGAACTACTTAAACCTAACTAACCTAAAGACATCACACAATCCATGCCCGAGGCAGGATTCGAACCTGCGACCGTAGCGGTCGCGCGGCTCCGGACTGAGCGCCTAGAACAGACAGGAAGAAAAAATGGTTCAAACGGCTCTGAGCACTATGGGACTTAACATCTTAGGTCATCAGTCCCCTAGAACTTAGAACTACTTAAACCTAGGTAACCTAAGGACATCACACACATCCATGCCCGAGTAAGGATTCGAACCTGCGACCGTAGCGGTCGCGCGGATCCAGACAGAAGCGCCAAGAACCACTCTGCCACACCGGCCGGCGTCAGATAGGAAGAGATGAAAGATGTCGTCATACGAGTGGAAACAATTGACGATTTCGGAGAAAAAGAAGAAAAAACTCTGCCGTAGTTAAGAATGGAATGCGGAGGTCAAGAATGGCCTTCTCCAACTAATTACTTCAATTACTTCAGAGTGGTTGTATTGAGAAGGACCCATCTAGGAGTGGGGAAGGACAGGATTGGGACTAACCTCCTGTCGACAGGGAAGTCGCTTGAGACTAGGCGGTAACTCAGTCGGACAATAGTGACGGGGACGGAATCTATAGTAATCTGGCTAAGAACACCGCCATTCGTTCGTAGTTTAATGGTAAAACACGTGATGATGATGCGGAACATCCGGATATGAAGTTTCTCCCTGGCGAATAAGGAGCAAATTGTCAGAATAATTGCGCCATCCAGCTTGGAGCATGCAAAAGTGCTGAATTTAGCATAAAAATTGGAATGGCCATCAGGAATTATCACACCAATTGAAACGTCCCCTTAGTACAATTTATACACGACTGTGCTTAACCTGACACACAATATTTTGTTAGCGCAACGGAATCTGACTTTCAATAATCCCTACAAAAGAATGGCCCTGACTAACATTAAACTATACCTTTCACAAATCACTTACCTCACAAAAATCTTCGCTACTCAAAGCTACTGCAATACAGCGAGCGCCACTACTGCCAGCTAAATAAAAGATTCAAACTACTGAAGGCACTAACTACTGATAGGGATAGTTAGCAAATGAAAGATATTAATAGAGAACAAACAATGTATTTACCTTGATATCATCATATATAAATATAGCAGTTCATGACAAATTTCAAAACTCCGCCATCTCTCTCCCCACATCCACCACTGCTGGCGGCTCACCTCCAACTGCGCAACGCTACGCGCTGTTCACAACCAGCTGCCTAACACTACAATGGCGAGTATTACAACAATGCAAAGCAGCCACAGACTGCACACAGCACAGCCAGTGATTTTCATACAGAGGTGGCGTTACCAATAAAAAAACCTAAACAGCCTACGTACACAATCAACAAACACTTTAAACTGTTGGCAGTGACTAATGTCTGTTCGAGAGCTGTAACAAGGCGCTTAAGAATCTCCGATATATTTTAAATTTCGAACTATTGAGAATATACATTGAATCGGAAAAATCAGTGATGTCAGCGAGTGAAACTGATAGGTAAAAGCGCCAATATAATGGTAATCTATTATTCTTTGTTCTACGTCTCTTCGTTTACCTGTTACCTGACCTATTGAGCTTCGTTCTCTTTCCCTAGCGTCGTCTACAGATGTTACTCGTCTGTGTTTTGGTAACTGTTTGCTATAGCTACGTCTCGCTTGCATCAACTGGAGGATTAGGGTTCCATGTGCCTGATGTGTCTATAAACAACGTAGTGCAGAATGTACTTATCCCGTAATGTACTGTTTGTTGACATCTGCAACTGACTTGGTAACACGCACGTAACACGGTTTTCTGGTTCAGTAACTCTTTAGCCGTGTTGCTGTACGTTTGCAAGCATGAGTATGTCATAGGTAAGTAAATCTTCTCTTACTCTTAAATTCATTTGGTTTCCGTACTTACTGTATTAGTCTTTATTCTGTTACGGTGTCCATATTTACCTTGCTCTGTCAATTTTTCTATTCCATTTTGGCTTGAGCTTTCTTAACTTTATTAACAGTTGTCCTGGAACCGTTCTTTGCAAGTGTTCATTCCATCTTCTTGTGTTTAATTTCACTCGCAAACAACCTGTCGAAGTTCTTTCCTTATCTTTCATTTCTTATTCTGTCTGCCGTTTTGTATACTTAAGTATAATCATAAAATGTTAAAATCAATCTTCAAGTTAAATGGACTTTAGTACAAAATGTTAAGACTATATGATCGTAAAGTATACTTAATTCTCTTGATCCTTCACATTCTAACAAATCGGACATCGGAACTATAGTCTGGATCCAGTAGGCAGCTGCACATTTTATGATAACTGAATAACATTAACGATATTTGATCTCGCATCAGGCGAAGGAATTAATGTAATGTACATATTTTAGCTGCAAATATAGTAATTTTTATTCGATTGGAAAAATAACTGCTCCTGTAAGAAATGTCCACTATATAATTTTCCTTTCTGATACAGGTACGAAGACCGCATTCACTAGAGCTGAAATCCTTGTTCGAGAAGTTTGGTAAGTTAAAATGCTGCTTCATTGACACTGGTTGCGGCTGATTTACTTCCTCTTGGAGTACTCGTTCGCAGACTTCACTTATTTTAGAACGCTCGTAACAGTATTTCCGTCTTAAATTCGGTATCTGCCTTGAGATTACGGACTTTTTCGAGTGTTCTTTTATTTTTTTTTTATTTTTTTTTTTTTTTGCCGACAGACAACCGCATTGTTTTAGATTTTTATGTTTCAATTGTATCCCCTTAATTTGTCGCTGGTGTTTCCTTGAAATAAAGAACGTTTGGATACAGATTATTTGATTAACTGTGGAAGGTGGCTTTTTTGTGGCGGATAGATATTTTCATTTCGGAGTATGCATTACTTTCGGCGGACACATATTTTTATTTCGGTGTGTGCACTACTTTTCTCTTCCCGGCTGTCGGATGATTCAGTTTATCACGCATATTTCCTGGTTCATTCATACTCTTTGATTCGGTACTCCGACATTTTAACTGCTTGCGAATGTTTTGAATATTTTTGCAGTACACTACTTTACAGTACACTGCTGTAGTACAGTACACTACATTCCTCTGTATTAAACGTTTTCTTAAGTCAATGAGGGACCCCACCCTGACCACGAAGAACACTCGCATGCCGAAACATTACCTGCGCTGTACTTCACTGTTGGCGCAACACATGGTGGCAGATTGGATCACAACGGGATACACCGTGATTCGTCACTCCAGGTCACTTGTTTCCAGTCATCCACTGTTCAGCGCTGACGCTCTTTACACTACCTCTGCGGTCGCTTAGCTCTGACTACAAAAATATGTGACTTATCAGGAGCGGCTATACCATACTACCGCATTCTTTTTAACTCCCTACGCACAGTCGTTTTGCTAGCTGGACTGCCGGTTGCATTTTAGAACTCACGAGTCATTCCTTCCGCTTGTTTCGTGCGATTTTTTTACATTCACCCTCCCCAATCCTCGACGGTCCGTGTCCGTCAGTACATGTGACTGCCTGGTCTTGGTTTAGCTGTGGTTGTTCTTTTGCGTTTCCACTGCACAATTATATCATCAACTTGCTACCAGTTCTTCGAATGAAGCACTTGTGGAACGGTTTGAATTCACGATATCCAGGGACATAAGACACTGTGTGGAAAAAAAAGTTCAAATGTGTGTGAAATCTTACGGGACTTAACTGCTAAGGACATTAGTCCCTAAGCTTACATACTACTTAACCTAAATTATCCTACGGACCAACACACACACCCATGCCCGAGGGAGGACTCGAACCTCCGTCGGGACTAGCCGCACAGCCCATGACTGCAGCGCCTGAGACCGCTCGGCTAATCCTGCGCGGCTACTGTATGGCTTTATAGTTTATTTAGAGAGATGCATATGGGGCCTGAAGATGGCATAGTGAAATACCGAAACTGGTTGTCGTCAAAATGAAATAAAATAACATCTTAGTTAGACGGCTGTTGGAGGATTTCATTCATATTGACAATTACTTAACCAGGTGATGCCCCTTGTCGACGATGGATCAACAGAGGCCCATTCTGTTGTTACTGATTCTCTAATGACACCGCAAGTCACCCCCTTTCCTTCCATACCGACAGGTCCGTCTATCGTGACATCTCGTGGCCCATTCTGCATTACATAGTTGTGTTCGGATATTTTTGATCTGATAGTGTATATTCTTTGTTTTGTTTCCTCTTCTTCCGAAGGTACCAAAATTGTGGTATTTCAAGTTGTCAGTCGAGCTTGTGGGGTGTGTGTGCACACGTCTGTGACAGTGAGAACAGATGAAACCAGTGCAGTTCCTGCGCCGCACGACTATTTCCGGTGCGGAACGCACCACCCTGTCGGCTTGGCTCGTCATAAGGCGTGACGCTGGCCCTGGAGTTATGCGACCGGCTCCCGTTAGAAACGCCCTACGTCACATCCGTCCCACGACCTCGCCAACACTCCACATTGTCTGTATGCGGGACTTGCGCACAGTGTGCACGTAACGCCATAACCACATACGCGAAGCTGCTGCCGGCCGCTGTGGCCGAGCGGCTCTACGCGCCTCAGTCTGGAACCTCGCGACCGCTACGGTCGCAGGTTCGAATCCTGCCTTGGGCATGGATGTGTGTGATGTCCTTAGGTTAGTTAGGTTTAAGTAGTTCTAAGTTGTAGGGGACTGATGACCTCAGATGTTAAGTCCCATAGTACACAGAGCCATTTGAACCATCTGTCATTAAATATGCTGTTCAATGCCGCTTCAACCGCACGCGAGCTATGTGCCCGACATCCACCATGTTGGAAGTACATCATCATTCTGTCATGCAGTGAAACATCTTGTAGTAACATCGGTAGAACATTACGTAGGAAATCAGCATACATTGCACCATTTAGATTGCCATCAATAAAATGGGGGCCAATTATCCTTCCTCCCATAATACCGCACCATACATTAACCCGCCAAGGTCGCTGATGTTCCGCTTGTGGCAGCCATCGTGGAGTTTCCGTTGCCAAATAGTGCATATTATGCCAGTTTACGTTACCGCTGTTGGTGAATGACGCTTCGTCGCTAAACAGAACGCGTGTAAAAAATCTGTCATCGACCCGTAATTTCTGTTGTGCCCGGTGGCAGAACTGTAGACGACATTCAAAGTCGTCGCCATGCAATTCCTGGTGCATAGAAATATGGTTTTTTGCACGCGATTTTGAGATTCCCGATTCTCGCGCAATTTGTCTGCTAATGATGTGCGGATTAGCCGCGACAGCAGCTAAAACACCTACTTGGGCATCATAATTTGTTGCAGGTCGTGGTTGACGTTTCACATGTGGTTGAACACTTCCTGTTTCCTTAAATAACGCAACTATCCGGCGAACAGTCCGGACACTTGGATGATGTCGTCCAGGATACGGAGCAGCATACGTAGCACACGCCAGTTGGACATTTTGATCACAATAGCCATACATCAACACGATATCGACCTTTTCCGCAATTGGTAAACGGTCCATTTTAACACGGGTAATGTATCACGAGGCAAATACCGTCCGCACTGGCGGAATGTTACGTGATACCACGTACTTACACGTTTGTTACTATTACAGCGCTATCTATCACAAAGCGAAAAAAGCGGTCCAACTAAAACATTCGTATTTTTTTTACGTACTACACGAATATGTAATAAAAAATGGGGGTTCGTATTTTAAAAGACGCTCAGAGCCATTTGAACCATTTTGAACGAAGCTGTTGTAGAGTGCGTTTTTCAGATGTTTCTTTTTATTTTTGTGCAAAAGCTATCACCATTACCCGAAAATAACAAAAAACACGTTAGTCTGTTTTTAAAACTAACTGGTCCATGTTCGAAGTACGAACGTCTTCAACACCGAGATCGTAGATAAGCTCATGAAAAAGCCTATGGGATCCACGATATGCTGTGACATCAAGTCGTAATTTACAGCCCTGATCACAGAAAACCTCAGTAAAATTCTTCTGAATGTTCATTTGGGTCAAGATATAAAGCAGATACAGCAAACAAGTGCGTCAACACACCCTGAAGCACACATCTACCCACTTTCTGTTCAGCAAAAACTGGACGAGACAAGCCTTCTATTGGTTCATATGGCTCCAAGCACTATGGGACTTAACATCTGAGGTCATCAGTCCCCAAGACTTAGAACTACTGAAACCTAACTAACCTAAGGACATCACACACACCTACGCCCGAGGCAGGATTCGAACCTGCGACCTTAGCAGCAGCGCGGTTACGAACTGAAGCGCCTAGAGCCGGTCGGTCACAGCGGCCGACTCAAGCCTTCTCTTATCCGCATGAGTTTCAACCACGGCGTTTCTACTGTCCATAATAATCCAAGAGCACACTATTATGAAATCACTTTTATTGCACACGCACTACGTTTATGAACAGGTATAACCATTTTCTATCAATTCTAATCGTCTTCATTTCTCCAATGAATTAGTTTCGCCAGTCAACGGTACACGGCATAGAAAACGATGGTTATTTGAAGAGGGCTATAATTATTCGAAACTAGATGTAGTTGCACATAGGCATAATGCGACTATGATTTCCGTAAATACGATATAAAGGCTTCCCCAGACGTCTTTCTTCTGGACTTACACAGAAACGTGTAACTGTAGAAATGAGAATTAGACATTTAGTCTAGTACTGCAGAGATATGAGAGGTTAGGAGCAACCCTGCACAGTAGTTTCCGAAAGCTGTAAATGTATTTCCTGCGGAACATATAGTCTCTCCGATGTATAATAATAAGATTATTTAGAAAGACCATATGAGGTCACTTTTAACAAAGTAGTTTCGAAACTTTAATCCTAATTCCATTTCGCGACGTTCTATAGCCACCTTCTTGTATTATTTCCTTGTTTCCGCGGTTCTAGGCGCTGCAGTCTGGAGCCGAGTTACCGCTACGATCGCAGGTTCGAATCCTGCCTCGGGCATGGATGTGTGTGATGCCCTTAGGTTAGCTAGGTTTAAGTAGGTCTAAGTTCTAGGTGACTGATGACCTTAGAAGTTAAGTCCCATAGTGCTCAGAGCCATTTGAACCATTTTTAATGGCTCCAGGCAAATGCCGGGATGGTTCCTTTGAAAGGGCACGGCCGACTTCATTCCCTTCCTTCCCTAATACGATGAGACCGATGACCTCGCAGTCTGGTCTCCTCCCTCAAGAAAAACATTTCCATGACGAGATACAGCTTGTTCCACACCTTTGAACACACAGCCGTCCACAGCATAATAATGGTTGTACCTTTCTGCGGCAATTTTTGTGAGCTCCTACTCGTCCATGGAAAGGCTAGATTTATATTTGCCGAATTTCAGTACTTTTTACTTTCGCCAGCGTCACTATATAATATATTCATTCTACGCTGTTTCACATTACCTTTGCGAATAATTACGCCTCAATACCTTAATATTCTATAAAAAATTTTGGTAAGATCTTATGGGACCAAACTGTTTAGGTCATCGGTCCCTAAACTTTCACACTACTTAACCTAACTTAACTAACTTACACTTAGGACAACACACACACCCATGCCCGAGGGAGAACTCGAACCTCCGACGGGTGGAGGTGCGCGGACCGTGAAGAATCCCCTCAGACCTCTCGGCAGTATTCTATAATAGATGGTTTATACACACTTTGTAGCTTAATAGTGTCTAATGAATCTATGCGTACAAGTTCCAGTTTGTCATTGTACACGGTACATGAAGCCAATCACCCCAACCTTCCCACCCCCACCCCCAATACTGCAGTGCTTTATTATTTGTAAAACGCAATTTTGTGTAAATATCCTGTAGATATATAATTTGAACCTGTACACTCCGACCCGCTCGCCTCCCTACTTTCCCTATACATTACCGTTTCCAGTTCCCTACACATTATCGTTTCCAGTTCTCTGTTCTCCTGTCAAGAGGCCGGCCGGGGTGGCCGAGCGGTTCTAGGCGCTACAGTCTGGAGCCGCGCGACCGCTACGGTCGCAAGTTCGAATCCTGCCTCGGGCATGGATGTGTGTGATGTCCTTAGGTTAGTTTGGTTTAAGTAGTTCTCAGTTCTAGGGGACTGATGACCTCAGAAGTTAAGTCTCGTAGTGCTCAGAGCCATCTCCTGTCAAGTTTGCGCCATATCGCAGTACCCCCTCCGTGCTATTTTGGTTGTTGTGCGGATAGCTCAATGGGAACATCAGTAAATAATCGACGGGGCTGTAAGAGAGGATCTTTGCTTGAAACGTTACGTCAACGCTTGCTTTGTTTCAGCCGATGTGATACGGCTTTGCGTGCAGAGTCGAAACAAATGAGCGATCTGTCAGTCCCGTTCTCGTTGGTCTGTCAGCCCCGTTCTCGTTTATCCGCTGTTCCAGTAGACGCTCTGATAGTTAGGACCGAGTCCTGGATTCCGCGTGCTGACCCCTATCCCGTTATTAGCGGTTATTCCGCGTTCCAGTGCCGTAGCTACGCCTGCGTACCGGCCAGCCACTAGGAGCAACAAATTCTGCCAAAGCTGTCAGCGTGGCCGGCCGGAGAAAACAAACACGCTCCGTGCGCCAGTATTCAGCGCATGTGCGGCGATTTCGCTTATAACTCTGTGACCCGCTTACACCTCTGGAAAGAGCGCAAACACGGAAGGCGTGCAGTCTCACTTGGGCCGAACTGCTACATGCCGCCGGTCTGAATATACCAGTTGTTTGTTGATACTGTTTCCTCGGTAGTGGCTGTCAGAAACTGGAGCGCGAAGAACTGTAATACTCTAGTTGGAGACGTTGATATTTGGGAACGGCCATTCGGTTACAGCCTTTTTACTTTACCATAGTGACTAGTGGCGGAAAGGCGCTTTCAGTAACACAGCTGAACTAGAAAAATTGCTGTTTTTCTCATCAGTAACGTCAATGTACAAGGGAGACTGCATAGTAAACACTCGTGCGCCCCATCTTAGGATATCGCTCAAGTGTACGGTGCCCATACAAAGCAGAAATAAAGAGGGATATGGGACGTAAACAAAGAAGACAAGCACAAATGTTCACAGACTTATTACATTCGCGGGATTAACTGGTACACGCTTGAAGTAGACGCGGCAAGTATCCCAAGAAAGCCTATTTATAAAATTAAGGAACCAGTTTTAAGTGAGTAATTTAAGCACATATTGCAACTCTTTACGCATTGCTGCCGTAGGGACTGCAAACTGAAGATTACTTCTGCATCTACACGTGTACTTTGCGAAATACTGCAAAGTACATGGCAGAGAGTACTTCCCATTGTACCAGTTATTTCGCATTTGGCCAGCCGGTGTGGCCAAGCGGTTCTAGGCGCTTCAGTCTGGAGCCGCGCGACCGCTACGGTCGCAGGTTCGAATCCTGCCTCGGGCATGGATGTGTGTGATGTCCTTAGGTTAGTTAGGTATAAGTAGTTCCAAGTTTTAGGGAACTGATGACCTCAGATGTTAAGTCCCATAGTGCTCAGAGCCATTTGAACCATTTCACATTTTCCGCTTTCCATAGACGTATGGAGTGCAGGAAGAAGCATGCAGTAATTGATCTCAACTTGTCTTCCTTTTTTAGCTATTTTGATTTTGTTTGGATTTCAGTTTGTTCGGTTTCTTACTGTGTGTTTTATATATCCTAAGCTATTCCTTACAAATTAGCTACTGAATTTTCACCCATACAAGTTTTCATACATTAGGGTCCATGCTGTTTCCTACGTGTAAATATCAATCCAAAAGATGTATGCTTAGAATGTCTTTTGTTTTGTTAGTAGCTTTATTTCTTTATTTAACCACATTTCTTTCGTTTTACGCTTCACGGTATTTGTACAGTGACTTCCGTACCTAGTTTGTCGTTAATGTATTTAGGAGTCAGTCATGACTGCCGACATTCTCTGTTAAATTTTGTGTGTGTAATCGTTTTGAAAATTACCATTTTCATGTTTTTTAGCTTGTAGATTACTTTCATTGCCTGACTAGGTCCTTGTAACTTAATTTAGCTCATCAAACACGACGTATGTGTGATTTTCTGTGTATTGGAGGAGGTAAAATACCTGTAAGTAGACAAACAAAAATAGCATTTCTAACATCACATGAAAACACTTGAAGATCCATTCTGACCTCAAAAAGACGTCTACAATGCAAGAGAGACAGAAAATCATATCACAAACACCTCCAAAAATATTCTTGTAAAGAACTGAACTTGAAAATCAGAATAAATTCTCGAAATGCGTTGTGCTAAGCGTGAGAAAATAAGTAACTGGTGTAGTTTTTCGTTATTTAAATCATAATAACTTTGTTTTTGATTTTGGTTAAATGTAATGATTTCTGCATAACATAAAAAGACTCTGTACCTCATCATTTTATGTATCTTCTGTATCAGTATCAGTAACATCTGTGTAAGTAGCATGAATAAGTTGTATCCAGATATATATATATATATATATATATATATATATATATATATATATAATTTTCAAGATATATCACTTTCTCCCTCTGAATAAGTTGTATCCAGTGACCTTTGTTCGTTTTTATACCACTCGGATCAATATGATCCCAATCTCTATTTCTTTTTGTTTGTTGAATGTTAACATATATATATATATTTCCAGTGTGCGTCTGGGGTTTTCTAGGCCTCTTTGGTACTATTAGGGTTAATATGGAAAGTATACTTCTTTAACCACTGAGCTACCTCGTTAAATCGGGATAATGAACTTGATGATGTTAATATATTTTATTAGAAGCATGACTCACACGTGCAGCGCACGTATCAAAGCAGATGTCGCCGCCTTGAACTGCGTCATCGCGGCGTATCGCCCCCTGCATCTAGTGCAGTGCAGCCACGTCAGGACTTTGGCGCGAGCAAGGGTGCGTGGGTGGCGCGGCTCGCCCTGGCGAGGGGGATGCGCGTCAGGCGAAGCGCGTCCACCCACACTCCCCAAAAACAACACAGCCTCACGAGGCTCGTTTACGTTTTACTTGATGTGATAGAGCGATCTGGCCCAGTGCTTAACGCTCTGGCATCGTACTCGGGAGGGACGCGGGTTAAATCCTCGCCCGATCCTCCTGATTTCATGCTTACAGCTAATGTTCTTTTAAACTCGACATAGTCGCAGTCTTGTTCAGACCCAGTTAGCGCTTCGTCTCTAAATGGCTTCATTGTTGACAGGACGGGGCATTGAACTCTAACTTGCTTCCATTTCTTCCAGGCTATCTTCTATTATAAAACTCGTCAGATAAATGAGAGCGATCTCACTTTGTATGGAACTCTTCTTCCTTTTTATTTTTTAAAATATGATCATCAATCTTTCAACCTGTTGTCTTAGACTACAGCTTCTACCTTGTTCTAGCATTTTCTCAAAAATCAATTTAATACGCTTTAAACCCCGGCTGTTCCTCGTAACTGTCTATCTAATCGATCTAATAAGCTTATAAGGGTTATAACTACCCAGTTAAAATTTCTCGTTCCAACGACAGCGATTCTCCAGGCGCCGGCCAAAAATTCATAGACCAGTACCGAGGAATTACCACACGCCAATCAGTAACGCACCTAACTGAGAATAAAGTAATTTTCATTGCAAGAATTTTCTCCTATTCAAATTCATAACCACTGCGAATGATGAGGAGGGCAGCGAAACAAATTGTAAATACTCACAAAATATCGTTGCGAAATTGTTTCCGCCCAACGAAACTGCAGTGAACAGAAAAAACGACTTGCGTAGTCAACAAATATCTTAACGAAGGTATCATATTGCTGCCGATGACAAGCTATCTAGCAACCTCCGAACCGATATCGTAACTTAAGCCTGTGTGATGGCGCTCCACACGGAGGAAAGCCGGTTCGAATCCAGGTGGAGGATGAAATTTTCACTGCCAGTAATTGGGTGGTAAGGTAAAGAGTGATGGTGCTGCAGAGTTCCTGATCACCAGTCTTTGCGACAATATTCTATAAAAAATTCTAAACCTCTCTGCAATTACTATGTTTACATACGCTCCTAAAATCGGTTTTCGTAAGCAGATTTACCAATATCGCTTCTGGTTGGTCATGTAAACACTCCAGAATCGATACAGGAAATCAGTTTCCAGCTGGCGGCTTTCGTCATCCAGACTCGATTTCCACTCTAATGCAAACACACAACAGTTTTTGAAATGTGCTTCGGCTGTCAGGTAACGTCTCGTTTTTTTGAAAATATTCGACCAATGTGGATGGACTGACTGATTGTGCAATGAACGAGAAGCAGTTATATTAGAGTGAGCATGAGCGTGATCTACATCTACTATTTAAGTGAAGAGATATAGCAATTGTGTTGACTGAATTTAGTTATTAAATCGTATGGCTAGGGTCTCCCGTCGGGCAGACTTTCAATTTGACGCCACTTCGGCGACCTGCAGTCGATGAGGACGATAGGATGATGATGAGGACAGCACAACACCCAGTCCCTGGACGGAGAAAATTAGAAAATTCCCCCACCCAGCCGGGAATCGAACCCAGGCCCAGAAATTGACAATTCGTCACGCTGACCATTCTACTACCGGGGGCGGACTGCTGACTAAATCAGAAACGGGAACACCTATTTTCCAGGCGCCGTATTTTACTGGGCTAGCAAATCCGCTTCAGACCTTAACAGATAAACATCACAGCGAATAACCGTTTCCGAAATTCGGTTTTCATCTTTCGGAAGACGTCCCATGTGATGGTGCTATTCGAGACGAGTAGACCATGTGCCGCCACTGCGTTTCGCTCTTTCCTTTCTCTCATCGTCGTCATACGATGGAAACAGAACACTGCACTATACACGCGTCCATTACACTTACCTACAGTCTACCAATACAAGTATCACACAGTTCAAACATATCTGCAAGGAAAGGGGCCAAGGCTCGCAGAGAAAGAACAGCCCAACGCAAGCCTTGGGATATCCCAGTCAAAAAATTTCATACATTCACATATTTTACAAGGTACTACCTGTTTTTAGAAGGTCCTACAAACCCTAAATCGTTAGTAATTACGGTAAATGATTGCAGTAGATAAAAAATTTTTCAGGTCTAATTTTTACAGGCAAATTCTATACGTAAAATATATCGTACTTTACGTAAATTGAAGATGTAGTGGGGAGGAGGCGGGGGGAGAAAGGAATGGAAAGGCACTATTGATATCATTTGCGTCGGGACTTTATGCAAAATGAGCGGCGATGAGTGAAAATGTGTGTCGGACAGAGATTCGAACCCGCCATCGCCTCCTTACGAGGCAGTTGCGTTAACCGCTGCGCCATCCGGACACAGTGTGTGTTGCACTTGTGCGGACTATCTCGGCACACATCCCGGACGACGCACATTCCCACGAAGCGCCACTTACTCGCAGTCCATGTCTATGTCGTCCACGTTCGCTAATTTGAGATGCTCGCAAGTAGTCGACCGTAATCGTGCGTCCGCACTGAAGGTGGTTGATTCATTGCCCGTCGGGGCGAATCAGTTATATGAATGGGTGAATAGACACCGCGCATTTATATAATATCGTATTTTATCAGTAGAATGAGAACCCGTTAATGGTGACACAGATGTGCTAAAGCCTGAGCCGACCGGTTTGGCCGAGGGGTTCTAGGCCCTTCAGTCCGGAACCGCGCTGCTGCTACGGTCGCAGGTTCGAATCCTGCCTCGGGCATGGATGTGTGTGATGTCCTTAGGTTAGTTAGGTTTAAGTAGTTCTAAGTCTAGGGGACTGATGACCTCAAATGCTAAGTCCCATAGTGCTTAGAGCAATTTGAAGTAAGAAAAGCGACGTAAGAAGAATTTTGTGGTTTGCACAAACAAGCGAAAGTCAAGCTCATAATTAATAGAGGGAAGGTTTCCTCGAAAACGAATATGGATGATGCAGTAATACGTCGGAGCAGGCAAAGCCAAGACGATATCATTCTCCCCCTGCTTCGTAATCTTTGCTGCGGGGGCATTGTAGGCTTTAGCTCTTAACACTGAGCGCCTGGGACGCCCTGCGTTGTTGACAGAGGCCATCAATTAAACAGAGGCGGAGGCGGCCCTGTTCAGGCTAGGCAGCCGACAGCCGCCGCCTGTGTACCGCGCAGAGCAAACAGCACCAATCTGTCCTCCCCTGGTAGCTGGCACACCAGTTCGCCCCTCGCCAACGCGGAGACAAAGGCAGCACGGCACCGTCTCGACCAGGCGGTCATTCCTCTTGCTCTGCTTGTTGCTACCTGGTATACGGCTTTTCATTTGCCGCCCTCAAGCGAGGAATCTTACATCGTCGATGTAACATAGCGTTCATCGTGCTGTTATTATAGTGTTTGCCTAGTTCACATCATTGAGGGTGTATAGCGCAAAAGCTACTCTGAGAGGAAGTGTATTTATTTATTTAACCTGACAAGATTAGGGCCCATCAGGCGCTCTCTTATACCTAACTAGGCGTTCTACATACTTCACATTGCATATACTACAGTAAGCATGTTACATTAAATTTAGAAAAATTACAGCAGTACGGACAAGGGGGGAAAAAAAACCACGCAGTTTACACTGAGGTGACAAAAGTCACGAGATACCTCCTAATATCGAGTCGGACCTCGTTTTGCCCGGCTTAGTGCAGCAGATCGACGTGGCATAGACTCAACAAGCCGTTGGCAGTCCCCTGCAGAAATATTCAGCCATACTGCCTGTATAGCCGCTCATAATTGCGAAATAGTTGCCAGTACACGATGTTATGCATGAACTGATCTCTCAATTATGTCCCATAAATGTTAGATGGAATTCATGCCGGGTGATCAGAGTGCTGAAATCATTTTTTCGAATTGTCCAAAATGTTCTTCAAACCTGTCGCGAACAGTTTTGGCCCAGTGACATCACAAGGTTGTTTGGGAACATGAAGTCCACGAATCGCTGCAAATAGTCTCCAAGTAGCTGAACTTAACCATTTCCCTCCAGTGATCGGCTCAGTTGCACCAGACAACCTAATCTGTTCCATATAAACACAGCCCACACCATTATGGAGCCACCGCCAGCTTACACAGTGCCTTGTTGACAACTTGGATTCCTGGTTTCGGAGGGTCTGCGACACACTCGAACCCTACCATCGAGTCGGACTGAAATCGGGACTCATCTGACCAGGCGACGGTTTCCCCGTTGTCTAGGGTCCAAGCAATATGGTCACGAGCCCAGCAGAAGCGCTGCAGGTGGTGCCGTGTTGTTAGCAAAGGCACTGACATCGGTCGTCTGCTGCCATAGCACATTAACACCAAATTTCGTCGCAGTGTCCTAACGGTTACGTTCGTCGCACGTCCCATATTGATTTCTGCGGATATTTTATGCGCTGTTGTTTGTCTTTTAGCACTGATAATTCTACGCAAACGCTGTTATTCGTGGTCGTTAAGTGAAGGCTGTCGGCTACTGCGTTGTCCGCTGTAAGAGGTAATGTCTGACATTTGGTATACTCGGCGCACTCTTGACGCTGTGGATGGTGAAATATTGAATTCCCTAACGATTTGGCCCGGCCGAAGTGGCCGTGCGGTTAAAGGCGCTGCAGTCTGGAACCGCAAGACCTCTACGGTCGCAGGTTCGAATCCTGCCTCGGGCATGGATGTTTGTGATGTCCTTAGGTTAGTTAGGTTTAACTAGTTCTAAGTTCTAGGGGACTAATGACCTCAGCAGGTGAGTCCCATAGTGCTCAGAGCCATTTGAACCATTTGAACCTAACGATTTGCGAAATGGAATGTGCCATGTTTCTAGCTCCAACTACCACCCGGCGTTCAATGTCTGTTACTTCCGGTTGTGCGGCTATAATCACGTCGAAACCTTCCTACACGAATCACCTGAGTACAAATGACAACTGCGCCAATGCACTGCCTTGCGTACGGGACAGTACCGCCATGTATATATGTGCATGTCGCTATCAAATGACTTTTGTGACTACATTCTAGAAGCAAGCGGAACTCTTGCGGCATATGACGACAGTGTTCTTTGCCCAATTTAAATGCTCATCCAAAGCTACACCCAAATTCTTCGTTGCTTTCTGATATGGTATTGGGATGCGGTCAATTTGAATGAGAGGCAACTGATCGCAGAATTCTGAACTTATTAATTTGTAACATGTGTACCTGCTCGAGGGAGGAATTCATACTGGGCCGCATCAAATCAGCCCGGAGACTTAGATCTTGTCTTTTCAACGGGCTCGACGTTCGCCGTAAATAATAAAGATAAACAACGCAAAAATAAGTCTGTATAGTTGAACAAGTATTTGAGCACAGCTTATCCGGATTTGAGACCGTTGTTTTTACCACTGCATCATCTGGTATCGTATTTTTCAGAACACCAAAGAACTGAGTTGTCTATCGAAGATCGTAATCGTAAGCAGAAGGCCTTCCGGTTGCTCTGTAGCGTGGGTGAGGCGAAGCGAAGGCAGCCGAGGTGACGTATTTTGAGGCGAACGGCGTGGCGTGGCGTGCGTCCGGCAGCGGCTGACGTGCGTGTGTGTGTGTGGGGGGGGGGGGGGAGAAGCGGAGGGTGCAGAGGGGGGAGGGTAAATCGGGTGGCGGCGGCACGGCACGGCGATAAACCCGCTTATCCGGACGTTAGGCCAGAAAAAGGACGCCGCCGCGTCTTAATAAAAACATCCTGCACGCCGGACACAGGCGGCAGCCGAGAATCAACCGCGTCTTTCACGCTGCGTTTACCATCAGCCACCAAAGTCACCGTCACCTCGCGCTGTCGCTCTCTGGAACGTCAGGCTGCAGATTGCGTTTTTCTACACCTCTTGAAAGCTCTTCTCAGCACCCATCACTGCAGGCCGATAACCATCACACGATCATAGGGACATCTTGACACTGGAGCGCGCGGTGTCCACGATCATCATCTGTTCTCTCACTCTTTTTCCTGTTTCTTTTTCATAACTTGCTTGACAGAGCACTTGTAGATGTTCCAAAACGGAGCCCCCCTCTGCCCCAATCCCAGCCTACTGGAATATTTGTCTGAAAAGAAGCTCGTTCATCTCTCGGAAGCAGGTAGGGGGCGAAAGCCACGTGAACGACTTGTATTTGTTCCGTGGCACTGCTGAAGATTTTTCCTCAATGGTGTGTCTCCGAAGGCGTCTATTTATCTTCCTGAGGACAGTTTATATCGTAATTAATTGTAGCCACACTGGTTACGTTTGGGAACCGTGAAAGAGTGGATTAATTATTTGTATTTTCTGCTAGCAGTCAGTTTTATTCCCTTTATGTTTAATTTATCATAATGCAACGCGTTATAGCATGTTCCGTCCGTTTCCTGTGTTTGTGCGTACAGAAAATTGTTACTTAGTTATAATCTGTCGTCCGCAGCTCGTGGTCGTGCGGTAGCGTTCTCGCTTCCCGCGCCCGGGTTCCCGGGTTCAATTCCCGGCGGGGTCAGGGATTTTCTCTGCCTCGTGATGACTGGGTGTTGTGTGCTGTCCTTAGGTTAGTTAGGTTTAAGTAGTTCTAAGTTCTAGGGGACTGATGACCATAGATGTTAAGTCCCATAGTGCTCAGAGCCATTTGAACCATTTTTTATAATCTGTCTTAAGACTAGATTAAAGTAGAACTTTTTGTTTACTGTTCGGTGATGGGGGGGGGGGGGGCTTGGAGGGAGAGGCGGCGGTGGTTGGCTCTGAAAATCCTGTGATACACTTTTATATGTGGCAAATGTTCACTTACGTCCCAAAGCTTCATTTTTCATTCTTGGTGCACTGGCGGAGCTCTTGTGTAATATTACACTTTGTACTATTGCAGACTTTCTACTATTGTAGATTCTCAGTATCGTGAATGTCGCTGTAAAATGCAATGATCAGTACTCATTCAAGCCACAAGGCCGCCATATTGTATTAAGGGTCCAATGTTTACATGTATTTGCAGTGAATTAGGCCAAAAAACAGTGACAAAATAAATAGTACTAAGTGTAATATTACAGAAGCTTTGGGACGCCAAAACCGTAAGCGAACAGCTGTCACATAGAAAAGTGTATAACAATAACGTAATAACTGATGCAAAACTGTCCGCATCCCACAAGGCCTTTGTTGTCAGTCATAATAAACGAGACATTGCTCCACACAGGCAGAAGACATCACTGGACATCGAATTCTGGCCAACCAGTGCCCTCCAAATACCCCCGTAGCCCATCCAGCAGCGAAGAGTAAACAAAACCTTCTTCTGGTTGAAGAGATCTATTTTTAAGTAACAATTTTCCGTATGCATAGACGTCTGAAGACGGGCAGAAAATGCTCCAAACTCGTCTTGTGTTAAATTAAACATGAAACAATTGACAGTGATTGGTAGCAGAAAATACAAATAAATGATTTATATTATTTTGTGGATATCGGTTACAGGCATTGTGGGGGAGGGAGGGGGTGCGGGGGCGGGTATAAACTACGGTACGCTTTACCTGGTCCGCTGTAACAGGCTGCATACTACATACGCGCAACCATGCAGTCTAATTTGAATATCATCAGTGCTCACTCACCTGTCTTTTCATCCAAGCGGCACTGGAATCGCCTTCGGGAGGACTACGGTTCAAAGCCCAGCCCCCACCATCCAGTTTTCGTTTTCCTTGCTTTGCTTAAATTGCTTAAGGATGGCTGCTTTGGAGGTCACTGCCGAGCTTCCTCCTAATCTTGGCTTGTGCTTCATCACCAATGACCTCGTTGTCGACGGGACGTTAAATATTGATCTTTCTTCCTTCCTTCCTTTTTCATGCAAGTGGTGTCCCTTCCGTGACGAGTATCAGTGACAGCAACTGGTGGACCTGCATCCTGTCACAAACTGTATGTCGATTTGATCATGGACCGCAAATGTGCCACTTAACACAGTACCCAGTCCACGAGCGGAGAAAATCTCCAACCCGGCCGGGAACCCCGGGCCCGCTGCACGGCAGGCAAGCGCCTTACCACCCAGCTAAGCAGGCAGACTCCGTTCTGTAAAGGACGAGTTACAACAGTTGTGTCCCAGTTTGCTTCAGGAGAGGATACAGTGGCATCATGGTACCCTTTTCAACCAATCAAAGCATACATCCAGACTAGATGGGCTGCAACTTCATACGGGTAAGTGTTCTAGTACTGCACAAGTTGTTTGGAAATTTGATCCGATATTGCAGTAACTGAAATAACATCATATACCCGCTCAGACCGACAAGTTTCATTTCTTTTCCTCTTTCCTTTTGCGTAGCCCACTTTTTTGTCAGGCAGTGTAAATTACTGCCAATGGCCTTGCCGCAGTGGTAACACCGATTCCCGTCGGAACACGGAAGTTATACACTGTCGGTTTTGGCTAGCGTTTTATTGGATAACCGTCCAGATCTGCCGAGCGCTGTTGGTAAGCGGGATGCACTCAGCCCTTGTGAGGCCAATTGAGGAGCTACTTGACTGAGAAGTAGCGGCTCCGATCACGAAGCTGTCTACGGCCGGGAGAGCAGTGTGCTGACAACATGCCATTATAGAACTGCTTCCACTGACGGCTAGCTGAGGATGATACGGCAGTTGATTGGTCGGTACCGTTGGGCCTTTCGAGGCCTTTTCGGACGAATAGAGAGGGAGAGAGAGAGAGAGAGACAGAGACAGAGTTCATTATTACTCTGTAACAAATCACGGGTCCGTTGCACCAACATATTCAGAAATTATCCGTGAACAACCTCTGAAATTTTTTTGGTGAACTTCTGGTTCAGCAGGTATCTGTAATCTGTAAATAGGTGTGATGTGCGTAGCCGAGGGTTTTGATCACCACAGTAAGTGGGTCTCGCTGGAAACCTCGCTGTCTCGAACGCGTTGAAAGACAAAGGGGAGTGCAGCGGCAGCGGGACACGTAGAGGTCGCAGCCGCTGCAGCGCCACGGCCCCCGATGTGATACGTGATGCGAGGCGACGCCTGCCCGCCGCCATGCATCATCCACGACTTGTGGGCACAAGGCTGCTGTCTGCGCAGCAGGTAACCCGTGACAGAGCGTGAAGCGCGCGCTGCGCTGCTAAACCAACAGCCCGACCTCAGATCGCACGTCTCTTCTGTGACCTGGGTCGCAGCTGCGTCAGCGAGCGTCACCGTTACAAACTGCCCCTGTTCAGCTGAAAAATACCGGCGTTTACTCTCTGAGTGTGTTCTTTCTAAGCTGCACCAGTCCCCGGTGTTAAGTCTGATTTTTTTTACTGTCGCAGTGGAAGTAGAGAAGGAAGGCGGGTTGCCGTTTAATGTCCCGTGCGTGATAAGGTCAGTAGAGACGCAACACAAGCTCAGGCAGGGCAAGGACAGGGAAGGAAACAGTTGGTCCTGCATCTTCTTTACAGGAGCTCCACCCCATCTTCTGTGAAGGCTTAGCTCTGCGGGCTGTTGCTAGAGTCGTTTGATGTCTATCTTCTCTTCTTCGGCTGTCCTCTCAGGCGTAGATCTGAAACTCTTCATAACGTTTACAGTAATATCTTACAACATCATTTTATTCGGCCAGCAGGTGTGTCCAAATTGCGGATACGTCTTTTCTGTAGTGTCCTACATTTCTCGTATGGATCACCGTCGCCTGAAGCTCTTCCCGATGTGAGGTGTACAGCGAGTTTGAGAGCACCCAGCAGTGGAGTAGGAAACGAAATGAAACTTCACGAGTTGCGAGGACATGTGATGTTGTTTCTGTAATTATAAAATCGAGTCAGATTTACAAACGACTTGTCAGTATGAGCCCACTTATAAGTATGACATTGCACCCCGTCTAGCCTGGGTGCATGCACTGATTCGGTTGGGAAGGACGTCATAAAAAGCTGTTGCATTCCCTCATATAGCAAGCTGGCCCACATCTGTTGGACTGGTCCTTGATATCCTGGGGCGTAGTTGATTAAATACATGTTCTACTGGGGACAGACCTGGCATACAGAAATGTGCCATGTGTGGACGAGAATTGTCGTGTTGAAAAATAGCACAACGATTCTGTCGCCCGAGAGGTAACAAACGGGGATGAAGTATCTCCGTCAATTACCGTTGTGCCCAGACAGTTTCGTCAATCACTATCAGCTGTAACCTGAAGTCATACCTGAGGGCTCATCTCGCCATGACGCCAGCTGTAAAAACACTGTACCTCTCCAGAACACTGGAACAATGGAGTCTCTCCCCAGCTCATCGCCATACTAGCCGACGACGGTCATCCACGGTGGTGCAGAACTGCGCTCCATCGCTGAACACAGTTTGACAATATTCATCAGCAGTCCATTCTTCCTAGTCACGTCACCATTACAAATGCCGCCATTTGTTTTGAGGTGTTAACAGCAGCCTACACTCGGGATTTAGTTCCCTAGTCCGGTTGCTGGTAGATCTGACTAATAGTCGGAAAAGATGGAACGTTGCGTGGAGTCCATTAATTGTTCTCGGATGGCAGGAGCAGATGTGAGGGTGTTACGATGTACTTAGAGCGCAATACGGCGATCTGCTCTTGTCATGGTAAGACGCGGTCGTCCGGAACCTAACTACGAGTATAATTGCTCTCACGTTCCCACGCAGTCTAGTATGGGGATACTGTCACACCCGAATGCCCCACAAATCTGGACAGTTAGACCAGCCGGACAAAGCAGAAACTCACATTGAGCACCATTCCAGTCTCTGCGAGGTGTTGATAAACGCTATCTCATACGAGTACGTGGCATTTCCGTGTCCTTCACTCTGACGCTGTTTATGCATCTCATATACCCTACCATGCCTGTAACACCACTAAACCCGAACAACACTAGTGTGTGGGGTCTTTCCCTCTCGTCTCGTATAGGGTGCCTAAAGGATGCTGCGTCGTCGGAATGCTATACAACAAAATGGTTCCAATGGCTCGGAGCACTATGGGACTTAACTGCTGAGGTCATCAGTCCCCTAGAACTTAGAATTACTTAAGCCTAACTAACCTCAGGACATCACACACATCCATGCCCGAGACTGCTATACAACAATTGAATCAAATATCATTAATAGATTTTATTACAAGTAAGAAGATTGACAAAACTTAACTTAGGCTTTACAGCAAGTGGTCGCAAGCGATGGGCGACATGCAAACAGTAATGTTATTCGCTATAGACACTGTCGAAACAAGCTATGGATATAGATCATTAATAACTGTTCTGCGAGTGCCGGTCTAAGACTGTGCTAATACTGTCTAGTATCGTGCGGCCGAGGCTGGCAGGAGTGGCGCTTATACTCTCTTCTTGCAGAGGTCGCTCCTGTTGTGGCGCGGTCCTTGTCAGCGGGCTGTTGGCCGACTTCTTCCCACCGCCTTCTCTGGTCTTGCGTTCTTCATCTTCGTTACGGCGCTTGTGGTTACGACAGAACATAGAGGACTCTTGTGGCCGTCCTATCTGCCGATTAGGATAGCAACCACGGTCAGTTACTTGCCGGCTGATGTTGTGTACGTGTACGAAGTTACATTGACATCAGACGATGTCTGCTGTGTGGGATGCTTCTCTTCTTTTTTTTATCAGGGATTGTAGCTGACGCAACGTCCCCACTGCTTTTCCCTCGATTAGCTACTCTTGCTGTTAAACAAGGACACAACACTACGACAGGAGGTCTTCGACGTGATTGTTCCGTGTTAGACGCCGCACGAGAATGACGACCAGGTAGTAGTTGTCCTCCTCCAATGCACAACACCACCCAGGAAGTCTGTCTGCTTCAAGTCCATGGGGACTGGGCGTCTCGCTACGACGAGCGCTTGGCTCTTCGTTGCACTGAAGGCTACCTCCATTTCGCCGTCCATGACACCAGGCGCCGCAGGCGGACTGGAGTCGGCGCTATGCAAGATGGAATTACATGCTGAGAGTATATAGCGCCGTGTCGTCAGTGCGATCCGCACCCGCGGGCACTGTGGCAACTCCGCTGTGTACAGATTGTGTAGTAGGGGACCAAAACCGTGCGGGATTCCGGCAGGATCCAGCTCTCTGAGGACAGGTCATCCTGTGCCCTGATGTGAAGTTTAAAAGATGCCATGCAGCGTTGAAATCACCCGCATAAATAGTTCGCGCAGGTGAAGTTCGTGCCCAAAGCGTTGGGAGTTGGATGGTCGACGGCCGAGCTCTTACTTGGGAAACGCGGCATTGCCCCAAATCTATGTAGAGAAATCACCGACAACCAAAATCTGGTCGGCGGTTTTGGCCGAGCGGTTCTAGGCGCTTCAGTCTGGAACGGCAGTGCCGCTACGGTCGCAGGTTCGAATCCTGCCTCGGGTATGGATGTGTGTGCCGTCCTTAGGTTAGTTAGGTTTAAGTAGTTCTAAGTTGTAGGGGACTGATGTACTCAGATGTTAAGCCCCATAGTGCTTAGAGCCATTAGAACCATTTTTGAACCTAAATCTGGATGGCCGTGAGCTCTGCTCTTCCCAAATGCGGGTCCAGTGTACTGCTTGCTGTGCCGCCTTTGTCGTTAGGGAAGTGTACGAAACTTAAATAGTGAAGTTGGGACCTGTTCATTATCAATTCATTTAATTGTTTCCTCAATATTAACACTGGGCATATAGAAATGTTCCCCTTATAATATGACAAGTATTCTTTTTTTATCGAAGCCATTACGTATGAGTGATGAAGATAAAAATTTGGAGTCAGATTAGACGCCATTCTAAGCGAAGCTTTGTAATATTTTGCGTCGTTAATTAAGCGTGTCGCGCTTCGCATTGTAATAGTTCGACACCACGTCAGTACTCAGACAATGCAATGTTTTGATCTGATTTCACGCTGTGAAGGATATCAAGTCAGTAGCCCTGTGAGAATATAATGTCATAAAATCACATAGTTTTGCAAAGCCAAAAGCCGATAAACATTGCTTTTAGATCTAAAAGATCTTTAGGAATGTTTTGTGTTTTTGTTTCGACGAAAATTACTGTCGCTGTCAAGTGCTTGTTGATTTCAGTTTTGACTGAATGTATTGTACGTCACATTCTTCGCCGACAACTAGGCGTCTACTTCTTTCTTACAGCAGAGTTTCACAATCATTTACACGATATTCTCACAATTCTGGGGCAAACATTTTGGTATTGTCTTAGCGGAAGTCATATGGTATTGCTGCACAATGTTCAGTTTTCCAAGCGACCCACGTGACTGAGTGGTTAAGTTACTGGCCTCTCATTCGCTTGGATGCCTGTTCAAACCCAGGACTGAGATTTACACGGTGTTACTCCATCGCTTACGGCAAATGCCGGGATGGTTCTTTTAAAAAACAAGGGCTGTTTCCTTCGCCAGTATGAGATTGTATTTTATGTCTAGTGGCCCTGTTGTCAAAGTGACTTCAAACCCTGACCTTGCAGCTTTTTTCAGTTTTCGTAGTTGTATCGTTCTGCGTTGCCCAAAGAACGTCTATTATCGCACGATCTTTAAGAAGCAACATCATCCGGTATTTGGCCTGCCAAAACACAGAACAAGTTATTCATGAAGGTTTTAAGATGTTAAGGACAAGTGGAGGAACAAGCCTTTCGAGAGCCTCTACAGCAGCTTACGACAGTGTAGAAACAAAACTCAAGCCGAACTCGCTTATCGTGGTCCCAATCGCGGCACTACCCTATAATGTCGCACGTTTCCCAGAGCTGTCATATAATGCGTTTTCCTTTATCTGTAATACTCAATCTTACTACTGTAACGTGAGCACCTCCTTAAAAGTTTCAGTGTAAGGTGCAACATTAGTATACCCGCTCTTTACGCATACTCATTAGTCCTCACGGCGGAACGTTTCCGGTGATTGACACAATGTTGAATTAGAGGAATATGTTCTTTCGCTTACAGCAGTTCGCTAAAACTATGTGTAGTAAACACAAGCCCGACGACAATACAGTGATTAATATACAACGCGAGAAATTCTAATTGTAGCAGTCGTCATACCCTATGTAATATGGGTACAGTCGTAAACAGACAGAAAAATAAAGTTAGTGGAGGGGGAAGCAGTCCGCCACATGCGTGTTATGTATTTTTGTTGGGACTGTTTATTTGCTTGTATTTCTCTGCGTAATGCAACGCACGTATTTAAGGAACATATCCGGACTAGTTATTTATGGAATACACAAGTTAATGCTCAAGTAATTTATGGAACAGAAGTCAGTTCCAGAGTTGGCAAATGCATCATTACTTTCCTCCGTAGCCGACCGCATGTGTGTCACACAGGATTTATGTGAGAGACTGTCTGCTGTTTGTGCTTTATAACATCCGGGATGCGGCAGCATTGTAATAGCCAGGGCTGCTATCCCTCTCATACGAAGCCTGTACACAGCTGGAGCGTCGTGTGGATAGTCGGTGCTCATCTTGGCGATGAAGTCTTTGCTGTTAGGAATGTTCTAGACGTAGCCGTACGCCTCGTAGTAGGAGAGCTCTGCTGATCAGCACTAATTACGAAGATCCGCCCACCAACTTGTTGCGCCATTGTCGTGCTTGTGAAGTGTCAGAAATAACATGAAGTCTTCGGAGGAACGAAACCAGAAGATCTGAAGCTGTGAGAATATGTAGGGTTGCAGCTCAAGACACCAATTTGTGGACAGTAAGTAAAATCTCCTCGGTTTTAACAGCATTCGACAGTTAGAATAGCAAACTAGCTTACGACAGAGGTGCCCAATGGAATACAGGAAGCCATAGGCTATGTATAGACCCCACGTCGAAATTATTTGCCTCTGAATGAAACTGTCGTATATTTAGATTCTGTTCTTTTTCAGAAATCCCTGTATTAAGACGGTACGTACTTACAGATGATTTGAAGTCTCTCGAAACACAGAAATAACTACTCTGTGTATAATTACAAAATACCTTGAGTATGATGCTTTCCGTATCACATGTTATGGTTCTGTTCCAGTTACGGTTAGAGCGAGTGTGTTAGGATTCTCTCCTTCCCCACTCACAGATGGGACTACGTACGAATCATTTTATTCTGTTTATTTATTTTTATCTTCATTCGGTATCTGAGTACTGATTCGTACAGCCAGACACACAGCGACTATTTAAAAAGTAAAATGCAGATCACATAAAACTGTGACCTGAAATTCAACGCAAATGAATTTAATAGACCGGTACGCTCAAGGCTTTTGGGCGTAATAGGGTGTTAACAAGTATGCAGTTGACCGGATGTTATATTATTTTACTTTTAGTGTAGCATCTATTTTACTGCAGTTGCGCAAACTGAGCGAATGACATGTAAGCGGTTGAACGTGAGAAAAATCATCAGACGAACGTTGGTCTAAGAAACCGAGACAGAAGCCAATAGGCAGTTTGTCAGTTCTTGAATGTGAGAGCTACAGTTTTCTTGAATCAGCTGGAGTTCCTATTGCCACAACTTTGTTACCAGTAAGGAATAAGCGCACGTTGTTTAGCCGTAGGTACAGCTGTCATAATCGTTATTGGCCTATGCAGCATTAGTTTTTTACCCGTGTGACGGATGCTAACGCACTAAGCCCAACCACATCCATATTATTTCTTCGAAGCGTCGGTGTAAATTAGCGCTGCGTTTCTGTAGCCGGAGAAAGAATCCTTCAAACCATAACCATAATCTGTGTCTAATACAACTTGTGTTTCTTATATACTGATCTCGTAAACTGAATAATAGTAAGGTAGTTTTGTGCAGATAAACGTCTTTTGATAAATGCCGCAGTTCTGTATGTCGTACAAGCGGAAGATGATGTTTGCTGGGCCAGTACTTAGAAATGGAGGATGGGCCCGTCAGGATATTATCGTCTACAACAGTGGTTCCCAGCCTGGTGATAATTACTCTCTTAGGGGTAGAGTAAAAAGAGTAGAATTTTCTAGGGGATGATAACTAAACGATTCAATTCCGTTTGTCATGAAACTAAATTATTTTCAAAAGCTTATTGCTATTATCACAATTCTGTAAGACTATAATAGTGGTTATACAAGTTACCAATAATACTTTTTCTTAATTAGCAGCATTAATGTGGTGGAGGATACAGGTTACTCACGTAGTTCACCCACTGCACACATATGTTGTGCATTGTCCAGTACATCGCATAAGACAAAAGTGAGACATAGACCTAACATATGTTAAATATCTCAAGAAAATGTTTCCTCCAACTTGTAGACAGTAACTGCAGCAGTCCAGAAATTGCCTCATTACTCGCTTCCAGACAGATAAATGAATTAACTGAGAGCACGACACAGCAGTAACTACATAAGGGCTACTATAGCGCTGTACACAGTATATTATTATTATTACTATTACTACTAACGGTTGTGGTGAGACACAAAGCATTAACAGCCTGAAGTCTTCCCAATTTGTGCCAGGTCAGAAGTAAGGAGTGTAGCAGTAAAGGACTTACGTACAGTAAGTATAGTGCACGCTTTTTAACTTGGTTGATTTTAGGGTTGCAGTGTGCAGTTCAAGCAAATGCCACAATGGAGAGGAATAATGTAAAGGAAGTATGTTTTGCAACAGGTGTCTATCCTCGCTGTGGGTAGTTAGCTTTCTTATCTGACAAGGACTTGTGGGCTGCACTTGCAATGCACTGCGAATTCCTTCTTCATTCATTCTAATTCACACGCAAACTAAATAATATCCTATTTTCATCGTTTTAAAAATAAAATTATTCCCAGAAAAATCTTTCATTCTACAGTTTAGTTAGGTTCTAAGGTTGGTGATAATGTGAGGGAGGGGGAAGGGGCAACAGACGGCAAGGGTGTGGAGGGGGGGGCGGGGGTACTAGCTAATGTCTAATTGCACTCAGGGATAATGGTCTAAGAAAGGTTGGGAACCACTGGTCTATAATCTGATTTTGTACGAACTGCGACGATTTTAATACGAGGGTCACTCAAAAAGAAATGCACACTATTTTTGTAAAAATACAGTTTTCATTCTGCATGTGTGAAAGTTTTACAGTGTGTAGATACATCCTTCCCGGTTGATTTCAAACTTAGTTCAACCTGTTCCCATGAGTGGAGCCGTCACATCATGTCTTCGAGATGGCTGCTACACTTGACGTTCGTCAGAAGCAACGTACTGTCATAGAATTCCTGAGCTGTGAAAACGAGACAGTGGGAAACATCCAAAAGAGGTTGAAAAAGGTGTATGGAGATGCTGATGTCGATCACAGTACAGTTAGTCGGTGGGCAAGCAGGTTACGTGATGAAAGCGGGCACGGCAATATTGAGGATTGTCCTCGCAGCGGCAGAGAGTTAACGAATTGGGGACTGCTGACAGACGCATCACAGTGAACGAATTGTCACGCTACGTTGGGATAGGGGAATGAAGCGTTTGCAGAATACTGAAAGTGTTGGCGCTAAGAAAGGTTTGTGACAGGTGGGTTCCCAGGATGTTGACAGTGGCTCACAAAGAAACAAGAAAAACGGTATGGAGAGAACTTTTGGAACGGTACGAGAGTTGTGGAGATGAATTTCTTGGAAGAATTGTGACAGGTGATGAAACATGGCTCCATAATTTTTCACCAGAGACGAAGAGGCAATCAATGGAGTGGCATCATGCAAATTCACCCAAGGAAAAAAAAAAAAAAATTCAAAACCACACCTTCTGCTGGAAAAGTTATGGCTACGGTGTTTTTCGATTCCGAAGGACTCTCGCTTGTGGACATCATGGCAAGTGGAACCACCGTAAATTCTGATGCATATGTGACGACACTGAAGAAACTTCAAGTTCGACTGAGTCGTGTTCGACCACATCGGCAAAAGCAAGATGTTTTGCTGTTGCACGACAATGCACGGCCACATGTCAGTCAAAAAACCATGGAAGCGATCACAAAACTCGGATGGACAACACTGAAACACCCGCCTTACAGTCCTGACCTGGCTCCGTGTGACTATCATCTCTTTGGGAAACTGAAAGACTCTCTTCGTGGAACAAGGTTTGAAGATGATGACTCCCTTGTGCACGCTGCCAAACAGTGGCTCCAACAGGTTGGTCCAGAATTTTACCGTGCGGGTATACCGGCGCTGGTTCCGAGATGGCGTAAAGCAGTTGAGAGGAATGGAAATTATGTGGAGAAATGAAAATATTGTTCCTAAAGGATATATCAACACACTGTAAAACTTTCAAACATGTAGAATAAAAGACGGATTTTTAAAAAAAATAGTGTACATTTCTTTTGGAGTGATCCTCGTAAAAGAATATGACTGAAGTATTTGTGACATAGGTGTAAGAGCGGTTCGTGTGTCTCGACTATGAGAGCGTTAGTCGGAGTAGATTTCATTCCCCCATACAGACACTTAAGAGCTATGTACTGACGTTTGTCAAGTCGCCTAAAACTTGTGTCCGTTGCTCACCCAAAACGGACATGTCTCCATGTTTGTCACACAGCGTCTGCCAGGTGAAATTTTTCAACATTTCTGCTTGACCCTCGAAATGCAAATAAACCTCTCATCTTTTCCATTGTCCCATTTGGTGGCGAATAAATGAAATAAATATATTTACCCGTCATCTGGAAACGTTCGCGCTCTCTATTGCAACTGGGAATTTGGTTCGTTGTGTCTTTTGCTGGGCGGTTTACAAGTAGCGTCCAGTGCCTAGCTGCTGTCCTGAAGCTTGACCCCCGGCTGATCCCCGCCTGGTATGCGCGCTTGCTGCGGCTGGCCGGCTTTGCGACAGCGCGGTGTCTGGACGGCATTGTTCTGCTCGCGCCCACGTACCGCCAGGCATCGGGTCACGGCCGACCTCCCCCTGCTGCACTTTCACTGTTTCCGCGTGGCGCAACGACCATGCGCCGGCCATTCCCACTGAGGCCCGACGAAAGCCAAGGGCTGTTAGAAGCAGCACACAAGATGACAACAGTGTTTAAGAGCAATTTGCACCTATGCAGCAGGGTGGGAGATTTCAATTCTGAAGGCACTAGGCAGTCTAGCAACTTCGATCGGTACAACTCCTTTATCTGAATATGAAAAAATACGCTACTCTCTGTCTCTCTTTATGGAGTTCGTTTGACAGACAAATTGTTCGAACAGTATCTTTGTACATGACACCATATCAAATTGTTTAATAGAATACTAAGATTTAACACAAGCATTTCAACATACGGGTACCATATTCTAGCGATCTAGCCCTTCATAATTGTGTAGCGCTGTCTTTCTGCTGCGTTACTAGCTTGCTTCTGTTCACAAAGTTTGCAAGATCCAAGCTTTGTTGTATCACCGCACAGTAGCCACGCAAAGTGGTTTAACCAGTCTTTAAATTTCTTTTTAGTTGGTAATGGTACTATCACCTTTCCTTTTAGCAGAGCAGAAAGATGATACAAGCTAAACACTATCACTACTGGCTGATGCTGTCCCACAAATCGCAACTTGTTCTTTCTGCGCACGGGGACATTCACATCATCTTTCACATATTTTTCGCTAGCTGCACTCGTTTCATTGGATGTCTTACGCTTAAAAAACGATTGTATGTTTGTTTGCCTCTTTTCCATGGTCATAACCAGTATGTCACAAAATTATAAATAATATATGTGTAAGAATGAAAACTTCTCGGTTTTCAAGCCGCGTCAAACCGAGGAGTTCTTATTCAGTCACGCAGCCGCGAAAGACTCAGAGGACAATATATGTGTAGTTACGATACAATATAGGTAAACATAAAACCTGAATACCGGACATCGCCGTCGTATCACAAAGCGCTACCATACCATACGTTAATGCTTTTCTTAACGGGCGGTGCTCCTCTCTTGTTGTGAACTATGCACGAGTTTATTTTCTCTGTAGAGTTTTGCCGGTGGCGAGCTGGCGACCGTAAATTTCGCACCCTGCTATAGAGAATCTAGCTCGTTAAACTGGCAGTACTAACTAGGCGTAAGTGTTCCTTTTGTAATAGAGGCCTACAACAAAAGCTTGTAGAAACCTATAGAACTCGACTGTCATCATCATAGACTATCACTCGCTGACGAGTATTATGTCTTCTTCTGGAGACCTCGGAAACTCATGGTTTGTGAGTGTACGTTTGGCTGTGTGTACCAATACTGCACCACAGATTCTTCCACTATGTTTATAATCGTCTATATGAATCACAGTTCGCTAAGCCTTGCGTGTTTGAGTGCCCATTCTTTGCTTGCTTGCCTGACACGTATCCATTTCACGGTGTCGGAGTGCCTACTCGAAATGTCGCTGGCTTTACGAACAAATCGACGACTTGCTTGTCCGTTAGGTACTATAGGCTTCCCAGTCAGTTCAAGATCTTTTTCTGCCTCTTTATCTCTTCCTTCACTCACAGCCAAGTCGAAGCACATTAATACTTCCGATCGTGTTCGATATGCTACACATATATCTGCATCTATGTTGCGCTAGCCACTTTACGGTCTGTGGTGGAGGGCAGTTCTGGCAGCACTGTTTATCTTACCCCTTTCCTCAACCATTCACGACTGGCGCGTCGGAAGAACGAATGTCGGTAAACCTCAGTATTAGCTCTAATGTCTCGGATTTGCTCGTTGTGGTTATTTCGCAAGGCCTGTGTGGGGGATATAATATGATCCCCTACTGTTCACGGAACGTGCTCTCTCGGAATTTCAATAATAAATTGTTCCGTGGTGCACATCGCCTCTCCTGCAGCGCCTGCCACTGAAGTTTGTTGAGCGCCCTCGCGCGTAGCTCTTCGTTGGATCTTCACTGTTTCTTCTATTAATTTGAACTGGTAAGGGTCCCAAAATGATGAGCAATACTCAAGAACCGAGCGAACAAGTGTTTTGTTTTCCTTTCCTGGATGAATTACATTTACTTAAGTATCTTCTAACGAATTTCAGGCTGGCATCTGTTTTTCCTATCATTTGTTTTGTGTGGTCATTCCACTTTAGGTCGCTCCAGATGGGTACTCTTCTGTATTTTACTGTTTCCACTGATTGTTGCCTATAGTGTAATTGTTTAGAAATGGATTTCTTTGTCTATTTACGCTCACTGCGTTACATTTATGTTCGTTGGGGGTTCATTGCCGGTCCCTACGTCAATTATCGACGTTCTGCAGATCTTCCTGCAGATCGCTACATCTTCTCCAAGACAGCAGCATCATCTACGAACTGCCTCATGGCGCCTCGAAAGTTATCCGCGGGATCCTTTACATTTGTTGTAAACAGTATCGGTCTTACCACTATTCCTTTGGATACTACTGAAATTACGTTTTCATCTGCCGATTTTGCCCCGTTATGAACGACGTGTTGAGTTCTACCTGCACCCAAGTCCTAAATCGAGTCACAAATCTGATAAGTTTGGTAGGTTACCCCCTTGCCTTCGTTCGACAGAGGAACCAGCACACGCACTTTTCATGGTGGAAACATACTGTAATAACGCTGAAGGATTATTCATCCGAACCACATTTGCAAGAAACCTCAACCTACTATTGTGTTGGTTGCATTAAAGGTGCTGTTTCTTTTAACAGATCTTCATTGCTGCACTTTTTGCCTACTTATTCTTTCCCAAAAACTCCAGTATTTTCGCGAAAGAAATGGAGTTAGTTTCGGTCCGATCATCCGTATGGATTTATTTCCGTGGCTTCCCAAAATCGAATAAGGCTGGTGCCGGAATGGTTGCATTGAAATGGACACGGCCGATTTCTTTCTCCATCCTTGTTGTATCCAAAAATGTACTCTCCACCAAATAGCATCGTCATTAAGGGAACGTTAAGCCCTGATCTTCCTTTTTTAGTTTTCTTTGACTCTTGGACAAGCCTAAGGAAGAAAACCTACGACGGTATTATTGAAGCAACGATTACCAATACAGCTGAAGTGTTGCAGGGTCACAACGAAAAACATAAATGGGGGCCTGAGTCCTGGGTTTTGGCTTCCAGGTTAATTTTTCAGGCCCCCATTTACGTTTTTCGTCGTGACCCTGTAACACTTCAGCTGTATGAGTGGTGATTGCTTCAATAATGCTGTACTACGTTTTCTTCCTTAGCCTTGTACAAGCTTGTTCTTTTACTCTAACGATTTCAGTGACCATAGGTAGTAAATTCTACTTTCATTTTTGTCTTCCGATAGTGAGTCAAGTATAAATATACTTCAATCTTTCAACGACTGTAATCAATCCTGGAGGGTGTAGCTTTCGTACTAGATGCCTCTCTCGTAAGTGTCATCTAAATTTGCATCTAAATTTATTAGGACCGTACATCTTAAATCTACTTTGTATTGGGATTTTTTAAATATAGAAGTAATATATTTACGCTTTCTAATCTGTTGACTAACCTGTAGCGTTGTTGCACTTTTGAAAGAGATCGAATACATAAAATGATATGCGAATGGCATCTGAACCTTTCATATTTCAACTGGAGCTACTGAAATACGCACAGCTGCAGAGCAATTACAATGCCATCGCCCTAAATTGTTCAGAAACAATTCTACTTAATTGTCATATTGTGAAGCAATTTCAGGATCGATATTTGCCATTTTTTATGGGAATACCAATAGTAGAAAACACGTAAAAGCGTTTGAACGTATGAAATTTCAGTTAAAATTACAAAATGTGACCAGTGAAATAATAAAGAAAAAGGATGAAGGTTAAAGGTTAATAAGCAAAACATGTGTGACGTGTGGAATTAAGTGGGGCAGAAAATGAAGTTGTCTTCAGCAGAGGACAGTGCCAACCACTTATGCCTTATGTACAAACTACGACCGTATGGAATATCAAACCAGCTGTGTAATTGTAATTGTACCGAAGACTTTATAGCAAACAGAACACAATATGCCATTCTGAATGGAAAGAACTCTTCAGAAGTTCGGGCGTGCCCCAAAGGAGGACGTTACTTTTCACTATATAGTATATACAAATCACCTAGCAGAAGTTCCATGAGGTTTTTCGCGGATGGCGCTGCTGTATGCAGAGAAGTTGTAGGAAGACTTACAGGGGATCAACGTCTTGTGCAGGGAATGGCAGTTGGCTATCGACATAAACAAATGTAATGTATTGCGACTACATAGATAGAAAGACCATTTACTGCCTAGTTATTCCACTGCAGAACAACTGCTGGAAGTAGTTGCTTCCATAAAATACCTATGAGTATGGGTACGGAGAGATGTGAGAGGGAAAGACCACATAAAATTAATCGCGTGTAAGGCAGATGCCACACTCAGATTCATTGAAAAGTGCTCATGAAATGGTAGTCTATCAACAAAGGAAGAAGCTTACAAAATACTGGTTCGATCAGTACTGGAATATTGCTCGACAGTCCAAGATTCGTACCAGACAGGACTATAAAGAAAATAGAGAATATCCAAAGAAGAGCAGCGCGTTTCATTACAGTCTTATTTACTGAGAGCAGAAGAGTCACGTCTCTAGTGGCAGACGTTGCAGGAGAGGCGTTCTGGATCATGGTGTATTTTACTGTTAAAATTCCGAGAGTGTACGTTCCTAGAAGGGTCAACCAATAGACTGCTTCCTCCTACGTTGTAGTTGTGCTCTTCAGTCCGAAGACTGATTTGATGTAGCTCTTCATGCTACTCTATCTTGTGCTAGCCTCTTCATCTCCGAATACCTAATGCAACTACGTCCTTCTGAGTCTGCTTACTGCATTCATCTCTTTTGGTCTCCCTCTACGATTTTTACCCCCCACACTTCCCTCGGATACTAAAATAGCGATCCCTTGATGTCTCAGAATGTGTCTTGTCAACCGATTTTTTCTTTTGGTCAAGTTGTGCCACAAATTTCTTGTCTCCTCAGTTCTGTTCACTACGTCCTCATTAATTACGTGATTTATCCATCTATCTTCAACGTTCTTGTGTAGCACCACATTTCTAAAGCTTCTGCTTTCTTTTTGTCTAAACTGTTTATCATCCATGCTTCACTTCCATACATTCTTCTTTCAAGACTCTGTCCATTCCGTTCAACTGTTCGCCGAAGCTTTTGCTGTCTCTGATAGAATTAGAATGTCCTCGACAAACCTCAAAGTGTTTATTTCTTTTACGTGAACTTTAATTTTTCTTTGATTTTCTTTACTGCTTGTTCAATGGTTCAAATGGCTCTGAGCACTATGGGACTCAACTGCTGTGGTCATAAGTCCCCTAGAACTTAGAACTACTTAAACCTAACTAACCTAAGGACAGCACACAACACCCAGCCATCACGAGGCAGAGAAAATCCCTGACCCCGCCGGGAATCGAACCCGGGAACCCGGGCGTGGGAAGCGAGAACGCTACCGCACGACCACGAGATGCGGGCTGCTTGTTCAATGTACAGATTGAATAACATCGGGTCAGGCTATAATCCTGTTTCACTCCCTTCTCAACCACTGCTTCCCTTTCATGCCCCTCAACTCTTATAACTGGCGTCTGGTTTCTGTACAAGTTCTAAAAAGCGCTTCGTTCCCTATATGTTACCCATCATAATTTCAAATAGAGTATTCCAGTCAAGATTCTTAAAAGGTTTCTCTAAGTCTACAAATGCTGTAAACGTAGGTTTTCCTTAGTTAACGTGTTATCTAAGAGTAGTCGTAGGTTCAGTATTGCCTCGCGTGTTCCTACATTTCTCTGGAATCCAAGCTAATCTTCCCCGAGGTCGGCTTCTACCAGTGTTTCCATTCTTCTCTGAAGAATCCGTGGTAGCATTTTGCAACAATGACTTATGAAAACTTGTCGTTTGGTAATAGCACACCTTTCAGCTACTGCTTTCTTTGGAAGTGGAATTATTACACTCTTCTTTTAAGCCTGAGGATATTTCGCCTGTCTCATACATCTAACACACGAGTTGGAAGGGTTTTCTCGTGGCTGGCTCTCCCAAGGCTATCAGTAGTTCTGACGAAATGATGTCTACTCTCGAGGCTTGTTTCGACATAGATCTTTCAGAGCTCTGTCAAATTCTTCTCGCAGTATCGTATCTTACATTTCATCTTCATCTACTTCCGTTGCTACTCCTACAAAATTGCCTTCAAATTGATCTCCCTTGTATAGACCCTCTATATACTTCTCCCACGTTTCAGCTTTCCCCTCTTTGCTTAGGACTGAGCTCTTGATATTCATATAGCTGCAACTCATTTCCCAAAAGGCGTCTTTAATTTTCCTGTAGTCGGCATCGATCTTTCCCCTCCTGAAAGATGCGTCTAAATCCTAATGTTTGTCCTCTAGTCATTCGTGCTTAGGCGTTTTGCACTTCCCTTCAGTCTGATTTTTTTAAACGTTTGAATTCCCTTCCGCCTGCTTCGTCTACGTATACATCGCGAGAAGACCGTGAAGATAAAATTAGAGAGTTTCGAGCCCACACGGAGGCTTACCAGCAATCGTTCATCTTCGCACGTGGTGTGAGCCGCGAGAAGGCTCCCACGCAGTTGGCGCGGCCGGCGCGCCAGCAGGTGTTTCGCGGCCGTACCCGGGGAGTACCGGTTCGCTAGCCACGCCGGCACCGCACCGCCAGCCCACGCTGCATTCCTGACCCTGGGCTGCGCTGCACAGGTTCCCCTGCGTGGAGCCGCTCCGCAGCCGCCACGCCGCTGCCGCCGGCGGTGCGCGGCTTGACCACCCTCACTACCAGTAGAGGCGTCCTAAACTGTGACTTCACGATAACAGTCACTTATCTTAATGTTACTTTTCGGTAACTGGTATTTTTAGTTGTGGTGTGTCGCAGTTTTAAACCACATTTTACGAATTCACAACATGTATCCCTCTGCACTCCACTGACGTTTGTTTCTGCTGTATCACCTTAGCTGTTACTCTGTGATTAGTTACAAGTAACAACTAACAGGCTTTGGTAGGTAACTCTAGATCTACATGCGAACTCGACAAGCCAACGTACGGTGCGTGGCGGAGGGTACCCTGTACCACTACTAGTCGTTTCCTTCCCCGTTCCATTCAGAGACAGATCGAGGGAAAAACAACTGTCTGTATGCCTCCGTATGAGCCCTCATTTCTCGTATCTTATCTTCGTGGTCCTTACGCGCAGTTTATGTTTGCGGCTGCACGATCGTTTTTCAATCAGCTTCAAATGCTGGTTCTCTAAATTTTCTTGATATTGCTCCTCGAAAATAATGTCACCTTCCCTCCAGGGATTGGTATATGAGTTTTCGAAGCATGGCGTGTTGTTCGAACCTACCGATAACAAATCTAACAGCCATTGTTTGAATTGCTTCGATGTCTTCCTCTAATCCGATCTGGTACGGATCCCAAACACTCGAGCAGTACTCAAGAATAGGTCTCACTAGCTTCCTACTTGCGGTGTCCTTTACAGATGAACCACACTCTACTAAAATTCTCACAGAAACCTAAATCGACCATTCGCCTTCCTTACCACAATCCTCACTTGCTCGTTCCATTTCGTGTCGCTTTGCAACGTTACGCCCAGATATTTAAACGACAAGACTTTATCAAGCAGGACGCAACTAATGCTGTATCCGACCATTAAGGGTTTCTTTTTCCGTTCATCCGGCAAAACTTAATCATTTCTACATTTAGAGCCAGCTGTCATTCATCAAACGAGCCAGATATTTTGTCTAAGTCAGCTTGTACTAGGCTACAAAAATGACGCACTACGAAGGAATTATCCGAATGGGATAATCGGCAGACGTGATATACACGAATAGAAAAATAAATTGTTACAATTTCAGAAAAACTGGGTGATTTATTCGATCTTAACTTTATTCGATCTTAACAAATTGACGAAGTCCATAATGCGTTGGTGCACCTCTCGCCCTTATGCAAGCAGTTACTCGGTTTGGCATTGATTGTTAGAGTTGTTGGATGTACTTCTGATGTATATCGTGCATAATTCTGCCCAAGTGCCGAAGTAGATAGTCATAACCCTGAAATTCTTAGAAGGTCCTGTTCATAATGTTCAAAACGTCCTCGATTGGGGAGACGTCTGGCGACCTTGCTGGCCAAGGCAGAGTTTGCCAAGCACGAACACTTGAAGTAGAAACTCTCGCCTTGTGTGGGCGGGCATTCTTTCTCGGGGCCTTTGTCCTGCTCCAGCGCGGGGTCGGCGTTGTTAGTACGGATTTGGCAGTGTGAATCGCAGAGGGCGGCCGGATGCCCTTCCTGACGCCACCGCGAAGCCCCCGGGATGGAAGTAGTGCACCCCAGTTGTCTGCGTCTAGTGTAAGTCATGAAATAGTGCGAACGTTTTCAAATGTCTGTGAGTCGTGTGACTGAGGCGGAACTTGGGGACCAGCCCGGTATTCACCTAGTGGGATGTGGAAAACCGCCTAAAAACCACATCCAGGCTGGCCGGCACACCGGCCCTCTCGTTAATCCACCGGGCGGATTCGATCCGGGGCCGGCGCGCCCAGCCTAGTCCAGGAAGCAGCGCGTTAGCACTCTCGGCTACCCTGGAGGGTTCTTGTGTGGGCGGGCATTATCTTACTGAAATGTAAGCCCAAGATGGCTTGCCATGATCGGCAACAAAATGGGGCGCAGAATATCTTCGGCGTGCCGTTGGCTGTAAGGATACCGTGGACAACAACCAAAGGGGTCCTGCTATGAAAAGAAATGGCATCCCAGACCATCATTCCTTGTTGTCGGGCCACATATTGAGCGACGGTAAGGTTGGTATCCCACCATTATCGGGGCGTCTCCAGACACGTCTTCGGCCTGGGGTCGCATTGAGAGGAGTAGAATCGTCTTTAGTGATGAGTCATGCTTCGAACTGAACCCTGATGACCAACAACTCTATCAGTCAGTGCCAAGCCGAATAACTGCTTCCATGAGGGCCAGAGGTAGTCCAACGCGTTATTGACTTGCTTAATTTGTAAAGCTCTTTCTCTTGAATAAATCATCCAACTTTACTCATATTGTAATCATTTGTTTGTTTGTACATGTACCTCATATCTATCGATTTCCGTCCCGTTGAGATAATTCCTTCGTGGCGTGGCTTTATTTCTCTAAGAGCGTATATCTGCTGACTGGTACATTTGATCAGGTGAACTGTGTCAATGTATGGGATGTGATATGTTCACGCCAGTAAAAGTGATTACATGTCTGGACCTAAGGTTGCGTTTTTGGTAACATAACTGACAGTTACATAAGAAGATACTGTTAATATTTGCAATTATGACAGGCTAGAGTGTGATAATGGACTCCCCCTCCCCCCATGAAATCTTGGTTATGGTGACGGACTGGTCTGTAGTGTGGCCCGAGGTCTAGGTCGAAAGGTGGAAATCTGGTTGTGAGTTGGCGAATCCAACGAAGTGAATACCACATAAAGATTGTGAGAACAGACTGACCTAGAGCGTAGCATAATGTTACCGTTCGCACCATATTTAAACACACTTTGCTACACTTAACGCTCTTTTCATCATAAAAAATAATAGTTCAAGGTAAATTCAGAAAACGTGTATTAGATAATGGTCAAGACTCTGACGAGTATTTTGATGCATATTATGTAAGATATATATGTTGTAGATAAAATACGAAAAATGCTAGGGAGTACGGCGGGAGAAATCCGCTCCGTAACTTTTACTACAGGACAGACAAAAGTTACGTGTGGAGTGGAGACGCTTGCACACAGATAAAATTTCATCCCAACAAAGCAGTCTATAATATGGTTCACGTTTATTCTTCCTTCGGCTTAAAATTTTGTAGTAACGAAACAAGTGCGAAAATATCAATAGTGTGATGTAGAGAATCATAACATAAATTGCACTGAGTACAGTAGGGATTCGTGTTTATAATACGAGTACATTATAGATTTCTTTGATCATAGGCTACACATCGATAGCTTGACACCCGAGGTTCTTAGAACGAAGTACGAGCGTCGGTCAACGGATGGCATACAGCGTCGTATGTTACAATGTTACTTTTAGTTCTTACTTGCCGTTCTTGGAAACTGTCGAAATAACGTGTGACAATCGTGCTAATATGAATACCGCAAAACAGATAGCGCGCAGTATAGTTGTGACTGAAATCACAACCACAATGAGATACACGTCATTGCGAAAACTGTAACTTCTCGGTGACTTGTGATTTGTGACAGTTACGCGATTTGTTTTCCACCCCTACTACTTGCGCTGCGTGTAATCGTTTTGTCTAATTCAGCACTCCTAATTAAATCTCATGTTTTGCTCCTACTACACTGCTATTGTTGCATTTTGCGACACGCACTAGGGATGACCCGAATCACTGTAAAATCGCTGGTTGTGTAGAAGAGTGGACCAAAATAGGTGATTAAGATTGCAGGGAGACAGCGTGCACGTAAGCCCAACAGACTCCTCTTCTGTGTGATCGTACGACTCAATGTTACTCCACACTCAGTCGGTACGGAGCCGTCGAACAAAGCTGCAACGCACAAGTGCCGGGATGCCTCGACGACGTTAAAGCGGAATGTCAGCTTACGATAGAGCTCGATCGGAGCAGAATTACTGGTATCCAGGACATGCGTTTGTCGTACCGTGACTTTGCGGTTCATGTGGGACACGGTGCTACGATAGTCATGCAGGTGTGGGAACAGTGGATAAAAGAGGGTCGTACACAGTGACGAGCGGTTACTGGACGCCTGCCGTTTTATGCCTGCGGCCGTAACCGAGCGAACAGTTTTCGTCCACAGTGTTGATCGACGTTGGAGCACCGCAGCGTGTGTGGACATAACGTATGTCTGAGTTGACGATTAAGAATCCCTCTCCTGGGAGATGGACTGGTTGCGCGCACGGCGTTGTGACGGCTTCCATTAACTAGAAACCAGCAATGGGGAAGTGAACGCCGCCAGTTTGCTGAACTGCAAAATGCAGTGTTTCAGGACTAATAGCGGTTCACCTTGGCCTACAGTGATAGCCGCGTACGTACTAGACGCTACTGTGCTGAAGACAATCAGTCAGAATGCATTGTTGAGCAGATAACGATGTTACTTGTACGAGGTGCACTAAGAAATGAAACTTTGATTTCGAACCGAGTGAGATGACGCGGCGGTAATAACCTGGACCCGTTGTCGGGAGGACAGTCGTTCAGTATACCGCCCATCCAGATTTAGATTTTCAGTGATTTACTAAATCGATTAAGGCGAATCTCGGGATGGTTCCGTTGCAAAGAACTCGACCGTATTTCTCCCACATCCCTCCCAGTTCCAACGCTCCGTCTCTAAAACCCTCGTCGTCAACTGGACATTAAACCGTTTTCTTCCTTCGTAGTCTCTCGACCATCATTCGAAGTGGAGCACTGCTTACGCCAGAGAAGTATGAGAAAAACTTCACTCTTGGCGAGTTTCAAAAGAAGAATCGCCTCGAATGACACCGAAAAATCACTGAAAATCTAAGTCAGGATTTGAAACTCCCTGTTCCAGAATTTCACTTTTGTGGGAAGATCATAGTTGACACTCTGCTCGTTGCTCCAACACGCGACAGGCAAATGATCGGAGGGACATTTTTTTTCTTTGGCATTGGCTGCATTATTAGACAGCAATATTCTTCAACTGCGGCTACATCTCCGCCCGTGAGTGTGCGGATATATTGGCGCTACGTCAGCGGCAGTTGCTGTTTGAGAAGTGTAGGCAGCAAAGTGCAATCCTCTGTCTCGGCTTTTGCTGTATCTCAGAGGCAATGCATGCATTCGCGAGTTCTGTCTAAACACTTCGTCCACTCCTTCGCGCGGTTTCCTGCGCGCTGACGGGGGTGTGCTGGATATTTTCAACTCTAATGCGGCGGCCGTGAAATGTTATGAAGAGCAGCGTTACACGTACGTGCATAGCGCATCGTTTGCGTACGGATACAGTGCCGCTGTTCATGACAGATCCTGTGAAGAACAGCAGCTATACATGTTGCTGTCAGTTCATGCCAACCGTTGTCCTTCTCACCTCGAATGCCTTTGCGCTTTGGTGGCATTCAAATATTTCTCGCTGTAGTCGAAAAAAATCATTCCGTTGCTGACTAATTTGTGGTCTCATTATCATGTTATTCTTCTTAGGTTAAATGCAGTACCAACGAAAGAAATAGGAAGCATGTACATGTGTCTTAGCGCTTAGCACGACAACAGATTGCATTTAACTACACGCAAACTTTGCTTTCTACTGAGACTATAGTAAAAGTCGGACGACTCTTACAACTATGTGCGAAATATTACGGTATGTTGATAATTTTTTACTTTTGGACCGATTATTACAACTGAATGAAACACAGTTTTCGTGCCGTACGCGTTTCGCTTTTATTACTTGCAAGGCATCTTCATGGCAGGTTTCGTGAGTGGTATACTACATGTTGTGTTTTTGTTCCATTTTAGGCGCTGTTCTTCTTCTTGTAATTGCCATTTTAAATTGTATTGATCTTTCTGCGCCCAAGCATTCATGTCTACGAAGCTTAAGTCCGCCTATAGGGCAGGGATTACTCGTAATCCATCTACACTCTGCAAGTCACTGTGCGTTGCGCAGGCAGTATGTACAAATACTAGCCACTCGAGCCTGGGCTATTCTATAACCGCGTGTATCAAGGGAAAAATGACTGTATCCCTGCCTCCGTACACTTCCTAGTTTGTATGACATACAAGTGACTGGGTGCTTTTGATGACTGTATTGTCGAAAACGACATTGCTCCTTTATGAATTCGCAATGTTTGACAGTAATAGGGTCTGTATAAATTATATTCTCTGTTGTTTCCGTTTAACACGGAAATATAAAACAAGTTAGAGCCAAATGATAACTGCATACACTATTTTGAATGTGTTCTGCAATATTTTTTAAATTGCAAGCAGATCTGCTTCGTGCAGTCAGTGATATTTAATCACCGACAACTTGGAGCGCTGCCTGAACAGTCTAAAGAAACACGAATAAGGTTTTCATTTCTTCATTACAAAGGAAATTGCGAAAAATACTCCCATCAGACAAACTGTGTTGGTTTCTATTCCTTTGATTCGATTTAAATGTTAGTAATATCTCCTTTTCCTTTTAGTTAACGTATCTATTTATTCAGTTGTACATGGATTTCTTGTATTTGCAGCATTACGCACACCATGTTGTTTACGTGGTACCTATTTTACGATCACGTGTTACTTTATTTGCACGTCCTCTGAAGGATACACATTTTGAAGTAAGTTAACTATTTACACCCAAGTAAAGTATTTCCTTGTTATTTATGGTGTTATTTGACGGTCTCATGATCGCTGGTCACTCACACGGATGTCCCAGGTTCGATTCCAGATGACCACCTCAGCTTTTCAGTGGTGAGGAAGTCTGTCCCCTGAGGTCAAATGACAAGTCGGTAAACATAGTAAGCAGTGAAAATCAGCACACAAGTCGCCGAAGTGGCGTCATTTACGAAGGCTCGCATCGGGATAGTAGCAGCACGACTTTTTTTTAATGATATATGATGATTCGTGTTTTTAGCGGCATCGGATAGTTTGGCATATGAGTGTGAGATTTGTCCTAACAATTTTTGTGGAAAACAAACGTCGCGACTGCTACGGTCGCAGGTTCGAATCCTGCCTCGGTCATGGATGTGTGTGACGTCCTTAGGTTAGTTAGGTTTAAGTAGTTCTAAGTTCTAGGGGACTGATGACCACAGATGTTAAGTCCCATAGTGCTCAGAGCCATTTGAACCAAAACAAACGTCTCGTCGATTTCTGTGTCTCTGGAGACGAGGTACTTACGAAGTTGGCGTCTCGAAGGATTAATTTCAGCGTTCCTCTCGACGATATTTGGACCCTACTGCAGCAAAGTTCCACTTATATGCCTTAACAACCGCGCCACTAGCCCAGTCTTGGAAACAGATGCACTAATCAAACCATAAGAAAACTATCTCTCTTCCAGCAAAATATTTCCTGCTTAAGCAAAGTTTTAGTATGTCTTGCTGTTCCGTCTAATTACAAAACTGATCCGCTGGTATAGCGTAATGGGTATAGCATGTTAACTTGCAAGGCAGGGAGGTAGGTCATATACTCGTATATCCACATCTACATGTCTACTCTGCAGTTCACACCTAAGTGCCCCGCGTCCGGCCATCCTGATTTAGGTTTTCCGTGATTTCCCTAAATCACTCCAGGCAAATGCCGGGATGGTTCCTCTGAAAGGGCACGGCCGACTTCCTTCCCCATCCTTCCCTAATCCGATGAGACCGATGACCACGCTGTCTGGTCTTCCCCAAAGCAACCAACCAACCAACCTAAGTGCCTAGCAGAGGATTCATCGAACCATTTTCACACTATTTTCTATAGTTCCACTCTCTTAAGAACGTGCGGGAGAAACGAACACTTTAGTCTTTCAGTGCGAGCTCTAATCTCTCTTAGTTTATTACAGTAACCATTTCTCCCTTGTAGGTGGGTACTAACAAAATATTTTCACATTTGGAGGAGAACGTTGCAGATTGAAATTTCGTGAAAAGGTTTCGCCGCAACGAAAAATCCCTTTGTTCTAATTATTACCACTCCAACTCGCGTATGATCTCCGTGACATTCCGTCCCCTACTTCGCGGTAATACGAAAGAAGTTGCCCTTCGGATCGAATCCGCATTCTGCGTTAACGACCGTGGGCTGGTACACTGGTCAGTATGAGTGGTTTTTAGGCGGTTACCACGCTCTTTTAGTCAAATCCTGGGCTGGTTCTCAATCTCTCCTTAATAGAATATTACGCACAAACAGTTAAAACATTTAAAACGTGATACTATGCAGGACAAAGTGTACACGATTCACAGACCGAGGGCTCACACGAGTTGCCCACCCAACTTCATAGTCGGCGATAAGGACATACAACCACAAAGTTAAGTAATTACAAAAAAAAAAAAAAAAAAAAAAAAAAAAAAAAAAAAAAAAAAAAAAAAAAAAACCACCTAATCTTGAAAAAGTTGTTCCCATACTAGACGCCATAAACGCTAGAGAAAAGAATGATATTATAAACTGAATGCCACACTCTTGCCGATGCTTTTCAGTGAAAAAGGACATCTTATAGCCTAGGATATGCTATCTATGAGGCCAAAATTACAAGCCGTCCTCCTTCCGTCGTACTTGTCAGGCGTTGTTTTATTTCGGTTCACTCGGGGACGTGACCGCAGTGCTGCACTCGGGCTGAAGCGTGCGCTGCTAGAAGGCGCCTCGCCGTGACGAGAGAGCACAGCTGCGTCTTGTCTGCCACGGCAGACGCCGTCTCGTCTCGTCTAGTCTGTGTTCGGCAGCGGGCATCGGGTCGACGACCTCCGCTCTTCCGAGACTCTTCCTTTCGATGTCATCCGCTAGACTCATCCGAACGGCAGTCGTACTTCGTTCCGCCAGTGGTTTACTATTGAACGAGATACATGTGTTTTTCGACTGTCGTATCTGATACGAATTAATTGTCGAATGCGGCAACGACAGATTTTTGCTGTAAACCTGGAACACGCGCTTTATGTAGCGGTAGTGTAGAGAAATTAAAATGTTTGTCAGATGTGGGGTTCGAACCCACGCTCCCTCTCGGGAACCAGAGCTTAAATCTGGCGCCTTAGACCGCTCGGCCAATCTGACTGACGCAAGTCGCTAGCCGGGCTACGGTATACTTACAAGTTAGTGCTCGGCGCCCAGACCGTTTGTGTAGGAACAGAAGTTGTTATATTGGTACTTTCAGGTTAATGACTACTTTCTTTTTTCCTGTGTCTTATTTAATAGTTAGGTACACAATTACATAACTTTTTGAAAATCTTTTTCTGGTTCTCGGAACTCTAAAAAAACTCGCACACGAACATGTACGGACACGTTACTGTGGGGTATGGTTTCGAAAACGTGTTCCGCGGAACACTGACGTTTCGCAGGAAGTGAATCAATATCCCGCGAAAATACTATTAATAACACGGCGTTCTTTACGACATTTGGACGATAGTAGTTACTTTTTCAAAAAAATTATAATGATTTCTGTATTATTGGTTATGATTTAAGAGTGAAGTTATCACTGTTTAATACAAGTTTTCTCGAATTTTAAAAATTTTATTAACCTTCAAAATAAACAAGATGTTTCGTCAGTGTGCCAGGATTTTAAAAGTGTTCCGTCATGAGGAAAAATTCGGGAACCCCTGGTGTAGAGTGACGAATGACCATCGCGGCGCCCCCAGCCGGCACCTACCTTTGTTTGCTGCGACCTGTTGATCGTACCTATTCCCTGATCATTTGGTTTGTTCTCATGCTCACGTGCCCCGCGATAGTGGATCGACCCTAAAGCGATTTATGTAACAGACGTATTTATACAGTAGTTCAACAGTAGCAGCGCAGTTGCGTTATTTCGCCTTTTTCTCCAACGGGAAATTCTATAATCTGAAAACACATGACAACGTTGCTTTCGTGAGAGCTATATTGATGATCTAAGCTTTAATATTGTTGCCTGAAAACGGAGGAGTCCGAAAAGCGTTGCGATTAATAATATAAGTTTAGTGGCTTCCATCGAAGTTTTGCTGTTGAATTAATATTTTCGAAATATTTCCTTGATTTGGCTTTGACATGAGTAAGCATAATAGAATGATTTAGAGTTTACACAAATTCTCTGAATTATACTGCGAAAATACTGGAGTAGTTGTTTAGTCAAAACCTATGAAAAGAGTGAGTTATTCTGGAAGTACCACCACGGGTGAACAATTTACTTCAAAAGAACGTTTTCCCTGCCCCTGTAATGGCTGGGACGTTCACTTTTCCTTGGCATGCATTTTGAATTTTGCTCGAGGCAGCATAACCTCCTTGCAACATCGCACGGTGTAGTAAGAAATCGCTAGTGCCTTCTGCTCGGGACCGCCACGTAAAAGGTTCTTTCCGCCTGATAATAACGGTATAACTGAAAGGGTATGTGATGGAGTCGGACGTTGTAGAGGACGATATTGGTAAAACTAACGAGCAGCTGTTTCACTATCGTGAGCTTCGTCATTCAGAAGTATCATGTCGGTGTATTTTACAAGCATATACTCAACCATGTTACTATTAACACTTACAGACGCGTGAATGATGCTCGAACCACGGCAGAGAAGTAGGGTAGAAGTCAAATGACATGTGCCGATCCCACGTAACTATCCCCCGCCGAGACTACCGTGTTGCATATGTACGTAGCAAATATATTTTCAAACGGCTGTAGTACGGAAACGGTACGTTTTCGGACATGGGTTCCGATTGCAAATATTACCTACTTAGAAGTTTGTAATGGGAATTTCCGAACACCCTGTTAGACAGTTTACCAACTCTGGCAATCGAGGATCTCAACGATGTTTTCCTGTTATCAACGTTGATACTGCCACGATATCGGTCCCAGGGATACCAATACTTTCGGGGATATTTTAATTTCAAGTTTGAAGACCATTAACAAAAGACAAGAAATATTTTTTCATATGATATAGTTAGAAATTAATTTTTTTTACTTGTACTGTAAAACCTTTCTTTTTGCCAGATTTCATGATCTACACCATCGGAAAGTACCCTATTGGTTTTGGTGAGTGAGTTTCCGAGTATCAAAATATGTGTCATAATTGGCCGTATCTTTTGATTGCAGAGTGCAAGTTTGTTATATTTCCTTTCGAACTGTTACCTAGTAATTGTACTACCTAATTCAATTTCTCGAGAAAAAGTGAATAAGTCAAACATATGAACTGAATTCGTCGTAGAACGGAAACGGTACGTTTCCGGATCTGGGTTCCTATTATAACTATTATGTACTCACTCGCCTCTACAAGTCCTAGAAGTTTGTAACGTGAGTTTCCTAACGCCCTACATAACAGCGTCCGAACAAGCGAAGTCAGTTTCACAGGACTCTAGCTGCGAAGTGACGGAAAAATGACGTTGTTCATTTGTCGACTGCTAACGAGTTTCGTGGTCCCATGTCGCATCGAGATTCGGCTGAAACTAGCTTCTCCTCTTGATATTACTTGTGGGAAGCAAAAATACAGTTGTCATTGTTGCTTGTTTCACCCACAGCAATTTAAAATGTACGTACTCTTAGGGTACAGCATAACCACACACTCGGAAATTGCAACATTTCCACAAATAAAGAGCCAAATATTTGTGACAAGCAAGACTACAAATGTCATTGCTGCTCCTTGCACTTGCACCAATTTAAACATTCTTGTTTTAATCAGAATGAAGTCACTCGTGAGAGAGACTGCTGTTATAGGAAAATAACATCGAATATTGCAGAAAATACTTTTTATGAAATTAATAAGGAAGTCACAGTATCTTTTACAAGCAGAAAGTAGAAAAAATAGAATATAGCAGGATGTGAAGCTATTTCCTTGTACTTCCTGACCTCGTGCCTTTGTTGACTACGCCGGGGTGGACTGATACGACTTCTGGCGTTATCTTTCATCTTCTGTAGTCCTAAGCTACAGCATTTCGTTTTGTGTACTCGTATATAAACACATAAAACCTTTGACATCAGTTTGGAAAAACGGTTCAAATGGCTCTGAGGGACTATGGGAGTTAACATCTGAGGCCATCAGTCCCCTAGAACTTAGATCTACTTAATCCTAACTAACCTAAGGACATCACACACATCCATGCCCGAGGGAGGATTCGAACCTGCGACCGTAGAGGTCGCGCGGTTCCAGACTGAAGCGCCTAGAACCACTCGACCACACCGGCCGGTGAGATCAGTTTAAGAACAAAATGGCAGCATTCAGATGGACCAAGAAAGAAAATTAATCAAGAATTAAATACTTAACAAACTAAATGTCATACACTGATTACAATTTCTATCACGAGAATAAATTACAAGACCAGACTTGGAGTAATAACGTCAGACGTCATTAGATCGCGGTACGAGCGAAACCACGAGAACTGGACAAAATCGTGGTTGCAATTTATTCATTGGTTGCTGGTTGCGTCGTAGATGATTTTTAGTCCTTGTTTGAGAGTTATTTTTGTTTTGAAAATTCATAATGCGTTAAAAATTTTAAGACTGGTCGTGGACGCAGTGCCAAAGACAGTCACTAGGCCGCGAGCTAATCGAAAGCTCGAACGGAACCCGAGATTCCCCGAACTGTTACGTAAACTGTTCGTACAGTCCGAGTCGTGTTCAAACATAGCCCTAATAAATTCGGTATGGCGTCTGCTAAGTTCTTCATTTGTCGACTACTATCGAGTTTCGTGCTGGCATCGACCTTTATGGGAGACACGTTATTCTGTCGTTACTTTCCAGTAAGAGTCGGGTAAAGCTAACTTCTCCCCGTTTGAGCAGGTATTTTCATCTCTGCGTTGCCACAGTGCGCCTGCCATCCAGTGATGAAGAGGCGCGCCGTTCACCATTTGATATCTAAAATACAGGGTGTACATAAAGTCCGGGTAATACTTTCAATTATTTATTGCACAAGAACTAAACATTTTGCAGCCGTCATACATACTGCATTTTGAAGAGAAACTCCGCAAGTTCTTTTTCTTTTTCTTTTTTTTACAAACATTCTATATGCGAACCGTGAGTGACCCGGCAGACGTCAATACGGTAATCGTAGTTTTGCCATACCCGTCCCAGCATAGCATCGTCGGCTGTAGCAGTCACTTCTCGTATTCTCTCCCGGAGCTCTGCTACATCACGTGGTAGAGGCGGTACGTACACCCGATCTTTAATGTGTTCCCACAGAAAAAAGTCACACGGATTGAGATCTGGTGATCGGGGAGGCCATTTTATGAAACAGCTTTCCCCTTCTGTAGCACGGCCGATCCATCGCACCTGAACTCGCCATGTTTGCGACTAGCACTGACTATCGGCAAATTACCAAACTACGCTGTGGCGGTATACATGAAAAAAAACTTTCAGAGTTTCTCTTCAAAATGACAATGTATGATGTTTGTACAATATTTAGTCCTTACGCAAAAAATTATTGATAGTGTTGTGTGTGAAATCTTATGGGACTTAACTGCTAAGGTCATCAGTCCCTAATTGAAAGTGTTACCGGACTTTATGAACACCCTGTATATAGCATCCTGTTGCAGTAACATATTGTCTCTCAGATGGTAAACACATGCAAGTGTTTCGCCTCACCCGCACTGGGGTGGCGCGAAATACCGCAATACACAAAAATCTCTGGGGACATTATTTGTAATATGTTAATTTAGATTAACCGTTGCACTCTTCACCAGGATACGTAACTCTTGCGAACTCTGAAAACTGCAAATCTTGGACTGCGTTTGAATGGCTCCGTCCTCTTTTTCGGTTCTCAGGCTAGCGTTAGACAGCGCTTCAGTGTCGATTAATTCTCATTCCGTACTATCGCCGAAACTACTCATCGCTGTAGCCCGATTAATCACGAACAGCGGACATTTGTACTTTGAAAATGAGGGTACCATCCTACTGAGGGGTATTTGTGAGCTCGTCGTTGTTTCGGCAGCAAATGTAGCGTCTGTCCTGTCCTGTCCGGCTTTCCGGGAAGGCCCCCTGTGTGCACAGCCGCCGTGTCACAGGGTTCAGGGCGCTCGTTGCCGGAATTGCCCAGTGACCCAATTAACGCGCTGCCTGTCTCCGTAATGAGACATACACCCCACCCCACTCCGGCTGCATCTCTGGGAACGGAACGGGTCAGGCGGTCTGCGCATACCGCCACCCAGTTCACTGTACCGGAGGAGAACAAAACCGTTGCAAAGTGACTTTCACTTCGTTGCCTCCACGCACGTACTTACAGGGTGCTCTGTTTCACCTTTTCCCTAACATAGCCTAAACATAACGTCGTACCTATCGGTGATGATGATGTGTGGCTTGTGGGGCGCACAACTGCGTCCGTACAAGTTCCCAACCTTTTCACAGTCCGAACTCGCCAGTTTCATGAATGATGATGAAATGATGAGGACAACACAAACACCCAGTCATCTCGGGGCAGGTGAAAATCCCTGACCCCGCCGGGAATCGAACCCGGGACCGTACCTCTCGAGAGAGGTCTTTTGTGTCCTTGGTACGACCTTAGCTAAAATATTCGGACTTAAATGCTTTTTAGTAAGAATATTGAGCTCACTGAACAATCGCTGACTGTTGTGTTAACAGCTCGAAGAGGCATTGCAAATATCCTAAAAAATGGCTCTGAGCACTATGGGACTTAACTTCTAAGGTCATCAGTCCCCTAGAACTGAGAACTACTTAAACCTAACTAACCTAAGGACACCACACACATCCATGCCCGAGGCAGGATTCGAACCTGCGACCGTAGCGGTCGCGCGGTTCCAGACTGTAGCGCCTAGAACCGCTCGGCCACCCGGCCGGCTGCAAATATCCTAAATATCATCTCCGTGCATTTGTACTTCGTTTTCATTTAAGTATTTTGTTTTGCCACACTCCATTTAGCAATTCCTTGGGTTCTGAATCTGTTCCTAAATATGGGATTGCTGATAACAGATTAGTAATTACTGTTGCTCCTCAAAAGGATATTTGACCTCAATGTAGAACATATTCTATGAATGTAGTTGCTACAAGTATTCTTGTAATGAGGAAAATAAAGTGGAGTGACATTTCCTCGATGAAAAGGAACAAACAAATTTCGAATACTCCATTTCCTGCCGTATGTAATTGCAAAGAGCTCTTGAGATGTGAAAATAACTTAGGACGAACACTAACAGTGGGCTTAGCCTACACAAAGGGAGCATTGCAGGACCATTATTTTTCACAGTATATACACAGTATATACACGGTCCATTCGCATTAATGTGACCACCACCTATGTTCGACGTCAACGTGCGGTAATCACTCACAGACGGGAGGTGACAACACTAGCAGGGGAGGATATATAAAGCCCGCCGGAGGATGCGGAAAACAGCGCAGTCTTTGTCATTATACGCAGCGATTTATCTGACGTCCAAGTGGGCGTGATACGGGCTTCCGGACCAAGAGTGGAAGTATTCTGGAAACGACTAAGTTTCAAAACTGTTGCCATGCCGCCATGGTTTAAAGTATACCGTGCATGGCAAAATTGCGTTATCCAAAGAGGCGCCAAGGTAGGTGGTGTAATATGGGACGTAGATGACAGGGGTGATAGACGGGTGCGGAGACGTGTATGGGCGAATGGAGGTGCAACTTTTAACATACGTATCGCCCAGATGAACCAAGGGGCTACCAGTGATGTCTCCCAACGACCGTTTAGCGAACGTTACTGGGCCTTCGCACCAGGCGCCTAACTCGTGCATCCATGCTGAATGCTCAAAAAATGGTTCAAATGACTCTGAGCCCTATGGGACTTAACATCTGAGGTCATCAGTCCCCTAGACTTAGAACTACCTAAACCTAACTAACCTAAGGACATCACACACATCCATACCCGAGGCAGGATTCGAACCTGCAACTGTAGCGGTCGCGCGGTTCCAGACTGAAGCGCCTAGAACAGCTCGGCCACTTAGGTCGGCCATGCTGAGTGTTGTTCATCGGCGACGAAGCCTGGAATTTGAACGTAAGTGCCGCAACTGGACGTTCACTGAATGGCGATAGGCAGCCTTTTCAAATGAATCACTTTTTTACGCACCATCGAACGGATGGCAAACAATCTCCATCAATCATCGGTATAGTTCAGGCCGGAGGAGGGAGCGTTATGATCTAGGGAACGTTTTTGTGACATTCCCTGGGTGATTTCTTCATTCCGAAAGGAACAGTGTATCAACTGAAGTCTGCATCTATCCTTGACGATAAATGTGCAGTCCTACTGCAGTTCCTTTTTTCCTCGAGACAATGCTATCTACCAGCAGGACAACGCAACGTGTCACGCAGCTCGAGGGTCTAGGTGCGTGGTTCGAAGAGCGCCATGATGAGTTTACGTAGCCCCTGGCCACCAGACCCCAGCCGAGAATCTGTGGGACCACCTCGATCAGGCTGTTCGCACCATGTATCCTCTACCGAAAAACCTAACAGAGCTAATCATGGCATTGGAGTCGGCATGGGGTCCACATCTGTGCCGATACCTACCCTAACCCCATTGACACTCTCCCGGCACATCTTGCTGCTGGCCACGCTGCGAAAGGTGGTTAATTAGGCTTTTGACAGTTAATCATGTTAATGTGACTGGTCAGTTATAAATGACTTACCGGATAACATCGGAAGGTCCGTGAGGCGTTCCACTGTTGATGCTGTTGTATATACCGGAGTCGCAACGCTAAGAAATTGTAGCGAAATGCAGGAAGACCTTTAGAGGACCGACGTTTGGCCCCAACATAAACAAGCGTGATGTATTGTACACAAACAGGAGATGAAACCTATTATTGTATGATTACACAGTTGCCTAATTATAAATGGAAGCAGTAAGAACTACTTAATATATGGGAGGATCCGTGCGAAGCGATTTAAAGTCAATCGTAGGAAAGGCAAATGCCAGATTGAGATTCACAGGAAGAGTCCTCAGAGACTATAGTTTGAAACATCCCCTTAGAAAAATCTATGAATTACTGTGCTGGTAAACCTCTTAAGTTATTTGTTTTTCAAACAGCTGAGCAAAACTGAACGTACTCAGACACTTCTCTCTTTACTTATTCTGATCATCACTAAACTGACACACAATATTTTTAGCGCAACACAATCTGACTCAATAATCCCTACAACAGAATGGCCGTGACTAACAATAACCTGTACCTTTCATGAATCACTCACCTCACAAAGATCTTCATAATTCGAACTACTGGAATATAGCGAGTGCCAATACTGCTAGCTAAATAAAAGATTCTAACTACTGAAGGCACTAACTACTGATAGGCATAGTTAGCAAATGAAAAATTTTGATGGAGAACAAACAAAGTGTTTACCTTAATAGTGTTCAGTTCATGACATCCAGTCTTACAAATTTACTCTCTCTGATGGACACACGTCCAGATCATCCGCTGTCAAAACTCCGCCATTTCTCTCCCCACATCCACCACTGCTGGCGGCTCACCTGCAACTGCGCAACGCTACCCGCTGTTCACATCCAACTGCCCAACACTACAATAGCAAATATTCCAACAATGCAAATCAGCCACAGACTGCACAGCACAGTCGGTGATTTTCATACAGAGCGCTACGTGGTTGTTTCCAACATAAAAACGTAAACAGCCTTCTTACAAGTCTACCTACGAAAAGGCAAGTAGCATAATCGTCTTCGGACCGGTACTTGAGCATCGCTCGTCCTTTTTGCGCTGAAACCCGAGAGCACTAATAGAAGTAGAGAAGATCCGAAGAAATTTAGCGTGTTTCGTCACAAGATTATTTAGTAACCGCGAAAGTGTCACTGAGATACCAATCCACCTCCATTGGCATGCGTTACCATAGAGACGTTGTGCGTCACGTTCTGATGTACTGTTAAATTTTCTTGAGCGTTTGTTCCTGAAAGAGTCATCCAATATACTGCGTTCTCCTACATATATCTCATGGAAGATCATGGAAGAAAAATCAAACTGATTCGTGGTCTCGGGACAATCGTTCTTCCAGCGCACCATTGATTGATTGGTTGACTTAGGGGAGGATATCAAACAGCGAGGTCATCGGTCCCATCGGATTAGGGAGGGATGGGGTAGGAAGTCGGCCGTGCAATTTCAAAGGAATCATCCCAGTATTTGCCTGAAGCGAATTAGGGAAATCACGGAGAACCTAAATCAGAATGTCCGGGCGCGGGTTTGAACCGTGGTCCTCCCGAATGCGAGTCCAGTGTGCGGACCACTGCGCCGTCTCGCTCGGTCTAGAGCACCACCATTCATGACTGGAACAGGAAAGAGTGGCAGTGCAGCACGAAGTAACCTCCGCCACATCCCGAAAGGTGACTTGCGGAGTGAAGGCGCGGAGAAACTGTGGCAGTATTCCGACGTCGTGAAAGGACAGCAACAGGTGTATTTTTACATTAAGAAACAAAGTGGGGGAGATGACGAGCAGCTACAAATAGCAGCGGCGCCAGTCTCTATCTGTGCCGGCGATTACATCAGCGGCAGGAAAGCACAGATACAAACAGGAAGGCACACGCAGCCGGCTCCCACGCGCTGACCTGCGTCTAGCTCGCAGCTATTATTCGCTTCCTTGCTGTCCGCGTCTCCCAAGGACGACGAATAAAACACATACCCGTCCTAAGCCGCGAGCAGTTCTGCGCACAATGTGAGAGTGCAGTGCAGCGTTACATCAGTGTCGAATGCTTTGCTCTAGGGCATATACAGGGTGGTCCATTGATCGTGACCGGGCCAAATAAGTCACGAAATAAGCGTCAAACGACAAAACTACAAAGAACGAAACTTGTCTAGCTTGAAGGGGGGAACCGGATGGCGCTATGGTTGGCCCGCTAGATGGCGCTGCCACAAAAAAAAAAAAAAAAAGGCTCAAATCGCTCTGAGCACTATGGGACTTAACATTTATGGTCATCAGTCCCGTAGAACTTAGAACTACTTAAACCTAACTAACCTAAGGACATCACACAACACCCAGTCATCACGAGGCAGAGAAAATCCCTGACCCCGCCGGGAATCGAACCCGGGAACCCGGGCGCGGGAAGCGAGAACGCTACCGCACGACCACGAGCTGCAGACATGCCATAGGTCAGACAGATATCAACTGCGTTTTTAAAAAAATAGGAACCCCCATTTTTTTATTACATATTCGTGTAGTACGTAAAGAAATATGAATGTTTTAGTTGGACCACTTTTTTCGCTTTGTCTTAGATGACGCTGTAATAGTCACAAACATATGGCTCACAATTTTAGACGAACAGTTGGTAACAGGTAGGTTCTTTAAATTAAAATACAGAATGTAGGTACGTTGGAACATTTTATTTCGGTTGTTCCACTGTGATACATGTACCTTTGTGAACCTATCATTTCTGAGAACGCATGCTGTTACAGCGTGATTACCTGTAAAGACCACATTAATGCAATAAATGCTCAAAATGATGTCCATCAACTTCATTGCATCTGGCAATAAGTGTAACGACATTCCTCTCAACAGCGAGTAGTTCGCCTTCCGTATTGTTCGCACATGCATTGACATAGCGCTGACGCATGTTGTCAGGCGTTGTCGGTGGGTCACGATAGCAAATATCCTTCAACTTTCCCCACAGAAAGAAATCCGGAGTCGTCAGATCCACCTGTCATGAAATATGCTATTCAATACAGCTTCAACCGTACGCGAGCTATGTGCCGGACATCCATCATGTTGGAAGTACATCGCCATTTTGTCATGCAGTGAAACGTCTTGTAGTAACACCGGTAGAACATTACGTAGGAAATCAACATACATTGCACCATTTAGATTGCCATCGATAAAATGGGCGCCAGTTATGCCTCCTCCCACCATACATTAACCCGCTAAGGTTGCTGATGTTCCACTTGTCGCAGCCATCGTGGATTTTCCGTTGCCCAACAATGCATATTATGCCGGTTTACGTTACCGCTGTATGTGAATGACGCTTCGTCGCTAAATAGAACGCGTGCAAAAAATCTGTAATCGTCCTGTTATTTCTCTTGTGCCCAGTGGCAGAACTGTACACGACATTCAAAGTCGTCGCCATGCAATTCCTCGTGCATAGAAATATGGTACGGGTGCAATCGATGTTGATGTAACATTTTCAACGCCGACGTTTTTGAGGTTCCCCATTCTCGCGCAATTTGTCTGCTACTGATGTGCGGATTAGCCGCGACAGCAGCTAAAACACCTACTTGGGCATCATCATTTGTTGCAGGTCGTGGTTGACGTTTCACATGTGGCTGAACGATTCCTGTTTCCGTAAATAATGTAACTATCCGGTGAACGGTCCGGACACTTAACATCTGAGGTCATCAGTCCCCTAGACTTAGAACTACTTAAACCTAACTAACCTAAGGACATGACACACATCCATGCCCGAGGCAGGACTCGAAACTGCGACAGTAGCAGTCGCGTGGTTCCGGACTGGAGCGCCTTGAACCGCTCGACCACAGCGGCCGCCATTAATTTCTTATATGTCCTAGATCGATCTTACGTTTTTTACCTGTCATGTATCGCTTACTTCACCTCAGGCACTGATTGGTCAATGCGAAAAATGCGAAGTTGTTGTACACTGGTTCGCAATACATCTTTAACAGTAGGTATGTAGGTACCTCTGTAACTGACTGGGTAAGTCGGTTCAATAGGTGTACCATCTCCAATTCGACCATACAATATCAGCCACTGCACTGTGCAAACCAGTCTTCAGGTTGAGGGAAACGTTTTTTATTTATTTTTTTACGGCTGGCCATCCGTACTGAATCACAAACAATTGACGCTGGTACTGTTTAAAAGGCATGGATGAATTATTGCTAATGTGCATCATCGTCGGCCACGAAATATTACAAAGAAAATAACTGTCATATTACTGTAATTATGTTCTCCCGTTATGGCGGGTTTCAAACAAATCTGTCTTCTATTCGATGGAGCTAGTTCCCAGGTAATAAATAGCTTACTTCTATTATTTTCGGCAGTAGGATAAATGGATACTACCATAAGCGTTTGTTATAGCCATTGGAAAAACAACAGCATGTTGACGGAAATTCACGTGTTTGGAATACACCGCTAGATAAATAATAGTAACTCTCCCGACTGAACTTTAAGAACTCAGCACTCATATTAATATACGGGATGCAACTGGTATAAGTGTAGTTATTCTGTTGGTGACTGAGTGGAGTTTCCTGAACAACATTACATCAGTATTTACTTTATTTGCAGACTAATAATTATAGCTATCAGGAGTAGAATGTTTTTAGGTTGGTTAGTACCCCCAAGTACAAGTGGCAAGAGCAAGTCGTTAATGCTTATTTTCCACTGGATACCAGGCCAGGTGTTGAAGTGCGGATGCGTGGACACAAAACGGTAAGTTAAACAGGTGTAGTCCGCTTCGTGGTGCAGTAAGATGGCGCAAAAAACTGCAGCAGGTAAAGTTCGTGATGTGTTTGTGGGAAGTTTGTTAGGCACGGAGAAAAACCAACCAACGCACTGATGTTTGTACTTATTAAGTTACTACATATAAATAAATCTGCACTTATATCCATTATACCCTGTGTAATCCGCATTACTATTCGTTAACTGAACTGATATACTTACAAAAGAAGTAGCACTGGAAATGGTAGGTGAGGTAAGAAATCTGTGAAAAACCTACGAGATAGAAAGACAGGAGGCTAAGGAGTCATATACCAAGCCGCTGAGAAGACGTTAAACTGCACTTCAAGGGGGCAGCAGTAGAAAGCTAAAAACTGATGGAACAGCAAGTTGTAGAACACTGTAGATGTTGCAACTTCACTTGGGCTTGTACACAACCTTTTATCATGACGTCTGCAAAAGGTGTTCGGTTGTGCACATTTGCATTCGCGCCCTATATTGAGTAAATAGCCAGCCTAAGTACAGCAGTGAATGAATTGATGGTTCAAATGGCTCTGAGCACTATGGGACTCAACTTCTGAGGTCATTAGTCCCCTAGAACTTAGAACTAGTTAAACCTAACTAACCTAAGGACATCACAAACATCCATGCCCGAGGCAGGATTCGAACCTGCGACCGTAGCGGTCTTGCGGTTCCAGACTGCAGCGCCTTTAACCGCACGGCCACTTCGGCCGGCGAATGAATTGAAGTACTTGTCTAAATCACGATCGTTCACAAATGATTTACACCGACAACAGTTTAGAATGAAAACGTTTTTATTTTACTAAATCACATCCACAAAACAAACTGATGGCCACGTGATACTATGTCGGCGGCTCTTAGCCGCACCGACCTTACCACAACGACGGACCACAATCAAAAGACCTCGACCTTTGTCATCTATCCTCTGTCCTGTGTCCGGTCACGGGACACTACATTAATCAAATATATTATTTCTAAACATGGCCATCATGCATTTACAATGCTACAGTATTAAAATACGTAAACTAAATACCTTATATTATTTTGTAGACAATCATCAGATTATTTACATATTTAAGGGCACTCCACTTTTTGGCAGTGTCACCCCTCTTCTTTTGTTTAATCACGCCTTTGCCTAAAAGGTGTGGCATACGAAATACTCATTTTGTTCTACATAGATCGAAAACTGAACAGTACTTTCACAATAAAAGACAATAACTTATTATGCAGAGGTTCTCAAACATCCTCGCGACTTAATTTTTATATAAAACATGTCCTTTAATGTTCAAAATGTTATCCCTACTACTATGCTTTAAATTTGAGTTTTGAACTATTTTGCAGAGCCCTTATGTTTATGGAGTAGTCCTATCTCAGTGATCAGATACCCAGCAAATCCAATGATTAGCAAGTCAAGCACACCTTACATTATTAACATATTTACCAAGTTATGCACTGAGACAAAGGCAATTATGTAACTAAGTTATTCAATGTGAAACTGTTATATGCTGCCTCCTCTCTTTATCAAAAAGGTGACTCCATAAATATGTTGACTTGTGCTTGCTACACCTCACCTGTACTTCCACAGTAAACGTTACCACATCCAGCAAATTAGTTGTACTATTACAGTGTCCCTTGTAACCTCACAATGTAACACTGATTATCAAAGGCATTGAGTGTAGTAGGTCTGCCGAGATGGGGAAACTTAACACAAGGTAGGAATACATGGAGAAACACGCGGAAGAACGATGCAAATTATAGGAAATTTGTTTAAATGACAGCTGTTCTCTTACTGTAGGTCAAGTTTTAGAATAATGTCGCTGCATTCCCTCATAGCAGACATGCTTCAGTGTATGAAATACGTAATGTGTAGGACGAATTTTGTAGCTTTACAAAAACCCCTCTTTATCCTGTGAAGATGAGGTGACAGTTTACGTACTGTATGCACTAAAATGTCTTACTTACATGTCCTTTAAAGAGATGCGTTTGCCATGGTTTAGTGGAAACATTTCAGAGCCATGAATCATCGCGCCTGCATTACCTGGTGAGCGTGGCCTACTAATGAACCTCTCCCTCTTCGTGGCCTTAAACGTGAAAGGACGCGGCACAGTTAGGGCTGGCGTTGGGCAACTGCCGGCACAATATACTGTACACGAGTGCGCGGCACGATATACTGTACACGAATGCGCGCACCGCGGCCTGATGCAACCGGTGTTCCGGCCCCCCGCATGATCCCTGCTGGCCCGGACAAGGTCGGAACCAAATGAGAGTGTAGCGTAGGTAACCCAGAAAGTTTACTGTGCGTTAAGTGACCAATATCGCTAAAGCGTGGCGTGGATTGTGCGATTCATATTATTATTATGTTCAGGGTGTCATATGACAAAAAATTACAGGCTGTCCATAAAATTCCGTTATCACTTCAATAAGTCAAAACTTGGAAAGTGTTAGATCCCCCTAGGATAGCAACAGAAGCTGGACGAAATATCGAAGCATCTGGGTGATGTCTCTCTGATGAAAACCCGAGAATATTTAAAAAGAGTCTTGAAACGTTAGATCCAGAGCACAGGGCTCACGACTTACGACTTACACCCAGGAGGAATGCTTGACAACGTCAGATTTCACAAGCTCCAAGTAGCTCCACGAAGTTGTTTTGACGAAATGGTTCAAATGGCTCTGAGCACTATGGGACTCAACTTCTGAGGTCATTAGTCCCCTAGAACTTAGAACTAGTTAAACCTAACTAACCTAAGGACATCACACACATCCACGCCCGAGGCAGAAGTCGAACCTGCGACCGTAGCGGTCTCGCGGTTCCAGACTGCAGCGCTTAGAACTGCACGGCCACTCGGCCGGCTTATTTTGACATTTAAGTCTTTTAGCCAGTCCGCGTCAGGAATAGAGAGCAGGCATTACCGGTGGTCATTCCTGCACCCGCCAAGGACACTCCTGTGGAAAGTGCTGCCCTCTGCCAGGACTTCTCGCAAGTTTATTTCCCACAGGATGACGGAAAGCACCTGGGAAAGTCAAGAGCCCGTAAGCCAGCTTCGTAAGCTACGCCCAAAGACGACTTTAGATGGATTACAATAAGACCAGTTCGAGGCTGGACAGCACCCCCTGCCACTGAATGCCACAAACTGGCTATGGTGTTCCACCAGCAAAAGAGGACGATCCCAACGCACGACCAGGAATTGCATTTTTCATGTTTAGAGACTTTCATTGGCAATAATGTCATTGTGTATAGGATATTAATGACCAAATTATCACAGAATGGAAGTACAATAGATTATTTGTATCATCTGATGCCAATTATGATAGCTGAGCCGTCGAAACTATATGGATGCAGACAAGTTTTTTTTATTGCACTGCACTGACAAAAAAATCAAGCACCTAGAGAGGCAGGAGGAAATGAAAACGAAAGTTCACGGATTGATAGGGTATTTGATGTTAGTGAAATAATTATAAACTCGAGTTAGATTTACAATGAAAGTTGCAGTATGAGCCCACGTGTCAGTATGATGACGCACCCCTCTGGTCTGGAAGCATGATGGATCTACTGATTCGGTTGGGTAAAGCAATTGTATCCCCTCTTGACGCAAGCTGGCTCACATCTGCTATAACTGCGCCTTGATATCCTGGATACTGGCAATGCAGCGGAGTTGGCGTCCGAGATGGTAACTTATTGTGACTTCTGAAATTTTCCCGGCATATTTCTTCTTCTAATAATTTCCGGGTATGCAGCCGGATCCCGTCGACATTCTGTGGTTCTGCATATATTGGCCACGACAAGAATTGTCCACGAACGATGTGCAGAACATGAAAGATACACCCGTTTGCGGCAACCGTCAAAATCGGCAGTAGCAGCGCAATGTACACTCCTGGAAATGGAAAAAAGAACACATTGACACCGGTGTGTCAGACCCACCATACTTGCTCCGGACACTGCGAGAGGGCTGTACAAGCAATGATCACACGCACGGCACAGCGGACACACCAGGAACCGCGGTGTTGGCCGTCGAATGGCGCTAGCTGCGCAGCATTTGTGCACCGCTGCCGTCAGTGTCAGCCAGTTTGCCGTGGCATACGGAGCTCCATCGCAGTCTTTAACACTGGTAGCATGCCGCGACAGCGTGGACGTGAACCGTATGTGCAGTTGATGGACTTTGAGCGAGGGCGTATAGTGGGCATGCTGGAGGCCGGGTGGACGTACCGCCGAATTCCTCAACACGTGGGGCGTGAGGTCTCCACAGTACATCGATGTTGTCGCCAGTGGTCGGCGGAAGGTGCACGTGCCCGTCGACCTGGGACCGGACCGCAGCGACGCACGGATGCACGCCAAGACCGTAGGATCCTACGCAGTGCCGTAGGGGACCGCACCGCCACTTCTTCAGCGATGAGAGTCGCTTCTGCCTTGGTGCCAATGATGGTCGTATGCGTGTTTGGCGCCGTGCAGGTGAGCGCCACAATCAGGACTGCATACGACCGAGGCACACAGGGCCAACACCCGGCATCATGGTGTGGGGAGCGATCTCCTACACTGGCCGTACACCACTGGTGATCGTCGAGGGGACACTGAATAGTGCACGGTACATCCAAACCGTCATCGAACCCATCGTTCTACCATTCCTAGACCGGCAAGGGAACTTGCTGTTCCAACAGGACAATGCACGTCCGCATGTATCCCGTGCCACCCAACGTGCTCTAGAAGGTGTAAGTCAACTACCCTGGCCAGCAAGATCTCCGGTTCTGTCCCCCATTGAGCATGTTTGGGACTGGATGAAGCGTCGTCTCACGCGGTCTGCACGTCCAGCACGAACGCTGGTCCAACTGAGGCGCCAGGTGGAAATGGCATGGCAAGCCGTTCCACAGGACTACATCCAGCATCTCTACGATCGTCTCCATGGGAGAATAGCAGCCTGCATTGCTGCGAAAGGTGGATATACACTGTACTAGTGCCGACATTGTGCATGCTCTGTTGCCTGTGTCTATGTGCCTGTGGTTCTGTCAGTGTGATCATGTGATGTATCTGACCCCAGGAATGTGTCAATAAAGTTTCCCCTTCCTGGGACAATGAATTCACGGTGTTCTTATTTCAATTTCCAGGAGTGTATTTCTTTGGGACATTCAATGGAATACAATGGAACAAAACTTCCAGCTCCGGTTTCCGAATTTTGGGATTCTGTAATGAAAGAGTCAGTGGAAATAAGTCTTGCCGATAATCTTGTAAATCGTGACAACGGCTTTCAAATGGATAAAAATTGGAATTCTGTTATTAAAATTATACAATCACAGCGGAATCGACGGCGTCATTCGATACTCAATGACTAGATGATCTTTAACTTTTACCACCGAGGGCAGCACGTACAACTCGGCTATGCCGCGCATGTCAGCACCTGACGCATGCGCTGTAGGATGCCAGTACGTTTCGCATGCGCGAGATTCGGCATAAATACCGCGACTGCACCTGGGCTCTTCCCCCCATCTACCTTTGGCTCGGGAGTGTCATCTTTGTGCCACCATTTTCGTGCAGTGTTTTACAGTGAGTGTTTTACAGTGAGTGTTCCGTGTTGTGTTTTTTGGGAAGTGTTGCGAACGGCCATCATACTGTCGCTGGGTGTGCTTTTTATCTCTTGCGAACAGAAGCCAGACTGTCGCCATGTTTTTTAATTGTGTGTGTACTATGTTACTTGTCTGATTCCTGTGTCTTTTATTAACATTGCCAACCCCTTTTGCTTTCTGTTTTAACTTTCGGCATTTTTCCGCCATTTTACACTTTACGCCACCGTTTTATCGCCTGTTTTTCTTATTTCTTTTCTTCTTCCGTTTTGTTTTTAAACTCTGTAGGCTGTAGAGCAGCGTACTAAGCTGCTGCCAGCCCGCCCCCTTCGGGGGGAATTGAAAATCAATAAAGGAAAAAAAACTGGGCTCTTCAGTAGTTGTGCACTCACCTGATGATGACCGGTCGTCTCTGGGCCGAAATATCAACTGGTAGAATGTCGACGGGATCCGGCTGCATACCCGGAAATTATTGGAAGGTACCATAATGCTTTATCGAGGACAAAATTAGGGTTGTTGCTGACTACAGGAGTTCTTCAGCATCACACAGACAGTGTGGAGGGGCATTGCCCTGTTGAAAACTAGCATCATCATACTGTCACATGAGAGGTGACATATGAAACCCAGGATGTCTGTGACATATCATTGAACCGTCAGGGTTCCCTCGATCATTGACAGCCGTGTCCTGAAGTTATACACGATGACTGCTCACACGATGATGCCATGAGTAAGACAACCAGGCCTTTCTAAATTAGAAGAAAGTAATCTCTTCCAAGGACGTCGCTATACTCGTCGACGATTGGTCATCCAGGGTAGTGCAGAACAGCGACTCATCGCTCAACATTGTGCGACGCCATTCATCAGCAGTGCATGTTTCCGCCATTCATCAGCAGTGCATGTTTCCCAGTCACGGAACTACTTCAAACTTAGCCGTTTGTGTTGTGGTGTAAACGGCAGGATTCGCTAGTACGCCTCCTCCTTTTCTCCGAGAGCAGGATGACATTACTTGTTCACGGATGGCAGACGAAGCTGTGAGGGGTGTAATATTTCTGGCTTAGTCAGCCATCATATTAGGCTCCAAGAAGCTGTTCCCAGAGCAGTGGAGATGCAAGAAGTATATAGATGACGAAATGTGGTGTGAGGTACCTGTGACAGATGTTACATTCGGTACCACTCCCGTGAGAAGGACCGCCTGCATAATGCTACTGCTCTGTGATTGGCTGCTGTGTTCGGAGCAAGGGCGCCAAAACGTTAAAGTATAGTTATTATTATTAGTTAAACTACTCATTGGAATAACTTCACTTCTTAATATAAATATCTGTCAACAGCTATCAATCAGTCATTTTAGAATTATCAAAAACAATTTAAATCAAAAACAAAAGAATGACTAAATTGCAGATGAAGCACTTCGGAAGCGTTCGGGTCACGCCTTTTCTGGTATGGCGCGCGAAGTGTTTCGGGCTGTTCGTCACTCTGGATTAGGCAGTCGAGAAGAACAGACATGTTGTCTGTCGTATTTAAGTTCCTGTTCGTCACTCTGGATTAGGCAGTAGAGATGTACAGTCATGTTGTCTGTGGCAGAATGTGTTTGCCAGTATTCAGTATTAAAAGATTCACACCGGTAGTCATGAGGGACAGACACGTGCCACAAATAGTGTAAAGATACATTTTCGAAAACATTGTGTTTGATCATGTACTTTGCTGTATCAGAAGGTGTTGTATTAAGATCATGTAGTCTTCTCGTGTGACTATATTAAAATACGGGAGTGGCATCCCAAAGAAGTGATACATTATTTCAGAACAGAACCTCGCTAAAAGTCAGTTTCAGCCTCAAGATACAGAACCTACGACCTGCGTGCTGTTTCCTGCGCTTGAAGACAGCAGGTTAGTGAACTATAAAAGAACCTTCGTATTCCACACAGTGCAGTGGAAACAACTAGGCGCCTCACGTGTACTGCATGCACAGAACAAATATGCTCAGTGACGTCATCTGCGGTAATGCAGAGGAAGTAAAGGAGGATGATCGTTATTAACACCAACAATCATTTCATTCTTCCTTTCTTGCCGTAGGGGGTTGTCATGTGCTTGGTGCACAGGGGCAATCCTCGCTTGTGGCTGTCAGACGCGGTCAACCGGAACCTTGACGACGAGTATGGCCGCTTTCACGTTTCCATACAGTGCAACATCGGCCCTCTGCCACATCAGAATTTCCCAAAAATCTGGAAATTACTCAATTCGATCTGCAGGCTAAATGAAAACCGACAATGAGCCGGCCGGAGTGACCGAGCGGTTCTAGGCGCTTCAGTCTGGAACCGCGCTACCGCAACGGTCGCAAGTTCGAATCCTCCCTCGGGCATGGATGTGTGTGATGTCCTTAGGTTAGTTAGGTTTAAGTAGTTCTAAGTTCTAGGGGACTGATGACCTCAGCTGTTAAGTTCCATAGTGCTCAGAGCCATTTGAACAATTTGAAACAAAACCGACAATGAGGCCCCTTTACATCTGTGGCAGGTGCTGATTAACGCATTCTCACAAGAGTACGCAGAGTCTCCGTCCCCTTCGCAGTGATCACTCAGCACGTGACGTCGACGCCCCGGGTATAGCCTGCGAGGGCATGCTATAACACTAAACGCGAACAACAACTATCAAATAAGGTGGCCTTTCTAGTTTCAGAGAGAAATGCGATTCTAGTCATTCACATTGCCGTCGATGTACGAAGTTACACTGACGTCCGACCGTGTCTCCTGGGTTGCTCACTTTTTGGTCAGGTAGCGTACGTTCTTCATCCGAGGCGGGGTGGTGGCTATTGAGCAGAGCGGGCACAGTGAGGCCGTGGGGGCCGGCAGGCGCCAGGTGAGGTCTGCGGTCTCGACGACAGCGCTATTTGCGCCGCCGCTCCGGGAATAGCGGCCAGAGGCGTGCCAACTGGGCGCGGCAAGGGGCGGCCTTGAGGCTGGACGCGGCTTCCTGCAGGAAGCGGTCGCAACTGCCGCTTTCACCGCAGCCCCTCCAGCCACCCGCGTCTCTGCGCCCCTGCTCGTGTCACCGCCACCGACATCTACAAGGAAGTCTTGGTGCACGTACGCTACCTGACCAAAAAGTGAGCAACCCAGGAGACACGGTCGGACGTCAGTGTAACTTCGTACATCGGCGGCAATGTGAATGACTAGAATCGCATTTGAGGTGTCGCTCAAGTATCGTGACAACAGCTTCGTTTGAGCAGTTACCAGACAGCGCCAGACAACAGGCTGTACTGCGCATGCGCAGCTACCATGACGTAGGCAGCCCGTGCTAGGTGCTTGCTCTGCTCATACGCTTTTACGTCGCAGTTCTGGTGGAATTTCGTGCGTGGTGGGGCATCACGTGACCATGTGCAGCCTGCGGCATGTTGTTGAGAGGACATACAGAGTCGTAGTTGGAGCAATTGTGTTATCATATCTCACCCAGATAAAGGATGCAAATAAGGAAGCAGTCCTTGCCAAAATCACTGGACTCGCATTCGGGAGGACGACGGTTCAATCGGGCGTCCGGCCATCCTGATTTCGGTTTTCCATGATTTCCCTAGATCACTCCAGGCAAATGCCGGGATGGTTCCTTTGCAAGGGCACGGCCGACTTCCTTCCCCATCCTTCCCTCATCCGAGCTTGTGCTCCGTCTCATATGACCTCGTTGTCGACGGGACGTTAAACAACAATGTCCTCCTCCTCCTTGCCAAAATATCATTTCAAAATTAGACACCACAGCTCCAAGTACCATAACATTTTGCTAAGGGGTGACTTTGACAGACTTTTTTTGTTTGTAATTCGTACTCTGCAATATTGTTATGTAGCATTTCCAACAGGTTTACATGTACACAGCACTGCAAAAAGCTAGTAGGATGGAATAAAAATTTCTTGCAAAAAAATAAAAAATAAAATAAAATAAAAAGTATAAAAAATGAAACAGTTTCTTCTGTAGCTTACACCGGAATAAAGGACAATAAATTTCACGACTATTTCAAAATGTATAAAAAATTAATAAGGTTATCCGTGAGGCAAAGAAACTATACGACTGACAGTTTATATTCTAGTCTAGGTATAAATATGAAGCCATGTGGGAAGTTAAAACTATAAAACACGCCACGGTATGCTGCCAGTCTACAATTTAGCATAGAATGGCATTCTATAAATTTAAGACGTAAACACAAATTAAGAAATAACTTCAGGCCTAGACGAAGTACTAGACAAGTGCCTTGTTTTCGAAAAACACTTTCACAGAAGGTAAAATTCTGCTACAGCTGTCATTATATTTGAAACAAAATATTTACTTAAAAACTACTGACCAAATTTGCCTACTTAGTCAGCTTCAAGTAAATGTTTACGTGTGTTCATACGTATATAGCCTTAAGAGATCTTACAGTGTCATAAAAGGAACAGGACGTCAAAGACTACGCCAGCAGCATCGGAATTTCATAAACCGTACTAAAATGCTTCATTCCTCTCTAATTGCACATTTTTATGTCCAGATGCACTCTGAAGTACCTGATATTCAGCTTTTCATGTGGTTTTCGTCATATCAATTTTCTTGGAGGTCCAGTACTGTATTCGCATGTTTGGTTCTTTATTATGGTATAATGTCATTCTTCCCAGAAAATGAAAATTTGCACTTGAAATTGAAAGAAGTTGAAAGAAGCCGATAGTGCGGAATGAAACACTTCGTTTCAAATACACTTAACTGCCTCAGCGGAAAAAAATTAATAGAAGCAAATTTCTCTATAAAATAGACAGAAATAGCTTCATTAAGACATTAATGGTTGATTGCTAATAACGTGGAAATAATATAAAATCAGAAAATTGAAACTACTAACTTATTTTGGTCTTTCATGGTTATGAGAATGTATATTAATTCACTTGATGGCTCCCGGGCACAGAAATCTGTTTTGACTATAACTGAGCTTGCTGGCCGCATGCGCGAAACTGGCAGCTTGGGCGCGCCGGAAAAATTTTTCCGGGTGGCATCTGGCTACTTGCTGCTACTGCTCATACAGCAAACAGCCACGCTTCAAGTGGCCACAAGCGTGAGGAAGGCACTGCTCATACGCGGATTCAGCTCTGCGCATGCGCACGAGCCCGCTGGCAACTGCTCATACGAACCTAACGACGAATCCACCCCAAAATGAAATGCTACGTCAGTATGGGGGCTACATCGATGTACTCATCGATTCGTTAAAATGCCATCAGCCTTTGCTGTACTGACAGAAAACGATTACCAGACGTTTCACATACGACGCAAGCGCTGTGCGGGAACCAATACCGTGGAGGCAAGCTCCCGTTTCCACACAAGCTCTGGCACATTCTTTTGCCTGTAGCAGGTGGAGTATAGATTTTGGCCGAACAAAAAGATTCAGGAGCGGCCTTGGTAAGAAATCCGAATACATCGTTGCGCCATTTAGCACCTCTGACTGATGTGTTAGTAGCTTGTCCTCACGGAGCTTTGCACAAATTATAACCAAATCCCTACAAAGTAACGACAGTGCATCGACTGACCAATTCAGATGCTGTTGCTCGAAGCTAGCTGTGCAACTGACCCTTGCAGGATGTGGACTGTGGCTGCCGAAGTGCTGTTTTTGTCTGTGACGAAGCGCGACTGGAGCTCCGGGAATACGTGAACTCGCAGAATAATCGACGTCGGGGTCAACCAATTTTGAGACTCCCTAGAGATTACACAATGGTTCAAATGGCTCTGAGCACCATGGGACTCAACTGCTGTGGTCATAAGTCCCCTAGAACTTAGAACTACTTAAACCTAACTAACCTAAGGACATCACACACATCCATGCCCGAGGCAGGATTCGAACCTGCGACCGTAGCGGTCGTGCGGTTTCAGACTGTAGCGCCTTTAACCGCTCTGTCACTCCGGCCGGCCGATTACACAATGGATTTTTGTCCGAACGAAGAGTAGGAAATGTAGAAACCGAGTATGAAATTGACTACCGTGAGGTTTTGTTTCGGAAAATAAATTAAAGGCTTGAAAGTAAACAGGGTAAATGATTAGCTTGGAGACACTGAGGGGCAAATTCAGCCGCCTGACGCGAAGTGTGATATTTGTGTTAAATGTATGTGATACGTGTAGGTCACTGTATTAGTGTTTGTGTGTGTGTGTGTGTGTGTGTGTGTGTCTGTGTAGTTCGGTGTCATGTCAGCGACGTATGATTATGATTGAAGGGGTAGAGTAAAACCCAGAACATAGCTTACTCTTCTCGGATAGCTTTGTGTCCCCATCCGTCGGACGGATCAACACTAGCCATGTCACATACCCTCAGTCCATGAGGCACTGCGGAGAGGTTTTGAATTTCATCCGGGACATTGTACAAAGTCTGGTGACGAGGAACATTAAGCCGCCACTCTTCCTGACCTTTGCCGAAAAGGCAAAGGGAAAATTGCCAAAAGATCAGGGTAATTAAGAACAAAAAAAAAAAGTTGAAGAAAAAGGTCAAATGTTTTACGAAATGATTCGTCTGAAAGTACAAATAAAATAGATTAAGGAAACAATCGACGTGCCTTAGAACGACGCTCGAAATCTTGTATAACAAATAATTTGGCGAATGAGGTATTAAAGTTCAATGTTTAATGTAGAATTTTGGAGAGTACCAGAGGATATTTGTCTAGCGGAGTACCTATGCCATGCAGTCTGCTGTTGTGTCACAATGGCGTATTTCTGTCCGTAAATCTTCATCCAGTACCTCATTTGCTGTACATGATTTTGAACATCATTCAAACGCGCGTCAAACGTTTCTGTAATCTATTTTATGCTTTCTTTTAAACAAATAATTTCACAAAACATTTGACCTTCCTTGTTTTCGAGTCAGCTGACGATATATGTTGGATTATTTCATGTAGGGGCCGAGCGGTTCTAGGCGCTTCAGTACGGAACCGCGCTGCTGCTACGGTCGCAGTTTCGAATCCTGCCTCGGGCATGGATGTGTGTGATGTCCTTAGGTTAGTTATATTTAAGTAGATCTAAGTCTAGGGGACTGATAACCTGAATTGTCAAGTCCCATAGTGCTTAGAGCCATTTTGAACCATTTCATGTGGGGCAATACAGCAGCACCCTCCGACAATGGGTCAGTGACAATATTACGACGTGATTTCGAAACTGTCCTTTTAATACTCTCACAGACACACTGTTGTTGCTGGCCGGTTGGCTGGGAAAAATTGTGTGTTTGTGTGTGAGCGTGTCTGCGTGTGTGTGTGTGTGTGTGTGTGTGTGTGTGTGTGTGTGTGTTGTGTTTGTGTGTGTGTGTGTGTGTGTGTGTGTGTGTGTGTTGTGTTTGTGTGTGTGTGTGTGTGTGTGTGTGTGTGTGTGTGTGAGGGTGAGTGCACTATGTGTTCGTGAAGTTGGAGTTGTTGCTGAAATGGAAAAAGTTGGAGGCAGGATAGACAGTAATTTTGCTCAATGCATAGCTGTAGCGTTCTGCAAACGTTATTCAGGAAACAACATAATTCTATACAGACGTGAGTGGGCGAGATTTAAATGTTGTTTTTCCATTTCGTTCGTATTGCACCACTCTCTTTAATGGTTCAAATGGCTCTGAGCACTATGGGACTTAACATCTGAGGTCATCAGTCCCCTAGACTTAGAACTGCTTAAACCTAACTAACCTAAGGACATCACACACATCCGTGCCCGAGGCGGGATTCGAACCTGCGACCGTAGCAGCATCGCGGTTCCGGACTGGAGCGCCTAGAACCACTCGGCCACAACGGCCGGCCACTCTCTTTAATCCCAGCGCCACTGTAACAAGAGAAAATGTGGGTTGCTTTACGTTGTCCTTGGAAGCGAATAATTTCACGGACGTCGTTTGTCACTGCTATGGAGCGTTGCTTACGCAATTAGCCATAAAAAAACACGAAAGTCGATTTTAAACGAAAATGAGGACGCAGCAACGAGACATCTAAGGACTACGAAATGCAACAGACACCCAGCAGTGATCAGTAATGTCATCACCCACCATGTTTATTTGTGGGCGCCATTGTACAGCGTCCACTCATGATGTTCTTAAAAGTGAGACTAAATATTATTCGCAGTTCCGGGCGAGGTGAAAGCTGAGGTGAAGGAACAGGCCGTTGCGACAGAGAACGTGGCGCCGGCGCGCCTGTCCAGTGCGGAGTCCGGAGGAAACGCTCGTGAGCTCAGAATGGCGGCCGCAGGCGCTCTGGCACGGGACCGGCTGTCTTTGTAGTCGACTGGACGCGGTTCAAGTGGCCGTGAATCACGCGGTATTTATAGCTGTTAGGACACGGCGGTTGCAACAGCCAGCTTCCGTGGGAGAGAGTATCAGCTACAAATAGAGCGCCGGTCGATAGCGCCGATTGCGTTACCGTCTCGATCTCGGCCTGCCCTCGATGTAACTGCTTAACTACTTTCGACCCTATGTTCCACATTTTCATTTCCTTGCCACTCTGTCCCGTATCTTACCCCATCCGTCCTCAACTTTTAACGGCAACAAGTGTCAAAGACAGTGTGCTCTTGCACCACGATTGAGTCCCTGCCTCATCCTTGTCCTTCTGTAACAGCCTGTTCTTCTGTGAAGCCATATTGCAACTGTACCACTATTGACAGTATGTTAAGGCGCACTAGTCGTCCAATAGTAATTTATTCAACTTAAAAACGTGGCATGTGTTCGCGAAGACATGCTCTGAATATAAAGTTTTATAAACAAAGAAACGTAAAAACGTAAACGCCACTAAAAGATTACGCCTTGCAATATTTCATCCGTAAGGGACGGCAGTAGAGTGCTGCGACTGTTGATAAATGCAAATAAAACAGTTCCTGCGACAGACACTTGTTTATTTTGCCACTGCTCGTTTCGATAGTTCACACCATCATTTTTAGGTGGATAATTGTTTATTTAAATAGCTGGTGTTGGTACTAAGTACAGAGATCTCTTCACAGTAACAGACCAAGGGCGTGTAGGTTATTTTGCGTCTTTTGCTAATGATAGAAATTATTTATTTAGAAAAGTCAATTTTGAAGTAAAAGAACTTGAATTTTTGACAGTGAAATGTACTTACAGCGAGGGTAGAGTTGTAAAAAGTCTACATATTACCGCCCGATGTACGTCCTCTCCACTGGACGTTACTTTCCGCGCGGGATTAGTCGAGCGGTCTAGGGCGCTGCAGTCCTGGACTGTGCGGCTGGTCCCGGCGGAGGTTCGAGTCCTCCCTCGGGCGTGGCTGTGTGTGTTTGTCCTTAGGAAAATTTAGGTTAAGTAGTGTGTAAGCTTAGGGACTGATGACCTTAGCAGTTAAATCCCATAAGATATCACACACATTTGAACATTTTTTTGACATTACTTTTGCACTGTTACTTCAAAGATGTTGTACATGCTACAGATATGTTTGTTTAAATTAGATACAAAGATAAAATATTAAATGGTTTTTACATAACCACGTGTTTCTTTTGGACGTACATCAGGCAGCAGACATTTTGCAACTCTACCGCCCTTGTAAGTACAATACGCTGTCAGAAACTCACTTTTTTTTATCTCAAAAGTCGCTTTTCTGAATAAACAATTTTTATTATTAGCAAAAGATTCAAAATGAGTTACATTGCCCTTGGTCTGCTACTAAGAAAAGATCTGTGTACTCTTCACCAACACCAGCTATGTAATAAACAATTCTCCACCTGAAGATAGTGGGGTGAACCATCGAAACGCATAACGGCAAAATAAACGAGGGTCTAACGCAGAAACTGATTGGTTTGCATTTCGCCTTAGATCCATTCTGACTGGCCAACCACTGCCTACAAAGCAGCACGAGGAGCGGTCTATGGCCGCTGGAAATGTGATCAGTATGTTACCAGTCGCGCCAACCATTATTGCCAGCAGATCGATCCTTGTGACGCCGCTGTTTGTTTATTCAAGCAGCTCCTCATTTGGCCTCAGGAAGTGAAGTGTATCCCGTTTCAGACCTCCCTACCTCAGAAAAAAAACCTGAGGAGTTACCAGGAACCAAACGAGGTTCCTTCTGCACCGTTGGCAACGACGTTAACCATTCGGCAATGGAGGTGGTCTAACAACAAGGAAAACATGATTTATTATTCCAAGTCCTAGTATAAACGTATTGAATGTCTGTTGTCCATGCAGTATACGCACCTTAAAAATGTTATGCCAATATGCAATATCAAAAATTTGCAAACAGCGAAATGTATTGTCAAATTAATGTAAGACCCTCCGTTCAATATGTAGCACGATATAAAGATCAGAGTTACTTGTCGCACTTAAGTTCGTCACACCCTGTCCACTAACGACAATCAATTACCAGTCATCTACCAAAGTTTGTAACACCCTGTTCCGTATACATCAGTACCTTCCAAAAACAGAGTGCACCCTGATTTATCATGCTCAACCTCTATGACAAATCCGTATAGCTACTGTGTGTATCTGAACAGACCCACACACCATGACATCAACAGCAGCCTAACGGTACTCCATACAGAAAATATAGGAAGAAAATTTGATCTCTTAGAACAACTAGAGATACTGTTGTACAAAGAAAAATTTTCTGAAAACATCTTCACCTTCAGATACTGTTTCCCTTTTTTAAATTTTGCATTAAGGTGCCGTCAGATTAGACGTATCTATATTGTGACATGACCGTCACATATCGCTGAGTGGTATTTGGTTATTTTTCTGCTCTTTTTTTTTTTTTTTTTTTTTTTTTTTTTTTTTTGTTGAGTGTACAAGCCTAGCTGATTCTGGAGGAAGGCTTCAAATTATACTGGTAAGGAACAATCGGGGCCGGGCGTTCAAAGCGTCGTCCACCTAGACCACAGTAGGTCATTCACAGACACTCTAGAGAAGGGAAGTGGGTCCCCAAGGCACTGCAGCTCGTAGAAGCGACTGCAATAAGTCGTTGCCCCTAGCTTTGGCGGCAAATCCGGTTTCCTCCTTCGAAGACAGCTGTCGCTAAGCCACTTCAAGTCCTTAGGGCAGGGGTTCCCGACAAAATTTTCTCGAGGACCCCTCATCGAGCATGATTGGTACCTTGTCATATCACAGTATCAAGTACCTAAAAAAGCCAAATTTAGAGTCTTTTTATACGTTTTCTATTTTTGGTACTTAGAAAAAACATTGACATATTCCTTATTGAAAAAATATTGAATTTAAAACTTTTTCAATTTAGCCACCATTGTTATTGTTAATTTTTTGATTATTGCTCGAAGTCTTTGTATTCAAATATGGGTGTTTAGTATAACAAACTCCTTAAAAAATAAAAATTGGGTATGAACTGAAAATGAAAGGAAAAAATTAAAACTGAGTGTATTGGTCTTTCAAGTGTACTGCACTTGAGATTGCATTGAGTAGACATGTGTGAAAATAAGAAAACACTAATTTCATACAAGGTATTATTTATTTGAAAAAATACAGTTACAACCGAGAACTCCATCAAAAGCGGCCAAAACAAAAAAATCTGTTATTATACGAAATATATTCAATATATTTTTTATTCTAATAGCATCTTGCGGACCCCTCTGGCATAGCTGGCGGACCCTTGGGGGTCCGCGGACCACCTGTTGGGTACCACTGCCTTAGGGTATAAGTGTGGTGTGTGACAGATTCACCCCCCCCCCTCCCCCTCTTGTACGCAATCTATGAATGAGGCGACACGGCGCTGCTCGGCTAATGTGAGAAAATTCGTTGCCTTGCCCTCATATCTTGTTATCCAGGCAGCTGGGTCTTGGCCGCCTCCGCGTTTGGGCACAAAGGACTTGATCAGTGAGTGGAACACGGGTAGCAGCCGATATCAACCTCCTGCATATTAAGATGCATTCTGCAAGCCAAGACTGGGAAATTTCTGCATGGTTCCCCTGTAATCATACCAATAAAGCGAAATTCTTCCTGGTCACTGTGCCAATGGCTGAGTGTCCTCCCCTCCACGTAGAGCTTTCAAAAAGTCGGGGATTACGTTTAGAGGAGGAGAATTGTGGACATTTGTCGTGGGGAAGCCTTTGGAGCAGTCTTAGTCCAGAGGTCGTCGGGGGCAGGCTTTTTCTGCCGCCATCTCGGCTACTCTTATCCGGTGCTGACTAGCATGTTCTGGTGCACGTCTGCTGAGCATGAGTAAGTGTCGCATTTCGCATTAGCGCGATCCACTTTGTGAGCAGCTCACAGTTTGCGAGATTTGCTGCACAACTTGAGTTGCCTGATTAATTGTATTGCTCCGTGAATTTTAGGATAGTTTACTTAGCATTTGTGAGCTGCACAGGTTAGGAAAGCTCGTAGCGTTCCTCAGGCAGTATTCCATGTAGATGAGGCTCCTCCCTACAGCGTTAGCGGGACAGTCATCATTAAATTGAACTTATAGAGAGCTTTGTGTTCCAATATTTAGGAGACTTTGTGCTCGTTGAGTTGGAACAGCTTCTCGTCTATATTACGAGACTTTGTGCTCATTTTGTTGGTAACTTACTGATTCTGTAGCATGTGTTGAGATCCTAAAATAAATAAATGACTTATTAAATTCGGACTTGATTTGAATCTCAGAACCAGACTATTGTCCTACAACTCGTCCTGGTCAGGTGACCCTCTACCAATAAATATAACTCTTGCATTCCTAATTTGTTTCCCTCACTGTAACGGTATTCCATTGCAGAGCATGTGCAAACCCTTTTTGTTAAATATTAGATATGAGAGTGGGTGTGTTTTGATATGCGATTAGGATTTATGAGCTTTGCACTGAGTTTATCTTAGACCTGCTAAAGGCAGGTTAAAGAGAGAAGAAAATAAAGATAGGCGGTACAGGAATAGTTCAGTATGCATGTAATACGTTAACACATCTTGTACCAAAGACTATGTAACCATTACTCGAAACAGTAAATGTCCCGCCAACCTCTTCCTCCAAAGAGTTCTATTCTCGGCCGCTATTTTTGGTAGGAAATTGGAAGTTTGTGGTAAATTCCTGTGGGTCCAAACTTCTGACGTCATCGGTCCCTATACTTACGCACTACTTAATCTAACTTACCCTAAGGACAACACGCACACCCATGCCCGAGAGAGGACTCGAACCTCCGACGAGGGAGCCGCGTGAACCGTGGCAAGACGCCTCGCGGCTCTTTCTGGTAACTCCTTATTTCTTGTTTTGTGTATTGAAAGTTATCTTAATGAAAATAATATGATTGTTGAGTAACTCTCTTTTCTGTCTTAGGTTTGTAAAAAAAAAAAATAAAAGAAAAAATACTTGCACTACAGCACAGAATGTCACCTTGTAATATGCTTATGTACACTTAACAGGACCAGTGGTAACATTTTTCAAACACTTACGTAAAACTGATTTGAAGAACCAGAAGACGGGACCCGAAGGATTGCAATGCATCGTGTATCGCAATAGAAACACGATTAGTGACTGAAGGTGGTTTGTTTTCTTACATTTTCACGAAAGTGATATTCGCGTCGAGAGCGCTGCAATGGAAAACTTAACTCAAGTATCGATCGAACGAGGGTTTCGAACCGTTCTTAAGTTTTTTGATAAAGCGCTCTCTTAGGTTTATTTAATTTTTTCAATGCGCTATGCTGTTAAAGCGCTACGGGTCAGCGTTCGACTCAGAGCAGATCATTCAGCATACACGGACAGCCACAAATAATTTTAACATTGGCAAAGCATAGAATTGTATTGCTCCATCTACAGACGACATGTACTTATTTATATCTGCTGTGTTGTCTCGTTTAAATTAATAATAAATTAATAGCTCTCCTAATGGTAGCATTTATGGACGGGTGGCAGTAGCAGATACGCGCTTTGATAGTGGTTTAACGCCCAATAACATTATTTCACAGATGGCAGCTATGACTATATGCGAAATTATTTATTGACTATAAATTAATGCTTGCCTTCGAAGTGTAACCTTTGAACTAAGGAACTGCGAGAACAGATCTTTTTTCAATTTGTATATTCCTTTTAAATGAAGTTTAATCACTGTTTCGACTATGTCTGCTTACTAATAATACCGTTTCTGTCGGCACAAATCGACAATTTGTATCACGCGCAACTGTGTTTTATCAGTCTGTAGACTTATGCTCCAAAGACGTATGAATCGCAGCGCTCACTTACCTCATGTGGGCCAGTCAGTCATCTCTCTGCCTCGCTCGCTGATTTTGAGAAGCTAGCGTGGACCATGTCCTGGTTTTAGGTAAACACATACCAACATTATTGTTATTATTATTATTGGCGCTTTTAGGCGACAAGCCGGCTGGAGTGGCCGTGCGGTTCTAGGCGCTACAGTCTGGAGCCGAGCGACCGCTGCGGTCGCAGGTTCGAATCCTGCCTCGGGCATGGATGTGTGTGATGTCCTTAGGTTAGTTAGGTTTAAGTAGTTCTAACTTCTAGGGGACTGATGACCACAGATGTCAAGTCCCATAGTGCTCAGAGCCATTTGAACCATTTAGGAGACAATTTGGCTTTAATGAAACAGCAGTTCTAAAAAGTACAACTAAATTATTTGATGGAACATCCAGGTGGGGCTAATATTTTCATTTTACTCACAATCGCTGATTTTCAGTGATATTTAATGGTAACGCGCGATTCGTGAATGTAGTGGGCCGATTGTGTATTGAAGAAACACACACGCAAGTCAATTCTACATGATATGCCTTTACAGTACTTTTCATTAATAAATTAAATATTTTCTTTCTTTCACTGGTGCCATGTCCCGCACTTACGCAGGGTCGGCAGCATTCGGAACGGATTTGGCAAGGTTAGTGGAAAGGGGTGGCCGGATGCCCTTCCTGCCGCCACCCCCTACTGCCTGGGACGGAATCAGTGTACCCCTACTGTCTGCGTCGAGTGTAATTAATGGAATAGTGCTAGCGCGTTAAAATGTCTGCGAGTCGTGTAACTGAGGCGGAACGTGGGGGACCAGCCCGGTATTCACCTAGCGGGATGTGGAAAACCGCCTAAAAACCACATCCAGGCTGACCGGCACACCGGCCCTCGTCGTTAATGCGCCGGGCGGATTCCATCCGGGGCCGGCGCGCCTACCCGAGTCCAGGAAGCAGCGCGTTAGCGCTCTCGGCTGCCCTGGCGGGACTCATTAATAAATTAAATACTGATCACTATGAAATGAAATGTCGTGTGACTAGGACCACCCGTCGGGTAGACCGGCCGCCTGTTGCTAGCCTTGTTAGTTGACGCCACTTCGGCGACTTGCGTGTCGATGGGGATGATATGATGATGAAGACAAAACAACACCCAGTCCCAACCAGGAATCTAATCCGGGCCCCTTGCATGGCATTCTGCCACACTGACCGCTCAGCTCTCGAGGCGGACCCTCCTCACTATTATTTACTGTCTCCACGACACCCTTTCTTCCTCGATCTATTACTCATAGGAGCCATCAGTATTTGTTAGCCTTTCATTCGTTCAGAGCCTCATTTTCATAAATTCAATACTCAGTCCAGGAAACCATTGCTTCTGTCAACTGTTCTACGCCAAAGAAAGCACTCTCCCAACAATTTCGTATTAATATACACTCCTGGAAATTGAAATAAGAACACCGTGAATTCATTGTCCCAGGAAGGGGAAACTTTATTGACACATTCCTGGGGTCAGATACATCACATGATCACACTGACAGAACCACAGGCACATAGACACAGGCAACAGAGCATGCACAATGTCGGCACTAGTACAGTGTATATCCACCTTTCGCAGCAATGCAGGCTGCTATTCTCCCATGGAGACGACCGTAGAGATGCTGGATGTAGTCCTGTGGAACGGCTTGCCATGCCATTTCCACCTGGCGCCTCAGTTGGACCAGCGTTCGTGCTGGACTTGCAGACCGCGTGAGACGACGCTTCATCCAGTCCCAAACATGCTCAATGGGGGACAGATCCGGAGATCTTGCTGGCCAGGGTAGTTGACTTACACCTTCTAGAGCACGTTGGGTGGCACGGGATACATGCGGACGTGCATTGTCCTGTTGGAACAGCAAGTTCCCTTGCCGGTCTAGGAATGGTAGAACGGTGGGTTCGATGACGGTTTGGATGTACCGTGTACTATTCAGTGTCCCCTCGACGATCACCAGTGGTGTACGGCCAGTGTAGGAGATCGCTCCCCACACCATGGTGTTGGCCCTGTGTGCCTCGGTCGTATGCAGTCCTGATTGTGGCGCTCACCTGCACGGCGCCAAACACGCATACGACCATCATTGGCACCAAGGCAGAAGCGACTCTCATCGCTGAAGACGACACGTCACCATTCGTCCCTCCATTCACGCCTGTCGCGACACCACTGGAGGCGGGCTGCACGATGTTGGGGCGTGAGCGGAAGACGGCCTAACGGTGTGCGGGACCGTAGCCCAGCTTCATGGAGACGGTTGCGAATGGTCCTCGCCGATACCCCAGGAGCAACAGTGCCCCTAATTTGCTGGGAAGTGGCGGTGCGGTCCCCTACGGCACTGCGTAGGATCCTACGGTCTTGGCGTGCATCCGTGCGTCGCTGCGGTCCGGTCCCAGGTCGACGGGCACGTGCACCTTCCGCCGACCACTGGCGACAACATCGATGTACTGTGGAGACCTCACGCGCCACGTGTTGAGCAATTCGGCGGTACGTCCACCTGGCCTCCCGCATGCCCACTATACGCCCTCGCTCAAAGTCCGTCAACTGCACATACGGTTCACGTCTACGCTGTCGCGGCATGCTACCAGTGTTAAAGACTGCGATGGAGCTCCGTATGCCACGGCAAACTGGCTGACACTGACGGCGGCGGTGCACAAATGCTGCGCAGCTAGCGCCATTCGACGGCCAACACCGCGGTTCCTGGTGTGTCCGCTGTGCCGTGCGTGTGATCATTGCTTGTACAGCCCTCTCGCAGTGTCCGGAGCAAGTATGGTGGGTCTGACACACCGGTATCAATGTGTTCTTTTTTCCATTTCCAGGAGTGTATGAATTTCTATGTAATACTTCATAGAGAAATTATGTAATACTTCATAGAGAAATTCTCCTATCTAGTAATATTTACAAAATAATGTGTTATACTTATTTGGCTGGTTCAGATGGCTCTGAGCACTAGGCGACTTAACTCCTGAGGTCATCAGTCGCCTAGAACTTAGAACTAATTAAACCTAACTAACCTAAGAACATCACACACATCCATGCCCGAGGCAGGATTCGAACCTGCGACCGTAGCGGTCAGGCGGTTCCAGACTGAAGCGTCTAGAACCGCACGGCCACACCGGCCGGATACACTTATTTACATTGTCGTAAGCAATAAAGACGGTTTACCCAATGAAAGATCCGTCACAGTTTGTAAGTTACTTCCTTCGTGGGTGTATGACATGAACTTCTTGACGATACCTCCAGTGAAGCTTGTCAGACACGTGTACCTTATTCGATTAGATGTTCCACTTTAAATCTCTCTGTACGCGCACCCAAGTATTCAATGTATGCGACTGTTTCGATAGTCCAAAAGTCGTGTAATCAAACAATAACGGTTCTTTTCACAAATTTAAGAACACGCAGTAGCTAGACCAGCTGTATATGAGATGTGGGAATTTCGCTGCAGTCTATAACCTACGCAGCTGCAGAGGGTCCGAAGCCAGAGAGAAATCAGGTTTGCTGACGTAATGGTAGTGCCAGGTCATGTTAACGAAAAGAGGTTTCTCCAGAGCGGCGGACCTGAAGTTCACAGCAGCAGAACAGCGCTCTCACTCCTCGCTTCTTGATTCGCCCCTCCCCCTCCCTGTCACCTTACCCGCCTTATTTTCCCTTCCGCGAGAAGGATTTCACTTATATGGACTGCCAACAAAGCAAAGAATACAAAGAATATCCACTTAGGGGAACGAGCTGCTTAGAATAGCTAAAGAATATTACAGAAATTCTTTTAATTTTTCCATATAGCTACTGTATCCAAAAAGTGAACTGGAGAGAAACGCATTTCAGCTGCGATTGACGATTTTACCATATAATTTTATTAGTGTTCTGACGCAAAAATGTGTTGACACGTATGACTACTCCTGCGTAACAGGAGGCTGTACTCTTTAATTTCTTGTTACTCTGACGACAAACGCTATTACACTGAGTCCTGCAGGAGTTAATTCTATGAGTCTACTATTCAGCGAAGTTTAAAATTTTACGCGTTTTGAAATGATGTAGCTCCATCCTCAGTTATATTTAATTATTATTAATATGTCATAAAGGTTAACTATGTTTTTGTCACTGATACATATTCGTAATCAGACACAAAGTATATACCTACTTTATATTAACTAGGCTAACATTCATTTCACAATACTCCCTGCGCACGTGACGTCATTATGATGTCACACTCAGTATCGATAATAGCAGGAACTGCTATCGAATTTCGTTAGCGCTCGATGTGGGCCTCTCTCGCATGAATAATAGCTCATTCTTGTAGCGGCAGAAATATACCAACCGGAAACGTCATTGGTTTGCCGGAGGTCTTGTGGGATGATTGTTACCCGTGAAATATTTGTGACAAGGAAGAATATAACGCTACCGTTCATCGTTACACTCGCAGCAATTGAGCTATCTTCTTAGGTTTCTGCGCAACCGCACACTCGGAAATCGCCACATGTTCTGAAATAAACTGCCAAATATTTACTTCATTCTTGTTTTCTAATCAGATAGAAATGTTAAATAATATCGAATATTGCAGAACGTACTTGTATTACATTCATAAGGAAGTCCCAGAATATGTTAACACTATGACGAAAGAAGAATATTAGCATGTAGCGGGATGCGAACCTAAATCCTTCTACTCCGTAAACCGCGACGTTATCCTTTATGCTACACCTCATTCATGTGATATTTGTTCCAAGTATCGGCTATTATAATATCTCTTGAAGGCTTATATCTCTGATGCCTTATTAACTGACATTTATTGATAAGGGTGACGTGTTTGTGATACATTTTCAAGACACCATTGCTTTGAAATGGCATACTGCAAACTATAATACAAAACAGCTAAATATGAGAAAATAAACTTGTTACCTGGTGCAACGATTTTCGACATTGCGTGTGATGTCAAAATGACTTCATGATTGCAGGAAGTGTTGTGAGATGAGAGATACCTTATATTAGGTATTGTCAACAGAAAATCATATTTTCAAAGAACTCACTTTACACGAATGGTGCAGAGATTCCAGAGAAGTACCTAGCAAAGTGGCGCAGTGGTTACCACGCTGGACTCCCATTCGGGGTAGAGGGTTCAGATTCCTGTTAGGCCATCCAGATTTACAGTTTTAGGTTTTTCAGAGTTTTCTTAAATCTGTTGAGGCAAATGCTAGGGTAATTGTTTTGAATAGGACATGGACGAATCCCTTGCCCATTCTTCTCCCAATCCAAGCTAATGCTCCGCCTATGACTTCGTCGTCGACGGGACGTTAAATGCGCTGATAACTTTGTTGTTAGCTCCCAACCTACCCCCCCCCCCTTCCCGCCACGAGACGTTATCATAAACAGTTTTTGTGCTATTTGACTGTATTCTGTGGCAACAATGGTACATAATAACGTATTTCCAGTACTACCACACTAACAATACCAAAAACTGATACTTGCACTCAGCAGAAGCTGGAGGCAAAGTCAGTTCAGCTTTGTCTACATCAATAGGAGTCCTCACATGTTTGCCATCTCTTTTAGATTAGCGTTACGTAATTTATTTCCGTTACCGCATTATACTGCCATCTGTACAGCTGAAAATTTTTGCTGTGCGGTGCTATTGAAAATGTTCGATACGGAAGGGGATCTCTTTCTCGAATATTCCGGGGGAGAACATTAATTGTTACAGAGCACTGCTAAAAGTTTGATCTCCGCATCATTACTTATTTTGTTACGGTATCGCTATGTACGTAAGGTGGAGAAACTGCATGGAGCTTTCGTTACTTAATCAAAATGTGAGAAGAGAACCTATTTTCGAAACGTCGCGAGCACTCAGCGAACTGGCGACATTGTAAATATACTACTGGCCATGAAAATTGCTACACCAAGAAGAAATGCAGACGATAAACGGGTATTCATTGGACAAATATATTATACTTGAACTGACATGTGATTACATTTTCACGCAATTTGGGTGCATAGATCCTGAGAAATCAGTACCCAGAACAACCACCTCTGGCCATAATAACGGCCTTGATACGCCTGGACATTGATTCAAATGGCTCTGAGAACTATGGAACTCAACTTCTAAGGTCATCAATCCCCTAGAACTTAGAACTACTTAAACCTAACTAACCTAAGGACATCACACACATCCATGCCCGAGGCAGGATTCGAACCTACGACCGTGGCGATCGCGCAGTTCCAGGCTGTAGCGCCTAGAACCGCTCGGCCTCCGCGGACGGCGGACATTGATTCAAACAGAACTTGGATGGCGTGTACAGGTACAGCTGCCCATGCAGCTTCGACACGATACCACAGTTCATCAAGATTAGTGACTGGCGTATTGTGACGAGCCAGTTGCTCGGCCACCATTGACCAGACGTTTTCAGTTGGTGAGAGATCTGGAGAATGTGCTGGCCAGGGCAGCAGTCGAACATTTTCTGTATCCAGAAAGGCCCGTACAGGACCTGCAACATGCGGTCGTGCATTAACCATGCTGAAATGTATGGTTTCGCAGTGATCGAATGAAGTGTAGAGCCACGGGTCGTAACACATCTGAAATGTAACGTCCACTGTTCAAAGTGCCGTCAATGCGAACAAGAGGTGACCGAGACGTGTAACCAAAGGCACCCCATACCATCACGCCGTTCACCGCGATGTCGCCAAACACGGATGCGACCATCATGATGCTGTAAACAGAACCTGGATTCATCCTAAAAAACGACGTTTTGCCATTCGTGCACCCAGGTTCGTCGTTGAGTACACCATCGCAGGCGCTCCCGTCTGTGATGCAGCGTCAAGGGAAACCGCAGCCATGGTCTCCGAGCTGATAGTCCATGCCGCTGCAAACGTCGTCGAACTGTTCGTGCAGATGGTTGTTGTCTTGCAAACGTCCCCTTCTGCTGACTGAGAGATCGAGACGAGGCTGCACGATCCGTTACAGCCATGCGGATAAGATGCCTGTCATCTCGACTGCTAGTGATATGAGGCCGTTCGGATTCAGCACGGCGTTTCGTATTACCCTCCTGAACCCACCGAATCCATATTCTGCTAACCGTCATTGGATCTCGACCAACGGAGCAGCAATGTCGCGATACAATAAACCGCAATCGCGATAGGCTACAATCCGACCTTTATCAAAGTCGGAAACGTGATGGTACGCATTTCTCCTTCTTATACGAAGCATCACACCAACGTTTCGCCAGGCAACGCCGGTCAAGTGCTGTTTGTGTATGAGAAATCGGTTGGAAACTTTCCTCATGTCAGCACGTTGTAGGTATCGCCACCGGTGCCAACCTTGTGTGAATGCTCTGAAAAGCTAATCATTTGCATATCACAGCATCTCCTTCCTGTCGGTTAAATTTCGCGTCTGTAGCAAGTCATCTTCGTGGTGTAAGAATTTTAATGGCTAGTAGTGTAATAGAAAAATGCATAGAATATTGTCATCTACCTTGAAGACCTGAGTAACCCATCGTCGTAGTTAAGTTTTCAGGTTTATTTAACTAATTTTCTGAAATCGTTTCCCGCGAAGCAGACGATCGGCACTGACTCGGCAGTCATAAAGCTCCTACGCTTAGGAATTGCCTCTTGCGAAGAGAAAGTGTCCCCTTCGCCGTGTGCTTCCAGTGTGGACCAAACGCTGCAGCAGTCTTTGTTTACGACTCTAGCGCGGAATTTAGTGGATGTCTGCACACCCCGCGGTACCGTGGGGGCCACTAAAGCTGCCCCGAGGCGCGGGCGGTCGGAAGATATACTGGCGATTGCCGGGGGACGGCGTTCCACGACGAGACAAGCGGCCCGGCCACGTTCGTGTTTTATCTGCCGCGGACTGACCAAAGAGGCGCCAGACTTGGAAGATTCCGTTTCGGTTGCGTCATACCGTCGAGCACTCTTTCTTTCTTAAGTCACTGACTTCAAGCGCTTGTCGTGTGTTGCCGTCAGGACGTAAAAGTTGACATCATAAAAATGTTCGATAAATTATTACGAGAAACAGTAGAGTCCGTTTCAGAACGACAGAATGTTATTCATCTTATGCTTTGAAGTGGACGTCGCTGTTTCAGATTGTGTCCGATGTACGGGGCATTCCAGGAATCATCACAAATAATTCAGTCCTATCTGATTCTAGTCGTTGCTCTGAAGATGTTCCTAAAACATCCCAACATTCCGTCAACAGGATAGGTGAAACAAGGTGTGAAAACACTCATATCTCCGCCTCTGTCGCGAAACTAACCTGCACAGCGTGCGAGGGACATTTACGTGCTTGTGCAGCGTTTCATTCGACAGCCAGAGAGTAAAAACTCAAAAAACGGATTGCTTTAGTCGTTAATGAAAGAAAGAATGGTGTTACAGTTCAGTGCTGTGGCGAAAGGCGTAAAATTTTTTTTACTGTGCGAAGCATTATACAAGGCTAAAATTTGCACCTGACTGGAAAGAAAAGTGATCGCAATAGACAATTACTTGATAGGCAAGCATTCAGCGCGACAGATTTCTTGATAACGGAAAGAACCAGAGGACACGTAAAGGAGTTGAGAGATGGGGAGGAAAATGCTCCACCTGCAGTAATTTTTTTACTAGCTGAGTGCTAAACGTTAACAGGAGTGACCTCAATACGAGGGCCATCTAAAGTGCGGCACACAGACCTTCCGTGTAGTCTCCCTCTCTCTTAGTGACCGGGTTCCAGTGCCTGGCAAGCTGTCATTCAATCCATTACACCGTCTCAGGTGAGCTGGTGAACGGTTTGAATAGCGGTAAGGAAACCTCTTCCAGAGATTGGATTTCGAGGCATCGGTCGTTTCATCTTGGGCAGAGTCAAACTCCGACTCAGATCCGCATACCCGAAGCGTTTGACAATGTTACACAACCATCTTTGCGCAGCTTTTCCCTTACGATGTTTCCAATTTGCGGGAAAGTTTTGTCATGGAGAATGGGTAACCTAGCCGCGAGCAACTGAAATCCGCTTTTGTGCAGTTTCCCGCTGAGTTTCCACATTAAGGCACAATAATAAACTGCTGTGACTCTTTTTTCCACGTGGAGGTCTGTCTGCTGTGATGACGTGGTGGTGACGGTAAGTAAATATCAACATTTGTTGATGTTTGAACTCGTCGAAATATATTTGCTAGCGAAGAACCTGAACCTCTTCAACCATAGCACTACTTTCAACTACAGCTCGAAATCTCAAGTACACGTGTCATCAGTAATCATTGAAGAACAAAAGGATTCATAGCGCACATTTTTAACTCATTTCTCATGATTTGCAACACTGATGTACGTGAAATATCTTATCCTCTAATGTCGCCCAAATATCTTCTTCAGCAGTATATGACACGAGTTTCACACTTCGTCCATTTGTTGATGCGTTTGGCCCTCCATGTCTGTGGTCATCGATTATGCTCGCACGACGTCCACGAAAATTATCTGATAAAAGGGAAACAAACCAGTTATCCATTCCGAATGTACAGTAAACTTTAGTTAAAGCACAGCAAATATCTGACGTTCTTTTGCGCATAAACATCCGATGCTTCATCTTCAAGAACCATGATATCCGTGACTTCTGAAAACCACCATTTAAAGCTTTCATTTCTTAAGAACAGAGAAAACTACGAATGATACAAAAATCTCTCTTCCTTCTACTAAAACTTGAGTAAATTTCAATGTCATTGAGTCATCCAGTCCTCAGTGTGGTCAACATGTGCATTATTTGTGAATTAGGCCTAGTACGATCAGTGGCTGCGCGGTGCAGCTACCTCTATCGTAATTTACAGTGTGCCGTGCATTTGCTTCGTGCAGTGGCTTTCGAGCTTCAGCGCCTACAACAACTTGTAGCATCAGCTGCTGTTGACGTCACGAGTTGCCGTGAACTTGTCCCAAGAGCAACAGGTTGCGCCGAGATCAATCGGAACAGCTGTGACCTGGAGAACTTTCCCGGTATCGGCGTTGCCTGCAGCCTCAACAGCAGAATACGAATAATTTTTTCATACGTACACAGATTTTTCTCGATCCGTGATGCTCGGTTCCCGCGTTCATGTATGAGCCGCGAGAAATTACACAGGTTTTAAAAAATTGTTGAAATGGCTCTGAGCGCTAAGGGACTCAACTTCTCAGGTCATTAGTCCCCTAGAACTTAGAACTAGTTAAACCTAACTAACCTAAGGACATCACACACATCCATGCCCGAGGCAGGATTCGAACCTGCGACCGTAGCGGTCTCGCGGTTCCACACTGCAGCGCCTAGAACCGCACGACCACTTCGGCCGGCACACAGGTTTTAAGTAAGAACAGAAGTGTCCGAATATAAGATAGTTTTCCACGTTAATTTTTATTGATGATGCTGACGTTATTCATCAGAATATGTAGAAGAGATCAGATTACGTGGCTATCGGTGGAGTCGGCGTTCAGTGTAAAAGGCAAAATTGCTGATACTTGGAGCCGAATTCCACCAAAGTTTGAATACTCCTTTAATTGAAAAACAGTGTCAATTGCAAAAGAAAAAGTAATGGATAATTTTTTCTTGTAGTTTTGTTCATGAATAACATGGATGATAGTTCGTTTTCCATAGAAAACTTTGGTTTTACCATAACTGACTTTGCGAGCCGGTTCAGAGATCGGAGGAACACACGGGCGCATCACCTCCAGTGGAACTATTACTACTAAAGCATTGTCTCATTTAAACCAGCCTTAAGGTTTACAGTTTTTCTTTTGCTACGGTTTCGTTATATATTTTTACCCATACACATGAAGTCACATTTGAAAAGAGGAACTAGCGGGTACATTGATTCTTAGTTAACAAATAATTGTTATCTAAATATTATCAGGATCATAGGATCTTACGTCCACCACACGAAAATGGTACCTACGGTGAAGAAAGGAAATGAATTTCGTGCACCGCGCACAAATGGGCGCTATAGCTGCGAAGAGCATTGCTGTTGTAACAGCATTGTCAATATCGGCTTTGCAATCTCCAGTGCGTTGAGGTAAGAAAAGGGAGAAACAAGAAAAACATATTTATGACTTTTCTTTATCCGCAGTTCAATACCTAGGAATGCACTATATTTCAAATCCCTTTAGATACTTAAGACAGCTTGTGACATTTTGGAAGAAATAGACTTAAAGAAGAGTGAAATTTAGTCAGTGTTGTTAGTCAAAAAATCATTAAAAATGAAGTAGGACTTTGTTAAAAGAAATTTCATAATCACGATCTTTCTGATTTAAGAAGATCGAACCTCATTTCAGATGGCTGCTGTGTATGTACTGTTCTATGTGTCTAGCGTGTGAAGACTACTTTGCAAATATTTGGTGTCCTCTGCGAATGCTATCTGATCTGAATCCCCAAAAGTTTAACAGTATCCCGGTAAAAGCTGTACCAGAGTTTTAGAACCATTTCTTCCGTAGGCCAACGGTTGTTGTTTGGTAGTATGATAGTCAGGCGAAACCTGCCAGTTGCTATATCCATGTTGATAAATCGTTCTTCCTTCTCATAACTCCCACGGATTGTTACTTTCGCGTATTGTTATGAACTGACAGACTCCAGCATTAGCTCATCCTTTAATAATGCCTTTTAGGTTTTGTAATGTATATTACTATAAGTATTTATACGTTAAGAACTATTTTCGAATCTTTGTGCCAGACCAATATTTTGACGAGGTATCCAGTCGTATATTATAGTACGGTTAAAATTCCTTGATAGTTGACACTACAAGCGTTGAATCTGGTTTCCTCCAGCCAGAGCGCTCAACTTCACACCCGAACTCAGCAATTGGTCAGTTAGCTTCCAGTTCTTTTGCCGGCTTTCTTTTTTGATGTTTTTGGTTTACGAATCATGGGTCTGGAATTTTTAAAAATGGTTCAAATGGCTCTGAGCACTATGGGACTTAACTGCTGAGGTCATCAGTCCCCCAGAACTTAGAACTACTTAAACCTAACTAACCTAAGGACATGACACACATCCATGCCCGAGGCAGGATTCGAACCTGCGACCGTAGCGATCGCGCGGTTCCAGACTGTAGCGCCTAGAACCGCTCGACCACTCCGGCCGGGTCCGGCCATCCTGATTTAGGTTTCCCTAAATCACTTCAGGCAAATGCCGGGATGGTTCCTCTGAAAGGGCACGGCCGACTTTCTTCCCTAATCCGATGAGACCGATGACCTCGCTGTCTGGTCTCCTTCCCCAAACAACCCAACCGAACCCCAACCCCCAACCCGACCCAACAACACTCCGGCCGGCATGGCATTTTTATTTCGTGTTTATTCACACATCATAACCACGCAGAAGACAACACACACACACACACACACAGACACACACAAAACGATGCTAACGAAATACACACGTTTCATATGCAGCTCTATCTAAATACTACTAGATACTTCTGCACAAGACGCGATTCAGCGTTACATACACAGTTATCATAACCACAAAGATCAGCTTACATTAGATAACCTTCGACATCGCGTGAAGCCGAATTTTTGAAGAGTGAAGTTCATCGATGCAACTGGGTCACGACAGTTATATTTATAACTACTTAAACTAGCGTTGTGGCGTAGCGCAATAGTTTGCGTACGAACGTGAAGTGCAGCAGGTCATAGGCTCAAGTTTTGTCAAATATAACGAAATTTTTTTTACTCCTAAATCTAATCAAAAGAGTTTCAATATTTTTTCAGTTAATTGGTTTAAATGTGACTTTTTTTATTTCTACCGCTTTCCACGTCGTTCTCATCATCGCATTGGCTTTTTATTTGCTCTCATTTTTCTTCCTATAATTCTTTTTTCTTTTGGAATAAGCCTGTGCCGCCTATACTCTGTAACCAAGTGCCACCTGGGACTGTTCATCGGTTGGTAACGCGGCAGCTCGCATAGCCAGTGTAATGATAGTTGCAGGTAACAAGTGATAGTAAGGAATTAGAGTTTGCTTTTAGCGCTGCAACTGAATTTTTCCTGTATTGAGGTTAGTTTTAATCACCGTGAACAAAGTGATTGTGATTTTAGTTCTGCCGCAGACGGTTGACCGCCGATTTCTCGTATACATCGCACATCACGAGGGTGTGGTTAGCTTAGGACACGAGTTCAAATTTAGGGCTGTAAAACGCGTCGTCTGTCACAGTTCAGTCATTGGTCACTGTTCGCCGGCAGCCGATGTGGCAACACTGTAGAGGCAAGTGACAAACGTCAACTGTGTAATAATTTTAATCGGACTATAGTTCAGTTTTTTCTCCTGTAGGAATCGTTCTGAGAACTGTGCCGCACTGAATCGACATTAGTGGATATTTGCACACCTCTCGTACCGAGTAATCTTTCTGATTGATTCCATGTAACTGGCAGAGTGTTACACGTACAAAGAAAATAGCTGAAACTTTTCAGAAACTGTGCGGTCCAGTGGATTTTCTCCTGGTCGTGTGTTCGTCGCACGTCTTGTGAATCTTCACTCAGAATACATGGGAGGGCGTTCATGCATCATACGGTCCTCTTCGAAATAGAGCGAACGGAACGGTGGGGACGCCACGCTTCCATAAACGGCGATGAGCGGCCAGTAGCGCCGTGGGGGCTAGACACACACACACACACACACACACACACACACACACACACACACATACATACATACACACAGTGGACCATCCAGAGGGCCAGAGAAGTGGCGTTATCTCCTGGCGGCAGATAAACCCCTGACCTCCGGAAGACGTTCTCCGTGACTCATTACACACTTGGGTGGTAGGCACTTCTTTTGTACTCCAGTACAGAATAAACATCTCAATGCCACGTGTGGTTGTAAAAATACCATGATGACACCGCCATGACACAGCTTGCCGTAGAGAGTCATTGTAACTAAATCCTGTGTGGCGGTACTCTGGGACAGACATTTGCCCCTTAACATCAGCACCGCTTCGGCATAGCTTCCGAAGAGCTCTAGTGGGACATGGCAACTCTGCACTGAGGTGACAAAAGTCATGAGACACCTCCCAGGCGCTACAGTCTGGAGCCGCGCGACCGCTACGGTCGCAGCTTCGAATCCTGCCTCGGGCATGGATGTGTGTGATGTCCTTAGGTTAGTTAGGTTTAAGTAGTTCTAAGTTCTAGGGGACTGATGACCTCAGAAGTTAAGTCCCGTAGGACTCAGAGCCATTTGAACCATTTGAGACCTCCTAATATGGTACCGCACCACCTTTTACCCTGCGTAGTTCAGAATTCCGCGTGGCCTGAGCTCAAGTCGTTGGAAGTCGCCTGCAGAAATATTGAGTCATGCTGCCTCTTTGGCCGTCCATAATTACGAAAAGTATTGCCGGTGCAGGAGTTCCTGCATGAACTGACCTCTCTATTATGTCCCATAAATGATCGATGGGATTCATGTCGGGCGCTCAGATTGTCCAGAATGTTCTGACAACCAATCGCGAACAATTATTACCCAGTGACATGGCGCATTGTCGTCCATAAAAATTCCACCGTTGTTTCGGATCGCGAAGTCCACGAATGGCTGCAGGTGGTCTCCAAGTAGCCGAACATAACCACTTCCAGTCAATGATCGGTTGATTTGGATCGGAGGATCCAGTCCAATCCATATAAACCCATACCAGTGTGGAGTACCACCAGCTTGCACAGTGCCTTGTTGACAACTTGGGTCCATGACTTCACTAGGTCTACGCCACATTCGATCCCTACCATCAGCTCTTACCAGCTGCAGTCGGAACTCATATGACAAGCGCACAATTTTCCAGTAGTCTGGGACCCAACGGATATTGTCACATTCCCAGGAGGGCCGCTACAGGCGATGTCGTGCTATTATCAAAGGCACTCGCGTAGGTCGTCTGATGCCACAGCTCATTAACACCAAATTTCGCCGCACTGTCCGAATGGATACGTTCGTTGTACGTCCCTCATTTATTTCTGCAGTTATTCCACGCAGACAGCTCTACGCAAACGCCACTGCTCGTCCACGGTGTTGCCGTGGTGTGAGGTAATGCCCTAAATTTAATATTCTCGGCACACTCTTGACACTGTGAATGTCGGAATATTGAATTCCCTAACGATTTCCCAAATGAAACGACCCATGCGTATAGCTCTATCATTCCGTGTTCAAAGTCTATTAATTGCCGTCGTGCGGGCATAACCATGTCTGAAACCTTTTCACATGTATCACCTGAGTACAAATGACAGTTCCGACAGTGCACGGCCTTTTTTATACATTTTGTACGCGATACTACCGCCATCAGTATATGTGGATATAGCTATCTAGTGACTTTTGTCTCCTCATTGCAGTACCGTTATTACGAAAGCGAGATGTATTTTCTGTGGCCATAAACATTTAAGTGATTGAATACCATATACCACACAAATGTTCTGATAGAAATCTTCGTATGTACGCACGGGCGAACAGAAGTACTGCCTGTCAACCATTTTCGACAGCCTGCGTGAAATTAGAAAATCTGGACAAAGCCTACAAAGACAACCGAGCGAGGTGGCGCAGTGGTTACCACACTGGACTCACATTCGGGAGGACGACGGTTCAATCCCGTCTCCGGCCATCCTGATTTAGGTTTTCCGTGATTTCCCTAAATCGCTTCAGGCAAATGCCGGGATGGTTCCTTAGAAAGGGCACGGCCGATTTCCTTCCCCATCCTTCCCTCACCCGAGCTTGCGCTCCGTCTCTAATGACCTCGTTGTCGACGGGACGTTAAACACTAATTTCCTCCTCCTCCTACAAAGACATGTGCCGCAGGAGTATATTGCATAGTGATCATGCGACTATAATTTCCATTTAGCGTTTCAGAAACTTTATGCATCTAATTGTTTTTAATATCCCTTTATAGTATGCTGCCCGGTAACCGAGGCTGCTGATTCATACTTGCGCTGCGACGCTCGGCTCGTAGGTTGCCGGTTCGAATCTGGTAGTGGGAAATGTTTTCGCCGGCTGAAAGGAGAGGAGAGGTGGTGTACGGTTTCTGGTCGACAGTCTCGGCGTCATTGTGTTGGACTTCACTCCAAACGCCTCTGCGGTGTCCCATGTTATGAGGGCATGTGACACTGTTGATGATGATCCGTGCATGTGATGGGGACGTAAAGCTAGACGGTGCTACTCGTGAGGACGCGGAATTGGGTTTTAGCCCCTCCGCTCCATTCACCAAGAGCAGTTCAAACTTTCAAACTGCCCTTTAGAGGCACTCATGTCAGTGATACGCATTTGACACTTAGTATCAGGTCGGTGGAGGCAATACGGTATTTCCAGATTTGTTTCCAACGGTCGTTTACTAAGTTTGGCGTGACTTGGACTTGATATAGTACTACATTTTCTTTGTTTTTAGTTTTTCCTTGCAGGCTTACTATTCTCCATATTTCACTGCTATGTGTTTTGCTTCGCTTTACGTATTTCATTATTACTGGTAGCCAATGCTTCAGAACTACACACTTTTTACAGGAGCGCACTATAACTGGATCTTTGATTTTCCCTTCTTAATCAGTTTTTTGTAGCTATTCTAAAGTATTGGTATATTTCGTAGTTCATCGCCACGATCCACAGAGTTTTGAAGTGTCATTCCAATTTATATTGCTTACAGCTGCGCCTAGGCCAACAAGTGGCGTAAGTGTATCCAGGCTCTTCGTAATCTTGTCTCCCACTTCTGAGTGTGAAGCCAATTTTTATTTGCAGCCACATTTGCCCTTTCTCAAAAGCAAATTCTAATCGTCCACTGAAGCTAAAATTTGTGTTCGTTTTCCTTGGTACGTCACTTTGTACAGCAGTTTACATTTGATTACTTCTATACTTAAAGGCATTCTGAGACACTGTAGTTATTTTATGTGAATAAATGGTGCAACACTCCGCATGTTAGCTGAACAAATCTTTGATTTTGCCGCTGGCAGTAGATAATAAACTGATCACCGTTACCTTTCATACATGTATAGAAGTAAAACTGTCCTCAGGCCTGATATGTCGGTAGTAGAGGTGGCTAGTAAAGACATGTACAAAAAGGAAGCAACTTAATAAGTTTATTTACACTGTGTACATTTAATAACTGAGATACACATAACTTTGTATAACTGAAGGTTCTTCTGTGGTGCTGAGCTGTACAGAGAGATTTAGCTGCCCTACCGATAGCTTCTGTGCAACCCAGAACATCTTAAAAAACCACTCGCGAGGTTTTCATATCCCCTCGCTCTCTACTTGCAAACTATTAGCCCTACAGAAAAACTGAACAGAACCTTTTTGTAAGAAATTTAATGTAGTGAAATTTCGTACTGGGATACGTTTCAGAAGGAGGCCACAGTTTTCAAGTTGTTCAAGAAAACCCGTTTGAAGATCTTTTTTTTACGTTTTTCTTGGATAATTCGAAAAATACGGCTTGAGGGAAAACGTAAACCAGTGCAAAATGTAATTACATTAAATTTCCTACATAACGGTCCTGTTCATTTTTTCTGTAGGACTAACGGTTTGCACATAGCGAGCGAAAGAATATGAAAATCTTTCGGGTGGTATTTGAATGCGTCGCACGTCGCAAAAAACCCAGGAGTAGGGGCTGTTGATACATCCTGAATACAATGAGAGTAATTTTCGTGGTAGAAACAAATAGTCTTGAATGCGGATGGACTTAGATAGTCTCTGAATATTAGTAACGCTTAGTAGCGTCGTGATAAATCGACGTAATCTCCTCACTGCAGTCTTCCGTACTGATGTTGGTAAGTCTATCGATTCACGGTATCTGGAACGAAGGTCTGAACTGCGACTGCTTGAAAAGACGTGACGGCCAATCAGAGTTGCGAGCAGGGAGGTCATATCAGTTTAGCGTCCTCTGGCAGTGTGTATGCGTGGCGCCACCAATTGGAGAACGGCGCGCGCAGGAAGAGTGACGTCGGCTGGTGGTGATCTGGCGGGAGGTTTAAATATGGCGCCTCCCGCGAAGCTGTGAGTGGCGTGCGGTAGGCCGGTACAATTACACTGAAGAGCCAAAGAAATTGGTACATCTGCCTAAAACCGTGAGGACCCCCGCGAGCACGCAGAAGTGCTGCAACACGACGTGGCATGGACTCTACTAATGTCTGAAATAGCTGTGGAGGGAACTGACACCATGAATCCTGCAGGGCTGTCCATAAATACCCAAGAGTACGAGGGGCTGGAGATCTCTTCTGAACAAGTTGCAAGGCATCCCATATATGTCCAATAACGTTCATGTATGGGGCCTTGGGTGGTCAGCGGAAGTGTTTAAAATCAGAAACGTGTTGCTGCAGCCACTCAGTAGCAATTCTGGACGTGTGAGGTATCGCATTGTCGTGCTGGAATTGCCCAAGTCCGTCGGAATGTTCAATGGACATGAATAGATGCAGGTGATCAGACAGGATGCTTACGTACGTGTCACTTGTCAGTGTCATATCCAGACGTACCAGGCGTCTAGCCTCCAGCAGCCTGAACAGTCCCCTGCTGACATGCAGAGTCCAGGGATTCATAAGGTACTGTCCATACCAGTACAACCCAATCCGCTCGACACAATTTGGAACGAGACTCGTCCGACCAGGCAACATATTTCCAGTCATCAACAGTCCAATGTCGGTGTTGGCGGCTCCTGACGAGGCGTTAAGCTTTGTGCCGTGCAGTCATCAAGGGTACACGAGCGGACCTTCGGTTCCGGCAGCCCATATCGATGATGTTCCGTTGAATAGTTCGGACGCTGACATTCGTTAATAGCCCAGCACTGAAACCTGCAGCAATTTGAGGAAGGGTTGCACTTCTGTCACGTCGAACGATTCTCATCAGTCTTCACTGGTCCCGGTCTTGCAGGATCTTTTTCCGGTCGCAGCGATGTCGGAGATTTGATGTTTTACCGGATTCCTGATATTCACGGTACACTCGTGAAATGGTCGTACGGGAAAATCCGCACTTCATCGCTACCTCGGAGATGCTGTGTCCTATCGCTCGTACGCTGATTACAACACGACGATCAAACTCACAATCTGATAACCTGCCATTGCAGCGGCAATACCCCAACCGATATAATAACTGTGCCAGACACTTGTTGTCTTATACAGGCGTTGCCGACCGCAGCGCCGTATTCTGCCTGTTGAGGGAGGATCTGTAGTTATCTTGGACTCGAAACCACGGCGCAACGCGACATTTTTTACCGTAACAAATCATTGCCATAGGCGGAAGAAGAAACAACTTAAAAAAATTAATAAAAAGAAAAGTCTCAGGACCGACTGAGGATGGTGAGGTTGGATCTTTCTCTGGATTTATGGTCTGACACTTACTCGCGTAGTTGTACAGCAGCTCTCTGAAAATGAATTGATTGTTTGCAGCCGGTAATTTTGAAAAGCATTAATTCAAATATTTCATTATTTTAACAGTTTGCTCCTAATTTTAGTGCATTAGTGCTTTGTTTTAAGTATTAATTATATTTATTTATCGTACTGAGAGTGGATAGTTGTGAGGTAGTCGGCAAGGAGGGGAGAGAACAACAGATTTCGCACCAATGTTTTGGATAAATATTCTCCGTTTCTCAACGCTTCTACTTGCAGTTTGCACTGGAAACATGAAATTTAAATTTGAATATATATAATTCATCCGAAAGCCTTCTTCGTGTGTCCAGTAGCAAAACAAAGACACCTAGAAAGCTGGTATCCTCTAGAGCAGGGGTATCCAACCTTTGACCCATTTGCAGCGCAAAGCTATTATCAATGCGGCCTAAGAAGTGTGTATGTAGCACACCATAGTAAACATAATTCCTTATAATTCTGGATAATGTATCTAAAAGTTATGTTTACGATAAAATGGATATTTTCAGTTTCAAATCCCCACCATCCTTTGCTATTCTCTCATTGGTTCATTCCGTTCCCTCTTTTTTTCTTTTTTTATCGGTTGTTGTTAATGTTAAGTATATTATGTGCGGGCAAAAATTATCTGTCTTCAGCCATTGTGGCCCAGGGAAGTAAAAGGTTTGTCACCACTGCTCTAGAGACAAATTGTAATTTCACAGCTGTATACAAATAAGCACAGCCCCGGAAGGCAGGAGAGGCCATCGTGCGCTATTTCTACAGTTTCACTCGTCAGGGAAAATAGAGAGCAGATGTGGACGAGGTAGCCGGGCCGCGCACCGGTTCGCCGATGAGCCAACAGCCCTGGGAATAGCACCGCGGCGCAGGATGAATGGCAGCTCGTCTGCACATAGTGCCGAGGGTTGCCTACGCGGCAGGGGCCCGCAGTTACGGCAGCGCAGCCTCCTCTGGAAGCCGTCCAGCTGTGAGTGGCCGCTCGTCCACCCGCTCTCTCCAGCAGAAGTGCTCCGCGCCTGTCCTGCGCCTGCGCTCTCCTCTTGGGTAACCTCATACTGGAGGTTGCACAAACCTGGCTCAGGATGACTTACTGACCGACGCTGCCCGGCGACCTCCGTGGTGCAGTAACCACCGAAAGTGCTGTGCGTCTGGATCACAGTTACCACTTCAGCGGCTGTCTCCCTGTGAACGAATTTTTTTCGTTCGACACACACTGAGTGATTTCTTCTCTTTTAGTAAAAACAGCCTTGCTAAGTGCTCTGTCTGAATTTATATTTTTTTGTGTCTACCCTACTTCATGGTATAAATGGTATAAATATCTTAACATTATTTACACGAAAATGAATAAAAGCTGTTACTTCAGCAGCCACTCCATAGCTGAGGTAGTTAACGCCCGAAGGTGGGATGTCGGATGGCGTTCTATTATGAGGTAGGTGGTTTGAGACTGAGGTAGGCGGTTCGAATACTGGTGGTGGAAGAAATTTTCGCTGCCGCTATTCCGCTTACAAGGGGAGGAGAGGTGGTGATACAGTCGCCAGATTTTGTGCCAGTGTCCTGTAACAAGTTTCAAACCTCTCCGTTCTGGCTCTTGGAGTGATATCATGTCACACTGTTGATGGTGATTCGTCCATCGGATGGGGTACATTAAACGCGGCTACACCCTTGGTGCTATTCAAGAGAAGTAGGCTGTGTGCCGGCATCGGGTGTCACACTAACCCTTTTTCTCGTCATCTTGCGGAACAAATATGACACCACACTGTATACATATCCATTACACTCACTCACACTCAGCAAATACACTGAAGACATAACTCTCACACTCCACAAGGAAAGGGGCCAGTGTACAAGGAGGAAGAAAACCTTTTCCGATTTAACCTCGATCAAAATAACAATTCGACTGAATAACTTCGCATGCTTCACCTTGACGTAAGGTACTGGGTTTCCTCGGCAGGTTTGCAGTAGTAAAATAAACGCGCCGCACAGGGAAATAATGTTAACAACGAAAACGAATCACAATTGTTATGTTAGGGCCCCAAGCGTCTTCTGAGACCTGACGCTGCCAACTCGCGACAAAGGTAGCAGAGAAATATAACAACGCTGATTCGTGACCAAGCTCCTTCTCGGATTGGTTGTTACTATGGCAGTTGTCCTGTAAACAACTAGCTGTCAACTAATCTGTCATTCTGACCCGTTAAGGCACCTGAACCTACCCTTCGGAGTCTCCCACACAACAACACCTTATGACTGTCTCTTTCTTCCAATACTAACGAAAGTATGAATACTACACTGACGAAAAAAAATCGCAACACCAAGAAGGAGTTGTGCGACATTAATGAAAATTGATAGGCTTGTCCTTACACCTGAAAGATGACTCGTGTTAAATTTTGCGCACCATAAGCATAAGAATGGCGTTAGTAGCTCCACTATGAGGATGCATATCAGGGTTGCTTTAAAACCACGCCGTAACGCTCCTGAGCGTTAATTATCTGTGAGATTGGACGTGGTGAGTTGAGGCTAGCCAAAAATGCCTTTAAAGCCACAAAGACGCCATTATCAACACCTCACTGAGTTTCAACGAGGATGAGTAATAGGGCTAGGAGGAGTTGGATGTTCCTTGTGCGATAATGCAGAAAGACTTGGCAAGAATGTAGCCGCTGTACATGACTGCGGTCACAAGAATGTACCGGGAACCGGACAGCCACGTGGCACTACTGGCAGGGAAGACCATCGTGTTCAATTTTGAGCAATAGTTGGCACCACAGTGCAGAAGGAAGTGTTGCGGATGGGTTATTTCAAAGATAACTCCGAGCCAGACACCCTGTAGCGTGCATTCTATTGACACCAAACCACTGTCATTTGCTACGTCAGTGTTCTGTCAAGGGAAAGCTCATTCGAGGGCAGAATGGAGGTCTGTTGTGTTTTCCGACGAAAGCTGGTTCTGCCTCGGTGCTAGTCATGGCCGTATGTTTGTTAGAAGGAGTCCAGTTTGTGGGTCTGCAACCATTCTGTCTGCGTGCCAGACACAGTGGACCTACACATGAAGTTATGTTCTGGGCTGCGATTTCGTATGACAGCAGGAGCACTCTCGTATTTATCCCACGCATCCCAACTGAAAATTTGTACATCAGTCTGGTGATTCGACCTGTTACATTACCATTCATGAACAGCAGTCCAAGGGGTGTTTCCAACAGGATAACGCTCACTCACTGTTGTGTACATAGTTCCGCGTAGTCAGCGCATACACAACTTTCCCAATAGAGCGCGCCCCGCTAAGCACAACAGCGCAGGCGCAGCGCTCGTCCGTCTCCGCACTACGAGATGGCGCTGTCTTAGAGACCGACCAAGTTCTGCTTCCGCCGATCCGCGTATTAATATGTAACGCAGCCAATGAGATTGCTGCTAACGTAGAACCTTTTCTCCTCGCGGATCACACTCGCACAGTGATACCTGAACGCTCGAGGTATTATAATGAGTGTACAGACCTCCGATTAGTCAGTCTGTACCAGTCTGCATTAGTCTGCATTAGTCTGTACCAGTCTATAGTCAAGTTTCAGTCTGCGCCTAATAAGATTACCATATTCCTGTACAGGCCATGAAGATAAATGTATAGACACTTTGTCAAGTATCAGAGATATGTGAGAATAAGATTAACGTACCAAGACCAAAGGAACTTCAGATTGTCAATTGTAAACAGCATCCAGAATCAAGTTACGTAATGTCTATATTTTTTTATTATTTTAATAAATGTGTGTGAAAATTAATCAAGTTCTGTTTAAAGTTGGTCACCGTTAATCTGCTACTCTAAGCGTACAAGTGGCATTTCTATCGTCTGACCTAACGGCAGAAGATAAACACGGCACGATAAGACCACGAGACATATTGCTGACACTCGCCTACTTCGTTAGAGCGACAAGTCAAATAATCTGATGGTGTGTGTACCGAAGGTCTTACAGTACGCACACCACACTCACATACCGCTGTTGTAACCCAACATGCTTTACAGAATGTCAACATGTTACCTTGGCCTGCTCGATCACTAGATGCATCTCCAAAGGACCACATATGGGACTTCTCGGGATGACAACTCCAGCATCATCAGCAAACAGCATTAACCGTCCCTATATTGATCGACCTAGTGCAACAAGCATGGAACTCCATCCCACAAACTGACTTCGGCACCTGTACAACACAATGCATGCCCATTTGCATGTTTGCATTCAATATTCTGGCAGTTACACCGGCTATTAACGTACCAGCACTTCACACTTGCAATTGCTTACATTAACCTGTGCTCTTGCTATGTTAATCACTTAAATATGTTACCTAGACAAATGTATTCCCGGAATTTCGTTACTATACAGTAATTATTTTCGGTGTTGCGATTTTTTCCGTCAGCGTATTTATAAGAATATATTTTTTAACACCCTTCGTCGCAGGTGGTTGACTGACGCGCATACCTGGTTCGACTCCCAGCTCTACCTATTTTTCCTGAATATCAGACCTGTAACGTCCATCCACTCTCGGTGAAGGTAACTGAATGTGTACACTTGGAGGAGAAGCAGTGAATCAGGATTCGAATGACTATTTATACCGGCCAGGAGAGAGCTCCAGAATACTGCCGCCCGATGACATTTGAACAGAGAAGGAAGCATAGCACTGTGTTCTACGGTTACGATAACTGTTGCTACACGAGACATCTGTACTTGCAGGTTTCTGACAAAGCGAGGCACCATAGCCGTGCGCAAGTCCGCTCCTGACGTCCCAGTGTTGCGAGATGTTCATTTTCCTCATGCGTCGCGTTCGTGCAGATGGATCAGATACTGGCCTCGCGTCTGGCGTACATCCTGCCGGCTTCACGACGTGCCGGTTTGGCGAGTCCTGTACACAGGTAAACGCGGAGGGCGGTGAGGCTGTGCCCAAGGAGCAGCGTACCACGTGACATTCCAACCAATGGCGTCATAACTGCCGCGTCTGTCTGTAGCGTGCGCCTTGGGTTGCGCGTATAACTGTTAGCGCTGATTTCTTGTTAAGCTGTCCTCCTGCGGGACGTGTTTCTCAACACGAATCACGCCAGACGTTTTACCTCTCGTGGTTGCTGCACGGTCTGTAACGATCTGCTACGTTTCACGAAACATGCTGTGGTATATCGAGAGGTTGTAACAATGGAGATTTGTACTGAAATGCAGGAGGATCTGCAAAGAAGTGACGCATGGTGTAGGGAATGGCAATTGAATCTCAATGTAGACAAGTGTAATGTGCTGCGAATACATAGAAAGATAGATCCCTTATCATTTAGCTACAATGTAGCAGGCCAGCAACTGGAAGCAGTTAATTCCATAAATTATCTGGGAGTAGGCAATAGGAGTGATTTGAAATGGAAGGATCATATAAAGTTGATCGTCGGTAAAGCAGATGCCAGACTGAGATACATTGGAAGAATCCTAAGGAAATGCAATCCGAAAACAAAGGAAGTAGGTTACAGTACACTTGTTCGCCCACTGCTCGAATATTGCTCACCAGTGTGGGATCCGTACCAGGTAGGGTTGATAGAGGAGATAGAGAAGATCGAACAGAGAGCAGCGCGCTTCGTTACAGTATCATTTGGTAATCTCGAAAGCGTTACGGAGATGACAGATAAACTCCAGTGGAAGACTTTACAGGAGAGAAGCTCAGTAGCTCGGTACGGGCTTTTGTTGAAGTTTCGAGAACATACCTTCACCGAAAGTCAAGCAGTATATTGCTCCCTCCTACGTATATCTCGCGAAGAGACCATGAGGATAAAATCAGAGAGATTAGGGCCCATACAGAGGCATATCGACAATCTTTCTTTCCACGAACAATACGAGAGTGGAATAGAAAGGAGAACTGATAGAGGTACTCAAAGTACCCTCCGCCACACACCGACAGGTGGCTTCCGGAGTATGGATGTAGATGTAGATGTAGAACATAACGTGCTCCTCATTGTGGTCTGCGATCGCAACGCTTTCCAGCAGCAATTGTCTGTTGCATCTGCGCGGCAGTCGGACAGATTGTTGACGAAAACGGACGTGCGCAAAATAATTGCGTTAGCTCTATTACGGATCGTCGAAGAAGAGCGCGGAATATCGCGAAGAAGATACTAGACTCATCAACGGGTTGAACAGGAATTGCTGGTGGAGGAACACTAAATATGCTGCACATCGATCTGATATACATAACAGTAGAATTCATTGTGAACTCAGTTGAATCTCCATCACATTTTCGGTTTTAAATTGATTGTGGCTGAAGTATGGTGTCGGGAATCCCTTCTCCTCCACTTCTCTCCACCCACTTCCTAGGCCTTGGTTCGGAATCGCATTCCTCTTCACTCTTACTAAATCCCTCAATCAAACACCCGTCCACACAAACATGCTCTTACATACTACCCTGAATGATATGTTCCCGTGATACCCCGATCCCTGACAGTCTCCATCCACTCATCACTAAACTCACCTACCTATTTTAATCATTCAGCACCTCTGCCTTTTACCTTTTAACTTATTCGACAGTCCATCTGTTTTTATATATTCGCGTGTAACACTTATTTTCCATATCTGAATTAATAAAAAAATCAGCCATGTCACTTATGAAGCTGATGATCTGTCTTTTTTACTGTGCAAAACAGTCATTTTTGTCAGCCGCCCATTTTGGGTGAGGGGGATGAAATAATAAAGAAAGAAATAAAGTACAGTGTGTAATGTCAGTTTCCACTTGCATGAGATTCATATTGTCGACATTTTATCGACTACCATCATCCAGAGTAATGCATTTTAACACATAGGTTTCAAGATCGGAATTCGTTTCGTACTTTTATTCGAATGGAAGCGGTGATTTTTCCGAAACAGTTCACCATCATTGAAAAAGATATTTACCGGCAAGCTATGAAAATGAACGACTCCATAAAACCAAGAAATAGGAAAATATCTTGTACACAAAGTTTCGTAATAGAAAAAACTTCCAGTGCTTTATTTGTGTTTACTTTCTGACATAGGCCGGCAGTCACGTTAAGATTTCTCGCGACTTCTGGAACATTCCAGTCGTTGGCGTATGCAATAAGAATTGCAGGTAACACTGTTAAATTAATAAGAAAGTTCCACAGTCTTGTAGAACTCAAAAAGCGGAAATGAATTTAAAGATGTGAACCTGGTACCTTTCCTTTTATAGTTTACGATGCCATCAACTACGATACGGATTGAGCATCACAATAGGGTCTTAAGATAAGTGTCCAAAGGTTTATCTAAAATCGTCATTGTTTGCTGCGCTGTAGCACTGAAACGGTGTACTTTCATAGCACATAATTTATAACATGAACTATGAGAAGCCTTTAACTATCGACATATAGTTTTCAGTCATCAATATCTTATATTATAAAAGTAATTTACCATATTCGTGTCACAAAACTCAGAAACGAGTCCCGGTAAGATCGAGGGAGTTATATGGCGTGGTAGCTCTCTATCCGCCATCCATGAAGAAGGTTCCCGTTTTCACCTGAAGGGCGTGCTTTTGAAGATATAAGAACATCCGAGAGTGTTCGAGACCATTCCAGGACATTCGAGAGTATCCATAATGTTCCGGAATGTTCTACAATGGTTCAGGAATAGACTGTAACAGACCGAAACTTTCGGGAAGATTCCAAAATGTTCGGGAACATCCCGGAACATCACAGATCACTTTGAACCATTAAAGATCACTCTCGAATGTTTTGGAATGTTCTGGAACATTGTGGACTATTCGAAGCCTCTTTGGTATATTCTGGAATTCGCCACTCGTGGGGCTACCCGTTGGTAGGGGTATGTAAAGCAAGATCCATCGTGAGTTCGAACGCCAGTTTCTTATCAGTGATCAAGGGAAGAACCGAAAAAGTAGCGCAGTGGGTGAATAAAAATAAACAGTGAAGTGTGAGGAGTCAAAATGGTTCAAATGGCTCTGAGCACTATGGGACTTAACATCTGAGGTCATCAGTCCCCTAGAACTTAGAATTACTTAAGCCTAACTAACCTAAGGACATCACACACATCCATGCCCGAGGCAGGATTCGAACCTGCGACCGTAGAGGTTGCGCGGTTCCAGACTGTAGCGCCTAGAACCGCTCGGCCACAACGGCCGACGAGCCCTGTGAGAAGTCAAAAGTGATACAGTGACTGAATATAAATGGAAAATAAGTGTGAAAAGTGTGTAAAGTGCAGTTAGAGGATTTGTTAATAAAAAGTATATATGATGTATATTTTAGACAAAGGCCAAACATCAAAGAAATGGAGATCTTACCAGTTTTGAAGCGAAAAGAACAGCGAAGAAACAAAACAGACGAAGAGCGTGAAGCACCTTTAAGTTCCTAACGAACGAGAATGAGCACCGTGAGAAGCAGAGAAACCGAAGAACAACAAAATGAGTGAAATGAAGAATCAAGAATTGCGAAAAAATAGTGCAGTGATTGAAAAGAAAGCAAACAGTGGAGTGTGAGTAGTCAAAATGATACAGTGACTGAATATAAATCTAAAATAAAGTGTGAAAAGTGCGTAAAGTGTACTTAGTGTATTTGTTTAATAAAAAGTTGATTTGCTCTATGTTTTAGGCGATGCCTGCTGTACGTAGCTTGCTCTCGTGTAGGAAAAATCGAGAAATTTATACATATATACCCCAGATAACTAAATGAAACATGTTGTTTATCAACAAGTACTGTGAATAGTTAAGACTATATTTTCAATAAAATGTTTTTGCCTGTTGTACTTTAAAGTTTATCCTTTAATACCAACTACACACAGTCATATCAGCTCCCTGAGCGAAGCTGGATACTCCTGCTACTTTTATTATAACTAATCGTACCCTAAACCACGCACTTTAGAGATATCGGCAATATACTGCTACTTTGAAGCAACTTATATGTACCACGTACACTATAATATAAAATCCACCAAATACGGTGTTCATCTCCATATGAGATGACACAATATGGTGTCTCCTAAGTTCTGCTAGTCACGTAAAGCCGATGCTGCATCTTATTGGACACTTTCCTCTCCACATTGCAAAAATCGGTGGCGGATTCTTCTTTCAACGGTTCGCATCGCAGTTAAACGCGGAATACCACACTGTGACGTCGCCAACTCATCATTCACGAACGTTCTCACCCTGAGAGGACGCCTTTATATTACGTGTGGGGTGCCTACTTAGCCACTTCGCCATTATGGGTGGCATAAAGCGAACACCGTTATGAAGCGACAACGGTAGTTTTCCTAGCGTGTAAATTGTCGTAGGGAGAGTCAGAAGCAGTGGCCCGGTGTAGTGTTCACCCCAGCGTTGCCGGCTATCAGGGTAGTCAACGGATTGAGCACGACGTCAGGGACAGAGGCAGACGCCGCCAAGCACTCTCCCTCCTCCTTTGCGCAGAACGCACCGCACTGCCGGCTCCTTAGTCGCACGCCACTTATAACGCATGTCCGGCACGCGCCCTTTTGGCAGCGGAGCCCACGTCCCGATCACGACTCTTCATACGCGTCTGCATGACGATGACTGGCGGCTCTTTGCGTCTAGTCTAGCCTTTGTCGGCGTCCATCGTCGCCCATTTCTCTTACTCGCTAACTTCCCACGGCTCCCGTGGCGTCTACTTGCGAGTGCAAACAATTCCAGATAATAATCCAGAAGGTATCGCGTCTCTCTTCGATCAAATGTTTTTCGCTCCGCTCAAACAAGATTCCCTAGAAATTACACATTGGAGCCGGAATTAGACAAATGCGGTATCAAATTGACAAACGTGAGGTCTGGTTTTGCAAAAGAAAGGTTTATTTGCTTGAAAGTAATCAGAGTAATTAAGAAAGCTTAATGATTTGAGAGAAAATATTTCCACGCGCAGCTAGTGTTACCTATGTAAAAGAAGTGTGAAAAAGTTCATGTGTTAAAGGCCTATCTATTTTGCGTATAAAAAAGCTACACTTCATGTTTGAAAAAATAAAATAAACATCAAATTGCAGCATAAATCGGATCTGCCTCTCTTGATCAATATACACTGTGTGGTCAGAAACAACCTCGAGCTTGTAACGGTGGTGCAGGGTAGGTTGTGCTGAGAAATTATTTTAAGAAAAAAACGATATATTGCATCAATTCCGACTTAATTAGCATTGAAGTTCGTCACTCAGGCCGTTACCTGCGCAGTTCATGTTTTCTGAAAAAACTTGAAAAATGAAAGAAAGTTGGAAAAGTTGGTCAATTTTTTTTGTCTAAACGTAAAAGTAAAATAGATAAGAGAGACATTTGAAGAAATCCATTTGCTGTACATTGATTTCGAGAATCATTCAAAAGTGAGTCACATGTTTCATAAACTTTATTTCTTATTCTTAGACAAAACATTTGACCAGCTTTTTCAATGTTTTATTATTTTATTCGAGAATATAGCGAGAAAAAATTGTGGATAGCCTTCACAAGACGAAGAAAAGTAGTACTCACTGCAGTGTAGGCATTACCATGGGGGAGAAATAAGAAAAGTATAAACAACTTTTACGTGTCGTAAAATAAATGTCCTAGTCCCTGTATAAAATTCCTTTTTGTTACGTTTATCAAATGGATAAAAAATTCTCTCTTTTGGAAATCAATGCTCATTTTATTTCTGGCCAAACATGTTTCGCCCAGTCATGCTAGGCATCATCAGTGGTTTTAATTTTACTATTGTGTCAATTGGAAACCTTTACAATTTGCATCTAGTGGCTACAGGAGAACCCATGGATAAATGAAAAGGATAGATAGAAAAATGAAAACCACGTGAGTAAGCGAAATATAAAAAGTTAGAAACATTCAGTTGGAACAGATAGATTTGTTCTTATCTGCGTGATAAAATAAAATAAAAATAACTAAAGTAGAAACTGACGAAGAATGGCTAAAGATACAATTTCTTTTTTATTCTTAATAATGCAGAAGCGATCAAGCCTGGTATTCTCGACGTGCGAACTAAGCTACTACAACACTAACGATTCAAATGTTAAAAGGTTGAAATAAATACTTGGAAAAGCGTAATTATAATGAAAGCTCGGGTCTGTTATTAATCTGGCGCATAAGCGGTCACAAAGCAGGAGCTATTTCCAGATGCGACCTTTCGCTATCGATAAACAGACGAAAAGTGAGTGAAGTGGACTATCAGTTGTTCGAATATCCTCTTCCACAACAGCTGAACGGGGTATCGCAGGAAAAGTATGACATTAAAACAAGCTGCTTGATCGATCTCTGAATCAAATACTAATAATTTAAAACGATAATATGATCGGTAAAATTTCTGTCGAAACAGGGGGAGGTAGTATTTTCTTGCATCTGGAATGTTTCGCTAGACCTTATATTACGAACAAACAGTAATTTCATTACAGGAAACTAGCGATTCAAAAAGTTTCATACCTAACAAAAGGGGAATAACGAAAAAATGTGATATTGTAATATATCTGGGAACACATTTGTTATGTGCAGGCAACAAATATGTATTACAGGTCACTGACGATGCGTCTCCAGTAAAAGGAAGCGAAATGTAATGACACAAAGACAAACAGTCTTTTATTTAGTAGTATAGACGGAACACATCCCCAATAATATGACAGTAATAATAATTACGGTCCATTTTGCTATACCAGTTCACAGTTATTCTTTGAAATACATTACTTGCAAAGAGGCGGTCAAACAGTTTCCGTTTGAGGGCGTTACTGCAGCGACATGCAACGAAGCGCGACTCCGAAGCGGGTATAAACACCCACGTGTGGCACTCGTGTCTTTCCAACGTGAGTGCGGTAAACGGCGACGTTGTCACCAAATGCGTTCAAATAAGACACCTGTGCTGTTAGTCTTCTCTTGGCTGCCGAAAGACAATCACCGGTAGACATCCATCGGTTACTGAAGAATGTGTATGGGGGAGCACATCCGTTGGGAATGGTGCGCCAAGTTTCGTGCTGATCGCGATTTGTGATGCTTTCCCTGTTCTTTGATTACCGGGGCACATTTGCGCATCGACTTCAAGAGACATGGTGTCTCCATCACTGGGGGACGGTACTGCGCAACGCTGGAGAAATTCCGGTGCGCAGTTAAAAGGAAACTGCGACAAGAGATGCTGCTGCTTCATGATATCTCCCTATGCGATTGTCATGCCTTCGGTCTCTTAAAGAAATCCCTGTCGGATGAGGATGTGCAGCAGACGGTTGCAGACTTCATCACGCAGCAGTACACAGTGTTTTACCAAACGGGTATTGTCAGCATAGTGCGTCGGTGGACTGCTTGCATCAGTGTTCACGGCGCGTTTTCTTCTTTTCCATATCGATTCTGGACTTATAATAATAATTAATAGTGAATTTGGATCGTATTAAACACCACAAGCAATTACTTGTTACGAGCTATGTGCGAAAGAGTTACAATATGGTGCTGCAACATTTCTTCCATTGACATTAGCATGCCGAAGAGGGATTTTATACTTATCCAATAGCGGAAAACAAAAGCAGCAAGTGATATTTGCCTATTGGAATACGTCGCATCACGGAAACTGGTATTGGTGAAGCCTTACAGCCACTGTGCATTGTTTCGGGATGGCGCAGATGAAGCGAAACCGGTGACAAGTTGTCGCATAGCTCCGCTGACAAAGAATAAAGCCTCGGTTACACCACAAAAGACGGAGCGAACGAGCAGTTGGACCGCTGGTTTGTACTCTTCTTGGCTCATCAAACGAGTTTACGTATTTCATGACTAGATTAGACAGCAACAACTGTGCACAGGCGCTGTCTAGTTGGTCCTCAACCCAGTCGATTGTCGCATAATACAGGTCTGTGCTGAGCAAGTGTTAGCACGCGGTCGGCGACGAGTTGCTTGCTGGGCCTGCAGTTTCGCCGCGCCGCACATCCGACCTCCGTTATTCAATCACTGCGGTCACGCTCTGGGGCTGCTACGCCACCGATTCAGCTGGATGTGGCGTAACTAATTCCTGCCGTATATCGACCGTTTATAACATTGCAGTTTCACAAACCAGTTGCCGCGGAACGGGGTACCACCCAACCAGTGGCGTTACAGCCAACATTTTGTCTGTTTCCTTCGTTACTTGTTCACTATAGATGTGTCACTCATTTCAAGTAATAACGATTTCTAAAAATGAATAAAAAACAATTTATATATTTAAAAGTCTGTACGCATTATATTCTGTGTACATGTACGGGTGTGTGTTTCTTGGTATAAGTTCATGTAAATACTGATGATGGAACATTATGGATCCCGGAAATCTCATTTTCGTTTTGTTTGTTACAGGTAAGCAGAAACTAGATGGATCTTTACTGGTTATGCAGCACGCAGCGTGTTGTCTATCCCGACCATGCATTTCCGTCATCTGCTGTGATCGCTGTTGCTGGTGAGCAATTTTGCTTGTTTCATGTATGTGTCTTATAGGCCGGTGACTGCTGTTGGTTGTAACCTTTAGAGTTACCTTTATCGTGCAGTTACTTCTCGCAGTGCGTACAATAAATACACTGATCAACGTCTTCTGTAATTACTTTCACGTTACGGGTGTAACCCCCCCCCCCTCGAACCATGGACCTTGCCGTTGGTGGGGAGGCTTGCGTGCCTCAGCGATACAGATAGCCGTACCGTAGGTACAACCACAACGCAGGGGTATCTGCTGAGAGGCCAGACAAACGTGTGGTTCCTGAAGAGGGGCAGCAGTCTTTTCAGTAGTTGCAAGGGCAACAGTATGGATGATTGACTGATCTGGCCTTGTAACAATAATCAAAACGGCCTTGCTGTGCTGGTACTGCGAACGGCTGAAAGCAAGGGGAAACTACGGCCGTAATTTTTCCCGTGGGCATGCAGCTTTACTGTATGATTAAATGATGATGGCGTCCTCTTGGGTAAAATATTCTGGAGGTAAAATAGTTCCCCATTCGGATCTCCGGGCGGGGACTTCTCAAGAGGATGTCGTTATCAGGAGAAAGAAAACTGGCGTTCTACGGATCGGAGCGTGGAATGTCAGATCCCTTAATCGGGCAGGTAGGTTAGAAAATTTAAAAAGGGAAATGGATAGGTTAAAGTTAGATATAGTGGGAATTAGTGAAGTTCGCTGGCATGAGGAACAAGACTTATGGTCAGGTGACTACAGGGTTATAAACACAAAATCAAATAGGGGTAATGCAGTAGCAGGTTTAATAATGAATAGGAAAATAGGAATGCGGGTAAGCTACTACAAACAGCATAGTGAACGCATTATTGTGGCCAAGCTAGATACGAAGCCCACACCTACTACAGTAGTACAAGTTTATATGCCAACTAGCTCTGCAGATGACGAAGAAATTGAAGAAATGTATGATGAAATAAAAGAAATTATTCAGATAGTGAAGGGAGACGAAAATTTAATAGTCATGGGTGACTGGAATTCGAGTGTAGGAAAAGTTAGAGAAGGAAACATAGTAGGTGAATATGGATTGGGGCTAAGAAATGAAAGGCAATGACGAGGCAGCCGCACCAGCTTGGTAGGTCAGCAGGCTACTTATGTAAGTGCAAGTCGAGAGCATGTCGAAGTAATATACCCTCAACTCCTGTACTGAGGTATACCATAACCATGTCTGCTTTTCCACCCGTATGTTGTTGTTGTGGTCTTCAGTCCTGAGACTGGTTTGACGCAGCTCTCCATGCTACTCTATCCTGTGCAAGCTGCTTCATCTCCCAGTACCTACTGCAACCTACATTCTTCTGAATCTGCTTAGTGTATTCATCTCTTCGTCTCCCTCTACGATTTTTACCCTCCACGCTGCCCTCCAATACTAAATTGGTGATCCGTTGATACCTCAAAACATATCCTACCAACCGATCCCTTCTTCTGGTCAAGTTGTGCCACAAACTTCTCTTCTCCCCAATCCTATTCAATACTTCCTCATTAGTTATGTGATCTACCCATCTAATCTTCAGCATTCTTCTGTAGCACCACATTTCGAAAGCTTGACTAAAAGAAGGGATCAACTGATAGAATAAATTCTGAGGCATAAAAAAGTCGTCATTTTACTAACGGATGGAAATGTGTGTGTGTGGGGGGGGGGGGGGGAGGATACAAAATTGTAATAGTTTTATATATTTTGTGTTCTGTATTTGTGTGTGTGTGTGTGTGTGTGTGTGTGTGTGTGTGTGTGTGAGAGAGAGAGAGAGAGAGAGAGAGAGAGAGAGAAGTGGAACCCCTCCATGTCTGCATTAACGTGGTGACGACAAACACAAAAAGTTCTACTTGACCTTGTAACAAAGCAGTTGTATGCTTCCTTCTGTTACGTTTATCTTCCCTCCAAGATTATTTAAAGTGCACAGTATCCATACATTCGTTTGGTTAGTTGGAACTCATATGTCTAATCAGTTTACCTAACTGTTTTTTGCTAATTACAATCACCAGTAATTTTAGAACTTCTGTATCATTGTTCATAAGTAAACACATACCCAATTACAAAGTTTCAGATAAAGTAGATCAAAAATATATATAAAAAAGTGAAGTCTCCATACAGCTGGTGCTGGAAATATATTATCAAATATTGCGCGTATTTCCTTCTGAAGTAATTAACATTCAATGTTAAAACATTGTTACTGAAATAGAATACCATATTTTGACAAACTAGACAGTGTAATTCAACAGAAATTATTGTAGTATCTAAAAATCCTAATTAAAATGTGTATCTTTCTTCCGTTCAATTAATCAGGAATATAAATCTCAAACTGCAATTTTTGAAAAGCCAGAGAACAAGAATAGCTGAGATCAGTTTTATTTATTGGAAACTTGTAAAAAAGAGGCTGCTGGAAGCCATTTCAGTCAGTCTACCGAATGTTATGAAACGAGCAAGATGTGTGTCCAGAAATGTATCGCAGACGAGCTAGCACGAATCACAGGGCGTATAATGTGCCGAGTTTTATCTAAATTTCGCATCCTGGAGATCATTCTGTAATGTGGTGACTATTTTCAATGATTGATTGGATAGTGAATGTGTAATTAGTGGCCGGCCGTTGGTGGCCGAGCGGCTCTAGGCGCTTCAGTCTGGAACCGCGCGACTGCTACGGTCGCAGGTTCGAATCCTGCCTCGGGCATGGATGTGTGTGATATCCTTAGGTTAGTTAGGTTTAAGTAGTTCTAAGTTCTAGGCGACTGATGACCTGAGATGTTACGTCCCATAGTGCTCAGAGCCATTTGAACTATTTTTTGTAATTAGTGTCAACGAATGTGGCAAATTTGAATAATGGACACTGTGATAATAGTATTATCTCCAGTAGTTACTTACTGCGCACATCGTTTTCGTATATACATAACTACTAGATTTTAAGCACAGTATTTTAAGAATTTAATACAGTGACTGTGTTAATCATAAATGCTTTGATGTGACTATCCACTTGGAAGGACAGTTTGATTAGGGAATGTGTTAATGATTTATGGGCCACCTGTTAATTATTGTGAATCAGTACGTCTGTGTTAAGTTACTGCACTTGAACAGTCACAATATAGGAGATCAGCCGAGCGTAGGAGGTGGCTAGCCGCTTAACTGTGCGTAATTTACGTAGATGAGACTCGATCCCACCATAAACCGTACGTTATTCAACACCTAAATGAAGTTAAAGTGGTTGAACTGCAAACCAGGTGTATACTATATGATTTGAAATAACCTACTTTCGACTGTCATTTTTCAGCGAGATTTGAGGGAAGCGCAGATACTGGAGACATATTGGCACTGCTAAATACGGTTACGCTACAGCCTCTGTGGTAATGGTTAGTACGCTAATCGAGGAGTTAGAGGATGACGGTCAGTGATGGTGTCCGTACGTTTGGGTGCGATCACCCAACGCAGTCCCATTGAGGAGACATTAGACAGAAAGGGATCGAAGAGTAGCGGTCTTATGGGTAACGGGGGGGGGGGGGGGGGGGGTGAAATACCGCGGCAAGCGCCGTGGGAACAGAAACCCTGTGACAGTCTGGGTGGATAGCAGCGCTGCTTGCGGATTTGTGCCGGTAGCGATGGGTCATGGGCGGGTGTTACGAAATGTTAGTGGAGAGTTGTTCCCTTGTAGTTGGACTCCGTTGGTATCTACATGGGCCACCTACAGCGTCAGCGTACCTGTAAAGGCCGGTTCCCACTAGAGCGCGGCAGCGCGTCGTGTCGTGCGGCAACGGCAGCGGCAAGCGTTTTCCGCTTTGACGCGGCGGCTCGCGGAATTGGCGTTCCCATCTGGAAGCGGCAGGCGCTAGCGGTAGCCAATGACGGACAGCTACTGAGGTACGGGTCAGGACCCACTGAAACGCCCGGTGCGTTTGATTAACTATATCTTACACCTACATGAAGGAAAGACGAAGTTGGGTGAAGACATACCAATTTTTCATTATCTGTACAATGTACTCTTTCACATATTCCATTATGCATGTTTTCTCATTTCACCATAAACAGATTTCATGACTACCGTTCATCATTCTTCACTATCTAGCACATTGCTTAAGAATCATGAAAGAATAATACATATTTGGAACAAAGTTTTCGAAACCAGATTTTAAATTATAAGACATTTCCCGGTGCAGACGCAAACCTACAATACTTTATTAGTTACGAGCTGCAGTTTACAACTAAAGAGACAGTAAACGGTAGCAAATTAAGGAAATGGAACTTGAATAAGTCAAGACCCACAGTTTTTCGATAATCTTAAAGTTAGCGTAATGCAACGACTGACTGAAACAGAGGAAGGAATCCGCTAGAATACGAATGGATATTTTTAAGAGAAGAAGTGGTGAATGCAGCAGAGTATGAGAATGGGAAGAAGGTACAGTAGAAATCGTTAGATAAAACGTGAAATATTAAATCTGACAAGAGGGAAAAATATAGAAATGCAGCAAATAAAGTAGGCCATTGGAAATAGAGATGTCTAAACATGACGTTGACAGGAAGTCCAAAATTGCAACGTGGTTTTGCACTTGGAAAACACAAGGGAATGAAAATGAGAAAGAACAAAGAAATCTTTGCTCAAAGGAGAAGCAACTGTCAAGAACTCATTTGGCAAGCCAGAACTAAGCAAATAAGAGAAGGCTAGATAGTGGAAGGAATATGTAGACAGGAGAGGGGGAGGGGTTGTACAAACTGACATAAGTACAATGTTAGATTCCTGTGAGATGTCTGAACATGCAAGGCAATACTGATCGTACCACTTAACTAAGTAGACACACTGAAGAACAGCGAAACTGTGTTTATAGCATTTGCATGTTTAGAGAAAGGTTTTGACAATCTTAATTAAAACATTCTTTGAAGCTCTGGAGATGTCATCGATAAAACACAGGGACACAAGATTATCTACAACTTGTACAGAAACCAAACTGCATTTTTAAGACTTCAATGACTTGAAAGGGAAGCAGTAATTGAGAAGGCAGAAGTAGAGAGGATATAAAATGAAGACTGTGAATAGCAAGAAAAGCGTTGTGAAAAAAAACTGTTCACATGGAATATAAATTGTAATGATTGGGTACTATTTTACGAAGGTATTTTTGTGGAGTGCAGCCTCGTAAGTGAAACGTGGGCGATGAACAGTTCTGTCGAGAAGACAATGGACGCTTTCAAAACGTGGTGATCAATAAGAATGCTGAAGACTAGATATGAGGATCGTGTAACTAAAGAAGAGGTACGGAATTAAATAGAGTAGGAAGAGGAAATTACGGCACAACTTTGACTACAAGAGGGGTAAGTTGACAGGACATATTATGAGGCGTCAAAGAGTGAGGACAAAGGGGTTGGGTAATAGTATTCTGATAATAATCATTTGTTCAAATGCTATTCTACTATTTTATCTGTTAATGTAAGCAGTGAATTTAGTCTTCCATGCACTCCTCCACAAAACATTTAAACCAAAACTGAAATCAGCTGAACACCAAACCTTTCAACCACTGTCTGACAACTACTGCATTCACTTTCAACTTTCTATAACTATCACTGGCTAGCCCCACACATATACAGATACAAGGAGAACAGAAATAAACAAACAACTTCAGCATATAATTCTTTAGGTTGGCAACATGTACATAAACAAACCAAACAGGAAGGGGCATGAGGTGAACACACTGTAGTTACGACTTCAAATCAGTGTTTTCGGTAAAATGTCTACAGCTAGTGACAGAAGAAAAAAGAGCGAACATGAAAATGTGCTTATGTTCCATAATCTAAGTTTTAGTTCAACCTCCAGCATGTGACCAGGTGAGGGGAAACGTATATGTCCGCCAAAAACTCGATTCACTGTAAGTAATCAGTTATGCATTTAAAACAAAACTGAATCATTCTAGATTCCACCGAAAATGCCTTAAAATAAAAGGCGAAACGCGTCTTGAACCAATAAAGTACACTCGATAAAGAAAAAAAAAAACGTTTGTTACTTACCAAAGGAAATAATCAATAGCTGTAGATACTTAGCAAATTACATCTTATGACATACCAGCAAATTAGTTTCTGTTTAACTTCTCATTCCACACGCTATTAAATGCTGTTTAAAAAAAATCATCTATCCCTTCTGAAAAACTGTAGTTTCTTTCACATCTCGGTAGATAAACAGATTTTGGACATTTATCATGCAACGAAACACATGACTTTTTGCAGGTTATCGTTTGCAAAAAAAGGCTTTTAGATTTCTTGAACCGTTTACGAAATTTGCAGTTGATACAACCACATGGTTTACAACGAGCAGGACGAAGTATCGGTCGCGTTGCGAGCGACTTGCGCAGTCACCGCACAGCCCGTCCGCCGACATATCATTCAATATCTTGAGAACGGTGATAGCTATCGTTCTGCTCTCAGGTTTAAAAGCAATTTCGATATGTTGACTAAATTTCATACGCAATAATGTATTACCTAAAATGAACTGTACGCAAAGTCCACGCAATGCGTTTTTACCTCTGCACACTCATTAAAATTTCGTGTAAAGGTTTACGTAAATGCGATACAGCAAGTAACCACGACGAATATCGAAAAGAAATTCGGCCCTTTATCGAGAGAAGATATCAGGCTGTAACATGCCCAAGAATCAAATTTTTCTACCGAATAGTTTCCTTGGAATCGGATGATAAGTATTTCATAGCTGCCGCCGCGTCCGCGCCAGCGGTTCGGCGAAAGTTCTTGTGGCCCGGGGTTGCGTATCTGACGTCACGCTCAGCGCGTTCTGTGATTGGCGGCGCGCACCTGGGGCGCGTCACGCGGCAGCGGAAGCGGTTCGACATGGTCAAACCGCGACGCAGAGCCCGCCGCGCCGTGCCGCTGACGCCGTTTCCATGGCAACCACGCCGCTGACGCGCGGTTTTGACGCGCGGCAGCCCTAGTGGGAACCGGCCTTAACATGCCAAAGCCGTTATCAGGGAGCTCAGTTTGATTACAAACTCGGCCGCTCGTTGTGCAGAATCGTGTGGGGTTTGTTTGTGTTTCGTGTGTTCGGCTTCCCTGTGTCTGCCGGTTAGTAGGCAGTATGAGTGCAGCTGGCGGTGCCAGTCATGTTTGTGTAACACTGGGGTTCGCCCATATTGCAGTGTTTGTGTGCTTTGTTTAAACCTGAAATAGGTGTTTCCAGAATGAGATTTTCACCATGCAGCGGAGTGTGCGCTGATATGAAACTTCCTGGCAGATTAAAACTGTGTGCCGCACCGAGACTCGAACTCGGGACGTTTGCCTTTCGTGGGCAAGTGCTCTACCAACTGAGTTACCCAAGCACGACTCATGCCCCGTCCTCACAGCTTTACTACTGCCAGTATGTCGTCTCCTACCTTCCAAGTCTGCCAGGAAGTTTCATATCAGCGCACACTCCGCTGCAGAGTGAAAATCTCATTCTGGAAACATCCCCCAGGCTGTGGCTAGGCCATGTCTCCGCAATATCCTTTCTTTCAGGAGTGCTAGTTCTGCAGGGTTCGCGGGAGAGCTTCTGTAAAGTTTGGAAGGTAGGAGACGAGATACTGGCAGAAATAAAGCTGTGAGGACGGGGCGTGAGTCGTGCTTGGGTAGCTCAGTTGGTAGAGTACTTGCCCGCGAAAGGCAAAGGTCCCGAGTTCGAGTCTCGGTCCGGCACACAGTTTTAATCTGCCAGGAAGTTTCTGAAGTAGATGGTTAAGTTTCCCTTAGAAAGAGTGTTTTTGGGTGGCTATGCTTCCACCTGTAATCGTAGTTCCCAAGATTGAGGGTGAAGGAGTTGTTCGAATGTATCGGGTTCTTACATAGTCGTGTGGAGTTTTTTTTTTTTTTTAAGCCTACATGAGAGTATCGAAGCGAAATTCATTATGGAATTGAGCGGTGCATGAGTATCTTGTATCGTTACTTATGATTCGTAAAACCTCGTTCTGTATGGCCTGTAGGCGGCGTCGACTTGTTGGGGCTTCGTAACCCCAGACTGGAGCTGGGTATGTCGGCAGTGGTCTAATAACTATCATGTACATTGACCTCGACACCCTCCTATTCAGTGTGCTTTGCGCCTTAAGCATGGAATACTGTTGTTTGGGCCTTACCTGTGTATAGAGAGACGAAGACGTGCATACAGTGAGCACTAGTTATGCAGAAATGAAGAGGTCCGTGCCGCGCGGGATTAGCCGAGCGGTCAAAGGCGCTGCCGTTATGGACTGTGCGGCTGGTCGCGGCGGAGGTTCGAGTCCTCCGTCGGGCATGAGTGTGTGTGTTTGTCCTTAGGATAATTTAGGTTAAGTAGTGTGTAAGCTTAGGGACTGATGACCTTAGCAGTTAAGTCCCATAAGATTTCACACACATTTGAAGAGGTTCGCGCAGGAAAGACTAGCATGGAGAGTTGCACAGGTGACCACAAGTGGTCTCCCGTTGAGCTGTTGCAGGCGGCGGCTGTGCAGTTCCGCTGGCAACAGCTGGCGACCCCGGCTGGCGCGCGGCTTCCACAATGGCGGCCGCTACACACACACGCCACGGTAACGAGCCATTGTGCGCCGCTCTGGTACCTGAGGCCAGCCAGGCGCTCACAAAGGCCACTCTCGCCTCTACCATCACGCTGCCTGACTCCCGCGGTTCACTCCCGTTTCCTGGATATTTCTAGAGGGTTATCCATCATAAAAGTCCACACGTAGAATTCGCCAACTCACGCGTCACCTTCCGGCTTGACGTGGCTGACAATCGCGCTGTGAAGGCCAAGAAGCAGCAGACCCGGGAATAACGCTGTTGTTGTTGTTGTGGTCTTCAGTCCGAAGACTGATTTGATGCAGCTTTCCATGTTGTTCTACTCTGTGCAAGTCTCTTCATCTCCGAATAACTACTGCAACCTATGTGCATAAATGCTTATTGTGTTCATCTCATCCCCCCCCCCCCCTCCCCTCCTCCCCACTACTACTACAGTGATGTTTCCTTAATGTCCCATAATGTGTCGCATCAACCGATCCCTTCTTTTAGTCAAGTTGTGCCATACATTTCGTTTTTCGACACGATCTACCCTCTAATCTTTAGCATTCTTCTTTGGCACCACAATTCAAAAGCTACACTCCAGACAGATACCTTCGGAAAAGATTTCCCAACTCTTAGATCCATAGTCGATGTTAGCAAATTTCTCTTGTTGAAAAATGCTTTTCTTGCCATTGCCAGTCTACACTTTACATCCTCCCTATTTAGACCATCATCAGTTACTTTGCTGCCCAAATAGCAAAACTCATCTTCTACTTTAAGCGTCTCGTTTCCTAGTCTAATTCCCTCAGTGTCACCTGATTTAATGCGACTACATTCCATTACCTTTGTTTTGCTTTTGTTGATGCTCACTGTATATTCTCCATTCAAGACACTGTCGATTCCTTTCAGCTGGTCTTCCGAGTCCTTCGCTGTCACTGACAGAATTAGTGTCATCGAAGAACCCCAAAGTTTTTATTTCATCTCCCTAAAATTTGAGTCATACTCCAATTTTTTCTTTGATTTCCTTTACTACTTGCTCAATGTACAGTTTGAGTAATATCAAGGATAAGCTACAACCCAGTCTCACTCCCCTTCTTAACGTGTGCTTCCCTTTTATATGCCTCGGCTCTTATAACTACTGTCTGGTTTCTGTGCAAGCTGTAAATAGCCTTTCACTCCCTGTAAATTACCCCTACTGCCTTCAGAATTTCAAAGAGAGTATTCTAGTAAGCATCGTCAGAAGCTTTCTCTAAGGCAACTCCTAGCCCCCCCCCGCCACTCTCAAATGAATGCTGTTTAAGAACATTAAGTACATTAAGCTTAAGAACAAATGTAATAACAAATGTAATAAGTGTTGCAGTCATAATTATGAGTTTTTGTATTTTTATTCAGCTGATTCGTGTTCCATTAAGTATCATCTCAAGTCAGCATTAGCATAGTTTACTTCAATTACGACGATGCTTTTGTAAGTGTACACATTAATTTTGATCATCCACTGTGGAAACCGTGAAGTGAATATTTTTAAGTTTTATAATTTGGTGTGTCATGAGGACGGTTAATCCTTACGACTGGTGGATTTTAATACATCATTACAGGGTAACTGATCCATGATTTCATCGGTGGTGAACAATATATTTGTGTTAGCGAAGAAGTTGTTCTGAACAGAACTGCTAATATGTCTTCTCGGGGAATAGTCGCAGCAGTTACATTAGTGAGAACAGGCATCGTTCAGACCTCCAGTTATGTGCGTTGATATCCAATAAGGGCGCCGATGACCATGCAGTGAGCACCCCAAATCCTTCATCGTCATCGTCATCGCCTTCACTACAAACGCAATTCACTAAACACATGGATGGAGATTACATTGTGTCAACATGTCTCACACGTAATAGGCCACACCCTTTCCACCGGTTAAACTTCCTTTCCTTTTTGAAATTGTATTTTCACCATTTTTAAGTAGCAAATAGTATTAAATCAGCAACTGTGACAACAGAGTGTAATTAAGTTAAGTTGAAGTTCGTCATCCACCTATAATAACAAAACACTTAAGTCGAACATAGTCGTCCACCTAATTACAGTTGGTTTAAAAATCGTGGTGCCTTTCTGGTGCGCTCCTGTATCTTAAGAAACCACCAGCATGAAGATTAGTTTGATTGTCACTGTATATAATCCCGTTGTACCAAGTCTCCTGCCTGAAATCTAGTGTACCTGTTCACTTGTACGAGCACTGTAAGTCATCGCCACGATAAAGATGCAGCTTACCATGTTTTTACATTCAAATTCGTACTTCCGTGAATGAACATCACTATAAGTGCCACACAAAGTGTGTTATTAACCAGCAATCGAATATGGAAACTTTGCCCCGCAACTGTGCTAACGTTCCATTCACTGTATTATTATTATTATTATTATTATTATTATTATATGGTTATATATCTTGCACATTTGCAGTTTAACGAAAGAAATAATACCTGTGTTAATGTTCCTTTGCCTTTGGTTACGTATTTTTGCCTCCAAGTGGCAACGGGTCTTCGTCTGTCTTCAGAGGTAAGGCTATATAATGACATGGGAAAATATTCCTTATGAGTGAACTTTTATGATTCTCTTTTTGGTATTACAAGGCAGGGCACTTTGGAACTGATGGTTATCATTTTTTGATTATGACTGATGACTATTTGTTGACTTCGAGGAAAGGACAACTGCAATACAGTCTGTCATTTGCGCAACTACAGTCTGGAACCGCGCGACCGCTACTGTCGCAGGTTCGAATCCTGCCTCGGGGATGGATGTGTGTGATGTCCTTAGGTTAGTTAGGTTTAATTAGTTCTTAAGTTCTAGGGGACTAATGACCTTAGAAGTTAAGTCCCATAGTGCTCAGAGCCATTTGAACCAGGACTCAACCGAAAATAGTTTATGAAAACTTTCGGGCCCATTGTTCTGATTTCAGTAAATTAAAAAGCGACAAGTCACTCCTTTTTTCTTCAGTCGCCGAGCGGTTCTAGGCGCTTCAATCCCGAACCGCCCTGCTGCTACTGTCTCAGGTTCGAATCCTGCCTCGGGCATGGATGAATGTGCTGTCTTTAGGTTAGTTAGGTTTAAGTAGTTCTAACAAGGGGACCTCCCCATCGCACCCCCCTCAGATTTAGTTATAAGTTGGTACAGTGGATAGGCCTTGAAAAACTGAACACAGATCAATCGAGAAAACAGCAAGAAGTTGTGTGAAACTATGAAAAAAATAAGCAAAATATACAAACTGAGTAGTCCATGCGCAAGATAGGCAACATCAAGGACAGTGTGAGCTCAGGAGCGCCGTGGTCCCGTGGTTGGCGTGAGTAGCTGCGGAATAAGAGGTCCTTCGTTCAGATCTTCCCTCGAGTGAAAGGCTTTTTTTTCTTTATTTTCGCAAAGTTATGATCTGTCCGTTCGTTCATTGACGTCTCTGTTCACTGTAACAAGTTTAGTGTCTGCGTTTTGCGACCGCACCGCAAAACCGTGAGATTAGTAGACGAAAGGACGTGCATCTCCAATGGGAACCGAAAACATTTGATCGCAAGGTCATAAGTCGACCGATTTCTCCACAGGAAAACACGTATGATATATTCTATACGACACTGGTGACAGTATGTGCGTCACATGACAGTAATATGTTTGTTCAAGTTAGTTGGGTCCACAAAGATTCTTCTACCTTGCCCGATTTAGGTTTTCTTGTGAATGTGATAATCACTCCCAAAAAAGTGATGAAAACACAAGAGTTTGTCACATAAACTGCAACAAATGAATGCAACAGTTACACAGTCGCACAATTTTCCCTGTGCTCTATCAAAACATATGTTTCGTTTCGATGTTTGTTTAGGTGTAGCGTCCCCATACTATGGCGCAGTTACCTCGCATCGGACGGTTGGACGGACAGATAATAATTGTCTGAAAATAAAAAATTAAACTTTTCACTCGAGGGAAGACTTGAACCATAAACCTCTAGTTCCGCAGCCGCTCACGCTAACCACGGGACCACGGCGCTCGTGAGCTCACACGATCCTTGATGTTGCCTATTTTGCGCATGGACTACTCAGTTTGTATATTTTGCTTATTTTTTTCATAGTTCCACACAACTTCTTCCTGTTTTCTCGATTGATCTGTGTTCAGTTTTTCAAGGCCTATCCACTGTGCCAACTTATAACTAAATCTGAGGGGGGTGCAATGGGGAGGTTCCCTTATAAGTCTAGGGGACTGATGACCTCTTAGCCCCTTTTTCTGTTTTTCGTTGTTCTCTACTGCTGTTTTACAACATGAATAATACCGTGGGGCTTTTATGTGTGTTACACGAGTACTGATCTTTTGGAATGGCTGCAGTCGTCCGCAGGTAGACACAATTTCTTCAAGATCTGGAATCAGATGGTCAGGATCTTCGCCTCGAAATGACTGAGATCGCTAGTGGCATTTCAACATCGGTGATTTATTGCGTGCTCTTTGTTTGAACATGAATGTGACATCACCTTCAAATATAGCTCCGTACATATTGGCTCTTTATCCCATAGTCGCATGACGATAATTGGTGAACAGCTTTCCTTTAATAACCAATATCCACTCAGCTACTCTCAGCAACGACGCGAATAAGAACTCCAAAGAGTCTACAAGTCAGAGATATATATCTGAGTATTTTCAGTAAAATAAATATTCTCTGTGTTTTTGACAACAACGATGAAATTCTGATTTCGTGGAACAGTTTCTTACATTAAAACATCTTTTGATTTTATATAATATCGTTATGTTTATTTTTATTTAAACTGGTCTTGATAAATATCAGGACGATTACCTTTATGGGGTCAATTTGTTTTTTTCTAAAATGTTTACATAGTTTAGAAAACAGGTAGTGAAATAGCGAACCAGGACGAAAGTAATGAAATGCTGAATTTCTGAACAAAACTTGAGATCGTGGGGATTCGACGAAAGGTGGTGCCGGACGATTCATCTACTGGAGACGAAACTGCTGCTATCGAACGATTTACACTACTGGCCGTTAAAATTGCTACACCAAGAAGAAATGCAGATGATAAACGGGTATTCATTGGACAAATATATTATACTAGAACTGACTTGTGATTACATTTTCACGCAATTTGGGTGCATAGATCCTGAGAAATCAGTACCCAGAACAACCACCTCTGGCCGTAATAACGGCCTTGATACGCCTGGGCATTGAGTCAAACAGAGCTTGGATGGCGTGTACAGGTACAGCTGCCCATGCAACTTCAACACGATACCACAGTTCATCAAGAGTAGTGACTGGTGTATTGTGACGAGCCCGTTGCTCGGCCACCATTGAACAGACGATTTCAATTGGTGAGAGGTCTGGAGAATGTGCTGGCCAGGGCAGCAGTCGAACATTTTCTGTATCCAGAAAGGCCCATACAGGACCTGCAACATGCGGTCGTGCATTATCCTGCTGAAGTGTAGGGTTTCGCAGGGATCGAATGAAGGGTACAGCCACGGGTCGTAACACATCTGAAATGTAAGGTCCACTGTTCAAAGTGCCGTCAATGCGAACAAGACGTGACCGAGACTTGTAACCAATGGCTCCCCATACCATCACGCCGGGTGATACGCCAGTATGGCGATGACGAATACACGCTTCCAATGTGCGTTCACTGCGATGTCACCAAACACGGATGCGACCATCATGATGCTGTAAACAGAACCTGGATTCATCCGAAAAAAGGACGTTTCGCCATTCGTGCACCCAGGTTCGTCGTTGAGTACACCATCGCAGCGTCAAGGGTAACCGCAGCCATGGTCTCCGAGCTGATAGTCCATGCTGCTGCAAACGTCGTCGAAATGTCCGTGCAGATGGTTGTTGTCTTGCAAACGTCCTCATCTGTTGACTCAGGGATCGCGACGTGGCTGCACGATCCTTTACAGTCATGCGGATAAGATGCCTGTCATTTCGACTGTTAGTGATACGAGGCCGTTGGGATCCAGCACGGCGTTCCGTATTACCCTCCTGAACCCACCGATTCCATATTCTGCTAACAGTCATTGGATCTCGATCAACGCGAGCAGCAATGTCGCGATACGATAAACCGCAATCGTGACAGGCTACAATCCGACCTTTATTAAAGTCTAAAACGTGATGGTACGCATTTCTCCTCCTTCCACGAGGCATCGCAACAACGTTTCACCAGGCAACGCCTGTCAACTGCTGTTTGTGTATGAGAAATCGGTTGGAAACTTTCCTCATGCAGCACATTGTAGGTGTCGCCACCGGCGCCAACCTTGTGTGAATGCTCTGAAAAGCTAATCATTTGCATATCACAGCATCTTGTTCCTGTCGGTTAAATTTCGCGTCTGTAGTACGTCATCTTCGTGGTGTAGCAATTTTAATGGCCAGTAGTGTAGTTTAGAAGATTGAAAGTGCCTTAGATTGCAATACTGTGCAGGCTCCACCTGTTGTGCGGCGCCCCGCTGTGAGGGGAGGGCGGGAAAAGGGGCTGCTCGGCAGGGGTTGCGCCGCCTCTGAGGATGGGCCCTCTGCCTCGGTCTGGGACTTATCTCGGACCGGAATATCTTCCCCCTGGGCTCTCAGGCAGCGCGCCGGAATTTAGTGCCCGCGGTCGATAACCCCTGGTGCGCTTTTTGTGGGCGGGGCCCCCGGCAGCGCGATGAATGGTGCGAGTGTGGCCGGGACGCGGCCAGCGGGATAGCATCGGCCACGGCCCGCGCCGACCGCCGAGTTTCTTCCGGTGGCGAGCGCGCCCTGTCTGTCTCTCCCGCGCGGTTATCCGCTATTAGCGTCGTGTGGTCGCGACTGAAGTGAGGGAGTGGGTGTGCGATCTAGACGCCGCCCTCGGGAAGCCGCGGGCAGGGCTTAAATCACGGCTGGACGCGTGCGCGGTAGCCGCAGTGGCGTGTCTCCCTGCTGACGGTTTTTACACCGGCGTAATTGGCCTCACACGGCCGCCTGTGTTGATAACGGATGAGCTATGGTCGCTTACAGTGCGCAGCCGTTCTTTACTCTTGTGCATCTTCTTTTGGAATCATCTTCGTTTTAGCACGAGTTATACACTGTTGACATTACAAATTTCGTAATCATTTAACCTCTGTTGGAAGTGCGTAAGTAATTCTTCAATGATAACATGTCACATATCTTTTTATAGTGCTGGATGACTAACAAGGAGACGGCACGACCGTGGGGTCCGGGATTTGTCCGAAATTTTGTGTTGTGAAACACAACGCCTAACACGTCACGCGGTTAAAATATTAGGACGCAATACTCGGAAAATCCCGAGAAAAATCGATCCAAAGTTTCTTAGGTGACTTATGAGTATAAAATGTTAGTCCATTACCGAGCTGCCGTCTGGCCTACATGTTTAGTAGTCGGATCCATACGCTAGATGTTTCGGGTTCGATTCCTCCTTTGGCACTATTTTTTTTTCTTCTGTTGCTTGCAAAATTGCAGCGCATTGTCACAGGATAATCGTGAAATTAATTCCCGGGAAGACTGTATAAAAATTCATTCTATAATTCACCATCAATTATCGTCACCAATATTCCGAGACATGATTCAATATGTCTGGTTTGGATCAAAATTATCAGAAACTCAAAACATTTTCGTAAATGTTAATGGGGCATGTTTTCGTACAGATTTATTTCAAACTCCCTGTGATTGTAAAAAATCCGCTTTTATATGTTGCGCAAGATGCCGCAAAAATTATTGCTTTGTTTGTTTTTACGATAAATACAGCGGTTCTTGTTTATAATTATTATATGTATAAAAATTGAATGTTTCCCAATCGAATTTGTTATTCTGATTAAAAACCCAATGATTCTCCTTATATATTTTACAATGAAAAATTGAAAACCCACCGCCATGAATTGTGTTGTTGGACAAAAAGAAAATAATTTTTATTCAATAATGTAACTAATTTGTTAAAGATAATGTAGGTTTGGGAAACTTTCTGAATAAATGGTGGAATAACAAAAGAAAATGAAACAGCAGAAAAAAAGTGCAGGAGGAGGAATCGAACCCGAGACCTGTGGTGCAAGAGTCCAAGTCTTAAATGTCTACGCCAGACGGCAGCTCGGAAGGGGACAAAGATTTTATACTCATAAGGCAGTTAAGAAACTTTGGATCAATGTTTCCCGGGATTTTCCGGGTAGTGCGTCCTAATATTTTAACCACGTGAGGTGTTAGGGGTCCTCTTTCACCATAAAAAATTTCGGACAAATCCCCGACCCCACGCTCGTGCCGTCTCCTTGTAAGATGCAGGATAATTTAGCAACATGTCACGGTGTTCATATCGTACCACAGGGAAGTGTGATAGGACAGTTGCTGTTTACAATATATAAAACTGTTCTAGTAGAAAGCGTCGGATGCTTGTAAGGTTATTGGCAGATGATGCAGTTGTCTGTATCAAAGTAGCAACGCCAGAAGATAGATAATTGATGATTGGTGGAGGCTCTGGCAGTTGACCCTGATCGTAAATAAATGTAACATATTGCGCAAAAGAAATCCACTACTGTACAGCTACACTATTGACGACAAACAGCTGGAGACAGTGTCTGCGGTAAAATATCTACGCGTAACTATCCAGAGCGACCTTAAGTGGAGTTACCACATAAAACAGATAGTGGTAAAAGCAGACACTAGACTCAGATTCATCGGAAGAGTCTTAAGGAAATGTATCTCACCCACGAAAGAAGTTGCTTGTAAGGCGCTTGTTCGCCCGATTCTTAAGTATTGTTCATCTATCTGGGATCCCTATCAGGCAGGACTGATAAAGGAGATAGAGAAGATCCAAGGAAGAGCGGCGCGTTTCGTCACGGGATCGTTTAGTTGGCGAGAGAGCGTTACGGAGTTGCTAAACAAACTCCACTGGCAGACGTTACAAGAGAGGCGCTGTGCATCACGCAGACGGTTACTATTGAAATTTTGGGACAGCATTTTTCAGGAGGAGCCGGTCAACATATTACTTCCCCCCACATATATCTCGCGTATTGACCACCAGGCGGAAATTCGAGAAATTAGAGCCAATACAGAGGCTTACCGACAATCACTCTTTCCACGCACTATTCGCGAGTGGAACAAGGTTGGAGGGATCAGATAGTGGTACCGAAAGTACCCTGTATGAACTGTATTCTCCATCCCTGTCTGGGCAGAACCCATCACAAAGCTACCTTCTTATTTGTACGGCACTGGACACCGATGGGATACCTCCAAAAATCGTGTCGGACCTCCTTTTGCCGGCGTAGTGCAGCTGCTCGACGTAGCATGTACTCATCAAGTCGTTGGTAGTCCCCAGCAGAAATACTGAACCATGCTGCCTTTATAGCCTGGTGCAGAATTTCGCCCACGAACTAACCTCTAGATTATATCTCATAAATGTCGGATGGGATTCATGTCCAGATCATTTGCTCGAACTGTCCAGAATTTTGCAGCCCGAGGTGGCCGAGCGGTTCTAGGCGCTCCAGTCTGGAACCGCGCGACCGCTACGGTCGCAGGTTCGAATCCTGCCTCGGGCATGGATGTGTGTGATTTCCTTAGGTTTAAGTAGTTCTAAATTCTAGGGGACTGATGACCTTAGTAGTTAAGTCCCACAGTGCTCAGAGCCATTTGTCCAGAATTTTCTTCTAACCAATCACGAACAGTTGTTGTCCGGTGACTTGGCGCATTGTCATCCATAAAAATTCCGTCGTTGAATGGCCGCAAATCGTCTCCAAGTAGGCGAACATAACCATTTGCATCCAATGATCGATTCAGCTGTACCAGAGGACCCAGTCCGATCCGTGTGAACGCAGCCCACAGTATTATGGAGCCACCACCAGCTTGCAAAAAATGGTTCAAATGGCTCGGAGCACTATGCGACTTAAATTCTGAGGTCACCAGTCGCCAAGAACTTAGAACTAAGTAAACCTAACTAACCTAAGGACATCACACACATTCATGCCCGAGGCAGGATTCGAACCTGCGACCGTAGCGGTCGCTCGGTTCCAGACTGTAGCGCCTAGAACCGCACGGCCACACCTGCCGGCCACCACCAGCTTGCAAACTCTCTTGTTAACACCTTGCGTCCATGGCTTCGTGGGGTCTACGCCATGCTCGAATTCTACCATTAGCTCTTTTTACCAACTGAAATGACTCATCTGACCACGCCACGGTTTTCCAGTCGTCTAGAGTGCAAGCGATACGGTAATGAGCGCAGGGAGAGGCTCTACAGGCGATGTGGTGCCGTTAGCAAAGGCACTCGCGTCGGCCGTCTGCTGCCATAGGCCATTAAGGGGCTCCGGAACGCCCTAAACTTGCAGTGATAAAATAACACTTATAAATTACAACTTTCCTCACAAAGTATTTGAGGTAGGAAGTTGAACTTTTTACAGATTATTTATTGGAATATGGGCTACAACTTAACACAGGGATTTTACAAAATTTTAGTTCAGTTATTAAAGAGGATTTTTTTTCAATTGTAATGAAAATTCACAACATTTTTTTGCAATTTTTTATTTATATATTCAAAAATATACAGTTTTTTGGAAAAAGGCTGTGTTAAATTATGCAGAAGGTACTGTGTAACATTTACTGAAAGTTTGAAACAAATATTTTTGGAAGATCCTTAGAAAACATGTAATTAGTATGAGAAAATAAAAGTTTTGGGAATCGAGCGACAAAGATTGGATTAACTTTTTAGTGCATTCCAGGTCCATAGGATGGATTATCTTCATCCTCTGCAAACTCCTCCTCCAGCTTCCTTTTGTTCCTCCTCCTGTTTACTCTTGCTTGTATTTCTAGACTCTTTACAGCCCTGTCTGCAGCTCGAAGGCGTTCCTTGTCTAAAGCAAGCATCGCTCGTTGTTGTGTTCGTAGATTTTGCTACCATTTTCTTCAGTTGCAGTTACTGCAACACTGTTCCAAAAGGTGGTCATGTATGAACACTTATCACATTTCAGTTGTATTTCACTAGCAAGTCCTACGTGCTTTATTATGGAGAGTTCCAGACCAACTTCACTACAATGAATACATCTTACACAGTTTGAAAAAATTCCTTTGAGAACCGACATATCAAATATTTCATTCACATCCGATTCGCCCATAAAACATTCATAGTTTTCACTCATTGAACCAAGCTTCTTCTGTGAAGTATTTTCTTTCCCACTTTGACTGCTATGGGCAGGTGTACTTGAGAGGTTAGGTTCACTCACTTGGTTATCGTCTTTATTGTTTACAGTAATAACACATACCTTTGGCTTTCCAACATTTCTCCTTTTCTTAAAAGCCTTCAGAGGATTTCTAATAACTTTACTTTTACTCATTATTATACTTCAACAAAACAGAGACTCAAGAAACAGAATTAATTACGAATATTTTCGAGATAACGACAGAGTAAATAAACATGAAACAATCGACAATCACACTAGCGATATATATTGAACCGTCACAGGTTAGCCACAACACATACTTTATCTCACATCACTAAAATGTACCTGATGAACACGGACGTTAATAATAACACCATTTGACAGCAGTTTAACAGCGCCACAGTGGGTCACGCCCATGTAGAAGACATTTCAAAAAAAATTTAAAAATTGTTGTAGTCTTCGGGATTGAATAAATTATATATCTATTAAAAGGTAATAGTCTGCAGATTCAGAAAACGCAAAAAAGTAAAAATTGAACTTTTCATGATTTTGAGCCTTTCCGGAGCCCCTTAACGCCAGATTTCTCCCCACTGCCCTAAGGGACAAGTTCGTCGTACGCCCCACGTTTATTTCTGCGGAAATTTGACGCAGTGTTGCTTGTCTGTTAGCTCTGAGAACTCTACGCGAACGCCGCTGCTCTCGGTCGTTAAGTGAAGGCCTTCGCCACGGCGTTGTCCGTGCTGAGAAGTAATGCCTGAAGTTTGGTATTCTGGGAACACTCTGGAAATCGGGATCGCGAAATATTGAATTCCCTAACGATTTCCGAAATTGAATGTCCCATGCGTCTACCTCCAACTACGGTTCCGCGTTCAAAGTCTGTTAATTCCCAACGTGCAGCCATAATGACATCGGAAACCTTTTCAAATGACTCACCTGAGTACAAATGACGGCTCCGCCAATACACTGCGCTTTTAAACCTTGTGTACGCGATGCTATCGCCATCTGTATACAGGGTGAAAAGTATTTAAACCGACAAACTCTGGGAAGTTGTAGGGGACATCAAAACAAATATTTTTCCTTTATGTCATTTTTTCCTATGAGGAGTATTTAAAGCGGTAGAGGAAGATTTCTCTGGCGGCAGAATAATTAAACCAACAAACACTTTTCCATTTTTTTAAGACCAAGAGACAACACATTAACACAACCCAATTTCAATTACAGTAGATTTTCAAAAATGCCTCCATTGACACGTAAACAAAGATTACACCGTCTGTCTAACACGGGCAAAAACCCCAGGAGTAACCTGAATTGTTCCTGCTGCTGCTACTATCCAGGTAACCAGATCCTCTTCTGATGCAACTGGAGTTCCGTAAACAAGGTTGCGCATCTCTCCCCACATTAACAAGACCAGAGGGGACATATCTGGGGAACGAACAGGCCATGGTACAGGACCACCTCTGGCAATCCACGTTTCTGGGAACCGTCGCTCCAGGAATCGACGCACACGACGACTGAAATGTTCCGGCGCCCCGTCATGTTGGAACCACATGCGTTGTCTTGTAGGGAGCAGGACATCTTCCAGCAATTCTGGTAATACTCTGGTGAGAAAATCGTAATAGTGCCTGCCATTTAATGGCTTACGTAGCAGATACGGTCCAATTAAACAGTCCCCAACAACACCGACCCACACATTAACGAAGAACCGCACTTGATGAGCCCTAGTAACTGTGGCATGGGGGTTATCCTCACTCCAAACATGCGAATTGTACATGTTGAAGACTCCATCACGCCCTAACGTTGCTTTATCGGTAAGCAACACAAAGGATGGAAATGTAGGATGCATTTCACACTGTTCCAGGTAGCACTGCAAAAACTGTGCTCTGGGTGGATAATCAACTGGTTCCAGGTTGTGGACACGCTGTAAGTGAAATGCACGTAACAACTGCTCTCGATGGACTGTTCTTACATTCGTCTGATTCGTCCCCATGTTATGTGCAATTGCACGAGTGCTGATTGGAGGATCCCCCTCCACATGCTGCAAGACAGCTTCCTCAAATTTCAGCGTTCCTACCGTGCGACGGCGTCCCTGTCCAGGTAATCTGCTAAATGACCCGGTCTCACGCAGACGTTGGTACACAGTAGCAAAGGTCGTATGATGCGGGATACGGCGATTAGGATATTGTTGTTGATAAACCCGCTGTGCAGCTCGTCCGTTGTGGTGCGCTACGTAGTACGCACCAACCATATCAGTGTACTCACTCCAGGTGTATCGCACCATTAGTAAACAGAGACAATGCACTACTACACTGGTGGACAGCAGTTGCATACAACTGAAGAGCGTAACACGCCGTCTAACAACTGAAAACCGTAATACGGCCTCTAACAACTGAAGAGCGTAATACGGCCTCCACCGGTTTAAATAATCCTCATAGGAAAAAATGACATTAGGGAAAAATATTTGTTTTGATGTCCCCTACAACCTCCCAAAGTTTGTCGGTTTAAATAATTTTCACCCTGTATGTGTATATCGCTGTCGCATGTCTTCTGGCACGTCATTGTAGCAGTTGTTTCCTCCCCACATGCCATAGATGGGGACAGAGGGTGGTAAGTCAGAACGCTAGCCGGGCTGCGACTTTCCACTGTGTGTGGCTGGGCTGCCATTCAGGCGGTGGGCGCCCCCTGGAAGCGTGCCCGCGGCCAACAGCCCTCTGGGGGCGGTACGTCTGGCTGCCTTTGTGGCCGCCGCTATCTACCCGGCGCCGTCTCTCCCCAGTGCGGACTTGTCTCCAGTCCTCCGCAATCCACCATAAAGCGCCACAGGTAGGCAGCTCAACGCGCCGGACAGCGGTTCCCTTTTAACAGATGCGCCCTTACCAGGAAATGGCCCCTAGTTTTTGCAACTGTCCCGGGTGACCACTGTGCTGTTCAGGAGGGACCGGGCCTTTGGCCTTCGCGGAAAGTGGAAATTGCCAGTCTGTAACTGCCGACACTGACGGATCTTGTATCGGTTTTACAACATCCGGTCGTAAAATGCAGGCGGGTATATCAAAGAAGGAAGATTGTTTTAAGGTCCCTTCGACTTCAAGGTCATCCGAGACGGAAACACAAGCTTGGAATGAGTCAAGGATAGGGAAGGAAATTGGTCGTGCCCCATCAAAGGGATCATCCTTCCATTTGTCTGAAGAAATTTAGGGAAATCACGTTCCATGCGGCTTTTCGCGGATGATGCCGTGGTATACAGAGAAGTTGCAGCATTAGAAAATTGCAGCGAAATGCAGGAAGATCTGCAGCGGATAGGCACTTGGTGCAGGGAGTGTCAACTGACCCTTAACGTAGACAAATGTAATGTATTGCGAATACATAGAAAGAAGGATACTTTATTCTATGATTATATGATAGCGGAACAAACACTGGGAGCAGTTACTTCTGTAAAATATCTGGGAGTATGCGTACGGAACAATTTGAAGTGGAATGATCGTATAAAATTAATTGTTGGTAAGGCGTGTGCCAGGTTGAGATTCTTTGGGAGAGTCCTTAGAAAATGCAGTCCATCAACAAAGCAGGTGGCTTACAAAACACTCGTTCGACCTATAGTTGAGTATTGCTCATCAGTGTGGGATCCGTACCAGGTCGGGTTGACAGAGGAGATAGAGAAGATCCAAAGAAGAGCGGCGCGTTTCGTCACAGGGTTATTTGGTAAGCGCCGGCCGCGGTGGTCTCGCGGTTCAGGCGCTCAGTCCGGAACCGCGCGACCGCTACGGTCGCAGGTTCGAATCCTGCCTCGGGCATGGATGTGTGTGATGTCCTTAGGTTAGTTAGGTTTAAGTAGTTTTAAGTTCTAGGGGACTGATGACCACAGATGTTAAGTCCCATAGTGCTCAGAACCATTTGAACCATTATTTGGTAAGCCTGATAGCGTTACGGAGATGTTTAGCAAGCTCAAGTGGCAGACTCTGCAAGAGAGGCGCTCTGCATCGCGGTGTAGCTTGCTGTCCAGGTTTCGAGAGGGTGCGTTTCTGTATGAGGTATCGAACATATTGCTTCTCCGTACTTATACCTCCCGAGGAGATCAAGAATGTATAATTAGAATGGCTCTGAGCACTATGGGACTTAACATCTGTGGTCATCAGTCCCCTAGAACTTAGAACTACTTAAACCTAACTAACCTAAGGACATCACACACATCCATGCCCGAGGCAGGATTCGAACCTGCGACCGTAGCAGTCGCGCAGTTCCGGACTGAGCGCCTTAACCGCAAGACCACCGCGGCCGGCGTATAATTAGAGAGATTCGAGCGTGCACGGAGGCTTTCCGGCAGTCGTTCTTCCCGCGAACCATACGCGACTGGAACAGGAAAGGGAGGTAATGACAGTGGCACGTAAAGTGCCCTCCGCCACACACTGTTGTGTGGCCTTTGGAGTATAAATGTAGATGTAGATAACCTAAATCAGGATTGTCGGACGCTGATTTGAACTGTCGTCCTCCCAAATTCGAGACAATTGTGACAACTGCGCCACCTGGCAAACTGCAGGCAGATAAAATACCAGTCGCTCGAACGTTAGTATGAATATTGGTTCAAATGGCTCTGAGCACTATGGGACTCAACTGCTGTGGTCATCAGTACCATAGAACTTAGAACTACTTAAACCAAACTAACCTAAGGACATCACACACATCCATGCCCGAGGCAGGATTCGAACCTGCGACCGTAGCAGTCGCACGGTTCCGGACTGCGCGCCTAGAACCGCGAGACCACCGCGGCCGGCTTAGTATGAATATTCAATGTCCGTTATTGTGGTGCAGTGTGTGTAGGAATGACTAACAAAAATTTTTGGATAAGAAATAAAGAACTTATCAGGACACGCAGAACGTAACGACATAGCCATTATCCCACAAATACGGAACAACTCATGAAGTAAACATGTCTCATGCAATGTAGTAGAACTATCGTACATAGAAATCAATAACATAGAGTAAACAAGTGATAACTGTCCAAATAACGTAGACGCCAGTCAACAACTCACTACAGAAACTGACCAGAGACATGAAATCGACACAACATACGCACACACATATTACATACAAGTTTAAACACTTGACCAAGCTACAAGAAGAAATCTCTCACAATGAACACCAAATTCAATTACTTGAAGCAACATACGCAAACAAAGTGCTGTTCAAGTTGAGCACCAAATCAACAACAGATGAACTACAGAACGTAGACAGAAGAATCATCAGGACATTTATCGACAAAAAACACCAAATAGACGAGCAGTGGAAGTTGCTGCCTAACGAAGTGATTTATTGCGAAAATGAGTTACTTGGTACCTCAATGAATGAAGAAGCTTTGGCAGCGGAAGAGGAAGCTGAAAATCCAGACCTCTGCCTGTATGTGTAGAGTACTTCAAGTGCTCCAATGTGGACGTTAACTATGTTCAAAATACACAACTTTGACCAATGACATTACATAAACACACTCTGCAGTTGGCAACACTGCATGCAACTAAACATAATAACACAGCGGAAATGTACTAATGTGTGCAGTTTGTGCGGTGTCAATGGAGAAATAACACTGCCAACCGGTTGCGAATAATTGTTTAATATATTTAACTAGGTTTCGACACCTCGAAGGATGTCTTCAACGCAATGAAAATTTAAAAACCGTATAAAATAATACAAATTGCTGTGAGCACTATGGGGCTAAACGTCTGAGGTCATCAGTCCCCTAGAACTTAGAACTAGTTAAACCTAACTAACCTAAGGACATCACACACATCCATGCCCGAGGCAGGATTCGAACCTGCGACTGTAGCGGTCGCGCGGTTTCAGACTGTAGCGCCTAGAACCGCTCGGCCACTCCGGCCGGCATAAAATAATACATAGAAAAATAAGTTTGACTAAAACATTAACCAAGACGAAAAATGTTATAACATAGGAAGGTTACTGACGTAAATTTACATTGCGAGAAGGCAGTAGTCAAAGTTTAGAGCGGACATCCTCAGCCAAAACTTAAAAATTAAAAACGTTCCAGGCCTTGGTACGTACACCTGACAGGAACAACCTCAGATTGTGCAGCACAGTGCCTCACTTTGCTGCTACGAAAACAAGATAGGAGTTGCGCCGCCTATCGGACGCTGACACTGACACATGTACATTTGAGACATTGTAACAGAAATAATCCAATTAAACAACAGTTAATTACAAAAAACAAGGTCCAAAGGAAAAGAGTGTAATGAATTTTTGAAAATATAAAGTAGTCGGTTAAATGAAGTACATCTAAGAGTCATCAATTAGACATTCCTTAAATTCCCATTACGTTATGTACAAAGTATCGTAGAATGTTTGCACAAACAGCCGCACAGTCGAAAAACATTTCCATGAAGGAAACTTTAGTAGTACACATCTATATGGGATTTGATGAAAAAGTTCTTTCGAAACTAGAGACAGGAAAACATAGTAAAAAATAAAGGCATAAAACATCCGCCAGTAATGGAATAAAGCCATCGAAAGAAGTCTTTTGTTACGTCAGTCTAACTGTTAGTTGAGAATGAGGACATCGTTCTTAAAATTTACTTGAAAATCTCCAGCTCTTCAAGTGTGTAAAATGGAAATTTCTGCAACAATTTTCGGTTTGTGACCGGAAATTAGTAGATGGTCGGTTACTGATGCAGCAAGGCGTTGGTCCGACCTCTACCAGTTGAGTGGTACCGTGCGGATATACAGGCCTTTCCAATAAGGTGACGTAAGGCCGTCGCATTGAACGGAGCTTTTGTTAAAAAATAGGATTTTGTATCCAAAGGAGTGGGAATAATATGGTATTGTATCCTGAATAAAACCAACCTGATGTCAGAAAAAATGTGTTGCGTACTTATTGAGTACCCCTCGTATGAAAGTACGGAGCGAAATCAGTATTCATCGTCAACTGAGCGAGCTTTCTTTTTGGCAATGTGGGAGCAGTACATGTAAAGAAGCAGGATTAGGGTTTAATGTGTCGTCGATATCGAGGTCATTATAAGAGATACACCACAAGCTCTCTGAATGTGTCAAGGACGTGGAAAGAAATCGGCCGTGCCCTTTCAGAGGAAGACATTTGCGCGGAGCAATTTAAGGGAAAATGGAAAACATAAATCAAGATGGTAGGACGCATATTGGAACCGAATGTGAGTTCGTTGTGCTAACTACTGCGCCAACGCGCTAGGTGCAGTGCAAGTTTAATTACTTGCGTTCGCCGTGGGGCTGACAAGGTAATGGGCTAATTTGTTTGGCTGAGGTGAGGTCAGGTCACGTTAGCGCAAAGGTCGGCTGGGCAGAGGAAGTGCGGTCGCATGCTCCGTGGATGGAGTTGACGTAAACGTGGGGGAGTGCGGCGTAATTGCCCGTGTAATGGTGTCCAGGTGGCGCGGCCGCCGCAGCTGCAGAGACAGCGCCTGGCCGCTCCGGTTGGCACCACGCCCCCCTCTGCCGGTGGGTCTCCTCCGCAACAGCACGCGGCCAGAGCGGCACGGCGTCGCGGGTTCCGCGAGGCACGTGGCAGCGAAAAACAGTCTCGGAATGTTAAACGTTTCAATGTTCTTGATCGCAGTATAATATAATTACAACTAGGTGATAACCGGCAGGAGACACATTCCGGTTTTACACGCTAACAGCCATGCTTTGACCAGCATTTTTTGCAGTCTGGAACCGCGGGACCGCTACGGTCGCAGGTTCGAATCCTGCCTCGGGCATGGATGTGTGTGATGTGCTTAGGTTAGTTAGGTTTAAGTAGTTCTAGGGGACTGATGACCTCAGAAGTTAAGTCTCAAACATGCTCAGAGCCATTTGAACCATTTGAACAATTTTTTTGACCAGCATTTTAATACTGACATGATGCGCTTAGTAACGATTTTGTTGTGGTTAACAATGGACGTAGATATCAAATGTAGTATAAACATAATATGAGGATGAGTGCTAATTAGAATTACGCCCGACCAAAACTGCTGTTCGGTAGTTTTGGTGCAGCACATAAATGACGCTGGAAGTGGCAGGATTACCGGTAGTATTGGTAGGGAAACGAAAACGTAAATGAATGTGTTAGAGAGAAACTGGGAGCTGTTTGCTCGTTTTTCATATAACTAGAACTGCACATCGCTCAGTGTTAGTCCATTGTGTGTTTTATGTCGTTGCAAAACATACATTGCATTTGATGATGATGATGAAGTCCCATACTCCTTGACAGAGCGTCGGGGACGATGCGGGAGAAAAATGTTCAAATGTGTGTGAAATCTTATGGGACTTAACTGCTAAGATCATCAGTCCCTAGGCTTACACACTACTAAACCTAAATTATCCTAAGGACAAACAGATACACCCATGTCCGAGGGAGGACTCGGACCTCCGCCGGGATCAGGCGCACAGTCCATGACTGCAGCGCCTTGGACCGCACGGCTAATCCCGCGCGGCCGATGCGGGAGACCCGCACCGCAGTACTAGGCAAGGTCCTAGCGGAGAAGGTTTTGCCATGGTCTTCCTCCGACCGTAATGGGATGAATGATGATGATGAAGACGACACAACACCCAGTCATCTCGAGGCAGATGAAAATCTCTGATCCCGCCGGGAATCGAGAACGCTACCGCGTAACCGTGAGCTGTGGACACATTGCATTTTATATTACATTGCATTTATAAGTAATATAATTAGACGATCACGTAACTTATGCGCTTTTATGTAACGAAGGCATTTAATTTTGATGCAAGAACATTTTGAATGCAGAAACACAAAAATCTTTATAATTGTTGTTATTTTGCACTAAATAGAACGTTCTTCATCATGATCAAAGCCAAGAGTTTCCTGCTAATAAGTTCGACGAAGTATTGAAGCGATATTTGATAAGATTTTGTTTTTGTGTGTATTTTTTTTAAATTTTACTTTTTTTGATGAAATTGTGTTTTCTGGTACTGTATGATAAATCTGTAACTTTTTTTTTTTTACTACAGTATCTCTCTGTTTCACGTTACAAATCAACAATGTTGGAATAAACCCTGAATTAACTTCGACAATTTCAGTCGTGCTGCTATAAATGCTGTTTACTTTTAAGTAACACACAGGTTCAAATGGCTCTGAGCACTATGGGACTTAACATCTGAGATCATCAGTCCCCTAAAACTTAGAACTACTTAAACCTAACTAACCTAAGGACATCGTCCCGCGTCCGGCCATCGTGATTTAGGTTTTCCGTGATTTCCCTAAATCGCTCCAGGCCAATGCCGAGATGGTTCCTTTGAAAGGGCGCGGCCGACGTCCTTCCTCTTCCTTCCCTAATCCGATGAGATCGATGGCCTCGCTGTCTGGTCTCCTACCCCAAAAACAACGTCCCCCCTCCCCCCCCCCCCCCCCGCCCCCAACGACATCACACACATCCATGCCCGAGGCAGGATTCGAACCTGCGACCGTAGTGGTCGCGCGGTGCCGGACTGAAGCGCCTAGAACCGCTCGGCCACTACGGCCGGCAACACACAGTGGGATACCCATGTAGAACAAAAATGTTCTGTAGGTTACGCGGTCATTCATTTATCCTCACTCAGTCTCGAGACAGTTCATCGCTTCCGTTTTCTAGGGGAATCGTGTAAGACAGTGTATCACATACGCAGAAAAAGTGATAGAAATGAGATAATGCCCAATAGATACGCAACACACCTACCGTACAGGTAACGTGGTTACGATCTTAATTGGCCAAAGCTACTAGAAAAGCTACCGTAGTCTACGCTTGCGTACGGTAGTTTGTCGTAGCCCACGGTAGTTGTACAACTCTACTTCTGTTCAACCGAAACCGATTATCATGCAGTTTTAATTGCATTATACTACGATCAAGACCATTAAAATTTATAATACGTAAAACAGATCGCTGTGTCTCCGTCACCCGACGATGTCACGTCAACTTGGGATAATCGAACTTTTTTTAAAAAAAAGTCAGAGTATGGTACGTGTTTTAACCTCCATGCGCTCGTGCTAGAAGTAGTCACGCGAGCGCTCGCGCGGGCGGTCGGCCGACCGCCCGAGAGTTTTCATTAATCTCTTTAGGTTTTCCGTTTTTAAAGGTCATATTTCCATAAAATATCGACATAGGATATCTCACACAACATTGCAAACACATTTGTAATCAAAATTATTTATTTAACAATAAAATATACAGTGGAATACAAAAAGGAAGCCAAATACCCAAATGAAATATAAGAACATTTTTTAATTGTAATTTTTTGGGACTATATCATGTAATACTTAAGACTAGAATTATTCACTGTCTTAACTCGTCACAAGAAAAGCTAATTTTGCTTTGAAAAAGAATTTTTATTGACATTTCTGTCAGATTAAAAATGCTGATTAGTCTGTATCCATTTCATTTTCGTTTTGAGGCTGACAACAATTATTGCACGTAACTGTCGAGGCTGAATGTCGTAGACAGACGTTTCTTCCACATTCACCGCATTCTCACTTTGTTTTTATATTCTTTTTTGAGTCACACAAATAACATATTCCTCTCCGTGTAGGGGTTGATACAGCTGGATAAACTACGTCACTCTCTCTGTAATTTTCCAAAAATACTAACAAATCTTTTGGTAAATGCTTCAATTTAGCTCTTTCTTTCAGGTTTTCGCTCATCAGTTCCAAAGATAACGCATGTAAGAATTGTCTTCTCGTTTTTTCTTTCATATTACCTGTGTTGAATTGAAAAATGCGTAACGAATTTATTCCTGCCAAGTCACTTAAGCGGAAAAACATACATGCAGGCCACTTTTGTGTTCTTGATGTTGAAATTCTGGAGCACATGAAGTCTACAGTATCAACTCCACCTTAGGCTGTGATTTGTACAGGTTTTTTGATATCGTCATCAATGATGTCAGTATCTGCATTGTGGAGAACACTACTACAGCTTTCCTTTTTTCTGTAATCTTTTTTGTCGGCTTACAATCCCTCTCACGTACTTCAGAGTCACTGCTTCCTTCTGCCAGTGCTTGACGTGCCAATTTTTTCCTTTCAATATAAATATTCGTGTACCTTACGATCCCTTCTACCATTTCGGGAGTTATTATACACTGGAAACTTTCCAGTCGAGTTTCACAGTGTCTGGCTTGTCCTCTAGGACCTGGTAGAGTTTTGATCATATTTTTTGACTTTGATTTTGTGCTGGTAATATTGGCGCTACTAGCCCAAATAGTTTCCATGTCCTTACCTATATAAAATCTGATGTCAATTGTTGGTAGCTCCTGTTATTCGATGTCATTTTCTCCCCCGTTTTCCAAATCAATTTCCGACTCACTTTGATGTATATCATCTTCAATCCCTTCTTGTTCATGATCTGGGTCATCGGAAACGTCATCTTCTAGGGATTCCTCATGGCCTTTCCCCTCTGCTTCCTCTCTCTCCAATTCAGCCAAGGTTCTATGTATGTCATCAGACGTAAGGTTTCGTCGTTTCCTTTGCAAAATAAAAGGAATTGTTACTTTTCCCAACAGAAATTTCTTAGAATGACGAAGTACTAAAGTAGAAAGAAAACAGAATTTGTGAATGACAAAATTTATAGAAAGTAATGCACATTCACTAGAGAATTGGAAGAGTCTATAAAATTGAGGATTTATAGGGGAATTACAAAAGGAAATACTTACATTCCGAAGTAGACGAGTAGAACAAAGTCTCGTAAGCGGCCGCAAGGCGGTAACTGACCGTTTTTGTAAGTGCCGTAAGCGTTTGCAAGGCGGTAAACTGACCGTGTTTGTAAGTGCCGTAAGCGCTCGCAAGGCCGGTAAACTGACTGCCAAACGCGTTCGGACGTATTTGAACTTGTCCTGCGAGGCAGAGAGGTGCGACTTGGACGAACTTTGAGCAGCATCTGTCGGGAAAAGGTGCAACTAGAGAATACATGTCCCTCCCGCCGCCTCGTTACCTTTGTAGAGTAAGTATGGCGCGAAATTGCAAAAAGGCGGTCACTTCACTGCCCGCGCGAGCGCGTGAAGGTTAAACAACACTTTGTTGTTGTCTTTCATAACATATTTATCGTATTCATTTCAGAGGGTATAGGTGGAAACAAGTTCAGTGGCAAATACGTATCAGGGGATAGAATCGTCATTAAATAAATGCTGTTGGGATCAGACCAAATGGACAGCTCGGTGCTGAATGATGCCTGCTCCATCCTCTTCCGATGGTGTCACTGGTCGGAATTATCGGATGACTGTGGTTAGCATTCCACTCTGTGAGCCGTTAATAATAGATTTCCAAGCCATAGCCAACGCTTCTCCCACTATCTCTTACGTGATTACTTTGATTTCCCTAGGTTCTCATAAAACGGTATTCGCATTGTAATAAGTAATTACGCAATTTTCAATGGCTTAACATCATAATCATATGCTTAAATGCCATAGAATTTAGTGACGCATGTGACGAAAAACTGACGTCAGTGTCTTGAGCGTTGTAAGTACACTTATATTATACCAGTTTTGAAAATATAAATACGTGATGATGAACCATAGTGACAAGGAAAGTATAGTCTTACTACCTCTAATCTCATTTATTACAGACGTTACTTTTATGGGATGTATACTACCATTATGGCCGCCAGAAAATTAGATACAGTAACCCCTTGCTCAGTCAAGCCCCTCCATCAAACCCTGTGTGACGTCACAGCCTCCTACCACCGAGGGTGCAAGCTGAAGTATACGTAGGCCTCTCGGAATGATAGTAGAAGATACATTTTCGAGTAGCCATCCGGGGCTTTGTGTAAAGGCTTAGTGATTGGTACTGATCTTCGGTTTGTGTTACGCTTCGGCTCGATACTCTTGCCGGTCGTAGAAACATTATTTAGAAGAACCAAATTCTGTTTTCTCTCTCATTAGTAACGATCCGTAATGCAATATCATAGAAGTTTATGGTCATTATAAAAAATTAATTCTCACTGTTTTCACTTAAATAGACGACATCGTTTGAGTGTAGGTAAAATAAAACTCTTTACACACGACAAGCTCCTCTTACTGTCCCTTTAAAGCAGGGTGCTAAATTGGTTGATATATTTCTTAAATACAGGAATTACAACAACTTGTTTACTTCTGCCTAGGGCTACCTATGCTTCCAGCTATGTTGTCTGGAAACTTCTTTCTTTGCTTTGCTTCTTGAATCTTGATCTAAAGAACTCAACCGCGATTTTGTTACAAATTTAATCGAGAGCAGTAACTAGTGGCCCAGTGGACTTCAGTTCCAGAGGTCTCTGATTCGACTCTGATCAATCAAATGGCTATAAGCACTATGGGACTTAACACCTAGGTCATCAGCCCCCTAGACTAAGAACTACTGAAAGGACATCACACACCTCCATGCCGGAGGCAGAATTCGAACCTGCGACCGCAGCAGCAGCGCGGTTCCAGACTAAAGCGCCTAGAACCGCTCAGCCACATCTGATCAACCTTGAGATTTTATCTCTCCCTTGTCACATCTTTCCTGTCTGGGAGTGTACATTAACATGATAAATGCTGAGTCTCGCTGTGGTTCGAAGTCCAAGTTAAACCTCAGGTGCCGCTATAACTGGCTGAGTGAGTCAGTTCAAAGGTATCAGTGAGGCAATGGCAATGACCGAGTCTAGCCGAGCACTTGGCGTTCAACCAACTTTGAGGTCGGCTGAAGCTTTACTTACTTACTTAGTCGTCGAGCGTTATGGCTCTGGAAACGGCCAGCACTAAAGTTTTCATCAGCACGTAGCGGTTCGGTGCCGGGTTAACGCGCGGATATCTTGCGGACATTGACCCGTGCGAAAGCTCGTAGGCACACAGTTTTCGGTGCTTTTTCTTTTATTTTTTGCGTGCAAGCGCGAGCGCGTGCAAACAAGATTGTGAGCACAGAGGGGCCGCGCTGTCGGCGTCGCAGGAGTTTTTGTGTCGGCCCTCGCCGGCTACTGGCTGGCTGCAGGCTGGTGGCTGCCGCCGGCTGCTTGGCGTCGGATTGCTCCCGCAGGGGCGCTGCGGTCTGCCGGGTAACCGCTGCAGGGCTGCTGCAGTTGCGTGCGACTTGTGCTCTGTATTGATTATGCATTTATTTCGCCTGGGAAGATAGGGACCTTCAAGCCCTCTCGTACATCTAACTAAACCTACCAGGTAATTATTATTAAAATGACTCTGTTCCGAATGTTGCAGTGCGGGCTGTATACATCACAGGGCGCTGAAACATCGTAGGTTTGTTCATCAAACGGTGCCCTCGCTGAGTACGTTGAAAAAATAGTAGTTCCACTTTCTACCACCAGCAGCTGGGGGGGGACAGACTTAAAACTGGCCAAAACTGGGTCTCATTTGGATATCCAGAATCACACACTAACATAGTGAGTGAGGTAAATATAGGTTGTTTGTTGTTGTAGTCTTCAGTCCTGAGACTCGTTTGATGCAGCTCTCCATGCTACTCTATCCTGTGCAAGCTTTCTTCATGTCCCGGAACCTAGTGCAACCTACATCCTTCTGAATCTGCTTAGTGTATTCATCTCTTGGTCTCCCTCTACGATTTTTACCCTCCACGCTGCCCTCCAATACTAAATTGGTGATCCCTTGATGCCTCAGAACATGTCCTACCAACCGATCCCTTTTTCTTTTCAAGTTGTGCCACAAATTTCTCTTCTCCCCAATCCTATTCAATACCTCCTCATTACTTATGTGATCTACCCATCTAATCTTCAGCATTCTTCCGTAGCACCACATTTCGAAAGCTTCTATTCTCTTCTTGTCCAAACTATTTATCGTCCATGTTTCACTTCCATACATGGCTACACTCCATACAAACATTTTCAGAAATGACTTCCTGACACTTAAATCTATACTCGATGTTAACAAATTTCTCTTCTTCAGAAACGCTTTCCTTGCCATTGCCAGTCTACCTTTTATATCCCCTTTACTTCGCCCATCATCAGTTATTTTGCTCCCCAAATAGCAAAACTCCTTTACTGCTTTAAGTGTCTCGTTTCCTAATCTAATTCCCTCAGCATCACCCGACTTAATTCGACTACATAGGTATGGCTGGGGAAATGCCCGCTGACTATATAATAACTCCTAACTGCTTCGACAAGCCTTACAGTATAATAATTGGAATTAGGGAGCAGTGGGAGAAAACAGTTCGACACCGTACGGGGGACATCGTTTGGTTCACCGATGGGTCGAAAACAAATCAAGGCGTTGGGGCAGGGGTTCAGCCAAGACTGGAGAGCAGCATCTCCCTAGGGAAACTGGCCTCTGTATTCCAAGCCGAAATTACTCCAATCAGGGCATGTGTGGAGGAGAATATGGGCTACAATGATCGTAGCATCTACGTCTATTTAGACAGCCAGGCAGCCCTGAAATCATTGGCAGCTCCTGCAACAAGATCTAAGATTGTTGCAGATTGCCACAGGGCTCTGGTGGAACTAGGGGGAAGCAATACGGTGTACCTGGTGTGGGTCCCTGGCCACTCAGGGATCTGTGCCAATGAACAAGCTGATAGATTGGCTAGGATGGGGGCAACATCTCCATTTATTGGAACGGAGCCTGTCTTGACAATCACCAAGGCTATGATCAAATTAGAACTACGGAACTGGCTTAGGAAACAGCACGTAGGATATTGGACCAAGGTCCATAAACAAATACATGGTAAGGTAATGATGCCCAAGCCGTGTTTTAAAAGAAGCTATGTAATCCTGGGATTGAACAGGAAAGAGATCAAACTCATGACTGGACTGATGACCGGCCATGGGAACTTCAAAAAACACCTACACACAATGGGTATAATGGAAGAGGACCCTAACTGTAGGATCTGTGATGAGGGTGAAGAAACTGCATCACACCTAATCTTTGAATGCATGGCATTGGAGAGTAAAAGATACAGAATCTTCGGGACAACTAGACCTGAAGAAATTGTGTCTAACAATAAAATGGTAGAGGGACTCCTTGCACTATTTAAGTGCACTGGTTGGCTTTACTAGATATACAGGGAGCGATACCGCACAATAAACCTAGTTTCGGTGCGGGCAGTGGCGAGTTAGACCTAAGCTGTTTTAGCTCTCCTGTTAAAATCAGTCAATCATCAATCAATCTGCCACCAGCTGAAAATCTGGCACTGTAATCTGTATGAATGTGGTGAGGGTGCAGGAAAAGAGGAGGAAGTATTAAACACATGATAACAGTGGTTCAGGCATGTTTTTTAGGATATTATTACAAGTTACAACATGTGTTCAGTACGGTCTCCCAACACAGCAAGATGCTGCGCCCGTAACAGGGAATAACTGACAGTTGCTCGCAACGTATTTGGTGTATATGTCGCCGTATGCCGGAAACACCCCGGTTAGACAAGATCTTTCAGATATCCACACACCAGACGTCACTTAGATTTAGGTCGGGGGATCTGAGAGGCCACATATCTTGAAATTGCCTATAGATAATACGGTCATTACCAAAGGTTTCTCGCCGGCCGGGGTGGCCGAGCGGTTCTAGGCGCCACAGTCTGGAACCGCGCGACCGCTACGGTAGCAGGTTCGAATCCTGCATCGGACATGGATGTTTGTGATGTCCTTAGGTTAGTTAGGTTTAACTAGTTCTAAGTTCTAGGGGATTGATGACCTTAGAAGTAAAGTCCCATAGTTCTCAGAGTCATTTTGAACCAAAGGTTTCTCGAGCCACTTCTTCCGCCTGGTAAACATGTGGTTTCGCCCCATTTTGCATGAAAATAGTGGTGTGGACACGGTTGCGTTCTTGCAAAGCTGGAATCACGTATTACACAAGGAGGTCGTTATAACGTCTAGACATCAGTGTACAGCTAACAGCTCCGCGAAGTGTCATCTCCTCGTAGACAAACGGAGCGAAAATGAAGGAGCTTGTGAAACCACATCACACAGACGCTTAAGCTGAGTGCAGTGGGTGTACCTGCACAACATGTTGCGCAGTAGAACCCCATATGCAACCGTTCTATGCATTCACGCACCGTGCCGAGTGAAATATGCCTCTTCCGTCCAAATAATATTTCCCTGCCACATGTGATCTATTTCCATGCGTGTCAAAAAACGAAGGGCAAAGTCACGGCGTTGTAGCCAATCTTGAGGCTTCATTTGGTTAGAAATATTTAAACCTAACTAACCTAAGGCAATCACACACATCCATGGCCGAGGCAGGATTCGAACCTACGACCGTACCAGCAGCGCGGCTCCGGACTGAAGCGCCTCGAACCGCTCGGCCACAGCGGCCGGCGCATGTGCTGCACGGTTGGCTATAGCTACAGCAACTTCACCAATAACTGCCATGGGAATGGGCCGCCTCCATCTGCCTGCTGCACCATCTAATTTACCTCTTTCATCAAATTTCTTGTTTATATTCTTTAGCCCATTTACTGGCATCGGGCTCGTCGTGGCTGTTCCTGTTGGTGATATTCCCGCAATGCAAACCTGCTATTGTTCCCATTCTGATAAAAGACCTTTACCAGCATTGCATGGTCTTTCTACTCAACTGCATCTCGTACGGAAAATTTCAGACTTTTTAACCTTTTACACCAACAGTCGCTCCACAAAAGAAATCAACACGTGTCACCAAGTGACAAACATCATACTGACGTGAAAACAGGCAACATTTCACATTCTGACTGCCTACAGTGCCATATTTTCACCCGGTGGCAGGAAGTGGAACTATTAATTTTTCAGCATACTGCCCAAGCATACCGATTAATGAACATACTTACGATGTTTCAGCATACTGTGATGTATACAGCCCGCACTGCAGCACTTGGAAGACCATCAGTTTAATTATAACCACACGGTACTTAGTGTGTCAACACTAGAATGCGCCTAGTATAAGAGCAGATTAATAATAATAATAGACATGGTAATGAACATATGTCATTTAGGTAATGTCGGTCTTATTAACATCGTATTGAGCCTCTTACTCACAACGTTCTTGCAGTGCGTGAGTAGTGAAATTAACAGAAATGTATGACAGCAGTACAGAAGAAATCGACAGAGAAAGCGCGAGAAGCGATATAGTAGAGTTAACAGTGATAGAGAAAGGTGCCTATTACGCGACAGTTCCCTAAAGTGAAATACCTAAACTGTGTTCATAGTACGTGCTGAACTCGGGTAGTAGTTTTTTAAACAGGTGTCTAGCATGTCCGACGACACAGCCAGTAAGACGCCATTGTTAAGCTGGACAGAGTACGTAGAACTTGTTCTAAAATGTATAGTGTTAGGAGTTTTTGTGACATAGGTGGTAAGTAAATATTTCTGGTTCAAATGGTTCAAATGGCTCTGAGCACTATGCGACTTAACTTCTGAGGTCATCAGCCGCCTACAACTTAGAACTAATTAAACCTAACTAACCTAAGGACATCACACACATCCATGCCCGAGGCAGGATTCGAACCTACGACCGTAGCGGTCGCTCGGCTGCAGACTGTAGCGCCTATAACCGCACGGCCACTCCGGCCGGCCAATATTTCTGGTTAAAGGTTTGTGGATATTACTGTACTCCTTTATTGTTGTTATTTTGTGACGGAATTACCTATAATTATTGATAATTAGGTTCGTTTTCTAACGAACGTTGTTAGCATGAGCGTGATTCTTTGTGTAAGAAGTTGGGATGCCTAATATGCGAGGGTATGGAGTTACAAATATGCGATAGTGTCGCATATCAAGATACCTTTCGGATATTGGGGGAGGGTGGAGGCGCTCGTTCCTTCACAATCTGTTATATATAATTTATACAGTATCATAAAATAACAATACTTAGTCATTTACTATAGTAAGATATTGGCAGTCGTGTTTATTTTAATTTTATTAAGTTACCATAAACGGCGATTACTTTGACCAGTGCTGTGATGCGAAATTTGCAAGTTTTCTGGACCTTTCTATTGTTGCTGTTGTTGTTGTTGTGGTCTTCAGTCCAAAGACTGGTTTGATGCAGCTCTCCATGCTACTCTATCCTGTGCAAGCCTCTTCATCTCCGAGTAACTACTACAACATACAGTACATCCTAGTGAATCTGCTTAGTGTATTCATCTCTTGGTCTCCCTCTGCTATTTTTATCCTCCACGCTTCCCTCCAATACTAAATTCGTGATGCATTGATGTCTTAGGACGTGTCCTACCAACCGATTCCTTCTTCTAATCAAGTTGTGCCACCAACTCTTCTTCTCCCCAATTCCATTCAGTACCTCGTCATTAATGTCGTGATCTACCCATCTAATCTTCAGCATTCTTCTGTAGCATCACATTTCAAACACTTCTATTCTCCTCTTACCTAAACTGTTTATCGTCCATGTTTCACTTCCATACATAGCTACAGTCCATACAAATACTTTCAAAAAAGACTTCCTGACGCTTAAATCTATACTTGATGTTATCAAATTTCTCTTTTGAGAAACGCTTTCCTTGATGTCGTCAGTCTACATTTTATATCTTCTTTACTTTGGCCATCATCAGTTATTTTTCTGCCCAAATAGCAAAACTCATCTACTACTTTCAGTGTCTCATTTCCTAATCTAATTCCCTCAACATCACCTGATTTAGTTTGACTACATTCCGTTATCCTCGTTTTGCTTTTGTTGATGTTCATCTTATATCCTCCTTTCAAGACACTGTCCGTTCCGTTCAACTGCTCTTCCAAGTCCTTTGCTGTCTCAGACAGAATTACAACGTCATCGTCAAACCTCAAGGTTTTTATTTCTTCTCTCTGAATTCCTATTCCAAATGTTTCTTTTGTTTCCTTTACTGCTTGCTTAATAGATTGAATAACACCACTCCTTTGCCAACTACTGCTTCCCTTTCGTGCCGCTCGAGTCTTATAACTGCTATCTGGGTTCTGTACAAGTTGTAAATAGCCTTTTGTTCCCTGTTTTTACCTCTGCCATCTACAGAATTTGAAACAGAGCATTTTCAAATGTTTTTTTAAGTCTTTATTAGGGCAGTATTTTGTTCAGAAGTCAATCAATATTCATCATTTTGTTTTGCAGCTCCTTATATTGGCCGTGTTTGCAGTCAATATTGTTGGATGTGAGGTCCACCAGCTGTGCAAAACGCCGTTTTTTCTCAGTGCCCAAACATGTCTCGTCACCACTGTGCCATTATCAGTGGGTTTTCGTTTTTATTTATTCTGCAATGTGAACATTTTTATTAAATGATTGTAAAATGAAGACGGCCGCGGTGGCCGTGCGGTTCTAGGCGCTCCAGTCCGGAGCCGCGCTGCTGCTACGGTCGCAGGTTCGAATCCTGCCTCGGGCATGGGTGTGTCTGATGTCCTTAGGTTAGTTAGGTTTAAGTAGTTCTAAGTTCTAGGGGACTAATGACCACGGCAGTTGAGTCCCATAGTGCTCAGAGCCATTTTGTAAAATGAACTGCATCTTTAGTTCAAACAACAGATCGTTTCTTTTTGTAAATACCTTTACATTTGCTGTGCATCAATTTTCTGGATCACTTGTGCGTTAATTACTACAGGTAGCTTGTCATTTGTAACCAAACGATGTTGACGAGAAAGTTTTTTGCTGGGAGTTACCCTATCTTTCAGAATGTAATTTAGTTTGTCGCGATGTTTTCGCGCTTATATTCGTTTTCGTATGGCAAGAATCTCCATTCTCCGCATCATGCTGAGGTGTTGTGATGCACACGTAACTATAACAAGTATTTTCCACAAATAACGTAGTAAAAACACTTTTCACTTCACTAAAACTTAGTGTGATTGTGGTTTGATCTGTGTCCCAGCCCATTTAGTATTCATTTGTTCACCAGAGAGTTCGGCGCCAAATTAGAATTTTGTTTGCATTTTATCTTTGTGTGTGTGTGTGTGTGTGTGTGTGTGTGTGTGTGTGTGTGTGTGTGGATTTTATCTGTTTGTGCTGTTTTTATTGGTAAAGTTCCTTTAATGTCTTTAATAGTGTGCCCTTGCAGAGTGTAGTGTATTCTTTAAGACCTGTTTTCCTTCTGCTATTGCCTTCTGTATATGGAAGTTTTCCTCAATGGTCAGTTTGCTGTATAGGCTGTGGCTGGGTTTTAGTATTCTTAAGTCTGTTTCTATTTTATTCTCAACATGAAGGACTGCCAATGGGATCACCAATCAGTGGCCTCCTAGCTAACATATTCATTAACAAAATCCAGCGGATCGAGGTCAGGTGATGGAGGCCGTTCGCTCCCTATGGTACTTGTGACGCGCCAGCTAACTTCTTATATCAGCAGCAAAATGGAGCTGTGCACCGTTACATATGTACCGCATTACCCATCCATTGACCATGGGTGAAATTAAAGCGCACCTGGATGGGAGTTTAACCGAAAATTTAGTACTGAAATATTGTTGTACTAAATAAGACAGTGTTTCACACTGAAGTCAATGACGGCTCACACATGCGGTCACCTGGAAACTACCCACTTGCAGTTCCATGTTTACTGGTACGTTTGTTCTTCTGTATTGCCGTGTAATTTCACTCGTGTCAGCTTTCGCTATTCATCATGACACACCTTGTATACATGTTGACTTGTTGATGCTTACAGAAACGTCGCCTATGGAAGGTATAGATAATTTGCAGACAAAAATTCCTCTTCCGACGCCGGCCGGTGTGGCCGCGCGGTTCTAGGCGCTTCAGTCTGGAACCGCGTGACCGCTACGGTCGCAGGTTCGAATCCTGCCTTGGGCATGGATGTGTGTGATGTCCTTAGGTTAGTTATTTTTAAATAGTTCTAAGTTCTAGGGGACTGATGACCTCAGATGTTACGTGCCATAGTGCTCAGAGCCATTTGAACCAGCCTGTTCCGACATTTTGATTTTCGCAACGTGAAACTTTTCTGTTTCTGACAGCGACCTTCACATGACAAGTTGATAATATTTGCCCACTTGATGAAGACGTAGGATTAAAGCTGCGGATAAAAATAAAGATTATTAGTATAGCATCTTTTGACGATAGTATTTTTTTTCGGTGAATAAGTGAAAAAGTCTCCGAAGATTGATTATTCAGGATTGTGGGGGTAGCAGAGATGAAAAATTGCCAGAAAACGGAAGAGTGCTGGAGACGACGGCTTCAGATAAGCCTTAGAACACAACAGGTACGAGTAGCAGATGCAGGCGGAGGCTCAGCGTGAATGGCGACCCGGAGGCGGCCTTGCGGGACGTACTTAGACCACGACCAGCGGCGACTGCCCTCTGGCGCGCGGCCAGCTGGGAGCAAGGGCACACACAGCACGGGCCAAAGGCACAGCCAGGCAGCGCCCTATGCTGGCCATCTCACCTCAACTCGGCTCCCCCATTGTATCCTGCCAGTCTGCTGTCTGCTAATGTCGCCACCTATCACGGGAGCGGTGAGAGTGATCCAAAGCCTTCAGGTATATTCATCACAACTTGCTGTTGACACTAAAACAGTCCTCACAAGGCACATTTTTCTCATTGTTAGGCTCGACAGACGTGATTTACATCGTGGTTGGTTCAATACACTGAACATGCTCTTCGTCGTGATTTACGACCACAGCGCTTCCGGCGATAGTTGTCGGTATATCAGCCCCGCAAATCATGCAAGTTGTTTACGAAAATGGATGGCCGAGTCTTGTCCATATGCTTGTCATCTTATCACGTCTGTAGTATACCTAAATAGAAACTTCAATATCCACGAACAAATTAACAAATTGTAAGGCAAAAGGAAAGTTACATGTCCGCTCAGGCATGGTATAAGCTTACTAAAGTTTCATTGGAAATAGTGCGACAAATATTGGAAATACAATTTCACATAAGATAAAAATTATTTCATCATTCTTAAGTTTTAATAAAACAGATAGGTCATTCTTGCTACGTCACTGCTTCTGTTCAGCAGCAGAATTCTCAGAACATGGGAAATACAAGACTTTAAACACGAAAGTACAGAATATCAAGCTCTTGTAGATAATGCCGAAAAATATTAATTTGCTGCAATGTTATTGATACGCTTTTTTTACTATACGTAAGTGTGTGTGTGTGTGTGTGTGTGTGTGTGTGTTTGTGGTTGTGTGTGTGTGTGTGTGTGTGTGTGTGTGTGTGTGTGTGGCCAGGGGAGGGGGCCATTCACACAGTCTTAAATATTTTGATTGCGTAAATACATACAGAACTGCGATCGAATTAGGCTGTGGTGTAGAAAGCAGCGTTGCAATAGTCCATGTTTCCTGGCACGTTCATCGCTCACAAAATCGAACAAACTCTCTCCTGATACAGAGAGAGAGAGAGAGAGAGAGAGAGAGAGAGAGAGAGAGAGACAGAGAGATGGGGGGGGGGGTGTTCTCATATTTACATAACATCGAATATTACAGAATATATTTCAATTAAATTAATAAAAAATTCCCAGAAACTTTTAGAAGACGGAAAGGTGAATAAAAAGATATATGGATATAATAAGTCGCCAATTAACTACAACTCATTTCGTAACACTGCCCCTCTGTCCACTACACTGCACTTGTCTCACATATGACTATACATTTTATGTTAGGATCTCCGCAATACCTAGTCGATGATAATGTGTTAACTGATATTTAGTTATAACAAATCGTACCAAAAACAACGCGTTTTTTTTTTATAAGTCTTCCGTTTTCGGTTGTCTGGAAAAGTAGTACCTTCAAAACACGTCAGCTGTAGCACGAAAACAATCAAATACGAAAACTCTTTAACCACCAGCACAATGTTTCCAGTCTTTTTGTTACAACAGATCGTGTCGACAACGGCCCGTTTTCGAGAGATCATAAAAAAAAATGGCTGTGAGCACTATGGGACTTAACATCTGAGGTCATCAGTCCCCTAGAACTTAGAACTAATCAAACCAAACTAACCTAAGGACATCACACACATCCACGCCCGAGGCAGGATTCGAACCTGCGACCGTAGCAGTCCCGCGGTTCCGGACTGAAGCGCCTAGAACCGCTTGGCCACAACGGCCGGCGAGAGATCATCAGGTTGCTGCTGCTTTGAAACATCAAAATACTCGTAGAGTAAGTTATGATATAAAACCCTCCATACATGGGCTTCAATGGAAACCAACGAAATGCAATATGACGTCTCCCAAGTTCTGCGTGTGACGTAGAACGCAATCTTGCATCAAGTCGCGACATTCCTTTCCACGGAGCAAAAATCTGACTTGCCTTATTGTCTTTCACTCTACGGACTGCTGTGGAACGTGGAATTCCGCCCTGCGACGTCACATAACTAGACCAGCTCCTCGTCCACGATCGTTTTCTCGTCCCATGTGAGGACCGCGTAAGCCCATGTGATGCCCGCTACTAACATTTCTAAGACTCCCATGGAGGGAACCGAGCAAAGTACAATAAATAACTGAACAATTCCAGTTTTCGTCGGTAGTAGCAAATAGCTCTGCATGAAATTTACACGGCGATAGACAATGACTCAGTACACATTAACACTCTATAATTTGTTTCTTAATAGCGGAGAGTGTCCGCTGGAGTTTCAGCAACTGATCGTAACAACCTCTGAAAATAGTCTCTGGTGTCATAAATGGAACGTCATCAAGTTATTTATTAGTAGACCATAATTTATTGAATTTATTTATGTAGCGTCTGGCTAAACCATTAAATATTAATATTTACAATTATCTCAGAATACAAACTAATACATAGGCCATAAACGTAGCGCATCCATGCCTGCGTCATCACAGGGAACTTTGCTGGATCATATAAGTGATAGATACAGTTACTGCTTGAGTATCGATATCCGTGACTAACACGTAGCGGCCTAGCGCAGTAGCACTGCCGTCAGGGGAACCCCCAGTGATCGAGAAGCTCTGTTTGGCGCCAGCCGTTTCGGGTAGCGCAGAGGGCAAGGAGTAGTGGGGAGTCGTGCCTGGATGTCAGAGGTGGTTGGACAATACGTGCCGTGAGAAGTTCGATAAATGCGTTAAAAGTGGCAATGCTTGTACGCGGGATTGGGAACTCATCTATATTAGTAGCGAGTCGTCAGCAAAGATCGGTAGAAGCAATGGTTGCCTCAGAAAGGTAAAAACAAGCTGAAATAAGAGTGACCATCAGTACGTGTGCTTAGGAACTTTAGGAACTAGAGACAATAAACCTTTCAGTTGTATGGAGCCTGTCTCTCCTTTCGAATCCATTTCATATCTATTAGAACTAACTGAGTGTGAAGATTTTTTATGGCAACGGTAGTGATTTTCATAGGGTATGTCCCATTATTAATCTTCAGGTGCATGCTTGGGAGTGAGATGCCCTCTCTAAGCTGTGTAGCATAAACATCGCCGTGTTTATACCAACAGAGCGGGTTTTACAGAGAAAGTTGGCCGTGACAGATACAAATAAGGGAGTAGGCATCTTACAATCGCCAGGGAAAGCTATCAGAGGACATTATTGAACCACATGGTGAACAGTGCTCTTTTCAGTGTCACAGCGACAGGTTGAAGAAAGTTCTTACAGTTGTGCAGAGAATCGGCACACCTGCCAGTGTTGATTGTTATTTGGTTAAGAATCGATCAGATGTTGTGTGGTAATTCAAAGACCCGTGGCTTGATCGATGTCCACGGTATCGTAAGATGTTCCGTCGTAGTATTAATCTGCCATGTGCTCCTCCAGCAGTCATGCGTATTAAAGCCGTTGCCAACTAACATCCTTGCGGTTACCAGTGGTGGGTAACGAGAGCGAAGCCCTCCATTACTGACTGTTTGAATGCCTCCATGAACAGAAAGGTGAGACTTATTATGTATTTTTGCACTCACGCATAAGTACACTTCCACGTCGCAGAGATGTAGGTGGTACGTGGCTACGTATGGGTATCCAAGAATTTTGTGTAGATATGATTGTGCCGGTTATAGGACGCATCATACGGTTAAGCTGTGTGCTAACAAGTCTTGCGTGAGTACTATTCATCCAAGCTGCAAAGCAATGTTCCGCAATAGGATAGACCAATCTCAGGGGTGAACCACTGAGTGTCCATGCAGAGGATCGCCATAATGTACCACAGAGTTTCTGGAGAACATTATTTCAATTCGGCAGCTGTTCCGACAGAAGTTATTTGTAACTGTCGTATCGTTACTGGCCACGTTACTGCAGAATTGGATTATTCCTAGATAAACACTTATTTTAATGTATGTTTGCTGTCCTTAAGGGTTCTATATTATTCTTTTGTTCTAATTGGTACGCATGGTCTACCAGGAGGAAATGTAAATATCCCGGGAGCTGAGAGAAATGGATGTTTGAACAAAAATTTTTGTAAAGAAGTAGCCGGCCGGAGTGGCCGTGCGGTTCTAGGCGCTACAATCTGGAACCGCTACGGTCGCAGGTTCGAATCCTGCCTCGGGCATGGGTGTGTGTGATGTCTTTATGTTTAAGTAGTTCTAAGTTCTAGGGGACTGATGACCTCAGCAGTTAAGTCCCATAGTGCTCAGAACCATTTGAACCATTTTTGTAAAGATGTAAATTGTGTTCCAAATGGTTTCCAGCATACAACGTATATTACTTGTTTAAGGAGGGGTGGAATATTCAGGTTTAACGTCCTGTTGACGACGAGATGATTGGAAACGGAACCCAAGCTCGGTTTGGAGGAGGACAGGAGAGGAGATACGCCGTGCCCTCTCACAGGAACCACGCCGTCGTTCGCCTTAAGCGATTCAAGGAAATCTTGGAGAAATCTAAAGGCGGAGATGTCTGGGCGCAGATTTGAACCATCGTCCTCCTGGATGTGAGTTTACCATCTTACCACTGCGCCACGTCGGTCATTTTTTTCCTTTTCGTTTTTAAGCGGCGGCACATTTACAAAGACATCACCGCTGTAACCATAGTCGGAGGACAACCTACGTAGTACAATACGAAAAAAATTCCAAGTGTGTCTCATTGTCGATATGTAGTGCGCCTTCAGTGACTAAAAAAATAGATAAGTAAATAAATAAATAAAAATAAAATATACGCCTTGCCGTATCTTTAAAATATTAATATATTTTTTATGGATTTGTTTGTGTATTCTAAGTGTATTTTAAAGTCCTAACGGTTTAAAGAGTGTTCTGACGTTCAGAAGACTGTTATTGTGTTTTTAGAAAGTCGTAGGCCGCGCTACAGATTGTGCAAATATATTTAGCGAATGTATACGAGCTTGTTGCAGTCGCGTGATCGGGTGTAGCGAGTGTTAATTCTCGTCAGTAACGATGGCGGGTTATTTAGAGTGTCCCAAAGATGTTGCGACTAGTGAGGATGGTTCAAATGGTTCTGAGCACTATGGGACTTAACTTCTAAGGTCATCAGTCCCCTAGAACTTAGAACTACTTAAAAATAACTAACCTAAGGACATCACACACATCCATGCCCGAGGCAGGATTCGATCATGCGACCGTAGCAACTGCGCGGTTCCGGACTGAAGCGCCTAGAACCGCTTGGCCACAGCGGCCGGCTAGTGAGGATGCAGGATAAGCTTAATCCCTATCAGCTCCTACAATAATTTTGATTGTCAGAAAAGCAACGTGCTGAAGAGCTTCGCCAAGCCTCAACTATGTTTAGGATCGCAAGGTGTGACCGATCTCTTGTCGTTAATATCGGCTGTATCGTAATCAGTTGTGAAGACTGACATGGGTGAAAGTGTGTGACAGTAGAAGCAAACCGCTCCAGTTAACATGTCCACACAAGCGAGCTGTTTGCGAGATAACTGCGAATGTGTCGTTACAAACAGCAGCTGACTTCAGTACTGGATATTGGCCTACTTAGTACAAAATAATGTTTTTGAAATGTAGACTTTTCGATAAAGTCCCAGTATAATTGGGCTCAGTCTTACCAGAAAGGTTTCTCATTGAAGACACGCATAGGCAAATTACGTGATCGTCTCATTGTGTGACACATTCATCTAAAAAAATCTTAGAGGGTGCCTTTCGATTTTCTGCTATGGTATCTTCCACGATTGCTTGAACATATTCCCCTAGCGCGACGTTGTGGAACGTGGTACCCTGCACCATTATTATCCAAGATGGGTAGGTTGAACAGGGCCAGACCCTAGGCTCCCAAGACTGCTTGACCTCAGTCGTTCGAAGTTTTATGTCTGGGATTATGCAAAAGTGAAGTGTCCAGTACTCCCGTTGAAACGGTCGAAGAACTGGAGCAGCGGAGAATACAAAGATTTGCGAGTTGATTCGGGTTTGTTGACCCAACTCGCTACAGAGAAGTGCGCTTGATTGTGCCGAATGGACAGCGTTAGCACCTCCTTTAACTGTGACAGTGAACAGTGTATTGTAACATGCAACGTGGTGAATTAGAGTCGTATTTCTTGTTATTTCAGCCCATTTAGATGAAGGCTTGCTCGAAGAGTTTCGATTCGTAACAAGTACGAGGGACGTTCAGTAAGTAATGCAACACATTTTTTTCTGAAAGCAGGTTGGTTTTGTTCAGGGTTGTAGATCACCATATTCTTTTAGAGCAACATCTTGTTTTTCAACATACTCTCCTACACCGCCTTACTGGAAGGACCTGTATCCTCGCATGGTACTCCTTACTGGTCGACATCGGATCCACCACCTTGCTACATCAATAAGCTCCCATCATCCACATACTGTTTCCGGCGGATTGCATATCTTCATTGGGTCAAACAGATGGAAATCGGAAAGATCGAGATCCGGGCTGTGGGGTGGATGAGGAAGAGGAGTTCAATGAGGTTTTGTGAACTTCGCTCGGGTGCTCAGACTGAGGCTTTGCGTTGCCATGGAGGACAAGTTCATTTGCATTTTGTGGCGACGAACACGGAGAAGACGTCACATCTGTATACAGCCGGCCGGCACGCAGGAGACTGATCACAGACGCCTCGCCCAACGACTCAAGGAGGTTCAAATGGCTCTGAGCACTATGGGACTTAACTTCTGAGGTCATCAGTACCCTAGAACTCAGAACTACTTAAACCTAACTAACCTAAGGACATCACACACAGCCATGCCCGAGGCAGGATTCGATCCTGCGACCGTAGCGGTCGCGCGGTTCCAGACTGAAGCGCCTAGAACCGCTCGGCCACCCCGGCCGGCCCCAACGACTCACCGTGCTTTTGTTCACTACAAGGTCTCCATAGACATTCTGCAAAAAGCTTGGAACGCAGCTGCGTTACAGATGCCATTTTGATGGCTACGTATAGCGCCAATTCATGAAACTATAGCGGCTCAATCGGGAATATTCCACGATGTCCCACAATAAATTCTACATTTTTTTCAATCAAAATTGTCCGAGAAAAGAAATGTATTGCGTTACTTATTGAACGCCCTTCGTGTGGCAATATTTTATTGTGAATTCAGAGGCAGCTCGTAACTACATATTTGCAGCTATCAGGCAAATAGCTCGTTTGTGGACCCACGCTCACAGTTAAGTTTTTGCTTTTGTTGAAGTACTCTTTCAGGGGTGACACTTTCCGCTATTAACTGTAATACACCCTGTATGGCGAAATGCTTCTGAATAAGAGCAATTTTAAAGAGGCTCTGGGAGCTACTTGGGATCTTCGCTTTAGAGGAGTAAGTCGGATCGGTGAGGAAGTTGGCAGTCCCGCGCAGAAACGGTCGTGAGCAGTGGGTGTGCTCCAGACACGGCGCGCGGTCGCTGGCTGCCGATTATAATTTTAGACGACCAGAGGGGGCAGGGGGCGGGCAGGACAGCGGCCACTGCGAGACCACGAATACTGGAGCGGCCGTCGACCTCCTGCTAGCCAGTGGCACGCCCCTTCCCCCCTCCCCATCCCTCCCCAATCCCATGCGAGCTGGCGGCAGTTCGTCATAAATTGCAGGCAAAACAATAAAAAAAATTGAAAATATCAGCCGTCACGTGCTCTCAACCAGGAACGATGCATCACTTTGGCCACTCTGCACTGTGAACGGCCATGACTACTTTGTCTGAAGTGCGCTTCTGTGTTCGTTCAGCCGGCCAGTTGTGGCCGAGCGGTTCTAGGCGCTTCAGTCCGGAACCGCGCTGCTGCAGGTTCGAATCCTGCCCCGAGCATGGATGTGTGTGATGTCGTTAGGTTGGTTAGGGTTAAGTAGTTCTAAGCCTAGGGGACTGATGACCTCAGATGTTACGTCCCATAGTGCTTAGATCCACTTGAACCATTTTGTGCTTGTTCGAACAGCCACCGTTTGAAGTCGAAGTCGCTAACGCACACGTGCACGGTGGCGTTTCTAAGGTAGCCACTTCGAACCACGGTGGTGGAAGAAAATCTCACCGCCAGCAACTGACCGAAAAGGGGAGAGGAATTGGCGAACTCGTAAAGTTCCTGATCGCCGGACTTCGCGACAGTGTCGGATTAAATTCTGAACCTCTCTGCAGTGTTTCTGAAGTGAAGAGATGTGACACTGTTGATGGTGTAATCCGTTAGTCGGATTGGGACGTTAAACTTGGCGGTGCCATTGGTGTTATTCGGAAGTAGAACTCATTCTCCCTTTTCTCATCGTCGTACAACGCAGACATTACACCAAATTATAAACATGTCCATTAGAGTCTCATTCACTCAACAGACACACTTTAAGACTCAAGTCACACACCGAGAGGTAAGCGACCACTGTGCGTGGTGGCAGGGAAATGATGTTTGGTTTATGGGGCGCTCGACTGCGCGGCTATCAGTGCCCGTACAAATTCCCAGTCTTTGCTCAGTCCCATCTCTCCACTTTCATGAATGATGAGCTCAACACAAACACCCAGTCATCTCGAGCCAGGTGAAAATCCCTGACCCCAACGGGAATCGAACGCGGGACCCCTTGCTCGGGAAGCGAGAATGCGACCGCGAGACCACGAGCTGCGGACGTGGCAGGAAAATATTTCCTATTAATTTTCATTTACTTTGTTCGTAGAAAGAGCGAGATGATGTGACAGTAAATACAGTATTGTCGCAGCTGCTGTGGTAGTAAGGAGGTTGATGTAAGTTAAGACTTCACAGCAAACGTGCTCCGCTAGCAGGCGGCGAGCGCAGGCCTGCGAACAGTGAGTACTCCATCGACACAGGGAATGGGGTGGGGAGCCGTGTTGAGACTTGTGTAAACGAGGAAATCGATCCTGAGTGAAACTCTTGGATAAATCTAGACTGTCTATATTCACTGTCGCATTGCAAATAAATTACATCAAGCTCCAAACAAGCACGAATTGAGTGCTGGAAGCTTTTACGTGTTTCAAATGAGATGCTCTATGAATCCTGATTTATTTCCAAACACGACTGGCGCTCTTTCTGCAGACACGTCAGCTAATAAATTCGTTGGGATACCAGCATTTTCTGCACTTTCTTTAGCGCTGGTAAAAATGTAACACCCAGGTGTTTGTCTATGATACCTACACTTTCACACTACCGAATGTGTAACAAACTCCTTATAACGATTTTGTAAACTGGCTGTGAACCGTCGTCTGTCACAATTTGTGTGCTACGTATGATTGTTGTGTTTGGTAACGGCACCACCGAATCTGGTCTACCTGAAGTGGACATAAATGTTCAGCTCCAGCCATCGACTATTCTTTTAGTAAATCACAATCCGTCAAAGGATGCAACGACTTTGCCAAAAGTATTGCAGTTTTGTAGCTCCTCGGAACGGCACACTCACTTGATTTTTCTTCCTCCGCTTCGAAATGGTTCAAATGGCTCCAAGCACTATGGGACTTAACATCTGAGGTCATCAGTCCCCTGGACTTAGAACTACTTAAACCTAACTAACCTAAGGACATCACACACATCCATGCCCTAGGCAGGATTCGAACCTGCGAACTTAGCAGCAGCGGGGTTCCGGACTGAAGCGCCTAGAACCGCTCGGGCACTCCACCGCTTCAGAAAGTTTTCTTTTATGTTTGAAAAACTCTTCTGCACACTGAGGTCCTACACATTTCCGGTGGTCGCGCGGGATTAGCCGAGCGGTCAGAGGCGCTGCAATCGTGGACTGTGCGACTGGTCCCGGCGGAGTTTCGAGTCCTCCCTCGGGCATGTGTGTGTGTGTTTGTCCTTAGGATAATTTTGGTTAAGTTGTGTGTAAGCTTAGGGGCTGATGACCTTAGCTGTTAAGTCCCATAAGATTTCACACACAGTTGAACATTTCCCGTTTCCGTATCTTTTGACGTGGTTAGTGTGCCTTTGTAAACTGAGCTACCTAAACATATCCATTGTATTATGGTAACCAAACATTTTACAAATCCAACTTTTGTGTAAAATTATGTCCGAAAGAACAGACCCCAGCATTCATATGACCGATATGCCACAGCAGGCTATGAATCCACAACGATCTTTGCAGATGCACATCAAATTCGACCTCCGATGGGATTCTAAAATTAGCGAGCATGGGGACTGCGGGCAAGTGATGGCGCCAGGTGGGAATGTGGGTCGGCCGACAGGTGTGCCGACACAGTCTGCGCATTTGCGATTAACACTGTGTCGAGGTGGCGCAGTGGTTACTGCCCAGGAAGCTGCAGATCGCAGGTTCGAGTTCCGGTCTGGAACACATTTTCACTCGTCACTGCTGACTCCACATAATGTCCCAGTGCAACTGATCTGTGTACATAATATGTTTCGCTGCTCTTATGAGCGCTCGCGAAATGGGAAAGAAGAAAGAAGTTGATCTCGATGCTAACCTACTGTCCATTCGTATGGGATGAGTAGTGAAGGAACATCAGTTATGTAAGTTAGGCATGAAGTCATATATCCACTCGCTTAGTCCATCACCAATCAGTTCACATTTAATGTCCAACAGCAGTCAGACTACCCAGCGTGGAGTGACCGCGCGGTTAGAGGCGCCACGGCACGGAGGACCGAGAAACGACGGAGAGGCTTCGTCTCCGCAGTAGCCCTCAGTGGTTCACAACTCCACAATAGACTACAGCAGTCCACTCAAACCACCGCCACCCCACATCGAACCCAGTGTTAGTGTACGGTTCGGCCCCCGGTGGAACCCGCCTTCCCCTGGAACGTCTCATACCAGACGAGTGTAACTCCAGATGTTTGCGTGGTAGAGTAATTATGGTGTACGAGTACGTGGAGACAGTGTTTGCGCAGCAATTGCCGACATAGTGTAACTGAGGCGGAATAAGGGGAACCAGCCCGTATTCGCCGAGGAAGACGGAAAATCGCCTGAAAATCCATCCACAGGCTGGCCGGCACACCGGACCTCGACACTAATCCGCCGGACGGATTCGTGTCGGGGACCGGCACGCCTTCCCGCACGGGAAGCAGCAGGTTAGATCGCGCGGCTAGCGGGGCGGGAGCCTGTACTGTATGAAGGGCGCTGGCTTACTCGCGCCTTGGACGCTGCCACATGGTGGCACTGCTGAAGCCGGCTCAGTGGTGCCGGAGAGGCGATGTTTACCGCAGCACAGCTGGCAGCGCGCCACGGGCGATTGTCTCGCTGCCAGCTATACGGTGTAGCGGTCGGCGGCTGCTGCCTAGAGCTCTGGCTTCTGCCGTAGCGTCCGTACAGCGGTCGGCAGGCTCTGCCCGCAGGCGTGACTGCGTCGTGCACTCTGGTGAAACGAATCGTCCGCTCTACCCTATTAGGTGAACCAACTCGCAAGTGAAGCTGTCCGTTCACGAGGATAGTTCAAAAGCTCCTCGCCCTGTTACAGGGAACACAAGACTCAAAACATGTTTTCAAAATTCCAGTACAGGAACTTTATAAATAATACGTTTAATCCAAAAATATTTTAATTTTACCACTCATACAGAAAATTTGTCCTGCATCCAAATAATCGTCTCGCCTACGTTTATTTCATATACAGGGTGAAACGTATTTAAACCGACAAACTCTGAGAGGTCATTTTTTCCTATGAGGAGTATTTAAACCGGTAGAGGAAGATTTCTCTCACGGCAAATTAATTAAACCAACAAACACTTTTCAATTTTTTATGACAAAGAGACAACAAATTACACAACCCAATTTCAGTTACGATAGATTTTCAAAAAATCCCCCATTGACACGTAAACAAAGGTTACACCGTCGGATCATGTTCTGTCTGACACGGGCAAAAACACCAGGAGTATCCTGAATTGATCCTGCTGCTGCTACTATCCGGGCAACCAGATCCTCTTCTGATGGACCGGGAGTTGCGTAACCAAGGTTGCGCATCTCTCCCCACACAAAAAAGTCCAGAGGGGACATATCTGGGGATCGAGCAGGCCATCGTACTGGACCACCTCTTCCAATCCATGTTTCTGGGAACCGTCGGTCCAGGAATCGACGCACACGATGACTGAAATGTGCCGGCGCCCCGTCATGTTGGAACCACATGCTTTGTCTTGTAGGGAGCGGAACGTCTTCCAGCAATTCTGGCAATGCTCTGGCGAGAAAATTGTAATAGTGCCTGCCTATTAACCTATTAATGGCCCAGGTAGCAGATACGGCCCAATTAAACAGTCCCCAACAACACAAACCCACACGTTAACGAAGAACCGCACTTGATGAGCGCTAGTAACTGTGGCATGTGGGTTATCCTCACTCCAAACATGCGAATTGTGCATGTTGAAGACTCCTATTCGCCCGAACATTGCTTCATCGGTAAACAACACAGAGGATGGCAATGTAGGATGCATTTCACACTGCTTCAAGTACCACTGCGAAAACTGCGCTCTGGGTGGATAATCAACTGATTCCAGGTTGTGGACACGCTGTAAGTGAAATGGACGTAACAATTGCTCTGGAAGGACTGTTCTTACATTAGTCTGATTCGTCCCCATGTTACGTGCAATTGGGCGATTGCTGATTGAAGGATCCCGCTCCACATGCTGCAAGACAGCTTCCTCAAATTCCAGCGTTCTTACCGTGCGACGGCGTCCCTGTCCTGGTAATATGCTAAATGACCCGGTCTCACGCAGACGTTGATACACAGCAGCAAAGGTCGTATGATGCGGGATACGGCGATTAGGATATTGTTGTTGATAAACCCGCTGTGCAGCTCGTCCGTTGTGGTGCGCTGCGTAGTACGCAACAACCATATCAGTGTACTCACTCCACGTGTATCGCTCCATTCGTAAACAGAGACAATGCACTACTACACTGGTGGACAGCAGTTGCCTACAACTGAACAGCGTAATAAGCCCTCTAACAACTGAAGATCGTAACACGGCCTCTAACGACTGAAGAGCGTAATACGGCCTCCACCGGTTTAAATAATCCTCGTAGGAAAAAATGATATTAGGGAAAAATATTTGTTTTGATGACCCCTACAACCTCCGAAAGTTTGTCGGTTTAAATACTTTTCACCCTGTATAACTACAGGTTTGAGGACAAAAAGTAATCACTGGAACTAAAATCCAGCGATTAGCATAAAAAAGAATAATAAGGAAGATTAAGTCTTAACGCCTTGTGACGACAAATGGTTTAGAGACAGAGAACAAGATCAGCATGCGCAAGGATATCACTTGTGCCCGTTCAAAGGAATCATTCGGGCATGTGCGTGGAGTAATTTAGATAAATCACAGAAAATCAAAACCTGGTCTTTAGATGGGGGAGAACGGAGATTCGAATCGCCATCATTCAGAATACGAGTCCTTTGTCTTACAGCTGCGTCATCTCTCCCAGTGAACATAAAGGTAAAGACAGCGCTTCGTGAAGTAGGCCTCGTACTGAGACGTTGAGACAGTCGTTTTTCCCTCGCGCGATCCGCGAGTAGAACAGAGGGCGGGAAATATGACTTTGGCGGGAATTGTGCCCTCCGCCACACACCGCTTGGTGGCTAGCGGAGTATATATGTAGATGTAGAACATGGCAATCAGAGATGCGTTGACTTGGCTGAAGAAAAGCTTATTCTCAGTATTATTTCCAGTAGTGAAGTGCAGTACCTCGTGATAGAGACTGTGACACTGTGGAGGCAGTCAGTAACCGTCGTATCATGAGAATCTTAGAAAACTGTAACTATGCCTCTTCCTGGAAGTGAAGGACTTTTTTTGTTTTTGTGCACCTTCGCTATTTATCAACCACTGTTTCGACTGTTTCCGTCTCGGAGTGTAATCTGTGTTTATTATACCGTCATAAATTGGTGGAGAAATTCAGCTGAATTGGGTTCCAACGATTGTAATCACATTTTCCTATTTTCATTTCCATGCGATGCTTATCGATTGTTAAAAGACTCCCATCTCTCTCTCTCTCTCTCTCTCTTCTTTTTTTTCATCGGTCTTCTGACTGGTTTGATGCGGCCCTTCTCCTTATCAGTGTTTTCCACATATTCCTTTCCTCTCCGATTCTGCGCAGAACCTCATTCCTTACCTTATCAATCCACCTAATTTTCACATTCGTCTGTAGCACCGCACCTCAAATGCTTCGATTCTCTTCTGTTCCGGCTTTCTCACAGTCAATGTTTCACTACCGTACAATGCTGTGGTCCAGACGTACCCTCCACCTATCGAACAGAAACATTCGTCATACTCAACATATCATGTGACGTATTGTGAACACGGCCTGTCGAGATTCGATTAAAAAAACTTCTCTGTGCCAGTCACAATTTATTTTATTTTAGTACGCGTTTCAGAGGTTTAAATCACCGACACCATGGGGATAGATGTCGGTTAGTAAATATATATGTTCTGTTTACGACCTTGGGGTAACCTGTGGCACCGTCTACTAGCAAAAGGCAAAAACAAAACACTATTGTACTACATGGATCATAGTGTTGTGGAAGCCTTTGATTGCAGGAATGAACAAAAATATAAGGGGCCAACAAAGAGCTTCTGTTCGAAGGACTTGCAGCCCACAACTGGTATGCCAATTAGGCAAAATCGCCTTTAGCTTTGACGCTACCATCCCACGGACGCACCAGGTTGAACATACTCGTTTCTTAAAACACCGCTTCCTGCTGCATGAAGTGCCTGTTGCACATCCTCGTGCGACCGGAATTGTCGACCCTTCAAGGCATTTTTAAGGGCCCGAAGGCGCGATAATGGCATGGGGAGAGTCGGAACTATACGGCGGGTGTTCGAGTGTCTCTCACTTGAGTTGGCGTGACTTCTGCGTTACATTTGCGATATGTTGACGGACATTATGACGAAGCCGCACAACCCATTCCTCAACGGTGATTTTCTACAGACAGGTTGTCCCATACACATTCTTCATTCTCCGATGGGTGTCTACCGGCGTTTGTCGTTCGGCAGCCAAGAAAAGAATAACGTCGCCATAGTTCACGTGTGTGTGTGGGTGTATGGTGTACACGTGTTTTGGAGTGAGAGAGAGCGCACTGTTTAGATACGGCAGACCTGTGGTTTTCTTTGCTTACATCTCATACATGCTACATCTAAGAAATGTTTGAGGAAGCACATGGATTGTACACAGACAGACATACTCGTAAGTTGACAGAGGGTACCAGCTATTGGTATGCAGGTGGATGTGCAGAGTTTTGTGACTCGTGCCACTATCATAGAAACATGTAAATAACTAGCACTTGCTTGCATTATTGTTTATAAAATTTCATGCGATTAATATAACGGAAAAAGAAGCCTGTATCCACTGGAGGTATATTTTACTTGTACATTTGTATTTTTTCATCTTTGTGATCAGATACCTTCAGACAGTGTCATAGGTCACCACAAAATCGTAAACACATTACATACTCGTCGCATTAATTCACATAAATCCACTTGATGATGGAGGTTTAAACCTTTGAAACGCTTAGTGGAACCAAAATAAAGTGTGACTGGTAATAGCAAACATTTTGTCTTGACGGAAATCAGTAACTGTCACTGTAAAGCCTAACCTGAAATATTCGCATTTAAATTAAAATGGTTCAAATGGCTTTGAGCACCTTGGGACTTAACTTCTGAGGTCATCAGTCACCTAGAACTTAGAATTACTTAAACCTAACTAACCTAAGGAAACCACACACATCCATGCCCGAGGCAGGATCCGAACCTGCGACCGTAGCGGTCGCGCAGCTACAGACTGCAGCGTCTAGAACCGCTCTGCCACTCCAGCCGGCTTTAAATCATCGATATTTCTGCGGTACCTGCGATCTCTTATACCTTCAACTGGCTGTTATACGTAAGTACGATTTTGTGACTTTTTGCCGAAATATTTGCGGTCTTAAGAGGATTTTGTACATCCTGACCACTACTCATCACCACTACATGCACGACCTCGCTTAAATTCAGCGACACACTTCTTGATCGTAGAAAACACTGCAATCCCTTGCGATTAAATCTTGTAAAACTAAGTACATTATCACAACTTGTTATTCAACATTAACTGTTTCTTATGAAAACTTTAATAATTAATCGTGTACATGCTCGCCATAACACGTCTGTGCACCTTCACAGCGAATCATTTAAAAAATCTTTCCAAAAATTCATGGTCACATTTATGCCTTCCCTGTGTTAGGTCGATAATTGCAAAACATCATCCACTTTGCTCGGTCTCGAAAGTATGGGTAACAGGCGGTGGTTGTAGTTAGCCGTGGTTCTTTTAGGAATAAGATTTGAGGTTTTATCCGCAGTTGATCCTGGCACATTTTTGGTGTATTAAAGTTCACTCTCACCTCCTCCAGTCTACTCTTTGTATGAAAACTGCCAAGTTTTGACGTGGTCAGTTTACACTTAATCTGTGGGCCCCACGTATCAGGCGCAGTGGAGAGGTCAGACTGGAGAAACGCAAAATCATACCGTCTCTGTTGACTATATGTGATAATCTGGTTTGTAGTAGAATCGTCGCAGACAACTCGAGTAGCTTTACTTGTACGACAACGTCTGATGATTCTGTAATGGAGATGCTCGGGATGACTCCTCTCCTTGACAACGATCGCTGGCCGTCCTCCATGCAGCCCCAGCACGTAGACGTGCCACAGGCTCATTATGCGCACATTAGCATAGCCCGTCGCTGGCATTCGCAACCGGTCTCGTGGGCCAGCGGCTCTGAGGATGGATTCGCTCGTAGAGTTACGTAGCATGCCGGATGTGTGGAACGGGTCGTCTTCACTTGAGGTGTGCAAGACTTACGTATTGCTCGCCGGGTTCATTATCCATCAAACATGAATCAGAAATCTTTACCTCGTACTCTGTTCATGGCTAAGGATCTCTTCCGCTTGATTTGATTTGGCAGTTGTGAGAAGCTTTTGTCTGTGCGGAAACCAGAAATTATATCGTAACTGATACTTTGATTAGAAACGTAAGTAGGTAACGCATCGGAAAGTAATGGAAGCGTGATAGGTGCATTAACGTATTTGGTAGCAATGCCATTCGAGCTGTTGCGGCTTGGGGCTCTACACCTCGCGATATAATTCTGTTGAATTCGCCGCTCTTTTCATAATTGTGAGATCATTTACGACCGCTCGACATGTTTGTTGTCCACTGCTTCACATCGAAATGCCTTTGTAAAGTATAACCAAAAATCTTACGTAATAAAAGTTGGACCCGATGTCACATAACAGACACATTTAGCCACTATAAAAACTTCGTTGAAATTAGCCGTCAATTGCCACATCGATCTTTTCACTTGCATTTACATTATTATCTTTCTTCGTGTGATTCAAGTATGAGTGTTTGGTTTCTCTCTCAGGAATTATATGCAGCTTAGTTAACATGTGTTGGAAGTCAGAACTACCTATTATCCACAGTGGCATAATGAGTTTTGTGTAGCATAAATCTATGAACTAATTCTGCAAAACTTGATATCAGAGCACTGCTTATCGTGTCTTTTGACACTAAAGGAATACCTTTAGAAGTTATTGAGGTGTTTCAGTCGAAGCACGAGGTCAACGTACATCGATTCTGACAGTTAGTTTTGCTTAAAAGGTGATATTTTAATTACAGTTAATTAATTAAAAAATCGATAACTCTCGTAATACTTCGCCTAGACAAAATGATTTTCAGTTTCGTTACCATGTGATCATATAGAATCGTGTGATATACGAAGTGTGTGAGAAAAATAATAAGGCTGATATTTTATTTTTTCCAAGAAGAATACTGTCACTTTCAAAATAGTTCACTTCGGCAGCTGTGCGCCGCCAGTGTCGTTGTTCCCAATCATGGTGGCAGCACTGAAAGTGTTCAGCTGCTAGGGCCTCTACACGTCGGTCGCCACCATATGAATGTTCTCCAGAGTCTCAAAATGGCGTCCTCTTAAAACATGTTTCAATTTCGGGAAAATCAGACCAGAAGATCAGGGGCGCTGTGGAACAACAGAAATGCCTTTTGAGGTAAAAAATTCCGTGACGGAAGTGGCCGGGTGACTCTCGTCCCACTCGATTCACCCTTTACTGAGCTTTTCAAGGCCATCCTTGTAAAACGCGTGGTTGATGGTTTTCTTCACGAGATCTGATCTCACAACAGCACGCACACGTTCGATGTTTCCATCGGTTTTTCACATTGAAGGTCTCCCAGGCCGAGGTTCTTCTTCAACGTCTTCTCGGCCTTCCAAAAATGATTTGTGCCAGCGAAAAACTTGTGCTCCTGGTACAGAATATTCCCCATAGGCCTATTTCAAGTTTTCAAATGTCGCACTGACGGTTTCCCCAAGTTTAACACAAAACTTCAATGCATAACGTTGCTCTAACATTCCGCTGTTCCACTTTCGTAATACACAACAAGAACTCATCTTCGCTGATGACGATCTCAAAAATCACGTGTTGGCTCTACGAAGCTGAAACTGGGTCTGAGTACCCGGAAGGGATTGGTCTACTCAAGTAGAATAACATAGCGTTGCCAGATCACTCACAATATTGTCAATCTCATTACTTTTTTCACACAAATTTATGAAAATCAACTTCGAACTTAATCATTTGTCTCTGCTCAACACCTTCCGCGAGTATTTGTTTGGTTACATTCTAGAAGCTATACCTCCGTAACGAACAAAAATTAAGAATCATGTTATATAGAATATTTTATTCTAATTTTATTCACCTCCTGTTCTTCCTGAAACACCCTGTGTACTCAAGGAAATGAAAGTGTTAATCCTTTCCACTTGATTTTTTTCCGACTTTTACTGCCAGTGCACTTAAAATATTAACACGGAAAATAACCTCTATTGTATATATAATGAAGTTATGGCAAAACTAACTAAAAACTGAACAATAAAATAAATTACTCATATATTATCACTGAACTTGTCATGTTTCGTCTTTCATGTCACGTATTTCGTCACGTAGGCCTTATATTTCTTCACAGTGTGATACTTTTCGAAGCGTTCACCCGCATGCAGCCCTTGTTTTCTGAAACATGCGTTGCAGTAGTAAACTGTTGCCATTCTTCCGCCTTTTACCTTCCTGACACTGCAAACAGTACGATCCGTACTGTTGCTCTTTTCATTGGAGTAAATGAAGTGTGGCTGCTTTCATAGTCTCTTCCCGTCATCGAAAGTGGACGGTCTAACCCTCTTTCTTCCGTTTATGTTCCGAATATTTCCAACCATGGCTTTCAGAAATTCCACTCTGTATCTGTTACGGTTCAACTTCAGTTTCTGGTTGGAGGTAGTATCCAGATTGTACAGAATGAAGTTGTTGACTACTGCTACCTGCAACAGCCAGAAAAACATCTTATGCCATCACTTTTTTTGATTTCCTGGTGAAGCTGTAAGATGCACAGTACTTATCGGATAATCCACTCCATGCGTGTTTTTATTATAGTCGCAAAAGAGTTCGAGCTTCAGGAATTGCTCCAAACAATACCGGCAAGCGTTCGACAAATGGGTTTCATCTTAGTTATAACGCCTGCCGACAGATGTCAGAACATTTCAGTACAAGAAATACGGCGGTGAGAGCCCCGATATACAAGTTGTAGCTGATTGAAGTTTGTGGCAGGCGGCGCCCAACATGCGAGGCTATTGCGATATTAACGCGGTAGGGACTGCCCCGACGGTCGAGCGCTAAGGGTCAGTGCCACTACCCATTTGGTGGGTGAAATACTGTGACACAAACTGCTTTGCGATGCAGTCACATTGACTGAGTCGGACCTTTGCCTGGTGGCACTATCGTAAACTTGCACTCTACATGAAAGCCAGACTTCATCACGAGCCTCTGTTCATATGGAGGGATCGACAAGCCCCTACGGTACAGGCTGCTGAGCGGCGGTTTTAAGTACAGGCCTTGCTGCCTGCCCACTGATTGTGTCCATTTACGGCGGAATTCCTCGGCGGCGGTGTAACAGGATCCAGGGCGGCGGCCGCTCGCCGCAACTCACGCCCCGGCTGCCGGCTGGCCGCGCAGTAATTTGCATCCCACTACCTGCTCCCCGCGAACCGCGAAGAAAGGGAGCACAGCGAAGGCCACCCGTGTGGGCGACGAGCGGCTAACTACGCCGGCCGAGTATTTAAATGAAACCGTGGCATGATGCATGCACTTGCGACTAATGCCCGCCGCTACCATGGCTATTGCGCAGGCGGCACCTCGTGTCGTCTACTCTCTCTTTGCCTATCTCAGGCAGCCCAAGAATTTACGACCTGTCTCAGAAATCCTTTTCCTTCTACATCTGCATACATATTCTGCAAACCAGTGTGAAGTGCGCGACAGAGGGTATTTAGCATTGTACTGCATGTGTTGCAAACGGTTATGGAGGACAGGACGAATGGCTGCTTCAGTGCCTCTATGCGTACTGTAATTAGTCTGATCTTGGATGGAGAGTCCCTGCTGAAGTAGCTTTCTAGAATTTTCTCTTAATAGTGGTTCTTGTAGCTTTTTAAATAGGCTATGCTGCTGATGGTGATGATGTTTGGTTTTTGGGGCGCTCAACTGCTCGGTTATCAGCGCCCATACAAATTCCCAACCTTTGCTCAGTCCAATCTCGCCACTTTCATGAATGATGATGAAATTATGAGGACAGCACAAACACCCAGTCATCTCGAGGCAGGTGAAAATCCCTGACCCCGCGGGGAATCGAACCCGGGACCCCGTGCTGGGAAGCGAGAATGCGGCCGCGAGCTGCGGACACTATGCTGAAGAGGCTAGTAATTCAGGTGCATAAACATGTACATGCAGCCTCCGAACCTCGTTAGCACCTGACGATACAGCAACGTATAAACTACGAGTTCGCCAACTGTACCAATATCAAGCTGCTAATATTTGGTTGGTGCATAAGTTCGTAGCATTCTTGTTTTGCGTGTCGGTATTCTGGTTGCTAGGGGTTTATTTATTGATTGTCATTTTGTATTTCTAGTTCGCTGTTGCCATTTGAGTTTAAATGTTGTCATTTTGTCATTTGGAGATAGCGAGTGGAGGTGTGGCCGCTAGAAAATGGAGTGCCATGTGGAGAAATCGAAACATTTCCGACATACTCTTCTGTCTGAGTTCGGTAGAGGGATGAGCAGCAGCGGCGGCAGCCAGAAACATCTGCGCCGTTTATGGGGATAATGGCGGTGGACAGATCACGGCAAGAAAATGGTTTGTTCGGTTTCGACATTAGCGACTCTCCACGTTTCAGATACACCTTCATGGTTTCATGAAGATCGTTTGAACGCGTTAATCCACAATGATCCACTGCAGTATATTCGAGAACTGGCAAATGTGATGAATTATTATTATTCGATCATCGTGCGACATTTGAATGCAGTGGGGAAGGTTCAAAGGTCGAGCCTATGGGGACCGCATGCCCTAACCCGAAATTACAAAAAAAGGGGTGCTCATATATGCATCTCTGCTTGTTCGTTATCAGTTGGTAACGAGAGGTGGTGATCCTAACAGAAAGGAAAAGAAAGGAATGGTTGAGCCGAAACAATGCAGCAGCAAAGACCTACACGCTTCCACAAAAGATTGGTGGAAAGCGATAGTGTCGTGTACTGCGTATTGCTTCACCGAGGTGCAACCATCGCTGCTGACATTTATTGTCAACGACGGAAACGTCTCGCAGACACAGTTCAAGAACAACGGCCAGGAAGACTGTGTGAAGTGAGGCTACTCCACGGTAACAGTCGCCCGCATTCTGAAAGACAGACAAAAAACACTATACGGGAGCTAGTTTGGGGAGTCATTCCTCATCCACGTCATTCACCTCTCCTCAGATTTTTCACCTTTTCCGCTCTCTATCGAACAACTTTCAAGGAACTTGCTTTCTAGATGAAAATGCGCTCCAAACATAGCTCGACGAGTTCTTCGCCTCAAAACCACGCGATTTTTCAATCGCGGAATCGAAAATTTATCCCAGTGTTGTAAATAGTGAAGAAGAATATGTTATTGATGACTGCAATCTTCGTTATTTGTATCTGTTCTGTTTATTAAACTTACGCAAAAACTATACGAAATGATGCACCAAGCCATTGCTCCCTGCAATTAGAATGCCAAGGGAAGACAGAAGCTCAGTGAACTGACTATACTGCCACGTGCTACCCAGAAGAATATGGAACGCTCAGCCTATAATTGTATGTCATTGTGTACGTCCTATATGTGTGTCTGAATACTGCTTTAACTATGACTGTAATACCCGAATCTGGTTCTTGTAAACTATTCTCCTGTTCTCTCTAGATGATACTTACGGACGTGCACAAAATTGTCTGTGTACTGCTTTTGAAGCAGTTCTTGCCGGACTTACAGAAGAACATTTTATTGTTAACTAGATGCACTGCGTGGCGTTGTGCGGGATGTTTAATATCTGCCACACAAAATGATTTGCCCTGCGCTTTGTTGATACTCATTGCGAATGGAAGCTGCATGGGAAACTGCAATGGCTTTAAATTGAAGAGCATATTTGAAGTAAATCGGTCAAGTACTTTTTGAGATGTCTGGTAACAACGTCTCTCCGCGTAGAAATTTGAGGTAAATCGGCCAAGAACTTTTAGAGGTTTTAGCTACAAATCTTTCTTGTTTATATTATATTACATACTATATGTTTCAAATCGCATTACGAAATCTTATGTAGACGGTGATCTTCCTCTTGTCTTGAAGGTAAAATGTGGAAAATTTCATTGATGTCGAAATAAAACTGTAGATTTATATGAATTACAAACAAACGGACACTATTCGATATTATATGGACTGAACTGGGAAAATTCCAAATGTGCACCGAAGGCGGTTTATCATTTTTTATTGAGTTACCTGTAGGATTTTCGTCCTGTTTACTTGTTTCAATATGATATGCTTGTAAAACTTATCTTACGTTGGAATCAGTTCTTTGTTAAGCCTTTGTCACTTCGTACATGTGTACGACTTAAACGAATGTCTACTTTCAACTGTCAAAAAAGAAATGTAATCATTAATATAACATTTCAGTGATGAGATGGCTGCATGAGCACGTTCCGAAAGCCAATACAATAAAAGGAAGTCAAATAAACATGTGGCCCTTCTTTGTATACGTTAGTCTCATCTGTATGGGTCCCACAAACTTATGCAATGTGCAACGATGGAACGCCCAAGTGTCTTGAAAGGATCTCCTTTCTAGAGTGACACCTCCCCTCCCCCTCCCCAGAATCCTAGCAATGAACAGAAGTCTGTCAACTACCGTCCCTACGACTGAGTGCGATTTCATACCCCTACAAATTGTTACTCCCAGATGTTTGTATGAGTTGACTACTTTTCTGCAGTTTGTGAAATACGCAATAAAACAAGTTGCCAATCCTAGCAGCTCTTTGAAATCTGATCAATATGCGACTGGATATTCCTGCAGCTTTTCCAGACAGTATTTCACTGTGCATAACTGTGTCATCTGCAAAAAGTCTGTGCTTAGTATTCATACTGCCCGCTGAGTCTTTAATGCAGGGTGGTCAAAATGAAACTGGGCCGGAAAATATTTAATACACCTTAAGACAGGCAACCCAACTTACACCATCCGCTCCATGAGTGGATTACGTTAACTGGGTTGCCTATATTAAGGTACATTAAATATTTTCCGGCCCAGTCTCATTTTGCCTACGCTGCTTATAACATGAGCAACGAGTATCTCAGCACACTTCCCTGGGGTACGATTGAACTTAGTTGCATTTCTGTCGATTACTCTACGTGCAAGATAACATGCCACGTCCTCTCTACCAAGAAATCCTCCATCCAGTCGCTAATTGTGTACGATACCTCATATAATCGTACTTTTGCTAGTAAATGAGTGTGTTGCGTGTGATGGTTATATGGGATGCGATTCCCTTGCCCTCCTGTGACCTGAGAAACAGCTTGACCAGTCAGTTCTTGGAAGTGCCAGTTCAACCAGAAATGCGAAGTCACAGACGATATTGTTTTTAGATGCATCAAGCATTCACAGTGTGACTTGGTGATTGCGCCGGTAAGTTTCAGTACGGTACGTGAAAAAGGTTCAGCCTAGTAGCAATGTTGTTCAAATTTTAAATTAAACCTTTTGTATCTTTCTGGACGTAACAGTTCTCGGGTCGAGGTAAAGCGAGCACGTACCACCTTCAGTTTGAACACAAGTGGTAAATTACTGGGAAATTAAAACCCATGCCTTACTCAGTGACAGTTTTCCTGAATAGTATCAAGATTTGGATTTAACGTTATTTTTCAGTGAAAAGTTCTTCAGGCAAATGGAAAACAAACTCAAAACATTGAATCGTTAATTTACTCCAGGAGCTGACAAGCTACAAAAAGCCGCATGCTACTCAGGGACCGGTCATTCACATTCTGGTTTGCGTCATTTCCGTAAAACACTAGAATTAATGCTGGAATGGTTCTTCATCTAGCCTCCTCCCTTTTTTTGTTTATCAGCTCAAAGGCTTGACTAATGCTCTGTCTAAGGGGAGATTTAGCGGCAATAAAGAAAATGCAAACGTAAAGTTGTCTGTGGTAAGCATGATCACTTATACACATTAACAGGAGGAGAAACGCAAACGTACCTTAACATCGAGCACATTACAGTTGAAGCTCTAGCTCAGATGAAATCGTGCAGGAAAGCTGCACAGGTCATAAATAAGGATGATTAAGATGGGAAAGTACGCGATAGGGTGTCCTATTTCTTAACCACAACGCCGTCTCGCTCGATGACGATCAACGGAACATCTGTTTGCTGCATTTTAATGTTATTTCTTTGTATTCTGAAAACAATACGTAATTACGATGTCTTGTAGACGTATGGCCGTGAGAAACATTTTTCAGTCAAATTTTTCTTTGAGAAATCGACAATCCTTTACTTTCTTGCTAAGCCGAGTATAAAAACAAACACAGCAATAAATCTGCAGTAGATGCTGAGAGTGTGTCAGTGTACTTCGCTTCCCTAATCTGTGGAGGTCGTAGCCTCTTTCTTCCCCAAGAAGCATACCTTCTACGACGCGGCAGACGCAACTGTGGCGCGGTGTGGCAGACGAAAGTGTCTGAGAGACGAATCACTGCGGCTTTGAATTTTTTTGTCGGGGTCAACGTTCGTTTTAGGGCGAGGTCGTTTACAGCGGAGCTTTGAAACCGGCGCTGTCCCAGACCCTGAGGCAGCAGCTTCGTCACGCCGACTACCGTCCCTTGAGGAACTTCTAAGAGCGCATTCTCTCAAGAAGAGGAGACACCTCCTTACTCACTACCAATACGTGCCGACCTGCAGGAGAGCCGAAATACGTGTCTATTTGCTTTCCATCGTCCCGCCTACATCTGTACTCGGCAAGCCACCTTACGGTGTGTGGCGGAGGGTCCCTTGCTTCCACTCTCAAATGGGCGAGGGAAACAACAACTGTCTGTAAGCCTCCGCACCAGCCCTAATTTCTCTGACATTCTCTTCGAGGGCCTTACGCAAAATATATGTTGGCGGCAGTAGAATCGGTCTGCAGTCAGTCGCAAATGACGGTTCTCTAAATTTGTTCCATAGTGTTTCGCGAAAAGAACGTCCTCTTACATCCAGCGATTCCCGTTTGAGTTCACGAAGCATTTCCGTAATAGTCGCATGTTGACCGAACCTACTGGTGACAAATACGCTGTAGCGAGTGTCACTAGAATTTGTTGAGCATCTCCTCTCTTAGTTATTAAACGATCTCTTGACAAAACTTGCCCTCTTCATTGTATCTCTTGGTTAATCCTACTTGGCAAAGGTCTGAGACTGATGAAAACTCTTCAACAATCTATCGAGCCGCACCTAGTTTCCACAGAAACGTATAAAGTAAGTCTGACTTACCAAGCATTGATTCCTCCATTTTGTGAAGAGGAGCACCAAAACGAATTTCCCTGAAATAAAATAAATGCGAGAGGAAATGAATGTGAGCTGTGGATAATGGAAATTCGGAGATATTCATAATTAGGGAATGAACTATTATATATCTGAAATAAATGGCGTTATCGTAGTCCGGAATATCCTAGAAATGTTGATAAGGATGACAATGGCACCATTAAATGAATGATATTACTTTTGTTCGGTCGGTTCTTCCACAAATCTGAACATTCCCTTTCAGTCCTAGGATAGTTCAGATTTTTTTTCTTCTTCTTCTTCGGTAGAACATCTGATGAGTAACCTTGGCTTCCTCAACAGTCTGTCTCCATGCATCTCTGTTCTCTGTTTTTCTCTTCCATCCTCGGATCTCCAGCAGATAAGATCGAGCCATCTTGGTATTCGTCGGACCTTCCTTCCGTGGGATAACAATCTACCTTTATTATTTTTTTCTGTGCTACCCTGTCACCCACGACCCTCACTGATTCTCCTAACGAGCGTAAACTCTGAGATTTACTACATTTTTTTGTATCTTTCTCTTGTATAAACTATTGTCTGTGTTTTACTCTCAATCTGTCTCATTCCTCTCGAATTTTCTGGTTTAACTAGTGCTTGAAGTGTAAGCAGGAGTAGTTAATGAGTTTCTCGGCTCGTGATGATACGAGTGCTGTCGGAGGTTTAAGAATAAGTCAATACTAGGCACACACTTTTTTTCTGTCGAGAATCCGACTGGAGATTTTTTTAACATTTCCAAGACACTCTTGTATTGACTAAACAAAATCATGAAGCATCATGTTGCTCTCCCTTTCAGCATGTCGTCTTCCCAAGAGTATCATGTTGACAAAGAGTGCTCAAGAATCGAATTGGTAAATGACCTACTCCATGAATTACCTCTGCAATTCTTCCAGCGAACCTCCGTCTGGAAACTGCCTTTTTCATCACTCACAATTGTGCGGTGTTTCTTCTCAAAATCTCCCCAGATGTATTAACTTCGATCTTTTATGACTGTGACTATTTGTAGTGATTGCAAAACAGTGATGTAATGAGAAGATGCTGGGTGTATTAAAGTATTGCCGCGCATCAGCATATACACAGAGGGAAAAATCAGAACACCAAGAAATAATTAATGTAGAATAATGATATTTCTGGAATACATTTCTCTGATTAACGTTGCAAGTTCACAAGTTGATTCAAGCACAAGAAACGCCACTGTAAATGTGAAATGCTGATACATTAATAACTGGTTGAATGCAAGCATGCAAAGGGGCGTGCATTGTGTCCACAGGTGCCGGGTATCAGTTTGTGGAAGGGAGTTCTTTGCATGTTGCACGTGGTTGGTCGATACAGCGGCGGTTAATGCTGGTCGTGGATGACGCTAGAGTTGTGGCCCGATGATGTACCATACGGGCTCGACTGGAGACAGGGTTGTTGATGATCAGGCCAAGGCAACATGTCGACACTCTGTAAAGCATCCTGCGCTACAACAGCGGCATGTGGGTGAGCGGTATCCTGTTGGAAAACACTCCCTGGAATGCTCGCCATAAATGCAGCGCAACAGATCGAATCACCAGACTGACGTGCAAATTCGCAGTCAGGGTGCATGGGATAACCACGAGAGTGCTCCTGCTGTCATACGAAATAGCACTTCAGACCATAACTCCAGGTATATGCCAGTATGTCTAGACCGAGACAGGTTGGTTGCAGGCGCTAACCTAGTGTCCTCCTAACCAACAGACGCCCATCACTGGCACCGTCGCAGAACCGGCTTTTATCGGAAAACACAACAGACCTCCACTCCGAAGTCCAGTGAGCTCTCGTTTGACGGCACTGATGTCGCAAACGGCGGTGGTTTGGGGTCGGTGGAATGTACGCTACAGGGCGTCTGGCCCGGAGTTGCCCTTGAAACAACCGATTTGTAACTGCGGCGCCAAAGGCTTGTAACGCCGGAAATGCATATCCTCCTATTTCCATCTATTGTACTATAATTTTTTTCCTTGTTTTGTTACCTCAAGATATGACATTTGTGTCTCTTTATATATTGTAATTGTTTTACTGTTTGTATATATATATTTATGCATTTATGTTGGTTCGTTCTGTGAATATTATTTGTATTTATACGCTGGGTCTGGCCTAGGGAAAACTATGCTATCGAACGAATACATCGATAGGTCGTGTGTAGAACAAAAGTGTTTAGGATCTTTGGTAGTGTTAACTCTGTCGCGTGGAGCGCGGATAGAGGGAGAGTCTGGCTGGGGTGGTGCAGTGGAGCAGGTGTGTTGTGTGAAGTTCCCGCGAGTTGCCGCGCTTTCGGGGTTGGGCAGCATGTAATTGCGCTCGACTTGCGATGATAGTTTCTGACATGGTGTCGCGGACGGGAAGCATTAGCTGGCGCACATCAAGAGCCCGTTTCGTCTGGTGACCGTGTCGAGAAGAAGGCGCGCCAACATCCAGCTTCTGCAACAGCGACGGCCGACAATGAGTGACTGTCACCACCTCCTCGATCGACGGCTTCAAACCTTCAATCAGCCAACACGGAAGACTGAAAGCACGTAAAGTTTTAGAACTGTATGACAGACCTCAGCTTTTCAAACTTTTAAAATTGTTGCATCACAAAATTACAGCAACTTAGCATGAACCTTTGTTGCTCATTGTCCCAATTGCATTGCCAAGCAGGGTCCCTTGCTTTTCCGAAATGAGCCCGAGTGTCGTTGAAATTCAAACGCCAGCATCATTCGATTTCACTGCTTTAATTTCAAAGTTCAGTTAAGGTATACATAGCTGGCTACAATATTTAGATTGCACAAGCACAAATTAAGAGTGCGAGTTTTGTTACCGTATTTTAGTTACCTGTGATTGCAGCTCAGCTTGGTACGTACTAAATTTTACTATTGTTAATTGTTCAGAATCATTTAATTCGAGTTCAAAGTTAAATCTCTTATTTCTAAATTGCGTAGATTCAAGTAGCTTTTGAAATGATTGTTGAGGTAGTCCAAGACTAACCTTATTTTACTGAATTTCGATGTGCTTCAGAAAGAAAGCTCACTATTAACTTCAGTCACTAAATTAACTTTCGATTTTCCGGTTTTATTAATTCTTTTGCTAAATTAAGTCAGAGTGTAGCGAAATTTATTACTTCTGACAAACTTCCAGTTTTCACACTACACGTGTCAACCTTCAGTTGCCACGCTTCTAGTGCTAATTATATGTGTAATAACCTTTCTTTTTTCAGTTACTATAGTAATTGTCCTTAGGACTGGCGACCGTAATTTCCCCCAAATCTCAAATATCTAATTACCGCCAGTTAATTGTTAACGTAACGGCCGCACATTTACTTTCTTTATTAACTTTACCCCTTTTCAAAATTAATTTCCACCAGTTTCATTTGCATTTTTCCTTTCATTTACCGACAGATTAACTTCGGTGACGATTGCTTTTCCCAAATTTCCATTAGGTACACGCGGTTTAATTTTTCACTGTCATTAAGGTCGATAAGTGAGGGGGAGATTACAGGCTGCTCGAATTGCTGCTGCAGACGCAGTACGATGCGCCACAGTCATACCCTGAATGCGACGGTTTTCCCTCTCGATGGTGCCACGTGACCGCCCGAGCCCGGTCTTCTTGCGACCATTCCTTCTCGCGACCACCGCTGCCGGGAATCATGTACAGTGGCTACGTTGCTGCGAAACCTTACCGCAGTATCGTGGAAGGGACATCCAGCTTCTGTTAGCCCCATTACACGACCTCTTTCAAACTCAATGAGCTGTTGATAATCGTCTTAAAGGCATTCTTGACTAACATCAAGTTACTATGTCCAGTCTCAAAGAGAAATAACGCTCACAACCATTACAGCGCGTATTTAATGCAAACCTGATTTGCTTCCTCATAATAGCGCTACTAACGCCACTCATATTCGACTGCCGCGAAATTTGAATAGACATCATGTTTCAGATGTAGAAACATGCTACTAACTTTTCGTTCATCTCGCATAACTCATTCATGGTGCTGGACTTTTTCTCATCAGAGTATTTATTTATGTTGAAAGTCAGTTACCAAGAGCTGATCATAAACAGTACTGGATGTACTAACTTCTCCGAATCACAACCGTCTATACTAACGGTTCGACCACGTGTCGGTTATGCTCTTACTCTAGGGGATCATTATGAACATCACTCATTGCCGGCTGGCTGCAGTGTTTTCACTGCCGAGCTGGTCGCCATCTCTCGCGGCCTAAAGTATATTCGCTCCTGCTCAGGTGAGTCCTTCGTTATCTGTAGTGACCCCCTGAGCGGTTTACGAGTTATCGACCAGTGTTTCCCTCGCTCTCGTCTGATGATGGCTATCCACGAGTCCCTCAATACTCTTGCCCATTGCGGCCGCTCTGTGGTCTTTGTGTGGACCCCGGGTCATGTGGGCATCCTGGGAAAGGAACGTGTTGACACGCTGGCCAAACAGGCTGTCGGTGCACCAGTCTTGGAGATTAGCCTTTCGGAGAGTGACCTCAGGTCAGTTCTGCGGCAGAAAGTACTTCGCACCTGGGGCGAAGAATGGCGCGCCCTTCCTTCACCCAACAAACTTCGGGCCATCAAGAAGGCTACTGGTGCGTGGCGCTTCTCCTTGCGGGTCCCTCGCAAGGACTCTGTTGTCCTCTGCCGACTGCGCATTGGCCACACCTGATAACGCACAGCTATTTATTGCGCCGCGGGGTGGACCCACCTTTATGTCGCTGCAGGTCAGCTTTGACTGTGGTCCACATCTTGTTGGAGTGCCCACTTTTAACTCCGCTCAGGCAGACGTTTGCGCTGCCTGATACGCTTCCTGCACTTTTATCAGATGACGTTGCGATGGCAAATTTAGTTTTGAGTTTTATTCGTGCAGGGGTTTTTTATCGCTGGATCTAAGTGTTTGTCCTTTTTTGTGTTGAGCCTGGCCTTTGGCCTACGATTTTAGACTGGGGTTTTTAGTGCGTTTCTTGATGGTTGGCTTTCCCTTTTTTTCTTTTTTCTTTTTTTTTTCTATGGTCGGCCAACCACTGTCATACTCGGTGTGATTTTAATTCCTTTTGTCTGGTCTCTGTCCGTGTCTTTCTTGTCCTCCCGGGTTCGATTCCCGGCGGGGTCAGGGATTTTCTCTGCCTCGTGATGGCTGGGTGTTGTGTGCTGTCCTTAGGTTAGTTAGGTTTAAGTAGTTCTAAGTTCTAGGGGACTGATGACCATAGATGTTAAGTCCCATAGTGCTCAGAGCCATTTGAACCATCTTTCTTGTCCTGTGTCGTCTGTTGTCATCTCAATTGTTTGTTTTTGTTTCTTGTGGGGTTTTCAAGTTGGCTCTAGTAGTCTGGTCCCTTCAGACTCACAAACCAACCAACCACGCCCTGTGTTTCCTCTGCTTCTGATGCGACGTTCCAAGTTCTGGTAGCTAAGGAGTCTTTACGGTAGTTGGATAACTTGTTCCGCGAGAACGTTTAGGTTTAAACGGAAGTATTGCGCCGATACACGACCTCACTGTCGGAAGCCTTTTGTAGTGCAAGCGGAGAGTTTAGTTTCTCTCTTGACAATAGTCAGGGACAAATTGATTTGGAAGACGGTGACGCCCACCGGCTCGGCGCGTACAGATACCGGGCGTCGTTTAGCCGTCGCTGTCAGGAGAGAAATGGGCGCGATATTTTGAGTTATGGGGGCCGGACACATTTGTAGCTCCACCCCCGTGATGTGGCCCTTATCGCTGGGCGCGGCAGTAACTCATCGCGAGTAATTGGACGCCTGCCGGGGGAGAAGTGAATGAGGGTTGAGGCGGCGCAGCAACTGCGAACTGGAAGCTGGAAGGCAGGCGCTGTCCGCTTCGTCTTCGAGGAGCTTAAAAGAATAAGTCGAGCGCTACGGTTTATTTGCGCAGTTACCTGTTGGTGAAATAATCACTTCCACTGGGCCGTTACGGTCTTTCGAAGTGCGGAGGGACGAGAGAGATAATATGAAATAAAAGCTCTCTCGCATCCACCAACTTACATATACTCAACAAATAAATATATATACACTGAGCAAGTAACAAATTTTATAGATCTTTTATCACAACTGGGAGCACGGATAACTGTAACCAATCACATTTATTATATTACACGTTCCTCTACGCGTTTCGGCGTATTATACCTCCATCATCAGGTGGACTTAGGCCAGTTAATGAGGCATGGACGTATTGTATGTACGAGTTTTGGGTGAACTGTGCCACTGCCTGGCACCAAAAGACAAACAATGCTGAAAGTTATGTGAATTTTTTGCACTAAATTTGTGTCTTAAAATAGGCTTTACTGTTGTTTGCTGCCAGGCTGCAGTCATACATACAGTACATAATTAACATAAAACACTCTGTGATGGAGGCATCACTTTTTGAAACTTGTTGTGGAAAGTATGGTATAATAAATGTGGCTTGTTACAGCAGTTTGTATTGTCAATTGATGTACAGAACGATCACGGACAAGCCAAAACTAAATTTTATTAAACTCAGAATATTTTGCGAGGATTTTCGAATGATAAGTGCTCGTTTTTAGGAATCGGACCATTCAAAAACATTTACACGTTTCTGAGACGCAAATAATATTTGATTTTTTTTTTTTTTTTTTTTGGTGCCTCGACGCCTAATGATGAGCTCTAGTGGCTCGAAATGCGTCGCGAATAAATAATGTCCTAAGATCACTCATCAATAATCAATGCGACTGGATGCGCTGAAATGTAAATGTCGTGTGACTAGGGCCTCTCGTCGGGTAGACCGTTCGCCGGGTGCAAGTCTTTCGATTTGACGCCACTTCGGCGACTTGCACGTCGATGTGGATGAAATGATGATGATTAAGACAGCACAACACCCGGTCCCTGAGCGGAGAAAATCTCCGACCCAGTCGGGAATCGAACCCGGGCCCTTAGGACTTACATTCTGTCGCGCTGACCACTTTTTTTTTCTCTCTCATTTTGTCCTATATAGTTCGTTGCGTTTGGTCTGGGCGGACGTCACAAGACATCTGTTCAAATTGATCGTTGATTCCTTGACTCAGTTTTTTTATTACAGAGAGCACACAGCCCTCTGACCGAACACGCTGAGCTACCGTGCCAGCGACCACTCAGCTACTGGGGGCGGACACAGGGTGCGCTGATATGATCTTCATTGTAAAACAGTGAGGGAAAACCAATACCGCCAACATGGCAAATGATTGCTGGTGAACGGAAACTAAAGAGCATACTGAGACAACAACGACAACAAGAAGAACACACACAAGGAAGTGAAGCAGTACAGTTGGCATCGATACTCGAAAGAAAAAAAGAAAGCGGTCGTTTACCAGTGCCTTGGAGATACTGACGTGTGAAAGTTTTACCATGCGCATGCTCGGTGTTGTGTCTAGGAATTCTGCCTACTCGGTTCGCTAGACAAAGAATCTAGCAACTGGTATTAATGAGTTTTCTTATAATAAGAAAATTACAGTACTTAGCTTTGCCAGATGTGTCGCAAGCAAAGGACGACAGAGTAGACAGTCACAAGACTGTGCTACATAGAAAGTACTGATGATAGAGCTACGATGCGGCGGCTAACGAAGTTGGTAACGTTGACGCTGCTGTCCAAGTAGGCCGTCACCAGTCGGGCGCGGCGCTTATGTCCTCTTCTCCTCTTCACATAGGGGCAGCTACTGTCGCGTTGTCGTCCTGGAAGGGAGGTCAGTCAGCATGCGACTGACTGACTTCTTCTCACAGCCTTCTCTTCCCTGCCGTTCTGACTGGCGCGCCGGCGCAGAGATAGCGCCGTAACACAGAAGGTTAAAGAACACTCTGCAGGAATGTAAGCATCAATAAAATGATATAAATGTTCGTAAATGTGTTGTCACGTAAAGTAAAACATTTATTACGGGCATTGAAGATGATTCAGAAGTAAAAGAAGCGAACCGTTATAATGGATTATACTGTAAATGATGAAAGTATGTGAATGCAGCTTGCCGCTAACTTGGTGTAATACCTCTCACACATAAACCTGTACAGTAAAGTAAGGGCCTCCTGTTTTATCTTTAGGCTGATCCGTGATAAGACAGGCAAACAATTATACTAATGGAGGATTCTGCGTATTTTCTATAATTTCATTCGCTCTCTCTCTCTGTCCTTTATCTATATACAGGTTTAAATATAATATTTCATTACGTGAACTCAGCCCAATAGAATCTCTGGTGGAGCCCTTCGTCTTAATATTCAGCGGCTGGCTTGCTGTAAAAGATCTTTATATCTATTATTATTGTTAAGCGCTGCATTCAGTTGGGAAAATCGATCGTTTGAACAATTCGTTCATTTTACGACAGATTTAGAATTTCAGATGTGTCCGAAGCCTTTTTGGACGATTTTATAAAATCTCGGTGATTGCAGGCTCTCTTCGTCACAACTGAAACTTCCCCACTAATTACAGGGCCAAGACAATCATCAATGATTCAGACAGAGAACTCATTCGTCATTCACTCTAGAATAAAAGGGTCACAAACCTTATTTCTGAGGAAAATTGTATATTCAATCCATCTCCATTACATGTTCCGGTTTTTGTTGATTCCAAGTCTTACTTAATTTGCGTTTACAGTTTTTCTCTCTCTTCAAATAACCCGCTAGTGGCACAAACATTAATAGCTCGCTTTATCGAGAAGAAGAGCAAATATGTCTCTTTTAGCAACCGGACAATCTTCCAACAGATACTTCCGAAGCTGTCCTAGTTATCCCTCCCTAACAACCATGGAGAATACCTATATGTATCTCCGTTCTTCCAAAGAATAAACGTACTAGAAAAATACCTTGGCGTCGACGAGCTGTCGGCGCATATATTACTAGAAAATCCGATCAGATGCTTTCCAAAAGTGAACAAATGTGGATGATTTGATTGATAATTATTAATTATTGCGTGGTAGAGGGTAATTTTCCGTGGGGAGATTACAATGCCCCTCGCAGCGAGCGAAGTTTGTGAGCTCAATTTTTATTTGCCGAACACACTTCGCGAGCTATCTATTAGTGTGGATAACCCGGAAGTGATAATTGTCAGTCCACCGACTGGAAAAGAATATTATGTTTAAGACAGACGAAGAAAAGAAATATTGAAAACAAAAGAAATGAAGAGACAGGTACTGCGGCTGTATTGCTTTTACGTGCATCAAGGTGTTATGTCTGCTGTGCACAACCAAGGAAGATGATCTTTCATGAAACTGTTATCAGGGTCTACCCATTCGGGAACTTTCTTAAGCAGGGAAACCTTGGAAAACCTCTTAAGCCTAGACCCCCAGCTTACGGTACATAGAAGATAGGAAAGCCTATAGAAGGAAAAAAAATAATTGTGGAAATAGATCTCTAAAGGAAAGATAGGGATCGATTTATATAACGCTTTGGAGAAGAGTGATTTGTGCCTCTAGCAAAAAAAAAAAAAAAACATTTTACAATAAATAACGTAAGTTTTCGTTTTACAATCTTGTTCCTAGGACAATCTCTTGCGGTGGTAAAACTCCCCCGGGTCTTGCATGTCCCCGACGTCCACATTTGTAGTCGGTCTTCTACGCGGCCCACTTTGTAGTCGGTCTTCTACGCGGCCCCCAATGGGAAGAGTAGAAGGAACAGGGATACCCGATTTCACATGCAACATTCATTCCGGAAGAATTAGCAATGACCAAAGGGGAAACTCTTCCTGTAAGAGAACTGGTTAGATTGCACCGTCCAAGATTCTCCTTTTTGAAAGCAAAATCCTTATGGCTTCATGCATCCTTTTTCTTACGACGTACTTCAAGGAATTTCACCATTAACTAATGCTGTTGCCACAACATCCTCATATTTATTCTAGTTTGAATACTCTTTCGGACTTTGCATCCCCACTTGTGCTTATAAGTCCGAAAATTGTGACACATTTCTGTCAGTGATTTGTTCTTCGTAATTTAAAGGATTCATGCAACTTACAGTAGATTTTGGATTCAAATCATCGAATAATGGAAAGTGTGGTTCATTTTATACAAAGACATAATCCCTCATTTCCTTGAAAGTCATATAATTTATCTATACTCAAAAACTTTTTATCCTAAATACACATATTTCTCCAATTGATTGTTGTAATGTAAAAGTTATTAGCATTGAGGAATGCGGATTCACTTCTTTCATTTATTCTCTGATTCATACGGCGTTCACACATGCACATATATGGAAATGGATTTTTTTTTTCAGACAAAAATTCCAAACGAACACGACCCATTAAATAACTACTAATTCTATGAATATTACTTTCTTTAAACATTCAATAATAAATTAAAAACGCTTAACTTCTAATTATAACACCTTTTCTTTTTAAAGTTCAACATGAATCAGTTTACCCTCGCGTTTGGTGCGAGTCTCTTCCAAAGCATATCTGTGTCGTCTATATCGATTCTAACTCTCGCGCCGACGTCAACTGTTTTGCGCGGGAAATTATCTTTGCGGCGTTAACCGTCACTCATGATTCACTGCCTCAACACATCCCTTCACACGTTTACACATCTAAGCGTGCACTTGAAATTATATATGAACCTTCACTCAGAACCTCTTTTGATTATTCAGCGTCATTTACGGGAAACATTTCATTGTTCTTGAAGGTCAGTTAGATCCTTTATAAATCTTGATGACATTAGCAATGCTAAAGTTCCATGTTCACCCAAACACAGGTGAAGCCTATCTCCACTATCTTCTTTGCAACACTCGATAGTAATAGTTAGTCACTATTTCTATAGTCCATGTCACTGATTAATTATTTCAATTTAAAGTTTTCTAACACTACACACACAGTTTATTGTTATGTTTTTTTACGAGCGTTCATCTCTGTCACTCGCAACACCATTCCTCCCTATCTTCTAATCTTCATTAAATTTTTTCAAGTCGTTATGGGAAAATAACCCTTTTATTTTGTTCGATCCCGGGTATGCTAATAGATAAGCCCCAGGATTCGGAATTTGTAGGATAATGTATGGGCCAGTGTATAGTAACTCCCATTTCTTTATACTTTTCTTTATTAAGGATGATTTGGTATGTCTTTTGACTAGTACCTTTTCTCCGACCCGGTATGTCTGTACCCTCTTGATTAATTTGTCAAATTGTTGTTTTCTCTGATCAGCTTTTTTCGTCATATTTATGATGGCTTGTCTTATTTTTTCTTCCCAAGGCATCTCAGTTTCCTGAGTTTTGGGCATATGTTCAGTCCTGAAGTTTTCCTCTTTTGCTTAGAACATCAATTCATGAGGTGTATATCCAGTTGAGGAGTGGGGCATGTTATTGTATATCTGCTCAAACTCTTCCACATAATTTGCCCACGCAGTCTGCTTATTATGGCAATACGTCCTCATAAATCGATTGAACTCTAAAAATTCTCTCAACCAAATTGCCTTGTGGGTGGTAAAATGATGTTAGTATGTGTTTCACACCGACTTGAGACAAAGTCTGTTTCCATCGGAGTCCCGTGAATATCTTGGCATTGTCTGTTATGATCGCTTTAGGGGTACCAACATGTGGAAGATAATCCCTTATCAATCTTAATACAATTACTTTGGCTGTAGCCGCCTTTATCGGGTATAGCTTTACGTATTTCGTACACACATCGAGAAATGCCAACACATATCTAACACCACCTCTTGAAGTAGGTAACGGTCCACACAGATCGCACGAAATTAATTCTTTTGGTTCTTGGACTAATATTGAGCATAATGGGTGCTTACTCCCTTTTGAATCCGGCTTTGTTTTTTTGACAGATTATGCATTTCTTTAAGACCTCATGCACTCTGCGCTTTATGTTGGGAAAATAACAGTACCCACTTATCTTGTCTGCACATTTTGTCGCACCGAAATGTCCCCAGGTTAAATGGGTGAACCATATGAGTTTCTCTATTTGCGCCTCAGGTATACAAACACACCAACGGACTTTGTTTTGCCTTCCACAGCGGAAAAATTATACGCCATTTACCAGTTTGTAATAATTTGCCATCTGATCCGCAGGTTGCTGTTGTAACCTTTGAATGACACTTCCCCATTGAGCATCTCTTTTCTGTAACTGGGCCATATGCGCACACAAATTGACGTAGTACGTCTTAAATGGATTTTCCTGCAGCAGCAATACAGGGAATTCTGAGTTATTATTTACTTCAATCTCTTTGGTTAAACCCTGCGGTGACCTTGATAGAGCGTCAGCAATAATGTTTTGCTGCCCTGAGACATGTACGATCTTAAATTGGTATTGTTGCAGAGCGAGAGTCCATCTAGCCAGTCTGGGGTGTAACAGTTTACACGTTTGTAAAAACGTTAATGATTGATGATCGCAATATACGATAGTCTTTGACCCATATAGATAATAATGAAATTTTTTAAATCCCCAGACGACCGCAAGAGCCTCTAATTCTGTCGTCGTGTAAGTTCGTTCACAGTTGGATAAAACACGACTGGCAAACGCAATAGGACAGAAGGTGAGTTGTCCATTTATCTTGCGTACTTGGAAAAGACACGCACGCTCCAAGACCCACATTCGACGAATCTGTTGACAAGTAAAATTCTTCTTGCATGTCCGGATGGTACAAAAGCGGTGCATTTACTAATTGCTTCTTTATCTCCTCGAATGCTTCTTGACACTCTAATGTCCAGAGCCAGGCCACATCCTTCTTCAGCAAACTATTTAGAGCTGCTGCATTCATGGCCTGATTTGTTATAAATCTTCTAAAAAATGAGGCAAGGCCCATAAACCCTTTTAATTGCCTCCTATTTCTGGGTGTTGGAAACTTACTAATCGCAATTAGCTTCTCCTTGGTTGGTAAAATTCCCTTTGCGTCAATTATATGCCCCAGGAACTTGATTCTATTTACTGCAAAATGGGATTTCTGTAGGTTAACAGTTATTCCCATGGTTTTGAACACGTCCAACACCCGACTCAGTAAGGTAATCGATGCAATAAGCAAATCATCAACAAACACTGTTATCCTGGTTCTTAGTTCTGGGCCTAGTGCATAATCTAGAGCTGCTATAAAGATTCCAGCACTAATGTTGAGTCCGAAAGGAACTACAGTAAATTGGTAACTTCTTCCGGAATAAATGAAAGCCATATATTTCCTTGATGACTCATCCAGCTTGACTTGCCAATAAGAACTCCGCAAATCAATGCTTGTCAAATATTGGACATCCTGGAACCGTTGTATAAGTTCGTCTATGTTTTCCGGATGTGTTCTCACTGGAATTATGATTTTATTTATTTCTCTGGCGTCGAGTACCAGTCTCACAGTCCCATTTGCTTTTGGCACGACCAACAATGGGGAGCAGTATGGGCCTGTAGAGGGTTCGATCAAACCCCATTTCAACATGCGATCTATTTCTTTTTGAACTTGAGCCTTTAACCTCCAGGGAACAGGACAGAAAGTTCTACAATACGTTTCGTGCGGCTTAACGTAGAGATGGCATATGTATCCCTTAATAACTCCTGGCCTTTCATCAAACACGTTTTCATACGCTAATAATAATTCTTTGAGCTGCTTCTTCTGATCTTCAATAATGCAGTCGGGTTCATTTAACTTCTCATACACTAATTGACCGAAATCTCCTTTGACTTGGAACTCATTAATTACGTGCTGTTTAGAATTTTGTGCCGTCCTGATTACTTGCACACTGATCTCACAATTATATTTTCTCGTAAGGCTTTCTTTTTTCAACAACTTCAACTCAATTTCTTGTTTATTAATATTCAACCAAATTTTTCCTGTTTTAAAATCTGTTCTGCATCCGTATTGACGTAGGCTGTCGACTCCGATAATGCAATCTACCACCAAATTTTTCACAACAAGGAATGTGCTTAATATTGCTACATTTCCGACTTCTACACTAACTAGTGACTGCACTTTTACATTAGCCGATCTAACCCCAACGGCTCCTATTATTCTGCAATTTTGAACTGGAAAAATTGGTACTCGTCTTATATTTCTGATCTTGTTGAATAGTGCCTCCGAAATAACATTTGTGGTTGCAGCTGTGTCTAAAACCGCCACTATAGGTACAGTCTCCAAAATGACTTGCACTTCGGCTACTGCCACCTGTTCCTTATCCTCATCCTGTGGTTCTAAGTCCTCAGTCAGTTCATCTGCCAGTAATCGTCCATCATTATACGTTAGCAAGGGTACACATATCCTGTTGCCCCTCAACCAATTGTTGACCGCTCCTCCGGGGCACGAGTGGGTCCTTACAAGTTTGTTGGATTTTGATTTGCCTGCTGGTTGACATCATCCGTCACTTCGGTAATTACCGGTTGATTCGTAGATGTCCGTCCCCACTGATGTTGGTTATTTGAGTTCATTCCCCCCGGTTGATTCCACTTTCTATTACTGTTATTATTCCAGGCTTGAGGTCTGAAATTCCTTTCGTTCCCCCACACGGGATTGTATCTTTTCCCATTCCTGTTGTTCCTTGGATAGCCCCTCGCAAGACTATTGCCGGTGTTACTATTGAGATTCTGAGGGGTTTCTCCGCTATTTAACGATCTCTGTCCATTCCCTTGCCTACCGTTTGGCGGAGGTTCTATCTCCCTATATTGGAATCTGTTATTACGGGCTTTCTGGTTGTTCTCTTCAATAATATCTATATGGTCTAACGTCGTGAGGAACGACTCCAAGTCTTTATCATTGCCGTAAATCAATTGATTCCGGATGCTAATTAGTAGTCTTGCCTTAAGTATGTTTATTATGTCTGGCAAGGGCATAGGTCTGTCCCAGTATCTAGTTTTATTTATATATTTTTCAAAATACTTCCTAAGGCTTCCTTTTGAAAAGGAGAAAGGCTCTGGGTAGAGCACCTCCTGCCTTAGGCGTTCCTGTACCCCTTCTGACCAGAACATTGCTAAAAACGCCTTCTCAAAATCGTCATATGTCGAGCAAACAGAAGTCATGTCCGAGGCCCAAATCGCCGCCGAACCTTGTATATATCCTGTAACGAAACTGATCTTCTGCCACTCCGACCAATTTCTGGGTAGCACTCCTCTGAAACTTCGAATAAAAACAATTGGATGGACCCCCCTTTTGTCAGTGTTAAAAATCTGGAATTGCCGATGCTTTATCATTTTTTCTTCGGCATGGCAAAGGCTATCGTAATCTCCGTTAGATAAGACTTCACGCGAACAACTAGCTCGAGGCAATTTAATGTTTGAGTTACTTACACAAGTCGGTATCGTGTGCGAATGTGCAGTAACTGGCTCTATAGTCGCTGCCAACTTCTGCTGCTGGCCTGTATTCATTTGTTCTGAGCCTTGTTGTGAAACGCGTATCGACTCTTCTATCGTTTGTTTCCAATGCTCGAAATCAGCACCTAACTGCTGTCGCACTTCCTCAAGTCCTTTCGCAAACAAATTCTCTTCCTGTTTGCCAAATAGACTCTGGAATGCTGCCTTAACATTTTGCTCAACGTTTTCACACATTAGCCTTTTGTTTTCTAATGTGATTTCGGATAATTTACCCGTTAATACATTAATTTGGTGGTCTATAACATCTTGACGCTCTGTCAGATGTTCAACACTTTCCTTTAGGTTAGTCTGCGTACGTGCCAATTCAGGAAGTTGCGCAATTGCACATGACATGGCATCTTGCTTTTGTACTAATTGCGGAACCATTTCCACCTGTTCCCGTACGGTATCTATCTTAATAGCCACATACTCCTTCATTTCTACACGTACGCGGTGAGTAGATTCCTCACATTGAGCTTTCACCAATTCTATTTGTGCAGTTAATTTTCGTTCCGTCTCTTCGGCCTGATCTTTAAGTTCCTTTGTCTTCGCCTCTCCGCTGCTCTAATTCGGAAAAACTGTCTTGTAACTGCTGCTTAATCTCAGTTTTCAAATTTTCCTGCCCTTCCGTAACTGAGGCTAATTTCGCGTTCAAATCATTTTGCCCTTCAGCAACTGAGGCTAATTTCGCATTCATATTATTCATGCTCTCGGTTATCATCTGCATCTGTCTCATGATCATGACCAATGGATCTAACCCATGTTGCGTACTTGCCGTTTCATCTCCAGCCGTGTCTACAGGGCGTTCTCTTGCGCTATCTGTAGCAATCGGTTCTACAACACTTCTTACTACATCGTTATTATCAGTGCTAACAGCTGAAGGCTGTTGCGTGCTGCTCTGCTCTGCTTGACTCATCTTAAACATTGCCCTAGTTAAAACCATATAAATGTTCTACCGTCAAAATATATATATATATATATATATATATATATATATATATATATATATATATATGTCTCCCTTCTACTGTCACTATATGTATCTCCGTTCACACAAGAGTACTTCTGTGGCTAGCTTCTTACTGTACTTATACAAATAAATGCAACTGGGGCAGGTCAATCAAACTACATCTAGCATGAACACAATTAATCAATGTTCAAATATCCAACAATACTAAATAGAAAATTGTATACTTCATCTATACTAGCAAGCTTTAATAATAAAATTATAGATTTGGCCTTTTCTCTGCGCCCAGCGTGTTGTTTTATGTTCTTATTTGTAGATCCACTTAATGTGACTGCGAGTCTTTCTTCTCTTTTCCAAGCGTCAGTTAAGTTGGCTCGTCATAGTTCACATGAAACAGAGAACAAAATTATTTTAACAACGTCCAAAAACGTGTCCTGTCACGGATTGGCCATTATAATGGATTATACTGTAAATGATGAAAGTATGTGAATGCAGCTTGCCGCTAACTTGGTGTAATGCCTCTCACACATAAACCTGTACAGTAAAGTAAGGGCCTCCTGTTTTATCTTTAGGCTGATCCGTGATAAGACAGGCAAACAATTATACTAATGGAGGATTCTGCGTATTTTCTATAATTTCATTCGCTCTCTCTCTCTCTCTCTCTCTCTGTCCTTTATCTATATACAGGTTTAAATATAATATTTCATTACGTGAACTCAGCCCAATAGAATCTCTGGTGGAGCCCTTCGTCTTAATATTCAGCGGCTGGCTTGCTGTAAAAGATCTTTATATCTATTATTATTGTTAAGCGCTGCATTCAGTTGGGAAAATCGATCGTTTGAACAATTCGTTCATTTTACGACAGATTTAGAATTTCAGATGTGGACGAAGCCTTTTTGGACGATTTTATAAAATCTCGGTGATTGCAGGCTCTCTTCGTCACAGCTGAAACTTCCCCACTAATTACAGGGCCAAGACAATCATCAATGATTCAGACAGAGAACTCATTCGTCATTCACTCTAGAATAAAAGGGTCACAAACCTTATTTCTGAGGAAAATTGTATATTCAATCCATCTCCATTACATGTTCCGTTTTCTGTTGATTCCAAGTCTTACTTAATTTGCGTTTACAGTTTTTCTCTCTCTTCAAATAACCCGCTAGTGGCACAAACGTTAATAGCTCGCTTTATCGAGAAGAAGAGCAAATATGTCTCTTTTAGCAACCCGACAATCTTCCAACAGATACTTCCGAAGCTGTCCTAGTTATCCTTCCCTAACAACCATGGAGAATACCTATATGTATCTCCGTTCTTCCAAAGAATAAACGTACTAGAAAAATACCTTGGCGTCGACGAGCTGTCGGCACATATATTACTAGAAAATCCGATCAGATACTTTCCAAAAGTGAATAAATGTGGATGATTTGATTGATAATTATTAATTATTGCGTGGTAGACGGTAATTTTCCGTGGGGAGATTACACCGTCTAATGGTACACACTTACAAATAATTGTGTTTATTTACAAAACCAGACACCAGTACAAAAAGAAAAATGACGACTGTAGCGACTACGACAGGAAACATACGAAATGATCATACTTCTACTGAGACATTAAACCATTAGAAACTTACCATTTACGGAAATTAAAATTCCTTACGGCAGATGGGTTGGGCATTTTTGTAGAATATCGAGTACTCAAATACTGATGAGACACGCTGATGATATAACTAGGAAGTCAAGAAGAGAAAATGCACGTTGATCGTACTCTCGTTTTTAGACTACTTACTTATTCGGTGATCACAGGCCGTATAGAGAACGCTGCACTAACGATTTCCCTCGAATTACGATTAACATGTAGGAATGGTTGCAAACATTAATAGCTCCCTGGCAGATTAAAATTGTGTGCCCAGCCGAGACTCGAAGTCGGGACCTTTGCCTTTCGCGGGCAAGTGCTCTAACCAACAGAGCTACCGAAGCACCACTCACGCCCGGTACTCACAGCTTTACTTCTGCCAGTACCTCGTCTCCTACCTTCCAAACTTTACAGAAGCTCTTCTGCGAACCTTGCAGAACTAGCACTCCTGAAAGAAAGGATATTGCGGTGACATGGCTTAGCCACAGCCTGGGGGATGTTTCCAGAATGAGATTTTCACTCTGCAGCGGAGTGTGCGCTGATATGAAACTTCCTGGCAGATTAAAACTGTGTGCCCAGCCGAGACTCGAACTCGGGACCTTTGCCTTTCGCGGGCAAGTGCTCTAACCAACCGGGCGTGAGTCGTGCTTCGGTAGCTCTGTTGGTTAGAGCACTTGCCCGCGAAAGGCAAAGGTCCCGAGTTCGAGTCTCGGCTGGGCACACAGTTTTAATCTGCCAGGAAGTTTCATATCAGCGCACACTCCGCTGCAGAGTGAAAATCTCATTCTGGATTAATAGCTCCATTTGAGTCGAACATTACATCTCGACTGTCCGCACACTCAAAGTGGCTGCGTATCTACTTATTTCGCTTTTTTGGTAGTGTCCTTTCTAGTGCCTGTACAGTGCCAAATATTTCACTAAAGCCATTGCTGTGATTTCCAGTTTCTGACATTCGAGCTTGATATGCCACTGTGCAATTTGTGGTCTTTTACTATTCGATATTTTGGGGAAGCATTAGGCTATTTAATTTATTTCCGTCCTCGTCCACCAGAGATGTTTAATCTGCCGGCGGGTGAGTATATCGATATGACCAGCACAGAGCGTATCGCTTTGTGGTTGGGGGGGGGGAGGGGTGTCGGAGCCCAGCAGAAGCTGCTGGAGACGCTGACTGCACTGGCAGACCGTCTGGCATCAATCGCCGTGTAAAGTCCGGCGCAGTGCACGCCACGGCATATCACTCCACTGCATGAAGCTGTTTGCAGGTGCCATCCTAGTCAGTACTTTCGACCCTACTGTGGACTTTGGGTTTGTTTTCGATTTCTCTTTGAACGGCTCGTATCTGCTGTTGCCGGAATTTGTGGATTTTACAGAACAGCTGGCTCGCATTTTCTCCTTATAAAGCCGCTCGCAGCCATATCGGGTAGGCACGAAGTGGGGCTGTTGATAAAATATCGATATATTTATATATTTGCCCCCAAAAATATCGATGCATATCGGCCACGTTTAATTCACCGATATATCGAAGTCGAAATGGGAATATAGAGTGCCGATATTTGTATTTTATATTATATTTCTTTCGCAATTCTCGATAAATATTTGAAATCATTCTTTTGAAACTGTAGTAGAACATAATTTTACTTTCACTGTGTGAAGGAGTCTTACTACTTTGTAAGCTTTCATCACTTCTTTCTCTGTGTGTGAAGCAGGTATAGGTGGTACATAGAAGTCTGACTGCACTGGGAGGGTGAAGAGGGTGTGATGGTCACAACAAATTTCCGATGTGAAGTCGACATGAAGTGTTCCGGACAGATCCGATATGTGACGAAGCTGAGAGATGAACCCACCGGACACCTTTTATTGTGCCACTTACATGCAGTTACCACTGTTAGCAAAGTGGTTATCGCCAAGTGTGGAACTGCATCGTTCTCCTTTTAATTCTTGCCCTAAGATGGATAAGCAGGTGGCTACCTTGTTGATGTACAGAATATCGAATAACAAATCAATATTTAAATATATAGATCTAAAAACGGCAGTATTTTTGCAATGTGCAGCCGATATTTTTAAAGGTCCGTACGTAGATAATTTTTCTGTCGATATATTTTGTCGATATATCGAGGGCGGATACGGATTACCGATATTTTTAAAAATATGATGACTCTTAGTACGAAATGTGAACGGAAACTTCCGGTTCTCCAGTTAATCGATCAACTTTAACAGACTGTGTGGACTGGAAACCGGCCTCTCGTACGGTGTGTATTACGGACAGCGTTTGTTTGCGTCTTGCTGAATCCAAAACCGTAGATTTAGCTCTGTTCTTTCTTGAGATATGACATTAATATTAATAATATAAAGCTATTTTGTTAAGGTAATGACCGAGCGAGGTGGCGCAGTGGCTAGCGCACTGGACTCGCATTCGGGAGGACGACGGTTCAATCCCGCGTCCAGCCATCCTGATTTAGGTTTTCCGTGATTTCCCTAAATCGCTCCAGGCAAATGCCGGGATGGTTCCTTTGAAAGGGCACGGCCTACTTCCTTCCCTGTCCTTCCCTAATCCGATGACCTCGCTGTCTGGTCTCCTTCCCCAAACAACCGAACCTAACAATTCATGTTAAGGTAATACGTTGAAGACAGTCGCGCGTGCTTTACAAGATAAATAAATTTTTATTTTAGCCAATAGCACCTAAACTTTTGTAGTCTCTTTTATGATGGATAGTATCTGCCTGAGGCTCTGCGTCGTCAAACGGCTGTATTAATTCGTGTAAGTATTTCAGTAACTGAAATGGCCATAGTTTTTATGCAACTCCATGTCAACGATCGACTAAATCATTGAGGTGGGATTACATTTGTCTTCGTTCAGTTACAAAGAGGTTGTGCAATAGTTTGTATTTAGCATGATTTTTGAGTGTGAGTAATAAGAAGCAGTCAAATGAAAACGAGACAGATGGGAAAAAAGTAAGTAAACTCTTTCTTATTTCAAAAGTAATCGCCATATCTCTTGCTGGATTTAACCCACTTGAGACGATACGGTTAGTGCCCTCAAGGAAAAGTGTTTGCGATTGCTTGCGGAATCATGATTGCACCAAGGCACGTGAGCGGACTCACATGTTATTCAGGTTATTTGGACTACGCTGCAGAAATTTCGCTGGGAAGCCCTTACACATTCTCCACAGAGTTCCGATTTCTCCCCATGCGATTTCCTTACTTTTAGCGCCCAATAGAAAAACATTCGTGGCCGTCGATTTGCTTCGGACGAAGAGGTGCGCGCCTGGGTACAATCATGATTCCGTAGGCAGCCGCAAATATTTTTCCAAGAAAGTACTGACCGTGTTGTCTAACAACGGGATAAATGTATCAACAGTTAGGCGATTACTTTTTAAACAATAAACAGTTTACTTACTTTTTTCCATCTGTCTCGTTTTCATTTGATTGCCCCCTGTAGGGTACAATATGAAACGAAAAGTGCGACTTCACAACAGTGAAGTGATTTTGGCAGCAGCGGAGACACTTACTAGCATTAGAGCGTGCACCTCATCACCAGTTCACACGGCCCATACAGAAACTCGTTAGGGTGAGGACGGACAGTCGTAAAGCAAGCCGTGTCCCGCATTCCACCAACCGCCGAGGATATATTTCGATACTAAGGGGAGGCTGCAACGCACTGTCTCCCCTCTTGATCGTTACAGCTCATGTAGGAGGCCAGTAGCATTTAATTACGCATTTCTGCTATCCACTGACCCCAGCAGGCATTTCATCGGGCGTCTGCGAGCCTGATACGAAAGTATCAAGCTCGCAGACGCCCAGATGAAATGGGCGGCTTGTCGCCGTCGCTGCAGACAGGAATGTGGCGCCCCACAGCCTACGCCCCCGATAGCGGTCTCCGCCCCCCGTAGCGGTCCCCGATGGGCGTCCCCGCCTCCCCCTGCGCCGACATCAATATCTGCTCTGCCGCCAGCAGCGACACGGCGCACCTCACATGTCGGAGGTCACACCACGTACTAGACAGGGACGTAAACGCGCTTCCCCTTCCACTCAGAAAGGTGGGAACCTCCCTCTGAAGCTGTGTATATGACGTCACCTCCGGCCCACTGCCTTTCAAGTTGTACATGGCAAAACGTTATTTGGCATCCCTCTGTCTTAACAGGGTATTTTGAGTCATTCACGTTTGTTTCTCCTGATTTAGGTTTCCGTCTTTTCCATTAATTGCTTGAAGACAATCAGATTTTATTCTCTCGAGAAAAATCTCTGACACGGTTGATACCGGCATAACCTCAAACTCCAGAAAACACAGCCATGAAAATTGTTTTCTGGCAATTTTTGACAGTTTCCCACTGCAAATAACACTGCCTACCTTTTTCACCTTGCGAAAGCAAATGGTCATTGCCAATGCTTTATGTCCACTAGCACGAAAGCTATGAAAAAATAGCCTTTCGTCAAGTGAATTGCATTTTGTTCAAAAAGAAGTACTTGCAATACATAATCACCATAATCATCATTAGTAGATTTATTTATTGCTGAGTGTCGTGATCTCATTTATTCATTCATATCTTAAGTAACTGAAATTTCGACTTGATGTCTCCATCCACAGCGATCTTCAGCTCTTCTTAATATGACGTGAAGAGATAGGCCGGTAATATTCTTCGTTTGATCCTACCCTCCACTTACTGTTCTTCTTCGTAGTCTTTTCCTTTATCTTCCCTTGTAAAATGGTGCTTTTCTGAATTATCCCCTTCTCTTCGCCGAATGTGTCCAGGAAATGGAAGCAGCTTTCACTGACACGGGTAGATGAACTTTTTGTGATGCTAACTTCTTCTGTGATGAAGGCACGGTTCTTCTTTCTGTCCATGGCACGCGTAACATCATCCTCCACCACCACATCCCGAAGTCATCAATTAGGCTCTTATCGCAGCCGTACTAGAACAGAGGGAAGTATCTAGTTACTCCTTTAATGCGGTGCAGACTTGTGAGTCGGGGAGCTGAGCTAGACGGCCACCAACACCCACGCCAGATAAATGACGGTTAGCATTGTTCAGCTTCATCTGCCATCGTGTATGTTTGCTTTTATAGACCGCTGGGAACACCTGCTGGCGAATGCCGGTTGAGTCCCTCTTCGCCACAGACGGACAACAGTCAACCAATTAGAGCACACACAGCTGCGCTTTCGGAATTACTTGAGAAATGTGTATACGTATTTCCCCCATAAGTTAAGGTGACCTTCTGGAATCAGGAAAATCAAACTATGTGGCGACGCTGCAAGATGCCTGAAGTGACCAGGACAAACCTGTCTGGGGAAAAATGACCGCTGTTTACCAAAACAAGAAATGAAACATATACAAATATGAAAAATTTCACTTTCAGTGGACTACCGCCTTTTATCGGCAGTCACTTACTGTGTTCAAGCAATGTTCCTCGTTAGTGAGAAGAGCTGTTGATGATCCTGACTCCATATGTAGAATGTTGTTGCTATTACTAACGTAGCCTGCACTGTGTAGTCTCATTTGTTTTGTCGAAAATAAACATGACGAGACCGTCCCTGTGTGAAAACACGAGTCTATTCTTAAACCAACCATTATAAACAGTGCTATTTACGTGGAACGAATAGCGCCGTTACCAGTTTCGAACCGACAGGCTCATTATCAGACGGCTGTTTATATTTAATATTGTATATAAAGGTCTCTCTTTTTTGCCTTTGTTTTCCATAAAATTTAACACAAGGTCTATACCATTTCTTTGGTGAACTAGCTTTCCTTAAGTGTTTAAATTAGTTACAATCTATGCTCATTCAGTATATAATGCATTTAGTGTAACATTTTTCTGTCGCAGCATCAATGTACAACTTGTAGCTTCTCTAGTAGACATAGTCTTTGGCTTTTGGCATTTATCTTTGTAATTCGCCATCTTTCTATATAAACATCCTTGTGACCGAAGTATTTAGGTGTATGTTGTGTGTTTAAGTATTGCTTGCTTTCTGGTGAAATATACAGTTCTCGAAAGAAGTCAACAGTGCAATAAAAAGACGCAGGAGTTTCGATGTAAGTCACACAAAACTAATTCATTTCAGATCTTAGGAAGTTGATTAAATTCATTGTTAGCTCAAATTGCAATTATGTAGTCATTTTTCTTACATTGTTTTTTGCTGTAGGGTACCACCACCCTTCAGTCTTTCACCACAACGAAACAAACGAACAGCACATGTATAGCATAAGATATATGTAATTTTAAATGTGAACAATCGTCTGATGATTTGAAACTGGGAATGGCTCCATTAACAGTGGCTGGTTGCTGTTTTAACACTGGTATAAGACTGAATCTGTCATTTATCATTGCTGTGTGCCGTTCGAAGCAGGATCAATTAAAAATACATTTCAGTTGTTCTTTTATCTCCATATATACAGTTTTAACCATTAATTTTCCACTTTTACAAATACTGGGCTTCCCTGACAACCGCTTCGCTCAATGTATATTTCCAACGCTATTTCGATTATCAGTGTAAGTTCATATTTTTGGAATCCACTTTTGAATTTTTGTTTTGTAATATTATTCTGTCAGGAAGCGTCAATATAGGCGTCTGACGCATTATTACTAGTGGTCATTATTGTTTACCCGGTTAGCTTGTGTCTCAGAATAATACCCGTGTCTCAAGCAGTGTAACAGTATTAATGCCCATTTAAATAATGTGTATGCTAAAACTCGTTTTAAATGCTTCCTTTTATTGTGTGTTACAGGTGAGTTTGGCTTATGGATGAAGCGTTACAGAGAAAAAGATACCAGTGGCAAGAAACATGGTGAGTGACGAAATCATTCTGAATCGTAGTTATCCATAGTTGTGGGGAGCGGATTGGTTTGCCAATAGCATAAGCAATTCATAGCGTTAGGTATGCTACAAGTCTTGCACTGTTATTCAACTAATTGTAAGATGTGACGAAAAAGATGTCGGTCGTAGGTATTTGGTACGTAATGGAACAGTAGTCGTGACTAATATTGGAAGCTAAACGTGATGTGGAAAGATACTGAGAAGGCCGGATCGTGCTGGTTATTGTACATTGCGAGGTATCCGAGGCTGGGAACATTCTAAAGTGGAAGCTTTGATATGTGACTTAGGCTGCGTGTCATGACCTTGCAATCGGGTAGACGCAAAACGGGGATAAATGCGAAGAAAACTGGGACTTACTCTTCCAGAAACAAATTAAAAAGAGCTCCAATATCTCATTTCCGACTAAGGGTTTGCGGAAGTCCTTCGTTATTTAAAAAACAACTGTCGGAACTGAAAATCCTCTCCCAAATGTTCCTGATTGCGAATTCCTCTGTCGCACTACTAGCTCACTGAGGGCTTTCTGAATATGGTCGATCTCTTGATAAAATTTACAGTACTTTTTAACAAAACTCTACCTCCAAAATTTCATAAATAGTAATTAAGAACGCTCTATATCTCCCACAGATAGGCGCTTTTGACTTGCTGATGTTGTAATGAGGGTACTTACATAACGACTGTGTCCCTGATGAAGAAACTGTGACTTCAGAGTTTACGTTGGCGAAGTAAAGCCGCAATTGAAAAGAAAACAGATTTTTATCATGTCTTACGTATTAATATTTAGATGACAAATGCGCCACAATAAGATGTGACGCTCACCGAAAACGAGTCTCATAACATGAAGTAAAATGTTCCGCCGAAAGAAAGGATCGATGTTTATTGGCCTCGTAGCGCTCTTGTTCAGTTACTCCGTAGCGCTCGCTGTCTCTGGGAGAACGACATGGTTGAGCGGACGATCTGACGACTGTGGAATTCGTGGCGCTCACGTGGACTTAGTGACACCACTTGAGTCCGGGTGTCCAGGAAGTAAACATCAACAAGGCGGCAGTCCACCCGCAATTGAGGACAATAACGTCCGCGAGATACCAGGCGGCTCTCCAAAGCTCGCTACAGCTGCGCAGTTGCTTGTTTTCTGGTTTTCTGGATCTCAGATAACACAGAAAAGACGCTTCAGCGTGCACGACTTGCCTCAATTCGTGCATGTCCGCTGTCAATAGTTTTTGTCTCCGCAGTGGTAAGGCAGAATATTTGTGGTGAAAATTCAGTGTGCGTGATCGAAAGACACGCCATGAAGTCGCAGGAGTTTTAAACGTTGAAATATCTACCAGGCGCCCACAGCTTCGTTCATGTTGCATCTTACCGAGAAATGCTTCATGTTTGTGATTAATACCTGCTTACAGTAAAGCTTTTAAGATGCACTGAACACTTTGAACAATTGTTAAAATCGTTATCTTGATGTCAGCCTCTTGTACAAGGAAAAAATAGTAACAGTAGGTACAATATTTGGACACAAATTTATTAAACATCCATGTCATTTAGTGGCGTCTAGTTCAGGATCGGTCCGTTCTTTACATCCTTTCCATAGGGTTCACTTACATGTATATGACTTCTCTGCAGTTCACACTTATGTGCCTGGCCGAGGTTCTTCGAACCACCTTCAGACTATTTGTCTACCGTTCCATTCTCTAAAAGCGTGTGGGAAAAATGAGCACTTAAATCATACGAAATCTGATTTCTCTTATTTTGTAATGACAATCATTTCTCCGTAATTGTAATTCCTAGGTATTTAGTGGAACTGACATCCGTTCGATTTGTGTGATTTATCATGTACCGAAATTTAACGGATTTCTTTTTTTTACTTTTGCTTACCGAGAGAAAATTGCCATTTTCGCTCCAAGAGAAGAGCTTATAACGTCAATTTTCCCGTTACAGGTATTACGATAATATACCCAAGTGCTTGTAAAGCCTTCCCCCGTCTGAGCGGAAGATAGCCGGCCGCTGTGGCCGAGCGGTTCTAGGCGCTTCAGTCCGGAACCGCGCGACTGCTACGGTCGCAGGTTCGAATCCTGCCTCGGGCATGGATGTGTGTGATGTCCTTAGGTTAGTTAGATTTAAGTAGTTCTAAGTTCTAGGGGACTGATGACCTCAGCAAGTCCCATAGTGCTCAGAGCCATTTGAACCATTTGAGCGGAAGACAGCAATTATGCGGTCACAATAACCGTATAAACCTATACGCCGTCATTGACACAAACATTAAAAGCAAAAGTAAAAATAAAAACTGATCGTTCTCGACTAGAAAGCATGGCCGCTGAAGATACTACATCTGCCTTCAACCAGACAACTTCGAACCCATGCGCTTACATCCCGATACCAAAAACTGTGCTGTCGAACATTACTAAACACACAAGACACACATAGATACAAACACACACACACACACACACACACACACACACACACACACACACGCCATTGCGGCGTCCGACTTCTGCATGGCATCGCCTCGCTTTGTCCACCTCGCCATTTGTAACATTAGTCAGAATGAAGCGTGTAGTTATGGGCAACTGCTAGTTATTGGGATCTGTGTTAGTGTCTCGCAGGAGGAACGGCCATGGACGAGGAGTAGATAATGGGGATGATGACTATTGATATAACCCTTCATCATCCTCCGCACACCGAAATTTGTCGGCTTGGTCAATTCTAAGCTATGGGTGTTTTGTCATACTCTTGCTGTGTCGTGAGATTTGGTATTCGTGTGGAATAATTAGAAACAGTAATTGTATGTATTGTATGTTGTATGTTAACCGGGCACCTAGAAATGACGGAGAGGCTCCGTCCCCGCTGTAGCCGCAGTGTTCCACAACCCCACGACGACTACCGCAGTCCACTTCACCCCTCCGCCGCCCCACACCGAACCCAGGGTTATTGTGCGGTTCGGCCCAGGGTGGACCCCCCAGGGAACGTCTCACACCAGACGAGTGTAACCCCTATGTTTGCGTGGTAGAGTAATGGTGGTGTACGCGTACGTGGAGAACTTGTTTGCGCTGCAATCGCCGACATAGTGTAAATGAGGCGGAATAAGGGGAACCAGCCTGCATTCGTCAAGGCAGATGGGAAACCGCCTAAAAACCATCCACAGGCTGGCCGGCTCACCGGACCTCAACACAAGTCCGCCGGTCGGATTCGCGCCTGGGACCAGGCTCTCCTTCCCACTCCGGTAAGCCGTGCGTTAGAGCGCTCGGCTAACCGGGAGGGCGAAACAGTAATTACGGTTCAGGAGAGGTGAAAAATGACTTCATTTACTATGCATGCCTCCCGCTGTTTGTTGACGTCAGTCGAAGGTTGCCCTTGCATTGCGTGCACCAGCCATTTTTCAAACTGATCAATTACTGCCGTACAGTATGTCAATCGCTGACCGCACTGATTTCCGTTGAAACTAGCGAACCGCTGACTAGAATGTGCTTAAGAATAACGTATGTGCGAAGGCTCAGAAATGTGTTATCCTTGAAGGACGTATTCACTTGCCTTTCCTGCCACGTCTGTTTAAGGAAAGTGGCCTCCTGCCGGTGCTTGTGCTCGTAAATGGGCTGACTTACTGCGCAGTATGCAAACTGCAAGCGCAGTGCTCATTGCTCGTGAGAGTGTGAGCGACACGAGTGGCGCGAACCTATGCCAACCATCAGGCACATCCTCATTACGGCGGCGACGTCTGCGCCGGCTCATGGCTCTGCGTCGCCCCTGCCAGGTGATGCAACTGTCTCCCCACAACGTCACTAAGTTACTGTTATGTAATACAGCATCTTCACCCTGTGATACAATTTCATAGTCGATTATCGAAGTAAAGTCGATCGCAACATCCAAGAACAAACTCTTTGAACCCGATCAAAAATTTATACAGAATTATTTTGCTAAATGTGCACAAACTGCAGGATTATCCCTGCGAGGATGAGGCACAAAAAAGTCGCATGGACGTATGGCCGGAAATTCGTTCCAAGGGAGGTACATCCACTTGAAGCGACAAAGGATCCTTCACAGTGACAACAGTATCGGCACCAGGCAGATGGCCCGCTTGCATGAGGTAAATCAGACGCCGTATGGAATATTTTCCACATCTGCCACTATACCTATCACTTACAACGTGTGTAAGCCTTATCACCTACCGGGTTGTCTCTGTAGCGACAGTTTTGTCGCTGGTTCGTTGCACAAGCCAGCACTGTGATGTGATTTCTGTCATCCGATGCGCAAGAGATCTTTCACGCGTGTAGCAATATGGTTGGAGCGCCATCCCGGATAAAAGTCGTACTTTTTAGCAGGTGTTTATGAGCCAGGCTAGGGATTATCGGACGTCCTCTCACAAACAGCTCGCTTTATACTCCATTCTCACGCGGCGTCACTTACGTGTTGCTCGCCAGGTTTTGGTCTTGTTTATGGTTTCAGTAAAACCACACGTCATTTCAAGATGTGTATCGATCTTTTCCTCTCTACTTACATTATTCCGTGAATTAGTATGTTTTCAAACATTAACAGATTTTGGGAAACCCTGTACTATAAGGCAGACAGCGTGGTCTCTGCATTACGCATTACTTGCTAACTGAGCGCCGTTCAGGCGCCGGCCGGGTTGGCCGAGCGGTTCTAGGCGCTACAGTCTGGAACCGCGCGACCGCTACGATCGCAGGCTCGAATCCTACCTCGGGCGTGTGTGTGTGTGATGTCCTTAGGTTTGTTAGGTTTAAGTAGTTAAGTTCTAGGGGACTGATGACCTCAGAATTTAAGTCCCATAGTGTTCAGAGCCATTTGAACCATTTGAGCCGTTCAGGCGAATGGTTGAAAGTTGCCACCTATTTAGGGTTACCGTATCTAGCTGGGACCTCGTCGGGACACTCTGAGATGGGCGTTTAGAAAGGAAGTAAAAAATTTATTTAATATAATTACTGTTTATTTAGAACACAATTGCATGAAACTTGTTGCAACAGAAGTAGTTGGTACACCACCTTTCACCTTTTTTAGCAAGTCTTTTTTTCCCTTTTACGTCGATGCAGGATAAGCAACATGCAACACCATCTGTGAGACTACCTTGTCAACATAAACTTGCTGACATAAATAAAACTAACTGATGCTCCGTTACATGTTACGCTAACAGGTAGCATTACTTGAGTACTTGAGCCAAGCTCATGAACAGTATTTCGCAAAATCGGGACAAAATTGAGTCTTGTCGGAATGTTGGCCCCGATATATCGGGAAGGATGGCAACCCTACGCTTACTTGACGTACTGTACCCGCAACTGTCCAGCGGCTTCCTGCGTTACGCAACAACAGTGATGTCATAATGGAAGACAGAAAGCTTTCCCTCGGTTGCTGACAGGAATGCAGAAGAGCCAACCTCTCCCCAACCACGTTGTTAACCAGTCACACTCCACATGCCGACTTATTTCGTTGACCTGCCTGAGGAATTGCCAAAAGTTCGTCGGCCAGTGTCTGCTTAGAAAGCAGAGTGCTATTCGTCCCAGCGAGACTTCTTGGAAGTCGACAACCAAACTATTACGGGATTCATTTATCTGTATATCAGCTTAACCATATCGATACCGAACTTGTAGGATTCCCACACCTTAGAACGACAAATGTCGCGAAACTGAGACTGCGGTGGAGTTGCTTGTGTGTAAAACGTTCTTTGCTGTTGTGTGTCTGCGTCGTTGCACGTATTTTTCTAGTGCCAGAGTCTGTTTTTCCTAACAAGAATGAAGCGCCAAGTAAATATTACCGTTGCAAGGAGGAATTCTGAAAAGAAATTTAAGTTCAGCGAGCGTAAATAAAAACTTTGAGGTTTTCCAACGACATTGTAATACTGTCAAAACCTACAAAGGGCTTTGGAAGATCAGTTGAGCGGAATGGGTTGTGTCTTGAAAGGAGATTGTAAGACAAATATAAACAAAAGTAAAGCCAAGAATAACGGAATGCAATGGAATTAATTTAGTTGATACTGAGGGATTTAGATTAGGAACTGAGGCAATAATGGTAGTATATAAGTTTTGTTATTTGGGAAGTGATGATGAGGTCCCATACTCCTCGACAGAGCGCAGGGGACGATGCGGGAGACCCGCACTGCTGTACTAGGCAAGGTCGTAGCGGAGGTGGTTTGCCATTGCCTTCCTCCGACCGTAATGGGGATGAATGATAATGATGAAGACGACACAACAACAACACCCAGTCATCTCGAGGCAGGTGAAAATCCTTGACCTGCCGGGAATCAAACCCGGGCCTCCGTGCTCGGGAAGCGAGAATGCTACCGCGAGACCACGAGCTGTAGAGAGGATATAAAATGAACACTGGCAACATCAAGTTCAACATTTATAAAAAAGAAAGAGAAACATTTTAGTATTGAATGTAAATTTAGATGTTAGGAGATATTTTGTCAAGGTTTTTATCTGGAAAACGCGGACCGTAAGCAGTTCAGACCCTAACAGAACAAAAGCTTTAGAAGCGCTGTACAACAGGAGAATGCTGGAGATTTGATAGATAGATCGGATAACTAAAGAGGAGGAACTGGATAGAACTCTGGAGAAAATTATTTTATGGCACAAATTGGCTAAAAGAAGGAATCGGTTGATAGAATACTTGTAGTGGCATGAAGGAATCGCCGGTTTCATAACGAAAGGGAGTGTGGGGACTAAAAATTACAGAGAACTTGAATACAGTAAGCAGGTTTGAATGGATATGGGTTGCAGTAGGTATGCGGAAGATGAAGGAACTTACACGGCATAGACTGGTTTAGAGAACAGTATCAGTCCAGTCTTGCGGACTCGGACTGAAGACCACGGCAGCGACAAGAATACTCGCGTTGGGAACTGAAGCAGATGTTGAAGACACACGCAGCTCCTCGCAAGTGCGCCTGACGACAGTCAGATTGGTGGCAGTGACGTTAAACAAGAGCATGTACTGGCCCGCGGCTGGCGCCGGTGAAGCCCCGTCGTATCAGCAGGCGGGCAGCGCGCGTCCACCCCTGAGGGACCAGCGGCGGGGGGCGTCTCCCGCAGACACCGCCACTGCCACAACGGGGACCTCCTCCATATATTATCCGAGGCGCCGGAAGCGGCCGTCACCCCTGTCGGGCGCCGCTATTTGTGGAATTGTCCGCAGCCACCCCTGGGCAAGGGCTGCCTGCTGGTGGAGGGTGCGGGCGACGTCTCTATAGGCCAGCCGCACCCGCGCTGCACAGGCGTCTTCCCTGCCGCTCGGTCGTCGGTGTCTCCCAGATAGTGAGTAACCAGCAAAAGGGGCTGTCTCCTGAGGCTCGCGAACATGAAGCGGGCGTTGTGAGAATGAATGAAGTTCTATAAAATGTCAGTTTTTTTATATTCCGACTTCTGCAAAATACAATATATTTAATAAGTTTCCTTTACTTTACGTCTATGGTCACAAACTTGTTGTTAACAGTTTACCGGTTTCGGTCTATAATGACCATCATCAGATCTGTAGCAAAAAAATGGGAAAAAACATAAATACACTCGCAGTTTGTCTACAGCTTAAAAACAATACATAGAATATAATGAAAATGTAGAATATTGGCACTAGAGCATATGTCAACTACTATCTCTTAACTCTTCCTCTTTTTAACAATCTTACTTTTGTCGTGTTCTTTATATTGCTTTTTATTACTGTAATGCCTCATTACAGACTTCAACTATTGTATCCCCCTTTATTTTCGCTGTTCAATTAATTATTGAAAATTAGTGTATGCCGACATTAGCGACATCTGGTGAACTTACAACACAAACATCTTGTGGCTACTGTGCGGCAGCTTGTTTTTAACAGTAGTACTACTGACAACATGACTCGTGCATATGTTATTTATATATATTTGACGATGCTTGTGCTGATTCTGTATTTAACATTTGACGATGCCACTATGGCTGCAGTACACTACGACTTCGTTTTTATGAAACAGGTATGCCTCTTCATACCTAAAGCGCACACATGCATATATTGTCAGTAGTCAGTAGTCAGTAGTAGACTATAAAGTCTGTATATTGTTTTTAAGCTGTAGACAATCTGCAACTGTCATAGGCAAAGAGCATCATGAATACCCAAGTTCATGCCTATATTTTCAGGAAGCTAACTTACAATCACGAATAAGAGACTCCTTTCTTATACCATTTTATTTGTTTTAAAGTACTTATTAACTGTATACTTTGTATAGACCATTGTCATACACAGTAATCGTGACCACCGCGGTAGTCCATTATCTCTCCCCATTGTATAAATTAACTTTTCTAAACGAATACTCTTTCCGAAACGATAAACATATTTATCATTGTCACCTGGAGCAGTGATTTAACTATTGCGACTACGGCCTAACGTGCACACTGTAACTGAAAATGTCTGAGTTAAAGTTATGGGTTATGTGGTTCTACTCACAGTCCCTGATATCTGCCCGTTGTACAAACCAGGTCATGCATTCGGAAGTTAAACATATTTTTGAATACATGGGAAAGTATATACTAGAATGTATTATAAATTAATGGTTATTATTTGACGTTATTCGGTTCAGTTTTATAGATGTTTTCTCTTCATTCCCACAACTATCCTTATCCCAACAACTACACATATTCCAAATATGGTTATTATTTAAAAGTCTAAAAGTATGAATGTTTCACGCGGGTCTCCTAGTTCTTTAAGATACGATTACGTTCTGACTAATGAATGTAGCTAAATAGAAAATACGGGGATTAGAGTACCTACTAGCTTTTAGTTACAAAGAAATTATTTGATGTGTGTTTCATTGTTTGGCCCCACAATCACTTTTTCCTTTAGAAAATTTTCGAGTGGAAATTATTTGTTACTTATCAGTGAGTTTTATGCTTACAGAAATAATGTTAATTCATAAATGTAGAGATAGTATATACGAGATGTAGTCGCAAAGTTTTAATTATCATCTCGAAAAAAGAAAGTAACGTAATTAATTTTTTGTTTTTACATCGCTGCAGTCTTGGTACACACTGAAATCTACGCGTCACAATGTCACGAATGGGGTCTGAGACAGCCGGAACATTTCCTCTGCCGCTGAAAACGAATTACCGCACAACAGCACAACAGTGGTCTGTCCCGTCTTCTTTTTTCTAGCGACCTGGTACGGTAATGCGACGCTGGGACTTCAGTGTGTACCAAAACTGCAGAAATGTACCGGGAAACAAACAAAATTTATAGCGTAGCTAAATTAATTGTTTTCGTTGTGATAATTAAAACGTTATGATTATCCCTTACCTGTCGTGCTCCTGTGTCCCTCGCAAATGTGAGGCGTAAGTGTATTCGAAGTTGCTTGACGGAAACGGAAGTCAACTATTTCGGTTGTAGTGTTTACTGTTATAAGAAATAGTTTTAACAGAAATGATCCCACAGCTGAAATTTGCACCACACCTGTTTTGTAATGGGTGATGCATTTGATCGGCTGTAGTTCGCCTCGAAGATGGTTATGTTGTATATACACTGGTGGGGAATTCCAGTGTAGGCACAAATTTAACATCGAAGCCGTATCATACCGTGTGGGTATAATTAAAAGTGCAGCTATACACAGAGGTCCAGTCAGAGCTCTAATTACCGTATGTCAACGAAACTTGGTAGATATTCTAATGCGTTAATACGGAACTGATTTACACTGGAAAATGTTAGTTCCAATTTTGGCCATCAGGTGCATATCTGGCGCCGTGAATGCAAGAAAGGCGTACAGAAAAGTTTCCATATGTTATGGATTAGGAACGGGATGTGGGCAGGAAAGGTCAAACAAGTGAGAAAGGCATAATGTTGATTATATTATCAACCGTCATTTACACTGTTTGTTCAATATGAGCATCGGAGACGTCGATGAGGTGCTGTAGAGCGCCAGATTTGCCCCTGGTGGCCAAAATTGGAACTAATTTTTTTTCGGCAAAAGTCGGTTCCTCATTAACGCATCAGCATATCTACCAAGCTTCGCTGCCATACAATAATAATGTTCACACAGGACCTCTGTGAGTAGTTGCACTTTAATTATAACCACCCTCTATGTTTCATCTTCAGACTGTAGAATGGGAAGGAGTAGAGACTAACGTCTGAACAGATCATTTTTCTCAGACGTGTGTAATATTTCAGTATGCTTCTTACTAGAGGACTTCATCGTGCAATAATTTTCACGGAATTGAAAATTCTGACTTCAATTGCTAGCGTGACGGGCGTGTTTGGTAATATCGTTCCGCTGTCGGTCCGCTCACTTAATGGTGTGTCCCGCGGAAGAGGCTTTCACAATACTTCTTCCAGTATCGCCGTGTCACATCGCTATGTAAAACCGCTATTAGCATATGCATGAGAATTTTATTGGGAATCACCGGTCTCTGATATCTGAATCCAGATACAAGTAGACAAAGTGGTTGTACGAGGAGAGCAAAAGGAGAAATAAAACATCACTACGGTCGAACTGTAAAACGATGTTTTCCCTGATTGAAATACTACGGAGCTTTTGCATCTTAGACTCGTATTCGGGTTCTCTATGGAGTAGCGTTTCAGCTTACAGCTTTAGCTTCACACGTTGCCGAATTCGAACAGTTGATTTGAATGTAATAATAAACAACGCATTTTTTGGACAGACAATGAGCGAGAAACTTCACGGAGACTACAGATATCGCGCAAAGTTTACGAAATGCCTTGTGGTGAAAAGAAAATAATCATAACAAAAAAGAAAAACTGTTGTATTTCGCCCTGATACCTTAACACTAATATGATCGGTAGTCTGTCGTCGTAATAAACACGATATGGGGAAATGATTTGATTCGGATCATCAGACACTGGTACCAAATTGTTAAGCGCCGTCTTCAAATATGATGCGTTAACCGACCGCAGACAGAGAGAACAGGTCATGCATGTAAACGCAACAATTGGCAAATTACTGTAGTGGTTATTTACCTCCACGCGTATTTTGTTTTAATGATACTGTGTCAGACAAATAATTTATTTGACTATTTGGTTTAATTTTATTGAACAAGAAGCAAATGCAGGAGACCAGGAACGTGTCAACCCCCCCCCCCCACACACACACACATTTCCACAAATGAAGAAAAGTCACATAAATAACAAAAACTCACAACGTTATGTCCCAACTTGGTGAGCTTAGCTTAACATGACCGATAGAGTAAACGATGAACATTGTTCCTAATGAAACATTTACATCTAAAATTTACACACAGTTGAATGCCCAAAATGGGGATATGAATTTGGGACAGAGTAAGTAATACCAATAAGGAATGTAATTACTCTGGGCGCAAGACAGCAAACGTAGCGATATGTGTTGCTGTTGATGATGCTGTATGTGGGTTTGAAAGTAAGTTAATAGCATTTCCACGAACCTTATTCTGAGAGCGGCAAGAGCACGTGAGGATCAACACCTTTTATGCGCTGAATATTTTTTTTTTTTACCCTTGAAGATATGTCACTTTGAGATGAGGCTTGTGTGGTCGAGCGATGACGTTTTGTTAGATGGTATCATCATCTATTGCATCACATTATGTATGGAAATATGCACCGTGATGATACCTGCATAAGATACATATTTTATGTCAAAACATGTTGAATTTGTGGGTGCATCTAAAACTTTAACGGAAGTTTGGTGGCTAGTGAGATGTTTCGGTTACATTTCCGAGCAAAATACACTTACTGCCACCCTTCCAGGTAAGCCGGGCCTTACGTGTGGAGAGAACCTTCCTTCGTTGACGTGCAGTCCTGGGAACATGTTTTGCACAGCTGTTCACTCCTGTGACCAGTGGAGAGCGGTACACACACGTGTGGTGTCGCTTCGCATGCACATCCACGCCGCTGATCCTTCTGCGCTCAGTTCTGGGATGATATCCACCCTCTGATTACTGGAGCAAGGCCGAGCCCCATTTGGCGTGCGGTCGCGGTCCTGTCCCTTCAAATACATATTAGCAAGCGCCAGTCATTGCCGAACTTCATAGGTCTCAACAGGTTTCGTCTGAATCTTCCGGATGATTAGCTGGTTGGAAGAAATGGTTGCCATAGTTACGAATAACACAAGGTTTAGCATTTAACCAACTGATCTCCTCTGCATCTGACTTGGCTCCACGTTGTCAGTTGCTCTCCATTTCTGTTAGTATACTGAGCGACAAATGTTCAACATAATCGACACTAACATCGGATGATTCCCAAAGTGATGCGTAACAGGACTACTGATGTTCCCAGTATACATGAACGATTTGTCAACTAATATCAGAAGCACTTTAAATTTGTTCACTGACGGTGCTGCTGTCTAGAGGATAGTATGGCTGTTGGACAATCGCGAATAAATGCAGAAAGACTTGGACGAAGTTTCTGCTTGCTTTAATGAATGGCAGCCGCCTTTTGAAACGTCCATTAATCACGTGGGCTGTTTTCTTTAGAAATGGACCTCTCTCCCCACCTTTATGAGATATGGTGAGATGTGGTGACCCCCCTCCCGAGCTCTCTTAAAACACTTTAATAAAACCATGCTTTATTTAGAAAGAATATTAAACAGTGTTTTTAATACGTGAGTAAAAACACTATTTTCAACATGCCAACTCTGATCCCTGATAAGTGTTCGGATGGACAGAAGCACAGAGACAGAGAGACAAAAATGCTCCATGAAAATGGTATTAACCGTTTTGACGGATACCTAAAAAATTGGCCTTTTATTGGTACAATATATTCATAAAATGTCATTGAACCCATACTTACTTTGCAGATAGAGAGAAAATTACTTGTACCTTCCTTTGAACCCATATGACTAGGTAACTTTTTAATGTCTTCATTTATATGATCACTAGGCGAGGTCTTGTCGCTGAACTTCAGCGTACCTTCCTTGCACAAACGATTAACTTCTTGCTCTCTCGTGTGTTTCGACTTGTCAGCGTGTCGATTAACACAGGCACTGTAAAAGTTTTGATACAAATTCATGTTGAACATAGTAAAATCAGCTTTATATGCGTTGCAATGTACCACGGCTGACTCATTTACTGAGCCGCAATGATTTTGGCCGGCACTGCAGAGAACTCAGCGAGTGAAATCTGACAGTTGTGCGGCACTTGTTTCAAATCGGGTAATCCCTGCCATGCTCTTCAGTTCATTTCAGAGAGGCCGTATAGGTTGGTGGGTACTTTATTGTCCGTTATAATGATGTGTATTCTCTGAATTAAAAAGTTGACGTGATATTTTCATTACCCTCCCCCTTTAAATGAGATTTGGTGAGACTTTGACGCACCCCCTCCCCACTTCCCTGTTTTGAGTTCACGCAATTAATGGACGTCCCCTTTAAAAGTGAGTGAATGGAAGATGACGCCCATAGCAAAGGACCCAGTGGTATCCGATTCTAAGATAAGTGGCGAACATCTCGAGCACACCATATTGTATAACTATATAATGGGAGTTCCGAGTACACTGGAAGTGATTCTGGAAGGCATCGAGCAGGAGCGTTTTTTTACATCCAACTATCTTGGAGTTAACCTAATACGGATCACTTACTTACCGGTGGCACTGCCTTAATACCAAACACTGAAGGTGTCAGCCCGAAGAAACATCATCTGGAAATCTGTTGGTAGTAATTGGGATGGCCAACATTAGGTGGTCCTTACTACTTCTATGGCACTCTGTTTCTCGGCTGGTGGATATGCTTGCCTGGTATGGTATAAACCCGCCCACACTAAGGAAGCAGAAGAGGACTTTAATGAAACTGCAAATATAATTATTGGATGTCTGAAAGCAGCTTCTGTTGATCAATTGTAGCCCGTGGAGGACTTGCTCCTCCTGAGATACACCGAGAACTAACCGTAAATTCCGAAAGGAAGAAAGTCGTAGGAAATGGGTTACAGCCACTGCGTGGACATACTCCACCAACTCATGCAACTGCCTTGCCGGACTTCCTCCGTTCCATTCATGATGCCATTCTGCAAGCGCCCATTCCTGTAATTGTTTCTTGTCAGAAACGTCGGTCATTTATCCCTTGCTGGATACGCAGTTCGTATAGGACAAAATGGACATTAGTGGTGCGAAGTATCCTCTGTCAGCCATTGGCCAGTAGTTTGCGGAGTATACAGGGTGTATCGAAAAGAATCATCCGATTTGGCATGTCTACATTTCTGAAACTAATTAACATATATAATGAATTTTTTTATGAGCGAGAGACTCAAAGAGTTTCTTTTTTCATACCTTTTCAAAGGTGTTAAGTATGTCCCCTTGTGATGCACGGCACTTGTCCATACGGTATTCAAATTGTTCCCACACTGCAAGAGCATGTCTTGAGTTACAGCTTCCGTAGCTGTTGTTATGCGATATCTCAGTTCATTCATCGTCATTGGTAACGGAGCCACATAAGCAGAGTATTTTAAAAACCACCACAAGAAATAAACACATACAGTCAGGTTCGGTGACCTTGGAGGCCAGTAATGTAAGGCTGAATCATATGGTCCAGTGCGATCGATCCATCGTTCAGTAATCCTTTGACTTAAAAATTCCCTCACTTCCAGATGCCAGTGTAGCGACGCCCCATTCTGTTGGTAAATGAAGTCATTCGAATCAGTCTCCAACTGTGGGAAAAGAAAGTTCTCAAGCATAGAGAGAGATATGTGCTTCCTGTAACAGTGTTCACGGCAAAGAAAAGTGGACCATACACGTTTTCCCGTGAAACTGCACAAAACACATAAAAATTTGGAGAGTCCCATGTGGTTCTTCCGTACCCCATACTCTCAGATTATGACGGTTCACCTTTCCATTTAAACGGAATGTTGTCTCGTCACTAAACACTAAGCGTGAAAGAAAAGTGACATGCTCCATCTTGCAAAGAACGAAATTACAGAACTCCCTACTACGTTGTTGTTTGTCACCTTCACGAAGAGATTGCAGTAGCTGAATTTTGTATGGTTTCATGTGTAAACGTCGACGCAACACGCGCCGGACGGACATCGGGGGCATGTCGAGCTGAACGGCGAACTGGTTTCTGCGGACTCCTTGTGAAAGTATGGCAGATGAGTTCGACGTCAGTTCAGACACTCGGAGACGGCCCGGCGATTTGCCTTTACACAAACAACTTGTTTCTTGGAATTGTTGATGCTATCGTCTAATGCTATGTGCTACACGAGGATGCATACCATATCTAGTACGAAAGTCACACTGAACAGTTATTGCTGACACACACAGCGCAAAACGTAGAACACAAAAGTCTTTCTGTTGACCCGACACCATTTTTACTGGAACTGAAGTGGGCGCACACTGCTGCTACCTTGCGGAAACCAGTAAAACTCGAGAGTTTGCTCTTTCCAGCGGTACGTTATTTACACACATATCTCAAATAACATAATAGTTATGATTTCTTTAAATCGGAGTTTTTTTATACATCCCGTGTATGTAGATGTATTCTGATAAATGTTGTGTTGACGTTATTCGACTTCATTTAATATCCGACCTGCCTCCTCTGTCACGTGTCCTACTCTCTGAAACGTCGTTGCCTGGTGTATCATATGCATGTGAGGCAAAGGGATTACAGTGCCGCTGGTCTGCAGGCCGTATTTTAGTGCAGCGCTACTGTGGCAACAGCATATTCGACTAGTTGCACCAGGTTGTTACGACTTTCCGGGTTATTGTTGTTTTCTCCCTTTTTCCATTATTTTCTTGAAGCGACTTTTTAAGAGTCAGTTTCAAGAACACCGAAAGACGTACGTTAACAGCCCACTAAGTAATATGACACCCTGCTATAGGACTGATGGCAGGGAAACAAAAACGACATAGAGGCTTACTCTGTGAAATGATTGTCGGGTTATTTTGCAACTGCGATTTTCTTGTTTCGCTTCCAGTGTTGAATTCCATTCCGTGAATGTTACACCGTTCGGCAAATGTAAAATCTTACGCGTGAAAACAATGGCCTACGGTACTATGAATGTAACTGATCGCATAAAACGACACATCAGGCGTTACTGCACCACCTTTTGTTAATACTTAACAGTTTCTTTTGTCTTGTTCCATATCAGGCGTTAAAATCTTACCTCAACTTTGGCGACTCGTTTAATTGTTTAAATTATCGCTCGCAAATTTCTTTAAAAGCGACTGTAAGCTTACAAGTGTACCATTTGTTATTGCGCCGAACCAATTTCTTTTCCCGTCTTTGTGTGACAAGTATCACAGCGAACAGTCCTTCCGAATGCTTCCACTACAGTTCCTGTTGAAAAATCTCTCGACTCGCTTGACAGTTCATAGCTTTAGATAAGGTTTCCTTATCGTTACGTGCGGGGGTTTTGTACTCCATTGAAGGCCTCCCGCTTTGCCACCTGATATCACGGTGACTGAAGTAACGACTCCACTGTTGTTCATGTAAGTCACCGTCACGCAGAATCAGATAACATTGATGAAATCCAGCTGACTTGCCTGATAGTCTTTCATCAGAAGATAGGCGTTGTTATGAACGCTCGCATGAAACCAGACACCACAAGACCCATCCGTCTTGTTTCATCAGATAAGACTGCACCTCACATCTCCGCAGTAATGGCGCCATTAAAGAAACGTATGTGCGACATTTACCGTTGGGAATGACTACAGACAACCGTGTAGTGGTCTGATTAAAACTGGCTGTCCATTTTGTTCCAAAGCAAATAGCCGCGGTTGCCCTATAAATTGGTAGCCGTCTAAAGGCATGAATTGTAAAGTTTACAAGTAACTCTATTGGACAATTACTTTCCGCTCACAAGGGAACATCCTCTGTACAAATGCCACTTGTCTTCACACCAATTGCACTTATAACTCATCCGACAGAGCAGACTGTAATAGAGCGTAAAGTTGTAGCCGAAATGGGCGCTCTTGTAATCTAGGGCGTCGTAATTTCGGTAGCGCTGTAGTGCGTGGGTTGTATGCCAGCTCTTTGCGGTTGATAGCTAGACAGTAGCGCAGGACTGTGTTGTAGGTCGGTGAAGATGAACTAGCTCAGTATCCACTGTGATCTGACTATTGCATCATTAATATTTTTCGTGAGTTCGTATTGTATAGACGGATTACAGCGCCGAGACTTTCTGAACGCAGATAACGTCCTTGGTACTGTGTGGTATGAACAAAATGGAGGATGTACTGTATTCTCGGAATTTCGGAGAACATTCGAAGGTTCACTTGAATAAAGCGAATTGGAGAGTATACTTCACCTGAGAATGTTCTCAACTTGAGTAAAAACTAGGGTGGTTGCTCAATGCGAAGAACATTCTCCGATTTCGTATGAATAAAACTAGAGAAGCTTCTACAAGCGGAGAACATTCTGCGTATTTTGAAGTGACCATATTTCGAGCTGAATAATTTCTATTGAGGTTTAGGAAAAAGGCAGACTTTATGTTGCTCGGAAGGTAGAAAAAGATATCCGCAGCCTAACAATCTCAGACTGCTCGGATCATTAATTAAAAAGTCGTAAAACTAAATCGATCAATTTATGCAATTAGATTAATTTTCCCCAGGCGAGCATCACGGACGGATTGCGTGCGCTGAATTTCCGTATTCTCCATTTGTTTAATATAGAACATTCTCAAGATGACGGCATTCCTTAAAAGTTCCTGTCCATTACATTTGAATTTACTCTGAAGCCACGTGGTGGCGGAGGTGTATCAGTTCCTCCCTCTTTCGGGGGAATTGACGATCAGACAAGCATTAGGAGTCCAAGAGACCGAACCGCCCCTGTCATGTTGGCAGCGAGGAACTATTTGTTAACTGCGGGCGCCCACTTTACAAATAGCACGAAGAGGCACTCTCCAATCCCATTCGGTTGCCGATCTTGGAAGAGTACACATCGCAAATTGTAGGAGTGAGCCGGTTACCGCCATGTTGGTATGCAGGAGTTGGCTTCCATCTTGTTGGGAGCAGCCTTCGGTTAAGATCGTCCAGTTTGGTCAGTACGTTTCGCGTTAGGAATACGCAGGAGCTATAGTGATTGCTGTCGTGTGATTACTCTATTTTTTACCGCGAGAATCCGGTATCCCAACTCCACTGACCGCAATGCGGTAATTTCTGTCGTTCGGGCCATGTCTTATTCGCTTCAGTTAAACATTCCTTCCTTTTGATGTGTTTTTATAATTCCATTCCTCGTCATACAGCAAGGCGGCATCTCGTCATGCCATCCAGAACAGTAGAGGCTTACTATAAAGTACTGTGACAGGCTACTCCGCATTTGTGAATCTTAGTGCAAAATACATATATTTTCAATCGCATTTAGTGGCTGTAATATTTCTGTAGCTTTCCCACTGTTCCTTTTTCTTTAAATTAATCAATTAGACAATGAAACACCTGCCAAGTGTGTTCATCTCATATCTCAATTAAGAATCGCTCGTTACAGCATACACTACAACTACCCTATGTGCTCCATGGAAGGGAATTTTTTTCACAGTTCGAAATCCACAGACGTCTTTTGTCTAACTGATGTGCGAATGCTGCTTTCACCCTTGAGAAACGCATTTTTTCTACCCAAAGGAAATGTGTAGGAGTTATGAGTCAGGAACATGGAGGAAATATGATAGACTCTGCTAGGTATGTCTTGTTTCTCACCTTCTGTGTTAGCGTCTACTGCTGCCACATTTCTCACTAAACATTTTGCAGCCTTTTTTGTCTTTTTGCCACATTTGAAATGTAGATCTAAATGAGAATAATAATTCGGATTCTAACTCTAGGAGTGAGAACACAGCATATAAAATGTATTTTGTGGGACTTAATAATTGTAGCTGCTGCTTCTGGCCTGTGAGAGAGTACATCCCTTAGTCTCCTATAATATGCTATTTAAAGTGCTTTTAGATATATCAAGAAGTTAATCACTTTCCCACAAAAGTATAATTAATGCTTCTACTTTGTAAATTCATAATATCATCGAAAATATTAAGTATAGTCCCAAGAAGATTTAAGAAGACGCAGAAATGCGGTCATCTCTTGCACGTATGTCGAAGTTCCTCCCTGTTTGCATAATTGTTTGTTGTTGTTGTAGAGTCCTTCTAAAAAGAATGCTTAATCACAAAAAAATTAAAATTACGAACTCTTTGTCACTAAAACGCAGATATTATGAAAATCGCCCTCGGCGGAAAACCTGCGCCACTCCTGATCTCCCACAAGAACTTCGAACCTATTTCTCACAAAAATGAGTTGCTTCAGCAGCTGCCGACGTGATGTATTTATTCATGAAGTTCATCTGCTAAGCGTTCATTAAAACGTCACGCAACACATTAAAAAAGCATGAAGACTATTTAACTCGGCGTGATTAAAAGATATTAGCCATCCGGAAGCCTCACACGCGATGCGTGTAATATCAGGGTGATTTATCGTGTGGGCTTTCCGACTACCGCTGCTCCAAATTTTCGTTAACGCTGCCTTTCTCGTTTCGTTTAATCCTCAACGTGGAATAGGTTTTCGCGTTCTTTAACGTACAAAATTCAGTGAGAACGTGCACATAAAGTCTTGTTTTTCTGCCACGTTCCAAGCTGTAGCAGTTTATTCACTCGATTCTGACGTATATCTCTACAATGCGGTATAAAAGCCCTTACATGAAAACTGTATCGAAATTTTTGACACGCCTGAAGTGACAAGCAAGAGAATGGAAAACCCAAGTTAAATAACAAACACTCATTAACAATAGATAACAAAGTGAAAGGAACAAACCTCAACTTGTCACAGTTTTCATCTTTTATTCTTTCTCAGTGGCGATGAGCACATTTAATGTAGAAACAGGGAGATTCTGTTCTTTTACATTGTCGTATTTGTTTGCCCAATCATTGTTGAGACAGACTGTGCGTTATTTCGCTCGTTTAACCACTACGATCATAGTATTCCAAGCATTCAGTTCGAATAAATTATTACAATCAAAGGAGCACATCTGCAAGATCAGTAAATGATGGACACTTATTGCGTGGGATAGGGGAGGAGCAAAAAGTCGCGAATAAGTGAAAGTTTTGTCGTTGTTCGGCTCCATATATCTCGCCAACAAAACGACCAGCAGCGGCAGTTTTGTCATGCACATGGAGGACTCGTCGCGGAAGAGGGCGATTGTATTCGCCGTTCCCTCTTCCTTTTACTCCTCTAGGGGGAAGAGAATGATCAGCGAAGCAAAGCGTTCCCAGCTGACTCATCGCACTCCAATGAAGCCAATAATGTCACACTCACACTGCTGTACGCAGACAATCCAACTAACGATTTTATCTTGTGCCCCCAAAATATACATTTACTAAAAGCAAGCTGAAATTCAAATGTTGCTGTGACTCCGTCGCAGGTCTAACGTTAAAGTGATTTCGAATTTGAATGTGTACTGCTGAATTCTTCTCTTGTCACTACTCCCTTTTAGCATATCTTGACGAAGCACTGGACCATCGTTGTCACGCGAATAGTTTACGAACTGCTGACACATTTTGTAAGTCGAGGTTGTCATGAAAGATGACACACGGGGCTGTATATGTGTGGGCGATAACTGGTGTTGAGAAATGAATTAATGACGTAGCACTATTTTTTCACATTATGAAATAACTACTAAGCAATAATGTATAAACAATATAGCGTTGTATACTATGAAGAAATCGAATGAGGTTGCCCTGTTGTTAACAGACTAGTATTATATTTGGGACGTTGAAGGCTCTGAAACCATCAGGTCATCCTGCCTTTGGTTTTCCGTTATTTCACTATTTCACGTAAGGCTTTGTCGGCATTGTTCCTACTAGAGTTGCGCCTTACCGAAAAGTACGATTCGGTAGTTGAAGTACTATACAAAAATGAGGTAGTAAGTGGTAGGGTTTCCGGTTGGAAGGCAGCATTGGTAGGGAACGAAACGTAAATGAACGTGTGAGAGAGGAACTTTTAATTTTTTGTTTGTTTTGCACATGATTAGTACCACACGACGTTCAGTGTTAGTCCATAATGTATTTCACACCCTTAAAAAATATAAATTACAATTTATAAGTAAAAATTATTAGCTGCTCGAGTAAATCCTGCGCTTTTATGTAACCAGAACAATTACTTATGATGCAAGTACAGTTTACATGCAAAAATACAAAAAAATCTATATATTATTGTTGTTATTTTGTACTCAGTAGAAAGTTCATCATCAAGACCTGAGACAAGAGTTTCCTATTACGATTGATAAGTGTGGAAGCTGTGTAGCAGTAACAGAAACTTGTATCATTCAAGCTCGACGAAGTATTGAGTGATGTTTCGTATATTTTTGCTTATGGATTTTTTAGTTTTAACTTTTTTTTAGGTAACTGTATTTTGCAGCACTACCTGAGAAATCTGTGTATTTTCTGTAGTACAACATCCGTCTGTTTCACGTTACAAATCAAAAATTTTCGAATAAAACTTGAATTAAACGTTGGCAATTTCAGTTCTGCTATAAATTTTGTTTATTGTTAAGTAACAGGCAGGAGGATAACTAGGTAGAACGAAAATGTTTCATAGTTTATAGGACCCTTTGTAAATCCACACTCAGTTCCTAGATGGTTCACTGCTTCCGGTTTCTAAGGGAATCTAGTGATACACTGATCGCAGGTGCAAACACAATGACAGAAATAGCGCATGGTAACCTACAGTACTTTTAACAACACTTTTTCCTACTTTAGGACGACCGCTGATTGTCTCTCCCATCCTTGTCAAACTATACCTGTAACTATGTAAATGCCTGAATGTATGAAATACGTTTCTCTGCTTTTAAGCTGTAATACCATGTCATGTCCATTATCCATGTAAAAGCTCATGGATCAGTGTACTACTACTTCTACTACTACTACTACAATCACAACTATCACCACCACCACCAGTCCAAAATACGGATAGTTTGGTGTAAATGAAAAACAACGTCGCCTCGTTTTTGATACCGCATGATGCATGTTGAAGTCAAGCCTTGGATTCTTACTGACGTCGCTGCATGAAAGTAGAATACCCAGGAATTATTTTTTAATGCGTGCTTTGAGGTTGTGTTTCATTATTTCGGCTGATAAAATTATTTAACCAAATTCCTCACCTTAGGGTACAACACTCAAGAACAGTTTGAATACGAAACTGTCACGGTTAAATGATATTTCCAATATGAACAAAAATGCTGTTGCGAAGAAACGATTTTGAACGTGTGTCGTAATTCCAAAGAAAAGTCAGTCTCTCCCACACTCAGGTAATGAAAACTGGGAACGAAGCATAAATTCCCGTTTGTAGACCTGGACAGGGACATTCTGGATCTGGTTTGCTATTTCATTTCTGCAACACGTGATGAAATTCCATGGAACGTAATTATTCGTTGCAAACGGTTGCAAGCCGTGGTATGTTTGTTATGGATCAGCACTAAATGGAAGGAAGTGAGAGGATGCAATTGTTGCAGGCATATAGCCTAATCCTCTACAGTAGCAAAAAGGGGACTCGAACTTAACGTTACCATTTGAAGAACGCATCGGCATTAACAAAGTTGCAGTGTCTCACTTGATAAGAGACTGCAGGTGGTACTTAGTAATTTCGTACTTCCGACTCTTCTCATTTCGTTGGCGAAATAGAAGCTATGAAAATTTCGCCAACCACTAGGATCGGAACTCACTACCTCTGAGGCGATTGCTTTGTACATCGCAAGTTACACGTGAACAAAATTGCTGCAGTGTAAGCGAAAACAGCGTAGCGATGGGAAACCTCAATTCTGGGCCGAACATCTACAGTGTTGGCACACTAACTGCAAACTTGGCTGACGTAACTCTCCTAGTTGTCGTCCCATCTAGCAGAGAAAAGAGGGTGATTTACTGGCTGCCGTAAAAGCATCCCCCACGCACGCGAAACCCAGGTGACTCGCCCTGCCACGGCCATCAATACACCATTTTAAGACTAACTACGATCTTGTAAACCTGTCAGTTTGTGAAACTCTTTTTCAGTTGTTTCAGTGTGAATATTGCTGCTTCTTACTTCAACCAATTGGTCTGATCCTCTACTTCTCTAGTTTTTCCATGTCATCCTGCTATAGATGTTTGCTATCGAACCCGACCCCATCAGATCAGTCGAGAATGATACTAACGACAAGAAAAAACAGAACATTTAAGTTTTAACTTGTCGTCGATGTCTTAACTAGTGGCTAACAGCTAGAGTGCGTATTGCCTCTACATTTTAAAACTGATGATTATTTCGTCCGTAAAGAACGGCATAACGATTAAAACTGCACTCTGCGTTTCGATGGTTCATATCACCACCCTCAGGTGGAGGATTACGTATTGGTGCTAGTGCAAAGCAGAGATGCCTTTTCACAGCAGCTGTGGAGAGTCGAAATTATGGTCACACTATCAGCCAACAGTGATACTAATGGTTAAGACGGGAGCTTTAAGTTTGTCATACCGTCGATGTTGTGAAAAGCGATCTGTGCTCCAAGGTAACGCCTTTCTTCTTTCTTCTCCATTTAGCTGCCTTATTCCTGATTTTCATGGGTTGGCACATTAATCTGGATTTGGCAGTGTTAGTGGTACAGGGTGGCTGGGTGTGGTACTGGGTGTCCGGACGCCCTTTCTGTCACCACCCTTCTCCCGACCCCCCGGGACGGAATTTGTGTACCCCACCTGTTTTCATCTAGCTTTATCCCGTGTGAAAGTGTGAGAACGTTTTGGAAACGTTTGCGATCGTGTAACTGAGGTAGTTGGGTGTACGAAACCGCCTGAAAACTACACCCAGACTGGCCGCCACACCGGACCTCGTCGTGGATCTTCCTGACGGATTCGATCCTTGGCCTGCATGCCTCTCGGAATCCCCAAAACGGCGTGCTAACGCGCTCGGCTATTCGGTCGGGTCGCGACTGAAATACCTAAATTGCTTCAAACGCTTTTTTTTTAAGTGTCTTGTAGGAGGGCAATTTTTTTGTCAAGGTCCGATCGGTCGTGAAATGGTAACCACATTCAAAATCAAATGTTTTAGTTGCTACATTTACCTACAATTTGCAGCTGCTTCTAGCGTTGTACCGACTATCCAATTCCAAGGGAACCACCCGTGCTCTCCGCCAATTCTCTACGCTGGTCTGCAGGTCGTTCTCTGCGCCACAATGCTGTTCTCATAGCTTGCTGTTCACGTGAGCAAAGAGTTAAAAATCAGAAGGAGCAGAGTTCGGGCTGTATGGTGGGTGATCATACATCTCCCATCCAAAACACTTTGCTGCAGGTGCAGTGTGCGGTCCAGCGTTGTTATGAAGAAGTACAATACCTGACAACATTCCCTTCGCTTGTTGTGAACTGACCTTCGTAGACGATTTTTTTCGAATCACCTGACCGACTCTCTGAGCGTGATGATCGGCTGACACTTCCCGGAACGCCTGCGTCATGAACGTCAGTGCGTTTTGCTTCAAAGTTCCTGCGCCGTTGCTGTAGTTTGCTGTCACGCGCGACAGTTACGGTACGTGGGCTGCATTGAATCAGGCGGAACCCCTAAGTTTGAAGACATCGAATGGACACCATGCATTTGACACTTCGAAGGAGACTGTATCGCTCTAGGCGTCTTTAAGTTCGCACTGTGCGCTCAGAACTGAAACGACGTAACGCCATCGACGGACGTGCTAAAGACACTGCGCAACACATCTGCGCAAATTTTCGTCGGATTTTTGCTGTGGTTTTAAATTCGCGACGGATCTAGACACTATCTCCCCCCCGCCCTCCCCCCCCCCCCCCCCCCCAGAAGACCATTAGCCGAAAAGCAGACAAGCACTTGTCTCCATGTCAGTAAGTCTGTTGCTAGATGGCAGACCGTCAAGACAGGAGCAGCACCAGCAGCGGCAGAGAACGGGTCTTGGGAGTGCGTGTCCGTTTGCAACCGCATCGCCGACCCCGGCTGGGGCAGCGCTCTTGACCGTGCGAACTCTGCTTGCCAGTAGTCACGGTAGGGAGGCGGGCAGGCTCAAGCGCTGCGTGCCCCACATGCCGAGCGGACGCACTCCGCGTTGCCAACTGCTGCGCACTCCGCACACCTTCCTCCTCCTGCGTGGGCATAACACAAACTTGGTACTACATATGGTTGCCGGGTCTCCCGTATTTTACTAATTTTCCCATATTTTGCCCATCTCAAATACTTGACGTACACTGAAACGCCAAAGAAACTGCAATAGTCAAGCGTATTCAAAGATATGCGGATAGGCAAAATACGGCTCTACGGTCGGCAAGTGTCTGGCGCAGTTGTTAGATCGGTTACTGCTGCTACAATCGCAGGCTGTCAAGATTTGAGTGAGTTTCAGCGTCTTGTTATAGTCGGCGCACGAGCGATGGGACACAGCTTCTCAGAGGTAGCGATGAAGTGGGGATTTTCCTGTACGACCAATTCCCGAGTGTATCGTGAAAATCAGGAATTGGGTAAAACATCACATCTCCGACATGGCTGCGGTCGGAAAAAGATCTTGCAAGAACGGGACAAACGACGACTGAAGAGAGACGTTAAACATGAAAGAAGTACACCCTTCCGTAAATTGGTGCAGATTTCAGTGGTGGGCCATCAACAAGTATCAGCCAGCGAACCATTCAACGATACATCATCGAAATGGGCTTTCGGTACCGAAGGCCCACTCTTGTACCTTTGATGACTGAACGACACAAAACTTTCCGCCTCGAGTGGACCCGTCAACACCGACACTGGACTGTTGATGACTGGAAACATGTTGCCTGGTCGGACGAGTCTCGTTTCAAATTGTATCTAGCGGATGTACATGTACGGGTATGGAGACAGCCTCATGAATCCATGGACCCTGCATGTCAGCAGGGGACTGTTCAACGCGGTGGAGGCTCTTTAATGTCCTGGGGCGTGTGGAATTGGAGTGATGTGGGACCCCTGATACGTCTAGGTAATGCTCTCACAGGTGACACGCACGTAAGCATCCTGTCTGATCACTTGCATCCATTCATGTCCATTGTGCATTCCTACGGACTTGAGCAAATTTCAGCATGACAATGCGGCACCCCACACCTCCAGAATTCCTAGAGAATGGCTCCAGGAACACTCTTCTGAGTTTAAACACTCCCCAGGCTTGAACATTATTGCTCGTATCTGGGATGCCTTGCAACATGCTGCTGAGAAGAGATCTCCACCCCCTCGTACTCTTACGGATTTATGGACAGCCCTCTATTTCAGACATTAGTCGAGACCATGCCATGTCGTGTTGCGGCACTTCTGCTTGCTCACAGGGGCCCCACACGATGTTAGGCAGGTGTACCAGTTTCTTTGGCTCTTCCGCGTATTTAATAATGTTTCCCCTAGTGTTTCGCAAAGTTTTATTTATTTATTTATTAATTTATGCTAACGTTTCCGCATTATTCAATAATTATCCTTCCCAAAACGGCAATCGATATTTCAAGTTTATCGTCTTTGAATTCTCTCTTTTTCATGTTGGCAAGCTTGAAGCCTCCGTGGCGAAACTTCCTCTTCTGCTTCGATATCGTAAATACCTGTAGCATTATCTCATTTCAGTTTGCGATTCGTATTGTATTTAGTACATTTATTTAACTTAGGGTGTCTATTTAATTTTTATTAAAAAACAGGACATTTAAAACGTTTAGAAAAAAACCTGGGATAATTAAGGGAAGAAACGGGACACAAATCGTATCGAAAAAATTTAATGAACATTTAAGTTTACCATCGCATCAGGCGCTCAGATGATCCCAAATATCTTCTTACAATTATTCTCCTGCACTGTCATCTTGGTTTTCACTTTTATGTATTTTATTATGGAGTGCGTCTTCATTTTACATTTTGTCATAAAAATGAGCACATGATGCCTCAATCAAGTGTGTTTTGACAAAGAGCAAGGCCGTCTTTGTTTCATCTTTCATTCTATTTATTTTATTGACCACAGAGGGTCCACTAAGGAAAACACATGTACATTCTGCAGTTTCTCCACTGTCAGTGACAAAGGGAAACTCTCTTTTTATATTGCTGTCATGCATCCACTACAGAGTCTTCAGATTACTTACCACAAAGGGAACGGAAGTTCTTGCTATAAGAACCAATCGAATATTCAAGTTAACATGAATCGATAGTACCACAAGTGCAAAACATTAACATTAAATAAACGAAGATTGTAGAGCAAATTGCACAAATGGGTCTTCCTAGCGTATATGCTTACGGGATGAATTACTAGCCTAAAATACTTTAGCCAAGCGAAATCACGAAAAAGCGGGACATTTGAACGTCCCGAAGAAAAACTTTAAGGATAACATGAAATTTTGGAAAAATACGGTACAGTCCCGGGAAAAACGAGATGAATGGACAGCCTAATTTAACTATGGGTAGCAAAAGTGACGACGAGGATCATTCGAAGACACCATCTATCCTATGAAAGTTGTTGCAGTTAAATATTTTGGTAAATATGGATAGTCCTCTGATGCTGTGAAAGTTGCTACAGTTAAATATAACGGTAAATATGGGCAGTACTGTAATGCTGTGAAAATTGTTTTAATTGAATATTTGTAAGTACCATGTACAATGAAGAATTCTCATTAATTTTCAACAAGTTTTGTAAAAGGAGTTCGGAAAACACTCATTATTCGTGTCCACTTTTGTGTACAGTTGTGTTTAACAGCCTCCAGAAGGTAAAATATGCCGACAATGCCACGATGGGACTATTTTGGCCCTCATTTCCAAAATTTCCCGTGTTTCTAGTTTGAAAATTTGTCAACCGTATGAGAGGAATTAAAAAACATGCAAAATACGTGAATTATAGTGAACACATCGGTCTCTCTTGAGAGCTAAGACTAAATGTAGCAATTTATTACCACTAACAAATCAGTTTAATTTGACTAAAGGCAAACTCTCTTCTGATCGACAGAGTGTATCTTTCATTTTGCTGCTTGTGCTTCTTATACGTGCCTCAGAAGGCTGGTACATTAAATGAGTTCTATAAGAGTATGAGCCTTCTTGAAAACAGCATTAATATTGCTTATAATGTTTTCGAGTATATCATCGAATGCGACAGAAACTGCTCTACAGTCGAAAAAGCAACTGTGGATGACGACCAGGTGTCTCACAGACCGACTCAACGCCCCAGATAACTATAAGCGTTTTCTACGCCAGGGAAGCGTCAAACAACACAGCATTAGTCCTGCAGTATCACACCTAACGCACTACCCGTGAACACTGCGTACTCCAAGTATCAAAATAATTAAAATCATTATTTCAAGTTGGAAATTCTTTTTTATTGATATGAGATTACTGTTAACAGTTGATGGTGAAATCAGTTTTCACATTATAATCAACATACAGACAGGTTGTAAACACAGATTATGTTTGCTGCTAATTAGTCTGTTACATTCTTCATGCGTAACTATTGTCTTGCTGTCGTTCTTCTTGGGGCAAACACAACGACGTCATGGTCTAGCAGTTTACTGTTTTGGAATTGTTTGGGGGATGTACACTACTGGCCATTAATATTGCTACACCAAGAAGAAATGCAGATGATAAACGGTTATTCATTGGACAAATGTATTATACTAGAACTGACAGGTGATTACATTTTCACGCAATTTGGGTGCATAGATCCTGAGAAATCAGTACCGAGAACAACCACCTCTGGCCGTAATAACAGCCTTGATACGCCTGGGCATTGAGTCAAACAGAGCTTGAATGGCGTGTACAGGTACAGGTGCCCATGCAGCTTCAACACGACACCACAGTTCATCAAGAGTAGTGACTAGCGCATTGTGATGAGCCAGTTGCTCGGTCACCATTGATCAGACGTTTTCAGTTGGTGAGAGATCTGGGGAATGTGCTGGCCAGGGCAGTAGTCTAACATTTTCTGTATCTATAAAAGCCCGTACGGGACCTGCAACATGCGGTCGTGCATTATCCTGCTGAAATGTAGGGTTTCTCAGGGATCGAATAAGAGGTAGAGCCACGGGTCGTAACACATCTGAAATGTAACGTCCACTGTTCAAAGTGTCGTCAATGCGAACAAGAGGTGACCGAGACGTGTAACCAGTGGCACCCCATGCCATCACTCCGCGTCATACGCCAGTCCGCTTCCAATGTGCGTTCACCACGATGTCGCCAAACACGGATGCTACCATCATGATGCTGTAAACAGCACCTGGATTCATCCGAAAAAATTACCTTTAGCCATTCATGCGCCCAGGTTTGTCATTGAGTACATCATCGCAAGCGCTCCTGTCTGTGATGCAGCGTCAAGGGCAAGCGCAGCCGTGGTCTCCGAGCTGATAGTCCATCCCGCTGCAAACTTCGTCGAACTGTTCGTGCCGATGGTCGTTGTCTTGCAAACGTCCCCATCTGTTGACTCAGGGATCGAGACGTGGCTGCACGATCCGTTACAGCCATGCGGATAAGATGCCTGTCATCTCAACTGCTAGGGATACGAGGCCGTTGGGATCCAACACGGCGTTCCGTGTTACCCTCCTGAACCCACCGATTCCATATTCTGCTAACAGCCATGGGATCTCGACCAACGCGAGCAACAGTGTCGCGATGCGATAAACCGCAATCGCGATAGGCTATAATCCGACATTTATCAAAGTCGGGAACGTGATGGTACGCATTTCTCCTCCTTACACGTGGCATCACAACAACGTTTCACCAGGCAACGCCAGTGAACTGCTGTTTGTGTATGAGACATCGGTTGGAAACTTTCCTCATGTCAGCACGTTGTAGGTGTCGCCACCTTGTGTGAATGCCCTGAAAAGCTAATCATTTGCATATCACAGCATCTTCTTCCTGTCGGTTAAATGTCGCGTCAGTAGCACGTCATCTTGGTGGTGTAGCAATTTTAATGGCCAGTAGTGTACTTTGAGGTTCTTTTCCGAAAATGTCACTTAATCATTTGTGGTATCACGTATCGGTACCACCCAACAGGCATCGTGAAGTTAGTAAGGGAATTGGAAGTTTCCGTTGGATGCCCGTAGCGGTCGCTCGGATCGTTCGGACGCATTGGTGACGCCTGCTGAGCCACATCGCCAGTGGCTCTGTATCACGAGCGACCTCTTCTGCCGTGATATAGGATGGATGGTGGCACCCATTCAGCGCACTTGCATCGGGAACCTCGTCGCTACTAAACCATCGTTTCGCACTTAGTACAGTGAGTCTCTTCCACCCTGACATTGTGACTGACTCTGTTTCTTGCTGCATTATTTGTACCTTGTCCAGCTTTCCTAAGATGACAGTTGTCACACAAGTTTATAGCCCACCTCTCCTGAGCCTTCTGTGCAAAGTTGTACACAAAATAATCGACTATCGCATCTCCTTCAACGGAATCGTCATCACTGCACTCATCTTCGTCTGTTTCATTGTGTCTGTACTTGTCTCTACTTCAGCATCACTTTCATCTCCACACCAGTTTCCCGAGAATCTTTTTGTGCTATATTTTTTCCCTGCCATTTCAGAAATGAGAGTGACAGAATAAAAAGAGTATATTATCAACTTCTTGGAGCTGTACAATCTATAATTATTAGGCTATTATTATTATTATTATTATTGGAATACTAGCTCTGAAAAACTTCTTAAAAACGGAAATACGGAAAGAAATGCTTATGGCAACACTATGCTGGTGTCCATACAATGTTGATTGTGAAAAGCACAACAACATCAAACAAGTCCGCATCTGCTACTATATGGGTCTCGACCTTCCCAACAGTTAGCCGGAATGTCAAATAAAAAATTGTGTTATCTCTTGTTGTTGTTGTTGTTGTTGTGGTCTTCAGTCCTGAGACTGGTTTGATGCAGCTCTCCATGCTACTCTATCCTGTGCAAGCGTCTTCATCTCCAAGTACCTACTGCAACCTACATCCTTCTGAATCTGCTTAGTGAATTCATCTCTTGGTCTCCCTCTACGATTTTTACCCTCCACGCTGCCCTCCAATGCTAAATTTGTGATCTCTTGATGTCTCAAAACATGTCCTACCAACCGATCCCTTCTTCTAGTCAAGTTGTGCCACAAACTTCTCTTCTCCCCAATCCTATTCAATACCTCCTCATTAGTTATGTGATCTACCCACCTTATCTTCAGCATTATTCTGTAGCACCACATTTCGAAAGCTTCTATTCTCTTCTTGTCCAAACTGGTTATCGTCCATGTTTCACTTCCATACATGGCTACACTCCATACAAATACCTTCAGAAACGACTTCGTGACACTTAAATCTATACTCGATGTTAACAAATTTCTCTTCTTCAGAAACGCTTTCCTTGGCATTGCCAGTCTACATTTTATATCCTCTCTACTTCGACCATCATCAGTTATTTTGCTCCCCAAATAGCAAAACTCCTTTACTACTTTAAGTGTCTCATTTCCTAATCTAATCCCCTCAGCATCACCCGATTTAATTTGACTACATTCCATTATCCTCGTTTTGCTTTTGTTGATGTTCATCTTATATCCTCCTTTCAAGACACTGTTCATTCCGTTCAACTGCTCTTCCAAGTCCTTTGCTGTCTCTGACAGAATTACAATGTCATCGGCGAACCTCAAAGTTTTACTTCTTCTCCATGGATTTTAATACCTACTCCGAATTTTTCTTTTGTTTCCTTTACTGCTTGCTCAATATAAGGATTGAATAACATCGGGGAGAGGCTACAACCCTGTCTCACTTCTTTCCCAACCACTGCTTCCCTTTCATGCCCCTCGATTCTTATAACTGCCATCTGGTTTCTGTACAAATTATAAATAGCCTTTCGCTCCCTGTATTTTACCCCTGCCACCTTCAGAATTTGAAAGAGAGTATTCCAGTTAACGTTGTCAAAAGCTTTCTCTAAGTCTACAAATGCTAGAAACGTACGTTTGCCTTTTCTTAATCTTTCTTCTAAGATAAGTCGTAAGGTTAGTATTGCCTCACGTGTTCCAACATTTCTACGGAATCCAAACTGATCTTCCCCGAGGTCCGCTTCTATCAGTTTTTCCATTCGTCTGTAAAGAATTTGCGTTAGTATTTTGCAGCTGTGACTTATTAAACTGACAGTTCGGTAATTTTCACATCTGTCAACACCTGCTTTCTTTGGGATTGGAATTATTATATTCTTCTTGAATTCTGTGGGTATTTCGCCTGTCTCATACATCTTGCTCACCAGATGGTAGAGTTTTGTCATGACTGGCTCTCCCAAGGCCATCAGTAGTTCTAATGGAATGTTGTCTACTCCCGGGGCCTTGTTTCGACTCAGGTCTTTCAGTGCTCTGTCAAACTCTTCACGCAGTATCTTATCTCCCATTTCATCTTCATCTACATCCTCTTCCATTTCCATAATATTGTCCTCAAGTACATCGCCCTTGTATAAACCCTCTATATACTCCTTCCACCTTTCTGCCTTCCCTTCTTTGCTTAGAACTGGGTTGCCATCTGAGGTCTTGATATTCATACAAGTGGTTCTCTTCTCTCCAAAGGTCTCTTTAATTTTCTTGTAGGCAGTATCTATCTTACCCCTAGTGAGACAAGCCTCTACATCCTTACATATGTCCTCTAGCCATCCCTGCTTAGCCATTTTGCACTTCCTGTCGATCTCATTTTTGAGACGTTTGTATTCCTTTTTGCCTGCTTCATTTACTGCATTTTCATATTTTCTCCTTTCATCAATTAAATTCACTATTTCTTCTGTTACCCAAGGATTTCTATTAGCCCTCGTCTTTTTACCTACTTGATCCTCTGCTGCCTTCACTACTTCATCCCTCAGAGCTACCCATTCTTCTTCTACTGTATTTCTTTCCCCCATTCCTGTCAATTGTTCCCTTATGCTCTCCCTGAAACTCTGTACAACCTCTGGTTCTTTCAGTTTATCCAGGTCCCATCTCCTTAAATTCCCGCCTTTTTGCAGTTTCTTCAGTTTCAATCTGCAGTTCATAACCAATAGATTGTGGTCAGAATCCACATCTGCCCCTGGAAATGTCTTACAATTTAAAACCTGGTTCCTAAATCTCTGTCTTACCATTATGTAATCTATCTGATACCTTTTAGTATCTCCGGGATTCTTCCAGGTATACAACCTTCTTTCATGATTCTTGAACCAAGTGTTAGCTATGATTAAGTTATGCTCTGTGCAAAATTCTACAAGGCGGCTTCCTCTTTCATTTCTTCCCCCCAATCCATATTCACCTACTATGTTTCCTTCTCTCCCTTTTCCTACTGACGAATTCCAGTCACCCATGACTATTAAATTTTCGTCTCCCTTCACTACCTGAATAATTTCTTTTATCTCGTCATACATTTCATCAATTTCTTCATCATCTGCAGAGCTAGTTGGCATATAAACTTGTACTACTGTAGTAGGCATGGGCTTTGTGTCTATCTTGGCCACAATAATGCGTTCACTATGCTGTTTGTAGTAGCTAACCCGCACTCCTATTTTTTTATTCATTATTAAACCTACTCCTGCATTACCCCTATTTGATTTTGTATTTATAACCCGGTAATCACCTGACCAAAAGTCTTGTTCCTCCTGCCACCGAACTTCACTAATTCCCACTATATCTAACTTTAACCTAGCCATTTCCCTTTTTAAATTTTCTAACCTACCTGCCCGATTAAGGGATCTGACATTCCACGCTCCGATCCGTAGAATGCCAGTTTTCTTTCTCCTGATAACGATGTCCTCTTGAGTAGTCCCCGCCCGGAGATCCGAATGGGGGACTATTTTACCTCCGGAATATTTTACCCAAGAGGACGCCATCATATCTCTTAAAAATATGTAAAAGAAAAATGAGTGAGAGCACTGTACACCACCATAGTATTCAAAGGATCGAGGCCTATCTTTTCTGACCAGATCTAACGAGGGGACCTTCTGGGAGGTGCATCGAGTTATGAGCTCCCACTTCGTCTGCTTATAGTGTGGGTAGGGACCTATCACGCCCTGGAATTGTAGGTGCCAATGCGGCCTCGTTTTAGAAATATCGCCTGTTAAAGTTTGGGCATCTCTTTATATACAGAAAAGTTTCACTATTGTGGCAAGTGAGCGAGTAGCAGAGTGGCAAGCGAGACAGACTCCCGCAGGCGACGCTGGTTGGAGACCCGTCTATGCTACTTTTGTTTTCGCGACGCTAGATCCATAGAGAAGTACTCCATAACGTCAATGCAGTAGTGTTTCCTGCTGACTTGAGAAAATACAGATGCGATTGCGACGAAAATGAAAGTGCATTCGTACAATGTTCGTGGTGTCGAAAGTACAAATGTTTTGATTGTTTTTATAACAAGTATCATCCGTCGGAATGTACTTGTCAAAATATAGGAAATATCGATTAACTTTCCATTAAATAAAACGTATTTTTAATCCCACATTCGTTGATTTTTTAAATATTCCCTACCTAAACGGAACAAAATTAAAAATACGTCGAAAACAAATTGCACAATAATAAAATATTTCAAGAAATTACATTACGGTTAATTTCCTGTTAAAATTTAAAAAAACGCAAAAGATTGAAACGAAATGTGACATTCAATTTGTAATTTTGATTTATAGAGGCTTGTAATTCTTTTTAATCAATTCATTGCGGAATGGTCATGATTAATTATAAATTAAAACAGGCATTTGAAAAAAAGGAAACAAAAGTATCATAGACGGGTCTCGAACCAGGGTTGCCTGAACGGGAATCTAGTTCGCTTGCCACTTTTTTTATTTTTTTTTTTTTATTTTTTAAATCTCATTCGACAAGCTTATGACAGCATTGACCGCGCCACGTTATGGGAAACGTTAGAGGAACTTGGCATCCCATCAAAATACATCCGCTTAATTGCTGCTTGCTACTCTCAGTTTACGGCCCAAGTGCGGTTTGGTAATCAACTATCACCATCATTCAGTATACAAAATGGATTGAGACAAGGAGATCCATTGGCGCCAATATTATTCAATTTGGCCCTGGAAAAAGTAAGCCGTGACACTTGTCGAACCAGAGAGATGGAGATGGTGGGAGCAGACACAATCTTGGCATTTGCTGATGATGTTGTGATCCTTGGCGACACTCTAGAGCAAGTACGCAGGGATACTTCCCGATTCCTCCACAATGCAGAGAAAATTGGGCTGGTGGTGAACGAGGAAAAAACTAAATATCTTGTTGTATCACGCCGCCGAGATCTCCCTCCTTCCATTGATGTCGACAGGCATACCTTCGAACGAGTTGAAGAGTTCAAGTACCTGGGCTCCATACTAACAAATAGAAGTGAAGTAACGAAAGAAGTACAGCAACGTATAACAAATGCTAATCGCATGTTCTTTAGCCTGAACAATCTTTTCAGATCTCGGCTGATATCGCAGAAGAACAAGATCCACCTATACACGACACTGGTGAGACCAGTACTTTTATACGGCTGTGAAACTTGGGCAACATCAGCAACAGCAGAAGAAGCAATATGTGCATTTGAAAGGAAGGTACTTCGGAAGATATATGGACCCATCTACAATGCCATGGAAGGTAAATGGGAACGAAGAAAAAAAGAAGATTTATACCAGCGGTATGGAAAGCCACACATTGGACGAATATTGGCGCAGAAGAGACTCCAATGGTTTGGCCATATCCTACGGGCAGACGGATCCCTTCCAAACAGAGTCCTCCACTCTCAACCCACAGGAAAACGCCCTAGAGGACGCCCAAGAACTCGATGGAAGGATAGGATAACAACGATCCTGAAAGAAGTGGAACCAGCAGCCGTGGAGGAGGACGCCAACGACCGGATGAGATGGACTGCCATCTGCAACAGCTCCCTCCTCTCGTGTAATTGACAGACACTGCGTGTGTGTTTTTTTTGTTTTTTTGTTTCTGTAATGTATCCCTCTTGCCTTTTAAACCTTTGATTGAATGCCCTGTTTATTTTTTCGTTTTTCTTTAAGCTGTAATGTACATATGTAACTTTTACTACTGTATAGAGTACTTTTGTAAGTCTTTTTGTCTTTACTTTTCCTTTTGTTCTTCTTGCTGTAGGCCTTAAAGGCCCGATAAGGCAATAAATGATGATGATGATGATGATGAAATCTCATTTTGTTCGTCTTCGTTCGTTTCAACTGCTCGGTGCGGACGTCGCAAGACACCCGTTTGAGTTCGTCGGTGATCCATTACCTGAGTTTTTTTATTACAGAGGGCAGCTAACCCTCTGACCGAACACGCTGAGCTACCGCGCCGGTGCCACGCGGCTACTCGCTCGCTTGCGATAATGGTGAAACTTTTCTGTATATAAAGAGCTGCCCATACTTTAACAGGCAACATTTCAAAATCGTGGCCTCATTGGCACCTACAATTGTAGGGTGTGACAGGTGCCTACCCACACTATAAGCAGGCGAAGTGGGAGCTCATAACTCGATGCACCTCCCAGAAGGTCCCTTCGTAAGTTAGCTCTGCAGGTCAGTGCTTCCTTAGCGAATAAGACGTGTCAACGTGTGGGAACTGAAAACATTTGTGTGAGGAGGGTGAAGAGGGCCTGCCTACCGTCAGACGGCGAAGCACTTGACTCGGCATGTGCCGTGTCGGGGCGACGGACTGCCCGCGCCGGCTCTTGCTGACGGGCGAGCAGACAGCGACAAAGCGCGGGCGTGCAGCACCCAGCCTCCTCAGCCACGTCAAAACAAACTGCGCGGCCCGGGACCGCACACGTGGCGACGTGCACGTGTGCCTTCTCTCAGCGCCTTTATCTCACGCGCTAGGAGGTCCTTTTCTGCGTGCAACTACGCTCACAACATCCGGGCATCCGGCCATCCTCTACCGCCAACATTGCCAAATACAGATTAACATGCCGACCCCGTGAAGATAAGGAATAAGGAGGGTAAATGCAGACGAAAAAAGAATGGCGTCATCTCAGAGCACAGATGGCTTTTCGCAACATCGACGGTAAGGTGAAGCTTCAAGCTCTGGTCGTCTGCTGATTAGTACCACTGTTGGCTGATAGTATGGCCATAAGTTCGATTCCCTACAGCTGCTGTGAAAAGTCATCTCTGCTCTGCACTAGCACCAAGACGAAGCGCTTAACAGCGGACTGTTGCTAGAACCACACCGTTCTGGCGTAACTGAAAAAGTTAGTGTTTCAGATTTTCCGTCGTCGACACATACGGTGTGACCCGGAAGTCCGTTAACGTGTTAAAATGCACTGCGGAATAATGTGGGCAGATAGGTAAAAATTGAGACGCGTTCCAGAAATGACGTGGGGTTTTATTGAATCAAAGATGAATCCAAAACCAGGCCAACAGATAACGCTGGAGAGAAACATTCCAGTGACGCTGCATGAGAATCGTGTATAAAATGAGCTGCAGTGTGAGAGAGAGCAGATCACCCCTAGCCTGGCTCATAAACACCAGCTGGAAAGTACAACTTTTATGCAGGATGGCGCTCCACCCATATTGTTACACGTGTGAAAGATCACTTGCATATGTCACTTAGTGTAGATTGCGTGCCGAGCCGCCACATCCGTCATGCATGGCCTCCCAGGTTCAGTCTGAAACCGCGCGACCGCTACGGTCGCAGGTTCGAATCCTGCCTCGGGCATGGATGTGTGTGGCGTCCTTAGGTTAGTTAGGTTTAAGTAGTTCTAAGTTCTAGGGGACTGATGACCTCAGATGTTAAGTCCCATAGTGCTCAGAGCCATTTGAACCATTTTGAACAGACCTAAATCGTATGATTATTGATTGTGGAATTACCTGAAGCCGCAAGGCTACCACTATTTCCCGACCTCGTTAGGGATGCTAAAACACAACATCCGACGCCCGTTTCTTAGCGTATTTACTGATATGCTGTACAGTGGTGTTCACAGCATTGTCCCTTGACTACAGGTATTGGTGATCAATGATGGTCGACATGCTCAGCATTTGTTATTAAGAACATTGTCTTTGCCAAAAAAATTAGTTTTGCTAACAGTTACTTTTGTATAATATGAAGCGCCATCTGTCGGTCATTTTGTGCACTTTTTTGGTTTCAGTGAAACCCTTTGTCATTTCAAGCATGTGTGTCAATTTTTACGTCTCTACCTACATTATTCCGTGAAGTATTGAATTTTCGAATGTTAACGGACCTTTGGGTCACCTTGCACACTACGCAAAAGAATTAAACGGTCACTTTTTTGAAACCTTGTCTCTTCGCCATTGCCGGCCGGAGTGGCCGTGCGGTTCTAGGCGCTACAGTCTGGAGCCGAGCGACCGCTACGGTTGCAGGTTCGAATCCTGCCTCGGACATGGATGTGTGTGATGTCCTTAGGTTAGTTATATTTAATTAGTTCTAAGTTCTAGGCGACTGGTGACCTCACAAGTTAAGTCGCATAGTGTTCAGAGCCATTTTTTATTCGCTTTTTCTACGCAGAAGTGTGAAATTTGGCTTAAAGCAACCTACAACCCTCCTATATAATGGTGCAAAGGCGTGGCACCATGCGACGTCATCCTTGGTCTCAGCAACGTTTCGAACAGCAAGATATCGACAAATGGAAAAAAGTTCAAGTGAGATAAGGTGGGTTAGTGATGTCACATTGGCACCAAACTTCGCCGCAATTTTTCCCAACCCCACCGTGGACGTGTCACACGATGGGAAAGTTATCATTCCCCGCCCCCCCCCCCCCTTACGCCCACTCGCGCCTTCTCTTGACGCCTCAGCCAAGGATGTTAGAACTGCGACGCCCAGAGCTGAATTCATGCAATTTTCTTATGGGTGCCAGAAGAAAACATTTCAGACACACCACCGGTCGGAACCGACGCGAAAGGCCGCAGAAGGTGGCATAAGGGGTGTCAGTGAAACCATCCGTTTCCTTAGGGCGTTCATTTACGCACCTTTCGCGGTAGAAAACGACAGTTTGCAGTGCGACGTGCAACGCACTGACGTTCTTGACAACCTTCGATACTGCTTACACCCCCAGACGATTCAACCCTTCTCTAAGGACAATGTGGAACTGCAACACCATTGAATGTGATCTGATTCCTTTGCAGTGTAGCGCGAAAACAATTTCTGCTCTGGTATACTGAGTGGAAGTATTGGGAGCCTTTCAGAACCAATCGATGTGTGGCATGACATTGACGCGTGTATAAATATAATGGCAAAGTGTCCCTTTAAGACACCTCAGTTTGGCGACGCAATGGGTGCCACCTGCGCATCTTTGTTGAGCACTATAAAAATTTACCCGCACAGGGACAATCCTTTACTAACTCCAAGGTGCCTGAGGGCAGGGAAACCCTTTGACACGCCTCAGATTCTGCACACTCGAAAGCAGGCGCTGGTGCAGCGGTGTAGCGCCACTCAGCTGTAGGGGGTATAATTAATAATAATAATAAAGTCCACAATTTGCACTTTGATTTGCGAATAAAATTATAGACAACTACATTAAGCACGTCATGGCGTGGAGCACTACGAACATTATCTGCTTAGCCATTTACCAACACAGAAAATGTCTGATAGTTGCCTGCTGATGGACACCCAATGCTAGTCTTCTGATAACATCTCCACATTGAGATACTGATACTGAATTTTTACAAAAAAATGGTTAAAATGGTTCTGAGCACTATGGGACTTAGCTGCTGAGGTCATCAGTCCCCTAGAACTTAGAACTATTTAAACCTAACTAACCTAAGGACATTACACACATCCATGCCCGAAGCAGGATTCGAACCTGCGACCGTAGCGGTCGCGCAGTTCCAGACTGTAGCGCCTAGAACCACTCGGCCACTCCGGCCGGATGAATTTTTACCAGCATGTCTTCAGTTCATATAGACACTCCTTGTGATATTATGTAGCCATGCATTTTTATTTACTGAGTAACACTGTGCAGTTGTATTGAAGGCTTTCGGGAAGTCGAGAATCATAGTTGCAACTCTGACACCATTACTACAACCTTTTGTGTGGACGAAAAGAACAAGGTGGATTTTGTGTTCATTCTGGAGTTCATTGGAATGCTCAGGTGTTTTTAAAAATCTACCTCAATAATGTATGTGTAGAATACCAGGCATTTGTCTTCCTGCCCTTGTCAGATTCGGAATGTTGGGTGCCTTCTTCGAATCTCTTGGTACACTCCAGCGCTGCGGAAATCTACAACAAACTCATGCCATTTCTTTTCCATAAACTCTATTTCCTTTCAAAGAGGAGCGACAGCACTTGGCAGCATATCGTTAGGTTAAGCTTTTCTTCTTATCCGTGACATACGCATTTTACTGACTACAGTGACATCTCCGAATTGTATATCATCGTTAACATTTACAGGCGTACACTGTACCTATCAGAGATGTTACATGCCCACGATAAAAGGCGTGAGAAAACGCATGTCAGCTATTGTCCTACGTCATGTCTTTTCGAAAGAAGCTCCTGTCTCATCTTTCTTGCCTGTCGGTCTGCTTTAGCGCAATTGAAAAGCGGAGCTCATACCTTCTGTAACGAGTCGCTTGGAATTTCTCTCACCTACTGAACTGACCTGAAGCCTGAAAATCCTTCACGACACATATAATTCTAAAATAATAATGAGCTAAGATACGGATAAAGGAAAACACACGAAGTAACTGTCGTAATCGATCGTATAGATGGCAACGGTGCATATTTCAGTTTCTTGGTGCTCCTAGACAGCCTTGATATACAGAGTGCTCTCCTGTGGATCGTCGGGTACGTGTTCTCTGGTACTTCGGCAGGAATTTGCAATTCGGTTTTTACAATGTGTAACTGGAGTCAACCCAAACAAATTATGATCATCACGTCTTTTACACGACGCCAAGCGCTGATGGGAAGCGTCGATTTGTTTCCCGTTACGATCAAAACTATTTTTATAGCGGAATTTTTCGTGCCCATTCGATTTAGTGCGATATTCGTTTTGTTGGTCTGTGTTTTAACAGGGGCAGTAAAATACGAAGAATAACCAGTAGTGCAGCAGGGACTGCACTGTCCAGGTCCGTGCTGACTGCTACCGCCATGCAGCAGAGATACTGTCACTGCTGGAATTCCAGTTATTCTCCGTGTTTGACTGTTCCTTTTCAATTACTCATTGATAAAACAAACATCGCAGTAGACTAATTTGGGATTGCTCAATCGAATGGACACGTAAAATTCCGCTTTAAAAACTCGCTTTGCTCGTAACGGGAAACAAACCGATGCTTTCCGTCAGCACTGGGCGTCAAATAAAAGACTCGGAAGACTCAGTGATCAGAATTTGTTTGCGCTGACTCCAGCTACACATTGCATAAACCATATTGCAAATATTTGCCTAAACACCAGAGAAAATTCGCCTACTGAGTCTTATGAGAGAGACCCTGTATAATCTGATCGTCTCATGTCCAGCTCTTTCTGCACACCAACGCAAGATTATTTCACGTGCTTGCCACTACGCTAATCCACACTGTGTTTAGCAACGGATTTGTCTTGTATCAGAACTAAGTCAGCCGGTCGATGTGGCCGAGCGGTTCTAGGCGCTTCAGTCTGGAACCGCGCGACTGCTACGGTCGCAGGTTCGAATCCTGCCTCGGGCATGGATGTATGTGATGTCCTTAGGTTAGTTAGATTTAAGTAGTTCTATGTTCTAGGGGACTGGTGACCTCAGATGTTAAGTCCCATAGTTCTCAGAGCCAGAATTAAGTCAGCGGAAATAAAGGCAGTAATTAGTGGACCTATGTAGCCAAAGTAAAATGACGGAAAGGAATGGCGACGGCCCAGCCTCCAATGGCGGCGGCGGCTACGTAACGGGTGAGTGCCGGAGGTGACCTGGGCCGCATTCCTCGCCCGAACCGTGCAAACAACGGCTGGCCAAGGACAAAGCCCGCCTAGGAGGCTTTTACTGCCTCCCTTCCACAGCAGGGGCCTTTGTCTGTCTTCTAAGTGTCCCCACGGCGTTTACATGGCGTAGCCAATCCGATAGGCCCGCCAACGAACTGCGAACGAGAAGGGAAAACACAACCCTCACAGTTTTTTTATGCGGTTGTCTGTTCTAGGAGTCTCTTGTTGTTCTCTTCAGTAGAGCACAACTTTTAAAAAACGTTAACTTTAAAAAGTGCACCAACCTCATGACTTGCATAGCTTGCTTTACTTACCGGAAACCTTTTCTCAGTACTCTTTTGACCACGGGAAATCGCTACGTACAGCCAGCCATCTGTGTGATGGTAGTTAACAGTAAACCTTTTATTTACACGGTTACATGATAAATTACCACTTATACAGGAACCAAAAGGCAGTTACAAGAGTCGAGGGACGTGAAAGAGAAGCAGTGGTTGAGAAGAGAGTGAGACAGAGTTGTAGCCTGTCCTCGGTGTTATTCAATCTGTACATTTAACAAGCAGTAAAGGGTACGAAAGAAACATTTGGAGTAGTATATAAAGTTCACGGAGAAGAAACAAAAATTTTGAGGCTTGCCGATGACATTGTAATTCTGTCAGAGACTGCAAAGGACTTAGAAGAGCAGTTGAACGGTATGGACAGTGTCTTCAAAGGAGGATATAAGATGAACGTCAACAAATACGATACAAGGAAAGTGGAATATAGTCGAATCACATATGGTGATGCTAAGGGTATTAGATTAGGAAACGAGACCTTAAAGTAGTAGATGAGTTTTGGTATTTGGCCTGCAAAATAACTTATGATGGCCGAAGTGGAGAGGATATAAAATGTAGATTGGCAGTGGCAAGGAAAACATTTCTGAAGGAGAGAAATTTGTTAACATCGAATATAGATTTAAGTGTTACGAAGCCTTATGAAGAAATTTGTGTGGAGTGTAGCCATGTCTGGAAGTGAAACATGGGCGCTAAGCGTTTTAGACAGAAAGAGAATAGAAGGTTTCTAAATGTGGCGCTACAGAAGAATGTTGAAGATTAGACGTGTCGATAACGTAACTAATGAGCAAGTACTGAAGAGAATTGGGGAGACAAGATCACCACTTTAGTATTGGAAAAAAGTGTGGGGGATAAAAATCGTAGAGGGAGACGAAGAACTGAATACAGTAGGCAGACTGAGAAGGGTGCAAGTTACAGTAGTTATTGGGAGCTGAAGAGGCTCGCATAAGATAGAGTAGCATGGAGACCTGCATCAAACCAGTCTTCGGACTGAAGGCCACAACAACAACAAAAACAACAACAACAATGTTCTCATGAAATTTCAGTCATCATCTGTCTCCTCGGAGTATGAAAATATTTTGTTGGCGCTCATCTACATAGGGAGAAATGATCTTCATAATAAAACAAGCGAAATTGGAGATCGCATGGAGAAATTTGCGTGTTCGTTTTTCGTGTGCACTGTTCGAGAGCTGAATGGCAGAGAAATAGCTTCAAGGTGCCTCGATGAACCATCTGCCAGGCACTTAATTGTGAATTGCAGAGTAAGCCTGTAGATGTTGAAACCTGCATCAGTTCAGTGGAGCGCCCAGTTTCTCCCATCGTGCGGCTTGTGTGCTGTGGACATGACTCGAAGGGTTACTTAAAGCTTGACTCTTTTTACACTTTTCCTATGTCCCGTCAGTCGGCTACTTGTGGCAAATGAGTCTACCGGAGCACCCCTGTCGTTTTTTCCCTGACTCGCCTACCACGATTAGTTGTTTTCGTTGACGCCTCAGCGCCGAAATTGCATGTGTTACGAGAGCTGTCTGCTGTCCAGTTTCGCACCGGCACAGGGAAAGTAAGGTTAAAAGGCACCATCTTTTTTACGAGAGAAAACTGAAATATAGTAGCAGAATGTAAGAGCAAACAGTGGTAATAGATTTTATTATAGACCAAAGCAAAATTCAAAGTGGATATTGATCACAGAGGTCGTATGGTAAATTCGCCACACTACTGAGTATTGAGAGAATAGAAAATATGTCGTCAAAACGTTTCAGATCATCTACATTTGTCTGCTTGCGAGTGTACCAGCATATACCTGCAAAAACGTCAGACAAAATACGAGGATATACTTACAAACGCGTCAAACAATATTTAAAAGGCGGGAAATAGAATTTTTTTACTTTACTCCCAGGTTGGAAACCAGTGTCTAGCAGAACGATCGAGCGTGTACTTTCTGTTAATGGACAGATCGAACAGCGTGTACGACATGGGGCAGCGGTGTTCCTCCTGGAAAAGACACGACTCCGGCCTCACGGACTGCTGGACTGACACGCTCCACGGCGTAGCGTGCGGGCCGTCCGAATGCGTTAATTGGCGCGACACTATCGCCGGTTACACCAGAGTAATCTGCGTGCTAGCGTGCACTGCAATTAGGCGCTGTGTGCGCAACCCGCTGTGCACCCAGTAACTGCAGCCCCGCCTGTTCCGTGACGGTATCACCACTGATCGTTTACGTACACAGGCGAGCAGTGTGAATGCACCGTCCCGTGTCTTGTTCCATTTCAGTGTCAGAAGAAGCTACTTTGTTTGTGGGCTATATTAAGATGTGAAAGTGGCCCTTTCGAACTATCGAGTAGGGAAATTCTGCACACTGAGCCGCATCATACATTTAAGTGCATGGCAGAGGTGAAGCAATTTTTATGACATGGTTGAAGTTGGTACGATACAGGTTGACTGTCAGACGTCATGTTCGTTGTTAGTCGGTTGCTGTCAATTGAAAAGGATGAGATGTTCAGTAGCATCATTATTATTATTATTAATGTCGTGTGTAAAATCATATGCAGGCAGTGTGGGAAAGTAAATAGTGGTCAGTCAGACAGAGCTGTGGAAATTAGGTTATCCCAAGATGAGAGAAGCTGTAAATTAAGAAAGAAATACTCAACTTTTGCCGATCATCTTTCCACAGAAAATCGCTGTTAAATGTATCTTCAAATAAAGTAATTGGTTTCCTTTTTTAGTTAATATAACTGTTAACTGTTTCTGCGTAAGATTAAAAAATGTAATACGTTGCTATGCAAACGCTCAACACGTCATCATTTTTTTATCTTCTTATAAATAATACCTGTGTACGCCGCACATCAGTTGCCAGCGTGTACTAGGTACCTTCAGTTGTCACGTGGAGATCCCCTAAGAAGCGAGAGCCTTTTCGCAGAGCATTAGGAAGTGTCTCCTATTTAGTATAATCGTGTTCTGCCAAACATCGACGGACAGGTTAGTTATTATTAGAATTATGATTTTCATTGAAGATTTAGGTGGGATCTAATGTTGAATTACGTATCTGTTCAATGGAGTTTAAACAAATTTTGAAAGGGTTCACACTGGTGCCTCAAATTAAAACTTCTGCTATAAATAAAAATCACATAAGACTATTTTCCTGATATCAACAAGAGAAGATAACTGGAGAAGGAAATATGAGGGATGGTCACACAATTTCAAGCGTAGCCTCGCAAACATGAAGGTACGTAATATCTTTTATGTGTTTGCTTTCATATGTCTGTAGTCCTGGTACTCACTGAAACCACCACGTCACAGTACTTTAACCCTTAACCAGCGTGGTCGAGTCCTGGCGACTTCAAAACAGAAAAAAGTGTTTTGTGTCTGGTAACGATTTTTTTGGTTGTTTTTGAGACATATACATAAACAAAGACGTATAAGGAATTAAACTTTTTTATTTATAACCAATTTAGAAACAAACTAGTTATTACAAAAATAAATTTGTGTTGTATTTGTTTTCCAAGAAAGAGCCGAGAAATAAAAACTTTTTTTGTCTAATACACATTTGGTGAGACATAAACTGTAAGAAAATTGCATACGTTTACTTCTAGAGGGAAACGGCAAAATTATGACTACGGTCCAAACAGGTATATAAAGAGAAATAATGTTTAGGACTCTTGTAGATTTGCAGTGCATTGGAACACGCAATTTTCGTCTTCACCTTCAGTAACCTTCATCTCATCTTCGTCCTCAGATCCATCGCCAAAAAGTTCACTTGCTGTTTAGTGACCTACTGGAATAGCATTTTCGACGGTAGTCGCTTTCGGGATCTCCATTTCGATCTCAACAGTCAGCTGGTATTCGTCAAACCATCTTAGTACCCACTCCTCAAAGCTATGATCTCTAGCATTAACTTTTTTTTTATTCGCAGACATATTCACTAAACTGAAAATATTACACTAACGGCGTCGCGGAGTTCCGCTGACTCTCTTTAAATTTGTTGCTTACAGTGCTTGTCTTTATAACAGACAGCAGTCGCATGAGCACGCGACGCGTCTTCACAACATAGCAAGGCAGTGAACAACTGATCAACAGATACGAAAGTTACCACAACGCCACACTTCCCTGGAGTCTCAGACACTCCGCAATGCCTGCTAAGGGTTAACCACGCCGCTAGAGAAAGCGAAACTAAATGACTCAGCCGATTGATAAAGTGGAGTCTCTATAGCAGCTCGTTTTCGGCAGCAGCGGAAATGTAGCGGCTGCGTGAGGACAACCCGGACTGCTTCTTTTCATTCAGAAGTCCAGTGGCTCTTCAAAAATCAAACTCCTTACTGAGCGAGTTAGCAATTCTACGCCGATGCCTCCATTCCTAATATACGCTGTGGTGTATAAACTGACCTACTTGCTAATACAACTTTAGTTGAGTAGCTAACTTTATCAGCGTTGCACCCGAAGAGCGTCCGTCGCCATCTACGCTGAAAACATGCAGAACCGGTGGGCTATAATCGTTTTACAGCGAGCATTGTTGACGAGGCTGCGCTGCCCCTGGGAGGGACGCCTCGGACTTTTTGTGCAGCGGCAGGCGCAGGCGGAAGGCCGCAGGTTCCCGGAATGCGAGTCAGCTCCCGGGAGGCGGGAGGAGGGTACTTTGCTTACGGTTGCAGATAAGGCGGCAGCGAAGCGATAAGGGCGTCACTCTGCAGCGAGCGCCCAATATTTGCGGGGGCCGTGAGAGCACAGCGTCGCGGTCGCACAACCCGACCGCTCTGCTGCGTCGGCATCTCACCTGATAAGCGGGCTAACTGGAGAGGTAGCCGGCGAGATAGCGGCAGCCGTAGCCGCGTGCCTTTCCCTCCAAGGGCGTCCTCTGCCGTCACGTGACCGGCACAAAGCAGACGGCGCTTTGCGCCCTGTGGCAAGGCGCGCTGCTCTCCCTTACATTAAGGTACCTTTACAGGGCCGATAGAAATCTTATATTACCTACAATATATCCAGACAATGTCAGCCACATATTAGGCAATATTGCCGGCCACTGTTGCCCGGCGCAATTTGCAGCAGTACATTTGCGGGCCAGAAGTATTTACAAGGACCACACTATGGCCGCGGAATGGATGAGGCTAGCTAGTGGAAGTGGGTCGGCTCATCCCCTACGGATTCTACAAAGAAAATGGTAGCAAGAAAAACAGCAGACGTGCTTTGTGGATGCCTTTTTTTTAAGCGAACTGCTTTCGAAACTTCAAATCGCGGACTGATGTTGGATACGTATCTTTTCCAGAATGCTGAAACATGATTTTGAATTCTTTCTTTCTTTCACTGGTGCCATGTCCTGCGCTGACGTAGACTCGGCATTGTTAGGAACGGATTTGGCAAGGTTAGTGGAAAGGGTTGGCCGGATGCCCTTCCTGCCGTCACCCCGTACCCCCCGGGGCGATATTAGTGTACTCCTACTGTCTGCGTTGAGTGTAAGTAATGGAATAGTGCGAGAGTGTTCAGATGTCTGCGAGTTGTGTAACTGAGGCGGAATGTGGGGACCAGCCCGGTATTCACCTAGCGGGATATGGAAAACCGCCTAAAAACCACATCCAGGCTGGCCAGCACACTGGCCCTCGCCGTTAATCCGCCGGGCGGTTTTGATCCGGGGCCGACGCCGACCGGAGTGGCCGTGCGGTTCTAGGCGCAACAGTCTGGAACCGAGCGACCGGTACGGTCGCAGGTTCGAATCCTGCCTCGGGCATGGATGTGTGTGATGTACTTAGGTTAGTTAGGTTTAATTAGTTTTGAGTTCTAGGCGACTGAAGTTAAGTCGCATAGTGCTCAGAGCCATTTGAACTATTTGAACCGGGGCCGGCGCACCTACTCGAGTCCAGGAAGCAGCGCGTTAGCGCTCTCCGCTACCCTGGCGGGTGAAACATGATTTTGAATATATCATTTAAAAGAAATTCGTCCAGATATTGTTAACATCAATACCGATATGAAGTACGGCACTAGCCACAAGCAGATTGACGACATCCCTGTTCTGCGCTCATAGGCAGCACCCCGCGCCTGGTACACATGGCGCTCGGGGACCACAGCACAGCCACGACACCTGAGGATGGATTTATAACAGTCCGAAACCGGTCGTGTGAAAATAAAGAAATTTACAGCTGAAGCGGTATTTTCAATCTCTGCTATAATGCTCAGTTGCGGATGTTCTTCCAACATGATTGTTTGCTCGGAGGATGGATTTGTTTTCAAATCAGTGAAGCATGCCCGTCACATGTCCTACCGTTTTTTGTCCCGCATTTGTCGCCAGACATATTGGAAGCCATCCTTCCTATGAAAGAGGAAACGAAAATCATTGAAAAAGGCTACCTATCGCTGAGCAGGAGCTGTTAATTTCAAATACGACGGTGAGTCAAATGAGTACCTTAAATTTGTAATAACAAATCGAAATTTTGCGCCGTTATCCTGTAAGTTGGTAAGCATGCTACAAACAGCGTGCAGAATGGCCTGTAGGTGGCAGCATAGTACAGATGCACACATACTGTCGCAGTATCAGTGTAAAGATGGCCACCCCACTTGCGACTTACATCTGGGAAGAACAGCGTTCTGTTATTCGGTTTTTGCGTAGTGAAGCTCTGAAACCTATTGAAATTCATCGACCAATGCGATACATGTTTGTCACATCAGCAAGTCTACGAATGGAGTAGGAAGTTCACAAACGGTATGACTTCAGTGGAAGATGCTCCTCGTCCAGGTCAGGCACATCGAGTTGAGACTCCACAGAACATTGCAGCAGTTCAAACCATAGCGCAGGAAAACCGCCGAGTGACACTGAATGACATTGCAGCATGTTTACAGATTAGTCATGGGTCAGCACACCACATTGTGCATGATGTGCTCCAGTTTCACAAAGTGTTTGCAAGATGGGTGCCAAGGCAGCTGACTCCAGAACGAGAAGGTGATGGCTTCCTTGCAAGAATCGTAACTGGGGACGAAACCTGGGTTCACTTCCACCAACCGGAAACGAAGAGAGTGAGCGAGGAATGGCTCCATTTTTCATCACCAAAACCAAAGAAGTTGCGAACAGAACTATCAGCAGGGAAGGTTATGCTGACTCTCTTTTGGACGAAAAAGGCGTCATTTTGGGGCATTACATGCCCAGAGGGACCACTGTCACCAGTGCATCGTACACAGATCTCCTAAAAAATCATCTGCGGCCTGCAATCAAATCAAAGCGACTTGGATTGCTGTCAGCAGGTGTCCTTTTGCGACATGACAATGCAAGACCCAACCCTGCGCGTACAACAGTTGCAACAATCACAGACTTGCATTTTGTGTGTCTTCCTCATCCACCATTCTCACCAGACCTTGATCCAAGTGATTTCCATATGTTTGGACCACTCAAAGCCGCAATGGGAGGAAAGAAGTTCCGTTCTGATGAAGAAGTACGCCACGCGGTGCATGAGTGGTTGCGCCGACTACCAAAAGAATTTTTTTCTAGAGGAATTTATGCACTTTGTAAGCGCTGGAGGACTTGCATTGAGCGTGGGGGAGATTACGTTGAAAAGTGATACAGCTTTGTACCACTTCTGCACAATAAATAATATTTAAAATATTTAAGGTTTTCATTTGACTCACCCTCGTAACTGCCAAGTAAATTAAATCGCCGTGAGGTCGTTTAAGATGCGTAGGAGACAGCACAGGTTCGAGAATCCATAAACAGCAAGCATCGCCGATTGCCTCGTAGGTTGTTTGAATGATAAGTTGTTCCTCTGTCGCAGGTCCATTGTCTTGCGTGCACAGCCATAGTAGGCGTTCAACTCGGACATCATTGCCACGTGTGCTTCTAGTCTCCTCAGCGCTTACTAGTATACTCATGGTGTACTTTCAACACAGATACATTCGAATAATTCACTGTTCTCTCCGTCTCATGTATATTGCCTCGTGACCGAAAAAGCAACGATTATCCCCTTTGGCGCTTCGTCTACTCATGAGCTTGTTTACTGTAATAGGTCAAAACTTGCGCGATGTTAGACACTGCACTAATGAGGCTCGCTAACAAGTATTTCTTAAACATAAATCTCACAGAATTTCAGTTGTATGCACTGTATGTCCACTCTTCTTGCTCGTCGCTCTATCCGCGTGTTCCTTCAAGTAGCGTACTCGAGCATTTCACCGCAAGTGCAGTTCGACAAGAGCGTAGTACAAAACCTATCTCGCGCACGTGCATAGATATCTGCGAGTGTTGAAACCTGTTCTTTGGGAGCACGAGCTAGACGACGAAAAACAAAAGCGGCTCCGGACAGCGTAAAACCTTGTCGGCGCCGCGGCGAGATACACGTACAGTTAAAAGCTGCCACCGACGCTGGTTGCCCTTACATGGAAGACGCCGAGCAGCGGGACGGGGCGACGAGGGCGATGAAATTGCCGATAGGGGCAGCAGTTTCGGGATATAGAGGCGATGCTAACACCGAGAAACGAAAACAAATTAAAGAAAAGTTTCAAGTTAATGTGTAAGTTCAGACCATATTTTGACGTGGAATAACCGTAAAAGGCCAGTCACTCTCGAACTCTTCTCTTTTTTATCTTCTTCGTTTTCTACTGTGTCCCTTCCACCTTCTATGAAGACAGCATTTCTGGTTGTGTTTTAGTTTTCCCATCTACCAGCTGAAACGTGTTTTCTCTTTTCACTGACAATTTGTCACGTCGCCTATAGCCCGTGATCAGGTTCACACAAGCTGCTCGGCGAAGTTGCTCCCTAGACTCCATCTCACTTTGTGAGATATGAAATTTGTCGCAAATTGTACGTGGGGAAACAGGCTACAGTCCCCATATTAGGTATATAGAAAGCACTAATGCGTGTGTAGCTACAAGATTTCTGATTTCACAAGTATTAATAACCAGCAGAATAATAGACAACTGGTAAACAAAAAGGCAGACGAAGCACTTCGGTGATCTACGGATCGCGCCTAAGTGGTTCGGCTGTAAAATCAGAGCTGATTGGGAAATCTGGGAGGATGTACATGTTGTCTGCCGCAGTCAGTGTTAGTTAAGACTTTATTAGCAATGTATGGTTATTTGGACATATAGTTGAAAACTGATTACGGAAATATGCAGTTCATCAGTTTGTTGAAGAGTGGATATTATTTGTGCCTCTAAAGTGGAATGTAATTGTGCAGTTTTTTGTGTTCTGCTAATAAAAAGCGAGTGGCATCCCGTATAAACAAACTTATTGGAAATTTAATTATTTCTAAAGTAACAGTTCCTCGCTAAGAGTTTCTTACAGCCTCAAAATAACTGATTCACGACCTAGGAGCTGTTTTCGGTGCAGGAGACAACAACAGTAGAAGATTGCAGGTTGCTGAACATCGGTTGGAACTTACGCATTCCGCTCAGGGCGGTGGAAGCAAATAGGCTCCTCGCGTGCACTGCAGTCTTAGTACAAATGAGATCTGTGACACGTCATCTGTTGTAACACAGATGAAGTATGAAAGAGAGAAGTATTTTTGAGGGAAGGGGTTTATCATACACATGTACAATCATCTTCTCTTGTTTCTCTCTAACTCTTCTCTTTGTCAACTTGCTACAACTTCAATGCACGCTTTAAGGATCGTGAAAATAGGGAGTATTAGAGATGCTTGGACTACGCAAGAGACGGCTGCTAACTGGGAGTAGGCAAGAAATCACGTTCCATGTTACAAATCACAAGTAGCTGAGAAGTCACAGTTATCACAATAACAAGTTATCATTATTTGGCTGTGATTTCACTGACAACTAGACTGCATGGCATTCATACTACCACGGGTCACATGTTATTTCGACTGTACAGCTGAAAGAGCTTGTAACATTCCGTACCGTGTGTTGATCGGTGTTCGTACTTCTTTCTAAGATCCTTGTGTCTCACGCTATCGAAGTATACCTTGAGTCCTCGCGATTCTCTCTCGTAGATGATGTATACGTAGGACAGCCAGTAATCAGAATGGGAACTGCGTCTGGAAAATCACGATGGTTATTAATGAAACTTTTCGACTATTAGTGATTACGTGAGGAAGACAGTCTAAAAGAGCAGTGACAACCTTTCCAGTTCTGGTGTCAATGATATTTTGAATGACCTCCATATCGAGTGGCTGGGGACGTAATTCGTATGCCTGTGAATGGAACAAAGCGGTTAGAATCCGTGCTCTAAACACAGTTTGTGTAATGATTCTCAACATCACACCAGTAATATTTTCACTCTTATTTCTGCCGGCCACGGTGGCCGTGCGGTTCTGGGCGCTACAGTCCGGAACCGCGGGACTGCTACGGTCGCAGGTTCGAATCCTGCCTCGGGCATGGATGTGTGTGATGTTCTTAGGTTAGTTAGGTTTAAGTAGTTCTAAGTTCTAGGGGACTGATGACCTAAGATGTTAAGTCCCATAATGCTCAGAGCCATTTTGAACTCTTGTTTCTTTACTATAAAATTTAAAGCCAAAGAAAGAACAAAAGTAAACCAGACTATTTTGTTGGGACGAAATTTTCTCTGTGCACAAGAGTGCCCACTTCTCACGTAACTTTAGTTTATCTCGTATCAACAGAGATGAAGAGTTTTAAATATTAAGAGTATCCTCTCAGCTAACTTTTCATCAGTTGGCTTACTGAAAACATCAGCCTTAGATCGTGACAAGTAATGGTCATTAACAAGCGAGAACATTATCACCGCTTCTTTTGCATTGACATAGTTCACCTGGCCAGATACACCAGTTAGCAGATACAGTTTCTAGAGCCAGTTAGTTGTTACTTGTAACTATCAATTTGTGTTAGTTATGGCTACGTTTAAGAAATAAGGGACGCTTTAGCTATACGCAAGCCTTACTCGGAAGTGACGTCAAAATTAGTAGTACGTGCACGAGTAAGCCTGAGTGTCACGAACGCGCAGCACACTCGTCGACCGCCAGTGTGACACTGAGTGAGTGGTCCCTCAGAAACTGCAGAAACAACAGCAGAATTTTTCACTCGCAGCAACTTAAGCTGTTCTCTTAAGTTTCAGCCTAACCATACCCTCGGAAATTGCCACGTATTACGGACAAACGGCCTTATATTTGTGACAAGCAGGAATACAAATGTCATTGCTGGTCGTTTCAGTCGCAACAATTACATCCTTCGTTTTCTAATCAGACAAGGAGTCACAAAATCTAAGAAGCTGATTCCTGAGAAAGCATACATTTATATGTAACTAAAATCGAGTTTTTCAGAATATACCTGTATTACATTGGTAAAAACGTCCCAAAACGTATTAAAAACACTAAGCTGAGAGAAATATTACAATGTACCAGGACTCGAAACTACTTCCTTCGGTTCTGTAATCTACGTCCTTAACCAGGATGTTACAGAGTGATAAGTATTGAACTATATGAAAAAATAAATTGGTTACAAATATTCGGATTTAGGTTATGACATGTTCGATATGACTGCCATCATTGGTGATAATACGGTGCAGACGAATAGCGAAACTCTGCATGACCCGCTGACGTGTCGGAACATCAATGCTGTCGATGACCTCCTAAACGGCTATTTTTAGCTAAGCAATGGCTTTGGGATTATTGCTGTACATCTTGCCTCTAATATAGCCCCTCAAGGAGTCGCATATGTTCAGAAGCGGAGAATATTGCGGCCAATCGAGGCCCATTCGAGTGGCCCCCAGGTACCCCACAGCCAGAATGCGGTCCCCAAAGTACTCCTGCTTCGACGAGGTCGAGCTCTGTCTTGCACGAAACACATCTTGTCGAAATCGGGGCCACTTTATATAATGGGGATAAAATCATCTTCCAAAACCTTCACGTACCGTTCGGTAGTCACCGTGCCATCAAGGAATTTTGACCGATTATTCTGTGACTGGATCCCGCACACCACGTAGTCAACCGTTGAGGATGACGAGACTTCTCGATCGCGAAATGCGGATTCAATGCGCCAGTTTCGCTTATTGACGAACCTATCCAAATGAAAGTGCGCTTCGTCGCTAAACCAAACCATATTCACATTAAAATCTTGTTCGTCAATGCTGTATACAATAGTGTTGGCGAAACACAACCGCTGTTCCATGGCCCTGGGGCTTAATGGCTGATGGGTTTGAATTTTGTATGGGAAGAGATGCAGGTCTTCTACAGCAGCTTGTCGCAGTGTCTCCCGGTTGATTCCCGTCTGTTTTGCAGCTCGTCTGATCGATGTCCTGGGACTAGTTGGAAACAAAGCGCGCGTCTTCTCGATATTTTCAGGCGTTTTCACTCTTTTTGGACGACCGACATTGCCAACACTGTCATCACGAACACTACCCGGTCTCTCAAACTTGCGTATCAAATTCTTGATTGTTAGCACACTTGAACCGGTTTTCTTCAGCTTGAACTCGGTCGCAAACTTCCTTTGAACCGCAGTTGGGCTGTTATTGTTCGCATAGTAGGCTTTCACAAGCGCTGTACGCTATTTTCGCGTGCAAATGGCCGACAACAAGGCGCGTGCGCATGCGCATACTAATTCTCATCATGCCCCTCGGCCAACGATGTAGTCTGAATTACCGACGTAAACCGTTCAGAAGTTATGACAGTTCAAAAATTGCCACCCTGTATGTCCAACACTGCGAATTTTTAATTTCAGTTTGTTTATCATTTATGGTTCAAATGGCTCTGAGCACTATGGGACTCAACTGCTGTGGTCATCAGTCCCCTAGAACTTAGAACTACTTAAACCTAACTAACCGAAGGACATCACACACATCCATGCCCGAGGCAGGATTAGAACCTGCGACCGTAGCGGTCGCGCGGTTCGAGGCTGAAGCGCCTATCATTTATGTCTTGAAGGCTTTTATCGTCGATGTGTCATTAACTGACATTTAAATGTAAGAGATCGTAACAATGGTGACGTGTTTTGTGACGAATCTAAAACGCGTCCTCGCCTGCAAAGAGCATATTGCAAATTATAATACAAAAACAGCGAAATACAGCTAAATCAGTATGACGTCTGTCGCATTTGACGTCACATCCGAGTAAGCAGTTTGCGTATCTAACAAAGAAGGAACATTTTAACGTCGGTGAAGTGCGGAGCGATAGAGCTGTAATATTACGGTATATTGATAATTTTTTATTTATGGACAGTGAGACAGAAACTGAATAAAACACAATTTTAGTGCCATACGCGTTCCGCCTTTGTTTTCTGCAAGGCATCATCAGTGGCAGGTTGCGTGGACAATTTCTTACATATTACGCTCCTGTTGCATTTTTGGTGTTGTTCTTCTTCTTATGAATGCCAATTTGTGGTTTTTTCCCATGCCACAACACTATGAACTGAACGCTTGGCATTGAAACAAGCGTTCAGCTCATAGTGCTGTGGAATGGGAGAAAACCGCAAATTGGCATTCATAAGAAGAAGAACAACACCAAAAATGCAACAGGAGCGTAATATGTAAGAAATTGTCCACTCAAACTGCCACTGATAATGCCTTGCAGAAAATAAAGGCGAAACGCGTATGGCACTAAAATTGTGTTTTATTCAGTTGCTGTCAGACGGTCCATAAGTAAAAAATTATCAATATACCGTAATATTACACGCAACTGAGGAAAACAGGAGTACAAAAGTTGAAGATGTCAATACAGCTGTAAATTCGTAAACTGTGATTTAGCCCACCCCTTTTGCTAACAAGACGTCGCCACCTCCGGGAGGCAGGGATTTCGGAGTCGGCCCCTCTGCCTCCGGCGCGGCGGTGCGTCGGCACGTGGAGGCCTGGCCGGCTGTGCAGCTGGCGTGCCGCTGGCGCCGTCTGGGGTCTCACAAAGCGGCCCCACTCCTTTGTCTGGCGCACAAACACAGCTGCGCTTTTCGCGGCACACTTTTTGCCACCTCCTCACGGCGTGGGCTGCATTAACATTTTTGCTCCGGCCGTCACAGTGCGTCCGTGGACCGGGCGGCTGGCTTGCCTTATTAGTGAATCTGGTGTGCCGGCAGACAAAAGGAACCGCGCCGGAGATCCAGTGGAGTATCCTAGAAGTGGGCCGCTAACCGCTCTTTCTTCTGCCTACGTCTTGCATTCGTCTGAGACCTTTTGCCGAAGGAGCCTCTCCTTCGGTTCGTTTCGGTAGCTGCGTGGTCACCGCGCGGATTGCTACGCGCGGAAGCCCCGGTTCGGTGCGGTCGCAGGTTCGAATCCTGCCTCGGACATGCATGTGTGTGATGTCCTTATGTTAGTTAGGTTTAATTAGTTCCAAGTTCTAGGCGACTGATGACCTCAGGAGTTAAGTCGCATAGTGCTCAGAGCCATTTTAACCATCTGAACCTCGGTTCGGTTCCCGACCGGGTTGCAGATTTTCTCCGCTCGGGGACTGGATGTTGTGTTGTCCTGACGTTCGTATCGTCGAAATTGACATTACACCAGTCAGATGGCTGAATCGACAGGCCGGAATGCCAATTGTAAAAAAAGGAAAAAAAAGAGAACTTCTCGTATGCGGATCGCGTTTGTCTCCTGGTGGCAGCTGGCCTCGTTGACTGAACTTCTCAGCGCAGCATCCTCGCATGTTTGAATCTTGTCATTAATCTACTTCTACACCACTTCTCTGTATACCACTCTGAAATGCATGGCACAGGGTATTTCCCATTCTCCCAATTATCAGGGTTTATTGCCAATAACTGTTTAAATACCTCTCTGCGCGCTGTAACTGGAATGTGAAAGGGTTCAAATGGCTCTGAGCACTATGGGACTTAACTTCTAAGGTCATCAGTCCCCTACAACTTAGAACTACTTAAACCTAACTAACCTAAGGACATCACACACATCCATGCCCGAGGCAGGATTCGAACCTGCGACCGTAGCAGCAGCGCGGTTCCGGACTGAAGCGCCTAGAACCGCTCGGCCACAGCTGCCGGCCTGAAATGTGACTCCGAAGTCTTTCTTTCTCGGTTCCCTTTCTAAAAATCAGGAAAACTGTTTCACAAATCATAATGATATCGGCAGGAATAAGGTACAAAGCACCTTTCGCGCTAAGGTATCTTTTCACGCTAAATTTACAGAGATACAGGGAAGTTTCTTATTTATATTTATTCCTGTTAAGGGCCACGATAGTTTACGACAGTTAATTGTTTTCCACCTCTGGTGACTACCTTCAAGACCTGAGTAATTTCGTTGTATGTTGGCGGAAATTAATTACCAGCAGTAAAATATTGTGGTCAGTAACTGTAATGAATATAAAAAATTGTCTAGTTGCGATTAGAACTCTAGGTCTTAGGTTTCCGCACGAGCTTAATTACGTATACAGACAGTTCATCCATCCCGGGAGTCTGGAATCTCTGTTTGCAAAATTTGTAATCGCTCTTATATCCTGCAGATGAATGGTAATATTCAGAAAAAGATGCTCTCAGTTTGTTGTTATGATTGTGTACAGTCCTCTTTCTAGAACAATGCAACTGTAATAAAGGCAAATGGGAACCAGTATCTAATTAATTGACAGTTGTGTATCTTGAGTTGTGCTCATTATTTCCCTGCCCTTTGTGTATCTATGTACTGCATTTCTTCCTGACGTCATGTTTTTGTTTCAGGTACGTCCTCATCCACGAAAGAACGACGTCCTAGCGCTGTGACGGCAATTAAGTCGCAGCTTCGTGACCGTAAGGTACTGTTTACGAACAAGTATCAGCAAACCATTACTTCTTTTTAGCACCAACTAATGCAGCAGTATCGTCAGACAGCGCATGTGGCTCCACCGTATTAAGCTACAGGTATAAAGGCATATAAATCTAATGCTAGTAATGGAAAAGAACAGGTTCTTGTTTGTTGGAAGAGCGCTACGAATTCCTGCTGTGACATGCCAGTGGCTCTGTGTGCGGCAGACTAGTATGACCTGCTGCTGAAGGTCGTTCAATTGCGCCGGATACACACCAGACGGCAATGACGCGTGTCGGATGGATTCCTAGTAAAGCTTCACACTCTCTGTATACTTATTCTTTCAGTTCTGTTCCACATTTTAAGCATTTCTGAGCAGTCTGCGAGTCTGTACATTAGAGTGGTCCTCATTTTTGTTTCTTTTTGCTTCTCTCTGTCTTGATTTCACTGTATAAGAAAATGAGTTGTGTGTTCTTCGGGGTGCTTCGGAAAACGGGAAATGGTTGTCCTCGATCCCTACATATGGAACAAAATGAAAAGCTGCATAAAAACGTTATTTATATTTTTATCTTAAAGATAATTCAAAAGTGGTTGATTAACTAGTAACTATTAATATGTCTAAATAACTTTAATCATACGCTCTATAAAGTAACTATGTACAATGTTTGTTGAGGCAATACGACGAGGAACATTTTACATTATGTTAAAAATTCGTATTCTGTGATAAAATCTCTTTTCAAAATTTGGAAACTTCGGTGATCCTCGGGTATAACCTGTAGCACATATTGATTCTGTTTCTCATTTTTTTGTAAATTATTTACTGTAGTCGTCAGCGAGCTTAATGCCTGTCTATCACAAGGCACGGGATTCGTAATCAATTGCTAGGCAATAAAATCATATAATATTTAAATAATTTATTCTCAGTCGCCAGTCCCGCTTTCGATGTCAACAGTTCATCGTCAGATGGCTACAGTGCATTTGCGAGCGTGGGAAGGCATCACTGACCGTTTCTTTTTTAGTTTTATTCGTCATGCGTTTTCAATAGTCTAGTCCCAGTTTTCTTGAACCTCTATGTAAATATAGAAAACAGTTATCTTAAAATACTCTGCTGGAAAAATATAGTTCACTGTTTTAGAGGTTTCCATTTCATTCAAGATTTATTGTTTCAATAGTGCGTATGGAGTACATTGAGTGATCGCATTTACAGATCAATAACACAAGCGGTTCTGGGGTACCAGGTATCGTCTCACGCTGAAACTCCCATATTAGTACGTGGTGTAGCGTCCACGGCCGGCAATGCAGGCGTTGATTCTGGCATCCAGTCGATCGTACAGTTGCCGCGCACTGTCCTGGAATTCGTTATGTCATGCCTGTTCGACCTGTGACGTAGTTCTGTACGAGTTGTTGGTTGACGAGTCGCACGAGACACTTATCGTCCCATCATATCCCACACGTGCTCATTGGAGACAAGTCAGGAGGTCGTGACGGCCAGCGAAGTTCCTGCACATCTTGAAAAGCACGTTGAATTTCACGGGCAGTGTGCGGACGAGGATTATCCTGCCGGAACAACACATCATTTTCCTGTTGCAAGAACGACAAAAGAATGGGCCCAACAAAATAGTACACGTACCGAGCGGTAGTTAGCGTCCCCTCTAGAAACACAGAAGGTAATTGAGAGTTGTAGCTTACCGCACCCCAGACCATAAAGCCTGGTATGGAGCTACTGTGTCTTGGGCGAAGGCACTCCAAGAGACAGCGCTCACCAGGTCTACATCGTACGCAAAAATGACCATCACTTGCGTGCAAGCGGAGTCTGCTTTTACCGCTGAAGAGCACGGCACGGCATTCCATCTTCCAAGTGATCCTCTGACGACACCAGTGGATGCGTACACGTCGATACTCTGACGTGAGTGGAAGACGGTCAATATGTGTGCGTACCCGTAGACCCAGTGCTAATGGCCAGTTCGCAACAGTTCATGTTGATACGTCTGGGCTCATAAGCCCTGTTATCCGTTCAAATGGCTCAAATGGCTGTGAGCACCATGGGACTTAACATCTAAGGTCATCAGTCCCCTAGAACTAATTAAACCTGACTAACCTAAGGACATCACACACATCCACGCCCAAGGGAGGATTCGAACCTGCGACCGTAACGGTCGCGCGGTTCCAGACTAAAGCTCCTAGAACCGCTCGGCCACAGCGGCCGGCCCTCTTATCCGTGCCACAGATGCCCTTACAACACGTTAATCCTAGCGGGTATCTGTGCTGCGTGGGCGTCCAGAACCTCATATACGGGCTATGTAAATTGAAGGTGGAGGGGAGAAAAAGGAAAGGAAAGGGAATGAACTATTAATGTCAGATGCATCGGGATTTTATGCAGAATCAACGACGGTGAGTAAAAATGTGTGTTGCACCGGGATTCGAACCCTGGATCTTCTGCTTACTAGGCAGTCGCGTTAACCATTGTGCCATCTGGACACAGTTCTTATCAAATTCCTCGGACTATCTCGGCACGCCTATCGGGCGACCTACATTTCCACCAATCGGCCATTTCCGCAATCCCCGCCCTTGTTCTCCATGTTCGCTAATTGTAGATTCCCACAGGAGGGCAAATGAATCGTGCATCCGCAATGAAGGTGATGGATTCATTGTCCATCGAGGCGAATCAGTTATATGAATACATGATGTCTGTTCTTTCAGACATTCGAAAGAACAGACACCGCGCATTCCTATAGTCGTCTACGCGTGTGAGAATGTTCATGTTACCACTGATACCAGCATCGGTTCACAACTGACGCGGCACGTCCAGCTTGTGTGGGCAGTTCTCTGAAAGGACCATCCCTTCCACTCAGAAGGCCAGAATTTCACCTCTTTCAAACTCGCTCGGCTGGCCGTCTCCGTGACATGGTTGTGCGCTTGCATCACACATCTTGTACCACAGTGAACCTGCTGGCTGTGAGCATTCACTATTAAAGAGCAAACACAGATGGCAATCTGGTAGATATGCTACTGTGCTATCTGTTCGTGGACGACGTTGAAACCATTATCAGTACATCTACTACCCTCACAGATGGCATACGCCGTTTCAGGTGCAATGTTTTTTTCCGGCGGTGTATGATGCCGAATGACTTTGCATAATTCGTTTCCGTTTTAAGCAATTCAGTGATAATTTTTTGGCTAAAATGATGAAGTCGGAACCAAGTGTTTAAAAAGACGAATACCACAGTCTCACAACGATGTACTAAATTTGTCTTTGGAGTCGAAAGTTTGGAGGTGATGGTTCAGCATCGCATTTTTGCGTTGCAGTGTTAAACATTTAAACAGAGCGTCACAGAAAGATGTGGAGATTCCAGTGATACGTGGCATTAAGAAGAGCGATAAACATCAGTTTACATCTTTTTATGCTCATAAATCTATTGACACAATCCGGAGATGAACTGTCAGTTCGAAACCTGGATGGCGGTGAATAATAAACTTTTTGAAATATCAATTCATCTTTATAATTGGTAACTTTTTATGCATTCCTTACGTTTCATACGGCAACAAACGAAGGGTTAAAGGCAAAGGGGGTAATGCTACAACATCAGTCCGTGTTATTGTAGAGGAGAACTATTATTGGACACTGCCATTTGTCTGCTATGTTGACTTAAATCACAAGTTCTCGTTTTCTGTCAGAGCTACAAAACAATTTTGGAGATGACGGTAACTGATCAAGCAGTGACCTCAGTTGCTAATAATAATACAATTCTGTTAACGTAAACTTCTGAATTATTCTAGATATGAGGTAATTTATGTAGCTGTTATTATTCACTGTATCAAATCTATCTACAATACCGCGCAGAGCCCATGAATGAAGAATTTAATACCCTACTGACAAAAGGTGACGAAGCTGAACAGAAAACACCATTTTGAAAGAAGTCATTTCGCCACTTGTGAAGCTAACCAGCAGGTAGTAGATAAAATAATATGTGTATTTTCAAATTAAAGTTCCAGTTAACCATAACATTGGTTTTTAAACAACTTATCCACGATGCCGCACTGTAATATTCTGCTCGTAACTTACGCAGAACAACTGAAATATATTTAAAATAGTTACGATATAATCATTTTATAAATAGCTTTCCTGGCGCGGTGTTTCGTACACTGTTTGAATGAGATTATCTGTACGACTCTAAATATATTCGAGCGTTGAGCAAATGAATGACGCCACTGCTTCGCAAAACAACGAAGTGGCCGCGAGCGCAGAGTGCGTAATGGAGACTGTGTGTACGGGATCCAATCCAAATTGCAGTTTAAACAAAGGAACGGTGCCAAGTGGGACAATGAGGGATTCAAATATACCTCGCACGTCAAAGGCGCTAAACCGGGCCGTGGCACAGTTGCACGGGCACTTCACCCGAAAGACGGGCGGTAAGACGTCTCTTGGTCGGCTCTCCCCAGCCATAGCTGATGATCAAAAGGTGTTTGTAATACGGGCAAGCAGAAAGACAGCAGGTATGGAATACTTTCATATAGCCTATATTTCACGAAAGATTTGTTTTCGTGCGACCTACGTTTCAGGTTTTTAGCTCATTTTCTAACGAAATAATGTTAAAGTGGTTCAGTTACGGAAGCTGAGGTTTAAGCCTGTTACCTATATTGCACATAATGCGATATCGTAAGAGTCATTAACAGTAAGCCAGCTAAATAAATTTTATTTTTCAAGCTCGAAACTGAATGGTTTATGCGGTCGAATCCGTAACAAACTGGACTTGAATATTTGGTATCTTTCCTTGAGAATGCGTTATATTCGTTTTTCAATTCCTAGAATTTATAGTCAAACAATTTATCGACATGATGGCTATTCTGGTGGATAGTTTTCCTATCACTTCGTTCCTTGTGTAATACAGAGGTTACAATTACTCGTTGGTTGACTGGTTGATGTAGGGGGGAGGTAACCAAACAGCGAGGTCATCGATCCCATCGGATTAGGGAAGGAAGGGGAAGGAAGGGGAAGGAAGTCGGCAGTTCCCTTTCAAAGGGACCATACCGGCATTTGTCTGAACCGATTTAGGGAAATAACGGAAAACCTAAATCAGGATGGCCGGACGCGGGTTTGAACGGTCGTCCTCTCGATTGCGAGCCCAGTGTGCTAACCACTGCACCACCCCTCTCGGTGTCTCTGGTTTGATAGCTGAAAAATACTATTTTATGATTTTCTTGGTAAAGAGTGACAGTGAAATGGAAAATGCATGTTAAAACCTGCATACTATCGTTACAATCGATGGTTTATTAGCCAGTATAAATTTCGAGCCAGCTGACAGTTGAATACCTGTACTGCGAAATAACGCGACAAAACAGCTCTTATGATGGTAGTTACAATGAATTTCAAAAGAATGAATTATGGTAATATACCAACAATTTTATAATTTTAATAAAAGGATATTGTACGCTATTATGTGCTTTATTAAAAGCGTGCTATTAGCTAATTTCGCCCGTGAGCAGTTATCAAGCACAGATGCTATGTCTTGTATTACATATCGTAGGCCTACTCATCACATTCTTTTATATCATATACATAAAACCAGAGTCGCACTCCATCGTAACATACTGAAGTGCTGCAGCCTTGTCAGGACCTCTGGTTTTATGTTTGTGATATAAAAGAATGTGACGAGCACGATGTGTGATGCACGACATAGCAAGTGTCCTTGATAATGGCTCGCGGCTGAAATCAGCTAACAGCACGATTTTTATAAAGCATAATATAGCCAGTCACGTTCATACGAATGTTGCAGTTCATTTGCTTATAGCAATATAATTTATCGTGAATGCCATAAAACTTTCGCACATCTCTTAATATGAAATCTATTTTAAGCTCCAGCAATTTCACGTATCTCTCGCGTTAACGTCGCAACGAATGCGCTTCAGTAGTCAGCGGAATACCTGTAGTTGAAGGTGTTTGGAAGAGTGCATTGACCAATACATCAAGATATTGTAAAGATAGTAGACGGTCTTATATTTTATTTCATCATAAAATAATGTTTAAAATCATGACTCTGGAAAAAAAGAGTGGTTTTATCTTTAACGTCAAAATATTTACTGCTTCAAATCAGGATCTCTATTTTATTTATCATGCGTCGTCGTCGGTTTATGAAATAATTCCCATTTTCAGTTGGATTTTGGTATTACATTTTGACTTGAATATTATGTATGTTATGTAGGAGCAGCTAGGCGAATTGATTAAAAATGGCTCCTGACGTTATTGAATGGTGTGATGTTAAAACCGAAACCACGTTAATATTAGTGTAGTATAATATAAATAGGGCTTTAATGAGTCGAACTCGACTCGTGAGTAAACAGTTGTGTTATATAAGGTAAACTAAAGGTTATTTTGGTGTATTATTGTAATATTTCACGAAGTGCCTACAGTCAGTTCAAACTTAAGTACTACTATGGACAACAGGAAGGTTAGAGCATACCATCTAGTCGACGACAAAGCAGCAAATAATGATCGGACAAGCATCTGAAGCCCACTGTTGCGAGTACCGTTGGGACTCAGCTTTCGTCGGCGCTCACTTTCAATACGCACGTGCCGTTATGCCACAAGAACGAAGCACCGAATATTATAAGCCTTGTTGTTCCCTAGTACATGTTATGCAGAAGAATGCGATAATCATAAATATTACCTTCTGAGAGAAAAGTCAAAGAGTAATGTCAGAACAGAATCTAAACAGAGCTAAAAGCACAGCTGCAGTCTGCAAGAAGGGCAGCATCCCTCCCTGCAGAAGTACGGAAATTCACTAGCCTACCCTATTGACCCGAAAAACAAGAATGTAGAATTTTTTTTTTTTTTTTTTTTTTTGGCTTAGTGACTAGTCTGGTGTAATTCTACGAGGACTGTCGGAGGAAAGCGGTTGGACCTGGTAGTGAACGGCTGCTTTAGGCATATCTGTAACTTTCGTCCTTTTGACCATATTTTACAATGTTACGCACCACTCCCGCGGCAACGCGCGGACCAGCTTTCCTGTAGTCAGTTTGTTTTGGGTGTGCTTTATCTGATCTCATATCCAGTCCGTCCCATCTATCTTCGACCTTTACACTCCTATCCAGAAAGCGCAGCAGAAATACTTGTTTGCGTGAGAACGAAATCCTTGGCGTCCCAATCCACTACACTTCCGCGCTTGCTAAATCCTTTATCGTAGCAAGAATCCTACTATGGATTGATCCTTTAGTATAATAGCTTAACGGCATACCTTTAGTAAAAGAAGGGATAGTTTAATTGGACACATCCTGAGCCATCGAGGAAAAGTTATTTGTTAATAGAGGGAAGTGTAGGGTGTAGACGTTTCAGAGGGAGAGCATCGCTTGAAGACGAGGCAGTCATTAAGTTTGAATGCAGCCTCGCTCCACATTATTGTGTCATACCGCTAGAGGTTACTAGTGTAGAAGTGACTTCTTGTGTTTCCTGGGGAAGTATGTAGGGACCCTCGCTGTTCATGTTATGTATTATTGACCTTGCGGACGATATTAATTGTAACCTCAGACATTTCGTAGGTGATTCAGTTATTTATTTATATTTTGAGAGAAGCTGCACAAATATTCAAGCCGATCTAGATAATACTTTAAAGTGGTGCAAAGGTTGGTAATTTGCTTTAAATGTTTAGAAGTGTAAAACTGTGCACTTCACAAAGAGGAAAAACATAGTAGTCTATGACTATAACATTAGTGAGTCAGAATTGGAATCGGTCCACTAATGAAAATACCTGAGTATAACAGTTTCTAGGGATATGAACCGGAACGATCACGTGGTCTCAATCGCAGGTAAATCAGATGGCAGATGGCGGTTCGTTGGTAAAAACCTAGGGAAAGGCAATCAGTGTGTAAAAACGACTGCGTACAAAATACTCGTTCGAAACTTTGTAGAACGTTACTCAGGTGTGTGGGACCCAAACCAAATAGGCCTAACAGGGGATATTGAACTGATACGAAGAAAGGTGTCAAGAAGGGTCACAAGTTTGACGTATGGGAAAGCGTCACGTGAAAGAACTGAACTGGCAGACGCTTGAAGATGGCGCGAACTATCCCGTGAAAACGTACTTAGAAAGTTCCTAGAACCAACTTCAAGTGATGACCCTAGGAATATATTGCAGTCCCCAAAGTGTGGTTCACATAGCGATTGCGAGTGAATAGACCGTGGAAACGTAATAAGTCGTGCGATGGGACATACCCTCTACTTCGCAGTTGTTTTCAGAGTATACATATAGATGTAGAGACAAAACAAAATGAAGAAGCCTGTTGATGAAGTGGGTACGAGCTCCTCTAGCGGCGTGCTACGGTACTGTGGCGCTGGGATTTTGATGTGTACCACAATGGCAGAGATGCTCCTGCAAAGAAGCAAAAAATATCGAGATGGTAATCAAAATTTTACGAAGACCTACCCCACGTCTAGTACATAGATTGAAATAGATGTAGGTTGATTTAGTTATGCAGAGATAGAGAGTCGTCGAGGATGAACTAGCGTGGAGAGTTAAATCAACCCAGTTCAAATGGTTCAAATGGCTCTGAGCACTATGGGACTCAACTGCTGTGGTCATAAGTCCCCTAGAACTTAGAACTACTTAAACCTAACTAACCTAAGGACATCACACACACCCATGCCCGAGGCAGGATTCGAACCTGCGACCGTAGCAGTCGCACGGTTCCGGACTGCGCGCCTAGAACCGCGAGACCACCGCGGCCGGCTCAACCCAGTACTCGGACCGAAAGCTACAACTTGACGTTTGTCATTACAATAAAGTGAGAAAACTTGTGCGGTACCTCCTAACATCGTTGCCCGACGTAGTGTAGCAACGAGTCGTTGCAAGTCCCTGGGGAAATATTGAGCCATGCTGCATCTGTAATAGGATTTTGTGCACGAACTGAGCTTTCAATTATGTCCCATGAATGTTCGATGGGATTAATCTCAAGTGATGTGGGTAGCGAGAATGCTGGGCCTGTCATCCATAAAAATACCATTATTGTTTGGGAACATGAAGCCCATGAATGGCTGCAAATGGCCAAATATAACCGTTTCCAGTCAATGAACGCTTCAGATGGATCAGAGGACCCAATCCATTCCTTGTAAAACACAGCGCTCACCATTGTGGAGTCAGCATTATCTTGTAAGTGCCTTATTTTGACAACTTGGGTCCATGCGTTCGTGGATTCTGCGCACACTCGAACCCTGCTATCAGCTCTTACTAACTGAAATTGGGGCTCACCTGCCCAGGCCATAGTTTTCCAGTCGTCATGGGTCCAACTGATATGGTCATGCGCCCAGGAGAGGCGCCGCAAGAGATTTCGTGCAGTTAGCAGACACTCGCGTCGGTCGTCTGCTGCCACAGCCCTTTAATACCACATTTCGCTGTTCTGTCTAAAGAATACGTTCGTCGTACGGCCCAAATTGATTTCTGCGGTTATTTCACGCAGTGTTGCTTGTCTGTTGGCACTACCAAATCTACTCAAACACTGCTGCTCTCGGTCTTTAAGTGAAGGCCGTCGGCCACTACGTTGTCTGTGGTGAGGTGAATGGCTGAAATTCGGTAATCTCGGCACACTCTTGACACTGTGGATCTCGGATTTTTGAATTCCCTAACGATTTCCGGAATGGAATGTCCTATGTGTCTAGCTCCAACTACCATGCCGCGTTCAATGTCTGTTAAATCCCGCAGTGCGCCCATAATCACGTCGGAAACCTTTCCACATGAATCACCTGAGTACAAATGACAGTTGCACCAATGGACTGCTGTTTTATACCTTCTGTATGCCATCCTACCGCCGTGTGTATATCTGCACATCGCTAGCCCGTGACTTTTTGTCCCCTCAGTGTTGTTATTGTTGTGGTCTTCAGTCCTGAGACTGGTTTGATGCAGCTCTCCATGCTACTCTATCCTGTGCAAGCCTCTTCATCCCCCAGTACCTGCTGCAACCTACATCCCTCTGAATCTGCTTAGTGTATTCATCTCTTCGCCTCCCTCTACGATTTTTACCCTCCACGCTGCCCTCCAATACTAAATTGGTGATCCCTTGATGCCTCAGAACAGGTCCTGCCAACCGATCCCTTCTTCTAGTCAAGTTGTGCCACAAACTCCTCTTCTCCCCAATCCTATTCAATACTTCTTCATTAGTTATGTGATCTACCCATCTCATCTTCAGCATTCTTCTGTAGCACCATATTTCTAAAGCTTCTATTCTCTTCCTGTCCAAACTATTTATCGTCCACGTTTCACTTCCATACATGGTACACTCCATACAAATAATTTCAGAAACGACTTCCTGACACTTAAATCTATCCTCGATGTTGATAAATTTCTCTTCTTGAGAAACGCTTTCCTTGCCATTGCCAGTCTACATTTTATATCCCCTTTACTTCGACCAACATCAGTTATTTTGCTCCCCAAATAGGAAAACTCGTTTACTACTTTAAGTGTCTCATTTCCTAATGTCATTCCCTCAGTATCACCCGACTTAATTCGACTACATTCCATTATCCTCGTTTTGCTTTTGTTGATGTTCATATTATACCCTCCTTTCAAGACCCTGTCCATTCCGTTCAACTGCTCTTCCAAGTCCTTTGCTGTCTCTGACAGAATTACAATGTCATCGGCGAACCTCAAAGTTTTTATTTTTTCTCCGTGGATTTTAATACCTACTCCGAACTTTTCTTTTGTTTCTTTTACTGCTTGCTCTATATACAGATTGAATAACATCGGGGAGAGGCTACAACCCAGTCTCTGCCCTTCCTAACCACTGCTTCGCTCAGTGTATTACCGTGTTATTATGATTGAACTGTAATACAACAGTTCTTTTTGTGTACGTTAGGTGAGCAGCTGGCTAGTGCCTTTTAGTGGCACGTCAGAACGGCCTGGTGTTTGCTGCGCTGCTGCACGGGTCCGGCTGGCCCACATAGTGTAGATATGGCGGAGTGGTGAGCGGGCAGGCGCCGGCGCCGGCCGCCTACCTGTCTTCAGATAAGGCCGCCCCCACATTCCCCCCGCCCACTCCGTCTCCCGCGCTTCCTGTTGCACGCTCTGCACGCTCCCTTCTCTTCTCAACATTCTTTTCGAATGCCGAGATGGTGCATCGAGACGAACCCCAGCTACAGATTTTATAGTATATGCTGTGCATATTGAGCGACCCATCTGAGGAACCTCCTTGCGGACGAAATTACGGCAATTTTTAGAACCGGTAAATTCAGCATTTGTAAACAGAAAATGGGAGGGAGAAAGGTAAATTCGTTACAGAGCTATGTATCTTTTCATACAATGCAGGCATTCACGACTGCTTGCCTTAGTTGCTGGTTCGTGGTCCACGAATCTTTTTTCGTTTCTAACATTTCGTCCACAACTGAGTTGGATGTTTTCAGAGATGCTTCTGTTTCCGTAGAGCCTTGCCGACTGACGAGTCTGACGTCAGAAGCGAAATACATAGATATTGCGAAAAGGGCCTGATCGACAGGAGTAATCCTTGTCGAGGGTAACAGTTAACTGTCGAATAGTCGTCCGTCAAATGTAAAGCGTATCTGCCTATTCGGTAGAGCTTTTGGCCGTATGCAGGGTGATTCAGCTGTCTCTACTGATGTCGTGTTACGGAAACCGCAATATAACATCTGGCCTTCAAAAACCACACTCGAGATTTTCATATTCCCTCGCTCGCTACGCGAAAACTATTAGTCCTACAGAAAAAATGAGCAAGGCGTTTTTGTAGGAAATTTAATGCAGTTAAATTTTGTACTAGGACACGTTTTCGCTAGAGAACGTAGTTTTCGAGTCATTGAAGGAAAACGTGCACAATTGCCTTTCGAACGCACCTCCACCGCCACACTTCTCCCTCACCAGTCACGATTTCTAATGTGTTCTTCATAGTACTCTCTGCTACCAATGTACAAAAATTTGCACGAATTATTTCCCACATTCGATCTTTTTTTTGGTTTTCATTGATTGGTTTTATTATGCCACCGGCTTAGTCGAGCACTTAAGAACTGTAAAGTTGATGTTTGCGAAAATTTTACCTAACAATTCTGTGATTTTTAACAGAATAAAATAAACAATTACATCGTTGTATTTGTCACGCCTTCTGACTACGAAACTACTGTGCTTGTACGGTTTAAGTTTGGATCTAATTGTCGACGTAATTAGTACGCACGTAATATATGTTGGATAGCTTGTTCGGCTGGTCCCGGCGGAGGTCCGAGTCCTCCCTTGGGCATGGGTGTGTGTGTTTGTCCTTAGGATAATTTAGGTTAAGTAGTGTGTAAGCTTAGGGGCTCATGATCTTAGCAGTTAAGTCCCATAAGATTTCACACACATTTGAACATTTTTGATAGCTTGTTGTTCTGCACTACAGTCACAGCTGTGCTATTTGCTAACCCCATTTGTACATTGAGTCGACACATCCTCAGCTGTTTTTCTTTAGTCTGTTGCGCGCCGCAATGATCTTCAGGACCTAGTGTCCTGAACGAGATGCAGGGCATGTTTAACTGTTCTCCGATAACGTTGTTCCTTCGTAGTTTTGTCCGTGGAAACTATTATTGTCACTCCGTTGTCCACCAAAAATTTAACAACTTACAGATGTGGATGACGGGAGCGAAATATGCTTTTATTGGGTGCAGGAATGTCCTCCTATACAGGGAATTAAGGATCGCCTGTTATTTTTGTAAACTCCCATTTTAGATCATATTCTCGTCCACAGCATACTTCAACAGTACGTGGCCCCTGGTCGTTTGTAAACGAGTAACAGTAATGGTGCCAGACAATCCTAGTGATCGCTTGGCATATGTCACTTCTAGGGTTGCCATAATTTCTGTCTGACAAACCGGAACGTTTCTCTTAAACTGATTAAAAATGGAAATATAATTTGGGAAGCAGAAGCCAAGACAAACCGGGGGACTTGTCTCAAAATTCTTTTAGACGCTTTGTGCATACTGTGTGTATGGAGAAGTTATTGAAAAGTAGTTTAATTAGAAATGTTTCCACGTCAACACTCATCGCGTCAGCGGCTGCCTTTGCAGCATCGTATGTGCGCGTGGCATCCAAGTCCTACTAGATTTTCGTTTACTTCGCTTGTTCACTCAAACGCTGTTTTCCGGTATAAAACAATGAACAATTAATGCAAATATTGTCTCGGCGTTGCGATTACTGGCGTCTTTAACTATATCAAAGTAACTGACCGCTAACATTGATTTCACAATGTCTGTTGATTTTGTACTGCCCAACATCACTTTTTTTCTGCTTCAGAATCACTAAAAAGTTCGGAGGACGAAATATACCAATAAAATACGAGTAAACGTAGCGTTCCAGGCATGACGGAGGCCTGCTTGAGGAACATTAGCGAGCCGAGGGCTGCCGGGCGGAATTTATTCTGTTTGATTTTTCACATGACGGACGGAAGCTCGATGCGACGGTAGTATTATTTTGTAGGCTGTGCGACTTTGCAATGGACCTGGAAAGACTAATGGAAGTAGTTTGTAAGTTTCCTGTGCTTTACGATCGGACAAATGAAAAATACCGGAATACCGAGTACAAAGACACAGTCTGGAAGAAAACTGTAACAGATTTGCAAGCCAGAGGTACGATAAATGAATACTCATTTGAATACCAGAAAGATATTTATTTACTTTTTATTTTGCAAACAAATACAAGTTTTTGCCTTACGTCAACGGTGTATCGCCAAGGCGACTTGCTCTTGCTATTCCACACTGCCTTGTGGAGAATGTAGGATGGTTTTTAGTTGGCGTCGTACAGCAAGTACTGTTCATCTCACACGAATTCGAGGTAGGCTTCGAACATTTGACCATCTTCCGGATCCTTTTGTTGTTTACTCTTTTTTGCATCTATCTTTAAAAAAAGGCATTTTTGGGTGAAATTGATAGTCTCCAGAAAGTGCCGATTTTCCTCAATTTTAGCTCTAGTTTGTTTAAAAATTTGACAGAAGGTGGGCTTTATCATCTTAAATATTCATAAAACTTAGTTTCAACATCCATAAGAGAGGAAATAATGTTTGAAACTGTCCCTGTACTGTTTCCATGGACTATGAATCCACATATTTCTTCTTTTTTTGCCTTGCTTCTTTTTCTTCTTCGTCTAAAGCAACTGCTGAAAGTCCTAATTCACTATTATGAAAATTAGCGAACGTATTTACAACTTTCACAAGCAGAAAACAGAGACCACCACTTCCGAGTCGCTACAAGGAACAACGGAAACGCGAAACGAGCCTCGCACGGGCCGGTGCACTGATGTCACGCGCCCGACGCTCGGTCCTGACACGGCACAGACATGTGTAACTGGACCGTAATAGAAACTCAGCAGCATGACTACGAAATAATACTCCTTACGCGACTCAAGTCAGGTGCGCTAATAAAAAATTTCGTTATTTGGCTTAACAGCTGGAGTTGAGATATAAATCCACGCAAGAATTTTTAGAAAAATACATAGTATGAAAATATTTCTCTGAAATCCGGGCCAAACTGCCATCCCGAAAGTATTTTACGCGAAGCCGATTTCTTTAATTTGAAACCGGAACTATCCTGGACAACCGGGACATCTGGCAACCCTTTCACATCACCACGCACAAAGTATGTTTCGTGTGCTGTCCTCCTGTAGCAGAACACTTGTATTGATGCAGTCTACAGCATAAACATGGCTCCCTGAGAGGAAAGCTCTCGCGGGCACCAGACAGCCTCTAGACGAGACTGGTGCTGCCCCGCTAGCAGCATTCCCACGCGGACCGCTGCAGCAGGTGGCGGGCGACGCGCAGCAAGAAGTGTGCCACACACGCGCTCCCAGGCCGCCGCCGGCAAGTTCAAGGCCGGTTGCAGCCAGCCAGCCAGCGGCCGCGCCGTCATTCACAGCGCCACACAGATAAACCCACGCCGCGGAGGCGCGAGGTGCGCGATGACGTCACAAGTGGCGCCAGTGGCAGCGGCGCTCTTGAGCAACTCGCATCCAGTAGCGGCATCTTGTTCCTTCTTTCGCTCCGGTAACAGTAGGACTCCCGATGCAATTATTTTATCCGTTTTGGCTGGAGAACACCGCAACTGTTTTCGTAACTAACACTAGGAAACACTGCAATCAGCCGCAAGTTTTCTTGATATGATTTCATTATACCATTACTAGTTTCGAGCCTGAACCCGTCGTCATATGGTAGCGTTGACTTATTTGCAAGTTTTACATTCTGTCCTAAAATATAACAAGATTTTTGTGATGCATAGTTGACACAGGATTTTACATTTGCGACCTAAAATGTAACAAAGTTTTTGTGATTATATAGTTTTATATATGCTCTATACCTTGTACTAATTTCTTGAAAAGCCCTCCTTTACGTACTGTAGGACAGTACTGATCAATGAACTGAACTAAAAACAAGGTGGCGGATACATTTACTTACGTCAGCTTCTGATCTGATCTGTCAAAGAAAGTGATATGTTTCACTTCTGCAGTTACTTCATAGATACTTCGACATAGTGCAGATATTTTTACACAGTTAGACATTTAATAACTTAGATTTGAAAGATACTGGTAATTACCATGAAGAATTTTCTCTATCAATTAATTATTGCTTCTATCGTTTCAAATTATAGGGGTTGTACGAAGTCTTGGATTTACGTTTGGTTAATTTTAGTTGATCATTCAGTATGCAGCCAGGTTTATTGTGAGTGTGGTTACATATTTCTAATTCCTCTATCAAATTCATCTGTACTCCTTTTTTCGGCAAAATGTAATATCTCTAAGTTTTATTCGATGCATATATCTGTGTTTCCATATTGGACCATGTGAATGGCGAAAGTTGACTTCTTTAGGTTGTTGAGCATGAGAGCGTCAACGTACGATTCCGTTATCACATGTATGCTCTCAGGCTCAACAACCTAAAGAAGTCAACTTTCACCACTCACTTGGCCCAACGTGTTATTGCTTCGCCGCTATAGACAGATCACCTTCAGAAGTGCCGTGAAACTTTGTATGGGCGTTTTATAGATATGTTAACAATTTGATACTCGGAACTGAAGTTTATTTTAAGATGTGAAGAGCAATGGTACTGTGCATTTTCGCCTCAGCATCATTGCTCAGATTCCACATTATTTGCGATTTTACGGTAACGGATCGGAAATGACAGTCAACGTTATGTTTTCACGTTTTCTATTGTACTTATTCATATTGTCGAATATCTGTTCTAATCAATCATTGTAATGACGCTGGAGATGGCGCCGAAGTGTCCCATAAAACAACACATTTGGAACTATGTAATTGTTGCAATAAGTACGATAAGCGGTTTGCACCACCTGCTTGTCCATTTTTATTTTTAATTTTTCTTTATTTACCATTTTTTATAGATAAGTATCTCGTCAGAAGAGTAAGACCATACGTTGTACCATTATACACAAAAACAAAAAATGTAAGATAAGTGATCGAATTTTGGAATAGTATAAGAAATGGCAGCCAACAATTTTGTTTCGTTTTCCGTTGTATTGATTCTTATTGTCGAATCTGTTCTAATTAATTACGTCCCATTGATTCTGGGTAGAAAACTGTCTCATGCAGAAACACTTACATACACACAAGAGCCTGCATAAATTAGTGGAAATTAATCAGACTCTCATGTATAAAGTTTATTTGCATACTAACGTGGCACCAATATGTATACACTGACGTGCAGTTTACTCAAACACAGTTGCAAGTTAACCAACCAGTTGTCTCGTAAACACATAGCATAAGATCACAGAAATTATCTGTACAATACAACACTTTACAATACCGTGTCTCGATATTTTTCAACTTATAACGTGTCTTGCATCTATATGACATTTACAATTATACATTTGATGTACCCAAGACTGGGGTTGCGGGTCATTGTGCCGGCCGGGAGCGAGGGATGAGGACGGGCAGTTCATGTTAATCTCACTCCAAATGACGAAATGGTTTTGTGATTTCGCAACAGATGACAGATGGCTCTGTATACACTTTCTACTGGTCAGTGTCTGTTAAGTGTTCTGGCTTTCTTCAGACTAGCACTGGACAGATATACCTCTCTGGTTGGGCAGGGCAGGATGCGGATTCGGTTTGAGAGATTTTTGTCTCCTTTTATGAGGTCGGTGTAGACAGGTGTCTTCCCCTGACCCACCCCTGACGCTCTTTGTCGTAGCAAATCGTGACCCGCGAAGAAAACCATATGCACTTAATAGTTTAGAAAACAGCATCGTTAGATTTTTGACGGCTGTTCCACGACTGGATATAAAATGTAGACTGGCAATGGCAAGGAAAGTGTTTCTGAAGAAGAGAAATTTGTTAACATCGAGTATAGATTTAAGTGTCAGGAAGTCGTTTCTGAAACTATTTGTATGGAGTGTGGCCATGTATGGAAGTGAAACGTGGACGATAAATAGTTTGGACAAGAATAGAATAGAGGCTTTCGAAATGTGGTGCTACAGAAGAATGCTGAAGATTTGATGGGTAGATCAAATAACTAATGAGGAGGTATTGAATAGAGTTGGGGAGAAGAGAAGTTTGTGGCACAACTTGACTAGAAGAAGGGATCGCTTAGTAGAACATATCAGAATATCAAGGGATCACCAGTGTAGTATTGGAGGGCAGCGTGGAGGGTAAAAATCGCAGACGGAGACCAAGAGATAACTACACTAAACAGATTCACTAGGATGTAGGTTGCAGTAGGAACTGGGAGATGAAGAGGCTTGCACAGGATAGAGTAGCATGGAGAGCTGCATCAAACCAGTTTCTGGACTGAAGACCACAACAACAACATTCCACGACTGTCATACACATTCTTCTTTAGCTTCTTCTTCTTCTGTTTTTACGGCATCATTGGACCACTTCAGTCAATCATTTTCTGGTCATCTTCTTTTATAGTTTTTCTTTTCGAATTGTCTAGTATCTTTTCATTAGTTTTGATTTTTTTTATCGTTCTTCATCGCTAAATAGCCTTTTTATTGCCCGTCGTTTGGCTATTTTTCGTTTAACTCATATTTTTATGTTGTTCAGTTAATTTAAATTTTCTATTTTGTTTTGCAAATCATCAAGGGTTAATTCTAGCTCTTTCGTATCCTCGCTGATTTCCTTTATCCATCCTACTTGTTGCTTCATGTTCCAAAGTTTCTCTATGATTTTTCTTGATAATGTAGTTTTTGGTGTCCTCATAATGTGACAAAAAAGAGATCCTTTTTTCTGTATAGTATTTGTAATGGGCTCCAGTTCACTGTAGACGATTTCATTTGGCACCATCCATCATTGTCCACCTTTTTGATATGTCTTATTTATGCATGTTCTAGCTCTTCTCTCAACATTTAGGATATTGTCGATTATGTTCTTCTGAGTTCTTTTGAAGAAAAAAAAAAGCGTCACACCCGTATTTCACCTCTGGTTGAACCACCGTCATCTAATTTTTTAATTTAGTTTTGATAGATAGACTTTTTTGTTGTATGTAGAACATGTTAATTTCTGAGTTTTTATAATCTTGTTACTTCTTTCGTGTCAAGCAGGTTTCTCGTCCAAGTTGTATGTCATAATTTGTCCTGCGTATTGAACTTGTTTCATTAGTTTTATTTACTGTTACATGGTTGATTGCTAGTGGATCTTCTACCATTATCTCAGTCTTATCGAATGATATGTGGAGTCCTACTTTTTGTGCTATATTTTGTAGGCTTGTTATTTGATTTCAGGCTTCTTGGATGTTATTAGCTAGTAATGTTAAGTCATCTACGATTCCCAAGCAATTTGATCTTTCTCGCTTCCAGTTCTTATGTTTTTAGGATTTTCCTTGTACCATTCCCTCACCACGTACTCCAGAACACACCTGAAAAGCAATGGTGATAAATCATTTCCATGTCATCACCCTGTTGTAATCGTAAATGGCTCAGATAATTATCCTCTAAACGTTACTTTAGATTTGTTGTTTGTTAGAGTTCAGTTTATCATTTTTATTAATTTGGGATGGAGACCTAAATTCCTTAGTATTTTCATCACTGATGATCTATGGACACCGGCTTAAGCTTTTTGAAATTCACAAAGGTTATGACTTGTTTTTGTCTTCTTTTGCAGTAACCCATTACCAGTTTCAAAGTGATTACCTTCTGAGCAGCTTCTCCAGGGTCTAAATTCTCCTTAGTATTCTCCTAGTTCCAGTTCAAGTGGATCTTTACAACCATTGTATAGAATTCTTCACATAACTTTATATATGATATCCAAATAGGAAATTCGTCAATAGTTGTCTGGATTTGATTTGTCTCCTTTTTTGTGTAAAGGATGGATTATAGCTGTGTTCCTATGTTCTGCAAGCTCTTCTTTGCTACAGATTTTCACTACGCACTGGGGTAATGATACCTTCACTGGTTCTGCTGCATACTTCCCCGTGATTCAATTGGTTCCTGATAAATATGTCTCATTTCTTGACGTCCAGTTACCGTTTGGGTTCCATTTCGTTTGTCAAAATTATAACAGAAAACTGCGAAAAATGTTTCGTGCACTTTCTTCGAGATGTGGCATGCGTTACTTTATGAATCGAATTCCATTCAGTTTACGGTTAGAGCTGGTGCGACGGTTATCCAAGAACGTTGCACCGACAGCGTTCGCGAAATTCCGCATAATTTGACTGCATTACATGTGGATCCATTCGAAGAAAACAGGTACACCTTAAATCTAAAATGTTAAGAAAAAGGTAATTTTGTTCTTCTCTGCAGCTAAGTTCACGCATGTAATAAGCTGCAGAGACACATGAAAAAATATTACTCTTGATTGAACGTTGTGTCTGGAGTTGATGTAACAGTCTGGGTCACACTGCGTGGACAAGGGGGGGGGGGGGCGGGGGATGGGAGAAGGGGTTGGAGTGGCACGACATAAGCAGAGCAAAGGGATACAGACAAACGTAAGCTAGCAACAGCTGTGTATTTTTTTATGTAAAGTTTTTTTGTTTTTTTTTTTGGGTACATTCGACGTGTAGTCGAATGGATCTTTACACAAAGCCATGCAGTATTTAACCAATAGGAATTTTTCGTGTGTCTAACGACGATGTCGAGTGTGAACTATAACCTTCTTCCATTTCTTTTGAAGCACATTTGTCGGAATAACTTGACTTCATGAAACTGTAACATACAGTCCTTATCTAAGACTGTTTTTGCATCACACTTTCATATCTTTTCGCCGTGTTTTTTTGCTTCGCATAGTTTGTATGTTTACACATCTTACACGAAGTTAAAAGTCGTGAGAGATGTAATCATTACGAAATAGCTCATTAACGAGAGTAAATCGAAAGAACTTTTTTAAAAAAAAACTGATACTCTTTGCTGATTTTACATATTTGCGTTCGAACTTCGTCACGTTATCACACATGTGCAGTTCACTTTATCACAATTTAACGAACATTTATGTAATTTGACATACACGTCCTGTAAATGTTACTATTGATGCATTTGGTAGCAAGGCATCATTTAATGCTCTGTAATGCAGTATCTTTAGCGTCCAACATACATACACCATAATTTACAAAGTGGGATCATACCGAGAAGTACAGTGAGTATTAAAATCTGATTTAAGCAGAGGTATACCACGAATTTTTGCAGATATTATAGAGTATGGAAATAAGTTAGCTGTTATAGTAGACACTGTAACGATAGGCTTTTGGCACTACAGAAAAATTATTTTACGTTTACTCCTTAAAGATGTTAGTTCGTGTATCGCTATCACAAAACTCACTATCGATGACTGTTCAGTTGCGCATGGGTGTCGAATTGTACATGCCAGCACTACATCTGAAACTAAATACACGGATGGCGCTGAGGTTAAGTCACTGGACTTGCACTCAAGAGGGGCAGGTTTCAAATCCTTGTCTGGGCAACCAAACCTACGGTTTCTGTGTTTTTTTCCTAAATCTTTTAAGCAAATGCCGAGATGCTAGCGTTGAAAAGATCACACCTGATTTCCTTTCCCATCCTTGCGAATTTCGAGGTTGAACTCCGTGTCTAATGGCCCTGTCGTCGAGGAGACGCTAAATCCTAGGCTCGAATCCTCGCTCAGAACATCGTGTATGCAGCAGTTGTCGGTCGATTGACTAGGTAGCACAAGCTGTAGCAGGTTATTCGTTTCTGCGGAATTTCTGGGGCCGAGAAGCGCCGTGATGTCATTCAAGCTGTTGTGTGGGAGCCTCAGAGCTGACCAGCAGGGTATCAGCACTGCTCGCCCTCTGGTCTGCCTTGGTGTACAGAGTCTGGGTCACCAGTATATCAGCCCTCAGTCTGATAACGCGACAGCAGACAAGGCCAGTACCCTGTGTGTGTGTGTGTGTGTGTGTGTATGTGTGGTCGACCACCAGATCAATGGAAACGCCTGTCGCACTAACAGTGTTTCGTAACCAAAACGAAGTTCAGATCAACCGCGTTTTCATTAAAACGTGAACCAAACTGAATTACTGCTAATTCAAAGTTCTGGTAAAGTACACTTGACACCTCCGCGGCACGGATTGTGAGTGTAAAAGAGGGATGAGAGATTTAGGTTCCTTAGTTCTGTATGTGAAGATGTGTGTATGTGACTGTTGTTATTTTAAGGGGTGATCAAAAAGACTTGGTTCGAAGGCCGTGCAATCCACAATCGATATACCAGTCAGGCAAAATCGGCGTTAGCTTTGAATCAACCATCCGATCGACGCACTAGGTTGGAGATAGGCGTGCGGTAAAACACTGTTTCCTGCTGTCTGAAGAAATCCATAACTGCTTGCTGCATATCCTTCCTCGTAAGGCAAGAATCATGGCTCCTTCAATGCCATTTTTAAGGGACCGCTCACTCATATATCGCCGTTGTTACCCAATATGTCCTACAGAGTGTCGACATGTTGCTCTGGGCTACTCGATCACCAGATCTGTCTCCAATCGAGCACATATGGGGCACATATAGCTTGTATAACTGAGTCTCTTTTAGAAGTATTGAGATATACACGTTACGTCGTGTCATCCCTATAAGTACAGGATGAGCTACTTGAGATCAATGATACAGCGTATCACTGAAATTCCACTTAGCGCTCTATCTGTCACAAGGGAACTGGAAAACTGGAAATATGTTGCTTTCTGTAATGGCTACAGCACCTCCATCATTTACAAATTGTACAAGCAAAAAAACATCGCCACGCGACCGAAAACCCACCTTCGGTCCTGTACCTCAAAATAACAGGCTTTCTAAGCTTCCATTTTTAGGAAATGTGTCCTATGCCATCTTTCTTGGTCAAAATATAAGAATAGTGTGTCACCTCCAAAATCCAAGATCAGTACATTCACAATGAAGGGGTCCAGAAAGATAAATATGTTGCCTCTGGCGTATATATACTCGAGTGCCGTGAATATCAAGCAACGTATATTGGCCATATAGGGAGGGCTTTTAAAATTAGTTTTCAGGAGCATTTACTCACTAAGAAGGGACAGGTTAAGCATAATTCAGCCTTCGCTGAGCATCTTAAATCCAGTGGCCACCAGCCACTTATGCTCGGAAACTTAAGGATTTTGCACCAGGCTCCCAAAAGTAAGAGCCTCAATCTGCAGAAAGAGATCGAAATTAATAAACATTCACTCACTAAAGCATGATATGTTACTCAATGACCAGATTTTCTGTGAGTGCACGTTTTCTATTTGTATGCAAGTTAGCTTTTTATTAGGAGATCTTTGGCCGCTTGCCATGTGTATGTAGTTGCATTTTACCTTTTTGGCGTTGTTATCTTTTAGCCATTTATTTGTAGTGTAATCTTTGCTCTACGTATTCTATTTCAGTATTCTTTTACTGCGCTTTTGAGCATAAGGGTTTTCTATGTATGTGTGCATAGCTTTCGATCTGGCATGTCCTGCATTGTGTATATTCCCATATGCTCTATTATGTTATATTTATTTCTTAATTTAGCGATTACTATTTGAATTTCACACCATTATCACACTGTAAACCCGAGGGCAGCACGGCGACTGGCAATACGACTAGCACAATGTTTTGCATGAGCTCCTATCATTCATATGTATGCACTGTGCGAATGCGGACGGACCTCTGGGGCCGCGGTAGTTTACTGTTTGCGGTCTGCGCTGCTTTCCCTGTGAACGCCTCCATGACGTTATACGCTTTTTTCGGTTATTTCTTCGTTCTCTACTAACGCCTGATCGCGATGATTTTATTTCATAATTTAAAATTTTTTTCCATAGGTTGCCTTTTAGCATGTTTTGTGCGCTATGATGCATCCTTGACGGATGCTTTTCGGCAGGAAGTTTCTGATGTTTTAACGAAAGTTACATCACGTTCCCCTACAGAATTTTATTCGGTCGGTTTTTGAAGGTCCTTTGCTTGTATAGCAGTTCAGAATAGCACCAAGCCCGATTTATTGTAATATCGTCATTCCGTTATATTTACAGATAACCTGTTGATGCCTTATCTGGGCGAAACGCGTTGTTCTTAAGTTAGTAAAAAAAATTCTGAAATCTACAACTGTTTTGAAATAGTAGCGATAGAAGATGGCTGTACCACCACACCAATATGCAATGGAATAATTTTTACGTAGTTTTTAGTTTGTTTTATATTTGGTATATTAGTTAGTGGACATATAATATTTGTATAATATGTAAATTTTGTATAATCATTTCTACGTCCTGCTGTTGTAAACTAGAGAACAGGTCATTGTAAAGTAGAAGTAAAAATAAATAACTAGCGTGCCCTAAAGCATTGCACGAACATTCCTAAGCCTAACGTCGAATCCAATTAGGCTTTGGTGATGACAACATAAGTGAGCGAATGAGAGACAGGGGATGCCATCAGAAGAGAGGAAAGAGGAGATAAATCCCGGTGGTGGCGCCATCAGTAGCAGCAGCAGCCCACGACAGAAATATTGAGCTCTCGGAGCGATGTTTACACCCGTAAATCAGCTGGAGGCGTAGCCGGGCCGGGACACAGCGACGCTTGTCGGCTGACAGGCGTGTTTGTTTGCTGCCGGCCGGCTGGTCGGCGGGCAGCGTCCACGCAGGACTCTCGCCAGAGGCGCCGCGCCGGCCGGCACCGTACGCCCAAGGCACACGGCGCACCACAGCGCGCCGCTGTTCCCTGCATCTCGGCCGGAGCGGTTCCTTACGGGCGCGCCGAAAGCTGACGTAAACACTAGCAGGACTTGCAAACATAGCCCTGCGCGAATTATACTCGTACTCATAAGTTAAGGATATGGTTCAAATGGCTCTGAGCACTATGGGATTTAACATCTGAGGTCATCAATCCCCTAGAACTTAGAACTACTTAAACCTAACTAACCTAAGGACATCGCACACATCCATGCCCGAGGCAGGATACGAACCTGCGACCGTAGCAGCAGCGCGGTTCCAGTCTAATAAATTAAGGATAATGCTGATATATGGTGAAACAACGCTCTGGTGGGCGGTTTGCGGGTTTAAATCACCTCGGGGTATTGCCATGCGGTACATTTGACCTGCGGTCGTCGCACGGTGGCGCTGGCAGCAGTCCACATACGCAGAGGTATGTTGGTGCATGTCAGAGTACGGTGCAGCGAGTAAGTTTGCAGACGTTTCCAGACGTGCTAATGGTGACTGTGTGTTGAAAATGGCTCAAAGAACACATATTGTTGACGTACTAGGGCGACTGGGGGCTGGTGAAACAAAGCATGTCGTAGCACGGGCCCTCCGTGTGCCACAAAGTGTGATCTCAAGATTATGGCAACGATTCCAGCAGACACGAAATGTATTCAGGCGCTACAGTACGGGACGTCCACAGTGTACAACACCACAAGAAGACCGATATCTCACCATCAGTGCCCGCAGACGGCCACGGAGTACTTCAGGTAGCCTTGCAGCCACTGGAACAGTTGTCTCCAGACACACAGTCTACAGACGACTGAACACACATCGTTTATTCGCCCGGAGAGCTGCAAGGTGCATGCCACTGACCCCTGGTCACAGGAGAGCCGTGAATCCTGGTGTCAAGAACACAATACATAATCATTGGAACAGTGGTCCCAGGTTATGTTCACGGACGAGTCCAGGTATACTCTGAACAGATTCACGCCGGTTTTTCATCCGGCGTGAACTAGGAACCAGATACCGACCCCTTAATGTTCTTGAAAGGGACTTGTATGTAGGTCGTGGTTTGATGGTGTGGAGTGGAATTATGATTGGTATACGTACACCCCTGCATGTCTTTGACAGAGGAACTCTAACAGGTCACCTGACGTCATTTTGCACCAGTATGTCCGCCTTTTCAGGGGTACAGTGGATCCCACCTTCCTCCTGATGGATGATAACGCACAGCCCCACCGAGCTGCCATCGTGGAGGAGTACCTTGAAATAGAGGATATCAGGCGAATGGAGTGGCCTGCCTGTTTCCAGACCTAACCCATCGAGCACGGGCCGGCCGGTGTGGCCGAGCGACTCTAAGCGCTTCAGTCCGGAACCGCGCGACCGCTACGGTCGCAGGTTCGAATCCTGCCTCGGGCATGGGTGTGTGTGATGTCCTTAGGTTGGTTAGGTTTAAGTAGTTCTAAGTTCTAGGGGACTGATGACCTCAGATGTTAAGGCCCATAGTTCTCAGAGCAATTTGAACCATTTTGAACCCATCGAGCATGTCTAGGATGCTCTCGGTCGACGTATCGCTGCACGTCTTCAAACCCCTAGGACAGGAGGCTATACCCCAGAAACTGCTCGACCACCTGATCCAAAGTATGCTAACCCGTTGTGCGGCCTGTGTACGTGTGCATGGTGATCATATCCCATACTGATGTCGGGGTACATGCGCAGGAAACAGTGGCGTTTTGGTTCAAAATGGATCTGAGCACTATGGGACTCAACGTCTGTGGTCGTCAGACCCCTAGAACTTAGAACTACTTAAACCTAACTAACCTAAGGACATCACACACATCCATGCCCGAGGCAGGATTCGAACCTGCGACCGTAGCGGCCACGCGGTTCCAGACTGAAGCGCCTAGAACCTCACGGCCACACCGGCCGGCAGTGGCGTTTTGTTGCACATGCGTTTCGGAAAGTTTTTCTCAACTTATTATCAATACTGTGGAGTTACAGATCTGTGTCGTGTGTGTTCCGTGTGTGCCAATGCTATTAGCGCCAGTTTTGTGTAGTGCCACGTTGTGTGGCACCACATTCTGCAATTATCCTTAATTTATGAGCGTGGGTGTAGTTACCTTCAGTCTTTCTCTTTCAGCATTTATCACATCGCAGCCTGGCAAGGAAATGACATAACGCAAAAATACAGTACACATAGGTTCAGTCGTCGCTAAAGCAGGTCGTAAATTTGTTTATTGTTAGAATACTGAGGAAGTGCAATCAACCTACAAAGGAGATGGCATACAAATCACTCGTGCGACCGGTTCTAGAATATTCTCAAGTGTGTGGGACCCGTACCAGATAGGACTAATAGGATATTGAATGTATACAAAGAAGTGTAGGACGAGTGTTCACAGGTATGCTTAATCCGTGGAAGAGTTTTACAGCGATACTGAACTGGAAGACTCTCGAAAACAGACGTAAATTATTCCCAGAAATTCTCTTAACAAAGTTTCAAGAACCGGCTTTAAATGATTACTCCAGGAATTCACTACAACACCCTACGTATCATTCACATACGATAGTGAAGATAAGATTATAATAATTACTGCAGACACTGGGGCATTCAGACTACCATTCTTGCCATGCTCCATACGTGAATGGAACAGGAAGAAACACTGATAAGTGGTAGAATGGGATGTACCCTCTACCATATACCTCTCTGTGACTTGCAGAGTATGGATGTAGGTGTAGATGAGAAAAATCCACTAAAAGATTTCTATAAAACTTATATTGAAATAGTGTAAGCGTCCTTTAATTTTCAAGAAATTAATTTTGACCTAAATTCAATTATACTCTATTCAACAGCAATATGGACATGTAGTTGTGTCCTCGTCAAATGTAAGGTGTTAACAGGTAATTATTAATTAATTCTTTGAATGGTGTCACTTTTCTTGGTTTTCTAAAAACTATTTTGTTTTTAATATGAACTTTCAAGTAACTATTTTCACACTTTTCCACCCGAAATAATATATATTTTTTTACGTGCTGTAATATATTACGACATTCGAACTTCCATCAGGCAAAATTAGCACACAAGTGAAAATAGAAAATGAGAAACAAGTTGAAATTGTTGCATTAGAAAAATACAAAAGGTAAAATTGTAATTTACGAAAGTAATACAATTTAATAAAGAACATCAAGTAGATACAATTGAAGGAACACAATTTACGAAAACACAGAAGCATAAATGCGCTTATATATAATGTAGGAATACTTCTCGCCGAGAAAAATGATTCATTATGAACTTTCCTTATAGCAGAAATTTCCTTTTGTCTGCGTTGCATGGAATTTCGTAATATTTATAACAGCTCTAATCGTCAAAACAGTGACTGTTCCTTCAGACATGCTTCATGTGCCTGTCTTCTTGAATGACCCATACACACCTGTCGATAGCAACGCTAATGTGACACTGTTCTTTCCGTGGCGAATCATGAAGTAACCTACAACAAAACTGACAACTGTGATGAAGTAGATGATTTGTGAGATAGAGATGTGACGTTCTTCGTGCACGTTGGGGCACTTAACGCGTATTTTTCAGTGACAAAAACTAGAAATCGCCATTTTTTGACTTCAGTCACTTTGCGATACGTCTTTGCTGTACACAAGGTGGCCAAAGGTTGTGCTGTGCAATTTTCAAAGACCTTTTATGCTCGCACATTATGGACTTTCCTGGAGACAGGAAATCTCGTCTTTAATGAATCAACAACATATATCCTGGAAACAAAAATGGCGTCAAATCCAGTTCGCTCTGTTCGCCCGCGAGACCCAGGAGGTAGCAGATACCGGCGCCGAGGTTAATACCGTGTTTCTTGACTCACAGAAGGCGTGAGATAGGGTTGAGTACTGTCACCTAACGAACAAAATACAAGCGTACGGAATATCGGTTCAAATGGTTCAAATGGCTCTGAGCACTATGGGACTCAACTGCTGAGGTCATTAGTCCCCTAGAACTTAGAACTAGTTAAACCTAACTAACCTAAGGACATCACAAACATCCATACCCGAGGCAGGATTCGAACCTGCGACCGTAGCGGTCTTGCGGTTCCAGACTGCAGCGCCTTTAACCGCACGGCCACTTCGGCCGGCGCAGTATTTCAGGGTTACTTTTGTTCATTACATAAATGGTCGCTGATTTTAGGAAATATGCTCGTTTGAAGATAGTGGAAATTTTATAAGAAATATAAGGAACATAGATTAACCCATCCATACACTCTTCGTGCAAGTATCGGTCTCCCTTCTCACTCCTATATTAAACGCAGATTGTGGTGAACTGTGATAACTGACAAGTCATTGTAACAGAAAAATAGAAGTGCCGAATACAGCATGACTGCCAGTTGCACCCCCTGTAAATGATAACAGTTTTAAAGAGGAAGATATAGTTTAGCAGAGATGACATTATCGCAAATGACTCCATACACTAACACGTTGTGAATTATGAATGCTCTTTGTTTCCTTTTTTCACTTTCAGCTGCTATAACGAAATATATCTGACCAGATCGAATAAAATACGGAATATTAAGTAGGAAACGTTAACGCCATAGGTCCTGGCGGGCCTATGAGTACCGACCGACCGCCGTGTCATACTGTGCGACTGACGTCATTTTATGCGGTTTGGAGGAGCGTGGGGACAGCTAAGCGCACTCCAGGCCGTTTTCAGTTTTCTTGACCTGGAGACACTACTACTCCGTCTAGTAGCTCCTCGATTGGCATCACACGGTTGAGTGCACCCATTCCAATCGTCTCACAAATGAAACATCCGTGGCAATACCAGTGATCGAACCTGGTTCCTCCGAATGGCAGTCAGCCGTGCTCAACACTCAGCTACGGAGACGGACTTAAAAGAAGAAACTCTGCCCTAATATTCAGCAAAATATTATATTTATGGTCACGAACAAGCTGTCACCTTCTTAAGCTACTGGTAAATGACAACTGAATGTCACAAATATAGATAAAATGACGTGCGACGTAAGCAGGTACAAAAATAATGGCATGTATATACTGTTTGCAGAGGCAGGTACGGTATTACATTCTTGTGCCGCGAAAAAGTAGTTATGTTTAAGTAATATAAAGTTTATTATGTGAATATAGTTACATTTAACAACAGATAAAAATACAGTTGAATTTACAATCGTTATCTAATATTTATGTAACTTAAACTTTTTTTTATTTATTGGCCTTCGGTGCGTGGCCGGCCGAAGTGGCCGCGCGGTTCTGGCGCTGCAGTCTGGAACCGCGAGACCGCTACGGTCACAGGTTCGAATCCTGCCTCGGGCATGGATGTGTGTGATGTCCTTAGGTTAGATAGGTTTAACTAGTTCTAAGTTCTAGGGGACTAATGACCTCAGCAGTTGACTCCCATAGTGCTCAGAGCCATTTGAACCATTTTTTTTCGGTGCGTGTCCATACAGGTATCTCAACGCTGCAGAGATGATTCTGCAGTTTTTGACCATGCGGAGCTGGTACGAAGTTACATAGGCTTAACAAAGGACAGATTCAGATATAAAACAAATTTTGCATCCACAGTATACTGAAGCTAGCAAACAAGACGAAAATGAACACAGCATACACAGAGATAGTTTGCTACAAAAATGCCTACTGATAGCACAAAAAAATGATAAAATCCGGTGCTACACAGTTAGAATATTCCCATTTAAATCCATATTAGTGGCTATGTATCTAAATTAAGAATAAAAATTCCTTTTTATGTCCTAAACTCAAATTTAATTTACGAGTTGAACAGGGAAAGTGAGTTCGGTCTTACAACGAGACTAGCGTTGTGTGTCACATGTTTATTGATTTCAAGTATTTCCTGTAGTGTGGACTCTGCTTTTCTTAATAGTATGTAAAACTTCACATCTGCATCATATGGACGGCTTTTCTCTTAGAAGTTGTACCGCTAAGACTGACTATATCTTTCTTGGTCTGCAGCTTCAGATGATTTAATTTTTTGGTATCTTTTGCACAATAGGTTTCACCTAATGATGGCCTAAGAACACGGAAGCTAGTTCTTGATGAAATAAATAATTTTTTTGCAGTACATTAGCAAAGTGTTTCGTAAATATTGTAGAGGGTGTTAGGGGCATAGGTGCAGATGTTGTGATCTTTAGCATATTAGTCTGTACCCACATCAGTGTGTTAGTTGTTTTTTCTGTGCACCAGATAGTCTTCCCGCAAACAAGTCACGTAATTTACTACCTGCTGTTCTTTGCACGGTCGCAACTTCACCAGTAAGTGGACTACGCCTGTCAGTACACAATAACCGTTTACGTGCACACGCCTACACCTGACGTGCTGCCCAACGGGTAATAAACATTATTCCGTTGTTAATGCCACACCTACTAGCAGGTACAGACATAGTACTCCTAATAGCTATAATTATTAATCTGAAAATGAAGTAAATGCTGTCTAAATGTTTCTCAGTACGCTCTACTCAGTCACCACGAAAAATATCTGCGCCTTGTTGTCATGTTCTACCAAGCGCCGATGGAAAATTCAAACATGGGAAATGAATGAACCGTGGTTTCCTTTAACGAACGATTAAATGTTTTGGGAAATAACCTACATATGACTTTCCAGACCAGGATTTAAGTATAGCTCTATTCGCGCTACAGTCTGGACAACCGTGGTTTGGGCATCGTCAGGGTTCCCTCGCGTAAGAAGCTAGGGAGATGCAAGAGGTCGGGAGTGTTAAAAGGACCTAAGCGCAGCTGTGCGAGCATTTGTTCGCGCCGAGTCAAAGCTGAAACGACAATTGGGGCGCGAACTGTGTCATGAATTATTAAAATGAATCGATAAAAGCCGACCGTAAGCTAACAGAAGGCGCGGCGCTCGGTAACGTACCCCGGGCTGGACGGAAACAATTTATAGGGTATTACCTGCAATTTAGTGCGGGTTACATCCATATGTATGATCCTACCGACGTAAATCGCCGCTTGTAATTTAGCCGTCTTACACGCGAGACGTTTATGCGGGTGAATAAATTGGGGGAGGGGATGGGACGCAACAGTTCGGCCGTAGGGCCGGCCGTTCTGGGGGTAATTTAATTATGGGAGACGTCGGAGCTCCTCACTCGCCGACCCGCCGGCGTCGAGGGAACAGCCAGGAGTGCTGGAGCGGTGCGTCGGCTGACGAAGTCATCAGCGGCGTTCCAGCGGCAGCCTTACGTTAGCGGAACTGCCGCCCCTGTCAGCAGACACAACGGGCGACGGGCGGCCGGCTGCTACTGCCCAACAGGGAACTGCGTGAAGGTGCGACTGCTTACAGCCCGTTCTTAACCTTACCGAGTTCACTGCCAGGAAGTTTCATTTCAGCGCACACTCCGCCACAGAGTGAAAATTTCATTCTGGAAACATCCCCCAGGCTGTGGCTAAGCCATCTCTCCGCAGTATTCTTTCTTCCAGGAGTGCTAGTTCTGCAAGGTTCGCAGAAGAGTTTCTTTGAAGTTTGGAAGGTAGGAGACGAGGTACTGACAGAACTGAAGCTCTGAGGAGGGGGCGTGAGTCGTGCTTAGGTAACTCAGTTGGTAGAGCACTTGTCCGCAAAAGACAAAGGTCCCGAGTTCTAGTCTCGGCCCGGCACACAGTTTTAATCTGTCAAGTAGTTTCATATCAGCGCACACTCCGTTACAGAGTGAAAATCTCATTCTGGGAAGACTTTTTCAGTTTGAGTCACGTTTCAGTGGTTCCCACAGTTAACTGCAACCAGTCGCCCTTTGTGGTGGTTAAATTTTTATTATATCTTGACTGGTTTCGGATCGCCTGGCATCTACATGCCTACTCTGCAATTCACACTTAAGTGCCTGGCAGAGGGTTCTTCTTACCGCTTTCAGACTATTTCTCCACAGTTCCACACTCTTAACGGCGCGTAGGAGAAAAAAACATTTGAATCTTTCTGTACGAGCTATTATTTTAATAAGATTTTAATAAGATGATTATTTCTCAATGTGTTGGATGGCGGCAATAAAATAATATCACTTTCAAAGTTGGTGATTGAAAATTTCGTTAAAAAAGCTCGCCGCTGTGATCAACGCCTTTGTTTAAATGACTGCTGTCCCATCTCACTTATATCCGTGACACTCTCTACCCCAATTTCACGATAATACAGCTGTTTCCCTCTGAACTTGTTCGATGTCCTCAGTCAGTCCTACCTGGTAAGACTCCCATACCGCGCAGCAGTACTCTAGCAGACAGTCCGCGTTGAAGCCGGCCGAAGTGGCCGTGCGGTTAAAGGCGCTGCAGTCTGGAACCGCAAGACCGCTACGGTCGCAGGTTCGAATCCTGCCTCGGGCATGGCTGTTTGTGATGTCCTTAGGTTAGTTAGGTTTAACTAGTTCTAAGTTCTAGGGGACTAATGACCTCAGCAGTTGAGTCCCATAGTGCTCAGAGCCATTTGAACCAGTCCGCGTTGATACGCCAACAAATCGGGTACTTTCATTCACGGTGTGGTCATGGGCGCGGGCTAAATTGGCCAATAAGAAGACTCGAGGGAAAAATCTCCTATCGAAGCACCAAAAACGCGAATATGCTCCTGTTTAAAAGACTGACTCAAAAGTGGTGTACCAGCTGCTCCATTCTACCTTTCTGAGCACCTTTCAAATTTTTCCCAAAAATTTTGGTTCAAATGGTTCAAATGGCTCTCAGCGCTATGGGACTTAACTGCTGTGGTCATCAGTCCCCTAGAACTTAGAACTACTTAAACCTAACTAACCTAAGGACAACACACACATCCATGCCCGAGGCAGGATTCGAGCCTGCGACCGTAGCGGTCACGCGGTTCCAGGCTGTAGCGCCTAGAACCGCACGGCCACTCCGGCCGGCCCAAAAATTTTGGCATGCAAACATATTCGCGATCTTTTTAACACGCAGCTCGTCTCTCGCTCTCACATGCTTCTCTAATTGTAGCTCACTCACACCCACTAGTCCATCTCTGCAGGTCTCTCTTACCCATCCACTCCCAACTGCCCTTCTCACTCACTCATTCAGCCCAACTCATTGTCATTATCTTTTTGTGTCTCTCTGTCACTATCTCCTGTTTCAAAGCCACAGTCTTCTTCGTTCTGACCTACTATTGCTGTCTCCTCTTACTGCCATATCTCCCTGTTGTTCCTTCTTAGCCGGCCGTGGTGGTCGAGCGGTTCTAGGCGCTACAGTCTGGAACCGCGCGACCGCTGCGGTCGCAAGTTCGAATCCTGCCTCGGGCATAGATGTGTGTGATGCCCTTAGGTTAGTTAGGTTTAAGTAGTTCTAAGTTCTAGGGGACCGATGACCTCAGAAGTTAAGCCCCATAGTGCTCAGAGCCATTTGAACCATTTTTGTTGTTCCTTCTTACTGCTACTATCTCGTTCATTCCTTCCCACTGCTGCTGTTTCTTCTAACCATCACTATCTCTCGCTTCCTCGTTGTCATTGTCGTAGACCTTGTCTCTCATTACCAATGGCGCTCACCCGCTTTCTCTTTCTTCTTCTCTTCATTCCTCTCCCACTGGCACTGTCTCCTTCACAATTTTTCTAGCACTGTTCTATCGCTGTCAACTATGTTCCACTGCCACTGTGCCCCTCTCTTTCTCTCACATTCCCATTGTGTCCTTCCCTACACCACAACTACTGTCTACTGTCTTCCAGTATTTATTACTTTTCCGTATTTTTCGACCGCGACTGCCTCTTTCTCTCTCAGCATAAAAAAGCGCGAATATGTTCGCTTGCGAAAAGTCATGCGAAAATTTTAAAGATGCTGGAGAAGGTAGGACGAGGCAGCTGGTACTCCACTTTTCACTCAGTCTTTTAACAAAGAGGAGCATATTCGCCTGTTTTGTGCTGCGGTAGGAGCATTTTTCCGCTGGTTCCCTTATTTTCCCTCCTACAGCAGGGCCTGTCAGTCACACGAAAAAAACTTCAAGGGTCTGTCAATTTTGATTAATTTACTTACGTGAAACTGAAGTAACGAGAAACTAATTTTATGCCACAGACCGGATTTAACGTGCCAAAAATTTTGCTTTTGCTTCAGTACTACAACATGGGGTTCACAGAACCCTTCTGATGTTAATGGAGACACTTAATGGCATACTTCTCCGTGCTACGTCAGTTTGTAAACTACGTTTTCGCCTCACACCTGGTTTTACGTGCGTGTTTTACACGCACAAGTAGTGTAACTTTCAACTTGGGTATCTCTAAAACGGAATATATGTATACACACATCGCCCACCGCGGTGGTCGAACGGTTCTAGGCGCTTCAGACTGGAACTACGCGGCTGCTGCAGTCGGAGGTTCGAATCCTGCCTCGGGCATGGATGTGTGTGATGTCCTTAGGTTAGTTAGATTTAAGTAGTTCTAAGTTTAGGGGACTGATGACCTCAGATGTTAAGTCACATAGTGATTAGAGCTATATGAACCATTTTTTATATACACACATATAAAAAAGTTGTGCATCATCCCGGTTCCCAGAACTCCTGAAGACTGACGTTGACTGTAGATATTGCATCACAGACACAGTCCCTTTGACTGTTCAGACAAGTCACTAAACCCGCCAAAAGATGTAAACAACCGTGCATGAGCAGCACCTATTAGACGGAGGGGGTCAGACAGCCGATCAGTTGCAGTTATTCCAGCAGGAAGGAGGTAAACGGCTCGTGTTGTCTGTACTTCAGCCATGCCTAGACGGTCAAAACCGCGGTTCGATCGCGTCCGCATTGTTACTATGTGCCAGGAAGGGCTCTCAACGAGGGAAGTGTTCTGGCGTCTCGGAGTGAACCAAAGCGGTGTTGTTCGGACACGGAGGAGATACAGAGATACTGGAACTGTCCATGACATGCCTGGCTCAGGCTGCCCAAGGATTACTACTGCAATGGATGACCGCTACCTACGGATTATGGCTCGGAGGAACCTTGACAGAAACGCAACCATATTGAATAATGCTTTTCGTGCAGCCACAGGACGCCATGTTACGACTCAAACTGTGCGCAGTAGGCTGCATGATGCGCAACTTCACTCCCGACGTCCATGGCGAGCTCTATTTTGCAACCAGAATGCCATGCAGCGCGGTACAGATGGGCCCAACAACACGCCGAATGGACCACTCAGGATTGGCATCACGTTCTATTCACCGATGAGTGTCGCATATGCCCTCAACCAGGCTTGCGAGTGCAACAAGATGGAGGTTCCTTGCTGTTTTTGGTTGGCATTATGTGGGGCCGACGTACGCCGCTGGTGGTCATGGGAGGCGCCGTAACGGTTTTACGATACATGAATGCCATCCTCCGACCCCTAGTGCAACCATATCGGCAGCATATTGGCGAGGGATTCGTATTCATGGACGACAGTTCGCGCCCCCATCGTGCACATCTTGTGAATGACTTCCTTTAGAGCAACAACATCGCTCGGCTAGAGTGCTCAGCATGTTCTCCAGACATGAATCCTATCGAACATGCCTGGGATAGATTGAAAAGGGCTGTTTATGGACGACGTGACCCACCAACCACTCTGAGGTATCTACGCTGATCGCCATTGGGGAGTGGGACAATCTGGACCAACAGTGCCTTGATGAACTTGTGGACAGTATGCCACGACGAATACAGGCCTGCATCAATGCAAGAGGACGTGCTACTGGGTGTTAGAGGTACCAGTGTGTACAGCAATCTGGACCACCATCTCTGAAGGTGGTACAGACATGCTATGTGTGGTTTTCATGAGCAATAAAAAGGCGGAAATGTTGATTATGGTGATATGTATTCCAGTTGTCTGTTCAGGTTCCGGAACTGTCTGAGCCGAGGTGATGCAAAAATTCCTCGAGATCGAGGTGTTAGGAATAAATCGTGAAAATTACACCCGTCTGTTGTGCATAACCATCTTGGAATCGTCTCGGTTTTGTTACATAAAGACCATATTTTTGTGGTGACAGTCGATAACAGATAAAGATTTTGGAAAACGGAAAGATGACAGCGCTAGACAAATTCCTATAGAATACACCGTTAAAATCTGAGCAATTTTCTGCGGCTATTTGTTACTTATATTTCGTGTACAAGTATAGTAACTTTGAACCTATGTATCTTGGGAACAGCTACATTTCAAATTTTTTCGAGATCGGAATCTTAGTAATATATCGTGATAATTTCAGCCATTTGCTTTGCACACCTGTCGTGGAGTCCGCGGCTCGGTTTTATTACGCAAAAAAACGGGTTTTCTCAGGAACTAAATGGTGCCTCTATAAACACCTTAAGGCGCACCATATAGCACATATAGCACCATATAGCACATATAATGCAAAAAGAACCAACCGATTTCCTCCATTTGCTTAAGCTGGACGAAGTGCTTAGTATTAATTCTTTGCCCTGAGCTGTAGAATAATTACAGTAAGACGATACTTCTGTTGGGTATAGTAATGAGCCCCCGTCCAAGGGCTATCCAAAACACTTGACACTGTCTTTTTTATCACCAATAGAAGCCGAATGATGAGCACTGAAAAATGCTGTTTTTGTGCCTGGCATTTTGGAACATATTAGGTAGCGCGTGCTGTCGCACATGTATCAATTATAATTTAAGTCTAAACCAGTTAAGAACGAGTTTAATGACGTTTCTCCAAGTGGTAGGAGGTGAACACAGCTGGATTGCCTCTGTCGGAGTGGACGCCCAGTAGAAGCCAGCAGCGGCCGCAGCTGCAGCCGTCACGGCCCGTGGTCGGCGGTGGGCGTGGCCGGCGCTCGCCGGAAGGCTGGGCTGGCTGGTCGCTCGGCCGGACAGAGCGGCCGCCGCTGACACGCTATACGCCTCACATCACCGCAGCCGCTCTGCCTACAGCCGATCACTTGTCAGCACACATATCGTCTTTATCCAGTCACCTCCCGAAGCACTGCGACGATTCACAAAGCGACAACAGCTCTCATCGACAAACTTGGTCACGGAAACTTCTGAGAGGTACCAGAAAAGTAACGTCAGTTTCACTCACGCTTATTTTCCAATATTTATTGGGCCGACACGTTTCGGCAGCATGCTGCCGTCATGAGGTCCCTGAATCGGTATGGATGCTACAGCATGCGTTCGTAATATGTTCCAAAACGCCGCGCATAAAAACGGAATTTTCCGGTTCTCATACTTCAGGATATACCAAACTGAAGGGTCGTCGTAGTGTCCCTATTCTACAATACAGGGTCAAAGTATGAATACCAGCGGAAAAACGATCGCATCGGAGGACAAAGAATGCGCGTATGTTCCTGTTAATTTGAAGGACTCTGATTGAAAAGAGGGTACCAGCGGCCTTATTCTGCCTTTAAAAATGCATGCACGTCCGGAGGAATATTGCATCGTACCACAGGCACTGCGGTATCGTATTTAAAATTTTTCCGAAAAATTTTTGCATGCGAACATATTCGTGCACCTTGTAACGCATTACTATGTTTACGACGTTGCTCATCGAGCCGTATACGTTATCTCGCATTTATAGCTGCTTCTCTCACACAATTAATGATAAAAATTCAGAAATTCAGGGCTGCCACCAGCCCAAGCCCTTCCTAACCATTTAGAAAAAACAGAGCTGGAAAGTTGTTAGTTTAATTACTTTAATAATTTAATTACAAGTACGAATTTCTTTAAGCAGCCAGATAAATAGCACTCCATGTCGTGCATGAAGCAACTTGATTAATTCAGGAATGGAAATCAGAGTAAGGGGGTAAGATGGACACCAAAGAATTTATGTTTCACGTAAATTATTTATTGTAACTAAATATTTGGTTGCACATCCTAACTACACGTAACTGGTGCCTGACTCGAAATATTTAAGTAAGAATTACGTGAGAGTGAAACAAAGCACAATTTAAGTACAGCAAGAAGAAACACAGAAGACAGGGGTGGGAGACAATTATACTATCATCTCCTTTGCATTAATACCATAAAAATATGTAAGTGAGATTTGCATTACAGTTCTACGCATGCTCTATTTTGGACAGAGGTTTAACCAATACACAAGGCTGTGCGATAATTATTTAACATACTAACTGCGTCTGCTGCTTGCAAACGGCCGAACTAGAGCACGTGGTGCATTCTGACTCAAACTGTTATGCTGCTTTGTAGAAAGCGCACGAAAGAACAGATATTGTTGCAGAAATTATAGCTCATTAAACAAGCAAACTGTTAAAATAAAGCCTATTGCGGTGCCGTGGTGAGCCAGAAGAGTCGTTGATTACGAAACACGTGGCACAAAATCGACACACAAAGACAGAAGCAATTTGCACAAAATATAAGATTAAAAATCATAAAAAAATAACTCGCTTCACACGCTTCAGATAAGCTAAAGTTCTTAAGTATTTCACCAGTTAAACATAACGAAGTCCTAACTCAACCTGATTCCTATCACCTGAAACCCCCCTTAAGAGCTATGATCCGTACTCACCAAGCGTTCACCGAAGAGTGCCGCTTTCTCTCTTTCGAGATTACCTAGCTCCCCGTGCAGCGGAAGCTACCATAGGGGTATCCCCTCGTCACCAACTTCACACACAAAAGCAGCCTTTGGGTAAACCTCTCTGTTCAGGTACTGGAAACCTAAGTTGGTCATCCTGTGCTCTCCTTTGAACGAGAAGCAACATCGTCTGCTCCCAGCAGACGATGACCAACTCAGCGTTTCCCATAAAACAAAACCGAAACCTCACATTAAAACACATATATAATATTCAATAGGCCTTATTAGAGTGCTCAGTCTTTCTGGAAGAGTTCATGAACTGAGCTAATATCAGGTAGTAAAGTGAATAAGTTTTACCTAATTCGACAAGCGTCTTATGAAACGACTTCACAGAGACGTTTCATCCTTTATGCTGAGAGAAAAAAATACAGTAAGAATGGCAAAGGGACGGAAAAGTTATAAATACTGGAAGATAGTAGACAGTGCTTGTGTTATAGGAAGAACGAAGAACACAACGGTAGCGTAAGAGAAAGAGAGGGACGCAGTGGCAGTGGAACATAGTTGACAGTGACAGAACAGTGCTAGGAAAAGAGTGAGAGAGACTGTGCCAGGGGGGGGGGGGGGGGGGGGGAGCATAAAGAGAAAGACAGAATGAAGGTGGGTGAGAGTCAGTGAGTATATGACAATCACAACGTTTGCGAAAGAGACAGTGACAGTCAGAAGACAGCAGCAATGGGAAGGGATGAATGAGATAGTAGCAGTGAGGGAGAGGAAGAAGAAGATAGTATCAGTGAGAGGAGACTAGTTGTGTGTGTGTGTGTGTGTGTTGTTTTGGGGGAGGAGACCAGACAGCGAGGTCATCGGTCTCAGCGGATTAGGGAAGGAAGTCGGTCGTGTCCTTTCAAAGGAACCATCCCGGCATTTACCTGGAGCGATTTAGGGAAATCACGGAAAACCTAAATCAGAACGGCCGGACGCGGGATTGAACCGTCGTCCTCCCGAATGCGACTCCAGTGTGCTAACCACTGCGCCACCTCGCTCGATGGAGGAGATTAGTATCAGGACAGAATTAAGGGGACTGTGGCTGTGTCACAGGAGGCAATGACGGTTAGAGAGACACAAAGGGCAAATGACAAATGAGTGAGAGAGAAAGGGCAAGATGAAGTGGATGGGTATGAGCAACTTAAAGCGATGGACTCTAGGGGATGTAGGTGTGTTACAGTTGCGAGCAATCGTGGGTGTCTGAGATGACTTGGATACTGAAAAAAGTACGCTTGCTGAGGAAGGTAGAATGAGGCAGCTCTTACACCACTTTTTAGTCGGAACGAATCATGTAAACAGGAATATGTTCGCATTTTTAGCGTTCCGATAGGACCATTTTTCCGCTGCTGATCCTTATACATCATTGTTAATTACAGATCCTTTTGAAGGCCAAAGAGACTTTTGCTGCGTGTGGAATATAAATAACCTCAAACGCTCGCGCAGCAAAAATGTAGTCGCCCTTCAAGTGAATCTGTAATTAACAATGACTTATACGGGTAACTCAGGCACCTGATGATGGCAGCAGCATGCTGCGCCCTGCCAATAATTACTGGAACGTTCTCATGAGTGACGCTGAGATAGTGTTGAAACTTCCTGGCGGGGTAAAACGGTGTGCCGGACCGGGACTCGAAACTGTGCCCTTTGCGTTTCGCGAACCTCTCCACCGACTGAGCTATCCAAGACCCGACCTCACTGCTTGACTTCCGCCCGTGCCTCAGTTGTGAGGACGGGTCGTGAGTCATGGTTGGATAGCTCACTCGGCAGAGCACTTGTCTGCGAAAAGTAAAGCTCGCAAGTTCGAGTTCCGGTGCGGCACAGAGTTCTAATCTGTCAGGAAGTTTCAAATCAGCGCACACTCCACAGCAGACTGAAAATTCATTCTGAGACAGTGTTAGATTCTAAAATTCGTAATGCAGTCACAGACCTCAATCAGTTCTGCCCAACATGAACAAATTTAACCTCAATTTCCGTGTTGTATGGAAGTTAGTGGTCGAGAGGGGTATTGGAAGATAAGAGAACAGAACGGTCATTACAAAAGAGTGGGGCGATATGTAACGTAACTATTAAAAACACACCGTAACTGAGAGGTCTACCTATGAAGCAAATGATATGTTCCACACCGGATACTACTAAATTTTGCCGGCCGTGGTGGCCGAGCGGTTCTAGGCGCTTCAGTCCAGAACCGCGTAACTGCTACGGTCGCAGGTTCGAATCCTGCCTCGGGCATGGATGTGTGTGATGCCCTCAGGTTACTTAGGTTTAATTAGTTCTAAGCTCTAGGGGACTGATGACCTCAGATGTTAAGTTCCATAGTGCTCAGAGCCATTTGAACCAACTGTTCACATGTTTCACATGGCGCTATCAGTTATTTATGTCAATAGTTTTATATCTACAATGCATTCCACAACATATCGTCTGCAAATAAGAAAAACGATTTCTGTTTTACATTCTTTTTAGACTGAAAATCACTACATTATTTCACGTTATTTAGCGTCTTATTTACGGTTTCTGTTCCCTTGGTTTAAACGTGTTAAATACTCATTTTTTTACTATTGCTGTTTTCAACGGTTATGCACGCATTTATATACTTTATCACAAAACGTAGGGATTCTCCCGTCCGTTCACGTGCTCTATAAGAAAAGGCAAACCTACGTTCCTAGCATTTCTAGACTTAGAGAAAGCTTTTGACAATGTTGACTGGAATACTTTCTTTCAAATTCTGAAGTTGGCAGGGGTAAAATACAGGGAGCGAATGGCTATTTACAATTTGTACAGAAACCAGATGGCAGTTATAAGAGTCGAGGGAAATGGAAGGGAAGCAGTGATGGGAAAGGGAGTGAGACAGGGTTGTAACCTCTCCCCGATGTTATTCAATCTGTATATTGAGCAAGCAATAAAGGAAACAAAAGAAAAGTTCGGAGTAGTAATTAAAATCCATGGAGAAGAAATGAAAACTTTAAGGTTCGCCGATGGCATTGTAAAGGACTTGGAAGAGCAGTTGAACGGAATGGAGCGTCTTGAAGGGAGGATGTAAGATGAACATCAACAAAAGAAAAACGAGGATAATGGAATGTAGTCGAATTAAGTCGGGTGATGCTGAGGGAATTTGGTTAGGAAATGAGACACTTAAAGTAGTAAAAGAGTTTTGCTATTTGGGGAGCAAAATAACTGATGATGGTCGAAGTAGAGAGGATATAAAACGTAGACTGGCAATGGCAAGGAAAGCGTTTTTGAAGAAGAGAAATTTATTAACATCGAGTATAGATTTAAGTCTCAGGTAGTCGTTTCTGAGAGTATTTGTATGGAGTGTAGCCATGTATGGAAGTGAAACATGGACGATAAATAGTTTTGACAAGAAGAGAATAAAAGTTTTCGAAATGTGGTGCTACAGACGAATGCTGAAGACTAGGTGGGTAGATCACATAACTAATGAGGAGGTATTGAATAGAATTGGGAAGAAGAGGTGCTTGTGGCACAACTTGGCTAGAAGAAGGGATCGGTTGGTAGGACATTCTGAGGCATCAAGGGATCACCAATTTAGTATTGGAGGGCAGCGTGGAGGTAAAAATCGTAGAGGGAGACCAAGAGATGAATACACTAAGCAGATTCAGAAGGATGTAGGCTGCAGTACGTACTGGGAGATGAAGCAGCTTGCACAGGATAGAGTAGCATGGAGAGCTGCATCAAACCAGTCTCAGGACTGAAGACCACAGCAGCAATATTCATTTGTTTCATTGCATTTTTTTTTAAGAATGGCGCACGATTTCAAAGTGTAGCTGCAATTTGAGGTGTTAGGTTGTGTGCCGGCCGCGGTGGTCTCGCGGTTAAGGCGCTCAGTCCGGAACCGCGCGACTGCTACGGTCGCAGGTTCGAATCCTGCCTCGGGCATGGATGTGTGTGATGTCCTTAGGTTAGTTAGGTTTAAGTAGTTCTAAGTTCTAGGGGACTGATGACCACAGATGTTAAGTCCCATAGTACTCAGAGCCATTTGAACCATTTGTTAGGTTGTGTGTGCATGTGTCTGTGTGTCTGTACTTCTTAGCAAGCACGGAAAGTAAAAAAAGCTACATCAAACAGATGGTTATTTCCAGTAGTTATCCCAGTATTTTATTTACACCGTAATGAATAGTCTTCATGTCAGTCCATATCTCCCATCCAGGATTTATGGAACTTTTGCGAAGACGAGAGCCGCCTAAAGAAGGGCAACGAATCATGTCACGCGTTACCTCTAGAACGGTGGATCCAGTACCCTCGTTTCAAGCACCCTCCTCAGTAATTAGACGGCCTTAACCTGTGACGCCTGAACCAGCCTGGGTACCTTCATTCACCGGTCTTTAGAAGCACACAAACGAGTTTCTGAACGCTTTGCGGGGGTGCAGGAGGGTCGGTGTGGCTTCATGATGCGGGGGTGTGGGGAGGGGCTGCTTGCTATTACCCCGTGGTCGCAGGGGTGCGCTCTCGTATTGGGGGCGCGTCGGCCCAGTCGCATTGTCCGACTGTCGCCCTCACCGCTAACTACGTGCCGCGCGTTTGTGTTGCTCAAAAAACGAAAGTAAACTCTGCACCCCTGTTAACGGGCTATTCACGTGTCTAGGGCTCGGCGCACAGATTGGGTGTGTTCGGTTGCCGCGGTTCATTAGTCTTTTATGACGGACCTAGTCAGGCAGAGGTCGGAGACTGCGACGTGAGGGGCGTGCCTTTTGTAGCCGTTGCGTTTGCAGGGGCGTGCAGCTCTTCTGGTTCGGTGCACTCACTCCAGCCCCACGCGTCACACAGTCCTTTGTTGCCCTGCTTTTTCCGTAATATTTCGCTGTGCGCCAATCCCAAACGTTTGTTTCAGCTTCGATACGAAGTATGCTACGTACAGCCTACTTTACAGAGAGGTGACAAAAGTCTTGGCTGCATAGTGCAACCTTACGACCTTACGACGTGGCATGGGCTCAACAATTCATTGGAAGTCTCCTGCAGAAAAATTGAGCTATGCTGCCTCTGTAGCCGTCCATAATTGCGAAAGTGTTGCCGGCGCGGGATTTTATCCTCGAACTAACCTCTAGATTATGTTGCGTGAATGTTCGATGGGATTCATGTTGGGGGAGTCTGGATGGCAAAATCATTCTCTCGAACTGTCTAGAATGGTCTTCAAACCAGTCGCGAACAACTGTAGCCCGTTGACATGAGACTGATGTTTGGGAACATGAAGTTGGTCTCCAAGTAGCCGAACGCAACCATTTCCAGTCAATGACAGGTTTCTTAGAAAAACATCCCACGCCATTGTGGAGACAGCACCAGCTTGCACAGTGCCTTGTTGACAACTAGGGTCCTTGGCTTCGTGGGGTCTGTGCCACACTCGAACCCTATCATCAGCTCTTACCAACTGAAATTAGGACTCGTCTAACAGGGCCACGGTTTACCATTTGTCTAGGCTCCAGGAGAGGCGCTGCAGGCAATGTCGAGCTATTCGCAAAGGCACTCGCGTTGGTCGTCTGTTGCCACAGCACATTAACGCTAAAATTCGCCGCTCTGTCCTAACGGATACGTTCGTCGTACGTCCCACAGTGATCCCTGCGGTTATTTCGCGCAGTGTTGCTTGTCTGTTAGCACTGACAACTCTGCGCAAACGCCGCTGGTCTCGGTCGTTAAGTGATGGGCGTCGGCCACTGCGTTGTCCGTGGTGAGAAGTCTGAAATTTGGTATTCTCGGTACACTCTTGACATTCTGGATCTCGGAATACTGAATTCCGTAACGATTACCGAAATGGAATGTCCGATGCGTCTAGCTCCAACTACCATTCTGCGTTCAGAATCTGTTAATTCACTTGCGCGGCCATGATCATGTCGGAAACTTGTCACAAAAGCCACCTGAGTACAAGTGACAGCTCCGCCAATACACTGCTGTTTTATACCTTGTTTACGTGATACTACCGTGAAATTGTCCTCCCTTGAACGAGCAGTCGTGCTGCATTGGTGGCATCAAAGATTAGTCACCCAAACATGTTTCAGCGCGTTATCCGCTAACACCACCGTGCTGTTAGTTTATATTTCTGTCTGATAATTTTGTCGACGATAAAAAAGTAGCTGTCAGTTTATTTTTGCCTTTTGAATGGTCACTGTATGCTGGAAGGAAAGTATCCCACGACGAGTGCGGTATCATTCTGCAGGAAAGCAGTGTGATGTTCGGTACCTCGGGTAGTGAGCGACATTTTACCAAACAGTCGAACTGAAATCATTCTGCATTTGCACTACATTTCTTTGTGCACTCAGATCGTCCGACGAGAAAGACCTCTGGTAGCATATTATCAGATTTGCTCGATGTCATCACATTACCCTTGACTAACCGCCTGTACCTTTCGTGTCCTTCAGAATCCCTCGAGTTCGATGTTTGTTTCGCTCGTGTAATGCAGATGAGCATGGCCTTGATTCACACGTAGCCTGCTGATCGAATTTCTGCTTTTATCGAATTACTAATCCTTAATCTTTGCGATCGTATTGCTACGTGTAAGAAGATACAAACACAAATCTATTCGTTAGGGCTACGTTCTCAGTCTCATTTCGATACTGAATTGAATTTCTCTGAATTCGCTCCAGTATCAAATTACAAGCTACACTAGACAGTTCTCAGAGTTTCACATCTGTCCTGGCGTCTTACACCTGGGAATTATCTGCTTCGTATTCGTTTCCTAATTTTTAGCTCACTATTGCTTCGCCAAAAGCATGTCTGTCCAAAACTTAATAATACGAAGTTAGCACGACAGTAAATCAGTCAAGATCTCCTCATACCCTTAGCCTCATTTCAGACAGTAATTCTCACGCCACTAGACACCTTTGACAAAGATCATCTGCATCAGTGGAAATATTCTTGAGCACATTGATGCATTTATATAGCAGAGAAAATGTTTTCTTTCCCTTATATTAAAAAAGAGAAGGAAGTCTACATTACTGGGAGGGAAATCTGTGGTACGAAACTGAACTTAACATGACTTTCATAAACTTCTGATTCGAGTTGATCGAGGTTACACTCACTTAGGCAACATTCTTTGTCAGTGTCTATTACATCAGTCCATTGTCTTTATTTCTGACTTTACGGTGTGGATACCTAAGATATAAATCTAGATCACCTCTGCTGCTGGTCTGAAGGATTTCGGCTGTGAAGCTGTGATTCGCAGACATTCCAAATCTCGTCTTTCACTTTTATGAGGCAGACTCCCGGGACAAACTCACAACTGGACATCGCTCGTACACATATGAGATATGGATCGACATACTTGATTTCTTTTGCATGTGTGCGGAGTAAGATGCTAGGTGTACGACACACCCCTTCAGTTAAGTGCTGGAGATTGCATGACATGTATAGGTGGAAAACAATCAGGTCTTTCGCTTCGAGTATCATGTTTTCTCTTAGGTTGTCACTTTTAAAGAGGAGCCATTGTTTCGTCATGGTGGACAGTGATCTAAGCGTAACGGACTCTCAAAAGGAAACAAAAGTGCGAACATGTGAACTAGTCCATGAAATCTCCAGACACGACGTTAGTTAACAATATGTGGGACAGTTTCGAGCAAAGCGTGAAGGTCATGGACGACTGACACAATTTGCCAGCCCTGGGCAGTTATTTAGTTGTTGTTTAGTAGTTGGACGGAAACAAGATTTAATACATTATTCATTTCATGCCTCATGGTTTCAAAACTACTATTCAAGGTTGTGACGGTATCAAATACTGCGGCGCTTTCCGGCCCTGATTATAGTACCCTTGGCCTCGATAGAGAGTGCGACGTAAACTACCGTGGTTATCGCTCTCATTACATGCGCATATCTCCAGCAGTTACTTCTCCCTCGACGAGTAGTTGAGCCGGTATACGCCCAATCACGTTGCACCCATAACCAGCCAAGCCACTGGAGAAACAGCCGCTATCCGTTACCCATCTCTGTGTTCGCCGCTGGTGTAGGAGACATCACGGCAAGGACATCACTCAACATTCCCTTCGTAATCTTTCTATTTTTTCCTCTACCTTCACCTGCATTCACTGGTGATTTTTCTTCTGTTCTACACTACTGGCCATTAAAACTGCTACACCAAGAAGAAATGCAGATGATAAACGGGTATTCATTACACAAATATATTATACTAGAACTGACATGTGATTACATTTTCACGCAATTTGGGTGCATAGATCCTGGGAAATCAGTACCAGAACAACCACCTCTGGCCGTAATAACGGCCTTGATACGCCTTGGCACTGAGTCAAACAGAGCCTGGATGGCGTGTACAGGTACAGCTGCCCATGCATCTTCAACACGATACCACAGTTCATCAAGAGTAGTGACTGGCGTATTGTAAAGAGCCAGTTGCTCGGCCACTATTGACCAGACGTTTTCAATTGGTGAGAGATCTGCAGAATGCGCTGGCCAGGGCAGCAGTCGAACATTTTCTGTATCCAGAAAGGCCCGTACAGGACCTGCAAAATGCGGTCGTGCATTATCCTTCTGAAATGTAGGGTTTCGCAGGGATCGAATGAAGGGTAGAGCCACGGGTCGTAACACATCTGAAATGTAACGTCCACTGTTCAAAGTGCCGTCAATGCGAACAAGAGGTGACCGAGACGTGTAACCAATGGCACCCCATACCATCACGCCGGGTGATACGCCAATATGGCGATGACGAATACACTCTTCCAATGTGCGTTCACCGTGATGTCGCCAAACACGGATGCGACCATCATGTTGCTGTAAAGAGAACCTGGTTCGTCGTTGAGTACAGCATCGCAGGCGCTCCTGTCTGTGATGCAGCGTCAAGGGTAACGGCAGCCATGGTCTCCGAGCTGATAGTCCATGCTGCTGCAAACGTCGTCGAACTGTTCGTGCAGATGGTTGTTGTCTTGCAAACGTCGCCATCTGTTGACTGAGGGATCGAGACGTGGCTGCACGATCCGTTACAGGCATGCGGATAAGATGCCTTTCGTCTCGACTGCTAGTCATACGAGGCCTTTGGGATCCAGCACGGCGTTCCGTATTACCCTCCTGAACCCACCGATTTCATATTCTGCTAACAGTCATTGGATCTCGACCAAGGCGAGCAGCAATGTCGCGATACGATAAACCGCAATCGATAGGCTACAATCCGACCTTTATCAAAGTCGGAAACGTGATGGTACGCATTTCTCCTCCTTACACGAAACAAACTGCTGTTTGTGTATGAGAAATCGGTTGGAAACTTTACTTATGTGATCTCGTTGTAGGTGTCGCCACCGGCGGCAACCTTGTGTGAATGCTCTGAAAAGCTAATCATTTGCATATCACAGCATCTTCTTCTTGTCGGTTAAATTTCGCGTCTGTAGCACGTCATCTTCGTGGTGTAGGAATTTTAATGGCCAGTAGTGTACATTATAATGACTGTCTCTGTCTTTCGCCGGCCGAAGTGGCCGTGCGGTTAAAGGCGCTGCAGTCTGGAACCGCAAGACCGCTACGGTCGCAGGTTCGAATCCTGCCTCGGGCATGGACGTTTGTGATGTCCTTAGGTTAGTTAGGTTTAACTAGTTCTAAGTTCTAGGGGACTAATGACCTCAGCAGTTGAGTCCCATAGTGCTCAGAGCCATTTGAACCATTTTTTTTTTTGTCTCTGTGTTTCGGTCACGTCTTTTAACACCGAAAGTAAAGTTACGTTATTTCTTTATTCCTTTGTTCGACTGTGTTATTTGTTTCCGTTTTAGTATAGGTTGGTGGCTGAGTAGATAAGTGTCAGACAAAGGTTCGGGATATGAATTCCGATCGGCTTAAAACTACTTTCTATCACTTGTTACTAGTTTAACCTCACCCAGTGTTCCTGTTTGTACATGAAATACTAAGCTGCACACTAGTTTGGAGACCTTGTGGAAGACTAAAATTAGCCCCATGTCCAGATTAATACACCATGTCATCATTGTAGTATTTGGATCGTCCTGAGCCGTGACAAGTTTGGTTTTGCGTACCAAATGTGTTTTTGTGTAGCTGAGCTGAACGTTTTCTCCCGTTCTCTTCCTACCACGCATGCTTAACGCCAAAAGCACAGTACTATCTGTCTCTCAAACATCGTATGTGGTGGTGTCGTAGACTGCACTATTAAAGTTAATATATGAAATTTAATAATTAAGTTCAAAGTCAGTGTAACATTTTTAGATGAAAAGTAAATGAGATTTTTATGTTCTTTTTCTTATCGTTTTTTTTCTCAGCCACTGGTGCCTAGAGAGATGGCTTCCCCTTTTTCTATGGTACCCAGGTTACATTCAACTCATTATTTTTAAATTTTTTGTTCAATTTTGCTAAAATAGAGTAGCAAAGCACTCCGTCTTTAGGCCACGAGTGTTCTACCGGGACCATCGACCGCCGTGTCATCCTCGGTGGATGCGGATAGGAGGGCGCGGGGTCAGCACACCTCTCTCCCGGTCGTAAGATGGTATTCTTGACCGAAGCCGCTACTATTCGGTCGAGTAGCTCCTCAATTGGCAAGCAGAAAAAAATCATACTTGGAAAATAAGAGCCTCCCTAGTGCGGAACGAACTCTGGGAGTCGTCCGCCTCCCGAAGCAAATATTTTTGTCGAGAGAGTCTGGGAGAGTCCCTGAGAAGCGGAGCCCCGGGCGGCCCTTACCTGCGGCAGACTGGCGCCGGCGCGCGCAGCCCTTTATCGCCCGCGCGGAGGCAGCCGTGCGCGGCTCGGGACACGCCTCTTCCATCAGCGCCGCCGGCGAATCCTGGCCGGAAACGGCGCGACGCGGATGACGCAGGCGATCGGAGCCGGCGGGCCGTGCGTGCGGCGTCCCCTGTCCGACAGGGCGCACAAAAAACACGGGGCCTGACGAGTATAATCTGCTGGGAGCGCGAGCAGCAGACTCCCCCGGCTTCGCCGGGCCGTGACACCTTGGCAACGCTTCTCTTCGTGGCGCCGCTGACTGATTTAGTGGACGGCCGTAAAGGTAACGACCTCTGATGAAGCTGGCGACGACGCGAAATACAGGCGCCTCTGCCAGTCCGTTTGTGGCCGTAGCAGGAACTTCAGGCCTTTTTGGTACGCAGCGTGTGTGCGGTATGTGGCGGACACGCCGCTTTGTTAATTCCCCATAATCTTGTACAGCGTCAAAGCGGATGTGGTTAACTTACTTTGCGCATTCGAAATCGACAGTTCGAGAGCAGTGGTCAGCGGTGATTACTACTGATTTAATTTAAGCCGATCCACAATGTACGTCATCGGAACGGAAATTAAAGCGACTTCACAGTGAAACCGTAATGTGCTGACACTAGACGGAACGTCAACGAAACACCATTTCGCTTACAGTGCCAAAAGGTGAAGGTCATGTTTCTCATACCATGTCTGATACAACAAGCTGGAATATAGTATCAGAATTAACCTCGAATATACACTGAAGAGGCAAAGAAACTGGTATAAGCATGCGCATTCAAATACAGAGATATGTGAAGAGCCAGAATACGGCGCAGCGGTCGGCACGGCCTATATAAGACAACAAGTGTCTGGCGCAGTTGTTAGATCGGTTACTGCTGCTGCAATACCAGATTATCAAGATTTAAGTGAGTTTGAACGTGGTGGTATAGTCGGCACACGAGCGATGGGGCGCAGTATCTCCGAGGTAGCGATGAAGTTGGGATTATCGCGTACGACCATTTCACGACTGTACCGTGAATATTAGGAATTCGGTAAAACATAAAATCTCAGACATCGCTGCGGGCTGAAAAAGAGCCTGCAAGAACGGGACCAACGATGACTGAAGAGAATCGTTCAACGTCACAGAAGTGCAACCCTTCCGCAAATTGCTATAGATTTCAGTGCTGGGCCATCAACAAGTGTCAACGCGCGAACCATTCAACGAAACATCATCGATATGGGCTTTCGGAGCCGCAGGCCCACTCGTACCCCGATGACCAGCGAACACGTGGCTGGAGACGCCCTGGACAGAAGTGGGATACTAACCTGACAGTCGCCCGCCATACGGCCCGACAACCAGGAGTGATGGTCTGTGGAGCCATTTCATTTCATAACAGGACCCCTTTGGTTGTCATCCTTACAGCACAGCGGTACGTCGACGATATTCTGCGCCCCGTTTTATTGCGCTTCAAGGGAAGCCATCATGGGCTTACATTTCAGCAAGATAACGCCCGCTCGCACGTGGCGAGAGTGTCTCCATGTTTCCCAAAAGCTACTTTGGCCACAAACGTATTCGAATCTCTCTCCGAGTGATAACGTTTGGAGCATTATGGGCAGTCTTCCAACCAGCTCGAGATTTTGAGATCTAGCGCGCGAGTTGGACAGAATTTGGCACGAGGAGGACATCCAACAACTCTTTATCAGTCAATACCAAGTCGGACAACTGCTTGCATAAGGGCCAGAGGTGGACTTGCTCAGTTTATGAAGCTCTTTCTCTTGAATAAATCATCCAGTTTTTCTGACATTGTAATCATCTGCTTGTCTGTACATGTACATCACATCTACCGATTTCCGTCCTATTCGGATAATATCTTCGTGGTGCTCTGTTTTTTATTTACAGGGTGGCGCACGAAATGTGTTACCAATTGTTTCTTTCACAATTTACGACGCACATTAGATATCCCGCTGCGTTCTCTACAGCAGTACCAGCAGAGCTTGGAAAAACAAATGAGTTACGAAATGACGTGTAATTCACGATACTGCTGCTAGGAGACTAGTAAGCAGCAATGGCTGACAATGGAAGACTGAACACAGCAACGATCGGCAGTTGTGTTACTTTTTCATGAAACGAAAAGCCTTGTTGTGACTCAGAGGCGTTTTCGACAACAGTTTAACACACGATGGGTCCCTTACAGGATGACCATCCACAGGTTGTACGATAAATTTGTACAGGAAGGAACAGTATTGGAAGCGAAGCGACCTCGGCCTATGCCTGTTTGTTCGCCGGAGAATATTGAAGCGGTACGAGTTGCTGCACACAGAAGTCCCGGGAAATCGTGTAGAAAGGCAGCAGTGCAACTGGGAATATCCAGACGCTCCGTTCAACGCATTCTTAAAAGTGACCTCCATATGTACCCACACAAGATGGCCTGTGCACAGAAGCTCACTGAAGAACACAAGCAGCAGAGAATACTGTTTGCTCAGTGGGCGGAGGATAGGGAAGAAACTCTCAACAACGTTTGGTTTTCAGACGAGGCGCATTTTCATTTAGACGGTGTAGTTAACAAGCAAAATGTACGCTTTTGGGCCGCTGAAAACCCACAAGTGCTTCATGAACGACAACATTATGCTCCGAGGATTACAGCGTGGGCAGCAATTTCCAGTCACGGACTTATTGGACCCTTTTTCTTTGAAGAAACTGTGAACAGCGAGCGTTATTTGCGCATGCATCGCAATAGCTTCATTCCACAGCTTCTTGCTACTGCCTTGCCCTTCAACACGCAGTGGTTCATGCAAGATGGAGCAAGGCCACATACTGCAAACACTGTGTCGGAGTTTTTAGACGAGCATTTCGACATGGGGATCACTTCACTCAGGTTTCCAGGTCGCTTCAATGACAGACAAAATTGGCCCCCCAATAGTCCAGACCTCAATCCATGTGACTTTTTTCATTGGGGGTACCTAAAGGAAAAAATTTTCCCGAAACGTCCACGTGATTTAATGGAGCTCAGAAGACTTATTGTTCAAGCTTGCAGTGAAATTACGGAAGACATGTGCCGTAGGGTAATCACCAACTTCAGTGTTCGTTTGAAGGAAGTTAGGAAACGAAATGGTAGACATATTGAGCATGTGCTGAGTTAGAACAAATCTCCATGGACGGCTCTTCATTGTAGTATATGTCCCTTTCACATTGTATTGAGAATAAAGTTTATATTCAAACACAAAATGGTAACACATTTCGTGCGCCACTCTGTATTTATGTTTAGAGTGTAGTTGTGGTTCATTGCTCAGTAATATCCTTTGCCTGTCTGTAGAAACAGATTGTGCTTTCTTGTTACGAGACAGCCTAAAAGAAGCAAACTGCAGAAAAATATACAGTATATCTTTGAATCGAAGCCACCCTCAGTGGCAGCCGTTACAACTCACAGAAGAAAAAAAAAAAAAAAAAAAAAAAAGTGTGGTAAGATCTTGTGGGACCAAACTGCTTAGGTGATCGGTCCCTAAGCTTACACACTACTTAATCTAACTTAAACTAACTTAAGCTATGGACAACACACACACCTATGCCCGACGGAGGACTCGAACCTCCGACGGGGGGGGAGCCGCGCGGACCGTGACAAGAGTCCTACTAAGACAGCGCCGCACTTAACAGTATTTTATGCACATTCCAGTACTCTACATGCTGTGGCCGCATAGTGTAAACGTTTATTCCTACCATTACGAGTGAGAAGTGGCATAAATTTGTCGCTTTCGTGGAGATTGCCTCACGCAGCAGCGCTTGGCCGCGGCGCAAAGGATTTCCTGCGGCTGCTTTGAGCTGGCCGCCGCTGACAGGAGACGCGAGGGAGCTTCGGAGGGAATCCTGAGGTGGATGAGAGGGCAGCAGGCCGCCCCCCCTCCCCCCCCCCCCCCCCCAACACCATCCGGCCATTGTCTCTGGCGGTGGGCTCCCTCTCTGCCTCGCCGCATCCAGCCGATAGATGCGACTCTCTCCGCTGCAGTTTTTCTCGCGTTAATCGACCGGAGCGTGGGTGCTTGATTGAATAGTTTGTACGCACGTCATCATCCATTGTTCCCGGGACCCGACTGCGTTTGCCGGCATAAAAGTCGCCTCTTATTCTGCCCCCTTCCCTCTCGTTCAGTAGAGCTCTTTGTTCGGACGCTTTTTTCCTTCATTTTATCGCTGTGTTTGCTGTCTGTTTTTTTGACACATGTCTGATGTGAGCCTGTCGTCCGTCCAACATGTCACTGCGACTGTGGTACGCGGCTTCAAGTGTGTGTGTAGGGGGCGGGGGGCTATATTGAAAGGTATCGGGCAGCTGTGTAATTCGGGAGTTATCATTAAATTTCCTATGAAGATACCGGGGTGCCGTTTGCCAGCAATTTACTACCAGTAATTTACACCCAGTCCTGTTGGAAGTGTGTATTTATTGTTAAAAGCGGCAGTAGAATTCGTAAACCGTGTGACATGTCATTGGGATTCGACATTGTCAACATACTTCACCAGTATATGCACAGCGATCATGGCTAAATTCACACAAGCGCATAGATTTCCACAAATTACGTCTCCTATACCGACATTTCAATCTATTCGGTCCGTCATACCGTTCTTCGACGTTAATGCACTCGTCGGAACAACACAGGAGAAACACTCGTTCCCATCTGAGCGGAATGTTTTTCTGTCCCTCTCCGCCACTCAGGCGTCTTCTCTGAGTCATTTTTTCAACAGCAGGAACTCGACGCTATGATGGTGCCCTCATTGTATTAGAGAAATGAAGATCCAATCTGAGCAGCCGTCTTAGGTTGTTTGAAGATGACGCTGTCGTTTATCGACTAATAAAGTCGTCAGAAGATAAACACAAATTGCAAAACGATTTAGAAAAGATATCTGGATGGTGCGAAAATTGGCAATTGACTCCAAATAACGAAAAGTATGAGACCATCCACATGAGTGCTCAAAGGAATTCGTTAAACTTCGGTTACACGATAAATCAATCTATTCTAAAAGCCGTAAATTCAACTAAATACCTAGGTATTACAATTACGAACAACTTAAATTGGAAGGAAAACATAGAAAACGTTGTGGGGAAGGCTAACCAAAGACTGCGTTTTACTGGCAGGACACTTAGAAAATCTAGCAGACCTACTAAGGAGACTGCCTACACTAGGCTTGTCCGTCCTCTTTTAGAATACTGCTGCGCGGTGTGGGATCCTTACCAGATAAGACTGACGGAGTACATCGAAAAAGTTCAGAGAAGGGCAGCACGTTTTATATTATTGCGAAATATGGGATAGAATGTCGCAGAAATGATACAGGATTTGGGCTGGAAATCATTAAAAGAAAGGCGTTTTTCGTTGCGACGGAATCTTCTCACGAAATTCTAATCCCCAACTTTGTCCTCAGAATGCGAAAATATTTTGTTGACACCGATCTACGTAGGGAGAAAGATCACCACGAAAAAATAAGGGAAATCATAGCTCGTATGGGAAGATAAAAGTGTACGTTCTTTCCGCGCGCTGTACGAGATTGGAAAAATAGAGAATTGTGAAGGTGGTTCGATTAACCCTCTGCCAGGCACTTAAATGTCATTTGCAGAATACCCATGTATATGTAGATGTAGAACCACTCCAGTTTCGAAACACAATTAATAACACATCTACTGAAACAACAGTAATGTCTGTCTTTGTCCTGGACGCTCAGCCTAGCCCGTTACAACTCACTAGTCTTCTTTCCCACAGAAACTTCCTCGTTTCTCAAACTGTTACAGTCTACCTAAATGTCTCTGCCTCAGAACTCGCTATGTGACAAAATGCCAGTTTCGTACACATGTAAATACTTCTTTTATCTGCTACCCTCACTATTACTGTGACATTACTGTCAAATGGTTGAAATGGCTCTGAGCACTATGGGACTCAACTTCTGAGGTCATCAGTCCCCTAGAACTTAGAACTACTTAAACCTAACTAACCTAAGGACATCACACACATCCATGCCCGAGGCAGGATTCGAACCTGCGACCGTAGTGGTCGTCCGGTTCGAGACTGTAGCGCCTAGAACTGCTCAGCCACTCCGGCCGGCGACATTACTGTCATCACCGTCAGAAGCCACAGCAGCAGTACTACTACTACAGGTAGTAGTCGTAATACCGCAAGTATTAACGCTATTAGTCATTAATAAGCACTGTTATCCACAGTGTCATTAGATAAAATCAAATCATTTTCAGTTCCATTTCTATCATTTTATTGCTATTTGTCATACTGAAATTGTCAATTTAAGCAACCATGGTATTCGGTCTATTCACATTAATGTGACCACCGCCTACGTTCGACGTCAGCGTGCAATAACGACTCAGATATGACAGGTGGCAGCATTACCAGTGGAAGGTATATAAAACGTGTCGGGGGACACAGAAAATAGTGCAGTCGTCGTGGTAATGCGGAAGTGAAGCGATTTATCTGACGTCCAAAAGCCATGGCCGACCGCGGTGGCCGTGCCGTTCTAGGCGCTGCAGTCCGGAACCGCGGGACTGCTACGGTCGCAGGTTCGAATCCTGCCTCGGGCATGGATGCGTGTGATGTCCTTAGGTTAGTTAGGTTTAAGTAGTTCTAAGTTCTAGGGGACTGATGACCTAAGATGTTAAGTCCCATAACGCTCAGAGCCATTTGAACCATAAGCCATGATGATTGGCTTTCAGGCCAAGAGTGGAAGCATGTCCAAAATGGTTAAGTTTGTAAACAGTTCGTGTGCCGCCGTGATTAAGGTATAACATGCATGGCAAAATGGAACTATCCAAAACCAGCGCCGATGCAACTGTGGTGCACCACGGGCTACAGAAGATAGGGGTGAACGACGGCTCCAGAGATATGTACGGGCAAAGAGAGTTGCAACTGTTGAGCAACTGACGGGCCAGAGGAACCAAGGGGCTACCAACAGTGCGTCCTCAACGAGCGTTCAGCTAACGCTGCTGCGTGTGGGCCTCTGCCGTAGGCGCCTGGTTCATGCACTCGTGCTGTCTGCTGTTCGCCGATGACGAAGTCTGGAATTTTCACGCCTGCATCTCAACTGGGCGTCCACTGAAGGGCAGCACTTGGGCTTTTCAGATGTATCACACGTTATAATGCACTGGACAGATGGCTGTTAGCGTGAGTGCGTGAGTGGCTCTGCGACAACCTTTGTAAGAGCCCAGGCCAGAGAAGGGAGCGTTATGGACTGGGGAATGATGTAGCGGAATTCCTTGGGTGACCTCGTCATACTGGAAGGCACAGTGGATCAACACAAGTATTCAGCTATCCTTGGGGACGACGTCCACCCCTACATGCAGTCTGTTTTTGCTCCGTATGATGACATCTACCAGGAGGACAATGCATCATGTCACACAGCTCGCAGTGTACGTGCGTGATTAGAAGAGCACCAGGATGAGTTTACCGTACTCCCCTGGCCACCAAACTACCCGGATTTAAACCCAGGCGAGAATCTGTGGAACCGGCTCGATCGGGCTCTACGCGCCATGGATCCTCAGCCGAGAAAACTGGTGCAGATGACCGCGGCATTGGAGTCGGCACGGATCCCGGCATTGGAGTCGGCACGAATCCGTATCCCTGTCGGTACATTCCAGAACCTCAATGACTGTCTTCCTTCACGTATTGCAGCAGTTCACGCAGCAAAAGGTGGTTATTCAGGGTTCTGATATTTGGTCACATTAATGTGAGTGGACCGTGTATAAGAAGTACTTTACGCGTTACTGTATAGTCCGATACAGCAGACGGGTTGATGACCCTAATCTGATCATGTTAAATAAATAACTAGAAAATAAATAAAAGCAGCACGATTCAGAATGTCTCGCCATAAACACACCCAAAGAGTTAAATAATTTGGGAAGAAATAAAAAACGATAATTCGAAAAATGTTGGGCCCAAAGTATGAAAATGGATTTGGAAATTGATCAGCAACAATGAGGTGAATGGAAAAACTAAGAATATAATAGAAGTAATGAAAAATCGGAAAATAACATTTTATGGCCACTTGAAACGAATGGGTAACAAGAGGCTGACAAAAAAACATTCAGCTACATTGACAAACACCCAAAAACCCAAATTTAATTGTTTATAGAAGTTGAGAAAGATTTAAGAAAGTTGGGAGTTACAGAAAAACATATAAAACTGGCATAAAGTAAGGTAATAACTACAAAAATTGAACAGTTTGTAGAATAAAGCACAGAAGGACAGGATGATATGGACAAAAGGAAGAAAGGTACAATAGAGCAAGAGTTAAAAAGTACTGGAAAAGAGTATGACGCCATAAATCATCTTTTTCAAGTAGTCATTAGTAAGCGAAGTTCGAACAATAATTATATTAATAAATACAGCGTATTGTAAGTTTAAACATCTTGATGTTACTGGAAGATGTGAAGCTCCTGTGAGAGAATCGGCGAGGATTCAGCAACATCATTCGTGTAAAACACAGTTTGCTTTATTCATACTCGACAATAAATGCAACCAGCATATGCAGATGAACAGATTCCGTCTGCTTAGATTTCCGAAGGGCCTTGGTCAATCGAAAAGAAATGCAGAACGACTTGCACGCAGTTTCCACTTGGTGTAATGAGGTGCAGCTCTCCTTAAACGTGGATAAATGTACGTTAATGCCTGTGACAAATGGGAACAATCCAACAGTCTCTGATTATAAGACCGAGCACGGCACACCGTACAAGTATTTAGAGTGATGCTAAGAAGCGATCTGAAATGATACGAACACGTCATACTAGTAATAATGAAGACGAATAAGAGATTTAGATTCGTTGAAAGAGTTCTGTCAAATTGCAGTGCATTTGTAGAGGAAACCGCGTGCAAGGCGCTAGTGTGAATAATGCTAGAGAATTCACATCAGTTTTTGAAATGGTTACTAGTTTGGCACGACGAAAGAGAGAGGTGTTGTTAGGATTGTAACAGGGTGGTATAATCCATCCGAAAGTGTAACAGAAATGCTCGACGTACTTGAATGGAATCTTTAGAAGAAAGGCGGCCTCGTTCTCCTGAAACCCAGTTGGGTAATCTTATGAACCTCAATGACAAAACGACAGTGCGACTATCATGCGGCCACCGTCGTATATGTAGGGCTCAAGAAAATGAGAGAAGAGGTGTTAGGGCGCGCACACAAGGACACAGGCTCATTTACTCCTTGCTCAATACGTGAATTAAACTGCACAGTAGATCACTGATATTGCAGCGAATTATTCTACGCCACGCACAATAGCGTGACTTTCGGAGTATATGGGCAAATGAAGATTCCGACTGCGGCAGCAGTCTGGTGTCCCATATCTGTTTTGGTTTGCGAAGCAACGGTCAGCTGTTTCGGACTTCGTGTTGGCGACTCGGTTCTCCTTTCTGCAACCCTCGTGCAGCAGACTGGCGCCTACGTGAAACCCTCTTCGCTCGCAAGCCGCGTCCTTCATAGATCTTGCCGGCCGGCAGCCTTCATTTCCTATTCCGCAAGACGCCTCCGCGTGTGCCAGCAGAATGTGACATCCTTCTAGGTCGCACATCATTACTCGTAGTGCCAGAATACAGCAGCGTCGGCTCCAACAGCTACTCGTTGCGCCTTCTTTACTTTTCATTCTGTTACGGTTTTCGTTCTGACAGTCTTCGCTTTCGTGCTATTACTATGTGCGCTCACGACTATTGGCGTTCTTTTCTCAAAAAAAAGTTTGTATAGCAACAGTGTTTTCGTACCTTCAAACAGCAAAGGGCTTCATTCACTCGTGAACTTTGGTACCTTTCTTTAAAGAGGTGTTGATTGTGTATTAATGTGAAGCAGTTCAGGACGTAATTTGTAACTATGCTGTATGGTTAATGGGTCTGTCATGCCTCTAAAGACTGGATCTTCATATTTCTCCATCAACAGTTGATATTTATTTGAAAAAGTCGAAAAATGCAAGGAATTTTACATGTCACTTATCACTTCTTTTATCTCTAGCTGTGTTTTTTGATGTGAAAAACGTCGAGTTGCGCCGTGCTTTGGAGTCCACGTTGAATAGTGGCTCCCACTATGATTGACTGGTTGAGTCACCTCAAAAGGTCGGAGGAAAGCAACGGTGAACCACCTGCAATACGATAATGCCTAGCTGTGGTGTTCAGACCACCCTTCGACTCGATGACACCTTTACGTTACTTTTTTGCGGGGAATGTAGAAAGACATATACTAACGTTGCCCATATTTCCTCTCTTGTTGCTTACTAATCATACGAGTACCTAGTTTCTTCTTTAGTCGCATATTGCCCAACACAACTTTTACGTATGATATTTCTACATGAATTAATAGTAAAGTCAATTTTTTGGGGTGGTGACACTTAAATGTCCAGTTTGAGCTCCTGTGAATGTCAAGAGCACACAGTGCTTGACTCATCCATATGTTCGCATACTTGAGTTGTTAATGTACGTACACGCATCACATCCTCTTTTTTTTTCCTGAGTTGTTAGCCTCGTAAACAGTCATCAGGTCCCTAATTTCAAAACGGAATTACGGTACGTAAGAAATTCACTTTTAAAATAAGAGCTGATGTTGCAGATAGCATCCGGTAGTGTGAAACGTACCATGTTTCAGTCACTTTTTCTGTGTATTTTCGTGTACTTCATATTTTCATAATTAGAAACGCCACTGATAATGGCGAAAGATCGCTGGAGTAGATTTCGTTAAAACTGTGTTTTCAGTTAAGGCAGTCGCATAAACACTGTTTTCTGTGCACCCAGACTAGTTCGGAAGAGGCCAAAACTATACAGTGGTAACTACATCACGTGTGTTTCTTATGCTGCTACGCTACAATTTCGGCTACTCTCCGTACGCCGTAAACAAAATAATTTTCTGTAAATGATACCTTCTGACGAGTGTGCTTAAGAGAGTTAATAAATTTTAAATAAATAAATCGCTGTTTGCTGTAGTTTCTGCTCTAATCACTTTCTGTTTACTCCCTAGTCGCATTCATCAGAAAGTTCCATAACATATCATGTAAATTAATGGTGCCGACGTGGGAAGTAAGTTCCAGTATCCGAAGGATGACAGATTGACTTGTAATGAGTATCTCGATGTGCGGAAAGGAAATGTTTAGCACGTCTATTGATGGAAGTATATTAAGGGGAGTGTGGAGTGCGTTTTAACAAGCTGTGTCCTTCGTTGCAGAAGAGCTTGCCTGAAACGAAGAGTACTTTACCGGCCGACCATATACCCGCCGTCCCGTTATGACGATGTATTGGTACCAAATAAGGGCTTCTTCCAGAGGCAATTGATTCGACACATCCTTTCCTTCTTCGTGCGGTTGAAACAGAAATGAATGGCGGACTTCAACAACATAGTTCACTTTTTTTTGTTAGTGCCATTTATCTCTTTTCTAAACATCAATGACACAATGAGTAACGTGTATCGCACGAGCCGCTGGTTTGAGAAAATCCCTGTCCTTTCCATGTAGGGGTTAGCATTCTTCACAGTTAGACATACATAAATCAGCAGTGAGTGTACCGGAGAATTTATATACCCGCATTAACCTTTTTAAAGCAACACAGCTTGTCGGGAACGGCAAGGGCGGGGCGTGGATGTTTGTCAGAGGATGCAGGCAGCCGAAGGTCTCCACATAGGCTTAATCGTCAAGTAGTGACACGTAGGACATCTGAAGGCGAGTTGGAACTGCTTCCTGTGATCTTAATGCGTGACTCACTTCTAAACGGAATCTGAGATGTTGTTGAGTATGACCTCAAAGAGTGACAGACGCGTTGCAATACTAGCTTCGACTTTGCATCTGATACGTAAATACGTCAAAACTATACCCTTGTTTCTGACCAGGGTTTCAGTGAATCTGATACGTGCTTGAAACAAAGAGAGGCATGTGAATATGGCCTCCTCGTCTATTAACTTTAGAAACTTATTACTTTAGCTTGCATATCTAAAACAGTATCTTCTTTGTACAGACTGCGCAAACCCCCTGGTTCTTAAATAAATGTGAGAGATGTACGGGACACGTAGGAAAAGAAGCCGTATAATGGAGCTGATAAACACTGTGCAGACACTTCTACGTTCGAACTTAACTAAGGAGGTAAAGTGGTGGCTTTCGAGCGAGCTGCACCAAGTTCCAACGTTTAACAGTCGAGTTTGTTCACCATAAACAAGAGGAATGATACCCCGGTCCATTTATTGTCTTATCATATACCGTGTGTTTTATCCACAGATTACACCAGTGACCCATCCTTGGAGAAGTAGGATATGTGCCACCACCGAGTATACTTTTACCTTTTCTCTCTACTACTGTAAGCTGCACTTAAGACAAGCCGTATCTCGTGATGGAAAGGTTCCAGTGGTAAAACACCTTTCAAGTTCGGCAGCCATTTACGAGTTGACCGCGCCTTTTTTTGTAATCGTTCACGTTTTGTAAAAGTATAAAATTTTAGGTGATGAAAATAGTTTGCCAGTTTAATGATAAAGGTTGACGTTTCATCACCATACAAGTACATCCATTTTTTTATATTCGTAAAAAATTCAACAGTGTGGGAAAAATAATATTGGAACCCACCTTCCTGCGTCTCGAGACAGTTTTCTCTAGTTTACCGGTTGTAATTTTCTATTATATGGCAAGATAATTGTTTCTGGAGCTCGAATAACTCATCTGGAAAACTCAACAAGGATTTCACGAGAACCGATAATGTAAAATCCAACTTTCTCTGTTTGTTCACTAACTCCAAATAGCTATAGGTAATGGAGGTCAGGTTGATGCTGTGTTTTTTTATGTGTAGGTACTGGTGGTCAGCTTGATCCCGTACTTTTTGATCTGAAGGTACTGGAGGGGAGGTTTATGTGTTTTTTGATATACGTCCAGAAGGCAGTAGGTAGTGGAGGTCAGATTGATGCCATGTCGCTTGGTTTAGTTGGCTCCCCACAGTCGCCTTAGAAACAAAATAGGTAAATACGGAATATACGGATGGCTATACCGACTAGATTAGGTTGAACCATTTCGTATTTAATGGGACAACATGGTAAGAGGCGAAAGCAGCGTCCAACGTATCTCATGGTAGCATGATGTAAATAATGTTTGTAATTCTCTCGAGTTCTTCTATGACGATGTAGCTGCATACAGGGAGGTCACATTGTTAGAAAATGGTTACGAAATATAGAAATATTTGAAGACAGCGTTTGGTGGAAAGACTAGCAGAAAACCCTGAATTAAATTCGTTTAATTTAATTCGCAAAAACCGATGAATGTATCGATAATGGGAATTCTGGTCCATATATAATGCAAACAAATGTGCCCAAACATTTCAGCACCTTTTATGCAAACAAGTGTTATTTATAAATGCCCAGACATATTTCCGGACCTTCGTGGCATCATATGTGGGCACTTTTATTTAGTTCTTTAAAATGAAAATATTTAGTGAAAACCACAACAGGCACAAAATCCTTCAGACCTTGTTGTCGTTGCAAGAATTATTATTTAAAAGTAGTTTTGAATTTTACTGAGCACAATGAATGTACTCCCTCACGATGGGAGAAACGTACTGAGACATGTTTGGGTATTAAAGAGAACAGCTGCTTTCATAAGAGGCGAACCTGATGTCCTACAATTAGTTGGCAAACACCAAATAGTAGTTATATCCAATATCGTCTTACTACTCGATCGTAAACCTGTCACTGGAATGATCTACAGACATCAAGTACACTCTCTGATCAAAGGTATCCCAACACCTATTAGTGGACATTAGTATGGGGTGTGTCCAAATTTCGCCTTTGTGACGGCTTGAACTCTGCAGAGGATGCTTTCAACGAGATTTGTGAATGTTTCTGGAGGAATGGCAGCCCATTCTTCTTTAAGAGCTGAAACAAGAGAAGATAACTATGTTAAACGCTGGGGTTTGGGGCGAAGTCGACGTTCTAACTAATCCAAAAGGTATTCCATTCATTTCAGATCGGGACTCTGGGCAGGCCAGTCCATTGCAGTAATGTTATTGTCCTCAAGCTATTGCCTACAGACCCCGCATCTCGTGGTCGTGCGGTAGCGTTCTCGCTTCCCACGCCCGGGTTCGATTCCCGGCGGGGTCAGGGATTTTCTCTGCCTCGTGATGGCTGGGTGTTGTGTGATGTCCTTAGGTTAGTTAGGTTTAAGTAGTTCTAAGTTCTAGGGGACTGATGACCATTGATGTTAAGTCCCATAGTGCTCAGAGCCATTTTTTTATTGCCTACAGATGCTGCTTTATGAGAGGATGCATTGGCATGCTGATACAATCAATCATTTTCTCCGAAATGTTCATCTACTGTACGCTGTACACAATTCTATAAAAAATGCTCACATCCTTCCGCATTTAACGTTTTTTCATGCACAATATGGGGACTACACACTAACGACGTAAAATCTCCCATACCGTACCATTACCTCCTCGGTACTTCACTGCTGGATCTACACATGATGACAGGTAAAGTTTCCCAGGCATTCGCCAAGCCCGAACTCTTCCATCGGATTGTCTCAGAGTATAGCGTGATTCATCGCACCAAATCACTTGTTTCCTGTCATCCACTGTTCAGTGGCGTCTCTCTTTATACCATCTCGAGCCTCAATTGGCACTGACTACAGAAATATCTGGCTTATGAGGAGCTACTCAGTCACTGCACCCAATTTTTTTAACTCCCTACAAACCATACAGTGTGCTAGCTGGGCTGCTGGTAGCACTCTGGAACTCACCAGCGATTCATCCCGTTAATTTTATGCGACTTTTTACAACCATCCTTCGCAATGATCGACGGTCCCAGCCCGACATTGCATGAGGTCGCCCTTGTCTTCGTTTAGATGTGGTTGTTCGTTCGCTTTTCCAAATCACATCCACATCACCGAATACCGTCTTGGGAAACTTTAGAAGGGTTGAAATGTCCCTGATGGATCTGTTACTCAGATGACATCCATTGTATAGTGCACGTGAGAAGTCACCGAGCTCTCGTGACAGACCCATTCTTTCTGCTCCTCTGCTGACAACACAGTACTCACTGTCTCCTTTTATATTGGCGGGTCCGCCCATCGCGATGTTTCGTGGTGAGTTCCGCATTACACAGGACTGTCCGATTACTTTTGACCAGACATTGTATCTAGGAGTATCTGTCCGGAGCATTTTAAAATGAATTGTCCTTGACACTGTCGGTGGTAGAGGAAAACGTCACACTGAGATGTGAGGAAAGGATACCGAGGAAGTGTAATTTACCTACGAAGGAGGCCTCTAACGACAGAGTTCACCCAGTTACTGAGTCCTTTTCGACCAGTGGTACCCTTGTATTAACGGTGTTGATGGGTAAGATTTAAACAAGAGCTCCGTTATTTAGTCAACGCGAACGTGAACTCAAACTTTGATAAGAATAGTTCAATTTGAACAGTTCTCGGGTATCCGACCGGGTAGCGTCGTAATTTCTCCACAATATTTCGGCAGACGTACACGATGCCATTTTCAGGTGGTTCCTGACGAATGCTGTGCTGTTACTCTCGGCGCCCTATATATACTAGCCTTTACCCCCTCCACCGTTCCTCTCCTGATGTCTTCGGTGCGGCCGGCGCGGCGGCTACTGGAGGTGGTACAACCAGAAGGAAATAAGACGCGCACTCAGACAGACTGCACGAAGAGAACAAGAAGAGGAAACAGAAGAACACAAGTCATTGGCGTGCATTCCGTTTGTCGGAAACATGTCAAGAATAATCGGTAGAATCCTGGGGAAACACAGTGTGAAATGTGTATTCCAACCCCCTGCAAAAACCTTGACTGTACTTGGTTCAGTGAAAGATGGCCTATCAGGCGTTTATCAGATTCCAATTTATCATTGGGGAGACAGTCCGCACTGTAGAAGAGAGGTGCCCGGAACACAAGCGCCATACTGAATTACGCCAGGCCACTAAATCAGCCGTGGCTGACCATTGTATAAAGACTGGCCATACTATGGACTGTGAAAAAACAAAAATACTCTGTCAATCCTTCTACTTCTGGGACTACGTTACTAAAGAGTCCAACGAAATCAGACTACAGGACGATCTAAATAATAAAGACAGCGGCCTTCAACTTAGTCAGGCTTGGAACCCTGCCCTCAGCCTGCAGAGAAAGATGCGGCCCCAGAGATCGAGGACCGCCCCCGACGGCGGCAGCAGGGAAGACTGCAGACCCCAGTAGTTGCCTCGCCGGCCGCACCGAAGACACCAGGAGACGTGGGAGGATTTTTTTTTTTTTTTTTTTTTTTTTAAATAGAGGTGGAGCCCCTCCACGCACACACCGGAATGATGGCCAACACAATAGGTCTACTGCCATCTCTGCATAAGGATTAGTATTCACTAAAGTGAGGTGTCGCAGGATGTTGGTACTGCGATGTTTTCGTATGTCTGGTTAAGGTTAACCATTAATACGCGCTCATCTGGAGATAGTTTGGGTCGAAATCGAACGAAGGGTAGCGGTTTGAAGGGCAGAGGTTCAAAATGGTTCAAATGGCTCTGAACACTGTGGGACTTAACATCTGAGGTCATCAGTCCCCTAGAACTTAGAACTACTTAAACCTAACTAACCTAAGGACATCACACACATCCATGCCCGAGGCAGGATTCGAACCTGCGACCGTAGCGGTCACGCGGTTCCAGACTGAAGCGCCTAGAACCGCACGGCCACACCGGCCGGCGAAGGGCAGAGGAAAAAGAGTGCCAAGGCAAGAGCCAAGGGGAAAAAAAACCTCTGCGATAGTTAGGTCGGGTGGTAAGAGCAGTAGCGGATGTCTTGCTGACTGCGATAGGTCGTGTAAGGATAGGCTTTGTTAGTACTGGGTATCATGCATGTCGATACCTTTGACGTTGTGCGGTTGTGCTGCTCGGAGGCTGGCGCTGGGTGCCGGTGTTGAGTCCTCGTTCAGCGTTAGCAACCTGCAACAGCTAGGTTTATTATCGTTTTTGTGTCCGATAGGTCATATATCGGATGCACAGTGTGAGGTAATGTTGGCGGTTTGTTTGTGCGTCAGTGGGCGAACTCGTCGGTGTCCCTGTTGGTCGGCTCTAACAGCAGTTGGTAATTACCAGTCAGTGTTGCTGATATGCAGGGGCTTGCCGACGTTTGTCGCTTGCTTGCGTATGTTAGTTCACCATAGGTGGCTATGCCCTAGCTTGCAGTGTCTTTGGCCGCTTGTGCTTCCGCCTATGGTTGTGATCGTAGTTTCTCAGAGTGAGGATGAAAGGATTGTTCGAGTGTCTCGAGTTCCTGTATAGTCGTGTGGCGTGTTTTTTTAATCATGGCGGTATTCATGGTGAAGATCCACGGTGCGTGTGTAGCGTGGAGCGTTGCTAATGAGGGTAGTATATATAGGGTGCCGAGAGGAACAGCACAGCATTCGGCAGGAACCACCTGAAGATGGCATCATGTACGTCTGCCGAAATATTGTGGAGAAATTACGACGCTACCCGGTCGGATACCGGAGAACTGTTCAAATTGGAAATACGCCGGGAAAACTTCAGATCACAAGAATAGTTCAGTTAGGACTATGTGCCTATATGTGGTTTTAATGTTTCAACTTGCATGTGCTGCACTGAAGATGGCCAAAAAGTGACCAAAATCTGGATACGCAAAACACATTATTTGCGACAGATTGCTGTACACTTTACTACTTGAAATAAATCCGAGTACAGTCGCTAGACACAACTACTTCCCACTGGCATCGAATCGAATAAAACTAGAGAAATTCCGGGTTCACCTAGATATGTATCGAAAGTCACATTTTCCCACGTACGATCGGTGAATGAGACATGATGAGGAATGACTCTGGCGCTCCACTCTTTCTCCGCCACACATAGCGCGTTCGCTTGCGGAGTACAGATGTCGGCGCCCTGCTCATCGCGTGACATGACTGTGCAGAGGCAAATCCGTGTTTGTAGAAGACACTGGATACGGCAGGCAGGGCTGAATGGCCGCTGTCGACAGTGGTATCAATTGCAGTGGCGCCAGCAGCTGCCTGCGAGCTTCCCCTAGGGCCTAGGGTAAAGCCTAATGGCTCCACAATAGGGGCTGCGCACAGTCGCCGCGCGGAAAAACTGGCCACCCCGCAACCTCCCTCTCGTCTCCTTCTGACTCCATTACGGTTACCTGCCAGTCACATGATGACAGAGCACAGACTTCAAAATCTTCTCGTCTGTCGTCATTTTCCTTTTCATTCTGTACACTTTACAATGTCCAAATGACCGATAATCAGTTTAATCTTGGCATGTTTCCGTATAATTCACTTCCGCGTTCATACAGTGTTTCGCTCCAAATGTACAGTTTCATAATATTCGGTTTCATATCAGCAGGCGTCTCTTGTTTAAGAATTTTGTTATTGTCGCCTGTGTCTGTGAGCTCTCTCTCTTGAAGTAGATCACTACTATCTTATGCTCCAACTTAATTAACAACAGAGATTCTGGAATTATAATGTAGCTTCTGTTCTGTGTTATTTAGTACGATTTGCTATAACCATTAAACGCCAGACTTTTTATATGGTGGAAAATAAGCAGCTAAATGTGTCTCTCTTGATTCACCCCTCATACACCACCGTACTTACTAAATAAGGCAGTTCTTCATACCGTACGGGCCGTGTTACCAGCTGTCATCTTTGCCTTTCAATTGTGTAGCGATTTCTTTTCTAGATCATCGATCTTATTTGGCATGCAAGTTAAATAGCAAAAAAATGGTTCAAATGGCTCTGAGCACTATGGGACGTAACATCTGAGGTCATCAGTCCCCTAGAACTTAGAACTACTTAAACGTAACTAACCTAAGGACATCACACACATCCATGCCCGAGGCAGGATTCGGACCTGCGACCGTAGCGGTCGCGCGGTTCCAGATTGTAGCACCCAAAACCACTCGGCCAGTCGAGCCGGCGTTAAATAGCAGATCTAGTAAGATACGAACGCTGCCTTCCTGTCTTCGTATAAAACGAAGCTTTTCAATGTTCATGAAGTGTGGGTGATGAAAACTGGTACAGCAATCACGATTTGGGTTTTTCCTGAATTATATAAATCATCTCAAGTAAATAATACGACCTGTTGCCTCGCATATACTTGTACAGGTAAGCAGTTGCACGATTCTGATAATGTCGATGAGACGGTGAATTCAAACCTTGCCTTGTATATTTTTGTTCTCCAAGGAATTCCTATTTAAATTGTATATGACTTTCTACAGAAGTACATATGCGATGAACATATTTTGTTTACTCTTAATTGTTTGTTCCATTAATACTTGTTTGGTAGATCACTTCTGTAAGAGTGTGACTGTCATCCAGTATAACTTCAGTGTGTCATTCTGTTATTCCCTGTTTCATCGCTAACAGCCAATAAAAAGTTTTAAAATGTTATAAATCGCCAATAAATTGTTTTGACAAATGGGTGTATCTAACTTTCATTGTGCAAACGAGTAATCCTGTATTCGCTGCCTCACTACGCTGTGCTTTATAATTCGTATTGACGAAGACAGAACTGACGAAAGCCCACTCTCATGAACTGTCCATGTAGCACTCGTGAAGCTAACATGTAACAGTACTGACGCGCCAGTACGCGTATAAAATCGAATTTTCATGTAATATTCGACAGGGTTAACTGAGTTGAAACTTTTCTGATTAGCAAGATGCTACGCTGGGACAGTGCTGCAGTTGGTTTATAAAGGAGACCGCCCGCAGCAGTCCTGCACAAGCTTTTCTAAAATAGCACTTGTGTGTATAATTACGATGCCCAATAACTGGGTATCGTAGAACGATCGTAGCGTTGCTTATGTATTACTCGTATTTATCTGAATATCTGATTGAATCTACTCTTTTAACTCCATTATCTGTTTCTACGAGCGTCATGGCCTACAGAAAGTCTTGATTTCCTCCTGGTGTGTGTAGGTAAAGCCAAACAAACGCAGTAATAGCCCCTGTTGGGTAAACAGCTTGCAATTTGTTCTCCCATAGTATATCACTTTTCAGGAGGAACGTGCAGACAGACATTTGTCAGAGTGTTGACTTTACACTTCGTTCCACCTCTCAGAATCAAACTTGCCGTGGATCAGTAGAGTTGAAAAATGAACAGTACGCACGGTGGTTAGGAAAATAAGATTATGCTCCTCGTGTTAAGGAAACATGTGACGTAGGGCGAAGCACTGAAGTGCAAAAAAGGGGTAAATGGCTCTAAGCACTATGGGACTTAACATCTGAGGTCATCAGTCCCCTAGACTTTGAAGTACTTAAACCTAATTATTTTCAGCCAACTGAAGCAGGAAGATGATGAAATTGCTGTGATATACATAATCAACCACAAAGAAGAAAACAAGTAGAAGACATCACTGATTTGGATTTAAGGGCATCACACACATCAATGCCCGATGCAGGATTCGATCCTGCCACCGTAGCAGCAGCGCGGTTCCAGACTGAAGCACCTACAACTGATCGTCCACAACGGCCGTCTGAACTGCACTTACTGGCAACTGGAACAGAAGAGAGGAAGTGAGGTGAGAGTAGCATGTGATTTGATGATTCTGTCATATACCAGAAACGTTTCTCCGAACGTGAAAAGTTGGGATACACTCATGCTTTACTTGTTATAGAATGTCAGAGTCACAGCGATTGTCTAGCTATTGTACCCTCTGTTTCCATAGCAGCTGAACGCTACACCATCGACCAAAGTGCCGTGTAAAGCCTCGTGGCGAATCCGTCATTATTGCGCTGGTGGCGTGAAATCGCGGGATCTGAGGGAGCACGTCCGTCAATACGTGTGGACGAAGTGAGTAATGACGGCGTCAGAATGGAGCGCCTGGTGGCCCTAAGTGCGGCTGTCAAAATAACATACGATCCAAACAGCGCGACAACGACCGGCACAGCCGCACGACGGTCTCCTATTCATGGGCCCTCCTCAAAGCCGGCATTGTGCTGCCCACGGCCGGCGCTCCCATCACGGAACACTCGACAGTCCCCGACCGCGTCCACGGCGCCAGCGTTGGGAAAGACCGCCGAAACTCCTAGTTACGTGCAACAGCCGACTCATTTGTGCCGTTGGGCACTACCTCGTTTTGCTTGAACACTACTGGCCATTACAATTGCTACACCACGAAGAGGACGTGTTACAGACGCGAAATTTAACCGAGAGGAAGAAGATGCTGTGATACGCAAATGATTAGCTTTTCAGAGCATTCACACGAGGTTGGCGCCGGCGGCGACACCTTCAACGTGCTGACATGAGGAAAGTTTCCAACCGTTTTCTCGTACACAAACAGTAGTTGACCGGCGTTGCCTGGTGAAACGTTGTTGTGATGCATCGTGTAAGGAGGAGAAATACCTACCATCACGTTTCCGGCTTTGATAAAGGTCGGATTGTAGCCTATCGCGATTGCGGTTTATCGTATCGCGACATTGTTGCTCGCGTTGGTCGAGATCCAATGACTGTTAGCAGAATGTGGAATCGGTGGGTTCAGGAGGGTAATACGGAACGCCGTGCTGGATCCCAACGACCTCATATCACTAGCAGTCGAGATGTCAGGCATCTTATCCGCATGGCTGTAACGGATCGTGCAGCCACGCCTCGATCCCTGAGTCAACAGATGGGGACGTTTGCAAGACAACAACCATCTGCACGAACAGTTCGACGACGTTTGCAGCAGCATGGACTATCAGCTCGGAGACCATGGCTGCGGTTACCGTTGACGCTGCATCACAGACAGGAGCGCCTGCGGTGGTGTACTTAACGACGAACCTGGGAACACGAGTGGCAAAACGTCATTTTTTAGGATGAATGCAAGTTCTGTTTACAGCATCATGATGGTCGCATCCGTGTTTGGCGACATCGCGGTGAACGCACATTGGAAGCGTGTATTCGTCATCGCGATACTGGCGTATCACCCGGCGTGATGGTATGGGGTGCCATTGGTTACAGGTCTCGGTCACCTCTTGTTCGCATTGACGGCAATTCCAACAGTGGACGCTACATTTCAGATGTGTTACGACCCGTGGTTCTACCCTTCATTCGATCCCTGCGAAACCCTACATTTCAGCAGGATAATGAACGACCGCATGTTGCATGTCCTGTACAGGCCTTTCTGGATATAGAAAATGTTCGACTGCTGCCCTGGCCTGCATATTCTCCAGATCTCTCACCAACTGAAAACGTCTGGTCAATGGTGGCCGAGCAAGTGGCTCGTCACAATACGCCAGTCACTACTCTTGATGAACTGTGGTATCGTGTTGAAGCTGCATGGTCAGCTGTACGTGTACATGCTCTGTTTGACTCAATTCCCAGGCGTATCAAGGCCGTTATTACGGCGAGAGGTGGTTCTTCTGGTACTGATTTCTCAGGATCTATGCATCCAAATTGCGTGAAAATGTAAGCACATGTGAGTTCTAGTATAATATATTTGTGCAATGAATACCCGTTCATCATCTGCATTTCTTCTTGGTGTAGCAATTTTAATGGCTAGTAGTGTAGTTTCTCATCTACGATTGATTGGCGACTCCGCGAGTGAATTTCAGACTACAAATCCAGACGTGCGTGTTTCAGTACCCACGTACCCGTAGAGCTTCCTAAAAGATCAACTTGACGTCTTGCCTGCGTTTCATTTGTGTACGAAGGGAGTTCAATAAGCAATGCAAATTTTTTTCTGAAAGCAGGTTCGTTTTATTCAGTGTTCCAATACACCATATTATTCCCCACTCTTTTGACTACAAAACCCTATTTTTGAACATGACCTCCTTTCTGTGATATGGCCTGACGCCACCGTACAAGCACAACCTGTATGCCCGCATGGTACCACGCTACTGCTAGACGTCGTAGCCAACGTGTTGCTGCGTCAGTAAGCTCCTCATCACCCGCCTACTACTTCCCGCAGAGAGGATCCTCCATTGGGCCAAAGAGATGGAAGTTGGAAGGCGGGAGATCCGGGCTGTAGGGTGGATGAGGAGGAACCGGCCAACGAAGTTTTGTGAGGTCTTCTCGGGTCTACGGACTTGTGTTCGGCCTGGAGTTCTCATGGAGAAGGAGAAGTTCGTTCGGTTTTTTTAGCGACGAACACGCTGTTTTTTTTTTTCTTTTTCCTGAGTGTAGACAGTGTAGTACATTTCAGAGTTGGTCGTTGGACCATGAGGGAGGACATCAAACGGAATAACCCCTTCAGAGCCACTGAAGCCCATCGCCATGACTGTACTGGCTGTTCGGAGGAGAGGTGGTGTGTTTGCCCTCCGTGGATTGCCGTTTTGTATCATGTTGGAAGTGATAAATCGATGTTTCATCGCTTGTGACGATGTTTGACAAAAGATGTTACGATCAGACTCGTAACGCGCAAGGAATTTCGCGCAGGCAACCTTCGTTGCTCTTTATGGTCTCTTGTTAGGCGGCGACGAACCCAGACGAGTGCGTCAGCGCTACCAACAGAGGCGTCCAGTTGAGTAGCAATTTGTTTGACTATGATACCTCGATCACCTCGAATGAGAGTACGATAATACAGTGCCCGTGTTATTCCGAATTACGACGCCACACGTTTCCATTTGTGCCGGACCGGGACTCGAACCCACATTCCCCGCATATCGCGAGCGGTCGCCTTACCATTTGGCTATCCGAGTACGTTTCACGACCAGACCCAAACCTCCACATCCCGTCAACCATGTGTCTCAGTCTGTGTTTTCGCTTATTCTACTGTCGCCTCGGTTGTGATAGGCATGTCTTTGAGCAGCAAGACATCCACTTCTTTTCACATTTCTGCTTCTTCACAGAGACAGAAAGTGTCCCACTTACCTCTTCGTCATCCAGACTTGTTTGACTACACTGGAAGCTTCTGCGCCACCTACTACTGTGCGGCACGACGGCGCGTCGTCGCCGTTCACTTCCACTATCGTGGTTTTTGCAGCGTTGTTCTCTTCAAATGCATAAAACGAATTACCGAACGATACTCGGCTTCATCAATAAGCTGCATCGTTGTTCGTCTCCTCCAGTGCCTTGCTACGGTACTATCACGCTGGGATTTCAGTGTGTGCCATGACCGCAGTCACTTACGTGCAGGCAAATAAAAATTAATTCTGTGACTTAATTTTTGGGAAATGATAATTGCGGTTGAGTGTGCTGCCTCGTACTTCTGAAGAAGAGAAGACTTTACTACCCCTAATAAAATTATGCCTTGAAAATCCGTATGTTGTTTAAACCGTCCATAAAGTTGCCTGGCGCAGCCTCCTTGATCTGGTGCTCGGTGTTGTGTCTGTTGATACAGAGGTACCGCGCTCAGCTCTCGCTGAGGTACAAACGTTTGGAACGGAAGCCAGGGAAGTGGGGTCGCAGCGAAACGCCAGCACGGGGCTGGGAGGCGCGCGACGTTTATTTGGTTGTTGATAGCTTTACTATTCGCAGATGAGACATAATAATCTCCTCCTGCACCTTAAAAACGATGGCCAGGTGCAAACTGTATAGCACCTGCCGCAAAATCTCTTATGTGTTACGGCAATATTTGGCAGTCATTTAGAAACAGATTTAATAACGTGCATTGCAAAATAGCTTTATTTATTAAAAATCGTATTATATACTTGATTAGCGTATTTTTTATAATAATACCTATTTTTTATGATAATATCTCTATCTGTCTTTGATTATTTATGTAACCCTCTTCTAATTTACCATTCATTCTATAGTTAAACTACCTCTGGACAGGTTTCGTTTTCTTTTATCATTGCTATTGTATGTGCGTGTTTGTGTGTGTGTGTGTGTGTGTGTGTAAGGGAGAAATAAATGATTACGGGTGTGTCTTACTGGAATGTTTGCGAAGTAATTATGTAACTATTTCTTACTTGTTACTTCACTGTCATTTTAAATGATGCACCGCATTCTACGAGGGCATGCTGAAAAGTAATGCCTCCGAATTTTTATTCTATTCTCAAAAGCGGTTTACATGTCATGTAAATTAATCGGTCGAGTTTTCCGCTTTGCTGACGCAAGTTGGAACCCTTGCTATCAGAAGGCCGCGCGGGATTATCCGAGCAGTCTCAGGCGCTGCAGTCATGGATTGTGTGGCTGGTCCCGGCGGAGGTTCGAGTTCTTCCTCGGGCATGGATGTGTGTGTTTGTCCTTAGGATAATTTAGGTTAAGTAGTGTGTAAGTTTAGGGACTGATGACCTTAGCAGTTAAGTCCCATAATATTTCACACACATTTGAACATTTTTTTGCTGTCAGAAGGCTCGAGAGCAAGGAGTTTTGCATAGCGGTGTGTCACATAACAATGTCGGTGCGTGAGAAACTGAAAGCACGAATTCGAAGGGCTCGTCCACACGTGGAGGACCCTCTCCATCAGTATGACGAGGCCAGACCACACCTGAGCGCCACGAATTGCAAGGGCCGGCCCTTGTGGCCGAGCGGTTCTAGGCGCTTCAGTCCGGAACCGCGCTGCTGCTACGGTCGCAGGTTCGAATCCTGCCTCGGGCATGGATGTATATGCTGTCCTTAGGTTAGTTAGGTTTAAGTAGTTCTAAGTCTAGGGGACTGATGACCTCAGAAGTTAAGTCCCATAGTGCTCAGAGCCATTTTGATTTGAAAGAATTGCAAGAGTTCGTCCGCACATGGAACACCCTCTCACCCTCTTCTTCAGCATGACAATACCAAACCACACACGAGAAAAATAATAATAATAATTAGTGAATAGTTAGATACGAACCTGCTACCTTTCAGTTTAACAATCATGACGCTGTGAAAAACTCTAGAGCTTCGGAATGGCTGCAGCTTCTAAGATAATATGATATCACTGTGTAACGGCTGTATCTACAAATGTGATTATTGGATATTGAACTATGACAAGTTCTATCCAAAACGACTCGCCTTTGATAGATCATCATTATGCTGTACCATGAATTAGTATACGAGGGCCGTTCGGAAAGTGTGTCTCTACTATGCCTGTCGATCGTGTGACATTCTTTTGAATCCTGAGCACACAGACAGCACGTAAAGATGCCTAGTAGAACAACAATGCCTCCCGCCAAATGCGGGTGCCCGCTGAAAGGTTTCGCCTGTTTTCATGCAATCCCACGTATCGTAACTGTCATGCATTTCCTTCTTCATGAGAATTGTCGGCTGCACAGTACAGGAGCAATGGAACGCCCTTGCAGCGTTTTCGATGGGATTTGTTTGGTCACCCACCATACAGCCCGAATTTGGCTCCCTCTGATGTTCATCTCTGCTCATATGAACCGCTGGCTATGAAGACAACATTTTGGCACAAACATCGAGCTGCAGAACAGCGAAGAGAAGTGACGGAAAGCACTGGCGGCAACCTTGACGAGGATATTGGAAATTTCGTATAACGCTACAACAGATGTCTGAGTCGGAATGGCGATTATGCAGAGAAGTAGCTGGAAGGTGTAGCACACTGTTCCAAATAAAATATTCTTCATTTTCACTGTGGTTTCCATTTTGCGACCGATCGGACCCTACTCGGAATAGCCATCGACTTCGATAGCACACAAGTAATAACGCTAAAAGAATCAAATACGGAAAGTCTTTCACACGTAGTTTCTTGTAGTTTTGTTATAGAAAATTGTACTTAAAACGAAGGTTTTCCAGACATCCTCAGTGTGCTGATGTTGTGAAACACTTTATATTCATACCACTTACTCAGTAATAAAAAAAATCAAATACGGAGTTTAACTGCTTACAATATGGTGTCTCCTAAGTTCTGCTTGTAGCGTAAAACAGATGCCACATCTCATTGGCCGCGTTCCTTCTCACGAAGCAAAAATGTGATGCCACTCTCCTCAGTTGTTGCGCTATTAAATCGCCGTAGCATGAATACTCGTCTAAAAATGGCTCTGAACACTATGGGACTTAACATCAGAGGTCATCAGTCCCCTAGAACTTAGAACTACTTAAACCTAACTAACCTAAGGACATCACGCACATCCATGCCCGAGTCAGGATTCGAACTTGCGACCGTAGCGGTCGCGTGGTTCCAAACTGAAGCGCCTAGAACCGCTCGGCCACACGGGCCGGCTGAATACTCGTCTACAGAGTTCATATACACTTGTCACAAATTTCTGGGTTATTTTTCTCTGTTTTCCTACTTCGAAATTTACGGTATCTTATTCTTTACAGTAACATGATCCGAAAATTTTATCTAATACGGCATCACATCTCAAATTTTTATTCAGATAACCTTTAGAAGCGGTATTCCATATGACATTTGTTCATAATCTTCTATAAATTGAAGCGCGCTTCTTTTGGAGTCAGCAGACATTACTGCACATAAATCGCTTCACAGCATAACCTCAACACACTACACGTCGTGCACGTAGCGGCCCCAGCTGCCCGTCGTCTGCTAAAAAGCGCAAAGATTCCTACCGAAGACGAGAAACAATGCGCCTTACACACGACCTCATTTTCTAGGAAATTACGTATGCACAAATGCGTACGCGTAGTTGCGCTGTCGGAAATTAATGCGCAAGCGCATAGTAGAACACGCGGTAATTACTTCAATAGACGCATACTGGAAGGAGCGACAGCAGGAACTTGACGTTAATGCGTGGTAATTGCCACTGTAAGTAGTTGTGCATGTATATGTAGCGTCGGCAATTACTGCACTTGGAAAGCGAGCTTAGGACAATAAATTAGTCGGCGGTGGCAATGGAGATGGACACTGCGGTTGGACCGCAGCGACAGCGTTTCTCACGCAGAGGTCGGCCACGCTGGATTGACGGCTCGTTAGCTGGCAGCCCTCCGCGTCGTGATGGCTCCATCAGGCCGTGTCGCAGGCGGGGCCCCAGACCGCCGATTGAGCGTCGTTACAGCTTGATTCGTCTCTGTCTGTGCCTCGCCCTTCCACTGCCCTGTGCCGCTGCACTATTCGCTCCTCTCGATAAGTGGAGTGAGTCGATTTCATCAAAACCTTCTAATTGCACTGGCGGGCAAAACTTAAGGAAGAAGGAACTTTCGCATGACGTGTCACTGCCAAGTAATATAGCTCGATGAAACTTAGATCATACATAGAAAGAACTGCTACAGTGTAGTACAGAAGGTAACAGAAATACTTAGACACTGAGACGAACAGATATGATATTTTTATTCGACGACAATACACTGAAGAGCCAAAGAAATAGGTACACCTGCCTAATATCGTGTAATGCCCCCGCGAGCACGCAGAAGTGCCGCATCACGACGTGACGTGGACTCGACTAATGTCTGAAGAAGTGCTGGAGAGAACTCATACCATGTATCCTGCAGAGCTGTCCATAAATCCGTAAGAGTACGGGGGGAGGGGGGCGAAGATCTCTTCTGGACAGCACGTTGCAAGGCATCCGAGATACGCTAAATAATGTTCATATCTGGGGAGTTTAATGGCCAGCGGAAATGTTTAAACTCAGAAGAGTATTCTGGAGCCACTCTTTACCTATTCTGGACGTGGGGTGCCGCATTGTCCTGCTGGTATCGCCCAAGTCCGTCGGAAGACACAGTGGACATGAATGAATGCAGGTGATCAGATAGGATGCTTACGTACGAGTCACCTGTCAGAGTCGCATCTAGACGTGTCAAGAGTCCCATATCACTCGATCTGCACACGCTCTACACCATTACAGAGCCTCCACCAGCTTAAAACAGTCCCCTGCTGACATGTAGGGTCCATGGATTCATGAGGTTGTCTCCATACCCGTACTGGTCCATCCGCTCGATACAATTTGAAACGAGAGTCGTCCGACAAGGTAACATGATTCTAGTCATCAATAGTCCAATGTAGGTGTTGACAGGCCCAGGTGTGGCGTAAAGCTTTGTGTCGTATAGTTATCAGGAGTACACGAATGGGCCTTCGGCTCCGAAAGCCCTATCGATTATGTTTCGTTGAATGGTTCACACGCTGACACTTGCTGACGACCCAGCATTGAAACCTGCAGCAATTTGCGGAAGGGTTGCACTTCTGTCACGTTGAACGATTGTCTTCAGTCGTCGTTGGTACCGTTCTTGCAGGATCTTTTACCAGCCGCAGCGATATCGGAGAATTGATGTTTTACGGCATTCCTGATATTCACGATACACTCCTGAAATGATCGTACTGGAAAATCCCGACTTTATCGCTACATCGAAAGTACTGTGTTCCATGGCTCGCGCGCCGACTATAACACCACGTTCAAACTCACTTAAATATTGATAACCTGCCATTGTAGCGGCACTTACCGATGTAACAACTGCGCCAGACACTTGTTTTATGTAGGCGTTGCCGACCGCAGTGCCGTATTCTGCCTAACCTCTGTATTTGAATACACATGCCTATACCAGTTTCTTTGGCGCGTCAATGTAGTTACACTGAAGTCACTACAATTTATGATGGTCCCCTGGACATTACAAAGGGAGGGACATGGTTCGCAATAGGGTGTGTGATTACCGCCGACGGCATTGCATGCTCTGCAACGTGCTCCTATGCTGGACACGAGGTCACTAAGGAGTTCATGTGGTAGGCCTTTCCATTCCTGCACCAGCGCTGTTGACCACTGAGAAGGTCGTCGGTGACGTTGACGTGCAGCAGTACGTCTCTCAGCGCATCCCACATGTGCTCCATGGTATTTAAGTCGGTGGAACGGGAATACCAGTCCATTCGCCGGATATCCTTTATTTCCAAGAGGTCATCTACCTGCGCAGTTCGACGCTGTCGCGCATTGTCGTCCATATAAATCAAGGAAGGGCCGAATATACCCCAGAAAAAACGCACGTGGATAAGTAGTTCATTGTCACAATAACGTTGGCCGGTGAGTATATCGTGTTCAAAGATTTGGAGGTCAGTATGCCCATGCAACATATGCCTCTGCTCATCATAACGCCTGGACCACCAAAACGATCACGTTTGACAATATCGCTGGGTGCATTGCGTAGCCTCATGTGCCAACAGATGCGAAAACGCCCATGTTCCGCTTTGTGTTATGTCCAGGAGACTGTCATAAATCCCGATGACTTAAGTGTAATTATTGTAAAGCCTTGCTTTAGTTGCTATAACGCAAGAGTTAAATCTACTCAATACTACGATTCTGCTGTGGAGAAACACTGTACTCTGATTCGTGCGAAGCACACTGGTTACTGCACAATTTTCTGTCCCGTCTTTGTAATGTAAAGTTTTCAGCCACAGAAGATGGGAACAGAGACTCGCATCGGCGGTGCAGCTGCCTCCAGCAAGTACGAATATAACGCATCGCTTTACTCTAGCCGACAGAGGGCGTCGCGTTGCACGAGGAAAAACGCCGTTGGAGGGTCGTGTGCTTGACTGCGCTGTCAAGTGGGCAAAAAGACCGTCATGTGATGTGCGCCATCACCGAGATCTCGTTACATTCTTGACGAGGAAGTGTGTACTGTATCGAGCAATCCACTTACAAGCATAAGCAGCTATGACACTCTGTTCCATGCGGGCAATTTCTTGTGGTAACTGGTATGTGCACTCGGAAATTCTCTTACGGTACCGACATTTTTACAGTGATTCAGTTGATATCAACTCATTAATGATCGGAACAACTGTGAATTACTGTGGTATGTTTGCTAGATAAGCCTCGTTAGTATTTTAGTTCATTTTAAAGGATGCGATAAAGACTTTACTACCGTTAGAGGATGGAGTCCATTTGAATCCCACTGTGTGAGTTGGAATAGTGGTTGAGGCCTTCAGACCACATTCGGTCTGTACATTCCGATTTAGGTCCCGCTGCACCATTTAATCAGACTTCCGAAATGGACCGCTCAATATTTCCTTCATGTTTGTCCTATTGACCTAATGATTTATGTCTTATGACGTCGCTATCATTCATTGCAATCTAGCATGGCACTGTCATTTTTGCCGGTTTGTGAAATGAATTACACTACCATGAAAGGCTTGCATATACGTAGAACACACAGAGTTGCGTAGAAGTTGACAATGAAAATGTTTTAGCTGGTTAAAACGTGGATAGGAGGCGGGCCTCCAACCACCTTCAGACCACATTCGGTCTGTCCATCCAAGTGCATGAGTACTTTAATTTTTATCAGGCCGAGCATTTTCAGTGTTTTCGTGTGTAATACTGCACTCTTGTGTTGTTTAATGCGCATATTTTTCCTTGCATCCAGCTTCTGCGTTTTGTCAACTACCCCAGTTTTCCTCGACAGCTTATGGTAAAGATCTCAACACTGTAACCCCTGTGGGTTTTGACACTGGACTACGGCAGTGAGCAAGCACCGAAAAAATATAGCACGCCCACATCTTGCTGTTTTTAAGTGTGTACACCGTTTAAAGGTGTGCTTCGATGCTGTAGATTCCATTTGTATGCACATTATATTGTTGATGTGTCTTCAGGCTGAAGACTGGTTTAATGCAGCTCTCCACGCTAATCTGTGCTGTGCAAGCCTGTTAATCTCCGATTAACTACTGGAACTTACATCCATTTTAATATGTCGAATGTATTCATCCTTTGATCTCCTCCTACAACTTCCTGTATACGAGGGGGAATCAGAAAGTCTTTAGCTCTGTTTTTTACTAGCCGAAATGAGGTACATGCACGTAGTTACAAATATACGTAATATTCTTCGTACCCTACACTGTGCCGGCCGTTGTGGCCGAGCGGTTCTAGGCGCTTCAGTCTGGAACCGCACGACCGTTACTGTCGCAGGTTCGAATTCTGACACGGGCATGGATGTGTGTGATGTCCTTAGGTTAGTTAGGTTTAAGTAGTTCTAAGTTCTAGGGGACTGATGACCTCAGATGTTAAGTCCCATAGTGCTCAGAGCCATTTGAGCCCTACACTGTTTTTCCATATAGTCGTTAGACCCGTTTAGACATTTCTCCCATCGCAGCACTAACTTTGGGATGCCCCTATGCTAGAATTCGTCACGCTGGCTGTGGAACCACCATCTGACTGCTGTCTTGGCGTCATCATTCCATGTGAATAACTGTTCTGCCAGGAACTTCTTCGATGGACCGAAAACGTGGAAATTACAGGGTGCGAGGTCCGGACTGTATGGTAGTCGGGTCCGTGCTATCCCAGTGTAAAACAGGAACTTGTCGGCGTTCTGATTTTCACATGTCGTCTCGAATTGTCCTGGAGGATAATCACAGTGTTCACAACTAGAATCCCTCGGCGCTTCTTCCTGACGGCAGCCCAAAGATGTGACAGTGTGGAGCATTAACTGTCGGCATTGATGGTTGCGCCTTGTGGCTTGAAATGTTTCTTCCTCCTCCTCCTCTTCGCCTCACGCTTCTCAAAGCGAGACACTTTTCACTAAACGTTGATTGCATTTCCCCCTAGATGTCGATGGGCGTTCGTCTGTTGCTCCGTAGAAAACGAGCCACATGTAGTTGCTTTACGTCGTGCACGTGTGAATCACAACCATCATCTTCAACAACTTACTGCAGCACCGTGGCACGGAGCTACTGCCAGATAAGTCCGGGCTGGTCCAAGAAAGGTTCACCGCTGTGAACGGATATGTTGACTTTGCTTTTACAGCCGTAATTTGGCTAGGAAAATAGGAGCAAATAGTTTATGATTTGCCATCGTAGTGTCTATTATTCGAGTGTCTTATTACAATTTCCTTTGTATTATTGCGCATAAAAATGGACTCAGCCGATCTGCTGAACACCCGAAAGCACTCTAGTAATCAAACGCGCTCGGAATACCTGAGAGATCGCTTCCTTCCGTTGTATTTTAATCACTTCATTGAAATGCCACGTTTGTTCTTCGGTTACGAATGAGGAATCAACCTAAATTCAGCAACTTCTTGTTTGCAGATTTCTTAAGCAATACGTGGTAATGCTACTGTTGGAGACAGAACAAGAGTGACACTTATCTGTAGCATTCTTTGTTTTCGAGCAGCGACGACTCGTCTCTTTGAAGCCTGTTTGTAGTGACAGTCAAGATGTACGGACCAAGGAGTCTGCGCGCCTCAGCTGTTGGGCAATTAAGAGGGACGGGCAGATCGTGGCCGGGTGTGGCGGAAGGGAGGAACAGCTGAGGCGCAGATTGGCAGAGTGACGTCACGGCGCACAGTGGCAATCTCCGCGGCACATCCGCTGATTGTTCCAGCGCTCATCAGGGTCCGCGTCGCGGCCGGCCTGTCCCTTGTTTTCGGAAGGGCGGGCGGGGAGCCCTTTGATGTCCTTTTTTACCTATTCTTTCCTCGCGACGTCCAAAAGCGTACAGCGTCATTGTTGTGCACGACGAGTCAACCAGCCCAGTCGGTGCTGGTCTTGTATACGAGTGATTTATCAGACTGTGGAGTCTACAACGTTGTCTCGATATGCAGACGATGTGCTGAATCTCCGTTTCAGTCCCGTCGAATCCGCACTGTATGAAGAATAACAAGGCAGAATTCCGCGTTTCACTATTCAGCTATTTTGCGTCGGAGTGGACCTGTGGCTTTTCTGAATAAGAAACCGTGGGTCGTTACACTAAGCACCAGGCTAACAGAGACTGTTACTGGAGCTGAACAGGAATGATAATTAGTCTCGTTACTCACTCTGAATTCGAGATCAACTAACAAATATCTGACTGTTTTTTCCAGAAGAACATCCGTTGACCTCCCTTCCGCTACTTTTCTCAATTCGAGGAATTTTGCGTCTGTCTTTTGAAATCCTCTTACGGATTAAGGCATCTAGTGATAAGCATCCATGTGTCTCTTTTCTTTGTTTCTGTCTTTTCTTATCTCTTGGAATCTAGCAGACAACTTCCTTGGCCAATTTACCATCCATTTGCCTGGCTACATGTCCTGCCCATTTTCATTTCTTTGTCATTAAGCCCATAAATTAATTCCTTTGAAAGTTCAAAAAATAGCTAACACAGTTCGTCTTCTGTCACAGGAGCTATCTCTCCCATATACTTCTCCGCACCTCACTCTTGTCAACACCCCGTCTCCCTCCACTTTACCTCCCCCGACACACAATCCACTTCGGAAAGACTGATATTTCTTAACAGCTATTGTCACTGCCATTTTCAATCTCCTCCCGTTTCATCATCCCTTTTTTGTTGATAATTTTACATATTCCTCCAAAAGCGCTAAACTAATCAATAATTTGTTATTCTTAATTACCTTTATTACTGTTATTAAATTATTATTATTATTAATGCCAGTTATTCTTATTGTACGTATACGTGTTGATATATGTTATTTCTGGTGCTATGAAAGAGAGCGCCGTAAGCCTCTAATCTGATCAGGCTAAATAATAATAAATAAATAAATACGACCTCTACCCCAGTATGTTCCAGGATCCAGTTGTTTGTTTCCCTGTATTTCCTGGCAGTTTACAATGTGAATCTCTCCATTTCTTGTCGAGTGATCCTTACCTTCTGATTAGTGTTAGTGTTAAAGTTCGTGTCTTACTGCTATGTAAGGGAATTAAACAGCAACACTTGTCACGAGAAGGGAAGAGAAAAGAAATAAATCGGTAGACGAAAAGACGAGTATTTACGTAAAAGCTATGAAATTGGAACGGCACGGAGCAAATAACCATAAGAGTTGAAAGAATATGCACTGATGAAATTCTGGGCTCCACGTGAGGAGAAAGATCTAGAGGGCGACGTAGTGGAAGCTGGATCGACGACACCAGAAAGCGGATGTAGCTGGATGCGTAAGAAGCCTGAACGAAGGTTTTATTCGTCTATTGGTGGAAAATGGCCAATGACGCTGTTGCCACATCGTTTGATGTCACCTTGTCCGGCAGTTTTCCGCTGTTTCATTGTCACATTTAGGGTATCTTCCGCATAGATGGAGAGAATTCGTTTTCATTTCAAGTAATCCTTGCGTCTAGGCAGCCGAGACTGCTGAGTTGCTTGGACGATGTTTAATTTCACAGGAGGACTCTTCAGTCGCCGCCTCATGCTAGTTAGCTTCAGTGGTAACAATCACGCGATAAAGTTCCCTTGAATGGAATTTGAAGAAGCCTTCTAATGACAAAAAAGTGTTCTTTTCCTTCCGGAGCTGCAGTGATTTCGTTGGGTAAGTGAGACAATGTGAGATGAATGGTCTTGAAATACAGCATTTAATTTAAAAGCACATCCGTATCACTGGCGTTTAATTTTCGTTCTGTCAATACGCCGTTTGACGGGGATGCGTCGATGGTTCGGAAATCCTGTGTCCGTGGGCAGTGACCATTATTTGGTGCCTAAGAAACGCCCGTTCGCAAAACTTAAGGACGAAAATAACAGCCGCAAGATGTGTGGCTTGCCAAGTAATACAGTTCGATGAAACTTGTGCAATAAATATAAAGAACTACTACAGTATAGTACAGAAGGTAACTGAAACAAATACGTAATGACACTTTTATTCAAAGCAAATACACTACTGGCCATTAAAATTGCTACACCACGAAGATGACGTGCTACAGACGCGAAATTTACCCAACGGGAAGAAGATGCTGTGATATGCAAATGATTAGCTTTTCAGGGCACTCACACAAGGTTGGCGCCGGTGGCGACACCTGCAGCGTGCTGACATGACGAAAGTTTCCAACCGATTTCTCATACACAAACAGCAGTTGACCAGCGTTGCCTGGTGAAACGTTGTTGTGATGCCTCGTGTAAGGAGGAGAAATGCGTACCATCGCGTTTACGACTTTGATAGAGGTCGGATTGTAGCCTATCGCGATTGCGGTTTATCGCATCGCGACATTCCTGCTCGCGTTGGTCGAGATCCAATGACTGTTAGCAGAATATGGAATCGGTGGGTTCAGGAGGGTAACACTGAACGCCGTGCTGGATCCCAACGGCCTCGTATCACTTGCAGTCGAGATGGCAGGCATCTTATCCGCATGGCTGTAACGGATCGTGAGATCTCTGAGTCAACAGATGGAGACGTTTGCAAGACAGCAACCATCTGCACGAACAGTTCGACGACGTTTGCAACAGCATGGACTATCAGCTCGGAGACCATGGCTGCGGTTACCTTTGACGCTGCATCACAGACAAGAGCGCCTGCGATGGTGCACTCAACGACGAACCTGGGTGCACGAATGGCAAAACGTCATTTTTTCGGGTGAATCCAGGTTATTTTTACGGCATGATGATGGTCGCATCCGTGTTTGGCGACATTGCGGTGAACGCACATTGGAAGCATGTATTCGGCATCGCCGTACTGGCATATCATCCGACGTGATGGTATGGGGTGCCATTGGTTACATGTCTCGGTCACCTCTTGTTCGGTTCGCATTGACGGCACTTTGAATAGTGGACGTTACATTTCAAATGTGCTACGACCCGTGGCTCTACCCTTCATTCGATCCCTGCGAAACCCTACATTTCAGCAGTATAATGCCCAACCGCATGTTGCAGGACCTGTATGGGCCTTTCTGGATACAGAAAATGTTCGACTGCTGCCCTGGCCAGCACATTCTCCAGATCTCTCACCAATTGAAAACGTCTGGTCAGTGTTGGCCGAGCAACTGGCTCGTCACAATACGCCAGTCACTACTCTTGATGAACTGTGGTATCGTGTTGAAGATGCATGGTCAGCTGTACCTGTACACGCCATCCAAGCTCTGTTTGACTCAATGCCCAGGCGTATCAAGGCCGTTATTACGGCCAGAGGTGGTTGTGCTGGGTACTGATTTCTCAGGATCTATGCACCCAAATTGAATGAAAATGTAATCACATGTGAGTTCTAGTATAATATGTTTGTCCAATGAATACCGGTTTATCATCTGCGTTTCTTATTGGTGAAGCAATTTTAATGGCCAGTAGTGTTGAAAGAACTACTGCAGTGTAGTACAGAAGGTAACTGAAACAAATACGCAATGAGGCGAACAGCAATGACACTTTTATTCAAAGCAAACAACTGAACTGAAATCAGCGCGATTCATGATGGCCCCTGGACATTACAAAAAGCGGGACGTGGTTCTTCACAGGGCGTCTGATCACCACGGACGGAAAAGCATGTTCTGCAATCTAGTCCTCTGCTGGCTACAAGGTTCGTAAATTGTTGTGTTGAGGGCGTTCCATTACTCCACCAGTGCGGTTGACAACTGTTGGATCGTCTTTGGTGCTTGTGGACGTACTGCAATACGTCTGCCCAAAGCATCCGATACGTGCTCAATGGAATTGAAGTCAAGTGTAGGGGGGGAGGGGGGGAGGGGGAGGCGGGAAGGCTGTCAAGTCTCAAGAGTATCCTCTCATTCCAAGATATCATCCATCTGCCCTGTTCGATGCGGTCTCACGTTATCATCAATAAAAATGAAGTCGGGGCGAATGCACCCTTGAAAAGACACTCCTGGGGAAGGTGGACAGTGTTACAATAACGTTGACCGATGACTGTAGCGTGATCAAAGATTTGGAGGTCAGTACGCCAATGCAACATCGTGCCACCCCACACCGTTAATACCTGGACAACGAAAACGATCATGTTTGACAATGCTGGACTGACGCTGATATTGTGAGAAATGAGAAAACGTAATACATCCAGAAACATTGTCGTAGCGAGTATCCAAGATGTCGAGAGCAGTGTAATTTTTACTTTCGACTTCCTCAATAGTTCTTGCCTGGGCAGCCTCATAAATGAAAGATAAAGATGAGGTCCATTGGGCTGGTCAGCTGTGTATTCATTAAAGGAAGTAACAAACTATGTCCGATGAGCTTATTAGTGGGAGATCACCATTGTGGTGCTATTTATGGTGACACGAAGCAAGTGAACTCCTTTCGGAGTTGAAGAATAACCTGAGGCAGGGAATCTTGCAAGGCGGCCAAACTCCGCCTGGGACTGCAGCGTGCCCTCGCGGAAGCGCTCGAGGCCAGTGCAGCGGCAGCTGGTAGCGCATCCCGGCTGGCGGTGAAGGTCGCGCCGTAGTCCAGCCTAGGTGCGGGCGTGGGCGTGGGAGAGGCGTGGGCGGGCCGCAACCCGTCCGCCTTGACCGACTGCCCGCCTGCTGTTCCGCCGGCAAGCCGCGCCGGGCCCGCTTCCTGCTGCGCCGGTCTGAGGACAGGTCGCGGCGCGCACACCGAAACGCCCCGTTGTAAGCCCACTACTGGGGCGCGGCAAACTTGTCATTTCTGGGTTCATTGGCATTCCTGCACCAGCACTCTCACAAATGATAGAGTAAAGGCGATTCCACCGTGTCAGTTTAGATTTAGAATTTCCGTACTATAGATGTGATTCGGGAACTTCTACACATATTTTTCGTTATCATCTGCGGGAGCAACTTCAGATCTTCCTCACTCATCGTCCTCTCCACAGCGAAGTGTAGACTGTTATGAAATCACCTGGAAGACCAAAAGTGTGTATCATGCCAGGATTCAACTGCTGACCCCAACTCCGGGTTTCAAACACAATTTTCGTTTACATGTTCACACACCGAGCGAGGTGGCGCCGTGGTTAGCACACTGGACTCGCATTCGGGAGGACGACGGTTCGATCCCGCGTCCGGCCATCGTGATTTAGGTTTTCCGTGATTTCCCTAAATCGCTCCAGGCAAATGCCGGGATGGTTCCTTTGAAAGGGCGCGGCCGACTTCCTTCCCTAATCCGATGAGACCGATGACCTCGCAGTTTGGTCTCTTCCCCCAAACAACACACACACATGTTCACATTTATTGATAAATAGCATCCAGACACGGTCAGTTAATGTAGTCGTTAAAACTAGAGTCGTTACCGGTTTCGAAGCAACAGCCACTTTCAGACAGTTGTTGGCGTTTATTTTAGATCATTTACATAATACTCACGATGTCGGCGGTTTCCACCTGACACACTGGTAAAATTTTCTTGGAATGGCGATAGTCTACAACAAGGATAGGTATTAGAAAAAAAAAATTTTTTTTTAAACTAGCTGAAGTTAGAACAAAACGCTTTGTGGATGTACAAACGACACTTTTTCCATGTAGTGCTGTAATTTCCGTTTCGTTTATGGGACACTAAAGTCTGCAGTCGAAACGCCGTATGTTGCATGCAGCAATGAGCTTATGGAGACACAATAAGTGAATAATGAAACAGGTCACACACACACACACACACACACACACACACATTCACCTCAATAGTACGAACAGGTGGACTCTGGAGCCCATAGTCTACGACTGAAACAGACAAAGCAACATCAAGATGTGTTTCTGTCAGAGATTTTATAGCATGGACATAAATATCACAGGAATTTAGCTATATGTAAAGAATCTAGTACCTTTTTAACATAACATGGTGGAAAAATGATTTTTTAAGTGGTTGATGCCACGTAAATGACATAAAACTAATGTGAACATACATCTGTTTGTTGGAAATCAGTGACGTTAAGTGTTTAAAAAATTGTAGTGGATCCTTGGTGTTACTACTTCTAGTGAGAATCCGCCTATATTTTCGCAAGAGTATGGGAGTATGGCTTCATTAAGTCAAATCTCGATAACATAATTTTAATCTGCCAGAACATTTCATAACCAGACCAAATGCAATCAGTGTTGAAACAAATGAAAGGCTGTGGTTAAGCGATTCTCTGCCATGTTCTTTCTCCAAATAGCGCTTGTCCAACGAGAGAACCTCTTACAAGTCTGGAAAACGAGGCAGATGTGATGGTAGACGGAAGCTTTGAGTCTGGCGGTGAAGCTCGTGGGTAGGCACGGACCGACACGCAACTCTAAGCCTGGCACACTTTTAACCTGTCAGGAATTTTCGTCCCTCGTCGACATATTTTTATGCTGCATTGTTATTTATTCCATTATATTCGTAATGATTAATGCCTTAATCACAGTTCCCACAATTATCTAGGCGTGTGCACCGTCCGTCCAAAAAGTACCGAGACTGCTTGTATTCTTAGATTACATTAGATTCAGTTCTCATTCCATTGATCCAAAAATGAGATGATTCAGGTGGGTGTGGAACATGTCAGAAAGTATAATATAAAAAACATTCAACATTTAAATGTAATACTCTCATCTCTGATCATTTGTCAGAAGAGTGTCAAGATACGTGAATACGTTACAGTAAACTGGAACTGTTAGTTCTTACAGAATTAATACACTGTCAGAATGAAACATAGTTATCCTCTTTTAATAAATTTGTTGTTGTTGTTGTGGTGTTCAGTCCAGAGACTGGTTTGATGCAGCTCTCCATGCTACTCTATCCTGTGCAAGCTCCTTCATCTCCCAGTACCTACTGCAACCTACATCCTTCTGAATCTGCTTAGTGTATTTATCTCTTGGTCACACTCTACGATTTTTACCCTCCACGCTGCCCTCCAGTACTAAATTGGTGATCCCTTGATGCCTCAGAACGTGTCCTACCAACCGATCCCTTCTTCTTGTCAAGTTGTGCCACAAACTCCTCTTCTCCCCAATTCTATTCAATACCTCCTCATTAGTTATCTATCCATCTAATTTTCAGCATTCTTCTGTAGCACCACATTTCGAAAGGTTCTATTCTCTTCTTGTGCAAACTATTTATCGTCCATGTTTCATTTCCGTACCTGGCTACACTCCATACAAATACTTTCAGAAACGACTTCCTGACACTTATATCTATACTATACTATAGTATACTATAAATTAATAAATTTATGATAAACAAAATACCTAATCTTGACCGTTGTAACCAAACGCTGTCAAAACTGAAATCTAACAGACATTTTCACCTAACCTGGCCTAACAGTCCCTGTGAAGATATTCATCTATAGAGTAGTAGGAGTTGCCTACCAAAAAGTCCTTAAAATTCTGTTTAAACTGTGCTTTATCTTAAACCAAGTTTTAATGGTTGCCGGCAATTTATTGAAAATCTGTTTTCTTGAACATTGGACCCATTTTTGGACCAAGGTAATCGATTTTAGTTCTTTATGTAGATTGTTCTTGTTCCTAGTATTGATACCATGTATTGAGCTATTGGATGGAAACAGAAACATGTTATTTGCAACAAATTTCACCAAGGAATAAGTGTACCGAGAAGAAGTCGTCAGAACACCCAGTTCCCTGAATAGATTTCTACGTGATACTCTTGAATTTACCCCACAAATGAATCTTGTTACATGTTTTCGCACTCTAAAAATTTTTGCTCGCTTGGACGAGTTCCTGGCGGTTAAGCGATGTCGACGCAGTAGTGATGGTGGCAGCTTGAACCAACAACTGTAAACAACAGGCGTGTATTCAAAATGGTTCAAATGGCTCTGAGCACTATGGGACTTAACTACTGTTGTCATCAGTCCCCTAGAACTTAGAACTACTTAAACCTAACCAACCTAAGGACATCACACACATCCATGCCCGAGGCAGGATTCGAACCTGCGACCGTAACAGTCGCGCGGTTCCGGACTGCGCGCCTAGAACCGCTAGACCACCGCGGCCGGCACGTGTATTCGACCAGTCACTTGTCAGCGAGCAGTTTTAAGTAGTGGACGTGGGGCTGTAGTGTGTCAACGTGGGTGAGTCACAAATCACAAGGGAAGAACATATCTAAATGAAATATTCAAGACATGCTCCAGAAAGTTTTGAAAAAGAGGAAAGTATGTGCAAAGTTTATCCTGCACATCTTCATTCCGGAAAAAAATCAACGCCGCGCGGATTGAGGTAAAAAACACGGACAATTCTTTTCTTAAAAAAAAAAATAAATCACCGCGGGTGATGAGACCTACTGTTGTCAATATGAACCAACCACAAAACGACAAAGTGCAGAAATTCACGTGTAGGGTCAACGTTTTGACGAAGTAACTGACATTCGAGCCCATGTGAGGCGCAAGTTGAACAACATCCAAAAGAAGAACGTTTCTGACAGTTTCGCGTGGTTGTATGAACGTTTGTGCGTTGTACTCCAGGGGGTGGAGGCTATGTGGAACACCTGAAGCATGAAAACCACCGTCGTAAGGTGTCTCAGTTTTTTTATTAATCCAGTCAGGAAACTTTTTGGGCTGGTGGAGTACGTCTTATACACAGCTTCACTCAGTCTGACGATGACCTATTTCGTCATTCCGTGAGGAGTGTATATATGAATACCATTCTGTCGCATATGCATACCGCTCTATTGCCGCAACGTTCGCCCGACCTACTGTTCAGTTGCCTGGGCAGTTTCTCACAGGCCTTTGTGAATGTCAGCTCCGAAGTCTTACGTGTGATCTTTGTATGCAAAAAGCCTCAAGGCTACATATCGCGCAGAACGTTGAAACAGTGCAGTTACGACAGGTTGCACGAGAAGAGACAGAAGAACGACGACACCACAGCCGTCTTTCTTACACGCTTTGGCGTTGCTCACTTGGCGATACCTGAAGGAGGAAAGAAAGAAATATGCAAGACTGCACTCTCAACCAAGAACATAAGATTAGCAGCACTAGAAACGACACTGCAGTACGCCGGCAGAGGCCGAGAAACATCGACTGCAAAATTACGTCGCGCAACAAAAAGCGACTCCTAATCTTAGTGAAGTGGTAGCTGTTAACGGCTATAATGATCAGTTGTCCGGTGAAGACTGCATTATGGACCCTGATTATATTATGAACTCATTGCATTGCCTTACCTCAAACTACTGCGTCAGTGAGTTACTGAAGTAATCTTGCTAAGAGGCAAGTAGTGGCCCCTAAATCCGTATACCTCGTTCAGCGTATGTGTTTTTTAAATCCGTTGTGTAACCATCATACCCATAGCAGATTAATCAGTAACACTGCCGAACACTAGCTCGAAATTGCAGAAGTTTCGAGAAATGCATAGCAAATGACGTTTCAGGTAAAGTCACCTTACATTGTCTCCACAAAGCAACGGAAGGAAAGGAAGTACAACGGTTGACTTGCCGCAGAAAAGAAATAAATCTGTTATGTCATTCGCCTGCTTGAGAATTAGTGTAAAGAACCAGAGAGTTACAAGAGCGGTGGCATCTTCGGTGAAGAATCCGGTGTGTCAAAAGAATACTCGACTTGCTCGACCACCACTTCTGTAAACATTTATTGTTCACCCCAGTCTGCGTATCGAGCACCGAAAGGAAGGCATCGAGCCACAAATTTAAATACAAACAATACTGAATGTTTGCCTTAACAATGACAGATAAATTTTAATGAGACCACCGCTATTGTTCTCATCGGCAACGGTGAACAGAACTGCATCCCTAAACTGTAATTAAGGGATTAGTTATGACGTGCCGAAAAAATGCCACTAAGTCAGTTCGAGCGGCAGCACACTATACTCGCGTTCAGAAAGAGCGGACTTCAAGTCCTCAACCGGCCATTCGTATTTAGGGTTTACATGGATATACTGTATCACTTCACTAAATGCTCGGTTAGGTCCTTTCGAAAGACCACGGGAAATGGTGCGTCTAACCGTTGTTCTATCCGAGATTATATTCCGTCTCTGATGTCCTACATTCTCCGATCAAAAGTATCCGGACGCCACAGTGTAATGCGGAACTGAGCGCTACATGTCAAGAGCTGTATTATAGAAGGCTTGGAGTATTGTGCTGTCACTAAATAAGCAGTAATAGCATAATGGGTCGGTCGGGAGAGCTCAGATGCCACCAGCAGTCCAGCTTGGAGAATATCTGTGCGCAGGAAGTTGAAACGAATGGAGTACAGTGGTCGAGCAACTCCTCATAAGCTCACAGCCTTTGCTTCGGGACGTCACTGGATAATGGATGACTGGTGTTTAAATCATTTACGGAACATTTTCTCGCTGACACCCGCCAGAAAATAACGAAAGGGGAAAAGTTTATCGGTTCCTACGTTTTCACTTTTCATCCAGCAAAACTTCAGCATCAGGCATGAAGTTTTAATTTATTACTTGTTTGATACCACAGCTGGTAGACAGCGTTCACATATGGCACTAAATGTACCTGCAAAATTATGTCAGTGTAGGCTGGACACTTAGTTCAAGAGATATGGCGGCACAGACATTTAGATGTATGAAAAACAAGCATCTGCTTAAAATGGCAAGCATTAAAATTTTAGCATCAGACGTACTTTGTTGCTTCTTTACTGCCAACTCTCTTATATAATTACTTAATTGTAGTGTAATAATAAAAATAACCCTATTCGCAACACACGTTGCAGTCATATATCACTACAGCTGGTAGACAGCGTTCGCATATGGCACTAAATGTACCTGCAAAATTATGTCAGTGTAGGCTGGACACTTAGTTCAAGAGATATGGCGGCACAGACATTTAGATGTATGAAAAACAAGCATCTGCTTAAAATGGCAAGCATTAAAATTTTAGCATCAGACGTACTTTGTTGCTTCTTTACTGCCAACTCTCTTATATAATTACTTAATTGTAGTGTAATAATAAAAATAACCCTATTCGCAACACACGTTGCAGTCATATATCACTACATCTACATCGACATCTACGTGATTGCTCTGCTATTCACAATAAAGTGCCTGGCAGAGGGTTCAATGAACCACCTTCAAGCTGTCTCTCTACCGTTCCACTCTCGAACGGCACGCGGGAAAAACGAGGACTTAAATTTTTGTGTTCGAGCCCTGGTTTCTCTTATTTTAGCGTGATGTTCATTTCTCCCTGTGTAGGTGGGTGCCAACAGAATGTTTTCGCAATCGAAGGAGAAAACTGGTGATTGAAATTTCATTAGAAGATCCCGTCACAACGAAAAACGCCTTTGTTTTAATGAACGTACCTGCAAAATTACATCGTTGTACGACATATAGTACAGGCGACATGAGCCATAGACATGGAGATGCGTGAAAAACTTGATTTTGCTTGAAATGGAGAGCAATTTACCCAGGCTATATGTATCCACTGTTTCATAATGAGAGCTCTTAGTGACTTCCAACAACCTTTAAGCGTAATTTCAAACCTATTCTATTTTTTTTCTCGCATTCATGTTTAACGTAAAATATTTAACTCATCAACTAATTTGTGAAATAATCAGACTTCAAATCTGTTTTATAAATGGGGGACCGATTCTTTAAAGAATCGAAGGTTACTGGTATCTGCTAGCAGGTGTCAGGACACTTTTGATAAGAAATAGTATAAGTTATTAGGCCGCTTTTTCCAGCCGTCCATTTGAATCTCCTTCGTGGAGACTCGTCAACCCCTAATTCAAATAACAGACAAAATACGCAATCGCTGAATAATGAGCACACGCTCACGACAATTTCTTCAACCGAAATTATGTATTCAGCCAGTTCCTAAAATAGTGATTTGTCGATCGCATATTATTCAGATTTGGTTGATGCTATTAGACTCTTTGTATTCAACGTTTGATCGCGAAGGATTGCCTTAAAATCGGAAAAGCCTATAGTGCACTGAAAGGATTATCAGTGATCTATGGTCAAGTATCATGTCGGATATATATCAGACGTGTGACAATCGCACATGCTTGCCGTGATTGTGCGCGCTACGTGACGACGGGGCGCTGTGAGAACAGCGGACGCCCGGCCTGGGAGACGGTGGCGCTCTTTGAGACAGGTCACGGCGGGTCGCGGCATTTGCATGTTAAAGGGGGTCGCGTCCGAAACGTGAGAACGCCGTCCGGGGACCCTCATTGGCCAGATGAGCCGCAAACGCCTCGGAGCCTGGCACCCGCCTTCCAGCGACTCCAGCGGCTGGAGTCTCCAAACCAAAGACGCTTACCACAGCCTAGCACAACTCCTTCGGTCCAAATATCTCTCCAGACAGTTCAAGATTCGACTGTACAAAACCCTGATCCAGCCTGTTGTTGTATATGGCTGTGAGACATGGAGTATCCGGAAACAGGACTTCCATAAGCTCCTTGTTTTTGAGAGAAAAGTGCTTCGGAAGATCTTTGGTCCGGTTCTGGATGCAGATACAGGGAAATGGAGGATCAGATACAACCAAGAGCTTTAGGAACTATACCAGCAGTCCAACATAGCAGCGATTCTCAAAGCCAAACGAATGCAGTGGGCCGGCCATGTGGCCCGGATGGAGGATCACAGATGGCCTGGGAAGCTCCTGGATTTCACACCTACTGGAAATAGATCTCCAGGGATGGACTCCATGAAGATTTAAACCAAGTGTCAGTAGATCTGAACGGATGACGGATAGCAGCAATGGACAGACTACAGTGGAGGAGGAAACTTGTAGATGGGTGCGGTCCACTGGGCCTGATCACGTAGTAGTAGTAGTAGTTTTGGATGGGTCGATTTCTCCCAGAATAAAATAAAAATGCTTCCAGTCTTTCGCTTTTGATCAAGGTATCGCAAACGAAATACGCTGGTGTTATCACCGAGCGAGGTGGCGCAGTGGCTGTGAGCCACAGGACTTCTGTTCGGGACGAAGGCGGTTGAAGTTTCTGTCAGGCCATCCACACTTGGGTTGTCCGTGCTTTCCCTAAATAGCTTAATGCAAATGCCGAGTCAGTTCCTGTGAAAGGACACGGTCAATTTTCTTCGCTATGCTTCCCTGATCCAAGCTTGCGATCTTTCTCTAATGACATTTTCGTTGATGGAACGTTAAGTTCTAATCATTCTTGCTAGAGTACACAGACGTTCATTGTATTTCTTTGGCTGGGGCAGTTTGTACGAGAAATAAATTAAGAATTTTTCCAATCCTCCGGTTCAGACCAAGGATTTTGGGTGGTTTCCCTTGCAACTGCTAATTGCGTACCAACCATTACCAACTAGGAGGCTATTTGTACTGATCGAAGCGCATTCAGAGGTGACCGAAACGAACCAGCTCCTCCACATGCAATTCGATAGGAGATGGTATGTAGTGAAAAGAAGAAAAAAGTAATTGGGCTTTGCTCTCCCACTCTTTCTCTCTCTCTCTCTCTCTCTCTCTCTCTCTCTCTCTCTCTCTCTAAAAACGAGCAGAACAATGGGTTGTCTGGAAATCGATATGCTTCTAACGAGTGTATTGTTCCATATACAACATTCTATGTAAAAACAACTTCTTCTCGCATTGGTGAATATAACTTTATGTAGTCATAACTCTGGAACAGAATTCAACTCAGTCACTGAGTGTGGATCACGGAAAATATGAGTCAGATTAATCAGATCTGAAATGAAATCCGTATTTATCTGTCGAGGAGACCATAGTTTGCATCAAGTCGCTAGAGTAAACTGCGTAGAAACATACTATCCTCCTTTGGCTCCGAAATAAGCCTTTCAGGCTAAGATTATATCAGTATACAAAACTGACGTTTAATACCTTATAATAATATATAACATTATAGGTGTTGTCATTATTTATTTCATTGTGAATAAAAATATAATCACAATGTTCCAGTACCTCTACTCGTCTAAGAGTAAAATAATGAAATTCTTTTAGAACGTATTTGAAGTTCGTCTTTTGGATGATGATGATGATGATGATGATGATGTTTGGTTTTTGGGGTGCTCAACTGCGTCTACAGCTTGTTGTGCTAATATATATGTATATGAACTTCAATTAAGTAAGCTCCTTATTGACATTGGAAGTCAACAACGGACATAGACGACGACTATCCAATTTTGTTGTAAGTTTCCTTCATCGAAAGTTGCATTATATACGCCGTGGTGACCGAAGAGTGAACGTAATTAAGTGAGACAGAACAAATTGCGTATTTGTGAGAGAGAAGTGTTCTACGTTTATCACAGTTAGAATTAACATGTTAAAAAACGTGTATTTCAGAGTCTTCTCTGTCTAAATCATTACCTAATGCTATCTTTCTGTTTCTTACAGGTGCGTACCGTCCAAATACAAGACTCCATTCAGAGTAGACACATTTGAAGTAGGTAAGCATGCACTTCCATAAATGCAAAAAGCGATTCTCGCGTTAGACAATTCCAGCTGAAGAGACAGACAGTGTTGGGTTGAGACACATTACAGATGAATATTTGGTTAACTTAAACTCGGCCTTTCATTAGTAACGGGAATTAACTACTCCTATGAGGCTGAAGAAGCGTATGCAAGTTAGTCTGCAGTGTCATGGACTACGAACATCATTGAGGTGTAACTAGATCCATTAAGGTTTAATTTTCGATACCCTATCACTTTCAGTTATTTTCGTAACAATTAGAAAAAAATATTCCTTGTCTCTTGGATTTCAACGATAGCTGAATGTTACCGAGCTTCCATCCACGTCAAGCGATAAAATAAAACGAGCTTTTAACCAAGTACTCCTTCGCTGTTTAATTAATGTTACCGCCGCGAGACTCTACATCCTTACTTTACGTACACCAGCGGGGAGGAAACGTGGACAACCTTTAGCACTTGACGATAGCCGAGTAGCATTTTAAACACTTGAAGCCAGAGAAATTTCACTGAATGTTACCGGCGCGAGACGCTGCATTCCTACGAAATAACAACTGTTATTGCGTTTGTTAATGCGGATTTATCTTTGACTTTAAGCCGTATTGAATATACAGGATGGTGCATTGATCGTGACCAGGCGAAATATCTCTCGAAATAAGCCTCAAACGAAAACACGACAAAGAACGAAACTTGTCAAGCTTGAAGGGAGAAACCAGGTGGCGCTATGGTTGGCCCGCTAGATGGCGCTGCCATAGGTCTAACGGGTATCAACTGCGTTTTTTTTAAATAGCAACCCCCATTTTGTATTACATATTCGTGTAGTACGTAAAGAAATATGAATGTTGTAGTTGGAACGCTTTTTTCGCTTTCTGTTAGATGGTGCTGTAATAGTCACAAACATATGGCCCACAATTTTAGACGAACAGTTGGTAACAGGTAGGTTTTTTAAATTAAAATACAGAACGTAGGTACGTTTGAACATTTTATTTCGGTTGTTCCAATGTGATACATGTACCTTTGTGAACTTATCATTTCTGAGAACGCATGCTGTTACAGCGTGATTACCTGTAAATACCACATTAATGCAATAAATGCTCAAAATGATGTCCGTCAACCTCAATGCATTTGGCAATACGTGTAACGACATTCCTCTCAACAGCGAGTAGTTCGCCTTCCGTAATGTTTGCACATGCATTGACAATGCGCTAACGCATGTTGTCAGGCGTTGTCGCTGGATCACGATAGCAAATATCCTTCAACTTTCCCCACAGAAAGAAATCCGTGGACGTCAGATCCGGTGAACTTGCGGGCCATGCTTCGACGACCAATCCACCTATCATGAAATATGCTATTCAATACCACTTCAACCGCACGCGAGCTATGTGCCGGACATCCATTATGTTGAAAGTATATCGCCATTCTGTCACGCAGTGAAACGTCTTGTAGTAACATCAGTAGAACATTACGTAGGAAATCTGCATACATTGCACCATTTAGATTGCCATCGATAAAATGGGGGCCAATTATCCTTCCTCCCATAATGCCGCACAATACATTAACCCGCGAAGGTCACTGATGTTTTGGCCGGCCGAAGTGGCCGCGCGGTTCTGGCGCTGCAGTCTGGAACCGCGAGACCGCTACGGTCGCAGGTTCGAATCCTGCCTCGGGCATGGATGTGTGTGGCGTCCTTAGGTTAGCTAGGTTTAACTAGTTCTAAGTTCTAGGGGACTAATGACCTCAGCAGTTGAGTCCCATAGTGCTCAGAGCCATTTGAACCATTTTTTTCACTGATGTTCCAGTTGTCGCAGCCATCGTGGATTTTCCGTTGCCCAATAGTGCATATTATGCCGTTTTACATTATTGCTGTTGGTGAATGACACTTCGTCGCTAAATAGAACGCGTACAAAAAATCTGTCATCGTCCCGTAATTTCTCTTGTGCCCAGTGGCAGAACTGTACACGACGTTCAAAGTCGTCGCTATGCAATTCCTGGGGCATAGAAATATGGTACGGGTGCAGCCGATGTTGATGTAGTATTCTCAACACCGATGTTTTTGAGATTCCCGATTCTCGGACAGTTTGTCTGCTACTGATGTGCGGATTAGTCACGACAACAGCTAAAACACCTACTTGGCATCATAATTTGTTGCAGGTCGTGGTTGACGTTTCACATGTGGCTGAACACTTCCTATTTCCTTAAATGACGTAACTATCCGGCGAACGGTCCGGACACTTGGATGATGTCGTCCAGGATACCGAGCAGTATACATAGCACACCCCCGTTGGGCATTTTGATAACAATAGCCACACATCAGCACGATATCGACCTTTTCCGCAATTGGTAAACGGTCCATTTTAACACGGGTAATGTATCACGAAGCAAATACCGTTCGCACTGGCGGAATGTTACGTGATACCACGTACTTATACGTTTGTGACTATTACAGCGCCATCTATCACAAAGCGAAAAAAGTGGTCCAACTAAAACATTCATATTTCTTTACGTACTACACGAATATGTAATAAAAAATGGGGGTTCCTATTTTAAAAAAACGCAGTTGATATCCGTTAGACCTATGACAGCGCCATGTAGCGGGCCAACCATAGCGCCATCTGATTTCCCCCTTCAAGCTAGACGAGTTTCGTTCTTTGTAGTTTTTTCGTTTGATGCTTATTTAGTGAGATATTTGTCCCGGTCACTATCAATGGACCACGCTGTATAGCATAAACTTATGCAGTGATTAGATGTCTTGTAAATTATTACTCTTAAATTTTCATCGTTTGTAGTTAAACAAAAATCCAGCAGCGATGATGTAATCGTATCGAATTGTCATTCAAAGAAGGGCGGGTAAAGTGAGTGAGACGATTATTCATTACGTGGCAGTGACACGGCGTGGAGGAACGTAGACTACCAGAGTTGCGGCCGGTCGTGGCCACTATCTTCAGAGTGAAAAGCGACTGTACTTTGTCAGTGCAACAAGTGCGTTACTGCTAGCGTCACAGGTCCCCAAATTACGGCAGACACAATGGTATCGCGGCATCTGTTAGAGCGGCACAATAGCCGCCTGTTTGGGGGGTCGCCCCGTGCGACCACGCCCCACCCAGTGTCCGGTGTCGCGTCGGCGCTTTGTCGGCGCATACCGTCCTCCACATGCGTCTCACCCAAGGAACGCTGCACTCACTGCGCAGAGTCCTCGCTGCAGTTGTCTCTGCTGTAATCTGCGCACCGTTTGGTGTTTTAAACACACTGGAGCTTTGATATGTTGCTATAATTTCACTATGTCATCATCACTTCAATCTACACTCTATGTAAAAATAAAAAAAATAAAAAAAAAGACCTTGAACGAATAGAGCTAGGGTGTTCATATTCACAGGACATTCACATTACAATGTTCTACAGAAATTATTATTATTTGAACTATGTCGGCCAGCGGGTTCACGATGAACATCGATATCGCGGTGCAGCACCACCGACCGGTAAAATGTGCCTCCAGCTCTCGTTGACGCTATAATCCGAAGGTAATGGATCAGTTCGACTTGAGCAGACGTGCAGGTTACCTCGCAGGCGTTTCCACGGACCCTACCGTCAAATATGTGAGTTTGAAAGAGAGCGCATCATTGGCGCGAGGGAATGTAATGCATCCATCCGGAAAATTGCTGACATGTGGGACGAAGTGTTCTGGCACTGCAATGGGTGTGTGCTGAATGGTTCACGGGAGGCTGTAGAACAAAACGAGATGGGTCTCGTCGCATCACTCAGACCCCTACCGCTCCCCCCACCCCCGGAGAAGATCGACACCTCATCCGAATCACATTACAGGACAGGTCTGCGTCCTACTTTGCTCTGTCCTAACTGTGGAACTGTGTAACACATCGTACACTATCAGGGGCGACTGTCCATCGCCGTTTATTACGGCATGAGCTCCGTGTGCATCTTCCACTTCTCCCCCTACCTTTGCAAATGTGCAGAAACATGCTAGACGGCAGTGGTGTATGGAACGACATCGCTGAGGATAGGAATAGCATCAGACAGTGTTTTAGGACGAATTCAGATTCTGTTTGTTTTCAAATTGACGGCCGCATTTTGGTTCTCCGCAGAGAGGGTCGCCGAGCGGTTCTAGGCGCTTCAGTCTGGAACCGCGCGACCGCTGCGGTCGCAGGTTCGAATCCTGCCTCGGGCATGGATGTGTGTGATGTCCTTACGTTTAAGTAGTTGTAAGTTCTAGGGGACTGATGACCTCAGCCGTTAAGTCCCATAGTGCTCAGAGCCATTTTAGCAGAGAGGGGGAGCGGCATCACAGTGACTGGATTCACAAAAGCCATACAGCGCCAACTCAAGGCCATATGGTGTTTGATGCTGTTGCATACAGCCACAAATCACAGCTGGTGCGTGTCCAGGGCACTGTGACCAGTGTGACCTACGTCAGTGACATCCTGCGACCTGTAGCCATACCCTTCCTTTACAACAGCCCAGACGCCATGTTTCGGCAAAACAATGCACGACCACATGTTGCTCCACGAACACGTGCCTTCTTTGTATCGCAGGGTGTCAGCCTTTTGTCCTAGCCAGATCACCAGACTTGTCACCAATCGAAAATATGTGGGGTATGGTGACACGACCGGTGCAGCGCTGTGACCCAATGCCAACCACCACAAATGAACTGTGAAACCAGGTGAATGCAGCATGGCTGGCTATACCACAGGACGTCATTCGCACCGTATACTCGACGATGCCATGACGCGTGGAACTCGTTATCGGGGTCCATGGTGGGCCCTGTGCCTACTGACAACAGGACACATGCTGAACCGAGGTGACTGAAATGCTAATCATTTCTGACCTACTGACGTACATATCCTGTGGATATGAACGTCCTATCTTTAGTCGTTCGAAGGGTTGTGTTTTTTTATGAACATGAATGTGAATATGATAAACCCTCTCGGGTCTCTAGCTGGCAGTAAGATGGTTTCCTGGGCCCTGTCTGACAGACAATAGATTCAGCTATTCCAGGAATGCCGTATGTTACAGAGAAGTGTCCACAGCGAGCCCGCACACTGAGATCTACGTAGTTACTTACGTAGCCTCACATCTGCTTTATTCGCAATAACAGTCAAGTCTTTCACAGACAGGTTATGTCTGCATACAGCCACACACAACGCTCTGCTCTTTGCGACAATTAAAAAAACGCTTTAATCCCCATATATCGCACAAAAATCACCTGGGAGAATCTTAGTTCGCATATAGTATAGATCTTTATATTGTCTCTAAGCGTGTCAAAAATCTGTTATTAATTTTAATTAGGCAGGAGTAATCTTTTTTACAGCAACTGAAATTTTCCCGTCCGAGAAATAGTTTCAAACCTAAGGCGTAACATTTCGGAAACCATTGATTTAAATGAAGTACATTCCTTTTCGTTGTTTTCCAAGATACTCAGAACGCTAGAACATTTTCAGAGTTTTGTGCCGCATTGCGTTTGTTGTGTATAATCTCGAGAAAGACCCTTCGTTGTATTATTACACGATTGCAGAAAACTCACCGAAAGCATTTACTTCCGTGAAATGTATAGGAGTATGCGTACGGAACGTTTTGAAGTGGAACGACCACATAAAATTAATCACGGATTGTGGAGATACAAGACTGAAATTCATCGGAAGAATTCTCAGGAAATAAGTCGGATGATGCTGAGGGTATTAAATTAGGAAATGAGACACTTAAAGTAGTAAAGGAGTTTTGCTATTTGGGGAGCAAAATAACTGATGATGGTTGAAGTAGAGAGGATATAAAATGTAGACTGGCAATGGCAAGGAAAGAATTTCTGAAGACGAGAAATTTGTTAACATCGAGTATCGACTTAAGTGTCAGGAAGTCGTTTCTGAAAGTATTTGTATGGAGTGTAGCCACGTATGGAAGTGAAACATGGACGATAAATAGTTTAGACAAGAAGAGAATAGAAGCTTTCGAAATGTGGTGCTAAAGAAGAATGCTGAAGATTAGATAGATAGATCACATAGGAGATCATGTAACTAATGAGGAGGTGTTGAATAGAATTGGAGAGAAGAGAAATTTGTGGCACAACTTGACTAGAAGAAGGGATCGGTTGGTAGGGCATGTTCTAAGGCATCAAGGGATCACCAATTTAGTATTGGAGGGCAGCGTGGAGGGTAATAATCCAAGAGGGAGACCAAGAGATGAATGCACTAAACAGATTCAGACGGATGTAGGTTGCAGTAGGCTAATGTCTCTGAGCACTATGGGACTCAACTTCTGAGGTCATCAGTCCCCTAGAACTTAGAACTACTTAAACCTAACTAACCTAAGACATCACACACATCCACGCCCGAGGCAGGATTCGAACCTGCGACCGTTGCAGCAGCGCGGTTCCAGGCTGTCGCGCATAGAACCGCTCGGCCGCTCCGGCCGGCTTGCAGTAGGTACTGGTAGATGAAGAAGCTTGCACAGGATAGAGTAGCATGGAGAGCTACATCAAACCAGTCTCAGGACTGAAGACCACAACAACAACAAGTATAGTGCACTCATCCGAACTTGTTTGCTTTTAAATGGGGCTACAGTGTGCAGGTCAAGCAAGTGCTGCAATGGAGAGGAGTAATGCAGGGGAAGTACGGAAGTATGTTTTGTAACAAGTGTCTATGCTCACTGTGGATGTTAGCTTTCTTATCTGAGGAGGTATTGTGGGTAGCACTTGCGATGCACCACGAACTGCTTTATCATTCATTCGATCTCACACACACACACACACACACACACACACACAAAATATCATTCATCTTTTAGCGTTTTAAAAATGAAATGTTCCAAAGTTGGTGACGTGGCCTTGCCGCAGTGGTTACACCGATTCCCGTGAGATCACCGAAGTTAAGCGCTGTCGGTCGTGGTCGGCACTTGGATGGGTGACCATCCTAGCCGCCATGCGCTATTGCCATTTTTCGGGGTGCACTCAGCCTCGTGATGCTAATTGAGGAGCTACTCGACCGACTAGTAGCGACTTCGGTCAAAAATACCATCATAACGACCGGAAGAGCGTTGTGCTGACCCCACGCCCCTCCTATCTGCATCCTCCACGGAGGATGACACGGCGGTCGGATGGTCCCGGTAGGCCACTCGCGGCCTGAAGACGGAGTGCTATAAAGTTGGTGATAATGTATAATGTAGGGGGATGGGGTGGGGGACGGTGGGGATACTAGCTAATATCTTATTGTACTCAAGGGTAATAGTCTAAGAAAGGTTGGAAACCACTGTCATAATGGCAGCGAGCACAAGGAACCGTAATTCCGTTGTCTGGCTGCTGCTATAACTGAGCGAGATGAAACACAGTGTTGTACGGAGTCTATAACTTGGTCTCGGATGGTGGGCGCAAAAGTGAATGAGTTACGAAGTGCTTGGTAGACAATACGGCGATCCTCGCATGTGGCGGACGGATCATTGAGGACGATTATGGCAGCCCTCCCGTTCCCATAGAGTCCCACGTCGGGCAACTGGCTCATGTGGATATTGCACGAATGACTAACCGGCCAGTGTGGCCCATTTGGAACTCTTGTCAGGCACTGATAACACCGCCCTATAATCATCTGCCGCTGTTCTCGCCCCCTTATACGCCCTACCAGACCTGGTAACAACACTAAACACGAACAACACTAATGATTGGTTTATATGGACATGTCCGAAAGAACAGACACCATACCCATATAAATATATAGTTCTGGCATGACCTTCTTCTTCTGTGCAGATGCTGACATATTCCCCGGACTCTTACGGGACTTGGAAAGAATGTCTTCCATGAGCAATGAGTGCGTTGAGGTGGGACACTACGGACGTGGTGTGTGGGTATACAAGGTGAGAATGTGAGTCTCGCGTGAGACGTGCGCGAGATAGTCCTTGCAGTCGCACTGTCCTCTGTGACCTCGGTGGCTCAGATGGAGCCGGTACGGTGGCTCAACGTGCTCGGTCAGAGGGTTAGCAGTCGTGTGCAATAAAAAAACTGAGTGAATGGATCAACGAAGAACTGAAACGGACGTCATAGGACGTCCGCCCCTAACACATAGAACAATCTAAAACGAATAAAATGAGATCAACTACAAAACAAAAGATGGATAGAGCGTCTGCCATGTAAGGAGGAGATCCTGAGTTCGAGTCCCGGTCGGGGCACAAATTTTCACCTGTCCCAGTTGATATACAGGGTGTTACAAAAAGGTTCGGCCAAACTTACAGGAAACATTCCTCACACACAAAGAAAGAAAATATGTTATGTGAACATGTATCCGGAAACGCTTACTTTCCATGTTAGAGCTCATTTTATTACTTCTCTTCAAATCACGTTAATCATGGAATGGAAACACACGGCAACAGAACGTACCAGCGTGACTTCAAACACTTTGTTACAGGAAATGTTCAAAATGTCATCCGTTAGCGAGGATACATGCATCCACCCTCCGTCGCATGGAATCCCTGATGCGCTGATGCAGCCCTGGAGAATGGCGTATTGTATCAAAGCCGTCCACAATACGAGCACGAAGAGTCTCTACATTTGGTACCGGGGTTGCGTAAACAAGAGCTTTCAAATGCCCCCATAAATGAAAGTCAAGAGGGTTGAGGTCAGGAGAGCGTGGAGGCCATGGAATTGGTCCGCCTCTACCAATCTATCGGTCACCGAATCTGTTGTTGAGAAGCGTACGAACACTTCGACTGAAATGTGCAGGAGCTCCATCGCGCATGAACCACATGTTGTGTCGTACTTGTAAATTCACATGTTCTGGCAGCACAGGTAGAGTATCCCGTATGAAATCATTATAACATGCTCCATTGAGCGTAGGTGGAAAAACATGGGGCCCAATCAAGACATCACCAACAATGCCTGCCCAAAGAATGAGTCACATGTCAACACAAGCATCGAAATCAACATTACCTTCCTTCAATTGGGCCAACTGGCGGTGAATCGAGGAAGTACAGTACATACTGACGAAACAAAAATGAGCTCTAACATGGAAATTAAGCGTTTCCGGACACATGTCCACATAACATATTTTCTTTATTTGTGTGTGAGGAATGTTTCCTGAAAGTTTGGCCGTACCTTTTTGTGACACCCTGTATATCAACGACCGTGAGCAGCCTACGGTCGCAGGTTCGAATCCTGCCTCGGGCACTGTGTGTGATGTCCTTATGTTAGTTAGGTTTAAGTAGTTCTAAGTTCTAGGGGGCTGATGAACTCAGCAGTTAAGTCCCATAGTGCTCACAGCCATTTGAATCCGTGAGCAGCTGACGGCATTAATATAATTCATATGAGTCTGGTGCCCGTTCTACTTGTCACAGAGAATTACCACTCTTAATCGTTTACATACCCGCCGATGCTGTGTAGGTGTCTGAAGTTACGTTAACGTACGACCACGGCCTCTGGGTGCTTCACTAATTTTGTCAGGTAGCCGTATGAGCGTGAGCTGGCCACACGTGGGAGACGAGATAACGACGCCCGTGACCCTTGGCTCTGCCGAGAGTTAACGTCCCCGATACTGTCGCGTGTGTACACAGGACTGAGGTGTCCCGGATCAAAGCCTCGAGCAGTGCCCCTCGGTACTCACACGTCACACTACTCACCGTGTTTACAGAGATGAGCTCAGGAAGCAGCTCGCTGATAACAGCGCCATTCACAAAGCGCTACCAGATAAGGGGGGCACGGTGACACGGCACGCACGCCGTGAGCCCGAGTGGTGCGCGCTTCATCTCTGCCACAGACAGAATGAAAAGACGGCGGCCGAGATAAGCCGGTCGCGCTGTCAACAAGACACGGGCGCGTCGGCAGGTGACAGACGGGGGCTGCGTTCCAGGGCGGCGCCCCGTGTAATTCAGCGCTGCCGCGCTCTCCCTCGGGAATTAGCCCGGGAGAGGCGGGGGCGGCAGTATTTCCGTCCGCGGGCGAGTGCCACTGCCGAGGCATCCAGAACACGGCGCGCGGCGAGTCCCCGCCTGTGTTTGGGTTACTCCCACCTCGGCGCCCATAAAGCTGCGAGAAAACAAAGCCTGCCGAGGGCCCGCCGTGTTACGGGGAAAAAGGAAGGCGGCGCCCTGAGAGCCGCGGAGTGCCGTGGCGAGAGGAGAGGGGAGCAGGTGATGCCCGCCAGCGCCTTTTATCGTGCGTGGAGAATGAGCGACGACCAGAATAGAGCGGGGCGCGATCCTGCGGTCACGTCGCCCCGCGGAACACTCAAATACCGGGCTCTCTCTTGCGTGTGTGCTACAGTGGAAATGGCTCTGAGCACTATGCGACTTAATTTCTGAGGTCATCAGTCGCCTAGAACTTAGAACTAATTAAACCTAACTAACCTAAGGACATCACACACATCCATGCCCGAGGCAGGATTCGAACCTGCGACCGTAGCGGTCGCTCGGTTCCAGACTGTAGCGCCTAGAACCGCACGGCCGCTCCGGCCAGCTGCTACAGTGGACTTCTATTATCCGGACTGGGTAGGACCGTGGGTCATCTGAATCATCGAAAATGCGGATAATGTGGAAATTCAGAAAAAAATTCAAGTGGTATGGAGGGTTAAATGCATTAGAAACACACCTTACATTTACTTCTTTAATATACATGTTGTCGTCTTTGTTTTTCGGGCGCCTTTTTACGCAGTTGCAGACAATACAAGTTCTATAGGTTAATTACCGCCTTTTGCAACTGTAACGAAACCAAACGCGTTTCGCTTCACTCTAAAGCATCGTTAGCGGTCGTTGTAACAGTATGGCTTTTTTCCCCTCGTACAATTTTGTTTGCCGGCCGCGGTGGCCGCTTCAGTCCGAAACTTCGCGACCGCTACGGTCGCATGTTCGAATCCTGCCTCGGGTGTGGATCTGTGTGATGTCTTTAGGTTTGTTAGGTTTAAGTAGTTCTAAGTTCTAGGTGACTGATGACCACAGATGTTAAGTCCCATAGTGCTCAGAGCCATTAATAGGAAAAAGAAAACAACAATTTTGTCACAGTAACCACAGAAGATAGTTCAGAATAAACCGAAACGCGTTTGATCGCAATAAAACTTTCATTACAGCTGCAATAGACAGTAATTAATCTATAAAAAATTTTAAAGTTAAAATGGCTCTGAGCACAATGGGACTTAACATCTGAGGTCATCAGTCCCCTAGAACTTAGAACTACTTAAACCTAACTAACCTAAGGACATCACACACATCCATGCCCGAGGCAGGATTTGAACCTGCGACCGTAGTGGTCGCGCGGTTCCAGACTGTAGCGCCTAGAACCGCTCGGCCACTCTGGCCGGCAGTTAATTTAAGCCAAACATTGTATCTGCTGTGTGATAATCTGATGCGGCTGGTAACTTTGGCGGCTGACTGGGTTGTAATGCCGCCTAAAAACTGCCATCATTGTGCAGGTCTCCCTACCTCTGCTTATTAGGCTGCTCGGAAGAGGGCAGAAAAAGTGACGCTCTCGTCGCATTAACGCCTCCGACCCGTGCCTCGTCAGGCTCGCCGTATCTGAGCTGCTCGACTATAAATAAAGCCGAACGCTGTGTACGCGATGATAAACAGGCGAGATTTACGAGTGGAGTCGCCTGCTGCGACATCTGGCGGGAGGCGGGCAGGAGTGCGCGACCAGGAGTCTGGACCGCCAGCCGGCTAGCTGCATGTGTGGCTCCGACTTCCATTACGGCGGCCGTTGATTACATAATGGCAGTCCGTTGATTACATGACATGCTGATTTAGTGCCGGATTAATGGACGCCGGCGTAATTGGATAAAATTTCTCTGTGAGATGTTTAGGCGGAGCGTGAATAACACATGTCAGCATTCGTCACAGGCTGGAGAGATGTTTTTGTACTGCGTTTGGGTAATAAGCTCTCGAATCACACATACTATTATCATTTTATCATCTCCAAGCCGTCACCTTCTAAAACTATAGTATATTTCTTTGCGTTAGATCTTTTTATATCTTCTCAGACTTCCTTTCCCGATCTGAAACTCTTATAATCTATTTTACGTACTTGAAACATTGTTTCGTTAACATGTCGCGTAAAAAAATAGTACCTACTAGCAGTTACATGAAAGGCAAACCTACGTTTCTAGCATTTGTAGACTTAGAGAAAGCTTTTGACAATGTTGGCTGGAATACTCTCTTTCAAATTCTGAAGGTGGCAGGGGTAAAACACAGGGAGCGAAAGGCTATTTACAATTTGTACAGAAACCAGATGGCAGTTGTAAGAGTCAAGGGGCATGAAAGGGAAGCAGTGGTTGGGAAAGGAGTGAGACAGGGTTGTAGCCTCTCCCCGATGTTATTCTATCTGTATATTGAGCAAGCAGTAAAGGAAACAAAAGAAAAATTCGGAGTAGGTATTAAAATTCATGGAGAAGTAGTAAAAACTTTGAGGTTCGCCGATGACATTGTAATTCTGTCAGAGACAGCAAAGGACTTGGAAGAGCAGTTGAACGGAATGGACAGTGTCTGAAAGGAGGATATAAGATGAACATCAACAAAAGCAAAACGAGGATAATGGAATGTAGTCGAATTAAGTCGGGTGATGCTACCGGAATTAGATTAGGAAATGAGACACTTAAAGTAGTAAAGGAGTTTTGCTATTTGGGAAGCAAAATAACTGATGATGGTCGAAGTAGAGAGGATATAAAATGTAGACTGGCAATGGCAAGGAAAGCGTTTCTGAAGAAGAGAAATTTGTTAACATCGAGTATAGATATAAATGTCAGGAAGTCATTTCTGAAAGTGTTTGTATGGAGTGTAGCCATGTATGGAAGTGAAACATGGACGATAAATAGTGTGGACAAGAAGAGAATAGAAGCTTTCGAAATGTGGTGCTACAGAAGAATGCTGAAGATTAGATGGGTAGATCACATAACTAATGAGTAGGTATTGAATAGGATTGGGGAGAAGAGGAGTTTGTGGCACAACTTGACAAGAAGAAGAGATCGGTTGGTAGGACATGTTGTGAGGCATCAAGGGATCACCAATTTAGTACTGGGGGGCAGCGTGGAGGGTAAAAATAGTAGAGAGAGACCAAGAGATGAATACACTAAGCAGATTCAGAAGGATGTAGGCTGCAGTAGGTACTGGGAGATGAAGAGGCTTGCACAGGATAGAGTAGCATGGAGAGCTGCATGAAATCAGTCTGAGGACTGAAGACCACAACAACGGCAACAGCAGTTACATAACTTCGAGTCTCGGTGGCGAGAAGTAGTCAAATAACATTCCAGTAGCCAACAACCAATAGGACTGTGAAGTAACCGGGCTCATGGTACTAGTAGTCATCATCATCATCATCATACTGAGCAGTTTACAGCACCAGTCAGGGTCTGTTTGGAACATAAGCCTTGCCATCTATACTTGTTTTCCCACCATCCTTTTGACTCTGATCCATTCCTCGCCTTTTTTTTTTTCGATACGCTCCTCCACGCCTTTCAGCCATCTATACCTTGGTATTCCTCTTAGTCGTTTCCTCTGTATTTTTATTTCATGTGTCTTCTTGGTAATCCTGCTGTTTTCCTTTCCTTCGCGTCTCCGTTCTATTTATTTTCTTGGGAATCCTGTTGCTTTCCATTCTCTTTAAGTGCCCACACCTTCTTAGCCTTGATGTTTCTATACTGCTCTGCAAGGGTACCTATTTTGCAATTTCCTTTACCCTTTCATTCCTCATTCAGTCTTTCTGTCTGTCCTTGGCACCTGCCTGTAATCTGCTTACATCTCTTTTTTAATTACCCATGTTTGAGATGCGTGGGTCAGTAGTGCACTAAATTCTATACATCAATTTATTGCTTCTTGTGGGACGCCTTTGTTGCAAACCAAGCTCCTAAAACTTCGCAAAATGCTTCTGCCTGACTCCCACGTTCACTGATCTCTTTCTGATTTCTTCCATTTTCCTCTCTCGCGCCTCCTAAGTGCTTGACACTATTCACTTACTTCAGTTGTTCGTCTCCAATCCTTTATCCGCTAGTTGGTGTATCTTTAGTTATAACCAGGCTCTCACATTTGTTGGCAGTAAATTTTATTCCATACTGTCTCGAGTTTCTTCCCGAGCATCCAGCTGTTCCCGAATCTCCTTCTCTCTGTTTCCCCAGATCATCAAGTCATCAGCGAACACCATAGCTTTCATCTTGTCTTCTCCAGTTTTTTGTGGCACCTTAGTCATTATCTCGTCCAATCGTGGTAGGCAGGAAAAGGTGCAAAGTAGGGATGGAATACAGGGGTGAAGTACAGTGGGAACTTAGAGTGCCACTGGAGCGATACAGTAGAAGGTCATGTAGAAGGTCATGTAGGAAATCCGACAGTGGAGGCTAACGGGGCTCTGATGAGGCTTTGTTAGGCCTAGCTTACCCAGCAGTGGATCAACAACCAGTTTTCAACAAGGGAAATAGTCTCAGTAAGGATGATACCAGTAGTACAGACCATAATTGCTTGGGCGCGTCTGGAGGACGATCCATACATGCTACATTCATTTCAGTTTTCTGGGGACGATGAAGGACTTCAGATTGCTGGCCAACAATCATCGGACACTCAGAGCCCGTAATACGTCGTGTATCTTGCTAGACAACACATGAAACGTGTCAGTAGTTGTAGATTTACGTAATGTAGCTACGTCCCATTCACCGCTAAATCGATCAAGAGTTTCCTTCCATGTAAGCGATTGGTTCCAAAGGATATCTTAGAAACAATAACTATGCCGCGCCGAGACTGTATCCTTCCAACTAGTGGGTGTAACGTATGCCGTTTAGTTTCCCTAGTCTGAGAAGCACACAAAAATTTCCGCTGATTTCAAGAAGGGTCCAACAAAGATGACAGTCGTCGTCACTCAGTGGAGGCTCTTTTTCGATTCCGCCTTGCAAAGAGAAGCAGCAGTTTCTACCACTGCAACTTTGGCAGCATAGTTGCAGAGACTGTCTGGTACCCTTGGAGTTCTGTAATCAGTAGCATTCCCTGAAGTGTCATTTAGACTTAGGTCGTGAATTTTCAGAACCAGGTGCTCTGGAGGCTACTGTCTTTATCAAGGTGCCGTTATACTGTTAAAGTTTGTTGTTACTTATCTATCCTAGAAAAGGATTACTATACTGTTGTAAAATTCCGTCTGCATACTGATGCAGCGTCAGTGTAATGTGGATCTCAGTTAGAAAGGACCGAAAATCACGTGATACGATGGACTACTCCGTGATACCGTTTCTGATAATGTGACGCACCAAAAATGAACATTTAATTTCTGGACTGTCTAGGATTGCTCATTCGTCCGATTCGGTCGTCATCTATGCGCAAAAAAATTGCAAGTTCCTCGCCTGACATTGCTTGACATCATCTTGATTTTGACAGTACCAATGGAAGCACCAACTAGCACTGAAATCGTTATAGCTGGCACCACATTACTCACTGATGCTCTGACACATTGCTAGATGCTCGCGTATTTTGATATTTCTGGAGACCGAAAATCTCTGTAACAACATAGGTTCCAGAAACGACGATTGTGCGAAAGCCAGCCCGATCTTTTCGCCCACGAGACCCGGAAAGCAGGTAGATGCCGTGTTCCTTGACTTCCGTAAGGCTTTCGATGCTGTTCCCTACTGCCGTCTAATGAACAAAATGCAAGCATATGGAATATCAGACCAGCTGCGTTACTGGACTGAATAATTTCTTGCAGACAAAGCACAGCACGGCATTCTCAGTGGACATCTTCAGACGTAAAAGTAACGTCTGGCGTACCCCAAAGAGAGTGTTATAATACCATTACTTTTCTCAGTATATGTAAAGGACCTAGTAGATAACGTCGGAAGTTCCATGAAACTTTTCGCGGATGATGCTGTTGTACGAAGAGAAGTTACACTGCTACAAAATTATAGCGAAATGCAGGAGGACCTGCAAAGGACCGGCGTTTGGCGTAGGGAGTGCCAGTTACCTCAGCATAAGGAAATGTAACGCATTGCGATTATGTCGGCGGAAAGAACTATTACTGCATGATTATACGATTGCATAACAATCACTGGAAGTAGTCACGTCCATAAAATGTCTAGAAGTAGGTGTACGAAGTAATTCGAAGTGGAACGATCACATGAAGCCATTGTAGGAGAGGTAGATGGTAAACTAATTCACTGAAAGAATCTTCATTAAAAAAAGGAGATAGGTTAAAAAATCCACGTTCGAACAATACTTGAATATTGCTCGCCAGTCTGGAATCCGTATCAAATAGGAATGACAGAGGGAGTAGAGAAGGTCCAAAGAAGAGCAGCATGTTTCGTTAGGGGGTTCCTTTTCTAAGCGCTAAAGCCTCACCGAGATGCTTGGCTAACTCCAGTGGCAGAGGTTGCAAGAGAGGTGTTCTGCATCACGTTGTGGTTTATTGTTGAAGTTCCAAGATGAGTCAATCAATGTATTGCTTCCTCCTACGTTTATATCGCGAAAAGACGACGAACGTAAAATTAGAGACAGTGAAGCTTGCACAGAAGCTTACCAACAATCGTTTTTCTCGCGCACAATTCGCGACTGGAACAGGAAAGAGGGGAAAGTGACAGTGGTCCAAGTACCGTCAACCACTCACCATAAGAGACACTTAGCGTATAGATGTATATGTAGATTTGTATTTTTTCGCCAATGGGTAAAGCACTTCTCCTGAACCTTGTTGGAGAAGCACAAACACGCGTGATGGCTGTTTCATGAACATGATTAATATTGCTTGGTGCTGTAAAACTGCCGTAGAATATCATAAATAAGTGTATACTATAGCAGTTTTCCTAGTAGCTGTGATCAGTTAAGTCCTACCCGCGTTATATGTACGTCAGGTGTGTCGAATACCTATCAGGCGTTTCCCTGCAACGATACTTTCTTCACGTGTCATCAGTGTCTCAAGAAACTGGGTGATGATATATAAAGTGCGGCGTAACGTACGGAACATTTGTGTTCTATATAGTAATCTTCCCGTCCGTTACTTAAAAATAAGCAGTATTCCTAGCAAAATTGAACTTGTCAATTTAATCCGTGTTTTGTTTGAAAACTGTTGGTTTTTAACGTGAAACAGAGGGATGTCGTAGTAAAAATAAAACGCTAGAAACACAGCTTCCTCAGGAAAAAAGTAAATTAAAAAAAAAAAAACGGAGAGCAAAACTATATCAAACATCGCTTCAATATTTCGTCGAACTCAATAGTACGTTCTTCATCAAGATCAAAGGCAAGAGTATATATATGTTTGTGCTTTTAAACTGTATTTGATTAAAAAGCTTGATTAAAAAGTAACTGCTTTGGTTACATAAAAATGCAAAAGTTACGCGATCAAGTAATTCCCATTATTTATAAAATGTAATTTATATTCTCTAAGGGTTCAGTTTGGATTCCGTAGAAATATTGGAACACGTGAGACAATACTGACCCTACGACTTATCTTAGAAGCTAGATTAAGGAAAGGCAAACCTACGTGTCTAGCATTTGTAGACTTAGAGAAAGCTTTTGACAATGTTGACTGGAATACTCCCTTTCAAATTCTGAAGGTGGCAGGAGTAAAATACAGGGAGCGAAAGGCTATTTACAATTTGTACAGAAACCAGATGGCAGTTATAAGAGTCGAGGGGCATGAAAGGGAAGCAGTGGTTGGGAAGGGAGTGAGACAGGGTTGTAGCCTCTCCCTGATGTTATTCAATCTGTATACGGAGCAAGCAGTAAAGGAAACAAAAGAGAAATTTGGAGTAGGTATTAAAATCCATAGAGAAGAAATAAAAACTTTGAGGTTCGCTGATGACATTGTAATTCTGTTAGAGACAGCAAAGGACTTGGAAGAGCAGTTGAACGGAATGGACAGTGTCTGAAAGGAGGATATAAGATGAACATCAACAAAAGCAAAACGAGGATAATGGAATGTAGTCGAATTAAGTCGGATGATGCTGAGGGTATTAGATTAGGAAATGGGACACTTAAAGTAGTAAAGGAGTTTTGCTATTTGGGGAGCAAAATAACTGATGATGGTCGAAGTAGAGAGGATATAAAATGTAGACTGGCAGTGGCAAGGAAAGCGTTTCTGAAGAAGAGAAATTTGTTAACATCGAGTATAGATTTAAGTGTCAGGAAGTCATTTCTGAAAGTATTTGTATGGAGTGTAGCCATGTATGGAAGTGAAACATGGACGATAAATAGTTTGGACAAGAAGAGAATAGAAGCTTTTGAAATGTGGTGCTACAGTCGAATGCTGAAGATTAGATGGGTAGATCACATAACTAATGAGGAGGTATTGAATAGGATTGGGGAGAAGAGAAGTTTGTGGCACAACTTGCTCAGGATAGAGTAGCGTGGAGAGCTGCATCAAACCAGTCTCAGGACTGAAGACCACAACAACAACATTCTCCAAAGGTATAAAATGCATAGTGGACTAACACTGAATGATGTGTGTTTCTTTAAAAAAAAAAAAAATAAATATTTTTTTTTTTTTACCAATACTACCGGCAATCCTACCATTTACTACGTCATCTATGTAGTGTACCAAACCTGTTGGTAGACTCGACTATTGCAACAACTGCTGATTGCTGCATTCAATGCCGGCGTCAATACCTGCGGTTGAGACCATCACACCTGCGCGATTTCTTTTCGCACGACAGCGTACATAATACGTACTCGATTCGAGTCTTTATAAGTCATTTGTTTCCCAAAGTACTAGGGGTGGTGGGTGGGGTGGTGGTGGTTTTGGGGAAGGAGACCAGACAGCGTGGTCATCGGTCTCATCGGATTAGGGAAGGATTGGGAAGGAAGTCGGCCGTGCCCTTTCAGAGGAACCATCCCGGCATTTGCCTGGAGTGATTTAGGGAAATCACGGAAAACCTAAATCAGGATGGCCGGACGCGGGATTGAACCGCCGTCCTCCCGAATGCGAGTCCAGCCCAAAGTACTAGCAGCATATTGAGTAAGCGCAGGTCTACCTCTCGCATCGACCTGTCCGCCCATTGATGGCCTAGGTGCCCGCAATAACGGACAGTGTGAAGCCCTAGGAAGGAATGGGGGAGGCGTGCTGACGGCGCAGACTGAATAGGCGCCGTTATTAACATTCCGGGCGGCTCGAGCTGGGTCACGGGGGCGGCACGGCGGCGTCTGCTGGCACGCCGACTGCTCCCTCCACGATATTGGCGTGCGACTTCCATTCGTTCCGTTTTACTGGCACACGCCTCTACGTCTCGTGCTTATACTAGTGTGTGTTTTGCACTGTCTGTAGATCAGTGTTCTTTTGTAAAGGAGGCGCCTGAGAGTCTACTACTGTGCGTTGCATCCACAACATGTGTCTATTTGATGATGTCAGTGCTTCGTAAGACCACTTAAGGTTGACTGCGACCAGTCAGTTCTGTGACAACCGTGTGCTGTGTTCACTTCATAGGCTGCTTAATGCGCAAGCAGCACAGTACCTCGCATGAGAGATTAAATACTGACCATAACAACACAATCACTAAACAAGGTGTCAGTTATCAAGTATCTTAAACGTGGCCATCCATAAAACAAGTAAATTCGCAAACTTCTTCTCTGTTGTTGCTGTCCGCCTCTGGGCGAGGTGCCCTATAGCGTAACTCCGTCCGAACAGACCTCGGGAGGACCAACAGTACCGACCGACCGCCGTGTCATCTTCACCCGATAGGCGTCACTGGATTCGGATACAGAGGGGCAAGTAGTCAGCACATCACTCTCCCGGCCGTCGTCAGTTTTCGTAACCGGAGTCGCTGCTTCTCAGCCAAGTAGCTCCTCAGTTAGCCTCACAGGAGCTGAGTGCACCCTGATTGCCAACAATGCTCTGTAGACCGGGATGGTCACCCATCCAAGTGCCAGGCACCCAGCCACCCCCCCCCCCCACACACAGTAACGTATATGCCCAGTTTGCCTCTTATCAGATAGTAAAGTTGATGCTCCTGTTTGCTCTCAGTTACGCTTCCTCCTCCTTACGTTTCTCAGCGAGTCACACCACATACTTTTCCCCTCACTTAAATACTTTTGATTTATCGCATTCCTCTTCCTCAGCTTCTCCCATTCTTTCATGCCCGTTGCTGCCATGTCTGGTCGAGCATTGTCTTGTTGAAAAATGGCTACATGATACTGTCGTATGAGAGGTAACACATGAGGATACAGCAACGTTTCGTTGTGCTGTCGAAGTTCCCTCAGTCATCAGCAGCTGTGTGCTCTGAAGTCATATCTGAATGGCTTCTCACACCATGACGCCTGAGGTAACACCATTGTGCCTGTCCATAACACTGAAAGAATGAGGTCTCTCCCCCGGTCGCCGTCATACTCGCCGGTGATGGCCTTCCAGGGTGGTGCAGAACTGTCGTCCGTCGCTGAACTCAGTGCGATGCCACGGATCAGCAATTCATGCTTCCCGGTCACGCCACCTCTCCAAAAGCAGTCTTTTGTGTTGCGTTAATGGCAGCCTACGTATGGGACTGTAATTCCCTAGTCCGGCTCTTGCTAATCCCCAACAAATGGAACGGAGAATGTTGCTAGGAGTCCGTTACATGTTCACGGATGACAGGCACATATGTCAGGGTGTTATAATGTGCTTTTTGCACAATACAGCGATCGTCCCCTATGGTGGTTAGACGTGGTCGAATGGGACCTTGACGATGACTATGCCCACCCGCATGTCCCCATGCAGTCCAACATCAGGCCACTGTCGCATCCGAAACCCCACAGATCTGGATATTTGACCAGCCAGCCACATGGAGACACGCGATGAGGCCCCATTCAAACTGTGTCGAGTGCTGATAACGCTCTCTCACACGAGTACGCTCGTCTACATGTCCTCTATAGTGATCACTCAACATCCGATGGTGTTCACGCCCTATATGTACCCTACTAGGCACCGAAACAGCACTGAACAGGAACAAAACTAATGCACTATAGGCTCCGTTCTATCTGGCACAGAGAATTACAAGTCTAATCATTTATTTACCCGGAAATGCTTTGTGTGTGTTCAAAGTTAAATTGACGTACGACCGTGTCTTACGCGTGCTTTACTTTTTTTGTCAGGCGGTTTAGAAACGAGACTTAGAGTAGGCAATAAGTTTCAGGAGTACATTTGCTCTGTACCAAAACTATAGTTCGGTTGTTTTGGTACACTCCATAAATGACGTGGTACTGGTAGCATTAGCAGGGAAACACATGTAAATAAAAAGTGTAAGAGAGAAACTGGAAGCTAACGACGTCATGTTGTTTTTTGTTTGTTTGGTTGTTTGTTTTGCACATAATTAGAACCGCACATCGTTCAGTGTTAGTCCATTGTGTATTTTATATTCTTACAGAATATAAATCACATTTTGTAAGTAATAAAAATTAGTTGATAGCGTAAGTTCCTCGCCTTTAAGCAACCACAGTAATTTCTTTTGATGCAAGTGCAGTTTACATGCACAAATGCAGGCTTAAGCAAAGAAGTCAATCAATCAACTAATTTTTATTTCTTATAAAATGTAATTTATATTCTGTAAGGATATAAAATACATGATGGACTAACACTGACCGATGTGAGGTTCTAATTATGTCCTAAACAAACAACCAGTCAAACAAAATAATGATGTGTATAGAATTATTGTTCTTGTTCTGTGCTCAATAGAAAGTTATTCAAAGGCAAGAGTTTCCTGTTGCTACTGACAAATGAGGAAGTTGTTTATGAATAACATAAACAGGTTTTATAGAAGTTCGACGAAATGTTGAAGCGATAATTGACATATTTTTGTTTAACGTTTTTTATTTTACTTTTTTGTTGAGGAAATTGTGTTTTCTAGCCCTGTATGATAAATCTGTATTGTTTTCTTTATTTTTAGTACAACAGCCCCTATTTGACATTCCAAATCAACCATTTTCAAGTAAAACTTGAATTAACTATTGACAGTTTCAATTTTGCTATAAATATTGTTTACTTTAAAGTAACAGAGAAGAGGATAACTACGTAGAACAAAAATGTTCCATAAGTTATCTGGCCCTTTATGTATCCTCACTCAGTTTGTAGATGGTTCATCACTTCCAGTTTCTAGGAGAATCTAGCAAGAAAGTGATTCAGTACATAGAGAAGGCGATCTTCATAAGTTAACGCCGCATAGGTATTCAACACTCTTCATGTACAGGTATCCCGGGTACGGCCTTGGTTGACAAAAGCTACTAGGAAAACTAGAACTGTCTGCGCTTGCGTATGACAGTTTAAGGTAACCAACGGTAGTTTTACGACTCACTTCAGGAGAGAACTTGCCGCCAGTGGTGGCAACGCGATTCGTTCGGTTCGCCGGAGCGCACGTGGTCCTTGGCGAAAGACATGTGCTCGGGCCCTCTGAGGGGCGGACAATAAATCTGAGGAGCTGAGCTGGCGGTGACGCGGTCGGCATTCCGGGAGCCCGTGCGCCGGCGCTCTCTGGGGAGAGGAGAGGAGTCCGCGAGCGGCCGCTGTTGCCAACCCGGCAGCGCACATTTCGCCACAGCCACCAAGCACTGCAGACTGCACAGGCTGCTGCTCCACTTGTTTCTTCGGGGCAAGTGGCGAACTGGACACGTTCCACTGCCAATGCTGGTGTCTGTGCTGAGGGACGGCGTTTCGGCCGATAAGAAACACTTATCATCCGATTTTTGGAAAATTGTTTGCTGAAAATATTGATTTGTGGACTTTTACAGTCTGGTATCTTCACTCAATAAAGAACTGAATTTTTTCCCGTTATATGCTATGGTTACTAGGCTGTTGTTGTTGTTGTTGTTGTTGTGGTGGTGGTGGTCTTCAGTTCTGAGACTGGTTTGATGCAGCTCTCCATGCTACTCTATCCTGTGCAAGCTTCTTCATCTCCCAGTACCTACTGCAACCTCCATCCTTCTGAATCTATACTAAATTGGTGCCCGCATCTCGTGGTCGTGCGGCAGCGTTCTCGCTTCCCACGCCCGGGTTCCCGGGTTCGATTCCCGGCGGGGTCAGGGATTTTCTCTGCCTCGTGATGGCTGGGTGTTGTGTGATGTCCTTAGGTTAGTTAGGTTTAAGTAGTTCTAAGTTCTAGGAGACTGATGACCATAGATGTTAAGTCCCATAGTGCTCAGAGCTATTTGAACCATTTGAACTAAATTGGTGATCCCTTGACGCCTCAGAACATGTCAAATGGTTCAAATGGCTCTGAGCACTATGGGACTCAACTGCTGAGGTCATTAGTCCCCTAGAACTTAGAACTAGTTAAACCTAACTAACCTAAGGACATCACAAACATCCATGCCCGAGGCAGGATTCGAACCTGCGACCGTAGCGGTCTTGCGGTTCCAGACTGCAGCGCCTTTAACCGCACGGCCACTTCGGCCGGCCAGAACATGTCCTACCAACCAATCCCTTCTTCTAGTCAAGTTGTACTACTAACTTCTCTTCTCCCTAATCCTATTCAACACCTCCTCATTAGTTATGTGGGCTACCCATCTAATCTTCAGCATTCTTCTGTAGCACCACATTTCGAAAGCTTCTATTCTCTTCTTGTCTAAACTATTTATCGTCCACGTTTCACTTCCATACATGGCTACACTCCATACAAATACTTTCAGAAACGACTTCCTGACATTTAAATCTATACTCGATGTTAACAAATTTCTCTTCTTCAAAAACGCTTTCCTTGCCATTGCCAGTCTACATTTTATATGCTCTCTACTTCGACCATCATCAGTTATTTTGCTCCCCAAATAGCAAAACTTCTTTACTACTTTAAGTGTCTCATTTCATAATCTAATTCCCTCAGCGTCACCCGACTTAATTCGACTACATTCCATTATCCTCGTTTTGCTTTTGTTGATGTTCATCTTATATCCACCTTTCAAGACACTATCCATTCCGTTCAACTGCTCTTCCAAGTCCTTTGCTATCTCTGACAGAATTACAATGTCAGAAATGTAGATAAGATATACAAATTTTATTTAAACTTACGTTCTCAGGTTATTGGTTATTAGATCCGAAGGAGGGTCGTCGCGACGCGCCCTTACGCGTCCTTGCTCATCGCTAATCACGATGTGGTCATAACAATCGTCGTATCTCATAAACGACTCAATATACCGAAACGACGTTTTTTGCAAATGTTAGCACGCAATTAGGCACATATTTTGTATGATAAATAGTCGAAGCTTTTTATTCACCGAGATATGGAAGTAACTCGTCCGCAGCAGTGAAAGTTGGCGGCTCAGGACGCATTCAGACGTCCGTAGCACTGTAGGAAAACCAAAGCGTCGCGCATATACACGTCCACAGCACCTGGGGAACTCCACAGCAGGATTTGGATACACGACCACGGCAGCGAGAACGTTAAGGCTGCCACGATCGTAACTGCAAAACTGACAAGCATGCATGATCAAGCAATTTGTGCAAGCAAAGGACTGTACTAGCAGCATTAGGACTGTACTAACTAACACTTGATCAGTTGTCAGTCATGCTGACTTATGCAAGCGTACCAAAATACATATGCTTGAGTGCATGTACAGACAACATGCAAGTTTGTACAGTCAAACGTCAGTTGCCAGACAGCTTTCGTAGTGGTCTTATGTCGAGCGACACCAAATCAATAGCAAATTGTTGTACAAGCTTATTCGCGTGTACGAAAGAAAGCTTTGTTTTAACAGCATAATGTCGAAAAGTGATCACTTTAAACCAAAATGGGATGTTTCTTATGGCCGGCCGGTGTGACCGAGCGGTTCTAGGCGCTTCAGTCTGGAACCGCGCGACAGCTACGGCCGCAGGTTCGAATCCTGCCTCGGGCATGGACGTCTGTGATGTCCTTGGGTTTAAGTAGTTCTAAGTTCTAGGGGACTGATGACCTCAGATGTTAAGTCCCATGGTGCTCAGAGCCATTTGAACCATTTTTGTTTCTTATGTTGTATTATTAGCAAATTACGAAGCAGCCTTACGTAAAAAAAGATGTTATTAAAATGACAAATTCTTCCTCAATAAATTACAAGGGTTGGGGGTCGAAGGAAGAGATGAAGTACACTAGTGAGCACTCGCGTATCTGTGATGCGTATAGATGCGTATTTGAAATCGTCATTATCTCGTTACTGCCATTAATACGAGATATGGAAATTTGTATCAACAATAAGCGTCAACATTCCATGTCTGCCGGATTATTCCATTAAGCGACCAGTACTTATGCCACTCCATTAAGGGGGGTAGGACGTCAAACGGGCCGACTTGGATCAGGATAGAGCACCACAGGACATTTTGATTTACACTGTCTATACTTTTACAAATAAATTCATAAAACTTTGTCAGCATGACCAGTAAGGATTCAGAATTCACACTCATAGCAATGGAAGTTCGAAAACATATCGAAGTAATTTTTTTTACATGTGAAATTTCATCATTTTTTTCACTTAGTGATGGCAGCATTTGTTGCCGTATGTACACTTACTTATCTTCATAAGTAAGAGAGATTCTTCGATGAATTTTGCACAACATACAAACCAAACTTAAAGGTGTATGAAACTCTAGAATTTTGTAAATCTATTAAGAACTGTGGTAAAAATTGAGGTAATTAACTAGAAAATTTGTGTTTTTCCTAAACATGAAGTTTAAAATATAACAGTTCATTCGTTTTTTCATAAATTAAATAAATTCTAGAGTTTCATACACCTGTGAGTATGGTAGGTATGATGTGCAAAATTCATCGAAAAATCTCTCTAATATATGAAGAACAGTGTACCTAAAGCAACAAATGCAGACATTAGAAGTGAAAAAATGATGAAATTTCACACGTAAAAAAAATTTATTTTGTTATGTCTTCGAACTTCCACTCAGTGAGTGTGAATCCTGAATCCTTCCTGGTGAGTCTGACAAAGTTTTATGAATTTTGTTTGTAAGAGTATAGACAGTGGAAATTAAAATGTCCTGTGGTGCCTCTCCTGCTCCACGTCGGCCCGTTTGTCGTCCTACCTCCCTTAACGTGCCGCCCGTGTTACTGAGAGTATGAGGTTCGATGCGGCCACCTGTTGTCCAGCCACTTTCGCCGTCTTGGAACAGGGCCATTGTTAGCAGTTAGCTGGCGGCTCGCGTGCGTACTTGAAGTACTTGTTTAGGCCTAGCCGACTTGGGAGTCCCCTCCCGGTCACGATCGGCCGCTCTGGAAGCCGCCCAGCTCACGAAGCGTGCGCTGCGTGGTTCTCACGGGGTCTCGTTACTCGTCTGCCCAGCAAGTAAACTGCTCCTTGCGTGTGAGCGAAGCCAAGTCATTCTCATATATAACAGAGGCAGTGAAATTATTCATTCAACACCTGTCTACAAAGTCTTCACAATTTGTAGCATTAATCAAGAACAGTTCCCGAGTCCAAACTCAGTTACCTACTTGGACCAAAGTGACCATCTCCATGCGAACCAGTATTAATTCTAGTAATACGGTCACATAAAACGCAGCACTTATTAATTCTTTGCATCTGTAGTTATAGATAACTAGGTACTTCTAGATGTAGCAAAAATATTTATTTTTCACTTTCAGTGCAGACAATTTAGGTTATCAGAACGAGATTTTCACTCTGCAGCGGAGTGTGCGGTGATATGAAACTTCCTGGCAGATTAAAACGGTGTGCCGGACCGAGACTCTAAGCCATGTCTCCGCAATATCCTTTCTTTCAGGAGTGCTAGTTCTGCAATTTTCGCAGGAGAGCTTCTGTAAAGTTTGGAAGGTAGGAGACGAGTTACTGGCAGAAGTAAAGCTGTGAGGAGGGGGCGTGAGTCGTGCTTGGGTAGCTCAGATGATAGAGCACTTGCCCGCGAGGGGCAAAGGTCCCGAGTTCGAGTCTCGGTCCGGTACACAGTTTTAATCTACCAGGAAGTTTCAATTTAGGTTATACATATCCGTGTTTGTTATAAATGCCGGTAGAAATACACAGATAACCAGTCGCTTTTATTCGTAATTGGCTATAGTCACTTATCTGCATCTACTTGATTATTCAACAAATTCACACTTAAGTGCCTAGCAGAGGGTTATTCGAACCACTTGTGCACTATTGCTCAACCATTTCAATCTCTAACAGCGCGTGGGAAAAACAAGCACTTAAATCTTTTCGTACGAGCACTGATTTGTCCTATTTTATTACGATGATCATTTCTCCCTATGCAGGTTGGCGACGATTAAAGTATTCCCGCATTCAGCGAAGAAAGCTGGTGACTGAAATTTAGTGAAAAAGACTCGCCGCAAAGAAAGGCGCATTTGTTTTAATAATTGCCACTCCAACTTGCTTATCACGTCCGTAACACTTTCTACCATATTTCGCGATAATACAAAACGAGCTGCCCGTCTTTGGACTTTTTCGATGTCCTCTGTCACCCCTATATCGTAAGGATCCATACCATACTGCAATAATGTAGCAGAGGACGGCCTAGCGTAGTGTAGGTAGCCTCTTTAGTAGGCCTATTTCATCTTCTAAGTTTTCTGTCTATAAAATGCAGTATTTGGTTCGCGTAATATTAAGTATGTGATTTCCAATTTCAGCTGCTGGCCCGGGTGGCCGAGCGGTTTTAGGCGCTACAGTCTGGAACCGCCTCGAGCATGGATGCGTGTGATGTCTTTAGGTTAGTTAGGTTTAAGTAGTTCTAAGTTCTAGGGGACTGATGACCTCAGAAGTTGAGCCCCATAGTGGTCAGAGCCAATTTCAGTTGCTCGTAATTGTAATTCCTACGTATGTAATTGAATTGACAGCCTTAAAATTTTTGTGATTTATCATGTAACCGAAATTTAACGGATTTCTTTTAGTACTTATGTGGATGAGTTCACAGTTTTCATTATTGAGAGTCAATTGCCAGTCTTCGCCCCATACAGATATTTCGTCAAAATCATTTTGCAATTTGTTTGATGACTTCACTATACCGTAAATGACAGCATCATGTGCAAACAATCTAAGACGGCAGCTCATATTACTCCTAAATCGTTTATATAGATTAGGAACAGCAGAGGGCCTGTAATACTTCCTTTGGGAACACCGGATATCGCTGTTTTTCTCGATGTTTTTCCTTCGATTGCTACATACGGTGACATTTCTGTCAAGAAATCTCGAATTCAGTCACAAAACTGAAGCGATACTCCATAGGCACGCAATTTGATTAGAAGTATCTCACGAAGAACGGTGTCAAAGGCCTTTTGGAAATCTAGAAATATGGGATCAATGTGAGAGTCCCTGTCGGTACCACCCATTACTTCGTACGAACAAGGAGCTAGTTGCGTTTCATAAGAAATGTGTTATTTGTGTATTTCGGTTAAGTGTGAATCAGCTTGGAGCCGATGCTTTGTGGAGGGTCTTTCAAAAAGATTCATCCGATTTGACGAGATTATATATCCCACATTACCTCCTGCATGAATGAAGACAGAGACTTGAGGTAGATTTTAATATACGCATAGTATTAACTACAGAGTTTCTAGCTTCAAAGGTAACTCTCCGATTTTGCAAGGATGTATCTTTTACGTGCTTACACCAACAATCTTGGAGCACATTCCACAATTACGTTTGGGATCAAAGTTTTCATTGACCCATCGTAAATGTTCAATGTCCCTCCCCTCTCTGACTGACGGCAAACATCCCAACAATGGTCAGTCTTACCTCATACTTTGGCGAGCATGTATGAAATCAGATGCACGCGGCGTCGTAGTTCAACCAAAGACGTCGGAAGGAGAGGCATATTGTCCGAGTCTTTCACAAAAGAAAAAAGAAAAAAAAAAGAATTAGGTGAACTTATAGGCGAATGGTGGAATCCACGATCCGTGCATTTCTTACGATGATCCTTCGTTGAGGCAGTTCATTGTTATGAAATACTCTTTAAAGCAGGTAGAAGAGCAGTGGTCCTCCATCCTTTTGAAAAGGGAGATGCTTTTTGTTGTTGTGTCATCACTATCTCGACGCGGCGCACCTTCAGTAATGAACTACCGAGAGAACTAGCTGCGCCAGGCTGGTCCCTAACAGTAACTGATTAAGGTAGACTTTTAGTTTTGTTGCACAAAATTTCTGTCTATGTTCTTGTGGACGATATAATCTCGTAAAATCAGATACAGTTTTTGAAACTCTCTGCTCCTGAGTATTTTTGGACGTAGAGTGTCAAGGAACATAGCGACTGATTGTTAAAAATGATTTTCAAAGCGATCAAATCGCTATATAGTTTATTTGCTAATCGGTCCTGACTATGAGTCCATCTTCAGACCAACGTAAAATAAACGGCGAGTCGGTGGTGTCGGCAGCATCGACGGATTAATCGCTCCCAGTCGACATCAATCAGTTGTGGAGCTTGTGGAATGCCGCCCCCAAATGCGAGTTGGTGGTGAGCGGGAGTTCGCTATAGGAGGAGAGCCGCGGGGGGGGGGGGGGGGGGGGGACGCCGTTGCCGTGTTTTCCGTACAGCAGCAGTCTCTGTTTGGTCTGTAAGTCACAGCTCTGATGCGTCATTTCAAACTTTCGACGAGGGTATTCCTACGTCAGGGAGGAAATATTTTTAAAGGCTACGCAATCTCCGAGCGTCGGATGAGAAATGTCGGCTCGCAGGCTTATCTGGCGACGGCAGGCTGCGTGAAATGGAGGCGCGCCCAGCTATCTGCCGGCGCATACCTCCGCGGCCGAAGGCGCTCCACCCCTGTGGCAGCGATCGCTCCACCGGCCTCGACCAGCAACCCCGTGACGAAACCAGGCGAGTCGAAGCTGTCCGACCCGAGTGGCGCCGAGGGGCACCAGCGCGTCTGTTCCGTGCCGACATCTGGCCGTCCCGGCGTCTAAACTTTACCGCAGAACAAAGGATCACCGTAGTATCTGCTGTGTGACGAACGTTATGTAGAAAATGGTCGCACGTGTGAGTCTGTTGACTGGCTTGCACGTTTCGTCAGTCCGTCGCGCACCAACTGGTCGTCATACGTCTCGCAGGGTAGGTCGTGGAATCCTGAAGCATTGAGCGGCATTATTCTTTAAACCAACCACTATTATTTAGTTTGCTGCTACGTAGTTTTCATATTGTAGAACTTTTGAGAATTTTTGATGGGAGTGCCAGAAATTCCCGCTTGTTTCAAATAATTGTTGATATCATTCCATTGGCATGCTACCAAAGAAATGTTGATGTAGTTTCCACTAGTATTGTGATAGTATACCCTATGATACATTGCCGGCCGCGGTGGTCTCGCGGTTAAGGCGCTCAGTCCGGAACCGCGCGACTGCTGCGGTCGCAGGTTCCAATCCTGTCTCGGGCATGGATGTGTGTGATGTCCTTAGGTTAGTTAGGTTTAAGTAGTTGTAAGTTCTAGGGGACTGATGACCACAGAAGTTAAGTCCCATAGTGCTCAGAGCCATTTGAACCAATATGATACATTCTAGTTTAGCATGACAGCGTGCTAGATCTCGAAGCGAACCAATGCTAAGCGAGATAGCAGTGGTGCATCGCTCTTAAATCTGTTGATGGTTAGCAATTACTTTTCGGACGAAAGGATCGAAATAAATATTGCAGCCTACGTCGTGCGGGAATTTCCGAGTTGAATATCGTTCAGGTTCGCAGTTTTCAACAGTGTTATTCTAGGTGAGCCAGTAGAAAATGGTTCAAATGGCTCTGAGCACTGTGGGACTTAACTTCTGAGGCTGTCAGTGCCCTAGAACTTAGAACTACTTAAACCTAACTAACCTAAGAACATCACACACATCCATGCCCGAGGCACGATTCGAACCTGCGATCGTAGCGGTCGCGCGGTTCCAGACTGTAGCGCTCAGAACCGCTCGGCCACCCCGGACGGCGAGTCAGTAGAAATCAGTGACGTAATAGGTAAGCAAGGAAATACAAATCTGCCAGGTTTATGCGTAAGAAATCGGTCACTCGATTTGCAGTTCGTGATGCGGAAGACCCATAGTGTTTTTTATGACGTTATATTTCACACTTTATTTTCATATAGACGACGTGAAAAAGTTAAATGTACAGGCGTTTTTTCTTTAACGTGGCCCAGTGTATTACCTAAGTCATGAAATGTTTCGATCGTCGGACATGGGGCAAACAGATGGCAGATTACATGCATGCGCGGGCAAGTGGTCCGATACTGGGGACGCAGACATCGTTCTTCAAGTGCCGTTACAGGATATGCACCGTTGCAGGTCATTAACTTTGTGAGCCAAGCCAGAAGATCATTGAGGAAAGAGATTTCGGTTATCTTGAGAATAAAATTATAAAGTTGCGAATACCACTTGCTCACTTGCTGAATTAACGACATTGTGACTTGCCGCATCACAAGATGATCTCATTGCTAATAGCGCCAATAAATAGTAATGGAGTACTTAGTGCAATGGAGAACGTAATGCCGTCAGGTCGACTTCATAGCAAGATATCAGTTTCAGCAATCGACTCTGGTCAGACGTCGCTTGTTCTGGCGTTGGTGTTCATATAATCTGAATATTTTTTTCTATTGTCATATTACATCTTTCGTTAATACGAGAAGTAGTCTTTAAGTTTTAATTATCATCTTCCACAAATTAAAGTTACGTAATTGTTTTTTTTCTTTTACAGCTACATTTCTTCTCATTATCAATGTGCTGCGCCATTTTGTTTTGCTTTGTCTAGCGACGAGCTACGGTACTGTCGCGTAGGTATTTCAGAGTGTAACAGGACCGCATACGTGGTCCTGCCAACAAATGTACACTATTCTAGTTTCGATTTGTTTCCGAAAAGAAGTCGGTTCCTTGCTACACTAATATAAGCGATTTCTAGACGTACGAAACATGTACGTGTTTTTATTTTTTTCTTAGTTTCAGTTCTTCTTTGCGAAAACGTATGTGCTGCTGTTATCGTTTTTCTCATTCTTCCGTGCCCTAAGTCCCTACTGGTCTCCTTCAGGGAGTTGCTCAGTCTCGATCTTAAAAAAACCGTCAGTAGGTGCATCAGCAGCAGAGCCACGACAGCCGTACTTCGCTGTGTTTCTTTCCTTTCTCGCCGACAGCGACGCCGCAGGCGAGCGCCGGAGCCGCCTGCCCCTGGCACGTCGGCTCTCCAGTACGCATCTCCACGTCTTGAGATTGCTCCGAGACAGACAACGCGCTGCGCCTGTTCTCGCGGCGCAGCTACGTCGAGTTTTTCCGCGTTGCGCAGCAGTACTTGAGTGCCGGCTTTCACGGCGAGGAGCCCCCCACTCAGCCCAGTCTAAATGCAGGGCAGAGCGCGCACTTAGGGTGGTCTGTGTGCTGACGGTGACGCTCACCGGGCGGGCTGCTCGTACTCACTGAGGAGGACATGAAGCACCCTCGTCGTGAACAGTCGCTTCCTGAACGTGTCGGGCTTTCTGGCACAGTAGTGTGTTTTCCCAGTGTGTGAACTGCCGTTTTGGCATCCAAGGAGAGAGGCTTATACACTACTGGCCATTAAAATTGCTACACCAAGAAGAAATGCAGATGATAAACGGATATTCATTGGACAAATATATTATACTACAACTGACATGTGATTATATTTTCACGCAATTTGGGTGCATAAATCCTGAGAAATCAGTACCCAGAACAACCACCTCTGGCCGTAATAACGGCCTTGATACGCCTGGACATTGAGTCAAACAGAGCTTGGATGGTGTGTACAGGTACAGCTACCCATGCGGCTTCAACACGATACCACAGTTCATTAAGAGTAGTGACTGGCGTATTGTGACGGGGTAGTTGCTCGGCCACCATTGACCAGACGTTTTCAGTTGGTGAGAGATCTGGAGAATGTGCTGGCCAGGGCGGCAGTCGAACATTTTTTGTATCCAGAAAGGTCCTTACAGGACCTGCAACATGCGGTCGTGCATTATCCTGCTGAAATGTAGGGTTTCGCAGGGATCGAATGAAGGGTAGAGCCACGGGTCGTAACACATCTGAAATGTAACGTCCACTATTCAAAGCGCCGTCAATGCGAACCGAACAAGAGGTGACCGAGACGTGTACCAATGGCACCCCATATCATCACGCCGGGTGATACGCCAGTATGGCGATGACGAATACACGCTTCCAATGTGCGTTTCTCCACGATGTCGCCAAACACGGATCCGACCATCATGATGCTGTAAACAGAACCTGGATTCATCCGAAAAAATGACGTTTTGCCATTCGTGCACCCAGGTTCGTCGTTGAGTACACCATCGCAGGCGGTCCTGTCTGTGATGCAGCGTAAAGGATAACCGCAGTCACGGTCCATGCTGCTGCAAACGTCCCCATCTGTTGACTCAGGGATCGAGACGTGGCTGCACGATTCGTTACAGCCATGCGGATGAGATGCCTGTTATCTCGACTGCTAGTGATACGAGGCCGTTGGAATCCAGCACGGCGTTCCATATTACACTCCTGAAACCACCGATTCCATATTCTGCTAACAGTCATTCGACCAACGCGAGCAGCAATGTCGCGATAAAATTAACCGCAATCGCGATGGGCTAGAATCCGATCATTATGAAAGTCGGAAACATGATGGTACGCATTTCTCCTCCTTACACGAGGCATCACAACAATGTTTCACCAGGCAACGCCGGTCAACTGCTGTTTGTGTATGAGAAATGTGTGTGAAATCTTATGGGACTTAAGTGCTAAAGTCATCAGTCCCTAAGCTTACACACTACTTAACGTAAATTATCCTAAGGAGAAACACACACACCCATGCCCGAGGGAGGACTCGAACCTCCGCCGGGACCAGCCGCACAGCTGGAAACTTTCCTCATGTCAGCACATTGTAGGTGTCGCCACCCGCGCCAACCTTGTGTGAATGCTCTGGAAAGCTAATCATTTGCATATCACAGCATCTTCTTCCTGTCGGTTAAATTTCGCGTCTGTAGCACGTCATCTTCGTGGTGTATAATTTTAATGGCCAGTCGTGTATTTTTTGGTAGCATGTAGTATGTCTGAAAGCGACCTGCTGGTGTAGCGTAAGGCACAGTGTGCTTGCTTGAGAGACTGGGAGCTGAGCCACACCCAGACCGAATCCGCGCACAGAGTTGACGACTGTGGACTGATACAGGCAATCCTGAGAGTGGTTGTAAGTCGCTTTCGAATGCTCGTTCAGGCAAATGCTGGGCTGGTCTCCAATTTCCGGTTCACAGAATATGATACACGTAAAAACAAACTGGCCGACTGCTCCCTACAGCCGGCCGGAGTGGCCGTGCGGTTCTAGGCGTTACAGTCTGGAGCCGAGTGACCGCTACGGTCGCAGGTTCGAATCCAGTCTCGGGCATGGATGTGTGTGATGTCCTTAGGTTAGTTAGGTTTAATTAGTTCTAAGTTCTAGGCGACTGATGACCTCAGAAGTTAAGTCGCATAGTGCTCAGAGCCATTTTGCTCCCTACAAGACAGCAGGAGGAGCGATCTATGACCTGTGGACATTTGATCAACATGTCGCCAGTCCCTCCAGCCGTTATTGCCAGTGGATGGATCCTGATGACGCCGCTGCTTCTTTATTCAAGCATCTCCTCGGCTGACCTCACGAGGCTGAATGGACACAATTACTGATCTCCCTACCTCAGAAATATTAGATCAGGCACCGGGGATCGAGCCGGTATCCTTCCGCACTGAAGGCAGTGACGCTGATCATTCGACTGCGACCTCCTCGCCGGGCCGTAAAGACACAAGGGATGTCTACCAGCCGCCGTGCCGTACTCTGCTCTGCGGCGTCATGCTGGTGCGGAATGGGGCGGCCATGTGGTAAGCACACCGCTCTCCCGGACGTTTTTCAGGCTTCCCAGGCCGTGGAGTCGCTACTACTCGGTCAAGTAGCTCATCATTTGTCATCACGAAGCGGAGTGCACCCTCATTCGTCTACGGATGTGGTCAAATACGATGCACAAACAGTTAAAATATGATTACACGAAGAACGAAGCTTACACGCTTCACAGAGAGAAAGCGCACCCAAGTTCCCCTCTCCCCCCCCCCCCCCCCGCCCGCCTTCCCCTTACGTTACCTTGACGACCATGACGTCAGTAAGGGCATCCGGACAAATATCATCATCATCATCATCATCATCATCATCATCATGAGTATTCTGCCCAAATCAGATTTTTATACAGTAACTCTCTATGCTCTTCTGTCATCCTGTTCAGGTCCGCGTAATACCCGTTTCCCTGTATGTCGTCTATCATCTTCTATGTCCTTCTTCCACAAACTAGTCCTTCCAAAGTGTGTGTTAGCAAGCGCTCCCTTCGCAACGAATGTCCCGTCCAGTTCTTCTTCCTATTTCTTGCAACCTGCAGCTGTCTTCTCCTCTCACCAAGCCTTTCCAACACTGTTTCGTTGCTCGCACTTTCCACTCACCTTATTCTCTCCATCCTTCTCCACAGCCACATCTCAAATGTTTCTAGCCTTTTTTCATCCCCTCGTACCAATTCCCATGTTCCTGCCCCACAGAGTGACACGCTCAAGAAAAAACTCTTGCCAAGCCTTTTTCTCAGATCTTTATCTAGTTTGCCACATCCTAATTTCATCTTTATATTGAATGCCTCCTTCGCTATAGCAACACGAGTTTTCGTCTCCTGATGGCGTACCGCTACAAAGTTAAATAACAAAATTTGCCATATCCTGAAAAAGAAGAGCCCATATTAGATTGGATAAACGATGGAGGAGGGGGGGGGGGGGGTGCGGAAAGTAAGAAAGATTATTTGAGGGACAGCAGCGAAGTATCGAGTAGAGCGTGATAGTGACAGTTGAAGTGCATTTTTGGAATGGTTACTATAATCACCAGTTTTTAATTCTCTCTCCGAGGTCCATATGAAACATAACGATATTCCGAAACTGAGACTATGAATGCACGCTTGGTGGTCGCCAGTAAGCAGATAAGTTACGCTAAATCGTAAACCTCTCTGTGTTGTCTCATGGGATCGCTAAGTTTCGCTGCTCGCTTGATCGTATTATATGGTTATGTGCAACCTTTGCTGGCCGACGCTCCTCATTCACATACGTACATACTGAAGCTCGGGGGATCGGTTCGTCACGTTACGCGATATTAGCGCTCCTTTTGTAGTACTGGTATAACGCACCGATATGAATGGCATCCCTTTCCCGACACGCCACGAAGACAAAGTATGCCCCAAAACACGCATTTCTGACAGTACATTCATTTTATGTTCACCTTATCTTCAGATGTTACATTTATTTACGCGTCACGAGAATTGTACCTTTACTTACAACGTTTTACAAGAGCTGTCTTAAAAACTTCCGTTTGCGAAAATTGCTACAACGTCTTTAATAAAGAAACATTGTTTATGACACATAAACAATGTAAACATCTGAAAGTGTGTTGCCAGGCATCTTAAAATGTCATCATGAAAAAATAAACGTCTGTAAAAGCGAATGGTTACTGCTAATTCATTATAAATTATCTTAAATTTCAACACCTTCGGTGCTCTAGTACGTCAGCTACCGAGAAGAATTATTTACAAGTGCCGATGTTAATACGAGAAAAAATAGAAAAACAAAGTACAGCGTCGAGATAGGCAATCACAATGGACAAACTACGGATGGGGAAGACCGACTGGTTAAAACCGGTACCGGTATTTTCGTTCTTAGTAAGAGAAGTATTTTTTGGTATTAGTTTGGTCTCGGTTATAACAAAAGTTTTTATTTTATTTTTTGCCAGTAACAGAGTAAAAATCGAAGTATCAGTTTAGCCAAAGTAGTAGTTCTAATACTTTGGGTTTCTAATTAAACTTTATTTTTTTAAAAAGGAGTTATTTTCATTTTAATAGTTTGCATTGGTTTGAAATATTGCGTTACTATAGAAAATGGGAAAAGCGATCAGTGCTATTTAAGTAACAATGCTGACAGAAAAGAGCAACGAAGACATGGCATAAGAATTGGACAGCACTGCTGAGACATTAATGTCCCTGTTTCCAGTGTGTCGTGCCGGCCGCTACGGTCGCAGGTTCGAATCCTGCCTCGGGCATGGATGTGAGTGATGTCCTTAGGTTAGTTAGGTTTAAGTAGTTCTAAGTTCTAGGGGACTGATGACCTCAGATGTTAAGTCCCATAGTGCTCAGAGCCATTTGAACCATTTTTGAACCAGTGTGTCGTGGCTTGAGGTACGAGTGTTTACGTGGAGTGTGCAAGACTTATTTATCCCCACGTCGTCTGTACGGTGGTTTCTTGCTGCCGTCTCCGGACATCCGTTCTAATGCGGGATGGCACCAACCCCACACTCGAAATACTGAAGTACAATGCTTCATTTGCTTTTAAAGATTTCTCTGCCATTTGTATGAAATGATAAAAGAGGATGCAAATTATGGTAACAGTAATAAATCTGAATCTTATCAACGATTCATTCAAAGTACACAGTAAAAATAGAAAGGAGCAGATGTGTTACCTGGTTCTACATAATATGCCTTCATGTGCTTTGAGCCCGTTGAAAACGGACAAATTAAAACAAAAAACAGAGTTCCTCAAGCTCAGTTTTCACCACTCTAGCGCTGACTATTCGTAATGCCGAAACAGTGATGTGATCCCCGACTACAACATGGTTTTTGAGCGGAGTTTCAAAAGATTAGAATCAATAGGAGACTACTGGTGATTTTTTGTACCGCTTTTCGAGGAAAGCAGCGAACCGTGGACGGACTAAGTTTTCTTTTATTTGCCTATTTAATTTAATATTTTGATTGTACGTGTCTTGAAACTGAGAGTGTCAAAAATCTTTGGATTTCTACGTTTATTACAGAAAATAATATTAATAAAAAAACGAAAAAGGGTTATCTCAGAAACTGGATATTTTGAGCAATTTTAAGAGTCAGGTTAAACGGGCGTTGTAAAAAAAGATATAACCAAGAACGGGATGTTTCAACGATAACCGCTATCCCTAGCACGCGAAGCTAGAGTAACTCCGCGAATTTGTTCCGCTGTGCGGATTGAAACCTGTCGCGGTCCGGATCATGTCCGCAAGCCGCCGTGGTAAAAAAAGATATAACCGAAAACCGGTTGTTTCAACGATAACCGCTATCCCTAGGACAAGAAGCTAGAGTAACTTAGCGAATTTTTTCTGCTGTGCCGATTGAAACCTGTCGCGGTCCGATCATGTCCGCAAGCCGCCGGTTGCACACCCGTGGCATGATAGGACTATTGAGAAGACCATTATTTCGAGGATATTTCTAATTGCTACGTGTCGCATAGCGCTTATGTTCGCTGTTGTGTCACCAGATTTTTCGCAATCGTAGTGGTGATCAGTGTATTTTATATGATGGGAATTAAGCCTGCAGTGCGAGAAACAGTCGGCCATTGTGATGGCGCTGTAATCTGCTGTGTCCATTCCGCTTTCACTAACACGTTACGCCCAGGAGTGGGCCGGAAGAAACAGCGACGAAATTGGTTACGTCAACTGACACGGCGCAGCAACGCGTGAAATTTTATTAGCAGTATGGCAATTATGAGCCGGAGGGACGCGTGCAGCCGGTCACGGCTCAGCCAGAGGGAGGAAACATAAAGCATCGCGGCGGACAGTAGGGACGTATAAACTGGTGCGCACCTCCCCGGCCGCCGACGGTGCGTGACCCTGTACTGTACAGGAGGCGCTGGCCAGCCGTGGAAGCGCGAGCCAGCCGCGCGGCGCGCTGCCGTAAATCTCCCCCGCATCGTCTTGTTTTATGGCCAGCGAGGCAGGCAGCGAGCTGGAGTGTGTAGCGCGGCTCCGCGCCGCACTTCTGGGGAAAGCGCGCACTAAAACTCGGCCCGCTCATCTGTAAGTGCTCCCGAGAAGCTCTCCGTTGTTCTGCTTACGCTTGGAATGGACTGTAGCCGCCCGTTGCATCACTGTGGAGCCGGCCGGAGTGGCCGAGCGGTTCTAGGCGCTACAGTCAGGAACCGCGCGACCGCTACGGTCGCAGGTTCGAATCCTGCCTTGGGCATGGGTGTGTGTGATGTCCTTAGGTTAGGTTAGGTTTAAGTAGTTCTAAGTTCTAGCGGACTGATTACCTCAGAAGTTAAGTCCCATAGTGCTCGCCCGCATCTCGTGGTCGTGCGGTAGCGTTCTCGCTTCCCACGTCCGGGTTCCCGGGTTCGATTCCCGGCGGGGTCATGGATTTTCTCTGCCTCGTGATGGCTGGGTGTTGTGTGCTGTCCTTAGGTTAGTTAGGTTTAAGTAGTTCTAAGTTCTAGGGGACTGATGACCATAGATGTTAAGTCCCGTAGTGCTCAGAGCCATTTGAACCATTTTGAACCCATAGTGCTCAGGGCCATCACTGTGGAACCCAGATCTCCGCTTCGGGGACGGTTACCAAGTTTACGCTTCATGTGTAGGGTCTGAGCAAATGGTAGACGCTTCGAATACACATAGTGAAATGCATTTTCACGATCAGCATTTGAGGCTGCAGCTTGTGAGGCTACCGATCACAGGCACCTCATTACCACAAGTCATTGTGCTCATTGCTGAGGGTCGTGAATCCACGAACCAAGCTTCTCCATTCTGGACAATTACCAGCTTCTCTTAGAGCCTGCTAAAGAGGTGGACCAGATATCTTCTTGGATCAGTCAGCCTTTTCGCTGCTCTTCCCCTCCGTCTCCTGCCCGCGATTCTCCAAAAATGTTCAAATGTATATTATCCTAAGGACAAGCACACACACCCATCCCCGAAGGAGGACTCGAACCTCCACCGGGACCAGCCGCACAGTCCACGACTACAGCGCCCTAGACCGCTCGGCTTATCCCGCGCGGCCGAGATTCTCCCCTCCATGGTTATTTTCTCTAGGTTTTCTCCATCTTTTGTAATAATACGGCCAAGGAATTGGAGAAATTTTGCGGTTGACACGAGAAGAAAGGTGCGTGAAATACTGAGTTACTCGATAGTGGACAAATGCGCAGCGCACGGTGCCTGTACCATTGTCCAAATGCATCGATGCACCGTTTGTCTCTGCGTTTAAAGATCTATGTCTCGCAACCATAAAAGAAAACGGAAAACACGAGTTTTTCAACAAGCCTTATCGTTTTGGTGTTCGTTACTGCTCTGTTCTGCCAGTTCTTAGTGAACTTTTTCATAGCCACATACTCCAGCGTGATCCCTCTTCTTATCTCATCTTTACAGCTTCCCGTGTCACAGATGGTTGACGCAAGATAGGTGAAAGAATGCACAACTTTCTTTAATCCACCTTCCAGTTGAACATGCACTCCTCAATCATTTATCATGAGTCTGGATGAGCTGATATTGAGGTCCAATCCGTATGACAGACTAATATCTTTTATTTTGTTAATAGCTCAGTAAGCTCATCTTCGCTGCTGGCTAAAAGCACTGTTTCGTCAGCAAACCTACGTGCTGTGAATATGATACCGATGGCCTTCCAGTACGTTCCAGAATTTCGCGCCACCGCGCTGAAAGTCCCCTAATTAGATCGTATGGACTTGGGCAGGCGCGGGAGAGGCAATTTGACAGTCGGTCGAGCGGCCGATGGTGGTGACGGTCGGCGTGTGTTGGAGAAAGTTTAAATCGTTGAAGTATTTACATCTTTGAGATTTAAGGTAGTGCAGTGGTTGTAGGAAGTGTTTCTATAAACGTGAAAGAAGTTTTCTTAGTATATTTGCAAAATATCGGAAGTACGAATAATAAGTGGAAGAGAGATCGCAGAAGATTTCGTGCGTGGCTGCCGTTAATGCCACGCAAAAGTTTGAGCTCTATAGCTGGGGGAGGTTATACTGCGAGTTAGTGAGTCATTTTAATTCTGAACGTAATATTTTGAACTCTCCGTTGTGACTACACAGAATGGGTGCTGTGATACAGTGTGCTGTGAAACGGACTAGAGACCATTTACTTCTCTCAGGAATTAATAAAACGTATTTCCATCAAGTGATTTGTATCATTCCAGAAATGTTTTTAAATATACAGTAATTCTTCATAAGCGTTGATCGGTTGAGGCACACGGCAGAATTCAATAAACCTCTGTGTCCGGGTGCAATCGCCACACCTCTTCTCTCATTAGTCCGATACTCAAGAAAACTATTTAATCAAGTTGGTAAACCTCTGCGTGCGACCTAATCTCTGTGATGTGGTCATTCTGCGGACCATTTGTGGTAGGAAGTGGTTTGTTGGTCAACTCTTCTCGGAGAATACTCTCTCGGAATTTCAGTGGTAAACTTCTCTGTCATGCAAAACACCTCTCTTGTACCTATGCCACTGGATTTTGTTGAACATCTGATTACGCTGTTCTCCCGATTAAATGATCCCATGAAGAAACACGCCGGTCTTCATTGACTATTCTCTCTCTCTCTCTCTCTCTTCTATTCATTCATACTGGTAAGGGTCTCAGACTGATGAGCAGTACTCAAGAATCAGTTGAACAAGTGTTTTGTAAGCCACGTCTTTCGTGGGTGAGTTACATTTCCTTGAGATTCTCCCAACGAGCACCAGCGTGGCAACCGTTTTTTTCTACGATTTGTTTTATGTGGTCATTATTCCCCTTTACAACGCTCCAGATTGCTCCTAGTTACTTTATGTTATTTACTGTTTCCAGCGAATTTTTGCCATTTGTATAAGCGAACAGCAGTGAGTTTCTTCACCCTCCCTTTTTCCAGAAGATTTCGTCCTATAGAGACAAAAATGCTAACACAGACTGGTACCAATAATACTTTGGCATAACGTTTTAGACAGTGGATCAGAGCCTCGGGGAAGAATATCTGACCGGATGGTAAACTTTTCAAAGTGGTCAAGCATACCGCGCCTGGCATCCACGTCCAAGCTTTCTGGTACCCAACGGTTCCTGGCCTGCTCAGTGAGCAGAGCTGACGAAAGTTTCTCGCATCGTACAGGTTTTTCCCAAAAGACTCGTCCTGTATTGCAAGACTACATTTTCAACGAATGGAGACTGAAACTTCGGGTAAATTATAATTTACGGATAAGACCATAAAGATTTATCTTCAAGTGTACCAACCGACTGAACGTGGGTATTATCATTTACACGCATGCCCATAGAACTTTGGAATAGTTTTAACAATTATGTTTAGTATCAAACTTCTGTTTACCTTTCAGAAATGTCCAATGTACCTTCCACCAGTATGGCAACAAACGTCCAGGCAATAGAAAAACTCGCCCCATATTTTGCGAACAAAAGGAGTCACTGCGTTCAGTATTGCGATGCTGTACGGCTTCGTAGCTCATACAACGTTTTCGGAAGGAGAGACATGTAGACGGAATCTTTCACTCCCAGTCCGACAGAAAAGAAAATCATACACCTTTAAAACACTAACCTACGTCCGAAAAGCCTCGTGGGGATAGCTGTGCGGTCTCAGGCGCCTTGCCACGGTTCGCGCGGCTTCCCCCGTCGGAGGTTCGGGTCCTCCCTTGGGCATGGGTGTGTGTGTTGTTGTTAGCGTAAATTAGTTTAAGTTAGAATAAGTAGTGTGTAAGCCTAGGGACCGATGACCTTAGCAGGTTGGTCCCGTAGAGCTTACCACAATTTTTCCAAAATTCCGTCCGAAAAGGCCTCGGAAGGCCCAATGGTATCGCCGGCCGTTGTGGCCGAGCGGTTGTAGGCGCTACAGTCTGGAACCGCGCAACCGCTACGGTCGCAGGTTCGAATCCTGCCTCGGGCATGGATGTGTGTGATGTCCTTAGGTTTATGGTTCAAATGGCTCTGAGCACTATGGGACTTAACATCTGTGGTCATCAGTCCCCTAGAACTTAGAACTACTTAAACCTAACTAACCTAAGGACATCACACACATCCATGCCAGAGGCAGGATTCGAACCTGCGACCTTAGGTTTAAGTAGTTCAAGTTCTAGGGGACTGATGACCTCAGATGTTAAGTCCCATAGTGCTCAGAGCCATTTGAACCATTTTGAGCTGCTTGAAGCTCGCAAAATCAGGAAGGGCAACAACCCATACGAGGTGTGAAGGCCCGTCTTGTGCCGATTGGGTAGCAAGTCGTGTTTCGAAGTACATTTATGATATCTGTGGGCCGCGTGGGATTAGCCGGGCGGTCTAAGACGCTACAGTCATGGACTGTGTGGCTGGTCCCGGCGAAGGTTCGAGTCCTCCGTCGGGCATGGGTGTGTGTGTTTGTCCTTAGGATAATTTAGGTTAAGTAGTGTGTAAGCTCAGGGACTGATGACCTTAGCAGTTAAGTCCCATAAGATTTCACACACATTTGAAGTTTTTTTTTTTTTTATATCTGTTGTCAGTGATCCTCAGTGTCCCATAACTTTTTTTTTCAATTGCGGGAAGTCTATAAGAATGTGGGGGTATGTTCCCGTGCGCAGCATGGTATTCTGATTTAAAATTTCATGTTTTATAGACGAATTTTGCGATTTAGTGAAAGAACAATTGCTCGGTAGGCACAGTCCTCATATCAGACACAAGAGTCAGTCAGTAACTGGAGAGGAGCGTTTAATGAACGGTTCAAACTGGACAGGGTCTAACTGAAGTCAAATAACTACGTTTGTTTCCGTGCAGACTTGAAGTTTGGTGTTTTTCTGTGACTTTTATCTGTAGACATCGAACTGTTTTCCGTCTGGAGGAGCCATCTAGAGGGGTGTATGAACTGTTGGCGCTGTAGATTTTCCAATCATTTGATCAGATTTCGAAATCATTCTGGAAACTGATTTTACAAGTGTAGCAAGACACAGACATACACAATTTTAATTTTTGTCTGGGAATTAAAACAGCTATAATCTCCGGTGCCAACCAAGATTTTATGGAGTTTCCTATGGTTGTCAGGCGAATGCCCTAATTCCAAATTTCCTGACCAGATATTCCCCATTCGATTTCCACCTACTCCATTCCCAGTCACAGTGGACTCGCATTCGGGAGGACGACGGTTCAATCCCGCGTCCGGCGATCCTGATTTAGGTTTTCCGTGATTTCCCTAAATCTCTTCAGGCAAATGCCGGGATGGTTCCCTTGAAAGGGCACGGCCGACTTCCTTCCCCGTCCTTCCCTAATCCGATGAGACCGATGACCTCGCTGTTTGTTCTCTTCCCCCAAAAACAACCAACCATTCCCAGTCTACCAACATATTAGGCTCAAAATACTCGCGACCCCTTAATGGACCGTATGTGAAATAGGCCGAGCTACTCCTTGGAGCGTTTCAAAGTAAGTCAGCGGAGCAATCGATCGCGTGCCGCGCTTCATTGAGTGTCCGAGGATTCTGACATCGGCCGCTAGTGGGATTTAGCGCGACGCCACGGAAGCTCCAAGGACGCAGTGTTTCAGGCTAAAACTGGCACTGTGCGCTGCTTTAAACAGTGTACGCTGTTTTCACGTTACTGCAGAATACATTAAATGAAGACGCATGCGAGTAAAAATATTTATGTGTGATAAGTTATTGAGATAATGTAAAATACATAGCGTCATCAGATCATTGTTTTGTGGGCCAGAGTTTGCACAGCATGAATTTTGAACTCCTATTGGAAACGTGCAGGAGCTACCAGCTTGGTGAAAATCGCGGGTGAGTTTATTTGACGTGCAAAGGAAGAAAGGGATGAAGAGCAGAGCTTAACGTCCCGCCGATAGCGTCGTCGTTAGGAACGGAGCACAAGCTCTGATTACGAAAGGATGGGAAAGGAAATTGGCTGTCCCTTTTGAAAGGAGCCTACTCGGCATTTCCCTTAAGCGATTTGCAAAAATCACGAAAGACCTAAATGTTGATGGCCGGATAGGAATTTGAACCGTCATCCTCCCGAATGCGATTCCAGTGTGCTAACTTTGGGCTACAGCTGCACCACACACGCATTGCGTGTCGACGCTAGTGTCTGCTGACGCTGCTACTCTAAAGCCGTTGGAACCTTGCCACAGTGGATTCCTTCTCGCTGCTCGTGCCTGCGCGATGCATCGCCGGATTTCCTATTACTGACCGTTGGAGTGACGAGTCCCGGACTGCGCATGTTGACGTTACGGTGGGACCTGTACTGAGTGCGAATGTCTCCATGGCTCGGCGTGCCGATGTGGGTGGGCGGAACCACCAGCCAGCACGTTGCATTCTCAAGCGCGGGCGTCACTGCGTGTCTGTTTTGTCTAATATGACGCACGAGTAATGTACGACACACAGGGTGGATGAGCTCATGTTTCAAAGCACTGTCGTGGCAGTCATTCTACGGAGAGGCTTTCGGTGTACCATCTATCATACATAGAGTCAACATCAGTGCTTTCTCAGGCTTCTTCTCCGTCGTCTTCATCACCACCACCGCCCTTTTCTCTTTTCCAATTGAAATACGATATTCTATTGGCTGTTTCTTGCCATAATCTACTTTCCCAATCTTCGAAAAGCTGCTTATATTGCAAGGTAATCCGTGTAAATCCAATAAAAGCTTTACGCGCCCATAATTGTAAACTCATTTTCAATTCTGAACTTTCTAGGCAAAGTTCGACAGTATCTTACACTCCATGCCCTTACCTATTCCAAAGGAGAACGCCTTCTTTGTTCCTGAGCATTATGGCACCCTGTGGTAGAGCGTCGTCTGGGATATTGTTTTACTAAAACGAGGGACTGACGTCAACTAGAGGACTTTGCGAAACTGTGTAAGTGTTAGATACATTGTGGTATCTTCGGCTTTGATACGAACTATCTCAATTACACATCTTGCAGTTGGCGATTTATGTGGCTGAACCATCATCGAAATCAAAACCTGACAAGCGAATTAGACTGCTCTGATTGGGGTCCCGCAGGGCTCTGTATTAACACCCTTATTATGCGCTTTACATGTAATATCTGCTCAAGCTGGACAGGCCGTAGATTGCCTTTTATGCCTACAGCAATGCTATTCTTACAAGCAATTGCAAACTTAATGTTATACTAGTAAACTCAGCGATGCTCTTGGCAGAATTATCAACTGGTGGATCACTTGCAGCTTTATAATTCAGGATTGAAAAACTATATTGATAGCGTCTTTATTTCCAAAATGAGAACAGAACTACTCGCCAATACATGGAGTAGAGTAAGTCGCGATTCTTTTAGTCGTAGACAGGAAGAACTACAGTAGAAAATTTCCGCACTGTGTCTGTTGGCAAGCGGGGTGCACTCAGCCCTTGTAAGGCAAACTGAGGAGCTATTTGATTGAGAAGTCGCGGCTCCGGTCTCGTAAACTGACATACGGCTGGGAGAACGGTGTGCTGACCACATGCGCCTCCATATCCGCATCCAGTAATGCCTACAGGCTGAGGGCGACACGGCGGCCGGACGGTACCGTTCAGCCTTCATGGGCTTTTCGGTCGCAGTTTAGTTTTTTAGTCGAGGAAATGGAGAAATACAAGACAAGAAGACGTCGTATCATGGATCGTGTTTACGTTTATGGTGCAGCACGAGAGTGTCTAATATGTTTCCTATTCCGCAGTCACTCCCAGCAGTAAGTACGACCATGGGGAACTCTTTGTCACCATAGTTTCAAAGGTTTTGGAGCTCAGTTCTACGAATTTTTTCTTGACATTTATCGCTTCTTTCAGCTATCATAATTATTCATGTATGCGAAATATTTCAAGTTTCGACATGGTCCAGCTTCGACTTGTAACCCTATAACTAGTTGGACGAATCAGTTCAAAGGTCATAGGTACCTATAGTTTTGCTGCAAAGTTGCAGCGGACCCCGCCAGACCAGTCTATCATCTGGAAGGAGACAGTATCAAATGTAGTCCCAGTTTGCTGGTGTAATCTAATGAAGTGGTACGTGGGACACAAAGCACCGCTGATGGCTGCATACTGTCAAAACATCGTGAATTGATTGTTTTGGCAAAACATTCTAATTGCGATCTGTTTATTTTTCACTAGATGAAGATGTTTTAGACAAATAGAACTAATTGCTCGGCCAGCACTATTTACGTACTTTTCGCCCTATCGTCTATGTCGATCCCCGGGACCACGCCTCTGGTTTCTGGCAGTAACTGTTGACTGGTGTTGGAATTTGAGCTTTGCTTTCCGCTGCGCCGGTCATTGTGATTCGTGGCGCGGCTCCTGGCTACCTGTGTAACGTAGAGCCGCAGGTAGCTACAATGGACACATCTGTAAGCAGTGCAGCCACCGCGGCGGGCGGCACAGACGAAAATTACAATTACGGAAGGTTGGCAGCGCGACAAGTGCGGGCACGCGGTGGAATCCTCGGATCGCGCCCGCTTCGCCTCTATTGTTTCCTCTCGGAGGTCGCCGCTGCGCCAACACGAATTATGCGTCTGGGTGGCTTGTGATCTTGCCTGTTGTGGAGAGCTGCATAATTGCCATTACGCACGAAGGTACATTTTTTTTTTTTTGTTTGTCCCACGGGTATTTATCCGCTTTCATATGCGACTGTTGGCGTAGAAGGTTAAAGGTGAATATTAAAGCAACAAAGAATGCGACAATTGGTCACTCAAAAGACACACACACGGTTTGTTACATGTAGTTGGTGAGTTCCACACTAGTCTCATATGTTGCGTTTTCCACTGTACTGCGGACGAATACTCGCTGTACAATCGTCCGAAGCAGTTACGGCTTCCGAATGACGAAAATGTTACTTTTAGGGCTTCTTAAACTGTAAATAAATGGACAAAGCGTATTATATGCTCATGCTTTATTTAGTTCCAAAGAAGGTTATTGGACTAGCAAAAGGTATTAGCTTTGCCGGTAACAGATTTCCCAATACCTGTGCACAATAAAGCATAAGGAAAAGCATCGCATTGTGAACATATTGTTAATGTTGTGAGTCAATAAAAGTGCACATTTAAATACGGCACTTACATTCACAAACACGTCAATATGTCGCTTTCTCGGTTTGTTTCTATCTGCCAGTCACAGCACTGAACATTGTCCTAGTTCTGGCTGCACGACAAATCACTGAGCGTGTTTATTTCAGTACATACGTAATATTATTTTTACTATTTTGAGAAAGATGTGTCTGGTGGTAGCCTGATACGTAGCGTAGCCCGAGATCTAGGTTAGGTTTAAAGGTGATAAATTATGAAATTTAGTTTTGAGTTGGCGAAGGCAATAAACGAGGTTCCATAAGGAGCTAATACGCTACTCCTGCAGCATGAATTCAGTTGTTTTATCTATCATATCGCACCCCGGCAAGAACAGTGACACAACTCAAAAATAGAATACTTGAGGGAAATCGACTTGCAGAATATTATAAAACTTATATTGACATAGTATAAGGGTTCTTTAAATTTAAAGTAAGTAATTTTGGCAGTAAATTCCATTATAGTCAATGCAACAGTAATATTTTGATGTAGTTCTGTACTCGTCGAATGTGAGGTGTTATCAGACAATTATTAATTCTCTGAAAATGTCACTTTTCATGTTTTTCTAAAAAACATTTTTGTTTTTGTTATGAGCCCTCAGGTAATACTTTTCCACTTTACCACCTCAAATAACGTACTACTTTTTTACTTGCTGTAATATAATACGTCATTCGGATCGCCATCATGTAAAATTAGTGCCCAATTTAAAATAAAAAATGAAAAAAATGAATTTGTTTTATTAGGAAAATACAAAACGCAAGATTATAATTTATGAAAATTAACACGATTTAAAATTTAGTCAGGAACATCTTGAGATGTAATTTAAGGAAGAAATTATACGAAAACACAGAATCGTAAGTGGGCGTATACAATGTAAGAGTTCTTTTAACCGAGAAAAGTGATTCAAATTAACTTTCTTTGTACTAGAAATTTCCATTTTTTTCTTGGACACTGCAAAGCACGAAATTTCGTAATCTTTACAACAGCAGTAATCATCAAAACAGTGTCTGTTGTTTCAGATATGCACGTAATGTAAGATACAGACATTGTATAAATACAGACATTGTAATAATCAGTAATATTAATAATTACGTTCAAGTTGACTTATACATGAAAAGTTTCACAATTCAGAATGTGCCTCTTTTCCTGAATGACCCATGCACTCCTGCCATGAGGCAGCTTACAACTAAACTGACACAAGTGTCGCGAAGTGGGCGGATTGCGAGATAGAGGCTGACATTTTTCATGCTCGTTGGGGCACTGACAAAATCTAATAATTGCCGTTTATTGACTTGTGTCACTTTTCTTGAGCCAGGGTGCGATATATGAAGTCAGAGATGTTTGCGTGACGTCGCATTTTATGATCTGTGGTTGGCTGATACATGCAAACCGGGCAGGCGCCATGCTGATCTACTTGTTTGCTAAGCTAAAGTGTCTTATTAATGATTTTCGTATTTATACTTGCGTACCACTAAAATATGCGGTTAGTTGACACACTGCATTAAAGGTCTCTCCTAAATGCGCAATTTTTAGTAAGATACAGCAGACAGTAGACTGCAATACTACTATTTTGCCATTGTGTTGTATGTTTGTAAAGGTTGCCCAAATCCAAAGCACGTACACTGTTGGCCAAAAGACCGCTGACGATTTTGGCTAGTGGCCCCAAACAATTACTTCTTGTGTGTCCAGTCAGAGAGGAAAGGGTAGTAGTTTTCTGGAAATACCTCATAGAAGTACGTTACCATTATAGAAATTAGGAAAACTGGTGCTATAAAGATGCCTGCGGATCTTCTTATCTTTTTCCCGGCCTTTATCCGGTATCTTCACGGGGTCCGCATTTTTATCTGAATTTTGCAATGTTAATGGTAGAGGTGACCGGATGCTCTTTTTGTCATACCCTCCACCCCCTGCGGAAAGGAATTTTGTTACCCCCTGTGTCCATTGTTATGACTTGTGAAAGTCTGAGAATGTTCTCGAAATGTTTGCAGTTCGCGTAATTGAGGTGGGATATAGATTCCAGCTCTTTATTCACCTATTCGAATGTGGGAAACAACCTAAAAACCAAATCCCAGAAGACGTCTTTAATCTGGCAGGCGGTTTCGATCCGGGACTGGCGCCACTTCCTCAAACCCGGAAGCGTCGTGCTAAAACTCTCGTCTACCACGGTGGGTCATATGCGGGTTTGAAGATAATGACAATAATTCGTTTCTACACCTGCATGGACAAGATAAAACTATAATAACTATAATTAAAGAATAGTTTTCGTTGGCAGCATCGTCATACGAGGAGTACGGATTTGGGAGTAGGGCTGCCAAACTGTGTTTTCTACGTCCTCATTTAATGTACGCTAGTGTGAGAAAATTATAAACACCATGTTCTCTAGGTTTGCCGATTTCTGTTATTATCCGCATGAGAAACAGTTACTACTGCTCCAAAGATTTAGCCTTAGGTAGTAACGGCACTAAATCCATTGCCTGAAGTTGTAATGATTTCTGCAGTGTATGCATTGTTGGCAAAAGGAAAAAAAAAACAGAAAATGATGTCGTAGTTCGGGGTGTGTAACAAAGAATTGGATCTTTATCATAGAAATTCCTTGGTTGTTGCTGTTGCAGTATTCGTGTGCATTTGTACTACTTATGGAAGCCTTGAATTATGTTGCGGGTATAATGTGAATGATAAGAAACAGGAAAAAAGTTTCTCATTTTTCGAAGTCAGAAGTTGTCTCAGAGTTAAAGGAGTGTAAGTGTAACAACTGACAAGTTTTCGTAACTAGAGCAGTTACGAAAGAATTAAATGTAAGTCTACAAAGAGTTCTTCTTACTGGGCAGCAGCATCTCTGTAAGTCCCTTTTGCAAAATGATGAAACCGCAAAACAGTTGCTTCGTACACAATCTTTTATTGTGCACATGACCGCTTTCGGAACACATAAAGTTCCAGCATCTGGTGTAAATTATAATAATGCAAACATTGTGTTACACGAGACTGCGAGGGACTCCTGAAGTGTGAAATATCAGCGAAAGAGCTATAGGGCTAAAATTTCTAAATTAAAATAAAATAAATTAAATGAGGCCACAGGACGCTACTCACAAGTAAAATCACTTAACTGTCTGAAGTCATCCTCACCCCAATGTTGTCATGGAACCAAGTGTTTCGTGACAAGGATAAAAGGTATCTAAAAAAAATCCGAGAAAAACAGACATCACGAAAATGCAATAAAGATTGCTGAGGGGGGGGAGAGAGGGGGAGGGGGAGGGTGAATCACGTATTGTCTGGAATTACTTACATAAGTTCCATAAAAACCGTCCCCCCGTGCTACCTGACAGGGAACACAAACATTAAAGCTATGTAATAGTGAATACTAGTCGTGATTACTGAGGCCCACATGACCCATAGCGCAGGCGTGATATGAATCAGAGATTGGTGAACTGTTTGGACTGGAAAAGCGGGGAATAATAGCAGAAAGGAGACTGAACCACCACAAGACTGAGAGAGAACAGATCCGTACATAAAAAAGGGAAAAATGTTATGTTGTGTGGACACCTTAACGTGCCTGGATAATGTAATAATTAACTAAAATATTTTTTGTGATATAGGTCAGTGCGTTTTTTGATTGTATTGAGGAGATAGGAATGAAGTCTTTTTAAGATTTCAATTTCTTCCAGGACATTGAGTATCCGACCTTCCTCTGCAGCGTGTAAGACAGTTAAGTTATCGCTAAGTTGCAGCAGCTGATGCTAGTTGTCAGTCAAAGGCATTGTCAAAGATGACTTGGAACTGACCAGGTCTTTACGTTCTTTAAACATCGTGTAAAAATTCTTGCCTGTCTGACCAATGTATATGCTCTTACACAACTGGCTTTTATCACACTCAGTACGATACACTGAGAGATAGGAAAATTTTAGCCAAATAGTTCTTTAGCTGATATTTCAGACTTGATAACGCCCAGCCATGTGTCACTCAATATTTTCATTATTACAGTTTATACCGGATGATGGAACTTTAAGTGTTCCGAAGCCGGTCATGTACACAATAAAAGATTTTGGTTAAAGCAACAGTTGTGCGATTTCTTCATTTTACATAATGAATGTATATCTGTCAGTGTTACCGAGGATGAGGAAAAATAACGTATTGGAAGAAATTATTGAGGCCAACTGCTTAGTTATACAAGAAGGCTGGAAGAGTAGCAAGGAGAAAGGAGAGCAGGGATGTAGGCCTTCTTTATCGGAAATGTGTTGCTTGTGTTATGTAAATTCGATGCGTGGTTGGAGCGAAGCGTCACCTTGTGTGTGGACATGAAGCGGATTTATCTTGAGATATGCGCAATATTTTGTGTATTAACGGCCGGCGCGTTAAAGGGTAGAGCAGCAAAGTCGTCTAGACTCAGTGCCTTTCATTTTCACTGTCTATAGCCGTGGCACTGCGTCAGTCTTCACCTTGGGTGCGGTTATACTTTGGAATGCTTGTATTTATACCTTCTTCACAATCACTGTCGTATTTTCTTCTTTTCTTGTACTTACGCTAGGCTAAGAGCTGTACGCTATTGCTCACAAGCAACAATACAGTATGCGGTAGCTCCTGCAGCAGATGTTGCTGTGTTCCAGTGGTAACAGCCGAAAGCGCTTCCACGAGCTGTTGTGTAGGGATTAAATTTTCAGCATGATGGTTTCACTTGTATTCACTTTTTATTTACTTATTTATATTTTTTCTTTGTTCTTCGCCCTGTGTTGGAGGAATATCTTGGCATGATGCAGATTGTAACTAGAGGAAAACTCCGACGGGACGATAATAGCGCTTGCAGTTTTATGTAAATCACAGCTGTACTTCCCGCCGGCACTGAGAGCAACTCCTGATGCAGCATTCAACTGCGATTCTTCAAGTGCTGCGCATGAAAGAAGCCTCGGACATGATCAAAAAACGATCCCATTTCCATGTATGTATATGAATATTTCGTCCATGAGGGCTGTGACTGTTGAACAATACAAATACTACAGTTTATTGCGTCAGTAACTTATATTTCCATTACGTGTATCGGTGGTTCCCATCATCATCTTCGGGTGCAGCTACATTGCTGGTGTTGGTGAAGAGTACATTTTTACACAGTAGTATCTAAGTGGAAGACTGCTTTTGTTGCGTTTTTTGTAAGAGTCACGTTTTTTTTAACTTTAACAGTGTCTTTTCTGAAAAAAAAAAAGAAACAAATCTATCTCCATCAACGGATGCAACATAGCCAACCTTTCACGTAGTCTGCTGCTGCGAAAATGTGGTTGTGCTCGTCACTAATACCAGCTATGTAATTACACGATTTTCCACCTGATGATGACGGTGTGAACCACCGAGGCACGTAGTGCAAAAATAAATACTTTACTGACGCAGTGAACTGTTTCTATTTATATGTTCTGTGTGTTCCGCAAGTCACTGTATTGTGCATTACGGAGCACACGTCCTATAGACGATGAATTTCTGTCCTATACCATTCGCGTGTTCAACGAGTAAAAATTTCTTTCTGCACGCTTCTGTACGTACCCAGTCTCTGGTATTGTATTCTATTCCTACCCGATATACACAGTGCAATGGAGGCAGTAGAATTACAACTACTGGTTGTGTAAATTCACTTAATACTCGTAGAATTTCGCGAGAGCTACATCCCTTTCTTAAGAATTTTCCTAAGCGCCTATGTTGGTTTCTTGTGGGCTGTACTAATTAGCTACGATCCTAGCAGCGCATCTCTGAGTGCTTTGGGGTCTGTTCAAATAGTAGTCCCGATTTCAATTGTTGACAAAACTGCGTTTTCTATTTCGTGAAAATATCTGTTCGCTGCCACACAGTCGTTGCAGTTTGTATCCAGTCATTCTGCAAAACATCCACATGTACAAAATTAAGTTTCTTCCGTACACAAATAAAGCTTGAAGACGTTGAAAAAAGTTGAGGTACCTCTACAACTATTGATATGTAGTAGTTTCAAACGATGGCTATGATCCATCAACGTAGATGTCGCTACCTGGTGTATAAACTGCTTTCCATAAATTAGAAAAATAACAGAAACACCAATAATTCTGGAAAACAATACGACTGATCCAGAAGTTCAGTATGATCGGTCATCTCTACTTACTTACCTCGTCCCTATTAGGATTATCTGTGACGCTCGTGGGAGTCGTCTTGCTGCTCGAAGTCTTCCTTCCTGCACTCTACCCGTGCTGATAAATAGCTTTCACTTGATGTGAAGCTTATAAATTCCATCATCAACAGCATCACCCATCACAATATTTGCTGTGTTGTTTGTCGGGTAATTACATTTGGTATTAATTTTTCTTGTGCTGCCTCAATTTATACATTGAATTTGTGCGTCTCAAACATTTTTTAATTTGGAGCATAAGTTCTTTATCGGGAACTGTGTTTTAATATTTATTTTATGCGGTGGTATATGTTGTATACTTCAACTGAGTTTCGTTACGTTTAACAAGTAATGTTTTCATTTATCATCAATCAGTACAGTGGAGTTGCAAGGTCAAAATTTGAAGCGTGGCCTTGGTTCCGTCCTTCTCACTTTCTCAGCCTTCAGCAGCCACGCGTGTGGTTGAATTCCCCCTGAGTGCGTGTGTCGGAGGCTTCCACGAAAACCAGGGCACGCACCGCTGTGTGTGTGCGCGTGCGTGCATATTACATGTCAGGCCGTCGCGCCCCAGCTCCAGCGAGAACACGATCATTTCTCCACGTAACGCAGATATAGTCATGACTCTGTAGCTCCGCCTAAAAAGAGTGTACTAGAAATGCTGACATTGAGTTTGTTTATACTTCCAAAAAATGCCCACAGTAATAAATGCAGTGTGATTCAAATACTAAATGCATTGTGATTCACAGAAAAGTGACTGCTGTTTATCTTCACAATTACCATCAAAATCCGCAGCACGATACCAGTTAATTCAAATGAGCAGATGCTGCGATTCTGTCCCGTGGATTTACAGCAGCCATGCGCTTCGTGAGAAATAGTGGCAAGTATCAGTAAGGTTCCAGAAAAAGTTGGAGAAGACAACAAGAAAGCAATGGTATTCGCGGATGACTTGACGATCTGGGGAAGCAAGGAGGAGGAGATTCAGGAACAGTTGGATGCTTGAGAAGAAACTGTGAGACAGTGTAGAACCAAATTTAATGTGAGCAGTTGTGGGGTCTGGGTTACAACTAGAAAGAAAGATACACCAACTAGAGGAATAAGGATTGGACCTGAACAATTGAAGAAGGTGGAAAGTGTCATGTACCTGGGAAGTGCGATAGAGGAAAATGGAAGAAATCAGAAAGAGATCAGTGAATGTGGAAGACAGGCTGAAGCATTTCTGCGAGATGCTAGGAGCCTGGATTGGAAGAAAGACGCCCCACACAAAAAATGCTGAGAAGTGATATGTAGAAATTACTACATCTCGATACTGACCTATGCATCTGAAATATTGGTGATGGACAAATGAGATGTAGCAGATTACATTACAAGCATCTGAAAGGAAGTTATTCGGAAGTAGGATAGGGGTAACAAGAGGAAATAGGATGAGTAATGGTAGAGTAAGAGGATTCGTGAAAAAGGAACCCTTGCAAACATCAAGGCTAAAACTGTATTGGTACTTAAAGAGAATGGAAAACAACAGGCTTCCCAAGAAGATACAGAAATGGAAATGCGAAGGGAACGACCAAGGGGCAGACTGAGAGATAGACGGCTGAAAAGTACGGAGGCGTGTGCTGAAAAAAAGAGACGAGGACTGGACAAGTGTGGAGACATGAAGACGCTAGTAAAACGGAACTGGATGGCGAGGCTTATGTTCTAAACAGACTCAGCGCGGGACTGAAAACTGTTCAAGATCGTTGTGATCATTGTGATCAGACATGCCATTATGATGCTTTATAGACTGAGACTGTCGTAAATCTGAACGTTGCCGTACTAGGCGTGAAGCTATTAAGAGGTGGTATGGCTTACATTCCGACTGGCAGGAAAGGATAGACTTGGTACATGAACTTCCAGTTTTTCGTGTATGCAGAGCACCGCTATTGGCGAAAGCCATGTTGAGTGCCAACAAAGTAGCAAGCACTAGCCCACGTAGCTACGAAGCAGTGAAATTATGCACTATAGTAAAACTGAGTGCCAAAATCTCTCTCTCTGGTATGAGGGGATATCCACAAAAAAACAGGAACTATTTTTAAAAGCTATATATTTTCAAAACAACCTTATACCCTTTAAAATACTCTCCATCATAATTAATACATTTGTCTCATCTGTGCTTCCACTGTTCGAAACATTTTTTGCAGTCATTTTTAGAAATGGCTGACAGATTCTTCCTCATTTTTTGACTTCTTCGGTGTCGTCGAATCGGTGTCCTTTCATGCCCCATTTCATGAGTGGGAATAAGGAAAAGTCGCACGGAGCCACGTCAGGCGAGTAAGGCGCGTGGGGCAGCGGAAACATGCCATTTTTAGCCAAAAACTGTCTTGACAGAGATGGCTGTGTGTGCAGGTGCGTTGTCGTTGTAAAGAACCAGTTGCTGTCTGCCACAAATCGCTCTTTTTTGACGGACACTGTCGTGCAATCTTCTTAAAATTTCCAAATAAAAGATTTGATTGACGGTCTGACATGGGGGAACAAAGTCTGAATGAAGGGGGAACAAAGTCTGAATGAACGGCGCCCTTGGCATCAAAAAAACAAATCAGTATTGTTTTGAAGTTTGATTTCACTTGTCGACATTTTTTTGGACGGGATGACGATGACGTCTTCCATTGGCTTGACAGTTGCTTTGTTCCTGGGTCGTAACCATAGCAGCATGACACATCAGCAGTAATGACCTTTGACAGAAAATCCGAACCAGTTTCAAGCTGTTGTTTCAAAGCACGTGTCTCAACTCGACGTTCCTTTTGATTGTCAGTTACATCCCGAGGAGCAAACTTGGGAGCAACCCTTTTCATTCCCCAAATATTCTGTTAAAATTCGCTGAACCGAGTTCCAAGGTAACCCACTAATCTCTGAGAGGTGATGAATTGTCTGTCGGCTGTCTGTGAGCACAAGTTCTAGATTTTTTTCAACATTTTCGTCGATTCGGGCAGTTGATGGACATCCAGAACGAGGTTTGTCGTCAGTCGTCATGTTGCCATATTTAAACCGAGCAGACCACTCTACACTTGAGTTTTTCCCATAGCGTCATCTTGGTGAGCTGTTTCAACATAGCAATAACAATCACTGCAGATGAACAGAAAATGTCAGGTCGATAACACAGGCGACACTGGTAATGAGTTGCGCTGTACACGCTTAGCGGCAGAAATGCGTACTACAGGAGCCCCGCCCACGGCAATGTTATTCCTCTTTTTTAGGTACCCCCTTTATATATATATATATATATATATATATATATATATATATATATGTGTGTGTGTGTGTGTGTGTGTGTGTGTGTGTGTGTGTGTGTGTGTGTGAAGTGCTTGCAAACTTCTACGTCCACATGAACCTTCGTAAACAATTCATAGAGATTCAAGTAACCATGAACTATCTAAAAAAGAATAGATAATAGTAACGTTAAAAAACTTGTATTTACCTGTTTTTAAGAGATGCTGATAGCGGTGACCATGGGCATTCGAGACATGTTGCCGCTTCAGAAGCAATTCGACTACAGTTGATTAATCGGTGTATGAGGCATACTGGTTTTATACGGGCACCTTGTATAATTATTTTTATTTTTTTCTAGATACCATCACCGAACCACGCTTTTCATCATCACGAGTATCGGCTGTTGTCCTGCTTGCATTTTACAGGCATTCCCGGCGGATCTGTTGCAAATACGTAAATTTTTCTAGTTTGCCGCCGTGCAACAGTTTGTAAATCCCACGATATTTGTTAGAAGGACCTGTTTGACAGGTGGTTCGGTACTTCTTCCTAAGGCGTCTCGCGGTGACGTCGAAATTTATCGGGATCACGAAACGAAACCACGCTTGTGCAGTAAACCTCGTACAACTGGACAAAAGAGCTTATTTAATTAAAACGGGAGAAACAAGAACTTCAGACTACAAACCCGTCGCGGGCCATTGCCGAGATTTAATTCAGCTTTTAACCACGGCAACGCCCGGTTGCGCAGCATTGCCCGCGGCGCAAGCGCGGAAGGACTCTTTTTAGATTCCCGGTACGGGGCACTATGAGCGCTTTTTCGTCCAGCTGTAAGAGGTATTCTGTTCAGAAGTGTTCCCTGTTCGCGGCCCAGACAACTTTGTACGCCGTCACAAGCTCCTCACCAGTCGCATCTGCGGCAGTAACTACCGCAACCAGCGGAAGATATCGAGCACTTGCTTCGAAGAAATGTTGTGATACTTTCACATTGTTATCCAACGGAGGCTCCAGAAATGCAGATTTTTGCAATCCATCTACATATTTGCACTGGCGATGAGAGATATGGTGCAGCTAAGAGTGGCTTCACAAAGAGCTAAAAAACACCGCAACTTATTCGACTTTGGTACCGATGAAGTGATACGACTGGACGTTTGCTTAATTTGTTCCAGTATTTTTGTGTTCAGTACGGTAATTAATGCCATCCAGTACACATATAATTGACAGAGCCGGCTCGTCGTTTGATTAACTGCGTGTGAGAGCCCGGAGCGTGGCTCGGTCTGGCAGCTGTCATTAATCAAGTATATGACGTCGTCATGTGTCGCAAGCGGCGACAAAAAGCGGCGCTAATTGGCGCCCTGGCCTGACCGCCTGGTCTCGCGTTTCCCACTTTGGTGCCTCCCCCTCCCCCTCCCCTACCCCAAGCACAGCACAGCTCCGCGGTTCCCAGCATACCCGCTAAAGCCGGCCAGCTCGTCGGTTACTCTCATACCACTGGTTTGGCCGGATTGTTCCGGTTCCTGCTGTCACCATGCCCATGCCCAAGCATCTTTATGGCTGCTTTAGCGTTGTGTCTCTGCAACAGCAAAAGTTGTTACTTTTTCTAGGGCAATTTGTTGCTACGTGTTATATTTGCAGTAACAATGACGGGAAAAAATCGTAATGCCAAGGAGTTACGCGACATAAACGAAAGCTGGTAGGCGTGTTTGTTCATCTGAGAAATGATATGTACCGGGTGATCAAAAAGTCAGTATAAATTTGAAAACTGAATAAATCACAGAATAATGTTAATAGAGAGGTACAAATTGACACACATGCTTGGAATGACATGGGATTTTATTAGAACCAAAAAAATACAAAAGTTAAAATGTCCGATAGATGGCGCTTCATCTGATCAGAATAGCAATAATTAGCATAACAAAGTAAGACAAAGCAAAGATGATGTTCTTTACAGGAAATGCTCAATATGTCCACCATCATTCCTCAACAATAGCTGTAGTCGAGGAATAATGTTGTGAACAGCACTGTAAAACATGCCCGGAGTTATGCTGAGGCATTGGCATCGGATGTTGTCTTTCAGCATCCCTAGAGGTGTCGGTCGATCACGATACACTTGCAACTTCAGGTAACCCCAAATCCAATAATAGGACGGACTGAGGTCTGGGGACCTAAGAGGCCAAGCATGACGAAAGTGGCGGCTGAGCACACGGTCATCACCAAACGACGCGCGCAAGAGATCTTTCACGCGTCTAGCAATATGGGGTGGAGCGCCATCCTGCATAAACATCGTACTTTCGAGCAGGTGTTTATCAGCCAGGCTGGGGATGATGCGATTCTGTAACATATCGGCGTACCTCTCACCCGTCACGGTAGCAGTGACAACACCAGAATCGCGCATTTCCTCGAAGAAAAAAGGCCCGAAACGGTAGATGTGGTATATCCAACCCATACCGTGACTTTCTCGTCGTGCAGTGGAGTTTCCACGACAGTTCTAAGATTTTCGGTAGCCCAAATTCTGCAGTTGTGGGCGTTGACAGACCCTCGGAGCGTGAAATGAGCTTCGTCGGCCCACAACACGTTACTCAACCAATTGTCATCTTCCGCCATCTTTTGAAACGCCCACACCGCAAATGCCCTCCGCTTCACTAAATCGCCAGGTAACAGTTCATGATGCCGATGGATTTTGTACGGATAGCATCGGAGGGTACGCCTAAGTGCCAACCAAAGAGTAGTGTATGGAATGCCGATGCGACGTGCGACTGCAAAGCGCTGACTTCCCCGTGCATAGACGAACCCGCTACAGTCTCCATTTTGTCCTGAACTGTCTCAGCAGCATTACGCCTGTGCTAGGTCGGCCACTACGGGGACCATCGTATAAACAATCAGTGGCTTCGAACATCGAAATCAATCACGCCACAGCTGCATTTATCAACGGACCTTTACCCGTTCGAATCCCCTTCCTGTAGCGATAGGATCGTAACGCTGAACTAGCACATTTCCCATTCTGGTAATACAGCTTGACTAAATCGCCTTTTCAGGTAACGTCAACATGCTGCGACTGCTGGCGCATCTGATTCTCTCTCTCATTACAGCTCCTTTTATGCACGATTGTCATGCGCAGTCACTGACGGTTTGCTGTCCAGCGCCATCTGTCGGACATTTTGTGAACTTTTTTTTGTTCTAATAAAACCCCATGTCTTTCCAAGCATGTGTGTAAATTTTTACCTCTCTATCTACATTATTCTGTTGTTTATTAAGTTTTTAAATTTATACTGATTTTTTGATCACCCGGTATTAAAATTTCGCTCCATTCGATAAGAGTGGCTCTACTAGCGTTATTATGATGATGAAAAACAGGGTTGGTTTGCATACACTACGCAACAGTCGTGAGCTTTAGTTAACTTTTGAGATTGGGCGTCGTGTGTTGATGTTAGTCAAGAATGCCTTTAAGGCGACAAGGCACCGTTATCAACAAATCACTTTGAGTTTGAACAAGGTCGTGGAATAGGTTTACGAGAAGCTGGATATTCCTTGTGCGATGCGGCAGGAGTGTAGCCACTGTACATGATTGCTGGCAGCGCTGCTGGCAACGGTGGTTGCAAGAATCTGCGGTCACAAGAACACCTGCCTCCGGCGGCCACGTGGCACTACCGAGATGGAACACCATCGTCTTCAACGTATGGCTGCCGCATCGTACTGCGTCTTTAGCAGCTACTGGAGCAGCATTTCGCATCACAGTGACACAACGAAATGTTACAAATCGGTTAGTTCAAGGACAATTCTGAGCCACACGCCCTGTTGCTTGCATTTCACTGACCCCGAAACACAGTCATTTTTCGACTTCGGTGGTGTCAAGCGAGAGCTCACTAGAGGGCAGGGTGGAGCTCTGTTGCCTTTTTTGTGGAAAATTGGTTCTGCTTCGGTGCCAGTGATGGCCGTGTCTTGTTTACAAAGAGGCAAAGAGGCCAGTTGAGGCCCTGCAACCAATCTGTCTGTGTACTAGATGCCCTGGATCTACACCTGCAGTTACGGCGTGGGGTGCGATTTCGTATGACAGCAGGAGCACCCTCGTGGTTATCCCACATACTCTGACTGCAAAATTGTATGTCAGTTGACTGATTCGACCTGTTGTGCTGCCATTCATGTACAGCATGAATAGCATTCCAGAGGGTGTTTTCCAACAGGGTAAAGCTCGCCCACATACTGCTATTGTAACCCAACATGCAGCGGAGTGTCGACACGTTGCCTTGGCATGCTTAGACACCATATCTGTCCCCAATCGAATACATAGGGGACATCGTCAGATGATAACCCAGGCGTCATTCGCAAACGGCGTTAACCGTCCCTTTATTGACCGACCAACGACCAGGTGTAACAGGTTTGAAATTCCATCCCACAAACTGACATCCGGCACCTGTGGCACACAAAACATCCACGTTCTCATGCTTGCCTTGTACGTAGTGGCAGTTATATCGGTTATTAATGTATTGGCATTTTACATTTGCAATGGTTTATATCAAGCTTCCATTAACCTGTGATATTGCAATATTAATTATTTAAATATGGTACTTAGACAAACGCATCCCTGAAATTTCGTTATTCTACATTAGTTATTTTTGGTGCCGCGATTTATGTTTCAGTCAGTGTATATCGACATGACTACCGCAATTCTTGGCAGAGGAATATAGAATCACTTTCGTACTATTTTTCTACTGTCCGCTTTCATAATAGCATGTGAGAAAAACGAGCCCATAAATTTTCGTTTGTTAGCTCCGATTTCTCTGTTTTATTACGATGGTCATTTCTCCCTATCTAGGGGCAATTTCGCTTTCGTAGGAGAAAGCTCATGATGGAAATTTCGTGAAAATATCTCTTCACAACAAAAAGTACCTTTGTTTTAGTGATTGCAAAGTAAAGCCGAGTGTCATATCCGTGACACTATCTCTCCTATTTTGTGATAATACAAAACGAGGTGCACTACTCTGAACATTTTTGATGTCGTCCGTCAGTCCTACCTGGTAAGAAACCAAAACCGCGCAACAGAACTGCAGAAGATGACAGACTAACATAGTGTAACTAGTCTCTTTAGTATATTTGCTTCATCTTTTATGTGTCTCTCAATAAAGCGCAGTATTTGTTTCGCCTTCCCAACAACATTTTCTATGTGATGGTTCCAATCAAGTGATTCGTAGCAGTAATGCCAAGGTAACATTTAAATTTGCGTGATTTTCCGTGTAACGGAAATTTAACGGATTCCTTTTATTACTGGTGTGATGATTTCACGCTTCTTATTGCGTACAGTCAGTTGCCACTTTTTACACCCTACATATACCTGTTTAAATCATCCTTCGATTGATTTTGATCTTCTAATGGCTTTATATATCGGTAAACGATGCCCCTTAACACTTCCTAGGGAAATCCCAGATATCACTTCTATTCCACTCGATGACTCTCTGTCAATTCTAAAATGGTTCTGAGCACTATGGGACTTAACTTCTGAAGTCATCAGCCCCTTAGAACTTAGAACTACTTAAACCTAACTAACCTAAGGACATCACACACATCCATGCCCGAGGCAGGATTCGAGCCTGCGACCGTAGCGGTTGCGCGGTTCCAGACTGTAGCGCCTAGAACCGCTCGGCCACCCCCCTTCTGTCAATTACTACGACATCGACCTGTTAGGTCTTTTTGCCATTAATGCACTATTCCGCTCAAAAGATAATATTAGTGAATGGATTGATACACTGTGCCACGAAGATTTCAGATGACATCTGCAGTTTGAAATAAAATACTCTGCAAACCGAAATTTTCATTGTGCCACGGGTACTGCGGTGCTTTGAAACATCCTGGCCGGCTAAATTTGTTCGCCTGCTCGCAACACAAACCTGGGACCTCGTCTTTCACGAATAATACTCTCTTACAACATACAATTCACGATCCGTCTTCACAGTTTTACTTCTGCCACTGCCTCGCCTTCTACCTTCTCTTAGGCTTTGGCTAGTCACTTCTCCGCTGCATCCTTTCTTCCAGGACTGCTATTCCCTCAGGATATGCTGGAGAACTTCTGTGAAGTTTGGAAGATAGGAGAGAGGCCGTGACAGAAATAAAGGTGTGAGGGCGGGTCGTGAACTATATCTGGATAGCTCAGTCGGTAAGAGTACTGCCATCGAAACGCAAGGTTCCGAGTCCGAGTCGCGGTCCGGCACACAAATTTAACTTGTCATGAAGTTTCACATTAGAATTGTTGTATCAGAAAGAGAGGATACACATAAGGATATTCGACGGCAGCTTTCGCAGCCGTACCGAGGATGGAGAAAAATGTGGAAATATCAAGAACACAACACGTCACCACACCTTGTATGGGTAGTAAAACCGGTGGTATTCAAAACAGCCTCTTGTGTCCCGGAATGGATAAATACGGGTCCTTTATGTCTTTTAAGGGAATTTTATACCATTCTTCCTTCAAAATAGTGCACCCTTTTGTAGAAAATAGACCACAACGGTTCAATAGTATTGCGATCAGGTGGCTGCCTGCGGTGGCCAGGGGAGATGCGACAGTTCATCCTCATGCTACAAAGCGAGTCCCAACGATGCGAGCCGTATGGAAAGAGTCCCTGCAGTCTTGAAACACAGCGTGACTGCTATGTTGCTTGGGGGCACCAGCAGCAATACGCGTAACAGCTTTAATGCACGAGTCACGGAAAGCGACGCTCACGCGTTTCGTAGCAGCTACGCGGGGATTTTCAGGTATGCCCCAGACTGCCAGGAGGCGCACCGAGGACTACGAACCACCAGATACTTCGTCAGGCAACAGCAAGAGGTCACTGGCCGCATCGCAAGACCACGCCTACATCCGGTCACGAGTTACTAGGGGCAGCACGTCTCTTCCCGGAATATAGCTGTTGTTTAAGAAAAGCTAGGGATCATTGCGGACAGTCTCCGTAGGCGAGAGCTGGCCGACTCATGCGCCGACTGCTCGCAATCCCCCCAATTAAGATCTCGTCTATGTGCCATCGGGGACGACAGTGTAACGCCGAGAAGTAGACTTCTGCCTTAGAAAACGGCTCTCTTCGAGTGTTGGTCATTTCAGTGTTTAGTTCCGGCTCCAGGGAATTAGGTGGAGCCAAATCGGCAGAAATGTAGTTTGTTTGAAACCGCAGAAGAGGCGGAGTTAATTTGAATTATAAATTGTGACGAACAACTTTTTGGTTTTCGGAAGGACAATACAGAAGCTAGTGTACTCTGGGACTCACTTTCAACTGGGAAAAATATAGACAGCAAAGGACCTGGAAGAGCAGCTGAACGGAATGGACAGTGTCTTGAAAGGGGGATATAAGATGAACATCAACAAAAGCAAAACGAGGATAATGGAATGTAGTCGAATTAAATCGGGTGATGCTGAGGGTATTAGATTAGGAAATGAGACACTTAAAGTAGTAAAGGAGTTTTGCTATTTGGGCAGTAAAATAACTGATCATGGTCGAAGTAGAGAGGATATAAAATGTAGACTGGCAATGGCAAGGAAAGTGTTTCTGAAGATGAGAAATTTGTTAACATCGAGTATAGATTTAAGTGTCAGGAAGTCTTTTCTGAAAGTATTTGTATGGAGTGTAGCCATGTATGGTAATGAGACGTGGACGATAAATAGTTTGGACAAGAAGAGAATAGAACGTTTCGAAATGTGCTGCTGCAGAAGAATGCTGAAGATTAGATGGGTAATTCACATAACTAATGAGGAGGTATTGAATAGAATTGGGGAGAAGAGAAATTTGTGGCACAACTTGACTAGAAGGTGGGATCGGTTGGTAGGACATATTCTGAGGCATCAAGGGATCACCAGTTTAGTATTGGAGGTTAGCGCGGAGGGTAAAAACCGCAGAGGGAGACCAATAGATGAATACACTAAGCAGATTCAGAAGTATGTAGGTTGCAGTATGTACTGGGAGATGAAGAAGCTTGCACAGGATAGAGTAGCATGGAGAGCTGCATCAAACCAATCTCTGGACTGAAGACCACAACAACAACAACAGACACATTTAGCAATCAGTACTGGGAAACAAACATTGTACCATGAGATGGATCAGATAAGCAAAAATGGCCACACAATCCGTACCAGTAACGCGACCTTACAGAGTACCCATGGATCCCATCGAATACCACGACACGGCTGCCCAAATCATCACCAACCCCCCCGCCATGTTTCGCTCTTGGTGCAACACAATAGGACTTACCCGACCAAATGACTTCCTTCCATAGCTCCATAGTGTAGATTTTATAGCTTCGGGCCATGTTTTATAGCTTCGGCACCACATTTTCGTATTATGGGCACTCATATCGCCTAACATCTGTGACTGTGAGTTCTACAAGGTCAAACGTGTTGACGCAAAGTCGTTGCAACAAATGTCGGGCACGGTCGAATAATAAGACAGAAACATTAGCACAAAATGAATAGACAGAATGAATTGATATGGTGTTCCATACACGGTAAACTGAAAAATATTGCAGTCCACTTTAGACAACACAGCTGTGCATCTGAATGAAAGGATCAATTGTAGTCAGCCACCGGCACTCATTTTACAGATGCCAGTACCCCTGAAAGTTAGCGAGAAGCATGGAACAAATTCTTCGAAAATTTGTAGGTCTGTATCTGTAGCCTGAAAAGTGATAAAAGCAGTCAATTCGCCCTCTTCAAAGTATATAAACATTTATCATTAAGAATTCTAGAGAGCTTCGTAATACTTTGTGAGAATCTACTTTGCTATTATAGTCTTTATCTGCCCCTATACTTTTCTCACTGTTGCTCCTTGTATATTTAAATATATACTCTTCAGTACATCAACACGCGTTATATTAATATGCCTTGTCTTCTTTCAAGCGTTCGCTATAAATGAGGTCTTAAAGATGGATAAGTTCAAATAGGAAACGAAAGAGGAAATTAACTGACTTTATCTTTTCCAAATGAACAGTGCCGGCATTTTCCTATTAAAAGTTACTCGTGGCCAAATGGGGACATGAACTTTGCTCCTCCAGGATGCGTCTGTAGCAGAGTTGTAAAACTGTCGTACGCTACCACAGACCATCGTAAGTAAGCGTACGGTAGTTCTCCTAGTAGCAGTGGGTCAGTTAAGGTCGTATCCGCATCAGCTGTACATTAGGTGTGTTGCACACCTATCGGGCGTTACGGCGTATGTGATTAGTGTATTACTAGATTCCCCTAAAAACCAGAATCGTGTAGTGTCTAGAAACTGAGTAAGGATATATAAAAAGCTGATGAACCTATGGAACATTTTTGTTCTACATAGTTATGCTCTTCTCTGTTATTTAAAAGTAAACAGTATTTATAGCAAAATTGGAGTTTTCAATTTTTCATTTAGGTTTTATCGAAAATTATTGATTTCTAACGTGAAAAGGAGGAATGTTGTAGTAAAAATAAAGCAAACAGTATACAGTTATCATATAGCGCAAGAAAACGAACTTCTTCAACAAAAAGGTAAAATAAAAAAAAAAAAACAAAGTTCAAAATTATATCAAACATCAATATAAAACCTGTTTCTAATATTCATAAGTAATTTTTGCTTTCATCAATAATAACGGGAAACTTTTGCCTTTGAACATGATGAACATTCTGTGAATACAAAATAACAACAATAATGATGTATATTTTTATGTTTGTGCATGTAAAACGTATTTGCACCAAAAGTAATTGCTTTTCTTGCATAAAACCACAGAAGTTATTGGGAACAATCATTTTTATTAGCTGTATAAACTGTAACGAAACTGTAAGGATATAAAATACACAATGGGCTAACTCAATGGTATGCGTTTCTAATTATGCGCAAAACAAACAGTCAAACAAACACAGAGACAAAGAGCAGCTGTCGGCTCCCATTTTCTCTGCCGCACATTCCTTTATGTTTCTTTCCCTAACAAGGCTAGCAATATTACCGGTAATCCTACCATTTACTACGTCATTTGTTTAGTGTACCAAAACTACCGAACCAGAGTTTCAGAAGAGCGCAACTTCAGTTTGTAGCGTCTTAACCACTGCTATGGGTCGCAGGTTTTATAAGCTTTTTTTACATGCAAGCATTTTAAAGATTAATTCCGTCAAATTCTGAGAGGGAAAGAGGCTATAATTAACATTTAATGGTTGCTGAGTAGAAGCGTTTGTGTTAGTTTCTTTCGGTGAAAGCAGTCACTGCTATACGTTGCTTACATTTGAAGTTCATATTTTCGTTAATATGGGTAGACTGGTACATTCAAAACAGTTCGTAGACATATGGAATTCCGTTTTCTTTTTAATATGCGTGACACGGAAAAAGCCTACTCGCGCTGCCAGAAACGCTACATATGCGCCGCACGTGCCCCCTCGGCGATTCGGCGCGGCGCGGGTGCAGATGCTTTACATATGGCGACACATTTTCCCCTCGGGCTGCGTCGTTTGTCACGACTTAGCTCCGGCCCACAGCGCCACATGGCTCCCAGTTTACTGACGCAACCATTGATACCCGCGGAGAACACAATGTCGGATTACAGCACACCCCAGAGGCTACATCTGCGTATGCGCACAAGCTATACGTGTATTGTGCTATGCGTTCTTACAATAATCCGTATCGTAGGCGGCGTACACTACAGTCCGTTTTAAATTACTTGATAGTTGACACTTCACGGGTTGGAGCTGGTTTCCGCCAATGAGCGCGCTCAACATTACGCCTGAACCGTTCGCCGTTGGGAAACTACCACAACAAATGCTCAGCTGACTTCCATTGTTTGGCCAGTGCTGTGTATCAAACGTGCGTATTCCGTTACCATCGTTGGGTGTGTGTTTTTCGTGTGGTTTATGATGTCTGTTGAAATTGTTGTTGGGTTGTTTTTGGGGGAGGAGACCAGACAGCGAGGTCATCGGTCTCATCGGAGTAGGGAAGGAAGTCGGCCGTGCCCTTGCAAAGGAACCATCCCGGCATTTGCCTGGAGCGATTTAGGGAAATCACGGAAAACCTAAATCAAGATGGCCGGACACGGGATTGAACCGTCGTCCTCCCGAATGCGAGTCCAGTGTTCTAGCCATTGCGCCACCTCGCTCGGAGTCTGTTGAAATCCGAAAGGAAAGGGGCAGGCCCAGGATCCAGGATGCAAACACATCAGAGAAGAAAGCTGGGCAAGAAATTGCGTTCTAAGGACAATCGCGACAACTCTTGTGCAATGTGCGGGAATAATTTGAGAGGGAAATGGGGGCCCACTCTTACCGGTTTCCAAAGTAGTCGCGCGGACACCAGCCGCCGTTAATCCTAGTGAACCGACCGTATTTCGTGTTAGCAGAGAGAAATACGAGAATGAATGAAGCGAAGCAGGACCGTGTTGGCTTCATAAGCCGGGCAAGAAAAGAAGTATGCAGAAACGCATAACAAGTCTGGATACTTACGCACAAGACGCGATCCGGCGTCACATATACAATAATTATCATAAAAGAGATTGGCGTGCATTACATAAGCTTCGTGCAACACTGCATGAGGCCGAATTTTTTGAAGGCAGCAGTCTCAGCTTTAAATAGAAAAATATTTCAAGCCGTAAAATGTTGATGGAACAAGAAGACATAGCCGCATGGCGATGTGCAGATTTTTGCGCGAAATGAATGGTATTGATTTTGAGGACGTTGTTTGGATCTATGAGGCATGGGTGAATGCAGGTCATACTGTTACGAAATGTTGGAGTGAAGACAGTGGAGAAAGTATGGCACTCCTCACTGGATAATGTAGAATTACTCTTTTGCATGCTGGTACCTAGCACTGCTTTATTCCCGGCTGCCAACTGCTTTTCAGATCCAAGGAAACATCAGAGTACCATGAGGAAATGAGTGATGAAACATTTTTAAATTGGTTCCAAAATACGTAGTTACCAAGTTTAGAAAATCCGTCTGTAATTATTATCGACAATGTCCCATACCACTCAGTTTTAAAGGATAAGACTCCAACCTTGTTATCTCTAAAGGAAGATATTATTCAGTGATTACGACAACACAGAGTTATTGCTGATGTTTCATTGAAAACAGTAAAATTATTGGAATTCGTATCACTTCACAAGCCACGGTTTCCAATCTATGTTACGGAGAGGTTGCCTATAAACATGGACATAGTCATAAGACTGCAACCTTATCACTGCCACCTTAACGCTATTGAAATTATTTGGGCGCAAGTGAAAGGGTATGTCGCTCGCCAAAAGACAAAATTTACTGTGAGTGAAGTTCAAAAACTGAGGGGCCTGGAAGATGTCACCGAAATGGACTGGAAGGCTGTTGTAATGCATACGAAGCGAGTAATTGACGAAGCTTGGAATAATGAAGGTTTTCTCGAAGATGATGTTACAGAACTTATTATCACCTCCAGGCGCTCATCCACTTCGGTATGTTCCAGTGACTCTGACATGCGTGGTATCTACCCTCTTTCGGAGAGCGCAGCTACCTGCAGCTAGCAATCGGTGGAAGTATGCACAACAATAAGGTGTACTTTTAACAGTGTACGTTAATTCTACGTATCGTGTCTGTGTGGCCTCCTAAAGGCAGTATGAGGACAGATCTACGTAACCAATGAAAGCGAGAAATTACATTTTGCTTTTGACACTGATTTCTGTCTTCCGAGTTTGCTCGCAGAGGTTACCTTTAATCGCTGTGAACAAAGCGAGCGTGATGAATAGTTCTGCCCCACGTTGTTGACCGTCGTCTCCTCAAAAACATTGCACATCACGAGGCTGTGGTTACGTTAGCAGTTCAGTCGCTTGAAATAAGCTGTCGACAGAACTTGGTTTCCCAACGTACCTCAAAATGGCCACTGCCAACTTTGCTTCGCATTACACGTTAGAAAATGGGCCTCACCCGTTCAGTGATATTATCAATCCATAATTAATCGACCGCGTGAGGGCGCGTATTGACGTATTGTCAATACCAGAAGTATTGACGAGCAGTATTGATGGCCCCAATAATATTCTCAGTGCATACTGAGCTTGTGGGGTCGAGCATTGACGATTTGACATTAGAAGTTGGAAATTTGTGGTAAGTTCTGTGGGACCAAACTACTGAGGGTATCGGTCCCTAGCCTTACACACTACTTAATCTAACTTAACATAACTTATGCTAAGGACAACACACAAAGCCATGGCCGAGGGAGGACTCGAACCTCCGACGAGGGGAGCCGCGCGAACCGTGGCAATGCGCCCTAGACCGCACGGCTACACCGCGCGGCGGTTTGACATTATTGGCCAGTCAGGTGTTGGCAGAGCTTCATGGACCATGCCATACAGCGGTAATGTGCACTCTTCGTGTTATCAGTTCGTCTCTGAACATAACATCTCTCAGATTCAATTTTCTTTCTTTTAACAGAAAACAGTTTTAAAAGAACTATACAGTAGCCGTATTTAACACTTTACAGTGATCAATCGAGCATTCTCTGCGGCGTTGCTTTCTTCTTTAATTTGGAAACAAAGTGGGCCTCACCATGTACGATATATGCAATGGCTACGAAATACGTGCCAGGCTCGTCATATTATTTACATTAATTACCTGAATACATTATTGCAGTACAGATATAATTACTTCGCAGATTTCAATAACATTTTTGTGGATTGTGTTTTATGATATTACAGCACTAAATTTCAATCATTCAATTGACTTGTCTGTTGCCAGAAATCTCAGTTGCACGTAATCTCGTCGACAGCGATTGCCTCTCCGATTGACGAAGTTTGCCTTTCTATATTACGATGTATCAAAATTAATAGTTTGTTTTAAGATGAAGGAATCATATGAAAATGGATTACCATCTTTTGTTTCCGTGGTTGAGATTTTACTCAGTAAATTAACATATGACAAGTAACTTCATTTTCAACCATTCTCGGGCGTATTGATCCATTTTTGTTGTTTACTGTTGCATACCAGCTGTAGCCAAAATAATTGCTGCACACGCATTCTTTTGGATGTTCGACATGTTAGCCTTGTACGATGATGAAAATAGATGCAACAAACTTCAAAATGTCACCATCGCTCTAGCAGAGAATTTATTCAGATTATGGGAACATTGTTTGCCGAAACAGGTAATCTGAACGAAGGCTTTACTAAAGGGATCGTGGCAGTTTGAAGTTTGTTACTTCTATACTCATATCAATATAGGTCGTCCTCAGAATGGAATAATGTCGAGCATATATAACATTGTAAAATCACGTTGTCCACTGACAATACCGACAATATCATTGATGCTGTGAGTCTCGCATTAATAGTTTGAAGGTATGAAAAACTAGTATTGTCAATAAATACTGGTGTGTGCGGGCCCGTTCACAGCACTTGTGAAGTGACGCGCGATGTGTCGTCTGTTAACAGACGCAGACGGCAGCCAATGTGGCAACACTGTCACTGCAAGTGACAGACGTCAACCATCAAGTAATTTTAAACGTCTTTGATACGATATTTGATTTCAGTTTAATTTCAAGATATACACGGATTAGTGAAGTTTTTTCTATCCTTGTCGGAATGACACCAGTGACGTGCAAAAATGCTTCTAGTAATCGGTACCCGTGCAACAGCATATGCTATCTAATACATTCCACTACGCCGCACATAAAACGGGATTGTTTCAGTGCTCATACCTCATGTTCTATTGGCAATACAAAAGCTGGAATCTGGTGTTTTGGATAGCCCTTGGACTAGGGACGATTTTGTTTCCAAAAGAAGGACGGTAACGCGCCAGTTGCCTCGGGCGATGGCCCACGGTGCTGTCGATGGACTCCAGTGGCGGCGACTTGAAACGGCTGCCTCAGGCAGCATAGGGCAGCAGCCGGGGCTTCCTCCCAGTCGTCCACTTTTTGTGCCGCCCGTCCCGGCGACGGACTTCGTCACTGCCGAGGCATTCCGCTTCTCAGGAAGTTAACAGGGCCGCCAATCAGTCCCTCGCTAGCTGTAGTTGCGACAGTCGTTACGTCTTTAAACTGCGTATGTCGAGCATCATCTCTACAAGCGAGACATTTTGTTCTGGATGAAACTGCAGTTGGCTTTAAGCAGCATAGCAGATTAGCCTTCAAATGTTGACATTCATTGCATAGTCTTAGGGCACTATGAATTCTTAACTGAACTCAGACACGTGTCAACAGCACGGTCCAGGACCAACAACAACTGATATGACACAGTTTTACAGCAGAGCAAGCAATTTACTCCAGCTCACAGCCCGAACCACCCACCTCACAGGAAAAGGTGGTTCTGAAACCATCAAATGATTCTTGTTTCAACTGTTTCCAACTTCGGTCCGAGTTTGCATCACAAGTATGAAATACGGCGTGGTGTGTGCAGCCATATCAAGGTATTACACCGAGGCGACAAAAGTCATGGGATATCTCCTAATATCATGTAGGACCCTTTTTGCTCGCTTAATGCAGCAGCTTTACGTGTGGGAAGTTCCCTGCAGGAATATCGACCCTTGCTGCCTCTATAGCCGTCCATAATTGCGAAAGTGTTGCCAGTACTGGACTTTATGCACGAATTTATCTCTTGAATACGCCTAATAAATGTTCGATGTGTGGCCAAATCTTTTGCAAGAATTGAACATAATGTTCTTCAAACTAGTCGCGAACAATTGTGGTCCAGTGACATGCTGCATTGTCATCCACAAAAATTCTATCGTTGTTTGGGACATGAAGTCCATAAGTGTCTGTAAATGATCTCCAAATAGCCGAACGTAACTATTTCCAATGAACGTTCGGTTCATTTGGACCAGAGGATCAAGTCCATTCCATGTAAAGACAGCCTACACCATTGTGGAGCCACCAACAGCTTGCACAGTGCCTTGTTGAAAACTTGGTCTATCGCTTCGTGAGATCTGCGCCACACTTGAACCCTTCCATCAGCTCTTACCAATAAAAATCCGGACTCATCTGTCCAGGACACGGTTTTCCAATCGCCTAGGGTCTGAAGGAAATGGCCACGAGCCCACGAGCGACGCTGCAAGCAATGTGCTGATGGCAAAGGCGCTCGCGTCGTCACTAACGCCAAAATTCGCCGCAGTGTCCCACATTCCTATCTGCAGTTAATTCACGCATTTTTTGCTTGTCTGTTAGCACTGACATCCCTGCGCAGCTGCTCTCGGTCGTTAAGTGAAGGCTGTCGACCACTGCATTGTCCGTCACGAGAGGTAACGTCTGACGTTTGGTATTCCTAGCACACTCTTGACACTGTGGATCTCGGAATACTGAATTGCGTAACGATTTGCGAAATGGAATGTCCCATGCGTCCAGCTCCAACTACGATTCCGCGTTCAAAGTCTGTTAATTCCCGTCATCCGGCCATAATCACGTCGGAAACCTTTCATATGAATCACCTGAGTACAAATGTCAGTTCCACCAATGCACTGCCCTTTTATGCATTGTGTATGCGGTACTACCCCCATCTGTTTTTGTGCAAATCGCTGTCCCATGACTTGTCACTTCAGTGTAAATCGGCCCCATGTCTACTCCCCAAAATTACATTATTGCCAAGGATTATGTGACCATTTTGGCTGATCGTGTCCATCCCATGGTACAATGTTTGTTCTCGAATGGTGTTGCTCTATTCCAAGACAGCAAGGCTTCTCTTCACACAGCTCGCATCGTCCAGCACGAAGAGAGAGTATCGCGTCTGCCCTGGTGGCTATCAGTCACCAGATCTCAGTATTACCGGGCTTTTGTGGTCTACTTTGGAGGAAAGCGTGCGAGATCGCTATTCACCTCCATCATCGTTTCCTGAATTTGCCATTATTTTGCAAAAAAATGGTACAAGATCCTGCTGAAAACCGTACAGGATTTGTATTATCTATTCCGAGACGACTGGAAGCTGTTGTGCATGCCAACGGTTTTCCTACACTGTTTTAGGTTTGCTAATGTGCTGTGTCTGTAGTGCTTCCATATTTTTGTCTACACCCTGTGACTTCCTGTGTTGCCATTATTGACTAAAAAAATCACGCCGATCAAGTGCTGTCAAAAAGAACTTGTCGAAAATGGGACTCATGACTTGGATATTGTCCTATTATACGTATATGTCCTTATTACGTCAGATTCCCATCGACATCATCAAAGGTTATCCAAAAATCCGTTGTGCTTCGCTGTTTTAATAATGTATGCTGTCCTGTTTTGGTTAAATTGACCATAAATTGTTCTCAGTCTGTTCGAACAGGAAATCGTAAAAGAATTGGGGCCGGTGGTGTCTGAAGTCCGGCGTTATCACAATCGACGCGACAGTGGAAAATGTGAAAATCAGTCGCAATCAGTTTCCAGCATCTTCCACTATATTACAGATATGACAAACGCCATCGCCCGATGGGTTGCAGATTGCTGACATCTATTAAAAATTAATGATCCATTTTCCTGAAGACAATAGTGGACCGTTACAAATACAGTGTGTTAGATTTTTTTTTTTGTGACTGATGACAGAGCACTAACACAACATAAGTATTTACTTCATTTGCTGACTAATAATTATTGCTGTCAGGAATAATAGCCGACTGCTGTGGCCGAGCGGTTCTAGGCGCTTCAGTCTGGAACCGCGCGACCGCTACGACCGCAGGTTCGAATCCTGCCTCGGCCATGGATGTGTGTGACGTCCTTAGGTTAGTTAGGTTTAAGTAGTTCTAAGTTCTAGGGGACTGATGACCTCAGATGGTAAGTCCCATAGCGCTCAGAGCCATTTGAACCATTTTAGGAATAATATGTTTTTAGGTTGGTTATTTCCTGCAAGTTCATGTGGCAAGAGCAAGGCATTTTATCCTGGGCTGCTGGTCAAGTGTTGAAGTGTGGACGCGTGGACACAAAACGGTTAGTCTATACTGGCAGGCGTAGTCCACGTAGTGGTACACCTATGAAAGTGCAGAAAATATCAGGTAGTAAATTACGTGACGTGATTGTGGGAAAACTGTTTAACACAGAGAAAAATCAACAGACACACTGAAGTAAGGTACCAGTGATGACAATATCTGCACTTATACCCCAAACACGCTGTATATTTACACATATGTGAATTTTGAAGACAATTAATTAATTTTTCATCCCTTTATTATTTATAGTTCCTTACCTTCTTTTCTTTCTGTTACTATCGCTCTAACATTTAGATGGCTAGCCATACGCTACTCCGCATGTACTTTTCATATGGCATCTTTCTTCATGCTCGATCTGGTGTTCCTGTACTGCGTTGGAAAAAGAACCATAGGTTCTCGTTATTTCAAATTTTCTTGATTAATTTCACAGTTATCTTTATTTCTACTGATATTAGTTCTGTTACAACAGCATTTACTATTACCACTATAACAAACAACTATTTAAATTAATAAATGACCCTATTATTACTATCACCAACTTGATTTTTCTTCAGCAACTATTACAACTAATGAAAGGTATATTAATTATACTTCTATTACGGTTTTTTTTTTTTTTACTATAGTCTGAGGTGGAAACACACACACACACACACACACACACACACACACACACACACACACACACATACACGCGCGCGAGCGCGTGCGCGTTTGCACACATTTACCACTACCAGAATATCTGTGGTATCTCTCTACGTTCTGTACCAGACAGGAAATATTTTGCTGCCTTCATGCAGCGTATTGACTTATGAGGGCGCTTCACTTACATTTCAGAGATTCTTCTCGGTTTTCCTGTGGTTACGTCCCTTAACTGTACCGTTGATGGGCCAAGCGATCGCAGACCTGTCTGGCTTCGATCTCGTTCCCTAGTGTCATCTACAGATCTTACTCGTCTCTGCTGTTGTGTCTGCAGGCTACAATTGCACCTTGCTTTCTCTGAGAAAGTATCAACCAGAAGATTTAAGGTATCAAGTTTCTCTTTTACTTTGATTATGTCGTATAAACAGGCTTATCTCTTAAAACCAGCCTAGCAGTCCTTGCTATACCTTCAGCTAGGTGACGTTCCCATAGGACATGATTTCGTGTGCACAGAACACACACATGCTGTCTTTGGGCTATTAAGTTTTGTACTCCCCTTGCCCTCCGCGCCCGTCCCACCTCTTAGTGGCCCGACACAGCATTGGCCCCTTACTTAGCTTGCATTTATCGCGAATCTCTCTCCCAGCTCGAAGTCTCGGGCGGCTGGAAAAAAGCGCAGGTGACTCCAGTGTGTAAGAAGAGTAAAAGAACGCACCCGCAAAATTACAGACCAATATTCTTAACATTAGTTTGTTGCAGAAATCTTGAAAATATTCTCAGTTCGAATGTAATAAGTTGTCGTGAGACGGAAAGGCTTCTGTCTACAAATCAACACGTATTTTAAAAGCATCGCTCGTGCGAACCTGAGGTTGCCCCTTTTCTCGCATAATACTCTGGGAACCATGGATGAACAGCAACAGCCAGATTACATATTCCTGTATTTCCGAAAAGCATTTGACATGGTGCCCCACTGCAGACTCTTAACGAAAGTACGAACAAATGGAATAGATTACCAGATATGTGAGCGGCTCGAAGACTGCTTAAATAACTGAATCCAGTGCGTTGTCCTCGACAGCATGTGCACGTAAGAGACAAGGGTATCGTCAGGCGCAGGAAATTGTGATAGGACCGCTGTAATTTTCTATATACACAAATGATCTGGCGGACAGGATGAGCAGCAATCTGCGGCTATTTGCTGATGACGCTGTCGTATACGGCAAGGTGGTGTTGTTGAGGACAGAAGATGACTTAGACAGAATTTGTACATGGTTTCATGAACGACAGGTAGCTCTAAATTTAGAAAAATGTTAAGTTAATGCTGCTGAGCAGGAAAAACAAACCCGTAATGTTCGAGTAGAGAATTAGAAGTGTGCTGCTTATCTCAGTCACGCCGATTAAATATGTAGGCGTATCATTGCAGAGCGATACAAGATGCAACGAACATGTGAGGATTGTTGTAGGAAAGGCGAATGGTCGACTTCGGTTTACTGGAAACATTTTGGGAAAGTCTGGTTCACCTGTAATGGTGACCGCATATAGGGGACTAGTGCGATCCGTTCTTCAGTACTGGTCTAGTGTTTGGAATCCGCACCAGGTCGGATTGACGAAAGACATCGAAGCAGTTCAGAGGCCGGCTGCTAGATTTGTTACTGGTAGGTTCGAACAACACACAAGTATTACGGAGATGCTTCGTGAACTCAAATGGGAATTCCTGGAGGGAAGACGACATCTTCCGAGGAACAATATTGAGAAGATTTAGAGAACCAGCGTTTGAAGCTGACTGCAGAACGTTTCTCCTGCCGCCAACGTACATTTCGCGGGTTACTTCGAATATAAGATAGGAGAAATTAGGGCTCGTGCGGAGGCATGTATGTAGCCTGAACCGTAATTTATTTTCAAAGAATATTCTTAAGAATTTATTTTATTTACTAGCGATTCATCAAGAACATTAACACATTTAATCACACTATGTAAGCATGAAAATAGTTCCCAGGGAGTAACTGATGAAATCATAACCAAATTCCTTTTAACAAATAGGAATTTTATTCACTTTAATTGTGCCAAAAAGCATTTTTTTTAAAAAAGAAACAGATTTAAAATTATAATCAGAAAGCACTCTCTAAATATCGAAGTTACAATTTATTCAGAGGCAGAAAGAACAAGTTTTGAGTGTATGGGCTTTCGGGCAGAGAACCTTGCCGCTCCCTTTTGACACGGCCGTAGTTACAACCGCTCACAACAGTCTCTGAAAGACTACACTGGTGCAAATCTGCAACACACCAGATAACTTTAAACTAAGAGTTTTAACAATTTACACAAGCACACAAACTATGCACACTATCAGTTAAAATATTGACCTTGCCACCAAAGGTGCGACTTGATTTAACTTCTAAGATAAGTCTTACGGCGAAAGGGTGGAAACTTTATATACTAAAATGATCATTTAAATAAAATCCCATGAAATGCAATCTTATATAAAATTCAACAATGTTGGCCAAACAATAGTTCAGATGCTGTACAGTACACAGATACCGCTTCTCAAGATCATAGGCAATAATATCAAAGTTTCCAAAGATCAAAACATATTTCAGGTATTAGGCCGTTACACTCCAAGCAATAAATTCGTTATCACACCAAATCCGACAAACATGACAGAGGCAGCTACTAACGTGCGGTAGATTGATAGGGAGATTACCGAACAACCCGAACCGCAGGTTGCTCTAACCCGTCCCTACTCCACAAGGGAAAAACGGACCACCCAATTTATAAACAACCACCTCCCCGCAAGTGGGCAAACGTAGATGAATGGTGGGTCGATCCAAGAAAACAAGTAGAATTTAACAAGAGTAAATCAAACAACATATCACCAATCACTTAACTTCTAATAAACTGCGATTTCTCGAGAAGACCTGGCGCAGCACCCCCAAATCGCTCTCTCGAACCGTCTGCTGCCAGCCGCTTCAACGGACGCAGGAAGGCGCGCCGATCTCCCGTCTCACGGCGTCGCAGCTCGCACCAGCCAGACTGATGTCGTGGGTTGTCTCCTGTTGCTCTCGTGTCGACCACCAAGTCACTACCCCTCGCTATACGCCGCGGCCCACTGGACTCACGTGGCGACCTCACATGCGCCGACGCTCGAGACGGACAAGTCATCTTGTGTCTCAGTTCGCGACCGATCAACCGATCGATCCAACCGCCAATGACCATTGCCTGACCAAACTCGAGCAGACTGGCGTCCTAACGCGCTGACTCAGATGCAGGAACTAAGCTCCGACCGGGCGACCACTCGCTGAGTTCTCTTACTGGCGGAATGGAAAGACTCTCATTTTGCCGGCTTTAAAGGGTGATCCGAACGACAGACATACTAGCACTCCGAACGACAGACAGACACTAATTGCCTAACAAATGCGGACGAGAGACAGACTAGCAAGCTGGGGATGAGAGACTGACACAAACTGTCCGGCTAGCGGGCTCATAGCGCCCCTTAAATGCACGTGAACAGGCAACCTTTCCCCTTTCCCACCAGAGGGAGACACCAAAGCTGCGATTTCCACAGCGGCGCCGCCGCCAGAAACAGAGGGCGACTGCTTCACACTACGCGCTGCGGCGCGCTCTTCAAAACAGCAATTTTTACCACGGCTCATAGCCGTTTTACCCTCGCTCTGCTTGTGAGTGGAACAGGAAACGAAATGACTAGTAGCGGTACTGGGTAGCTTCCGACACGCACCGTACGGTGGCGTACGGCGAGCGTATGTACATGACACCCAGTGACTCCTTCCTCTGTCCCTGAATGAAGACACCAGTGCGTGGTAACCATTACTAGAACAGCGAAGAGGTAATTTTCTGGGTGGAACGAATCCTGGAAAGCGAAAATGCAGACTGCTGCAAGCAAAATGTTCGCCAAGTCATTCACTGGTGTGAGAAAAATATCACTTTGAATGGTGAGTAAGTGGAGGACAGACACCACAAGCAAGTTTTATGCTGGCACTTAGGTCTTTTCCGAGGTGAGAAAGCTTTATGTCTGTCGGTCGTATTACGAGTTGTAACCGAGATACACACGCTGTTACCGCGTGCCAGTCCGAGCGCCGCGTGTTAAGTGGCGGCAGAGTGCGGTGGCGCGGCCTTGCCCCCGGCCCTGCGCGGCTGCGGCGTGGCGTCAGCTGGAGGACACAGCCTCGCTGCTCCTCCTCCGCAGTATCTGGGTCAGGATCGCGTTACGGCTGAGCCGGCGCCGCTTGCGACTCAGTCGGGAAGAGCAGAGTGCTGCTATGCGCAGAAGCAGCTTACACTGCCCGTATCATCTTTACCGTAAACTGGGTATACTTTGACCATTCATACAACAAAAATCTTACAGTTCTCTGCTGGCTCTGGTTGAGTGTTCTATACACTGAAGCGCCAAAGAAACTGATATAGGCGTGCGTATTCAAATACAGAGGTAAGTAAACAGGCAGAATACGGCGCTGCGTCTGCAACGCCTCTACAGGGTGTTACAAAAAGGTACGGCCAAACTTTCAGGAAACATTCCTCACACACAAATAAAGAAAAGATGTTATGTGGACATGTGTCCGGAAACGCTTAATTTCCATGTTAGAGCTCATTTTAGTTTCGTCAGTATGTACTGTACTTCCTCGATTCACCGCCTGTTGGCCCAATTGAAGGAAGGTAATGTTGACTTCGGTGCTTGTGTTGACATGCGACTCATTGCTCTACAGTACTAGCATCAAGCACGTCAGTAGGTAGCATCAACAGGTTAGTGTTCATCACGAACGTGGTTTTGCAGTCAGTGCAATGTTTACAAATGCGGAGTTGGCAGATGCCCATTTGATGTATGGATTAGCACGGGGCAATAGCCGTGGCGCGGTACGTTTGTATCGAGACAGATTTCCAGAACGAAGGTGTCCCGACAGGAAGACGTTCGAAGCAATTGATCGGTGTCTTAGGGAGCACGGAACATTCCAGCCTACGACTCGTGACTGGGGAAGACCTAGAACGAGGACACCTGCAATGGACGAGGCAATTCTTCGTGCAGTTGCTAGAACATGTGACATTACAAGTACGACACAACATGTGGTTCATGCACGATGGAGCTCCTGCACATTTCAGTCTAAGCGTTCGTACGCTTCTCAACAACAGATTCGGTGACCGATGGATTGGTAGAGGCGGACCAATTCCGTGGCCTCCACGCTCTCCTGACCTCAACCCTCTTGACTTTCATTTACGGGGAAATTTGAAAGCTCTTGTCTACGCAACCCCGGTACCAAATGTTGAGACTCTTCGTACTCGTATTGTGGACGGCTGTGATACAATACGCCATTCTCCAGGGCTGCATCAGCGCATCAGGGATTCCATGCGACGCAGGGTGGATGCATGTATCCTCGCTAACGGAGGACATTTTGAACATTTCCTGTAACAAAGTGTTTGAAGTCACGCTGGTACGTTCTGTTGCTGTGTGTTTCCATTCCATGATTAATGTGATTTGAAGAGAAGAAATAAAATGAGCTGTAACATGGAAAGTAAGCGTTTCCGGACACATGTCCACATAACATCTTTTCTTTATTTGTGTGTGAGGAATGTTTCCTGAAAGCTTTGGCGTACCTTTTTGTAACACCCTGTATAAGACAACAAGTGTCTGGTGCAGTTGTTAGATCGGTGACTGCTGCTACAATGGCAGGTTATCAAGATTTAAGTGAGTTTGAAAGTGGTGTTATAGTCGTCGCACGAAGGATGAGACACAGCATCTCTGAGGTAGCGATGAAGCGGGGATTTTCCCGTACGACCATTTTACGAGTGTACCATGAATATCAGGAATCTGGTAAAACATCGAATCTCCGACATCGCTGCGGCCGGAAAAAGATTTTGCAAGATCGGGACCAGCAACGACTGAAGAGAATCGGTCAACGTGACAGAAGTGCAACCCTTCCGCAAATTGCTGCAGATTTCGATGCTGGGCCACAAAGAAGTGTCAGCGTGCGAACCATTCAACGAAACGTCATCGGTATGGGCTTTCGGAGCCGAAGGCCCACTCGTGTACCAAATGGTTCAAATGGCTCTGAGCACTGTGGGACTTAACATCTGAGGTCACCAGTCCCCTAGAACTTAGAACTACTTAAACCTAACCAACCTAAGGACATCACACACAAATCATGCCCGAGGTAGGATTCGAACCTGCGACCTTTGCGGTCGCGCTGTTCCAGACTGCAGCGCCTAGAACCGCTCGGCCACAACGGCCGGCTCCACTCGTGTACCCTTGATGACTGCACGACACAAAGTTTTACGCCTCGCCTGGGTCCGTCAACAGCGGCATTGGACTGTTGATGAATGGAAACATGTAGCCTGGTCGGACGAGTCTGGTTTCAAATTGTATCGAGCGGATGAATGATTCCGTTTCACGGTGGAGGTGGAAGAGGGTGGCTGCCTTCCCTTTCTTGACGTTTTGGTTAGGAGGAAGGATGATGGATCATTGGGACATGCAGTTTACAGGAAACGTACTCACACCGACTTGTATTTACAGGCTAATAGTTGTCACCATCCGGCTCAGCGTGAAGGGGTACTTCGTACCTTGGTACACAGGACACATGTCGTTTCCGACGCTGTGACTTTGCCAGCTGAGCTGTCCCATCTTGAAGTTACGTTTCGTGAAAATGGTGATAGTGATAGACTGAACGTGCGTGATGGATGATAATTCTGAGCCGACACCTAAGTCTACTGCCTTTTTGCCTTACGTAGGAAGCACTTCCAACAAGATCGGTCGTATCTTACGGAAATACGATGTGAAATGTGTTTTCCGACTTCCAATCTAAAATTAAAGTGCTTTTGGGTTCTCTTAAGGATGATCATGTCTTGCGTAAGACGGGTGTATATCGCATTCCTTGTAGCTGTGGCATGGCATATTTGGTCAAACTATCAGGACCCTGGAGGACCGATGTACTGAGCATAAACGGCACAGACGATTACAGCAGCCAAGTAGATCTGCTATTGCTATATAACAACGCCGAGATACTGGCATGCACGTCCAGCTATTGGGACAGTGTTATTAAGGAGGCAGTTGAGATTAAATTAGCGAGCAACCTTGGAAACAGGAATGGAGGTTTTTGTTCAAACTCTGTTTGGAATCTTGCTTTCTCCCTTGTCAAAAAACAGAGGGATATAGTCAATGTTTCCTTACCGGCTAGTTCGTAGTCTCACTATCGATATCTCTGACATTGGTCATCTTTGGTGGCACTAGTGTTCAGTGTGTGTTATCTTTCCTGCATCAGTCTAAGAACCGAGGTTTTAAATTCACCTGTACATCGCCTGTCCGTTGCAGTTTCCCTTGAAAATGGCGGGATGTACTGCCGCCGAAATATCGGCGGTCGCTGAAAATATTACCAGGCTGAATACCCGTAAGTTGTTTGAAAATTGTATACGCCAGGAGAAACTCAGGTCTCACAGTACTTCGAAAGTTGCCGAATGTTTCGAATTGTTGAACAGTAACCCAAAGCAAATGCGCAAACGAATTTCTGGTTAATGTTTTGACCGTTTATAAACGATCCAATTGGAATTGCGGGCCGATTTGTTGCTGTGGTGAGACAAGGTACCGCATTTTCACGCCAGAAACGAAACAGTAATAAAAGTTGTGGGTGGAAACCGATAGCAAAGGACCAAGATACGAGCAGTGGGTATTATCTCCCAGAAGGCTTTGGGCAGTGTCTTTCAGACTCAAGGTGTATTATTTTTATTCATTACCTCATGAAGGGTAACTCAATAAAGGGCTAATACTATTGAAGTTTTCTAAACAATAGGATGGAAAAATATCTCAACGAGGCAGTATTGTAAAAGAATTAAACTGTATCCCAGAACTGAACTTTGGTAATGAACAAGCTGAGTCATCGAAAGTACGAATTATTGGAATACCCATCCGGTCCACCATGTTTACCTTCGTCTGATTTCTATGTGTAATGATTTATTTTTATAGCAAGAGACCGTTGCAGGGATATTTTACATATCTTTCAGAATCATGCTTGCTGGTTGAGATTTGCCCACTAGACAAAACTTTAGAAAATGTGCATTGGCCTAAAAGGACAGTACATAAAAGGCCATTTTACCTGTAAATAAGTTTATTGCCAAATCGAGAAATGTTCATCTTACCTTTTTAAGGAAAACCCAATGCATGCCACTGTACGCAATAGTCTAAGGTTTAATTTTTTTATTGGCTTTCGGAATGTGCCCATGCAACCATCCAAACACAGAAAATTTCGTATTACAGTTGATTCGACAATTGATGGTAGACAATATTTTAAGTCGTACCTAGTACGATGTAATATAGGATTAACAAGGGACTGATTCGATATAAAACAAGATTTACAATCAGAGCATATGAAAACGAGTAAATAAGAGGAAAATGGAACATAGGAAACACATGGACAGCATATTATGAAATTCATACACGTATTACAATAAGAAATGATAAATCGTCATTGGTACACATTTGGGATATTCCCAATTCACTTCACGGTAATGACCATATATCAAATTAACAGTAAAACGTTTGTTTGTTCTGTAAGAACTGTTTCAAAAGCTGCGGATAGGGAATTGAATAATTGGGCGGGTCTGTAAGTACCATATAGACAGAACAGTTTGCAAGAAAAAGTGGTGTACTACAGCCACACGTATAGATACACCAGTATTCAGACAAGTACACATAGGAGGTACATAGTGATATACGTTTAGAGGTGGCGCGTTCCACATTCTGCAGGGAAGCGCGCGGTACTATAGTCAGTTAATTGAAGAGCTTATTTCAATAGTTGTACAAATCCATTACCTCCACTTTTCTGTCTGTAATGCTTCACACTTAATGGTCCAAACAAACAGAAAGAAAGGTTCATCTCTAGAAAGAAGCCATATGCTTGAATGTTTCTGGTATCTCAACTACACATTTTTCAGCGCTCATTTAACTTTAGGACTCTGTATCTCAGAATGAACAAAAGTGGACTTGTACCACTATTGAAATAAGCCCTTCACTTGAGCTTTGGTCTTCCCTGGCATTCTAAGTACCAGGAGCATTAGATTAGCAGCACATGAAGCTACATCTTGATGTTGGCGCTGTCGACGAACCCGTACAGTACCTTGCTACATCGTTGGATGCTAATATGGGTCGGAGGCTGCTTGGGAACTGTTGACTAAGAGCCCGAAGATTACTTGCAGGGACATCTATGTGGTACATGTTGTTCCGAGGACATTGTAGAAATATGTTTTTTCATATTCTTCCTCTCCACCAACACACGAAGGGGTGAGAGGGGATGTTTCGACTGAAACAATAGATGTATTTGTTGAGCTTCCAATGATTAAATTTAGCAGTGCTATAATTGCGGAGCTCGTTGGTGTTTGTGCCTTATTATACCACAGTACTCTTGGAATTGTGGGATGAACGAGTGCGTAGTGACTGTCTTTGATATTAGATGTCCGCGACTGTTCCTCTTGTCAATCCGAGGACAATCGCTTTCTGGGCATGGGTATTATGCCTGTGAGAGGGTAGCTTATGTTTGTTTCCAACCGCAACCGAACTTCTCACAGGCACGGCTGTTTCTGTTCCGTTCATCCCTTCATTCAACGTACGGCTTCCTCTGCCTGCGGTGGCTATTGATAGCTCCGACCGAGCGTTTTGAAGGGCATCTCCTTAGACGGCTTAAGGTGACCCTCGCTACAGACGTTTAAAAAAGACAGAGGGGTGGCCTGTCTTTCAAGACGTGAAGAATCCTTTTTGCTGTCACTGTATTTCCTGGTATCGTGTGGCAAGTTTGTTGAATAGCTGAGAAAAACGAGAACGTGTATAACCTTCATATACCAGTCACAGCTACGAGCATGCAAAATTATAATCACACTTATGTGAAGACGCTGTCTTCATTGTAATCAATACGTGCAATAAGCATTTATGTAAAAATGGCGAATTCCTACACCAACCTGCTGAGACAAAATTTGTATAAGTTAATAAGCACGTACTGTATAAATTTCATGGGCAACGAAGTCAACGGCGTCTGCCGTAGTATATAAAAATAGAAATGTAGAATAAATCAAGTTTCGAACGGCTTAACTTCGTTAAAACTTGTCCTTAATGTCTGATACTGTAAACAGCCGTAATATTGGCAACTTACTTGTGTTGCATATGCCCCCAGGGCTCTGCGGTCTGTTGTCAAGGAGGACGTACGTCTAATTCTCGGAATCAAGGCAGGCGAGACGAATTATAAATTCATCAAAGATGAAGATCGATGACTTACAAATCCCTTTAATGACGAAGACATTCGTTATAATTCACAGACGTCGATGAAATTCTCCTGGACCACGACGTATAGTGTGCGTCTGCACTGGACCAAATCCACAGCGGACGTCTTCATATAGTAGTTCCTGAACTAGACCGAACCAACAGCACACATAGCCACATAATGTGTGCAGCTGCTGGAACGAACCAGTATCATACATTGTCACTTGGTATGACTGTAGTGGACCGAGCCTAATGAAGCCACTGCAATAACGGTCAGAACGTTGTTAACAATATACTCTCTGATACGTTCACACGCCAAGAGGAGTTTTTCGGCGCTGAGAACACCGACATAGTCTGCTGTCACGTGATGTTCGGTTATATCTATTTATTCATGTATTTAATGTTAACATCATTATTACCACACCCAAACTAAATTGTAGATACATTTTACTTGCTCATATTGTAATATATGTTTAGAGAGCCAGCAGGTGTGTGTTGTCACACACAACTATTTTCAGAATTTTTATATGTTAGTCTTAGATACTTTAAGCCCACCTGTCTCAAATTATACGCATATGATCAGTGACAAAAAGCGCACGGACTGACTAAAAAAATTGAGAAAGTGGAACCGTAGAATATGTGGTCTTACTGAAATTTTGTGTTATAACCTTCCAGAAGGGAATGACGCATCACAAGAATTGCTCTCAACATTTCAAGAACATGTCTTCGAAAAGAATCTAAGAACATAACCTCCCTTATTTTGTATCACCCAAGTACAGTTATGTGAGACTTGAGTTTCTCCTGGCATATACAACGTTCAAATAACTTACGAGAATGCAGCGGGTGACGTCACCGACAACCTGCTGGTATTTGGACATATGACCACCGTGTCATTTTTCAAAGCAAAACTGCAGCAAGTAAGCGCTGCGCAAGGGGTCTGAACACTTGAATTCAGCCGTCCCGAATATTTCTTTCAAGATGGAGATGGAAAAGGATGGCTGCCTTCCCTTCCTCGACGTGTTGCTAAGAAGGAAGATTGACGGTACGTTGGAACATGCCGTTTATAGGATGCCTATTCACTGTGACTTTTATCTACCGTCTGATAAATGTCACCATTCGGCTCAGCGTGAAGGATGCTTTGTAGATTGGTTTACAGGACCCAAGTCATTTCAGATCCTAAGACTTTGTCAGGTGAGTTAACGCATCTTGAGGTCACCTTTCGTCAGAATGGATGGCACCAACGTCTACGGCAGGGGGCACTTCCAACAAGACTGGCAGAAATGTAGTGTGAAATGTGTTTTTCGACCACCATCTAAGATTAGCGTCCTTTTATGTTCCGTTACTGAGGATCTTGGTTTGCGTAAGACTGTTGTCCATCGCAAACCGTGCAGTTGCCGCATGTCATACAATGGTCAGACTATCAGGAACGTGGAGAATCAGTATACTGAGCAAAACGTCACACACACTTACAACAGCCTAGCAAATAGGCTATTGCAGAACACAATCTCGGCAGCGGTCATCCTATGGAATACAATAACACAGAGATTCTGGCATGCACTTCCAGCTACTAGGTTAGTGTTATTAAGGAATCAGCTGAGATTAAGTTAACAAGTAACCTTTAAAAAAGAAATTGAGATTTTTTTCTTAAATTCTGCGTGGAATCCCGCTCTCTCCCTTGTTGAAGACGAGGGAGACAGAGCTAATGCTAAAGGCCTATCACTCATTTAGCAATTTTCAGAATCGGTAACTTCTGGCATCGCTCATCTTTGGTTGTGTGGTGGCACTAGTGCTCACAGTATGTGTGTTTGTGGCATACGTCCGGAATTGCTCAGCAAACGGAGGTTTTACAAACCTTTGCACAGCGGTTACTTGCTGCAGTTTTATCATGACAGTAACAGGGTGGTCATCTGTCGAAATATCGGCCATTGTCGGCGACATCACCCCGCTGCATTCCCGTAAGTTATTTAAAATACAGTTTTTTTTCAATTTACGTTAGATTCGGCAATTTTAAGTGATGTAAAGAAGTCGTATTTCCATTTGACTGAAATTGGATCCAATTTTCTTGTGGCGGCTTTTCGGCGATCTCACTGAGTTGGGCAACTTACAACTTTATATTAAATTAGGCAGACTCAGAAATTTGTACGAAAGCGCAATGGTAACATTGGCTAATAGTATAGGGAGGACGGAAAGAAAAAACTATTACTGTGTAACATCGTCTTACGTTGTATGAGCGTAGATCTTGATAATGATGAGTAACTATTGTGTTGCTCGCATCCCAGTTCGAAGATTTACGTCAGTTCTCTGGCCGCTATTGAAGCAGCTCCTTATTCATCTACAATGACTGAGTGAACTACGTTATACGTTTTTCCATTTAAAAAATGAGAGATGGTCACCGTGACTCGAACCCGGAAATTTTTCGTCAGCAGAGTGCAACGCCAGCTACTAGAGTGATAGAGGCGGCCAAGATGTAGAACAAAGCAAGGAACGGGGATGTGGAGGAGAGCGTTTCTGCCTCGTACAGACACGTCATCTTTGGAGCGTGGTGCAGGGGCAGCGGATGGCCCGACAGGCGACGGCATGGCGCTTCAGAGCCACGCCCTAGTCGTGCTGCCGTCCGTGATTTACTGCGGAGGGCTTTACTGCCTGCCGGCCCGTTACTTCGGTATATGTCGCCTCTGCCACTCGCCTTTCTCCCTCCGTCACCGTTCTCTTCATCCAGATACGCTGCTTTTCCTAAATTCCTGACAAATCACGAAATTGTAATAACTAGAAATCATTCGATCTCAGCATTTCCGTCGAATTACAAATTCTCCGCCTGATCGAACACATCATCAATAATGTCAACTACGCCAACTGTAATGCAGTACCACCATCGACATAATTTGACACGGCAACCTGGTCCTCGAATTCAAAGAACAGACTCCTATATGGATGTGTGCATGAGACTCTTAGGTAGAGTACCTGTCGGACCGAAATTCGTGGCAGAGCCAAACGGCAGGAGGTCAACCAGAAAAAAGATCAAAGCAGACATTCCGCAGTGGTTAGTGATGTCGCCAACCGTTCAAGATCCACGCAAGAAACGTATCTCTCCTGCCACACGCTAGAATAGCTTAGTTTGTGGACGATATGGCCTTCTACACTATCGGCAGACAACAAGCAACAACAATAACGATACAGCATCAAATGTATCTAGTAGAAAGATGATGCAGACGGAACAAAATGCTGCTAAACAAAGGTAATTCACCGCCATCTAGTTTACCAACAAAACGACCAGTGCTAAGAAAAACCTCTCACTGTATGTACAGAGCTTCCATGGAATCACGAAATAAGGTACTTAGATAAGAATCTCGACAAGAAGCTCATTTTCCAATACCATATCCGAAATAAGAAATACGAGGTACTGGACTAGCCAAAGTTGTCATTCCAGTCTTCCTCAATAAGGAACTGTAAATGGGAATAATGTGTACACTTTTTAAAACCACAATCCTGCCAGCAATCAGTTATGGGTTGTGCAGTGGGGGGAGCGGCAACCAAAACGAATTTGTATCAACTACTAACAGCGCAGTACCTTATGTCATACTGGGAGTCGAACCTGGAATGTTTGCGTCCCACAAGGTATGCTGGAGAACTTCTGTGAAGTTCGGAAGGTAGGAGGTGACGCACGGGCAGAAGTAAGGCTGTTAGGCCGGATCGCGAATCGTACTTAGATAACTCAGTCGGCAGAACACTTGCCTGCGAAAGGCAAAGGTCTCAATTTCGAGTCTTTGCCTGGCGATCAGTCGTAATCTGCCAGAAAATTCATTCTGGGAAGAATTAAATGCATTAGAACAGGTTTAGTCAGAGCGTAATATAAAAATAGTCGAGCGTAAACAGAAGAAAAAGAACTTAAGAAATAATAGGAAACATAGGCTCAGAGATGCCTCAACACACACTAGTATGAGGCGAGCCAGCGTACTGGACGTCCGATTGAGGGCCTTGTGCCCAAAGTGACCAACGACCCTGTAACGTATTACTATGTTAACTTCGTTTCTCATCGAGCCATATACGTTATCTCGCATTTCTCGCTGCTTCTCTCACACAAATAATGATAAAAATTCAGAAATTCAGGGTCGCCACCAGCTCAAGGCCTTCCTAACCATTTAGAAAGAAAAACCGGAGCTGGAAAATTATTAGTTTAATTACTTTAATAATTTAATTACAAGTATGCAAATTTCTTTAAGTAGCCAGATAAATAGCACTCCATGTCGTGCATGAAGCAACTTGATTAATTCAGGATTGGAAATCGGAGTAAGTGGGTAAGATCAACACCACAGAATTTATCTTTCATGTAGGTTATTTATTGTATCTAAGTATTTGGTTGCACATCCTAACTACACATAACTGGTGCCTGACTAGAAATATTTAAGTAAGAATTACGTGAGAATGTAACAGAGCACAATTTAACTACAGAAAGAAGAAACACAGAAGACAGGGGTGGGAGACAATTATACTATCATCTCCTTTGCATTCATACCATAAAAATAACTCAGTGAGATTCGCATTACGATTCTACGCATGCACTATTCAGGACAGAGGTTTAACCAATGCACGAGGTTGTGCGATAATTATTCATCATACTAACTGCGTCTGCTGCTTGCAAACGGCCGAACTAGAGCACATGGTGCATTCCGAATCAAACTGTTGTGCTGCTTTGTAGAAAGCGCACGAAAGAACAGATATTCTCGCCGAAATTATACCTCATTAAACAAGCAAACTGATAAAATAAAGCCTACTGCGGTGCCGTGGTGGACCAGAAGGGTCATTGATTACCAAACACGTGGCACAAAATCGACAGACAAAGGCAAAAGCAACTTCCACAAAATAATCTAAATCATACTCGCTTCGACACATTATTACACTCACGTGCGGTTGAAGTGATTCTAACCAGCTTTTCCTCATCGGATTTACCGTTTGAAATTCTACTTCATCGTTGTTGTTCAAAATGAACAAAGTAACTTCCACGCTTTTAACTCAAACACCAAAAATCGCCTATTTAAAGCAATACAATTATGGCACATTCGGAAAAATAACTCGCTTCACACGCTTCAGTTAAGCTGAAGTTCTTAAGTATTTTGACAGTTAAACATAACGAAGTCCTAACTCAACCTGCTTCTCATCACCTGAAACCCCCCTTAAGAGCTACGATCCGTACTCACCAAGCGTTCACCGATGAGTCTCCTTTCTCTTTCGAGGATACCTAGCTCCCAGTACAGCGGAAGCTACCAGACCCCTCCGTCACCAACCTCACACACAAAAACAGCCTCCGACACAGCCTTCGACTAAGATGGTAAACCTTTCTCTTCAAGTATTGGAAACCTAAGTTGGTCATCCTGTGCTCTCCTTCGAACGAGAAGCAACATCGTCTGCTCCCAGCAGACGATGACCAACTCAGCGTTTCCTACAAAGCAAAACCGAAACCTCACATTAAAACACACGTATAATATTCAATAGGCTTTATTTGAGGGCTCAGTCTTTCTGGAAGAGTTCATGAATTGAGCTAAAATCAGGAAGTAAAGTGAATAAGTTGACCCGAATTCGACAAGCGTCTTATGAAACGACTTCACAGAGACGTTTCAACGCATACACACCTACACGATAAGCTGGCGAAGCCGGCGGTTCTGCAACACAATGAGCAAACTTAAAGCAACTCCCGTTTAGAAACTAAACATCTTTTTCGAGGTACGATATTGATATTTAAATTCAAAGACGCGTTTCGCGTTTTGTGTAAAAGGCATCTTCAGTGGCTGTTCATTATGTTTCATCTGTCCTGACGATATTCCTGTTTTTCTTCTCTCTCCCTCTCTCTCTCTCTCTCTCTCTCTCTCTTTCCCAACTGGTCGCAGGTTGAAAGACACTTGACAGGCAAAAAGTAATTAACACGCACTTGTACCAACAATGCCACAATAAATTTCTTCCTTATTTTTTGTTAACTGGGCTTGTGCTTAGTCTCCCATAACCTCGATATTGACAGGACGCGAAATGCTAACCCGTCCTGCTCTTTCCTAATTCTTGTAAAGACTTCCAGTGGCGACCAAGCGTAATGATAATCAGGTTTCTACGGACCACCGCGACCTTGTTTATGGATTAAAGTTGTCATCTGTGGGACTCAGGGCACTGCTGTAATCAGTCCAATTGCTTACATCACCGCTAGATAGTTGATGTCTACATCTACATCTACATTTATACTCCGCAAGCCACCCAACGGTGTGTGGCGGAGGGCACTTTACGTGCCACTGTCATTACCTCCCTTTCCTGTTCCAGTCGCGTATGATTCGCGGGAAGAACGACTGTCTGAGAGCCTCCGTGCACGCTCTAATCTCTCTAATTTCACATTAGTGATCTCCTCGGGAGGTATAAGTAGGGGGAAGCAATATATTCGATACCTCATCCAGAAACGCACCCTCTCGAAACCTGGCGAGCAATCTACACCGCGATGCAGAGCGCCTCTCTTGCAGAGTCTGCCACTTGAGTTTATTAAACATCTCCGTAACGCTATCACGGTTACCAAATAACCCTGTGACGAAACGCGCCTCTCTTCTTTCGATCTTCTCTATCTCCTCCGTCAAACCGATCTGGTACGGATCCCACACTGATGAGCAATACTCAAGTAATGCAACGGCTTTGAAAAACCGTGTATCTTCGCGTAAAACGCCTAGGGGGACAACTTCTGTTAGAGATCAAATCTTTTCTGGCGTTTTCACCGAACTAGCAGTGTCTGCTAAGCATGTGTGCTGCATACTGCCTATCCCAGTATACTGACAGTGTGATTTGCAGCTAGAAAAACCTTACGAATGAGTGTCTCCAAGCAGAGAAGAGTATTTTAGAAGCGAATCAGGAACTTCAGTTTTGATCGGACTGCTACCTTTCACGCGGTGCAGATGCCTGGATTATAGGCAACACACACTGCATACGCATGCCGCGGAGTGTCTACACCTTGCTGCCTCTCAGGGACATAATCGATATAAAAAGACGCCTAGCGTCACTCCTAGACGTTTGATGCAGAGGCTCAGACACCATATATAAGTTTATATAAATCATCACTTTCTGAGAGCCTGTGTTCTAGATTTGTCTCCAACTCTATAGGCTGTGCCTTATGGGCCGACGGGTTAAAATACTAGTTAAGTTTACCATTTTTCGACGTTAACGGGCCCACATGATGCTACAAAGGTGTAGGCAATGTCCACACGCTGGATAATGGCGTACCTGTTCGCTTCATTCGATGGTGAAATACAATAAAGCAAACACAACGCGACACTATACAATGCGGGGTATCCCGTATTGCCACTGTGTCGAGTACTTGTCTAAACTGGACTGATCTACAAAGCCTGCGTCCTGCCACAGAGTAATGCATTCTGTCCTGACTTAATCCTTCGATGTAAAGAGACATGCAGTCACACCTTGCGCAGAGTAGTGCATTCCGTCCGTACTGAATCCTTCGGTGTAAAGAAACGAAGCAGTCACGTCTTCCACAGAGTACTGCATTCAGTCCGGACTGAGTTATTCAGTGTAAAGAAATAAAGCGGTAAACCGAATTCTAACTGTATATTGACTGGACGCGTCCCAGCGTCTCCCCAGCCGCTACCCATTAACCGCCAAGCGTTGTGGTACTGAAGCAACGTTCGCCACTATAGATGCTTTGCTTATCGCTTTTTACTAAGCCTTTTTTTTCCCTTTATTGGAAAGTGTCATTGTAATCTATAGTAGTAAACTGCCAAAAGGATCCCGGTCGCACGTCTCCTATCTAAAAGAGTTCTAGGGACAACGAGAATTGGGCTTCCAGTGTTTCATATTATTAATTTTTGAGAAGACTTATCTTGGAGAACAGCGGTTTTTTTTATTCTTACAAATAAACATCAACATGAGCGGTCATAACTGCAAGAAACTTCTTTTGTTTTTATTAGGTTCCGGGACAGTTAGCGTTCGTGGATTCGTAGCTCCTACTCTGTTCATAGCCACCGTCTACCATAATGGTGTGAGGTCTGAAGATGGTCTAAAACAGACTGAAATTGGCAACCTCATAAAAGAAAGAAGTTTTTTGCGGGTTGTGTCTGTTCTTATACATTTTTCATATTATCACTGACCACATTTAAAACAAAAATCCACTCATTAATAGGCACAATCTTACGTTAAAGGTTTACCATAAAAAATGAAGTATTAGAGTTAAAAACGGTGCATATATCCTGAGGCAGCGTAACTCAAGACGAGGAAATTACCCAAACCATATTCTACCATTATTTGAGAATTAAGCCATTTGGCGACTTCCAACTAATTTTACAGGTAATTTCATACCTTCTCTAAATTGTTTTTCGCAGCATCAGGCATGAAATTTTAATTTATTTCTTCTTTACTGTTTTACACATAATTCTTTAAATAATAGGGTAGGAGGTTAGTGGTATGATTCAAAGCACTTCGATAATAATGGCAGTTAGAGAATATTGTTCGACCATTACCGTATCTTTTTTCGACTGAAGGCTCGTTTATTTTATCTCTGACATGATACATGCGTAGATATACCAAGAGTTACCGATAGCTTCTGACATTCGTTTGACGTCACTTTGCATTGGCCTCGTAAGACTGACTTGTTTTATTTCTTCGCTGTGGCGTAATCCACCTCCGTAAATTGTAAGCAGAAACTGAGATGTGATAGATACATGGTACCACGTACCTCCTGCTCACTATTATCTGCTTCCGCTTATGGTTCTGTACAAGTGTTGAAAATCATGAAATTATGAAGTTCCACATTTTTAATAGTTTTAACGTCGGCAGCACCGGCTGTCTTCTTGCAAACTCCAGCGTGGTGAGTCCGGAGCGTTCGTGGAACCGCGCTTGCCTCCTGCGACGCGTGACCCAGGGGGTCACGTTCTATTGCGGCCTCTTGGAACAGTTTGTTGCCGTCCCGATCTTCTTGCATCCACGTGACGATAGCGTCACGGCGTTATTTTTGCCTTCGCTCGAGACGCTTATGGTAGTGAAGGTGTCCGCTAGGCTATTCATCCTTCTCGAGAAACTTCCAGTGACGCACTTCCAGTGAAAGTAACGCATTGTCTTTCACAACTGGTCACTACAACTAACAGAGCACGACCAAGATGTGTCAGCGTGTGTTTTATTCTCTTTGCGCGTTATGACTCGTATGTGGCTCTGAAGGATTAACTGTCTTGTTTTGTAAGCGGTTTTCACTTCGAAGACGCTTATCTATAATGTAGAAAGTGCTACATTGTAGGATGTGGTGAGGGACTCCTTTTTTAATAGTGGCTAAATTATTTCTGACTTCTTTATGCATCGTGTAGTGTCTTTAAACCTTCAGAATTATTGTTGAATACCTCGTAATCATCCTGTGACTTTGAACTTACACTTTCAACCGGTCGTTAACAACGTGACAGTGCATTTCTCTCGTTGGGAGAAATATGTTCGTCACCAAGGTGACTATGTTGAGAAATAAATAAGTAGACATGCGTAATAAAGATGCAGCATGTAAGTTATTTTTGTTGTATTTAAATAGCTTTAAGATCTTTAACACAAAAAATTCGAAGCCATCACTTTTCAGCATTCCCTAATATAACTTCCATACCTATACTCTCGTTTGTGGCGCACCCCGTTTTCTCAAATGCCTGTTATCTTATATTTAAGATAATTTCTCAGTTAAGTAGTTTTTCCCTATTTTGCACAGTTTCAACAAGAAAGATTGAAAAACAAATTAAGTTAATTTCTTCATTTAATTAAGCAGTTTCTCAAATTAATTCGATGTGTTTTTTGTTTTTCACAGTTTCAATCACAGATTCAGTCAGATCCGACATCGATACCGTTTCTCGTTGCACTCTTGCATATTCTCGGAAATTTTCTTTCTCTTTCTTGTTTACCTCTTTAACCTGCAACTTAATCGGAATCTTTTCCATTATTAGTTGAATCTAGCACGTATTACAAATTGTTTGTTCGTTTCTCTGGAATACCACAACCCTCAATACTAAAGTTATCAAAACCATCAAAAATGTTCTATACATCTGCAAGGTAGTAAAATACTAGTGATTTTCCTTTAACAAATGGAAAGTCAAAATTGATTTTAGAAAGTTTTAGATTTTCTAAAGACAAACTGTTTGCATGTTTTTCCCAGTCACACAAAAACACATAAGACGTAGCTTCTAACAAATACAAAATTTGTAGTGATTCTCCAGCAGAAAGAGGTTCCTACTCAATGGTCTGAAGATGACCACAGTAGTGGTCGAAACCGGTCACCTTAATAAATAAATCGTGATCAAGACTGCTTTTAATAGTAAATATTTGTAAGTCATTGATCACTGCCACTCCCATAATGCATTCAAAAGTAATTCCTTTATTTTTAACATAATCAAGGCAAATTTGTAGTAAAATGAATAAAGAACCAATCTATCCACCGGAAAGACAACCCATCAGCTTACATAGAAATTCAGTCTTGCTGTCAGATTTTTTGCCCTGTTACTCCTGCAGTTTACACTGAAAAGTATCACAGTGTTTGATAATAGTCCTTAAGATAATTGTGGGATTCCAGATAAACATTCCTCCGATTAAGCGAGTACAACGGCGAACTCTTCGGTTTCATGCGCGGTTCACAGCGTTAACAGTAACGACAGCATCGCAATTTAAAAATTTATTGCAGCACGAACCACCCATCCTTCTGAAACGCTGGAGGCGCATTTACATGGAGATAATCATTCTTCGACCTACGTAGGCCTTTTTTGAGCTAATTGCACTCCATTTCGAGCTATCGCCTGCAAATTGAGGGCTGTCACAGCCGTGAAGTGGCGGCAGATGCACTCCGGAGTTAAATATGGAGCGGCGGTGGTCGTTTGTGGTGGAGCCCATTTGCGTAGAGCGCCTCATTGGTCAGACATGAGTAACGCACGTGCGCCCTGCAATTAAAGCCTCCTCTCGCCCCTTCAGCAGAGTAATGGCCGAGCAGGTGAGGAAATAATAAGCTGCCACGGCAGTCGCGCTCTTCTGATTAATCAGTTGCCATGGGGAAGTATAGGGGAGCTCCAACAACGGAGGACTGGTTTAAGCTGCCGTCCAAGTGCTCAGACCATGCTTTCCGATGAAAGGAAAAAGAAATGGCTGTTTATTCACTGCACTGCGAAACTGAGGTAAATTCACAACAGGTGTCCAAACTTTTTCTTCACTGCTTTTGCCAGCGTTATCGATATTTTATTTTAATGGACGTTCTCTTCGTATTTACACTATGGCATGTCTAGAGAAGAAATCAAAAATTCTCAAAGTCTTATCGAAATATGTTTCCTATATACATTTTATTTTGTTGGTGAGAAGATCTTATACTGTTGTCGACACTGGAACGGTATTCGGGAGCTGCGGAGATCCTGTTCCTCGTTCGACTGTCCTGTCTTTGGGTTCCTGTCGGTAAATCAGGTGGAAGCTGTTACTGTTTCTTTAGCCAGGCGTTGACGGATGGACTCTCCGTGAAGCACATTTTATTAACCTGGCTTACGCCTCATGACTCCCAGGTTAGCCGGCGTACTTGGCGTGAACAACCGATCACTTGCTCAGCCATGATGATTAGCATTCGGCTTCTTTTTCTGTTTCAGGCGCCTCGGCTAAGCCATCGTTTTCTTCCTGCTGCGCTTGTAGATAGCACTTGCGACGTGTCACTCCTCAGTGAAAAACCTACAGCTACTGAAACCCATAATTAATTCTGGAATGTCTAACCCACTATTTAATCAGACTCGTCTATCAAATAACTGTGATGTTTACTGCATGGGTAGAATCATCCGACCTTGTGTAACCGCTTTCGTAGGCAGCTTTTATAACAAGCTCTTCACTGTCGAATACCAGCTGATTCGTGTCACAAAACCCCTGGTGCATCATAGTCACGTAGCGGCGAGAATGTTTGACATGTGCCCTACTGCACCTAAATGTATATTGCTTACTAAAGCGCACTGCCTGTCACGAAAGTATCTGTTCTCTCTTTCTTCATCTATTCTCTGCAAACCCCTCCGAAGAGCATGGCAGAGGGTACGTCCCACTACACCGGGTATTACGGCTTTCCCCGTTCCATTCACATATAGAGTATGGAAAACGATTTTTTAAATGCCTCTGTGCGTTTTGCAGTTAATCCAAGCATGTTCTCAAGATCCCTATGGGAGGGATATGTAGGGGTTGTAGCATCTTCCAAGTCATCATTTAAAGGCGGTTCTTGAAACGTTGTTAGTAGGCTTTCTCGGGATTGTTTCAGATTCCGCCAGTTCATTTCTTTCAACATCTCAGCGATACAGTCCCGCTGGCCAAACAAACCTATGACCATTCGTGCTGCCCTTCTCTGTATGCGATCAATATCCCCTGCTCGTTCTATTTGTTATAGGTCGCACACACTTGAGCCATATCCTAGGAAGGGTGATTTGTATGGTAAGCAATCTTCTTTGTAGACTGATTGCATTTCGCTAGTATCGTGCAAAGAAACCGAAGTTAAGCACCGTCGGAAATGGAGGGCACTTGAATGGAACCTCACCTACTATGCTACGTCATTTTCATTTTACCGCCATTTATTCTCCATTCTTTACTTGAAAGTGATCCTTACGCGACGGATCAACATCATGTCTGTAAACATTGCTACAACCAGAAATTTATGTAACACGGAAGGCGCCATTCTTTTCAAAATTCGATCACTTTCTTAACATGAGCCAAAACATTATGACCACTGCCCACCGGGTGGTTGAATGGCTCCTGGTGATATTGCTAGCACGTGACGCAGTAAGGAAGAAACGTAAGCGTAAGTGAGACGAATGGGCAGTCAAAAAAATGGTTCAAATGGCTCTGAGCACTATGGGACTTAACTTCTGAGGTCACCAGTCCCCTAGAACTTAGAACTACTTAAACCTAACTGACGTAAGGACATCACACACATCCATGACCGAGGTAGGATTCGAACCTGCGACCGTAGCGGTCGCGCGGCTCCAGACTGCAGCGCCTAGCACCGCTCGGCCACTGCGGCCGGCTCAGGATTCGAACCTGCGACCGTAGCAGCAGAGCGGTTCCGGACTGAAGTGCGTAGAACCGCTCGGTCACAGCGGCCGGCACACAAGGGGCAGTCATTATAGCGAAGATACAGGCCGCAAATGCGAAAATCCTAGATATAAGACGTTTTGACAAAGGGCACATTTTTGTGGCACTGCGGCTGGAAACTAGAATCTCTAAAACGGGGAAGCTTGTCGCCTCTTCGCGTACTACTGTCGTGAGCACGGATGGAAAGTGGTTGAAGGTTGGTGAAATAACGAGTAGGCCGCTTGGTATTGGACGGCCACGTCTCATCACAAAACGTAGCGGTCGGAGAATCCCCCACTGTGTAATTCAGGACAGGCAGCGATTTGTGGTAGATCTGACGACAGAGAACAATGCTGATGCAGGCACAAGTGTTTCGAAGTACACAGTTCAAAGGCTACTGTCGGAGTTCCACATCACACGCCCCCCTGCGTGTTCCAGTGTTGACCCAACGACATCGTCAGTTACGGTTGCAGTGGGCGCAGCATCACTGAGTTTTCACCGTAGACCAATAGAAACGTGTCGCCTATCGAATGAATCGCATTTCTTGTTACAGCAGGTCTATGGTTGAGTTTTTTGGACAACATGATTGTGGAGAGAAGCAGCGATTAGTATGATTAATCAATAATTCAAAAATCGCATTTATTATTATTATTATACCGCCAACCGTTTTCAACCCGACGTAGGGGCCATCTTCTGGGCGTTTACACCATTGGTCGACTGCTGGTGGTGTCACTCCTGTCTACATAACGGCAGGAAACTATAGTCATCCAGCCGAATGGCTCCACGAAACATGCGCCCCGCCACAGATGCAGGCCAGTGGCGCAGAATTATGCTATGGGGTATACTGAGTTGGGCTTCCGTGGGATCTGTGGTGGTAATCGAATGCGCCGTGACGGCAGTGAACTATGGGAACATTATGCGGACCACCTGCATCGCTTCGTGCTTGAAGTCTTTCCCTATGGCGACGACGTCTTCCAGCAGGATAACTCTCCGCATTGTAAGGTTAGAATCGTGCTAGACTGGTTTATAGTGAACGCACATTGATGTCCTGGCCAGGAAATGTGCGTGATGTGTACCCACTGGAACACATATCGGAGGCCAGCTGCGTGCCCGTGAACAACCATCTCCTAATTTGCGAAGGGAATTGCTTGACCTGTGCGTAAACATTTGGTGCCACATACTTAATCCATGCCAAGCAGAATCTCTGTTGTACTATGTTTGAAAAGTGGAATAACACGCTATTATTAAACAGTTGGTCATAATGTTTTGGCCTATCGTGTAGTAAAGCAAATTATCCGTGAGTACACTTCAACCGCTGTTAATATCATAACATCGACATGAGAAGTTTCGATCTCGGACGGGGCGAGATATCTCTGTTCTGAGAGCATTGTAGGAGCGCGCTGGCCTCCGCGGGCGACGGCTGATCCTCATAATCCTCCCCTCCCCTTTCATCCTGAGTATGCGGTACCCTGTCGCACTCGTAGTCGGACTGCTCACGTCGCTGCGGAAACGAGGCCTTTTGCCTTTTGTTGCGTCCTGCGGCGAGGATTAGCGTCCTGGCGCACTCGTGCCCCCCTCACAAAGACACGGCGCTGGCTGTGCCCTGACATGATGGAACGCGGCATCGCGACTCGTCTTGCCGGAGGGCACGGCGTTCAGTCCAGGAGGACGGTGAAAGCATTTTAGGGCGAGAGCGGAATGCTGTTTCTTTCCGGCGGCGATGCTTTTGTGATGTTGACAGGAAAGGAACTTGTAAGAACTAAATACATTTCTCGTGATTCATTTAAAAAGTTACAATAAATCTTTGTGTGCGGTTGTTGCTATCGTTCCATATTTAATCAACTACGAAAGTTTAATAGTTTCGTTCTCCTGCTGTTGAGCCAATGACTGGGCAATAGAGGATCTAGAATATGTAGGATAGTTCCAAGAAATTGTAAGTGTATAGCAGATCTTGAGTCTCAAGACGATGAAAAATCGAAGCCTAAGCTACAATTTGCTTCGAATGATTTCACTGCTTATATTCTCTGTTTGTGCTATTTATTACACCGTAAATAGGAGTAATTTGTGTTATGATGCCGGCAGGGGTGGCCGAGCGCTTCTAGGCGCTACAGTCTGGAACCGCGCGACCGCTACGGCTGCAGGTTCGAATCCTGCCACGGGCTTGGACGTGTGTGATGTCCTGAGGTTAGTTAGGTTTAAGTAGTTCTAAGTTCTAGGGGACTGATGACCTTAGAAGTTAAGTCCCATAGTGCTCAGAGCCATTTGAACCATTTTGTGTTATGATAAAAGGAGAATGGCGCAATTAGTAAAGCCATATTTAACGTATTGACATCATCCCGCATCATTTCATTTTATCTCGTTATCAGCCTCATCTCAAAATATTGAAAAAAATGGTTCAAATGGCTATGAGTACTATGGGACTTAACATCTCAGGTCATCAGTCCCCTAGACTTAGAACTACTTAAACCTAACTAACCTAAGGACATCACACACATCCATGCCCGAGGCAGGATTCGAACCTGCGACCGCAGCAGCAGCGCCGTTCCGAACTGAAGCCCTAGAACCGCTCGACCACAGTGGCCGGCCAAAATATTGAATTCAAATTAAATAATGCAAATACTTAATTCTATTGCAACCACGAAAAATGTATAAAGCCCGCAGCAAAGATATATCTGAATTGCAGAGTAGCAAGAAATAAGTTTATGAACACGATTATATTAAAAAAAATAGTTTATTAACATGAGTCAATCGTTTTAATATTTTCTGTGAGTTCCTTATTCGGTAACAGATGGTCTGTTGCAGACTGGTTACGCTGATTTTCATAAGATGTATTTTGCAAATTGAAACTGAACTTGAATATCTGCTTCGATTTATTTTTGTACTATACTGTATTTTTTTTTAATTTTGAGACACGATAGTAGCATATACAGGGTATAACGGGTATAAGTTCAGGAGTTTTTATATGTGGTACCTTAATATGTACATAGATCGTTATGTTGGTTCTTTTTTTCACAGATAGTTATGTTGGTTCTTTTTTTCTCTGTGTCGTGTAATTTCCACACAAAGAACGACACAAACTTTACGACATGATGTTTTCTGCACCACTAAGTGGACCATGCCTGTCAGTATAGACTAACCGTTTTGCGCCCACGCGTCCATACTTGACCTACTGCCCAAGTCAAGATAAGCATTAAATGGTCGCTCTTGCCACGTGTACTTGGAGGTACTAACCAGCCTAAAATTTTCTTTTCAATTAGAGTCTAATTAAAAAGACGCTCAGCAAAGGAAACGAATGGGCGACTAGGGCGGACGAGGCAATTACACCGACGCCACCACAGACGCCGACGCCAGCGTCTCACCGACTGCTGACGCGGGGGCGCGGACCGCGAAGAGAACTCCTCGCGAGGGGAAGGGATTTAAGACGGCCGCCCGCCCTCAGGAGCTCAGTTCGTCAGCGCACCTGACGGTGGCGACATGTCTGATCGCCGAAATATTGTGCCCGTTGCACACTATGGATCGGCAGTACACCCGGGAGAAACTGAAGAATCACACAAAAAAATGAACCACGTAACTATTTTTTGGTAAGCTAATTACAATTCTGTGATTACTTCTCGTAAGTGTTGGCACTGCTCTGTTGCGTGGACTCAATTATGTCCTTAAGAAGAAACTTTGTCTCAGCTTGGGGAAGGATACGGTACTTTATCGTTTAGGATGTACATGTTCATGAAAACTGAAATACTCGGAACGGAACGTAATCCGGTTGCCGTTAACAAATTCACTTTAGAGGTCAGCCGTTTCAGTGGTTGTAATGTCACTATAATGTAGTTCTTTTAAAATAAATAATAAGTGAAGTTCAGGGTACTAAACAATATGTTTGTTTTTGTGTTTGCAGGTGAGGAGCGGTGTGGATGCGAGCCAAACACAGCAGCGACCACCCGGCGCTCTGTGAGTACAGTAGAGCAGAGCGCTAGTGCAGTACAGAGCTCAGCTCCTGTGTGGGCTGCTGGTGCGTCGATGGGTGGCGTGGCGGTCGTAATTATGACGTAGTGCGGTGCGGTGCGGCTCCGTATGCGGAGACCACACGCAGACCGCCGTAACGCACTAATGTCTCCGGCCGCAGCAGTTGTCACGATTTATGGGACTCGGTACTCACCAGCTGCGAGAGGCGGCAAGGGAATGCTGAGGGTCTATACGAGTCGCCGCCGAGTTGTTGGCAAAGGGGTGGCTGGTACCGACCTGTGATTTCCGAATCGTTTTAAGTGGACGCCCTCGGCACTTACTATATGCACGCTGTAAGAAAACTCGCGGCCGAGTGGCTGATGGGAGTACTTGAATCGATAGAAATCGAGTGACGTCAACTAGTACTGAGTAATTGTTGATCGCTGCCAACATGAGACAGTAGTGCGTCTGCATCTACGAAAGCACGATTGACACACTGAGGTAACGCTCGTTGTAACATTATGTGTAATTCAGATTTAAGTACTCTTATTTACGTATATACATACACTAAACTTAGCTAGCTTAAGTTGGTAGCGATCAGAATGTAGTGATCGTCGGTTAACGGCGTTCGATTTCTATCGGTCCTGATACTTCCATCAGCCTCCACGCCGAATGTCTAAGTATGCGTTCACAGTATGCGCAGTTGTACGCATACTCAAAAATCAAAGGTCTTTCCCAGGGTATTTGCGATCTGGTGTTTCAGTATGCCCTTGTCACATACGGCAACGCGGAATGTGAAATTCTATATACACAGACGGAAAAAAATCACAACACCAAAAAATAACTGATGTTGAGTAATGGAATTTCGAGAATACGTTGGCCTAGGTAAAATTTTTCAGTGAATAACATTGCAGGACCACAGATTAATGTAGCCGCGGGATAAGCCATTGCAAATTTGACACGCGGATGCATTAATAATCAGTGTAACCACCAGAATGTTGAATTTGCATTCAACATGCAAACTTGCGTGCATTGTGCTGTACAGGTGCCGAATGTCAGTTTGTGGAGTGGAGTTCCGTGCCTGTTGCACTTGGTCGGTAAACACAGGGATAGTTAATGGTGTTTGTGGATGACTCTGAGGTTGTTGTCTGATGATGTCCCATATGTACTCAATTAGAGACAGATCTGGTGCTAGAGCGGGCCAAGGCAACACGTCGACACTCCGTGCAGCATGTTGGGTTAGAACAGCGGTATATGGGCGAGCGTTAGCCAGTTGGAATGCTTTTCATGAATGGCAGCACAACAGGTTGAACCAGCCAGTTGACATACAATTTTGCAGTCAGAGTGCGTGGGATATTTAAGGTTTTCATTTGACTCACCACCAGCCGGCCGTGGTGGTCTAGAGGTTCTAAGCGCTCAGTCCGGAACCGCGCAACTGCTACGGTCGCAGGTTCGAATCCTGCCTCGGGCATGGATGTGTGTGATGTCCTTAGGTTAGTTAGGTTTAAATAGTTCTAAGTTCTAGGGGACTAATGACCTCAGAAGTTGAGTCCATAGTGCTCAGAGCCATTTGAACCAAGGTTGGCGCCGGTGGCGACACCTACAACGTGCTGACAGGAGGAACGTTTCCAACCGATTTCTCATACACAAACAGCAGTTGACAGGCGTTGCCTGGTGAAATGTTGTTGCGATGCCTCGTGTAAGGAGCAGAAATGCGTACCATCACGTTTCCGACTTTGATGAAGGTCGGATTGTAGCCTATCGCGATTGCGGTTTATCGTATCGCGACATTGCTGCTCGCGTTGGTCGAGATCCAATGACTGTTAGCAGAATATGGAATTGGTGGGTTCAGGAGGGTAATACGGAACACCATGCTGGATCCCAACGGCCTCGTATCACTAGCAGTCGAGATTACAGGCATCTTATCCGCATGGCTGTAACGGACCGTGCAGCCACTTCTCGATCCCTTAGTCACCATATGAGGACGTTTGCAAGACAACAACAACCGTCTGCACCCACAGTTGATAACGTTTACAGCAGCATGGACTATCAGCTCGGAGACCATGGCTGCGGCTACCTTTGCGCTGCATCACAGACAGGACCGCCGGCGATGGTGTACTCAACGACGAACCTGGGTGCACGAATGGCAAAACGTCATTTTTTCGGATGAATCCAGGTTCTGTTTACAGCATCATGATGGTCGCATCCGTGTTTGGCGACATCGCGGTGAATGCACATTGGAAGCGTGTGTGCATTCGTCATCGCCATACTGGCGTATCACCCGGCGTGATGCTATGGGGTGCCATTGGTTACTTATCTCAGTCACCTCTTGTTCGCATTTTGAACAGTGGACGTTACATTTCAGATGTGTTACGATCCGTGGCTCTACCCTTCATTCGATCTCTGCGAAACCCTACATTTCAGCAGGATAATGCACGACCGCGTATTGCAGGTCCTGTACAGGCCTTTCTGGATACAGAAAACGTTCAACTGCTGCCCTGGCCAGCACATTCTCCAGGTCTCTCACCAACTGAAAACGTCTGGTCAATGGTGGCCGAGCAACTGGCTCGTCACAATACGCCAGGCACTACTCTTGATGAACTGTGGTATCGTGTTGAAGATGCATGGGCAGCTGTACCTGTACACGCCATGCAAGCTCTGTTTGACTCGATGGCCAGGCGTATCAAGGCCGTTATTACGGCCAGAGGTGGTTGTTCTGGGTACTGATTTCTCAGGATCTATGCACCCAAATTGCGTGAAAATGTAATCACATGTCAGTTCTAATATAATATAATTGTCCAATGAATACCCGTTTATCATCTGCATTTCTTCTTGGTGTAGCAATTTTAATGGCCAGTAGTGTACCTGTTTTTGGTACTTCGACTGCACACTACCTGTTACACACGTGTGACTTCTCACGAAACCAAAATCGTCAGTATCACACGAAATGAACTCCTTCCGGGAGATGTTCTTAATGGCAGTGAGGCGGCAGCGTTAGCGCGGCCTGGGATGCGTCAGCGATGTTGCGAGTCTCCCGAACCGGAGAGCAGGCGTGCCATGCGGGCCGACGGCGTCGCGCCTGCAAGTCACGTCCTCGGCCGCCGCCGCCGCCGCCACCACCACGGGATGCGGGCGTTGGGCTGGACTCCAGCGTATTTAGTGGGGCGACACTCCGTCCACAGGCTGTCAGCAAACAAGCCGACACCCGGCTCATAACGCTGTAGCGCGGCACTACCGATTCTCTCGAAAAAGCCAAGAAGTAAGACGGAACGGTGGAGAGAGTGCCGAATTACGCGGATTATAGCGGCGTTGGTTACTACGAAATAAATAGAAAGCCTATGTGGAAGTGCTTGTTAGTATGAAAGAGCTACGGCAGATATGAAACAAAAGTGTGATATTATTTGCCTGAATAATAAAAATATGGTGCTCCTATATTCAGTCTTTACCTTAGCTACCCGTTCACGTTAATAATAATTATTTGAGAGGAACTAAAGCTTTTTGTTCAGGATGCGGAAAGGCGTGAGAGGATATGTGCCATTAGGTACATGGTCAGAGGTAATTTGTTAGTCGTAAGACGCCCCTTGTAGCTGTCTTACTCAACTTGAGTTCTATCCCCTAACACACGGATGGGGGGAGGGATGTTATAGTACTGTAGGGTCTCCTCTTCCCCCCCCCCCCCCGCTCTTTTAGTAATATCCCTTGTTCCTTTCAAATAAATGCTGTCAGCTTTGTGTCAGACACTGGGACTAAAGTTCAGTACGACACCTATAGGGAGGATCTGACGCCCAAGGAACAAAAAAAATTTCAGATGTGTGTGAAATCTTATGGCACTTAACTGCTAAGGTCATCAGTCCCTAAGCTTACACACTACTCAACCTAAATTATCCTAAGGACAAAAACACACACCCATGCCCGAGGGAGGACTCGAACCTCCGCCGGGACCAGCCGCACAACCCATGACTGCAGCACCCTCGACCGCTCGGCTAATCTCGCGCGGCCCCAAGGAACATGTGCCTAAAAAATTAGCCATGACCGTGTACCTTGTGGCACATGTCTTTCCACTCCTTTCCACCTGCTGAGCAAAAAGCTTTAGTTCCATCCAAATAATTATTATAAAAATCAAGAGATAGCCGAGATAAAGACTGAAAACTGAAATACTATCTTTTAATTATTCAGGCAAATAATATCACTATTCTCTATATGCCTTTTCTTTCATTCTAACAATCAGTTTCACACAGGCTTTCTATTCATTTCGCAGAGGTAACCATTGCCGCTATGCCGGCCGGAATGGCGGAGCGGTTCTAGGCGCTTCAGTCTGGATCCGCGCGATCGCTACGGTTGCAGATTCTAATTCTGCCACGGGCATGGATGTGTGTGATGTCCTTAGGTTAGTTAGGTTTAAGTAGTTCTAAGTTGTAAGGGACTGATGATCTCCGCTGTTAAGTCTCATAATGCTCAGAGCCATTTGAACCATTCATTGCCGCTATAATCCGCGTAATTAGGTACTCGTTCACCGTTCCGTCTAACCACTCCCCCCACTAGCGCCAGTCTGCCTTCCCGCGCCCCGCATAGCGGCCGGCGCCAAAACTCTCGCTGCGTCTAGAATGATGACGGTACCTCCAAGAGGCACAGACACGTAAGGGCAAAGTCGATACTGAAACAGTATCGTCTTGGACCCTTACAATCAGCACAGCTATTCTACTGCTTAGTTACGGGTAATTAAGTCTATGGAAATATCACGGTATATGACGTGTTGATACCGCTAGATCACGCTATGTGATATCTCAATACCGCTTGAGTCGGTCCACTTCGGCTCGATACGTTCGTTTATCGAGATGCAAAGTGGCGAATACGAAACGAAGGCTGCTGGCAGCGTGCGTTCGCCGCCGGCTGGCGGCGTTCGGCATGCCCATAAATTCATTAAGCAGCACCCGGGTGAGTGACGTCACGGCGGGGCCATAAATACGTCCCTCAAGTACAGGTCGGAGGGTCGCGGGAGGCCGTTTTTGCCTCGTGCGGCGCCGACAGAAAGCATCGGCCTCCCCGCTGCGTCGGCCGCAACGGGTGGCTGGCCGCGCCACCACGAATAAATAACAGGGGTGCAGGGCCGGTTTCCAGATGGCAGGCGGACCCGTCTGGGATGGGAGAAGCCGGCAGACCTCCGGGCAGCAGTTGCAGACAGCTACGTCGCCGTATGACGGGATCTATTACTCACCCAGCACACTGCGTAAATCTTTCGCGTATGACACAGTCTTGTCTTCGGCACACGTGAGCGACATTTTTACTGTGCTGGCAACCGGTGCTGAAGATTATACAGTTGGTTCGACAGGATTCAGCTCCGCCTGGAGAACCACATTACAAAATATCAGCCGACACAAATGTCATAACATGGCAGGCCGTCTACTCATCCTGCCATGTGTTTACAAGTTTATTTTATTATTATTATTATTATTATTCACGTTTGGGCCCTACTGGACCACGCGAAGTACAATCACGGGGCATTCAGTTATTTTCTTTTAGACTTTCTCTCTGCCCAAATTGTTTTCATTCTCTCGGAATGAGCTCTTTTCCTTTCATCAGACCATGTGGTTCCAGTTTTCTTTGGTTTTTCAGCTTGACCAACTACCCAGTCATGAATTTTTTGCCTAAATAATTTTCTGTCTTGAATTTCATCTTGTTTTATATCTGCCTCTTTCATGTCCTCTTTTATAGCAGCAATCCATTTTATTGTCTCAAATTTAGCTTTACTTCGATTTTCGTAGAATTCCACTACTTGTTTAGTTAGTCTGGTAGCATCCATTCTTTTAATATGCCCATAAAATTTTAATCTGCGTTTTTTCATATCCGAATATATGCTGGTGTATTGTTGAATTTCACTATTTGCTCTTAGCCTGTATGTTCCTTCTTCAGTATATTTTGGACCTAGAATTTTTCTGATTACTTTTCTTTCTCTTTTTTGGATTTCTTGAATGTCCTTTTTTCTGTTTAAAATTAGCGTTTCAGCCCCATAAAGGCACTCTGGTTTTATGACCGTGTTGTAATGTCTCAATTTAGAGTACCTCGAGAGACATTTTTTGTTGTAGATGTCTTTTGTAAGTCTAAAAGCTGTCTCCATCTTTTGACAACGAATTTCATTTCCAATTTTTTCTAGACCAGTCTCTGAGATTGTTTCACCTAAATATTTGAATTGCGAAACTCTTTTGATTTTTCCATACTTAGTTTCCAAAAGTTTGGGTGCCAGTTTGTTGCTAGTCATATACTGTGTTTTTTCAAATGAGATTTGGAGACCTACTCTTTCTGCTGTTTCTTTAAGAATTTCTATTTGTTTCTGAGCAATTTGGATGTCCTGCGTTAGAATAACCAAGTCGTCTGCAAAGGCCAAACAGTCTATTCGAATATTTGTTCGTCCTAATTTCACTGGTTGGTCAATTTTGAACTCCAATTTTCGTTCGCGCCACTCTTGTATTACTTTTTCTAGAACGCAGTTAAATAGCAACGGAGAGAGTCCATCACCTTGCCTCACGCCTGTTTTTATTTCAAAGGGTTCTGAAATTTCTCCTCTGAACTTTACTTTTGATTTTGTACCAGTTAGCGTGTCTCTGATAATTGCCGTGGTTTTAGGATCCAGGCCTTGTTCTTTCACAATTTGGAAAAGAGATTCACGATCCACTGAGTCATAAGCCTTTCTAAAATCTACAAAGGTACAAACTAGTTTTTTTATTGTAAATTTTTTGATGTCTGAGAATTAGTTTGAGGACTAAAATCTGTTCTGCCGCCATTTATCAACATCGTCATGGCTATTTCTTCAAATCATACTTACGTGCCTGGCAGAGAGTTCATCGAACCACCTTCAAATAATTCTCTATTATTCAGCTCAGCTTTTCCTTATTTTAATATTATAATCGTTTCTCCCTTTGTAGGTCGACGTCAGCAAAATATTTTTCGCATTCGGAGGAGGAAGTTGCGTATTGAAATTTCGTGAGAAGATTCCACCGCAACGAGAAACTTCTATGTTTTAATTATGTCCACCCTAAATCCTGTATCATGTCCGTGGCAATTTCTCCCTTATTTCTCCATAATACAGTACGTGCTGTCTTTCTTTGAACCTTCTCGACGTACTCCGTTGATCCTCCAAAAGAGGACGGATAAGCGTAGTGTATGCAGCCTCTTCAGTAGGTCTGTTGTATTTTCTAAGTGTTCTGCCAATAAAACGCAGTCTTTGGTTCGCCGTCCCCGCAATATTTTCTATGTGTTCTTTCGAATTTAAGTTGTTCGTAATTGTAACTCCTAGGTATTTAGTTGAATTTATG